>NC_143579.1:180664504-181964504 GCF_048544385.1 Mastigoproctus giganteus | reverse complement strand
ATATATATAAAAAAGAAAAAAAAAAACCCCACAACAACAAACAGAATATCTAGAGAAGAGTGACTACACTGGCGAGGAGTGAGGATTGATGTCATATGACAAATGACTTAAAAGGTGTGGACTACGAAGCTTCAGAACTAGGTATCTTAGGGTAGGGGAGAGTTTTTAGCAAATATCAAGGGAAAATTGATGGCAAATATTTGCTGATGGGAATAGCATGATGACTGGGAAAGGTTAAAAGTATTTTTTTGTGGACATTGAAAGAGTCTAGTACTTCCTTGCATCATTTGGTCTTTCTAATACTGATATTGAAAAGGTATTAATGATCAGGAATTACAGTAATAAAATTCAACGTGTATGATATATCATAATAAAATTCTTGGCTCACTGATCTAGGCAGAATAAATAAAAAGCAGTTTCAGTATTAGAGATTAAAAAAATAACAATAAGAAATATAAATGTGAATAAAATAAAAATAAAATGAACACCAAAATCAATAAAATATATATAAAACCTGAGATGCCATAGCATTATGCTCTTCGTTAACCTCTCCACTTACAAGAAAGCATAAAAGGGGGAATCCATCCCCATTTTGCAATATACTTTACGGGGTAGCACTAGAAAATAAAAAGAAAGAAATGAGGAGAGGGAGGAAAAAAATGGAGTGAAGCGAAACAGGTAAGGAAAGAAGGGAAACTATTTGTGCTGTGAGAATGAGCAAGTAATTGTCTTATAGATTCTGTACCAGTGGTCATCGTAGTGCAAAATAATAGAATCCGTAGCAGGATGTATACACTTCCTATTGTTGCAATATTAACATGAAAACGAAATGTAAAAATATGGAGGGCACAAGCCAAGTACAAATTCAGTAATTTTCAGCATTTCAGTGACTTTGACTATTTCAATCTTGCAAGGATCAAGTTGAATGTGCTGCTCACACCAGTAGTACTCTGAGTGCATAGAATAGGTGACGTTAACTGTCTGAATAGCTACCTATATTCAGATATCCAGTCTCAAGGTTTTTACAAGGTTCTCCTGTATAATGATTAGGGAAACTTACAGCTTCACTAGTCAGTCAGATATTATAACAGTTTATACACTGTTGAATCATTCAAACCAGTCATAGTATACTTCACCATGAAGGTGACCTTACTGATTAAACTGTCCTTGTGAGCAGCACAGTTTGTAGGATTTCTGTCCTGCCAACCCCGGGTGGAAAAGACCTGTTTGAGTCTCGTTGATGAGGAGAGGAATTTTTATGGGCCTTTTTCACAATGTGGCTGGGTTAGTCAGTCCCAGGTGAGGATAGCATGGTTTCCCCCCTCCAGGAAACTCAGGTTTTTCATCCAGAAAACAAAATTGGTCCTCATGCAATTTACAATATGGACTAATGCTGATATTAGTTGCTGATAGCAACTAATGGCTGATAGTAACTCATAGTTGCTCGCTGAAGTAACAAATGCTGTTGCTACTAAAACCTTATTACAACAACAAATTGAACTTCCTCCTCTTTCATGCTCTTCAAAGTTTTTACACAATGACCTGGATGTTTTCTGAATTATTATTCAACTTGTAGACATTGGTTTTAATGTGCCCACAAGTTTAATGATCTGTAAGCTTTTAAGAATCTCCATGTTAGCATTAGTAGAGGCACATGCAAGAAAGCAAGCTTATTCAGCATCAGCCAAAAAAAAAAACCTTCCCATTTCACTGATCCATTCATTCCAAACATTTGTCTAGTTCTGCTTTGAATTTATTTAAGCTATTAACTTCCACAACAACAGATGGAAGTTTGTTCCAACAATCAACTACCTGTTGGCTAAAGGCAAACTTTTACACGTCTATTCTAACACATCTATTCTACAACTGCCTTTCCTCAGTTTGAATCTATGCCCCCTCAGGTTTGTAACCTGAGTAAGAGGAAGAATTCCATCAGCATTGAGCCTGCTCAATCCATTCAAGGCCTCATACACTTCAATCAAATTGCCTCGCAGGTGCCTAGTCTCTAGAAGCTGCAATTTGCAGAACTTAAGCCTTTCTTCATAAGAGAACACCAGTCTTGTTGTCCTTCTCTGTACTCGTTCTAGCAACTCCCCATTCTTCCTAAAATGGGGCTTCCAGACCTGTATGCGGTACTCAAGGTGTGGCCTGACCATTGCTTTATACAAGGGGATAATCAGCTCCTTATCCCTGCTTGCAAAATTCCTGTATATCATTGACAAGACCCCATGACCTACTCTGACAGCCTGTCTACACTGCTCAGAAAACATCATATCTGACTTCACAATTACCCCCAGGTCTCTTTCATTCTCCACTATCCTGAGTGTAACACCACCCAGTTGGTACATTTCTCTCGGGTTACTGCTACCGATATGCAGTACTTTGCATTTGTCAATATTAAACTTCAGTTGCCACCTCTCAGCCCATCTACCCAACTTTTCCAGATCCTGTTGCAGCAGCAGCATACTGTCATTACTGTTATTAACAACCCTGCCAACTTTTGTCATCTGTAGACTTTTACATTAAGCTTGATATGCCTACATCAATATCACTGATAGATACAGGGTGATTCACTACCAGTGCGACAAACTTGCAGGAGGTGTAGGTGCACAAAGACGAATCAGAATCACATAGCATTGCAGGGTCCGAAATGCCTTCGTCATGCGGTAGAGGACATTGAACGGGAGGTCGTGTAAACAGCGATCCCGCTGGAAGTCAGCATTTGCAAACCGGTTCCCGAGGCAGTAGGATGGACGAGTATTCAAACGTTGAACTGGCCGACATGTACCTCGCGTATGGAGCTGCGGACTGTAACGGGCACACTGCTCTGTGCTTGTACCAGGAACGTTTCCCGCACAGGCGTGCTCCTCATCATACAATTTTCGCACGTGTGCACAGAAGGTTACGTGAGACTGGTTGTTTCACGAGAGGTACCATGAATCAAGAGCGAACGATGAGGACGCCAGACAATGAGGAGAATGTCCTACGTCTTCCAGTTTTACTCTTTCAATGCCGCCTCTTTCAGTATTGCTGCTGTTTTATTTGTCACTTAACTTTTCTGTTGAAGGGGTGTGTTTAATTTGCAATACTATTTTCGAAACTTCGAAGCAAAGCAAATACTTTAAAAGTGGTGCCTCGGTATCCGGGTGGGCAGGAGCAGCAGTGCATAGCACACGCTTCTTGATTAGACCAGGGTTCGAGCCTGTGAGCACCAAATACGGAGGATTCGGAATGGTCAGGGAATGACCACTGCATATCCTGGAGCAATATGGCCTTAGTTGCTAATGCTCCTAAAAACGAAATAACAAACAACTATAAAAGTATGATTACTTAATCACAAGAGTTTCTTCCCTGTTGGTGTAAAATGAACAGAATACAAAGTATCAGTATAATGATGACAATTTTATTTTGCTATGTTATTAAGACAGTCAGTGCCTGTTATGCATTTTTAATCTATTTCTAACATTAATTTTGTTTTCAAATTAATTGTGCAGTTTCATTTTTTTTTTATTTGTAGCTTATGCCTAATATCAAGGTTGGAGCTGAAATTATTAACAAGACACATTTTGCAAAAGTAGCAGATGTAAGTATCTGGAATACGAAGTTTAATTGCATTCCCTATTTTTTACTATTTTGTATGCTGTGGTAGGTAAATTCTTCCTTCATCTCAGTGTGTTAATACCCACTCAAGTCCCATTTAAGCACCCTCTCGGTTCAGGGCTGGATGCAGTTTTGTGGCCCTAAATGAGGCATGTCGAACTGACAGCCATGGAACTGTATTTAACCCCAGGGGCTGACATCTGGTGAGTATGGGCTTGGCACACCCCTAGGTTTTTTTTTTTTTTGGCTGGTGCAGCATAAGCCTCGGGCTTCCTTCCACCATGTGGCTGATAATAAAAATAAAGTGCAGCCTGATCATTTTATCTTGGCAGCCTGATAGGAGCAGCCTGATGTGATTCAAATTCAGTAATTCTGGCAGAAAACACTTTATATGACAGAGTTACATAACCAAGGATTACACTGGCAGCCATGTGTAATCCTTGGTTGTTATCTTTTTCTTTATTCTTTGCAGTTTAACAGTGTTAAACTCATGAGAAAATAATGGTAAATGGTGATACTTATATGCTAAGGATATATACTAATATAAAATTTAAATAAAATTCATAAATTGTGCAATCTTTCATAATTATTGTAGGTTTCGATTGCATTTTTTTATGCAAAGGGGAGAAGATATGTGAAAATATTTTTTTCAGTAACACCACACTGTTATGCTGTTTGCAGACTCTAATGTGATCTGCAAGCCCCTGAGAACAACTTGTGTAGCCTGTGAACACTTTTGAATTTGACACCTGTCCTAGATTATTTGGAATTTATCATACAGTAGGAAACATAATACTATATATGGCATTAACACATATGAGCAAGTTTTAATATACATTTGCTTTATTTTATGTTTAAGTAGTTTTCTCTTTTGTTTTTCTGTATTTTCCATTTATTTATTTTTTGTTATTATTATTAGTTTTGTAATATAAGTAAATTTTGGGACAAACTATCACACCTGAGGTCTAGGGCTGCAATAATCCTTCCCTTCTTTCCCCCAAAGACTGATCTTTCTGATTGCAGTCAAGTTTATTTGTTTGTTTGTTTACATATCTTCTCATTCACAGGACACAGACCCTAGATGATGGTGAGAATGCTGAGATGTACGGAGAATCAAAACAAAGCAGTATTAATCAGTACAAAACTAGTATTAAAATATATACAAAATTTAGATTAACAAAACAGAGTGAAGAGCAATTTCTTATACATAGATGGTTTAAGTGTAAAATCAACATTGTGATTATTCAATACGGAAACGGAGTAAGTGTTGAGTACGAGGGACAGACAGTGAGAAATTTGTTTTATAAAGAGAATCCAAGTGGAATATAGTGAAAGGGATATGTTCAAGAAGAGATGGAGAATTGATAATGGAGTTTATGATATTGTAGACAAAAAAAGAGACCCATGGAGTCGTCTTCTGGAATGAAGAGGAACGATTCTGAAGTGACGACAAAGAGCTCCGCTTTTGATGGAGAAAGGCAAAGCAAGATCGAAAACAAGAATTCAATGAATTTAATTTGAATTCTCAAGTCTGTGAGAAACATTCCTGTTGTGAGGACCAAATAATATCACCATAATAAAAAATGGGAAGTATATTTTTTAAAATATGTTCTGTTCATGTTTTACAGATAGCTAGGCTTCAAAGCTCTCATGCTGAGGTGTCTCTGCTCATGTTTATCGCAGTACAGCATATATATTGTGCACACATTTTATACAGATTGTTCATATTAAAAATAATTCCAAAAACTATCAAAGGAAAATACAATTTATTAATGGAATAATTAACAAATAGTAGCTTATAAACAACATTGGAAGTATACTCTGTTGTTAGCAATACTTAAATTCACTCTTTCAGTCATGTTGTGAGTGACACTACAAAGAGTTTGTCAATGCATTCCTGACTGTATTTTCAATGCTTGCCTTGAACTGCTGAATGCTTCGTGGATCACTCTTTTATGCTTTCTGCTTTAATAACCTCCATAAAAAGAAGGCTGGGGATGTTAAAATCAGGAGTCATTGTGATATGATTCATTCTCATATCACAATGACAGTCTTTGAAATTCATTCTCATATCACAATCTTAGTTCATATTAGTTCTCAGTTCATAGAATGCCTTATTAATGCAGCCCTTAAAGAGGTTCAACTAAGGCATTCTAAAAAATGGATCACACTTACCCAGGAAACAAAAATAACGGCTCCACAAATTTCCACAGTTAACATTTCTTCTAAAACTTTCACTCCTACTGAACTCACAAGTTTAGAGCACGGATTCAACTTTGCGATAAAAAGCCATCAATATCCCATAAAAGAAAGTATTATTGAACTTCAAACAAAACTCTAACATCACCCTGACAAATGGCGCATTTTACATCAGACTAACACTATTAACTCAAAACTCCCCTCCCAATCTAATATATCGAAACAACAACTCAACGATATTCATAAACTAAGTAAAATCCCCGACATTATTATCCAAAAAGCAGACAAAGGAGATACCATAGTAATTTTAGATAAAGCCACTTATATAGAAAAAATGGAACAAATTCTAGCAGACCAAGACACCTATATAATTAATAATTCCTATATCAAATTAAAAAACAAGCTTGACATTATCCTTAGAAAACTCCGGTCTAATAAAGAAATCACCCTACATACCTACAGCAGATTGGCATACGAAGCAATGTTCTCCCCCATTTGTTTGGAATTACCAAACTACATAAACCAGGCCACCCCTTAAGACCAGTTATTTCTTTTAGTAAATCCGCCTTCGCAAACCTATCCTAATTTCTAGTAAAAATCATATCTCCACTCACCAGGTTTTCCAAATTTAAAATCAGTAATACCAACCAAGCCTTTGAGAAAATTAAAACCACCATAATTGCTGACGATGATATTGTAGCATCGTTTGATGTCGTTTCACTATACTCCAATGTACATATACCTTTCACCTTACAAGCCCTTTGTGGATATTTAACTTCTGACAATAGTCTCATTAATCGCACCTCCCTTTCTATAAACAATATTTTAGAACTCATCTCTCTACTATTAGACGCCAGGCATTTCAGATTTCACAATCAGATCTTCCAACAAATATTCGGGTTACCCATGGGCTTAGGCATCTCTGCTCCCCTTTCCGAAATTTACTTAGCCACAGTTGAAAATAAAATCCTACAACCTTACCCTTCCGAGATAAAGTTATACATGCGGTACGCCGATGATGTACTTTTAATAGGAAACAAAACTATAATTGATAATCTTTTTACAAAATTCAATTCAATTCACGACAGACTTAAATACACACTCGAAATAGAAACCAATAAACAAATTAATTTTCTTAATCTCACCATATATAAAACAGGTACTAAACTAGGAACTAAGATCTATAGAAAACATACGCACACAGGGAAATTCCTACATTTCACATCACACCACCCTTTCAACATAAAAAAAAATCCTTTCTCTATAACCAAAACTACAATGCCATTAAATTCAGCACCTCACAAAACGACATATCCAATGAGTTACAATATCTCACAAAAAAATTCATAGCCAGAAATTACCCTCCAAAATTAATCCAACATACCATTTCCATCGTAAAAAATAATATCAATAACCTAATAAAACACATCAAAAATAGTAAAACATGTTTTGTCCTTCCTTATCATAGTAATCTTGCAGGACAATTTCGGCAAATATTTGCAGGTACAGACATCACTCTTATTTTTTCCACTTATAACAAACTTGGGTCACTTTTCAATAAATATAAAGAAACACATAAATATCCAACAAGCGAGATGAATAATATTATTTATTTAATAAAATGTCAACACAATTGTAACGCCTGTTACATTGGTAGTACCACAACCAAATTCGGATCAACCCAATCATCCAATACCAGAGCATACTACCACTACAATATCTTCAGAACTGGACAATCTAGCACTGAACTTACTTTACATGCCCACTCCAGCAACCATACTCCCTTAGTCGACTCAGCTATTACCATATTAAAATTAAAAAAACAGTTACAAAATTTTACAATTCAAAGCCCTCATTATAGAATGGTTTCGTCACCACTCCGATCTAAATATTATAAATGCGAAACTCCCCTTCAATCTTTCTCCGGTTTGGAATCTCACCAATCTGAGATTCCCGCAAGTAACAAAGTGCATCATGGGATTACAAAATTCTTCTTAAGTACAGTACGTGTTCCCTTTTCATTTAATTTGCCAACTGAAAGCGTTTTTTAATGAAAGTCCTTCGTTACAACTTTGGCTTATCCACTATTTAGAAATTCCCAATTTAATCCAATTTAATGACAACCAAGGATGGAGTTAGTGCACTTCTACTTGTGCATATTTTCAATCCTGTTTCCATCATAATTACTATTTACCCACCCCTTAATTTAAGAACCAATCACTTTAAAGCTAGTCACCTCTTGCCATTCAAACCATAACAATTGCAGATCGATCAAGGTGAGTACGTGAAAAATTAAGCCCTTGCTATTTTTTGAATTTAGTCTAACTGTAAAGTGTAAATTTATTGTTAACATTTTTTTTTTTCTTATTATGCATGTCCTTACTTATAATTAAAACAATTCGTAAAAATATTGCACATATTTAATCTTGTCTGAAAATTTTTTACTGAGGTGCATTTATGCACTGCGCAGCTATAAGAAAAATTAGAGGGAACATTGAGTGCAATACTAACATTAGGCCAAGAAGAGCAGTGCCCATTGATAACCACTCTGTATTCTCCAACTCAACCATCCCTTTATCCATAGCAGCAACTTGTCCTTAATTCTACATTCCTCCACTTTGTACAGTACTTTTATATGCAACAGTATCAAAAGTCTTCCTGAAATCCAAGTATATGGTATGAAAATTTATTTTTTGCATCTAGTTTTCCTTTGTTATTGAAGCATAGTATCCAATCAAATTGGTCAGGCAAGACTGCCTCTTAACAAATTAATGCTGTGACTGCAGTATAATTGTGTTTCTTCCTGTCTGGATGCTCCTGCATTCTTTAACTAGTGATTCCATTATTTTTCCTGGAACAGACATTAAGCTAAGAGTTCTGTAATTACTCATGTCACCTTTCGCTCTCCCTTTGTGAATTGGAGATTCATTACTATATCTTCAGTCCATAGGGACCTTCGATGAATCCATGGATGCTCTCATAATTATGGCTAAAGGTTTGCTTACCATCTTTGCTGCCTCCCTTATTATAATTGTATAGATCCCATCTACCCAGGTGCCTTTTTTTTTAAGTTTATCTCCAACAATTTATTTTCCACTTCCCTTTCAGTTATTGCAAAATCATTTAGGTCCCTTTTAGAATTTGATAAACTACTGGCATCCTCTTCCCTGAAGAATTCTTCATGTATGTAGATGCAGAATATCTATTCAGTTTTTTAGCTACCTGAACAGGGTAATCAACAGTTAAACCATTGACATCAAGTGGTCCAATGTGATTCAACCCCTTCCTTCTGCTGTTAATATAAGTATGGAAGCCTTTGCTGCTGTGATTTTCATTCTTTGTCAGCCACTTCTTGTAGTCCGCCTTAGTTTACCTAACCTCCTTTATGATTTGATTAAAGACTAGTTTATATCTACCATAGGCTACTATATCACCTGATATTTTATATGCATCCATCCCATGCATTTTTATTTTCTGTCATAAATCTGATCAGTTCATCTAACAACCATTTAGGTTTAAGCCTTGAACATTATTTCTTAGTTGGTATGAAAAACTTAGTAGCTCCTATGCCTATAATTTTTTCCCTGAATGCTTTCCACTTAGAATTTGGCATTGGAAACATTGTCAGTTGGTCCCATTGCATAGAATTTAAAAACTGTCTGAGACCACTGTACAAAAGCATAAACCTTTACCCTTGACAGTAGTTATGTTTTTAAGTATATTCTTTAAGTTATATCTTTATGTATAATACACTTAGCAATGAAAGTTTAAGCTTTCATTTAAAAGTTCATCTTACTAGGCAGGGTTGTATTCACCCAGAAAAGCATGAAATCTTACTGTGTGGGCCAAATGAATAACCCTCTTATTATTAAAAAAATGAGATTAAAAAATCTAAATTCATTGCTTCTTTGTCACTTTTTTCCTGTGATAAACCTGCAACAGTATCCGGCACTTTTTGGAAAAAAATTAGTTAAAATTGTTTGCTTAGAAGCACTCTATAAATTTCGTCATAAGGAACTAAAGCTAATGATAAAGTTCTGCAAAAATTTAAAATCCTCTCCAAATTAGGATCCATATTCAGAGCTTCTTGGCTAGGCAGATTTGCAAGTTTTTAAAACTCAGCTAGTCTCTTTGCAGTCAAATTTTTGTGTGCATATTCTTCATTTTGTTGTGGATTGGTTATGGACTAATGTTATTAGTGGAATCCCACAGGGTTCAGCACTGCACCAGTTGTTGTTTTCTGTATTTATTAATGATATTGATATTGATGAGGTATATCTGGCTTAATAGATGATACAAAGGTTGGCAAGGTGGTTGACAATAATCAAGGTATGCTACTGCAATAAGATCTAGAAAAATTAGGCAGATGGACTGAGAAATTTCCATTGAATGCTCATTGACAAATGCAAGATTGCATGATGGTGGCAGTAATCCCAGTAATATACCAGTTTTGTGGTACTCTGGGTAGCGGAAAATGAAAATGACTTGGATGTAATTGGGCAGTCAGATATGAAGTTCTCTGAACAGTATAGACAGGCTGCCAAGGACCGCTCATGGTTTTTTTTTTTAACAAATATATACTGGAATTTTGATATCAGGAATGAGGTCCTAATATCTCATTGTACAAAGCAATGGTTAGGCTGCATCTTTAGTACTGCATACAGGTCTGCAGGTTTATTTTAGGAAGGAATGAAGGTAACTAGATTGGTGAGTGGAACAAAACTGCACTCTTACCAAGAAAGGCTTCAATTCTGCAGACTACAGAGACCAGGCACATGTTAGGTGTTCTAACCGAGGTATTTAAGGGTTTTAATAGATGAAGCAAGCTCACTGCTGATGTGATTCTTCCTCTTGCTCAGACTACACATATGAGTTAGCATAAATTCAAATTGAATGGTTTCTTGCATCATTTGCTAATAATAACCTTAGTTCATGATAAGTAAGCAGTAGCCAATAATAACCTCTCTCTTCGGAACAATCCCTTTGATTCATAGCTGTAATTGTCATTTAATGCCTTATTGTTTCAATTTGTGGAACAATAGTTCTTGTGAAACAATATCAAAGCTATTAAAGTTAAGATTGAAAGAAGAAATCTACCATATTTGACCCTTTCTGCAGTATGTATGTTTTTTTATGTGTCAACTATCTGTAGTACGTATTACATATACACATTTTGCATGAGTATGAATTCTCTTAATTTACCAATAAATGCTGCCATCTGTATCTGTTTTGGACTAATAGAACACAGAATTTATAATAGATGGCTCTGTTAAAATATCTTCAAAATTCAGAGGATATTTCAGTTGTGAATTTCAGTAGTTGTGTAATTTGCGGCTAAAATTAAATAAATTTTTCTGAACTTTGATCAAGAAATTGACTCTTTGACATTGAAATTGCAGCATCTTTGGAATGAATGATTGGATGTATATGTAAATCAGCAGGTTAATGGGTTGTGCAAATGATTAAAATATGGGACCAATTGGGCAAAGTTTCAGCTGATATAAAAACGAACATAGAGATTGTGGAGTTCAAAGCAATACATGTGTGACATGAGTTAACAGGCTTCTGTCTTGCAGATACCAACTTCAGAGTGTAAGGAGATTGTAGAGAATGCTGATACATCATGTTCAATGCTGATAGCAGCAACTTCAACAGAGGGAAAATTATTGGCTTCTAGAGCTGGATTGTCAACTCATCACGTAGTGAATGCATTGGCTGTGACAATACCATAGTACACAGATGTTGGCAATAGTGGCCACAGGAAAGTACAACTGCTGATTGAATGGATAGTGAGTGTGACAGCAGAGGACTAGAATGGGAGGATGTCTTAAACATCAACAGGTTTATACTGTATCTACAGCCACACTGGCTACCATCCAACAAGCTCTCACCTGTTATCTCCTACCATTGTTTGGCACATAATGGCTTTTAGCTGCCATTGTGCCGTAAAACCTCCAATAATAACAACAACCACCAACAAGCTCTGATATCAGCTGGCTATCACTTACTGCACCATTGCACACCAAATGGAAAAATGAGGCTGCCCCCTTAGCTGCAGTTGCATTGATTACCACTGATCACCACCCACGAAATTTCTAAAACAAAGTAAAACCTTTTTATTCAAGGGCTATTTATCAGTTTGCCAGGAGGAGCCAGTCTTCAGTCAGTTAACATTCTAAAATATCTGGGAATGATGATTCACAGGCAAATGCACTTCGTAACCCACATCACATACATTGAGAACAAAATTCAAAAGTTTGTGGGTATGTTGCTTGAATTACAAGCAACATGCCATCATCCATATTTTATGACTGCATTTTCCTGCCAATTTTGGGATGTGCATCACATATCTGGATGAGCTCCACTTTGCAGAAATTCAGTTTGTAAAAGAATAAGAGAAGTTTATGTTGATATGATACGTAGAACACTTCCATATGATACTTTCCAGAAATTAAAACGAAAACAATTAAAAAATCGTTAATTTTACATTACAGTAAGAAATAATTCAAAATCAATTGAACACAATTAAAAATAAATCTGTCAACTACTGAGCGCCGGGCACTCAGGATGAAGTGTCCATAGTCATGAATGGTCATTAGTGTGGTATCTCAAATAGATAGCTTTATGGTAACTGAAAAAAGTTTCTAGTACCACAGTTTGGCCTAAAACTGAGGAACTAACGAAAACATTGTCAATTTGAGTCTTTCCAGTTGTGAATGACAAGGATGGTAGAAGCGACTCCAACTTCTTCCTGGAGACACAATTAAAGTCTTGGGGGAGAAGCGACTGGCAGGTGAGGACCATGCAAGGCTCTGCACAGGCAACTCCCCAATACCGTCTCTCTGAGTATCTCCTTGCCGGGACAACTCCAGCTTTGAAAATTGTTAAAAAATACTTCTCGTTGAAAAATTTATAAATGACCTTTATAGAATTATTAACTAACTATTTAGCAATCTTTTTGTCACCAAAAGGAGAGTTACTTAGTACAAAGAAGTGTGCTATCGAAGTGCAATAAAAAATTGTTTTTTTAATTTTAACACAAAAAGTAAATGATAGATTTCAGTTGGAATAGTTTTCCCTTGATAAGCATCCAATAGTGCATAGCTAATGTGATTTTTGAATTTTTAGCTCCATTAGCATCGGAAATAGAGGGGGGGATACAAATTACTCACATTTTCCTGTCTAGTGCTGCCATTTTTTAATTTAAAAAAATATTTTAAACCTACTCCTTGAGCTCTTTCCAATAGTGTATAATAACCTATGTTGTCAACAACATTTTGTCTCCCCCCCATTTCTCAGACAAATTTTAGGGATACAGAATAGCATCAAGTGGCCTTCAGCAATGAATTCTGTTTCTGCTTGGGCCTGATGACTGCTGCATATATGCGTGGCAGTGGTGTGGTGAATTCATAGATCTCTTGTTGAAAGAAATCAGTTTTGATGGTCTGCTATTGTTGATGTTCATCAACAGCAGTCTGCTTGCTGCCATATCACCGAGATGCTGGAACCTGCTGCTTTCCCCTCTTAGTGGGATGTATGCACCATTTTTCATATACTGCAAGGATTTCTTCTGAATGTCTTTGTGGCGTGGACATATTGTCTTGGCCATCCAGATCTCCATATTTCTCCCCCATCAAGCATGTGTGAACCATGATTGGATGCCATGTACAGAATTACTAGTAAGCAGCACGGAGCACAGATGTTCTGTGGGACCAGGTGCAAGAGACTTGGTGGGAAATATTCATCACCTGTGCAACACAATGGCAAGATGCTTAGCTCATTGTATCCACAACCGATCTGTCCATTGTAATCAGTTGTGGATACAATGCTTAGCTCATTGTATCCACAACCGATTACAATGGACAGATCAATAAGATGTAAATCCATCATGGTGTATTTACATCATTATTGTAAGCATCATTTTGTGTCATTAAATGCATTCACACAAGTATTTGCAACTTTCATCATGTATATGAGTTACTCTGAGTATCATGTGTGTTCCTTTCGGGGTGCTGCAATTTCAGTGTCACAAAAAAAAGTAATGAATTTTTTTAAAATTCCAATTTGATTTTTGACACTAATATTAATCTGATGTTGGATCTTCAAGTCAAAATAATAAATTTATATTTAAAATCATTTATATAAAAAATAAAACAGTGGCTAGCTGGATGAACTGAGTTTGGCTACAGTTTGCTGTGACCAAACTCTGTTCATACAGAGCTACTAGCTGAAAACTCATTGCCCTGAGTGCAAACATTTGATGGGTTCATTGCTAAAAAGGGTTATATAGAAAAACAAGGTGTTTTTTTTATTTATGTAGCAGTGTTTTTATGTATGTATTATATTAGAACATGTATATTAATATAGCCTAAAATAACTATAGAAAGAATTTTATCCACTATTTTTTCTTGTAATTTTTTTTTTTTTTTTTTTTTTTTTCAACCTACAGAATGGTGGCTGTCACTTAGAACAGATTCAACAAAATACAGATATTTGTTTAATGGGTAACTTATTTGCAAGTCAAGGGAAGCCTGGAAAGGTATGTTTTAATTTATCATCAAACATGTAAGATAAAGGAAAGCATGTGCAGATTCAGTTATGAAAAGTTATTATGAAATACAGGAATTAAAGTGTGTTAAAAGTGTGTATATTTCATTCCTGTAAGAAATTAGGAAGCTCGGAACTGTTCACATTTTGCAAAATTTTAATCAAATTTAAATGATAAATACTGCCAACAAGAACTGGAAAACATTACTTCAATAGATTTATAGCAATTTCACATCCTCCTAAACAAACTTTTACAGTGACCGGTGTTTCTATATATATACTGTGCAATTAAGTTTTATGTGAAGAGAGCTGCTGTGCAAGCTTCCAAATTATAAATGATTCATCACTCTCATCAATATCAAATACTGTTTGCCTAGTACTTAGAGGGAGAGATAATTGACTGAGCTAATGGACTTTGGTGTTATGGAATGATGAAAGTAACTTCATCGCATAGCAGTCTACTAGCTTCATAGGTCAGCCACTCTGACCTTTTGAGAGCTGGGTGTCTAATGCATGACTGCAAAATAATGTTGAAGGTGTGGAAAACAATTTATGCAAGAGGTTCTCTCATTATAATCACCAAGCATTTCACTACTACTTAAAAGGACTGTTGTATCAAAAACTACTCAAGGAGTATTGGGATAATATTTTGGAGTGGTGATTATTTTCTTTAGGGCTCAACCCCCACTGCCATGAGGAGAAATCAGATAAACATTGGTTTATCCATTTTCAGTTAAACACTGCCTGATTCACAAGTTTAGGTTAGCACAGAGCAGACCAGTGATCACTGGCTTTTGAAATTATTTATGGGCAAAGTGGACAAATCTTAATCAAGTTTTATGTAGATATTTAGTGTAGATTTTGTCTTGCTACATTTGGGCAGTAATACATAAAAAAGGTGCACCTATGTGCTAATAAATACAAGTTATAGAGGTGTTGTCTGAATCCTTTTTGGCAGGCCAGTATACACTGTCCAGTCAAAACTTTATGACTACCTACCTAATAGTGGGTATGTCTTCCTCTTGGCACCAGTGCTGCCACCAGATGGTAAGGCATGGACTCTATAAGTCCTCTGAAGATTGAAGGTTTGTTGCACCAAGTCATTAGAATTGCAACCTGTAGATCTGCAGTAGTCTGTGTTAGAGGATCCAAACACTGGATCTTTGATCCATGTAATCCCAGAAATGTTTTATGAGATTCATATCCAGAAAATTTGGTGACACAATAGCACCTGGAAGTTGCTGGCGTCTTGATGTAAAGAACTGGGTTTCAGAATTTAAGCATGAGATTGCACTGAAGACAACAAGTGGTGTCTTCTATTATGTCAACTCTAGAAAATGATCTGATGCATGATAGTGTGCTTTCAAATTGAAAGGTTATTATCAGACATATAGTTAATGTAATGCAAAGTTTTTAGGGCAATAGCATCATGTTTTTACATAAGTGAATCACCAAATTGGTGAAACTGGCATTGTTTTTATCGTATCTCATATTGTGAATACCTTCACGAGTTGCCTGATATTGCACTACCTCAAATAAACAGTGCTTCACCAGACGGCCATTTCAAGGCTATTTGGCCTATCATTGGTGGGTGGGTGGGTAGGTATCCACTGAAATTAAGTAACAATAGTCTTCTCCACTGGTGAAGCATTGCTCATTCAAGGTAGTGCAATATCAGGCAACTCATGAAGGTATTCACAATGAGATATAACATTGATGCCATTTCACTAACATTTATGTTAAGTAAATTTTTTGTAGGTTGAGGCTATTACCCTTGAGGTTTCCACTTTTCAATTATTCAGAAAAATGAAATTCTCTGTAACTGGTTTCTTACTCAGTTTTTATTTATTATGATTGTAAGAGCGATAAAGCTCAATATGTCCTACTACAGTTATTATTAAAAACTGTAAGAGGAAACCTCATACCTTTTTTATATAGGACTGGAATTCTCTCAACCCTCATGGTCGAAGGATTATATGATTATACGAATAAATGTCCCATGTTTAATTAAAACTACATTAAAAAATTATATAAATAGATACGTATTAAAAGATTGTCATGAATTCAATTCTCATCCCCAACATCAATAAAACCCAGGGGAAGCAGACAGCCATCAACACTCCTAAAAAACCCAACCGATGTTGCATGCTAACATGAGAACTGAAAACAATTATCGAATTAATATTTAAGAAACATAAGATAAATGTACATGGAATTAAAATATCTAAAAACATAAAATTGTCTAAACTTCTTATAAGGGACAAAACTTATTTGGGTAGATTCTGTGCTCACAGGAAGTAAAGTGTTTTTTGCGAATGATGTCCACCCTTTTGTATACATAAACCTATCGAATCCCTGATATACATTTATCTTATGTTTCTTAAGGATTAATTTATCAATGTACATTAAGGTTTATTGATGAACTTATGTTTCTTAAGGATTAATTTGACAATTGTTTTCAGTTCTCATGTTAGCATGCGACATCGGTTGGGGTTTTTTTTGGGGGGGGGGGTGTTAGCATTAGAAAAGACACACAATGCAAGAAAGCAAGCTTATATAGCATCAGCCAAAAAAAAACCGCTATTTTACCTATGCACTCGCTCCAAATGTTTGTCAAGTTCTGCCTTGAATCTAGTTAAGCAACTTCTACAACAAATGGAAGCTTGTTCCAGCAATCAACCATCCGCTGGCTAAAGGCAAACTTCCGCACATCTATCCTACAACTGTCTTTCCTCAATTTGAATTTATGCCCTCTCAGGCGATTATTCTAAGCAAGAGGAAGAATCCCATCTGCATTGAGCATGCTCAAACCATTCAAAGCTTTATACACCTCAATTAGATCACCTTGCAAGTGCTTAGTCTCCAGACACTGTAATTTGCAAAACTTAAGCCTTTCTTCGTAAGAGCAACCCTTTGTTCTATTCACTAGTCTTGTTGCCCTTCTCTGTACTCGTTCCAACAGCTCTACATCCTTCTTAAAATGAGGCCTCCAGCCTTCTGTATACAGTACTCAAGGTGTGCCCTGACCATTTCCTTATACAAGGGGATAATCACCTCCTTATCCCTGCTAGAAAAATTCCTGTATATCATTGACAAGACACCATGAGCTACTCTTACAGACCGTCTGCACTGCTCACAAAACTTCATGTCTCCCTGCACAATTACCCCCAGGCCCTTTTCATTCTCTACCACTATCAGTGTGGTACCACAGAGTTGATATGTTACTCTGGGATTACTGCTTCCCATATGTAGTACTTTACATTTGTCAATGTTAAACTTCATTTGCCACCTCTCAGCCCATCTGCTCAACTTTTCTAGATCCTGTTGCAGCAGTGTACTGCAACCTTCGTATCGTCTGCAAACTTTGACATTAAGCCTGATATATCATCATCAATATCATTTATAAATACAGAAAACAACAATGGACCCAACACTGAACCCTGAGGGACTCCACTAATAACATTAGTCCATGAAGAGCAGTGTCTGTTGATTACTACTCTCTGTGTTGATGGCTGTCTGCTTCCCCTGGCTTTTATTGATGTATTATGTTGGGGATGAGAATTGAATGCATGACAATCCTTTAATGCTGTTTAATTTTTAATTAAACATGGAACATTTATTCGTATAATCATATAATCCTTCGACTGTGAGGGTTGAGAGAATTCTGATTCTACATAAAGGTATGAGGTTTCCTCTTATGGTTTTTAATAATCAATTTTTACTTGTATTGATTATCACTGTACAAGGGGTATTCCAAAAATATGTGGACTGGCAACACTGTTTCGTTGCTATGGAAACGAGTGAAGAGTTTGCAGTCTAGGAATGTTTCTCCCATCTTTTCTTACTTAGTTTGTGCAAGCATATCACACAGTATTCATTTTTGTGTTTGTTATAACAGTTTATTGCTTTAAACTGTTCACTATAACAGTTTATGTGAAGTGTGTTGTTTTATGGTGGGGGATGAAAAAAAAAATATTTTGTTAATTATTGACAAAGAATAGTGATTGAATTTTGTGTCAAGTTAGGCAAAAGTGGTCAGAATATGTTTGAGATGATTCAAGAAGCATACAGTGAAGAAGCAAGCCTTGGCCAAAACAGCTGTATTTAAATGGTAGAAGATTTTAAGGATGGAAAAAAAAAAAAACATACAACATGAACAAGGAAGCACGCATCCGTCAACCTCATTGAACGATGAAAACCTTGAGGAAGCTGAAACGTTATTGAAATGACTTTTATCGATTTGTGATCCAGCAGTTCAGTTGAATGTTGGTGTAGCAAGATGTCACGAAATTGTAAAGATGCACCTTAGTGTTTCATGTGTTTGCACAAGATGGGTACCACGCGATCTTACTGCAGAACAGAAAGAACAGTGCATTGAACTTTGTGAAGTCTTTATTGACAAGGTGGAAGAAGAGTCAGACTTTTTGAATAAAATAATCATGTGATGAGCCCTGGATTAAACTTTTTGATCCCGAGTCCAAACAGCAGCCAAGCATATGGAAACACCATGATTCACCACGTTAAAAAAAAAAGTTTTTGGTTCATCAAAAAAATTGATGTTAATTTTGTTTTTGTTTTTTGATGCCCATGGAATAATACTGCAGCACTGGGTTCTTGAGAAACAAACTGTAAATGGAGAATATTATGCCCTCAAAGGAGAAATTTGCAAAAAAAGACCGGAACTGCTTAATCAAGAATGGTCTTCTTCTTCAAGGCCACATGTCTAACAACCAGCAATGCAAGCTTTAGTGAAAATTGGAGATCAACCACTAGACCATCCTCCATACAGCTCAGACCTTGCACTATGCGATTTCTGGGCTTTCCCTAACCTCAAAAAAAAAAAAAAAAAAAAAAAAAAGAATTGAGAGGAAAAGAATTTAATACAAATGAAGAAGCTAAATCTGCCACATACACTATCCTGCAATGCCTTTCAGAAAATGGGCTGCAGCACGTGTTTCAGAAGCTAGTGAACTGCTGTAAAAGGTGTACAGAATGTGAAGGATGCTATTTCAAAAAGGAGACACGTACCAACCTCCCAAGCGAGTCTGACTCAGAGCAGTGATCTAAGTCTGAGTATTTTTAGAACAGTCCTCATACATATGTATTTTAATTAATTAATTTTAAATAAATAACACAACTTTTTTAAAGCACATAATGAACTTTTTGTAAAAATGAATATAAATGGCTTTGTTTAGAGCATTTAATTTTCATTTATTTTTTTCATTTAATGTGTAATTAGTTCACTTAATTTTAGTCCTTATTTTGTTTTTACTCAAACAGTTTATTATTTTTTTAATATAAACATTGTATCCCCTTTAATGGATCAAAACCCCTCCCTTTTTTAAATTTTTGCATACATCCCTGCCAAGAAATTTCATTTCTTAAAAAAAAAAAAAAACCCATGAAATCAATGTTATTTCGATAATCCAAAGGAAAATCTGCATACAAGGACAAGGACAAACTTAGTATGTAGCTACTTAAATGACCGCCATTTCTCACTGCCAAGTCAAAGTGGTATGTGATGGTATCGGAAAATTGCCATTGTCCTTAGTCAAAAGGTGGAAACAGCAGTTACAAAAGTGATATCAAGCATCACATAGCATTTTTATCAAATGTATGGGATGTCCTTTTTTTCTTTTTTTTTTTTGGTAGTTGTTGGCACATAGGCTTCTGTGGCCATAATGCACCTCCCAAGGTTTTTTGCAGTACTTTGATCCAAGCCCGAGGCGGGAATCGAACCTGCGACCTTTGGGTTGCCAGTCAGGCACTTTACCCGGTCGGCTAGGAATGTCCTTTATAAAACTAAAATTGTATTGTGTGAATATGGTATATGATAAAAATTTGAAATTACTTCCAAGTAATAGAGAATGTCTACAAGTTTTTATTCACCAGTTAGAAAAAGTGTGCGCTGCAGATGGCAGCATAATTGCAAAACTAATAATGGAGAAATTTACCAAAAAAATTTCATCATCTTGGTTTTATCATCAATCAGCAGCTTCAATACAAGCTGTAACTTGTATGGTTTCATCCTCAGACAGCTATGTAACATGTTACATATTATTGGCCTTGACATATAAGTTCACAACTGGCATGTTTATGGATTTGCCTGACCTTTGCATAAAACTTCCTTGCACCTGCTCCAACTTCTGTACCACCATCACCACCACCTCTTCCAGAATAATTGCTCAAACAGGTATCCTTTATGAATGTTTTCATACTTCTACAGAATTCTAGGTCTACTTGAAGCTTCTTTTTAAGTTTAAAAAGAAGCTTCAAGTAGAACTAGAATTCAAAATTTATGTGCAACTCCAGACTGTACTCGTTGAAACAAAGTACACAGCATGAATTCGATTGGATATTATGATGTGGTTACAAAGGAACTGGATGCAAAAAATAATTTTGATATCATATACTTGGATTTCAGGAAAGCTTTTGACGCTGTTGCGCATGGAAGACTACTGTACAAATTGGAGCAGAATGGTATTAAGGGTAAGTTGCTACAATGAATAAAAGGATGGTTGAGTGGGAGAAGATTTGATTGAATTCATTACCACCGAACCCGGTGGTAATCAATGGCTACTGCTCTTTGTGGACTAATGTTATTAGTGGAGTCCCACAGGGTTCGGTGTTAGGTCCACTGTTGTTTTGTATATTTATCAATGATATTGATGAAGGTATATCAGGCTTAGTGTCAAAGTTTGCAGATGATGCAAAGGTTGGCAGGGTTGTTAATGGCAGTAATGACAGTGTGCTACTGCAACAGGATCTAGAAAATTTGGGCAGATGGGCTGAGAAGTGGTAACTAAAGTTTAACCTTGACAAATGCAAAGTACTGCATATGGGTAAAAGTAACCCCAGAGAAATGTACCAACTGTGTGATACTACACTTAAGGTGGCAGAAAATGAAAAAGACCTGGGAGTAATTGTGCAGTCAGATATGAAGTTTTCTGAGCAATGCAGACAGGCTGCCAGGGCAGGTCATGGGGTTTTGTCAATGATATACAGGAATTTTGCTAGCAGGGAAAACTAGGTGATTGTCCCTCTGTATAAGGCAATGGTCAGGCCATGCCTTGAGTACTGCGTACAGGTCTGGAGGCCTCATTTTAGGAAGGACGTAGATTTTTGCTTGAGTGTGGACAGAGAAGGGCAACAAGATTGGTGAGGGGAATGAAGGGATCCTCTTACCAAGAGGGCATCTCCGTAGCCAGGTGGGAAGGAGCAGCAGTGCGTAGCACACGGTTCTTGATTAAACCGGGGTTCGAGCCCATCACCACCAAATACGGAGGATGCAGAAAGGTCAGGGAATGACCATCGCATATCCTGGAGCAATATGGCCTTAGTTGCTAATGCTCCTAAAAACTAACTAACATTAAAACATTAACATCTTACCAAGAGAGGCTTAAGTTCTGCAAATTGCAGCGGCTGGAGACTAGGCACCTGCAAGGTGATCTGACTGAGGTATATAAGGCCTTGAATGGGTTGAGTACACTGATGGGATTCTTCCACTTGTTCAGATTACCGAACCTAAAAGGGTATAAATTCAAATTGAGGAAAGACAGATGTAGAGATAGATGTGTGGAAATTTGCCTTTAGCCAGCAGGTGGTTAATTGCTGGAACAAACTTCCATCTGTCGTTGTGGAAGTTGATATGTCAAATAAATTTAAGGAGGAACTGGACAAACATTTAAAGGGAATTGTTTTGTAAATTTTTTTTTTTTTTTTGCTGATGCTGCATAAGCTCTTACACTTGCTTTCTTGCATCACATACCAATACTACTTCTGGGGGTTCTGCCATAATTACAGTTTTGTGATTATGATGCTGTATTGTACAGCTCACTTTTTTGGCTGGTGAATAAAAACTTGAAGATATCCTCTATCACCTGGAAATGATTCCAGATTTGTATAATGTATTCTATGCACAAATTTTTTTTTTTTTTTTTTTTTTGTTTTTAAAGGAGTTTTTTAGATACTTTAATATATAAAAGTTGATGGGGGAAATCCACAAGGATTAGTGTCAAAATTATCTATGCAGTTTGTCGGTAGGGTTTTTTTAAATGAAAGAAATTATGTATTATAACTCTATTCACTACACCTTTTTTTATATGTACATATCACAGACTAAATTTGGAAACAGCATTTCTCAGTTTAGCCATTTTATTGCTTTGCTAAGTTATGTGCAACAGTAGGATGTCGGAGACAGCAAAAATAAATTTGTAACCATCCCTTACCAGCAGTGGTGAATGTATTAATGAATATTGTGCCATCTGCTCTGATTAATCCATGACTATTAGAAGTGTAATTAGAACTATTGTAATGACCTTCCTTCATTGCAATTGCTCCTCAACCAAAGAAAATGCATACATGTATCAATTATCCTTGAAAGCACCCCATCTAGTAAGGTTGAAAATACCAAAAGGACACCTATTATATTAAAATGTTTTGCATTACAGAATGTCCATTTTGGAGAGGCCATTTAATGTAATTTCTAATGCTTATGGCTGGGACCCAAGCCTGAGTGTCCACAACAAGAAGCATCCGTTTTAGAGAGGTGTCTGTTAAGGAAACTATATACAGGCAGTTCTCGCTTTACAAGTCCCCCCCCCCCAAGTATAACAAAAGCGAAAATATGAACGTTAGTTGCAAAAAATGAATGTTAAACATTCATAAATACCACATTTCAAACCAGACGTGTAGCTAAACAATACAGCGCACCCCGCTTTACAATATTAATCCATTCCAGAGACACCACCATCGTGAAAATATCGTAATGTGAACCCGATATAACACAGTGTGTGTTTTTTTTTTTTTTTTTTGGGTAATGTGTTCCACAACCTCGGAAGTTGAAATTTTCGCTATATAACTCTCTAAAAGGTCATTTTTATAGTGTAAATTGTATTACTTACCAATTGAAATCATTAAAATACACTACACTTTCATCATTGTCATATGTTCTATTAAAAAAAAAAGTAAAGTGCAGCCATTATCAACCCACTGCAGGATGGAAGCCTCCTCAATTTTGAACGGCTTTGTGATATTTTTCTAGAGCACATTTCTGGAGGTCACGACCATAAAACAATAAAATCAATTTGCACTTTCCGGTTTATTGGGCTTTTCTGTTACTGCAAGAAATTACAAACGGGTTGTAAACTCGATCGTATTGCATTTTCAAAAATACTGATCGTGTGGTTTTTTACATTATTATGGTGAAATGTGTTTCCTTTTTACTGAAACCTTCAATCGTATAAAAAACAAATACATTTTCAGAATCTTCTCATCATTCCTTTTTTTTTTTTGAGCTTCGTAAACTTGGTACTCCGTGCAAATCGTGTTAGTTTCAATTTGTGTGTTCCGTTAAAGCTTATGCACGCCATTGATATTTATAAAGAAAAGAGAAGACTATCTTGGAAACAAACACCTCTTGAAGCATTTCTGAAGAAGACGACTCCTTGTGCAACAAACCAATGATTGCCGAGCAAATAATGAGTGGTCAACGAGTGTGCATTTAGTCGATGATGATGATGAATAAACATTCTTTAACATTTTTTTAAGTCATAAATAATTTCTTTATTATTATAATTTGCTTGTTTTTACAGGCTACATTTTCATTTCTTTGGATAAATCAATCATTCTTTAAACAAACTAATTAGCTAACTAATTTCATTGTTGAGAACATAACTCCTATTTTTAACATTATGTCTATGGGAAAAATTCCCACTTTATGAGCACGCGATAGGAACGAATTAACTCGTAAAGTCGGGAACTACCTGTATACTGTTTCACCAGACACCAAATGGACACCTTCTAAAAGATGATCCTAAACTTTTGAATGTTGATCATAGTTCGGGTGACCAGATGACACGATTTTTTTTTTGGTATTGTTCTGATATTATGTGTGATTTACAAAAAAAAAAAAAAAAAAAAAAAAAAAAAAAAAAAAATGGGGATGCTGTTTTGTCCCAAATTTCATGTAAAGCTATATTTCTGAATTAAATATAATGTTAATTTTGCACAAAATTAACATTTATCGTACTAAACAGCAAACACATTTTACATCCAACATTATTGAAATGCAATGACAACGTATTAGAACATCACTACAAACTGTATATTTTGCTTGCTTATTTACTACTTGTTGGCATTGTGTTGTACCAATTTCATACCTTAAATAATCAAACATGCAAGAGAAGCCTTTTATAATTATTGATAAAAGGTTTTCAAGGAGATTTCATAGTGTGCTCCATTAAGTTAATTTTGGATTTGATCGACAAGTTCTCCACACATTGCTGCTCAACATGGAAAATCTTCTTCATGCAACAGTTGGATGTGGCAGAGCTTTTTCATCATTGTTGAATGCAAAATTCTGTGAACTAATGTCATGGGTACATTCAGTCTTAGAGATTCCTTCCTAACTGATAATTTTTGGTCCTCTTCAAACATTTCCCCAATTGAATCAATGCTGTCCTTGGGCATCCACATCTCTCCTCCTCATGCACAGATCCAATTCTTTTAAACTTTAAAGGGAGGAGGGGTTATGCTGTTAGTTAAGAAACACACAAAATCTAAGGAAGAGCATCCAATTCATGTGTGTGAACAATGCAATGTTCAGTCGGTTTGGTGTGACATAAGCACTGGGAAAGGAAAAAATGAGTAGGTGTGTGTGTTATAGGCCTAATGAATTTGATGATTATAATGAGCAATTGTGCAGAGAAATAGAGTGGGGCAGTAAATTAGTGTCTTATAATGGGAGATTTTAATTTCTCAGATACTGACTGGAATTTGTGGGTTGGTCATTCACACACTAGCAAGGCTTTTGTGGATTTATTGGATGATTGTTTTCTGCAGCAGCATGTTCAGGAGGCTTCTTCTTTTTCTTTATGTTAGTTATTGGCACAACAGTTTCTGTGGCCATATTGCACCTTCCAAGGTTTTTGTAGTACTCTGATCAAAGCCAGAGGTGGGATTCGAACCCGTGACCTTTGGGTTGTCAGGCAGGCACTTTACCACCCAGCTAGCCCGGTCGGCATTCGGGAGGCAACTAGAGGGAGTAATATTCTTGATATGATTATCAGTAGTGATTCTTCATGCATCAAGAATCTGCAGATAAAGGAACCACTAGATGGCAGTGAACTGAAGTGGGATTTACTCAAAGAGGTAACTAGGGTATCAAGGTTAAAGGGAAGGGTTTATGCTTTCGTAAAGGTAACTACGGTGGTCTGAGAAGTATTTAAATCTATACGGTGGGCCCAACCGAAGATATTACAAACAACAAATTCAAAATGGGAAGCATTCAAAAAATTAAATCTTGGAAGCTACTGGGCTTTTCATACCAACTAAGAAATATTGTTCAAGATTTAGGCCTAAATGGATGTCAGATAAACTAATTAGACATGTGACAGAGAAGAAAAATGCATGGGATACATATAAATTAACATGTGACACAAAAGCCTATGACAGATATAGGCTAGTCTGTAACCAAGTTACAAAGGAGATTAGGGAGGCAAAGGCAGATTACGAAAAATCTTTGGCAAAGGATGCAAAGAAAAACAGCAAAGAGTTCTTTACTTATGTAAAACTCTAGGAGGAAGGGGATGAATCAGATTGGTCCACTTGATATCGATGGTTCAACTGTTGATGATCCTGCTAAGGTAGCTAACAAACTAAATGAATATTTTACATCGACATTCACATATGAGGAGTTATTCAGGGAGGGGAATGCCAAGGTGTATTCAACTCTGGCGGTAAGCTAGATAATCTTGTAATAACTGAGAGTAAAGTGGAGGAGAAATTGTTGAAGATAAACACAAGAAAGGCACCTGGGTTGGATGGAATCTATCCAGTTATATTAAAGGAGGCAGCAAAAGAAGTAAGCAAACCCTTAGCCATAATTATGAAAGCTTCCCTGGACTGGAGATATGCAAATGTGACCCCAATCCACAAAGGAGGATCAAAGAGAATCACGGGTAATTAGAGACCTGTTAGTTTAACTTCTGTACCAGGGAAATTAATGGAGGCACTGGTTAAAGAAGCATTGCAGGATCATCTAGACAAGATTTCAGTTATAACTTGGACAAAGCATGGGTTTGTTAAGGGGAAGTCTTGTCTGACTAATTTTATTGGATACTATGATATACTCATAAAGGAACTGGATGCAATGAATAACTTTGATATCATATATTTGGATCTTAGAAAAGCCTTTGATACTGTTGCACATGAAAGACTGCTGCACAAATTGGAGCAGTGTGGCATTGAAGGCAAATTGCTGCTATGGATAAAGGGATGGTTGAGTAAGAGGGAAAAAAAAGTGTTAATCAATGGACACTGCTCTTCGTGGACTAATGTTATTAGTAGAGTCCCGCAGGGTTCAGTGTTGGGTCCATTGTTGTTTTCTGTATTTATCAATGATATTATTGAAGTTATATCAGGCTTAATGTCCAAGTTTGCAGA
The DNA here is from genome assembly GCF_048544385.1 of Mastigoproctus giganteus. Taxonomy (NCBI): domain Eukaryota; kingdom Metazoa; phylum Arthropoda; class Arachnida; order Uropygi; family Thelyphonidae; genus Mastigoproctus; species Mastigoproctus giganteus. The sequence continues at coordinate 181,937,714 of NC_143579.1, read as the reverse complement.
TGATACGAAGGTTGGCAAGGTTGTAAATGACACTAGTGACAGTACACTGCTGCAACAGGATCTAAAAAAGTTGAGCAGATGGGCTGAGAGGTGGCAAATGAAGTTTAACATTGACAAATGTAAAGTATTACATATGGGAAATAGCAATCCCAGGGCAACATATCAACTCTGTGGTATCACACTGACAGTGGTAGAGAATGAAAAGGACCTGGGGGTAATTGTGCAGGCAGATATGAAGTTTTCTGAGCAGTGCAGACTGTCTGCAAGAGTAGCTCATGGTGTCTAGTCAACGATATAAAAGAATTTTTCTAGCAGGGATAAGGTTGTTGTTGTTGTTTGGTTTTTAGGAGCATTAGCAACTAAGGCCATATTGCTCCGGGATATGCGGTGGTCAGTCCCTGACCTTTCCGCATCCTCCGTATTTGGTGGTGACGGGCTCGAACCCCGGGCTAATCAAGAAGCGTGTGCTGCGCACTGCTGCTCCTTCCCACCTGGCTACGAAGGCGCCCAGGGATAAGGTGATTATCCCCTTGTATAAGGCAATGGTCAGGCCACACCTTGAGTACTGTATACAGGTCTGGAGGCCTCATTTTAAGAAGGATGTGGAGCTGTGGAACGAGTACAGAGAAGGGCAACAAGATTAGTGAATAGAACAAAGGGTTGCTCTTACAAATACAGGCTTAAGTTTTGCAAATTACAGTGTCTAGAGACAAGGCACCTGCGAGGTGATCTGATTGAATGGTTTGAGCATGCTCAATACTGATGGGATTCTTCCTCTTGCTCAGAATAATCGCCTGAGAGGGCATAAATTCAAATTGAGGAAAGACTGTTTTAGGATAGATGTGCCAAAGTTTGCCTTTAGCCAGTGGGTGGTTGATTGCTGGAACAATTTTCCATCTGTTGTTGTAGATGTTGATACTTAAATAGATTCAAGGCAGAACCTTGACAAACATTTGTAGCGAGTGGATGGGTGAAATAAGGGTTTTTTTTTGGCTGATGCTATCTATATAAGCTTTCTTTCTTTCTTGCATCATGTGCCTTTGCTAATGCTAACTTATTCACCAGTGCACAAATTACATTGTCTGTAGGACCAATCAGTGGAATCTCCTTGAAAATCTTTCCCTAATTTCACAAAACTTCATTCCTTTTATTTGGTATGTTGCAACAAAAATTCACCCTTGAACATTCATCATGAATTATGGGTCTGAAAATAAATTAATAAAAATTATAATAACATCTCTAACACATTAGAAATACTTATATTTTATATAAAAAAGAATAAATATACCTGGCGTAATGAAATTTATTTGAAAATCACACTGTTTCACCAAAATCCACAGTGACTTTTGGGACACCCTGAATTTGTATTTTATTTTTTGTTTTATTTATATGCATTTATATTCAAAGGAATGGAGATTTGGGAATACATTTGTGAATATTTAAAAAAAAAAAAAAAAAAAAAATCAAACTGAAAAAAATGCTTTGATGACAAATTTGAATGCATAGTATGCATAGCATTTTTAATTAGTGAACAGTGCTCCTGCTGATATACAGAAAACAATCAAAACTTCAGAGGTTAAACTGCAAATCCTGCCTTTCTCCCTGAAAGATACTTGAAAGCGGTCCACCCTATGTTTTTAGCAGCCATGTTGAATCAACCGTCTAGTCCTGAATTTTTGGGTACCTCCATGATAGCAGCCCTAGCAGTATTTCATTTTCACCAGTGCAAAACTGCCACTTTAAGCAGAAGTGGGTGGTAAGTGCCAAAGCAACTAAGGTGATGTGGTGTCGTCAGTGTATTGTGTCAGTAAATCACAGTCTGTTGTCAATTTGACTGTTTGCTAGATGTAAATTTCTACAATCCTCACCTGAGACTGATTAACTCAGCCACATTGTGAAAAAAAAAAAAAAAGCCATATTCCTCATATCATTGAGAGGATTTGAACATGGGCTTTTTCCACCCTGTGTAGGGAAGATGGTGACTATATTCAGTATGCCACCTGTGAGGGCAGCAGGACTGTATGAAGCCATCAACACTGCCTGTCTGCAAACAACATATACTGCTATTCATTGCACAAAAAGGGAACAGTAAATCTACTGTTTTGCTACCTGTAAGAGCTGAAGCCTGCCTGTCGTGGCCTACATGATAAAATGGGCAGTGGTTACACTGCAGTCTTCAGATTCTTCAAAACTTTTTTTTCCCCCTCTGATCAGTATTCCAATGAATACTTAAGTGTTGAAAAGCTTTTCTTAGAATTGCTAAGAAAAAGAATGGGTAGCATTCTTTAAAATATGGGATCACATAACGCATTACCCGAAGGTGGTGGCATGCATTAAGGACTAAAGCTGTGAAGCATCAGTATATTATGTCTGTAATAGCATGCATCCTTCAGTTTGTTTGGGGGGTGAAAAGACTTGGCATACAACAGATTTTGGTGCTTCTCATTGCTCCAAAGACTGCTAACTGAAGGACAATTAGCTTTGCCAGGTGGCAGTGATCACAGTGTACTGAAGTGGGATTTACTCAAAGCGGTAACTACCATCAGGGGTAAAGGGAAGGGTTTTTGCCTTCGTAAAGGCGACTACGATGGTCTGAGAAAGTATTTAAATTCTATACAGTGGGACCAACTGATGATGTTACCAGCAGCAAAACTTATCTTGAAAGCTACTAGGCTTTACATACCAACTAAGAAATATTGTTCAAGGTTTAGGCCTAAATGGATGTCAGATGAACTAATGAGACATATGGCAGAGAAGAAAAATGCATGGGATACATATAAATTAATATGTGACACAGAAGCCTATGACAGATATGTTTATCTGTAACCAAGTTACAAAGGAGGTTAGACGGGCGAAGGCAGATTACGAGAAATCTTTGGCAAAGGATGCAAAGAAAAACAGCAAAGAGTCCTTTACTTATGTAAACTCTAGAAGGAAGGGGATGAATCAGATTGGTCCGCTTGATATCGATGGTTCAACTGTTGAGGATCCTGCTCAGGTGGCTAAAAAACTAAATGAATATTTCACATTGACATTCACACATGAGGAGTTATGCAGCTAGGGGAATGGTAGAGGTGTATTCAACTCTGGCGGTAAGCTAGATAATCTTGTAATAACTGAGAGTAAAGTGGAGGAGAAATTGTTGAAGATAAACACAAGAAAAGCACCTGGGGTTGATGGGATCTATCCAGTTATATTTAAGGAGGCACCAAAGGAAGTAAGCAAACCCTTAGCCATAATTATGAGAGCTTCTATGGACTCAGGGGAGATACCCATAGACTGGAGATGTGCAAATGTGACCCCAATTCCCAAAGGCTGACACAAGTAATTATAGACCTGTGAGTTTAACTTCTGTTCCAGGAAAATTAACGGAGGCATTGGTTAAAGAAGCACTGCAGGATCATCTAGACAAGACTTCAGTTATAGCTCGGACAAGCATGGTTTGGTTAAGAGAAAGTCAAGCCTGACCAATTTGATTGGATACTATGTCACAAAAGAACTTGATACAGGGAATAACTTTGATATTATATACTTGGATCTTAGAAAGGCTTTTGATACTGCTGCACAAATTGGAGCAGTGTGGCATTGGAGGGGAACTTAAAGGGGCTTAGAGGGAAACAGGTATCCTGTGTGTTATCAGACACTCAGCCTAAAACACTGATGGATCCAATATCTCTCTATTACAGAAGATTTAGGAGAAGTCCGGTTGGCCTGCCTCCCTAAAATCCACTCATGCACACCTTCTCGATGGTAAGCCCTGTTACGTCACTTAGGTGGCAACGAACGTGTAGAGTGGTTCTCTTCAAGACGCCTTGTCAGCGTGAAGAGGAAAAGACCAAACCCTCCAGCAGTGAGAGCACAACAATACAAATGGCCCTCAGTCCCCAGCAGCTTTCACTCTCCCTCTTACGGCAGCGAGAGGATCAGAGTGGAAGCAGAGGGTGCTAAGAATCTCTGGGTACGACCAGGCTGCCATGCACGGAAATTGAACTTGGCCTGTTATAATGTACGATCACTCATCGGTGAAGACAGGATATTAGAGCTGGAAAAGGAATTAGAAAATGTGAATTGGAATATCATCGGTTTGGCTGAAACAAGAAGAAGAAATGAATCACTTATAAGTTTATCAAGTGGAAATCTGCTGTACACCAATGGAAACAGCGAAAGAAGTGAAGGTGGAATTGGGTTTCTGGTCCATAAAGATTTTAAAAACAACATTTTGGAATTCAAAAGTACATCACCAAGGGTGTCAAGACTAATACTCAAGATTTCTAAGAGGTACAAGCTAAAGATTATAATGATTTATGCACCAACATCGAGCCATGATGATGAAGAGGTTGAAGAAATGTACACTGAAATTGAGAGTCTTCTAGATGAGCAGAAAACCCACTACACTATTATTATGGGGGGGGGGACTTCAATGCTAAGGTTGGAAAAACAGTGCAGAAAGAGGAACTATAGGAAATTTTGGAATTGGTGAAAGAAATAAATGAGGTGAAAGACTTGTGGAATTTGCAGACTCTCAAGGAATGTCAGTAATGAACACTTTTTTTCAAGAAAAGGGTGAACAGAAAGTGGACATGGAAGAGTCCAAATGGATTAACAACTAATGAAATCGACTTCATCCTCACTAACAGAAGATATATTGTGAATGATGTTACTGTCCTGAATAAGGTAAATGTTGGAAGTGATCACAGAATGGTAAGATGTACACTTGATATAGATGTAGGAAAGGAAAAAACTGACTCGAGTAAATAATACAAAGGTCTTTGAAATAACAGAGGAGGAGAAAAAACAGAATGTACTGGAACTTAACAAGTTTGAGCTTCTGCAGACTGCTCAGGACCAAGATATCGACGAGGAATATTACAACTTTCTGAAAGTGATAAAGCCCAAGAAACCTATAGGGAAACAGAAATCCAAAGAAGAAAAAATTAGTCAACAAACACTTGTCGTGATGAACCAAAGATGACAAATGAAGAGCAAGAAAAACACTGACAGGGAGAAAATTGAGTATACTGAGTTATGCAAAGCCATTAGAAAGAGACTCAGAGAGGACATAAGAAGATTTAACACAAGAAAAGTAGAACAAGCATTAAGGGAAAACAAAGGATTTAAATCAGCAGCCATGAGCAGTAATACAAAAAGACAAATGATACTGAAACTGAAGAATAGCGATGATGTACTTATAAACAGAAGGCATAATTCAAATAGCAGAAGACTACTATAGAGAATTATACAAGGAGCGAGGAAATGATGCCAGCAGTGGGGAAGATGGATTGCAAAGTAGCAACACATACGACATACCCAATATTCTTCCTGATGAGGTAGAACATGCATTGAAGAAAATGAAGAATCAGAAAGCCCTGGGGGAAGATGAAGTTATTGTAGAGTTGCTAAAATTGGGAGGAAGAGACATAACACAAAAACTGGCAAGGCTCTTCACAAAGTGCATTAGAAAAGGTGTGACGCCTAAGCAGTGGAATAATGCAATCATAGTTTTGCTGCATAAGAAAGGAGATAAATCAGAAATTGGAAATTATAGACCAATTAGCTTGTTATCCCATATCTACAAGTTGTTCACAAGGGTCATTACTAACAGATTAGAAAGAATACTTGATGAGAATCAACCGAAAGAGCAAGCTGGCTTTAGGACAGGATTCTCAACTATGGATCACCTTCACGTAATATCACAGCTAATGGAGAAAGCAAATGAATATAAAACACCATTATGCCTGGCGTTTGTGGATTATGAAAAGGCATTTGACTCCATACAGCATAAGGCAATGTTTCGGGCACTGGAAAGACAAGGCATAGATACTCCATATATTATGATTTTGAAGAAAATATATGAGAGTGCAACATCCTTTATGAGACTAGACAAAGACAGTAGCAAATTTAAAATCGAGAAAGGAGTTCGACAAGGAGACACAATATCTCCGAAGCTGTTTACTGCTGCCCTTGAGGAAGCTTTCAGAAGATTAGACTGGTTGCAGAAAGGAGTCAATGTGAACGGAGAGTACCTAAACCATTTACGATTTGCAGATGACATTGTGGTCATAAGCCATGATCCCAAAGAATTAGAGGAAACTCTTAATCAGTTATGCACAGTTACTAAGGATTTTGGACTAAAGATGAATATGGCTAAAACAAAAGTAATGATGAACAAGTATGCCATGGAAAGGGAAATAATGATTGAAGGAGCAGTAATTGAAAAGGTGGAGTCATATACTTATCTGGGACAAGTTATTAGCTGTAATAATGATAAATGGCTGGAAGTCAAGAGAAGAATAAATTTTGGATGGATAGCATTCAGGAAATATAGTCACATACTGAAGAGCAATATCCCAGTTTGTCTGAAACGTAAAATAATGAATCAATGTATACTCCCCACCATGACTTATGGAAGTGAAACTTGGGCACTCACCAAAAGAATGGAAGAGAAGCTAAGAACTACACAGCGAAGAATGGAACGAATTATATTGGGAATCAGACTGTTAGATAAGAAGAGAAACACATGGATTAGGCAGCAAACTCAAGTAAAGGACATTCTTATCAAAACTAAAGAACTAAAATGGTCTTGGGCAGGACACATAGCTCGAAGACATGATGACAGATGGACTAAGAAAATAACAGAATGGTACCCAAGAGGAGCTAGAAGAAAACCTGGAAGACAAAGGCGGAGATGGATAGATGAAATTCATGAGTTTTTGAGTAGTAAATGGATGGCCAGTGCTCAAAACAGAAGAAACTGGAAAGTTGCTGGAGAGGCCTTCATCCTGCAGTGGATTGAAAATGGCTGATGATGATGATGGCATTGGAGGCAAATTGCTGCTATGGATAAAAGGGTGGTTGAGGGGGAGAAGACAGAGTGGTAATCAATGGACACTGCTCATTGTGGACTAATGTTATTAGTGGAGTCCCTCAGGGTTCAGTATTGGGTCCATTATTGTTTTCTGTATTTATAAATAATATTGATGATGGTATATCAAACTTAATGTCCAAGTTTGCAGACGATAAAGGTTGGCAGGGTTGTTAAGAATACTACTGATGCTATGCTGCTGCAACAGGATCTGGAAAGTTTGAGCAGATGGGCTGAGAGGTGACAAATGTAAAGTACTACATATGAGAAACAGCAACCCCAGGGCAACGTATCAACTCTGTGGTACTACACTGCCGTGGTAGAGAATGAAAAGGACCTGGGGTTAATTGTGCAGGCAGATATGAAGTTCTCTGAGCAGTGCAGACGAGCTGCAAGAGTAGCTCATGGTGTGTTGTCAATGATATACAGGAATTTTTTTTAGCAGGGATAAGGAGGTGATTATTGCCTTGTATAAGGCAATGGTCAGGCCACATCTTGAGTACTGTATACAGGTCTGGAGGCCTTATTTCTAGAAGGATGTAGAGCTGTTGGAATGTGTACAGAGAAGGGCAACAAGATTAATGAATGGAACAAAGGGTTGCTCTTACGAAGAAAGGCTTAAGTTCTGCAAATTAGTGTCTGGAAACTAGGCACCGGCGAGGTGATCTGATAGAGGTGTATAAAGCTTTGAATGGTTTGAGCATGCTCAATGCTGATGGGATTCTTCCTCTTGCTCGGAATAATCACCCGAGAGGGCATAAATTCAGATTGAGGAAAGACAGATGTAGGATAGATGTGCGGAAATTTGCCTTTAGCCAGCGGGTAGTTGGTTGGTGGAACAGACTTCCATCCCGTGTTGTGGAAGTTGATAGCTTAAATAAATTTAAGGTTCAGCTGGACAGGTATTTCGAATGAACAGAGGGGTGAAATGGAAGTGTTTTTTTTTTTTTTTTTTTTGGGCTGATGCTGCATAAGCTTGCTTTCTTGTGTCATATGCCTCTACTAATACAACAGATTTTGGTGCTTCTCACTGCTCCAAAGACTGCTAACTAAGGACAGTTAGCTTTGAGGGTTGAGTTTCAGCGATACCACATAATTTGATAACAGATCTCAGTAATTTTAACCAGAAAAATTACACCTAAGTTACTCAAGATTCAGTCAAGAGGTCTGAGTATGTTAATGTTCATACTGTTTGCAAAGTTTCCACAGACAAGCTGTCACAAGCCTTATAACTGAGTAAAAATGTGCAAAAGATGATGCTCAAAAAAAGATGAGGTGTGAACCTTAGAGGAATTAGAATCACTCCAGAGAATCCTTTCCCACCTTCTAGGAGTGGGCAAGGATTCTCTGGAGTAATAAAACTTGATATGTTGCTTTCATCACCAGCTGGAAGAACATTTTTAAAATTATTGCACTTCCCCAACTGTGAAACATATGACAGCCAGTGGTTTTTATGGACAGTATCTAATGGGAGGCATGATATTGTGATATCTTTGGTAACAGTCCTTCCAGTGTTGATTCAGTTTTATGTTGCAGATTTTTATTATTTTTTTTAAATACCAAAACAGTACCTCCTGTAACAAAGCTTAGTGATAAGAGTCACCTATGTTAAGAGCTGAGATAAATAGAATTATGTGGGATAAACTGGAAAGGTATATTAGTGCTCAGTCATGGAGCCAACATTGCTCACCCAATTAAAAATTCTTTTGGAAGATTAAAAAAAATTTCTGTAGAAACATCATAAATTGGTGGATGGAATTTCATAAAGACTACATGCTGTATTAAAATCTGATCTGCAAATCATAGTCCCAATACTTTTAGTAACATAATATTAGTACACTATATTTAACAAAAAAAAAAAAAAAAAAAAAAAATTGTAGCATACCCTGTTAGAAATGTGTAAAAAGATAATTATGGAATAAAACAAGATTTCGAATTACTTAATCAGCTACTCTTTACAGCAGCTAGTTTTTTTAAAAAAACCTCCCTGACATCATTAGAATAGCAACATTGGCTGAATGTGGTAACTTAATCAAAAAAAGTGAATTTTGGATGCAGAATTTTCAGATTATTTTTCAGGACAAAATTACTAGAGGTACAGCTGCCAACTTTCTGAATTTACGATGGATAATCCATATGTTTGACTGATTTGACTCCTCCTGTCTTGCCTATTTTACTAGAGTTGCTACTATAGAATTCCTGTCTTTTTGTTTCTGCAAAAAAGTAGTAAAAACTGTTAAAATTGTAATTTTTTAAAAAAATTGAATTTTTTCTTAATATCATTAATTATATAGCCATATAAAAAAGGGGGGGGGGGAGGAGAAGCAAATTTTTATTAACTTGTACTGCTGATGGTATTTAGAAATAACAAACAAAACATCACCTTCCCATCATCAGTAAATTAGTTAAGGCCACCTTCCTTGTCAATCATAATTACAAAAGACCAACTAAAAGACAACTATAGAGACAGTGTGTATTGAGCATTAAAAGAAGTTGCTGTAGAACAGGAAGGTGTTTTATTCATATAGTAAAAACAAAGTATAGCTAGTGCAGATTTGCACATTGTACCATCAAGGTAATTTGCATATTGATAGATCCATTTAAGTGTTACAACCAGAGCTACAAACCACCTAAAATTTTGGACCGGTTTGGTTCACGGTCTGGTTCAAAAGGAAATTTTGACTAGTGGTTCTGTTCGGTTCAGTCAAGTATATCGTCTGAAATAATTTGTATAGTTTCCTTAGTTCATTAATGATAGTAATATCACATTATAAAATCTTATTTTAAATAAAAGTAAATTATATTAATAATATATTTGACAAATAATAAAACTGCATGTTAATCATTTTAAATCTGATTGAAAAAGGAGCAGAAATTACCAAAACATTAACTCTGAATATTAATCTCTTCTCGTATTCAATACTCAAATGTATACAAGAGAACGTTTAATTTGGAATGAAAATAATTATTCAAACAAAGTTTTTAATATAATTTAATAATACTAAGTAAGGCAGATATTTCCAGATAATATAAAAAGAATCACAGAAAATAATCACAATAAAACTTTAAGAACAGAAGAAACAAACGAAATAGTATTAGTTACTCAGATAATGGACATAAGGAATTAATGTATCAAAATAATTTCTTTGAAAATTGATCATGAATCTTAAAAAACAACAGATTACATAGGTAATTTGGAATTAATTATTTAATTTATAAATAAAATGTCCTCCATTAACCTTAAGCCTAAACAACTCCTCTTTATCAGTCAAAATGATCTTTAATGTTGAAAAGCATCTTTCTATACTTGCTTGTGTGGCAGGAACTGTGAAGATTACTTTAGCTAGCTGATAAAGCTCTGGGTGACTAAACTCGTTTGCTTTCCAATATCGCGTCTCCGTAGCCAGGTGGGAAAGAGCAGCAGTGCGTAGCACACGCTTCTTGATTAGACCGGGGTTCGAGCCCGTCGCCACCAAATACGGAGGATGCGGAAAGGTCAGGGAATGACCACCGCATATCCCGGAGCAATATGGCCTTAGTTACTAATGCGCCTAAAAAAAAAAAAAAAAAAAATAACTTTCCAATATCCTAAGATGCTTGTTTTTGTTGGTACCCTTTCGATATCGTCAAAATTGTTCAGAGAGGCCATTAAGTCGAATTTCTTTGTTTCCACTATCTGTCTCTTTTTAATTTCCTTTTCAAATAACAGCTTTTCGATGTCATCCATGGTTTCACCCGTTGCAATTTCATCTGAACTTTTCATTTCAGGATTTTTTTCTGTAGCCCGTAGCCGGCACAAGCTCTCATAAATGTTCGTTAGCTTTCTGTTTTTGGATATTATCTAGTAATATTTGGTACCTGGGGTCCAGATACATACAAGCTAAAAAAGATGACACTTCATTTTCAATTTTTCTAACTTCCATTTTACATTTCATCCTTGTGTAGTAAAAATCAGTCATCGCCAGCTGCTCTGACTGCAGCATTTCACATGCTATCCTAACAGGTTCCAAAACTTCTATAATATTTTCAATCTTTTGCCACACACTGGCTGACAAATGCAATTCCTTTATGGGCACAGATAAATCGATGCAAAATTGTTTTAGCTCCACAAGACATAACATATTAACAGTGGAATTCCATCTGATTTCGCAGTATAGTATTACTTTTCTACACTTTTCTCTTTTAATGTGTATAAGGATAGAAGGGATTTGCAGCTTTTTCACCACTGCTTGTGCTTTTGCTAAGGGAAGTTTCAATTCATCACATTTCACAACATCTTTTACAGCCAACTGCAGAGAATGTGCAGCACAACAACAGATACCATAATACCCTGAACACATAGATCATGGAAATTTTCTTTACACATATTTGTATCACTAGAGGTCTATAGTCTCAGATTCTTCGATATCTTCAGTATCAGTATCTTCCATATAGAGATTTCCAGATTGTTCCTGAGGAGCAAGTAATAGAGCATGTGATGCAAGAAAGCAAGCGTATGAGCTTATGTAGCATCAGCCAAAAAAAAAAAAAATTTCGCACAACCATTCCCTCTAAAAGTTTGTTCATTTCCTCCTTGAATATATTTAAGGTATCAACTTCCACGACAGATGGAAGTTTGTTCCAGCAATTAACCACCCGCTGGCTAAAGGCAAATTTCCGCACATCTATTCTACAGCTGTCTTTCTTCAATTTGAATTTATGCCCCCTTAGGTTCATAATCTGAGCAAGCAAAAGAATCCCATCAGAATTCAAGTGTGCTTAACCCATTCAAGGCCTTATACATCTCAATCAGATCACCTTGCAGGTGCCTAGTCTCCAGCCGCTGCAATTTGCAGAACTTAAGCCTTTCTTGGTAAGAGGACCTTGTAAACTGTAACAAAAATAATATTTAAGAGACATATGCTAAGAAGTTGTTGAACAACTCAATAAAGGTGAAGTATGTACATAAAATGAACAAAAACATTATCATTAAATTACTTAGAATATCCTTTATTTCTTAAATATTACGCAGCACTTAACAGTAAATAAGAGTGCATAATCTTTGATTAGCAGTGGGGCTAGATTATTGATCTTTTCTGAGCTTATCTGCCACAAAAAAAAAGTGATAAATACATAGATTCCTTCACACCTATTTTTCTCTAAAACTAAAAATCGAATAATAATAAATAAAAAAATCGAATAATCAATTTAAAAAAAATTGAATAACACGTTTGTGCAAATGCAGCATATTAGTATGCAGCAATTCTAAAAAAAAAAAAAAAAAAGCTAAAGCCGGCATCATTTTAGTTAAATCCCATATTATGAATACCTTCACAACAAGTTACCACAATATTGCACTACTTCGAATAAGTAATGCTTCTTTAGTAGAGAAGTTACTTATTACTACTGTTACTTATTCTCAGTGGGCACTACCACCCAGATGGCACCGTTTCAAGGCTTGTTTGTATACGTGTGGGTACTCTACTATCCATTTGTCCTTATTAGACTTAGAAAAGCAAAAAGTAGAGGGAAAGTAATAGTAGGAATGGAAAAAGAAAAGAAACTGTAGAAGAATGAAAGGGACAGTAACACCAACCACTTAAAAAAAACTCAAAACTCCTCGAATAGGCAATGCTTCCCCAGTAGAGAACACTGTTGTTACCTATTCTTGGAAACTCCAGGCAGAATCAAGCTCTTCTGGTGACCATTTCAGGGCCATTTGGCCCTCCTTCAGAATAGGTACCTTGGTGATGCAGTGATGACAAAACAGCTATGAAGTATAACTCCACAATATGAGAGATGCCTGATGGTGTATAAAGTGAATTAGACTGAAGTACTTTTAGGGTTTAAGCCTCAGGCTGCAAAAGAATTTCACAATGTACAAGTTTGTGAAAAAGCAGCATATCAGTATGCAGCAAACACTAAAAATATAGTTAAAAACAGCATCGTTTTATTATATCTCATTGTGAATATGAGAAAATGAGAAAAAATTGAATATTAAATAAAATAAAATGTTAAAAATAATATTTAATAAAAATACTGCAGAAATGTTTTCCATTTGTGCACATAGTTATTAGAACTGTATTAATATTAAGCATGCTTAGATATACTGAAGATTTACTGTAATTCAGTGTATGAGTTGCTCATCATTACAAAATAAAATAAAAATTCATCCAATACAAATGAGAATTTCCAGGAGTTATTATAATTTAATTAATAAGTAAAGGTTACAATAAAATAATACATATACACTTACTGAAGACGATTCTTTTGGGAATCCTTCCTCCAAGATGTCCACATGTAGCCTAATATTGCAGCCGAAGTGCACTATGCCAGAGCAGAAACAGGAATGATGAACCTTCAGAACAAAACCTCAGAAACTAAATATGCTAATCTTTTCAAAGAAAAACGCTAATGAGTGATTTTCAGTACTACGCCCTTTCACTTCCTTATCACTGATTTGGTCGGTGTTCTGCTGCATCAAGAGCATCCCTTCCCAAGTGCCCCACTGCAGAGCTTCTATTCAAATAGCTCAGCAGGGACCCTGTGGGCCACAGGGTTCCTCCATTACTCATTTCTTGGTCAAAGCAAAAAAAAACCTCCTTCCCTACCCCTGAGATGGGCTGCTAATCTGATTCAGTGTTTTTCACATCTTCTTGGTAACCATTCTAGAAGCCTAGCCATGAACAATGGAAAAAGAAAGAGGAAGGAGTATATGTTTCCTGCTCACTGGATTTCCCCACGAAAATTTTCCAAATTTTCATTGACCTGTAGTCGATGTTTGAACCAAAAACCGAACCACATTTTCCAAAAATATGTTGGTTTGGTTTGCAGTTCAGAAAAAAAAAAAAAAAATCTGTTCAGTGGTTTCAGTTCATGGTTTAGAAAAATGGGTGTGGTTCAGTTCAGTTTGCAGCTCTGGTTACAACATCAAATATTTAACATGCTCATAGCCAAAGTTGTACGACTATAAATAAGTTTAGTAAATTACAGCCAGTGACCTTCCTGCCTTGAATTCCTAACACTAAAGTATGTTGCCAGTCAAAAGTCTGCTAATTTTAAACCTATCTATGAACTCCAAAAAGAGTTCATCATTAAGTTAACTAATATTTGACTTTAACTTAAATTAATTATATTTTGGAGAACCAATTCATAATCCAAATAATGCCATTTTGAGAGAGTTTTTTTTTTTTTGAACCAAATTGAAATGAATCGATTTCACAAAAAAAAAAAAAAAAAAAAAATCCAGCACTTCTTAATATGGTAAACTGACAGAACTGATCTTACAACAGTTCTGTCAGTTTCAAGGTGGGAACCTACTGGATTTTATAATAAAAGAAGAAAGAACTGATGTACAGTGATCTTGGTTGGAGAATTGACAAGTGCATAAGGAAGCACGAGATATAACAAATTACAAATTATCCCAAGTTTTATTGACATTTTATTAAAATTGATATTTTAATAATTCCTCGTAGCAGTGCTGAGTTAGAATATTCAACCAGTTGGGGGGGGATGAATTCAGTTCTCTTTCGCATGCAGTTTTGGAAATGATTCAAATAGCCAAGTCTGAATAATAGTATCATAAAAAAAAAGACTGAGTTAGTATTTATGAAGATGTGCAATATTATCTTTCTTGAAGTAATCATAATCAGTTGATGTCTAACAGACAACAGATAGAAAAATGTTAGGTAAGCTAATTTTTAAAGGCATACTATACTAGTAAACAGTCTTATAGCTGTATCTTAGCATAAAATGTGTATATTGGCAGTGAAATTTAATTTTTAGTGCAGTGTGGACTTTAAAAAAAAAAGTCCAAGAACTCCTGCTTTTCTGAAAAACCTATTTTCCTCCTGCCTTCAACTTGGCAGCTGTGCAGAGGCTTATAAAATGGAATATTGTATTTATAAATTGAACTAAGCTTCTATTGCTCAAATTTTTATTTCTGATATCAGTAGCACTCATCACATCAGGAGATGCAATGAGTTGTGTTGCTTTTGCCAAATTTACAGTAATTATAATAATCTGTAAGTGGTCTTAAGATTTCATTACCGAATAAAATCTCGGTTGGTGGGGGGGGGGGGATAACATCTGATAAAAAAAACTATGGCAATACAGTGCTGTCTAATCTTGTATAATTATTTAGTGGAAAGTGATTAATGTACAGCTTACATTTTTATATTTTTTTGTTAATGTTATAGATAGATATAGGTTATAACTAGAGGTTGTTATATATATTATGGCTTATCAAAAAAAAAAAACACTGACATGAAAGCTAAAAATAAATCTAAATTATTCTTATTATTATTCTTCACCACGACACTACTAGCTTGAAGAATTGGGATTGCATTATTGTAATTAATTTCTCCAAATTTCATTTAGGCAGTATTTTATGTTGTTTGTTTATTCGTTTTTTTTTTTGTAGGTCCTTAAAGTTCATGTTAAAAGACGTATTGGCTCAGACAACTTTATTACAGCAATGCGAAAAATACTACAGGCACGGTATAAAGAGAATCCTGTAGGAATTGGTGGTGTATTTCTCCTTAAGAGTGGAAAAGCTAAACTTCATGTAATGGTATGGTAATATTTTCCTACTACTTTCAGTAGTATAAATTTAGCAGTCCAGTCAATGGGCTGTCATGTTCTATTTTTAAATGCTGGCAGGTAATGATTTAAACAACTTGCTGCATTCCATGAAACTATAATATTGGATTATTAACCCATAAACAGATGCATTTCTCTTCAAAGTCCTTAAATTAAGATACATAGTTGGTATTAAGTAATTAAGATATATCCAGCAGCCAGTGTGGATGCCAGACTAACTGACAATAGAAATCAAAGCTCCCAGTAATCACAATCTTCCAATCTCCCGATCTCATCCATCAGAAACAGGCTACTCTTCACCTCCAACTATCACTGAATATCTTCTCCTTTAATTAAGAGGTTCCTCTAACACTAGACTTCGTTTTAGGGGCTCTAGTTCAGCCATTTGCAAGTTCTTCAGAATTGGCAATAAAATGTAGATTCTCATAACTCAGTTTCAAGTTTTTTGTAACTTAATTTCCTGTAATTGTTATCTTGTAATTACTGTGTACTTTTAACTTTCCTCTGAACCTTTGCTAAAGTAAGGATTGTAATGTTTGGTAACCTAAAACAAACTTATCTGTTAAATCCCTATATTCTGAAGTTTGTAGTGAAGTGTGTGTGTGTAGGTGTTGGGAGATTTTTAGCTTATCATCTACTTTGTTTATATTACAAAGTCAGATTCATATGGTTTGTTGTGTGTTGACTGTTTATCCACATGTTAGTTTGCAAGTCTGTCTGCTTAAAAACTCAGAATAACTTAATAATCCTTCCACCAGAGAACAGCTAACTACAGCAGTTCTAAAATAGAAAGGGTGCAAGAATATTTGCTGATGCTATCGAGGCAGTGTTAGGTGGGTCGGAAAACTGCTAGCTTGGGGGGAGACAAAGACTAATAGATTAACAGTAGCCACTGGCAGAGGTGAAAGTGATTCTTGCACTGCTTCTATTGGAATGAGCAGAAGCCTGAAAAACAAGATGCAGGATATTTCAGAGACTGCTGGAAGTCATTGCGGTACAAGTAAACACATGGGTTGTGTTAGGGTAGCTAAGAATAAAAACAGGTGCACGTATACTTGCGTGTACACCAATGCTAGGAGTTTGGTAAATAAATTTGATGAATTTGAGGTATTGCTCAAAACATCAAAGGCAGATATCGTCCCCCCCCCCCCAAGGCTGATAAGAACAATCCTATGTCCCCTCAGTAAGTGAACAAATAGAAAAAAGTAACAAAAAAAATCACAATATAATACCCAGATTTTCAGGAATCAAAATACTAAAAAACCTCCTTCCTATTTCACCCTCTAGGACTCTTGCAAACAAAGCTGTTTAAACTTGCTGTTGGGGTTGTAATAACACCTACATTTAGACAGAGTAAACAGATTGTTCATGGTTTTTAGACATTTAACTCTGACTTTTTCTTCAACTGTTTTTTTTTTTTTTTTTTTAAATTGCAGCCAGAGTTTTCTTCTGTTCCACTTAATACTGAAGATTATGTTTCCAAATGGCTATACTATGACAATATGAGTTCGCCATTAGTCTGCCTAAGCACGTTCATATCTCATGATCCGGTAAGTATAGATTTTTTTAATATTGTAAAGAAATAGTTTAGATGAAGCATTTGGAAATGAGATGACCATAATACTGGCAGTTTATAATATTTAAATGTCTGTCTGAATCAGGTGAAGCAATTCTGTATTGTGATATATCCTCCAGACCTGGAACTGACCATCTAATTCAATTAGTGCATAAATCAATTTGTTGCTACAGATCTTGTTTTCAGTTTAAGAGGCCAAGATCAGTTGGAAACATTTTTATTCGAAATGTTTCTCACTGATTTTATTACTATTCAAAGCATTATTTGACGTCAATGTCTAGACTCAATTTTTTCATTTGCAGAGTTATCAGGATGATATAAGTACACTCTTTGGGAATCCCCAATTCGTTCTTTGGCCTACTGGGTTATTTCCTGACTATTAATGCTCAAAGTATTGTAATAATGGTTTTTTAACTACCAACAAGTATTGCAGCAGTCAACTGGCCCTCATTCATGCATAATTTAGCAGTTTTTGTATCATTTTTCTTCATTTAAAAATTCATTACCGAAAAATAGTTTTTCAATGCTTTTTTTTAATAAGCTCAATATAATTTTTAAAAAATTCTAATTAAACTTTAAGAAGTGAATTAATTAGGCAGCAATTTATAGAAGTAATGGCATGACCCCAGGAGATTTGTAATAGATGAGTCTTGTATTTATAACAGTATTTCACTGGATTTTATTTTCTATACTAGCTAACAGAAATCTGTTAGCCTAGTAGTATTATCAATTAATCAGTAAAATTTATAAATCTCATTAAATTGTACTTAAACAGACTTGCAGATTCATGATCCAGACTAGAGCAGCAAAGCAATGAGCACAAAGTAGCGGTAGAACTGTGGCTCAGGGGAGAACTGAAGGGGTCAATTCTCCAGTCAAAAAAAAAAAAAAAAAGTGTGAAATGTTTGAGGACTTTCTAGAACAGGACATGATCTAGTGAAGGACGATGTCTTTGTGTGTGTGCTAGGTGCAGAGACTGTGAAGAAATTAGGTGCCAACTCGGCATTCTGATGGGTGTCTATGAGAGTTTGAGGCGTAGGGTAAATGCCCTCGAATAAATAAATGAGGGGTCCAGCAAGCTCTCAGCTGCCAAACTCAACACCAGAGCTCACTCCTGTGTATCAGGCAACACAGCGGCAATCTCCAAGGCAGAATGTGCTGGTCTCACAGGAACTAGTTATTGTTGGTGGCTCTATTGTCAGGGAGACAGGGAATATATTATGCAAAATGGATAGGTGGAACAGGACTAGGGTATGTCTGCTAGAGGCAAAAGTTGATGACATTGTAGAGCAGATAACATCTTTTAAGGGCACAAAAGGTGATATTGTTGTACATGTTGGCACTAATGAATTTAAGAGTAAGAGATCTGCAGATTAACTTACAGAAAGGATAGAGAGGCTAGGAAGGGAGGAGGGGTTATACTGTTACTTAAGAAACACAAAGTCTAAGGGAGTGGATCCAGTTAACATGGGTGGACAGTGCAATCTTGAGTCAGTTTGGTGTGACATAAACACTGGGAAAAGGAAAAGAGGAGTGTGTTGTTATAGGCCTAATGACACTGATGAATACAACGAACAATTGTGCAGAGAAAAGATTGGGCCAGTAAATCAGAATGTCTTGTAATGGGGATTTTAATTTCCAGATATTGTCTGGAACTTGTAGGTTGGTCACTTGCAAGCTAGCAAGACTTTTGTGAATTTATTGGAGAATTGTTTTCTATAGCAACATATTCGAGGGGCAACCATTATCAGCAGTGATTATTCATGCATTAAGAATTTGCAGATAAAGGAATCACTAGGTAAAAGTGAACACTGTGTACCGAAGTGGAACTTACTTAAAGGTGTAACCACCATCAAGGTTAAAGGAAAGAGTTTTTCTTTTCATAAAGGTGACTACAGTGGTCTCAGGCAGTTTTTAAATTCTATACAGTCAGATCAATTGATGTTAGTACAGGTGACCCCCGCTTAACGCTGATCATTCGTTCCGGAAAAACAGAGCGCTAAGTGAATCCGCGCTAAGCGAGCGCCGCTTTCCCATAAGGTAACATATGTATTTATGAGCTGCGGTCGGTGCCGTAGGATATTTCCTAATAAATAATAAACAGTAATGAAAAGATGCACAAATGTCGGTCAAAATATTTAATATTCAAATATTTGCACATATAAAATATTCTGCATTGCATACGTATAATTATGTGGTAACTACTTGCGTTTCAAAAGTAAATTTAAAATTCCAATTAAAATAATGAATTTAATTTAATTGATGAATTTAATCATGACAAATGTGTGGATTTTGAGTTGAACTTTGGCCCTCTTCCAAATAAACTAAAAGGGGTATTAATTTTAAATCCCCCGCAGCGTTACAACCAACAATAAAGTCAACCGATCTTTCGCCGCTTTGAAACCTGGCATGTTTTTTTCTTCTTTCAATATGAAACTTCTTTTAGGCATTCGTTTCCACAAAAGTCCTGCTTCAGCTATGTTAAAAACTTGTTGAGAAGTATAACACATAATACCCGTCTTCAACAATTTCAACAAGTTCTTTTTTGAAAGTTTGGGCTCCTTGATCTGCACTTGCGGCTTCTCCCTGGATTTTAAATCTATTCAACCAGCCCTTACTAGTTTTAAATGGTTCCACATTTTTTTTTTTTTTTTTAGGCGAGTTTTCTGCAGATCATCATATTGGCTAATCTCTTTCTCTCTCTCTCTCTCTCTCTTTTTAATATTTAACTTAACTGAATTCTGCATTGGAATATTATCTTCAATAAAATTAAAGTCTTTCCATTTCAATCCTAATAGCCGGCCTAGTCCTAGTTGCTTGCAGTGGAACAGCTATCTTTCCCACTGCAAAAATTAATTCTTTATTTTTTTATAATTGTTCTTACAGTTAAAGTTGTAAGTCCTAAATTATGGCACACATCCGTTTGTCGTTGACCGGAATCGATTCGCTTCAAAACGTCTAATTTAATTTTCAAATTCAGTCTTTTTCTTACATTTATAGTCTTCGTACTGCGCCCAGACGTTGTTGCATTTTCATTCCTATCAGTCATTATTAGCTCTTCGAAAATGTAACTGCGTTGGTTGAATTAATTACGATACAATGTTCAAGTAAACTTTCCGTTACGCACGATGTCTAATACTCTACTGAGTGATGACTAGACTTCGGATAAATGCATATAACGCAAATATTACAAGCAATACGCTTGATCGTTTTTTAAAATGTTGATCTCGGAACTACGTAACAAGTCACTGTACTGAAACTAAATTAGCGTGCGAGAAAATTTCACTGAGCGTGGGAAAATTTCTCAAGTCAGCGTGGGAAACGTTGTAATGCTGTTTTGCTATTCATTTTCAAGCTATCGACTCCATCAAATGAAACGATTTCGTTAAATATGTCAAAAATTCAATCTGTAAAAGAGCGTTATAGTGATCTGTGACAGCGTTATAGTCAGATATGGGTTATAATATAAGAACAGCGTTATAGCGAATCAGCGTAAAGTGAACCGCGTTATAACGGGGGCCTGCTGTATTAGTAATGGCCGCATGGTGCAAGAAAGCCTATGGCTTATGCTGCACCAGCCAAAAAAAAAAAAAAATCCGAACAAAACAATGATAATAAAATAAATAAATAAATAATAAATAAATAAAAAAAAAAAGGAAATTAAACCTATCACTCTATGCACTTCCCTTACCCGAAAGTACTATCCAGATGACCTTTGAATTTCCCCAAACTGTCGGCCTCTACCACCCATGAAGACAACTTAATCCAGTAATTTATAACTCGCTGGCTAAAATAAAACTTCCTGCAGTCCAATCTAAATATTTGTAACTTGAATTTATGTCTCCTAGTTCTAGCATAATTTATAATCTTGAAATTTTCGTCCTCATTCATTTTACTGATGCCTCTCAGAGCCTTAAACACCTCAATCAAATCTCCTCTAAGGTGTCTAGTTTCCAAACTCTGCAACCCACATATTCGAAGTCTTTCTTCATAAAGACGCCCTTTTGCCGATCTCACCAGACGAGTTACCCGTCTTTGCACCCTTTCAAGAAGCTCGATGTCTTTCTTTAGGTGAGGTCTCCATACTTGAACACAGTATTCCAAGTGTGGTCTAACATAAGCCTTATATAATGGGATTATCACGTCCCTATCTCTACTTGCAAAAGTTCGATAGATCATCGATAGGACACTATGGGCCTTCCTTGCAACCTGTTTATAATGCTCAGAGAATTTCATGTCTGACCGTATCGTAACACCCAAGTCCCTTTCCTCCAGTACTGGGTTTAGTTGAACTCCACCAAGTAAATAAGTTATTTTGGGATTACTGTTTCCCAGGTGTAATACCTTTCACTTTGTTGGATTAAAGCATAGCTGCCATTTTTCTGACCATTCCCGAAGTCTATCTAGGTCTCTCTGAAGAAGCTCAGCTTGACAGTGATCATTAACTACTCTACCAATTTTAACATCATCTGCAAATTTAGACATCACGCCCTCTATCCCTTCATCAATGTCGTTTATGAAAATTAAAAACAACAGTGGTCTTAATACTGATCCTTGGGGAACCCCACTTCTTATATCAACCCAATCTGAGGAATAGCCATTTATCACAACCTCCTGCCCTGAAGCCATCCTTCTATCTATCTAAGGATTTTCCCAGTGATTCCAACCTGTTCCAGCTTATAAAGCAACCGCTCATGTGGGACTGAGTCAAAAGCTTTGCTGAAATCTAAATAAAATGCCGAAATTATTCCCCAAGTCCAGCTCGTGAGTGACCTTTTCGAAATAGCGAACTAGATTTGTTAAACATGATTTTCCCTTTACAAAACCATGCTGAGTATCCTTGAGAATTTCAATTCGATCCAAATGATCCTGAATTCCACCCTTGATCATTGCCTCCATGATTTTCCCTACTATTGAAGTCAGACTGACAGGTCGATAATTTCCAACTTCACTTTTAGAGCAACTCTTATGTATGGGAGATACATTTGCACTTTTCCAATCCAAGGGAATCTCCCCAGAGTCTAGTGATGCTCGCATAATTAGCCTCAATGGTTCAATGCACTTGCTTGCCGTCTCCCTTAAGATTATAGGGTATATTCCATCAACTCCAGGAGCCTTACTGGTCTGTAGGCTCAAAAGTTTTTTCATTAAATAATCTTACGAAATTTCAATATCATTAATTACATATTTTTTAACTTCGCTCCCACAATTTCCATTGCCACAAAAGGTTTTTCATTTGTAACTATCAATGCAAAATAACTGTTGTGTTCATCTGCAACGGCAGCTGGTGTATTTAATACTATCCCCTTTCCCTTACGTAAAGGTCCGATCTGGTTTGTCCTGCTCTTCTTGGCATTTATATATGTGAAGAATTCTTTATCCCCCCCTCTTTTCTCTGTTTGCTAGTGATTTCTCATAAACTGCCTTTGCCTGTCGAACCTTTTCTGTGGCTCTATTACACATCACCTTGTAGCTGTTATAGGCTTCAGTACTTTTTATTGCTCTGTAACCTTTCCATGCCACCTTTTTCTGCTCAAGTAATGTGGCAACTTCACTATTCATCCAACTTGGAACCCTCCTCATGGAGTATTTTTTTTTAATGGTATATACGCATTCAAGGCATCTGTGATTAATGTTTTAAAAGTGTACCACAGTTCAAATGTATTCATTTTCTGCACGATATCTACCCAGTTAGAGGCCATGTAGTACTTTAAGGCATCGTAATTTCCTTTTCTGAAATTAAAATCCATTCCTTTGCCTTTTACTTCTGCTACCTCTCTCATCATCATCCACCGTAGAACTCCGTGATCACTTCCTGCTATTGGTTCCTCTACTGTCAGCCCTGTTATGTCATCTGATTCATGTGTGATGATGAGGTCTAGGATATTCTTTTCTCTAGTACTTTCCCTGACATGTTGATACAAATAACAGTTGTCTAGTTGATTTAAAAATTTTGTTCCCCGTGTCGAGTTTCCTTCCCATTTACTCCAATCAATTAGAGGCAAATTGAAATCACCCATAATAAGGCATTGATGCTTACTTGCCCATTCCATTTGCATGTAGAGGCTTTTGTCATAATCTTCACAATTTCCTGGTCTGTAGATTACTCCTACTCACATTATACCTTTGTTTCCAACTTTCTCACACCATACAGACTCTATACTAGCATGTGAAATGTCTGAATCTGGGAAAGCTATCGTCGCACTCAGGCTGCTTCTGATAAGAAGCATTACCCCCTATCCTTCCTAAATACATTATACAAGCAGTACTTAAACTCATCATCCCCAATTTCCAGGTGGCACCACGTCTCTGTAAGCCCTATTATGTCCGCGTTACTTGTTTTAACCAGCAGTTCGAATTCTCTCATTTTATTGACGACACTTCTAACGTTACTGTATAAACAATTAAGATTTACTGTTCTTGTATATTTAACAACCATAACACAACCCTTGAAGTTTTTTAGGCTCTCTTCCCTGATATTAGCTACCTGCTCACGTGAAACGTTTCTGCCCCCAGAACATCTAGATAATACGTCCAGTTGGGGTAACAGATAAGAACTCTTAAGGTATGTGCAAGAGTTACTTTGACCAATATTATCAGATAATCGCATGTCAGTATTACCCACATCCCCCCCTAACTAGCAGTTTCCCTGAACCTTTAAGGTATCCTCAATAATACTGGCAAAAACCTTTGCACCACCTTTGTTTAAGTGTATCCCGTCTCTACAAAACAAATTCCTTCTACCTACAAGTGTGGGCCATGCTGATAGAAATTTCCCCCCTAAAGCCTTGCAGATTCCTTCAAGTCTTGAATTAATCCACAAGGCTCTTAACATATGATCCCTCCTATCGTGTCTGGGTAGAATTGCAGACATTATGGCCTAGCTCGCGACATTTCCTCAGCATGGTCCTGTATTTTTCCAATAAATCGTCAGATCGTGTACATTTAATATCATTAGTCCCCACATGAATAATAATATTCTCTTTACCCCCTTTAAAATCTGACAATCTGTTGGTGACATCATCAATAGTTGCTCCTGGCAGACATACCCTGGTTCTACTCCACCTATCCTTATTACAAAAAATATTCCCCGTTTCCCTGACAATGGAGTCTCCTAATAAAACAATGTCCTTTTTAACCAGAGTAGTTTGCACTTAGTTTTTCTGTTTTGAAGCTCAAATCGGGTGTGCATCACTTGGTAGATTGCTGGAGTCTTGAGTCCCTGACGAGCTCCCAGATGCATTATTCTCGAGGGCAAGCACCCGTTTTTTTCAGAGACTCAAATTGTTCCATCAGTTCACCAAATTGTAATTTAAGATCGGTGCACTCCTTACATCGATCACAAAGAAAAGAATCCCCAGGTGAGGTAGGATTAGTCACCAGGTCGACCTTGGAAAACATTCCACAGGTTCCACAACAGATTAAATCATTACTCACCCATAAATCGCCATCGGCTATTTCCATGTGAGTCACGATACCCTGTGACGTGTTTAAGGCAGATCTCATAACTACCATTATAAAATTAAATAAATATCAATGAAAGTTAACTTTACAAAATTATATCTATAATATTATTAAAATCAAACTGTTACAGGAAAACCTATAACAAAATAATCCAACAATATCTAAATAAATCAAATATTTAAAAGCACTATCCAAAAGTAAACCACTTAACTGAGGAGCCCTGGCTAAGCGCGTCCGCTCACTTCGAATGCCAACCGAGTTCAAAATGTTGTTAAAAACAGCAAATTCTAAATGGGAATCCTTCAAGAAATTAATCGTATTGGAAGCTATTAGGCTTTTCATACCAACTAAAAAAAAATAAGAAATACTGTTCAAGATTTTTAGACCTAAATGGATGTCAGATGAACTAACGAGGCTCGTGACAGAGAAGAGAAATGTATGGGATGCATATAAATTATCAGGTGACACAGAAGCCTATGGCAGATATAAGCTAGTCTGTAATCAAGTCACAAAGGAGGTTATGCAAGTGAAGGTTGATTATGAGAAAAACAAGCAGTGCAGATGGGCTGCCAGAGCAGGTCATGAAGTTTTGTCAATGATATATAGGAATTCTTCTGAGACAAGGAGGTAATTATCCCTTTGTATCAGCCAATGGTCAGGCCACACCTTAAGCACTGTATACAGGTCTGGAGGCCTCATTTTAGGAAGAATGCTAGAAAGAGTACAGATAATGGGAACAAAGGGGTGCACTTATGGAGAAAGGGCTTAAGTTCTGCAAGTTGCAGCATCTGGAGACTAGGCACCTGCGAGGTGATCTGATTGAGGTGTATAAGGCCTTGAATGGTTTGAGCAGGCTCAATGCTGACAAGACACTTCTGCTTACTCAGATTAAGAATCCGAGGGGGCATAGATTCAAATTGAAGTAAGACAGTTGTAGAATAGATGTGTAGAAGTTGATAGCTTAAATAAATTTAAGTCCGAACTACACAAACATTTGGAGTGACTGGATGGGTGAAATGGGAAGGTTTTTTTTTTTTTTTAATGATGCTGTATAAACTTGTTTTCTTGCATCATATGCCAGTGCTAATCCCTAGCTTTGTTTTTGTAAATAATTGTACAGTTACGCAAGTAAAGGTCCTTGTTTGCCTTTAAATATGTCTCCTATAAGCAAAAGCAGGTTGAGTCATGCTTACATGAGAGAACCTTGATGTCATTGTTATTTTGACAGAATCCACAATAGTTCTTTTTCTGTAAAGAGTTACAGGACTGAGTTATCTGGTACCTCTACATCCATTATTTCTTATATTGCAGTCAGATTTTTTTTCTTTTTTTGTTTTGTTTTCGCTTTTCTTTACTGCTTTGTTTTGAGGGGCAGCTGGCTGTGTTTTGGGTAAGTTTTTGTGAGTTGAATAAATAAGTGTGTAATGGGAGTGAATTACTCTCTTGGTGGAATAGTCATATTGCTTTGCTTCTCAGCATATATGCCAGCATATTGCTATTTATTGGCTTCACTGCTTTCCTTGCCTCCTGATGGGACATGTTCAGCTCTGCCTTGAGTCTTTGTATATCTTTTTCCTATTTCTAATGCTAATATACTCTTAAGTATGTAGGGTATCCTCCTCCTCCTTGGCAGTTGAGTTTTTGTAGCTGAACATCCCATAATTTTGTGGTCCTTTCCATCACACTGGACACATGCAAGGGCACCAAAATAGACCATTTGCGAGTGTCTGTATTTTTTGACACTTGAAAGAGGAAGGATCTTGAGCAATTTGGTTATTGTTATTTTTTGGTTTTTAGGAGAATTAGCAACTAAGGCCATATTGCTCCGGGATATGCGGTGGTCATTCCCTGACCTTTCCGCATTCTCCGTATTTAGTGGTGATGGGCTCGAACCCTGGTCTAATCAAGAAGCGTGTGCTACGCACTGCTGCTCCTTCCCACCTGGCTATGGAGGCGCTGAGCAATTTGGTACATGTAGCCTTATGCAGCAGCGCAGGCACCCAACTGTGATGGAATTAGGAGACAGCAAGGATGAGGTTTCTGGTGGTATTAAATTTCTAAACCTACATACAAATACAGCAGGCCCTCATTATAATGCGGTTCGCTTTACGCTGATTCGCTATAACGCTGTTCTTATATTATAACCCGTATCTGACTATAACGCTGTCACAAATCACTATAACGCTCTTTTACAGATTGCATTTTTGGCATATTTAACGAAATTGTTTCATTTGGAGTCGATAGCTTGAAAATGAATAGCAAAACAGCATTAAAACGTTTCCCACGCCAACTTGACAAATTTTCCTGTGCTCAGTGAAATTTTATTGCATGCTAATTTAATTGCAGTACAGTGACTTGTTATGTAGCTCAGAGATCAAATTTTTAAAAAATGATCAAGTATATTGCTTGTAATATTTGCGTTATATGCATTTACCCGAAGTCTAGTCCTCACTCAGTACAGTATTAGACATCGTGCATAATGGACAGTTTACTCGAACATTGTATCATAATTAATGCAACCAATGCAGTTACATTTTCGAAGAGTTAATAACGGCAGATAAGAATGAAAAAGCAACAACGTCTGGACGCAGTACAAAGACCACAAATGTAAGAAAAAGACTGAATGTGAAAATTTAATTAGATGTTTTGAAGCAAATCGATTCCGGTCATCAACAAGCGGATGTGTGCCATAATTTAGGACTGGCAAGTTTAACCGTAAGAACAATTATAAAAAATAAAGAATTAATTTTAGTAGCGGGAAAGACAGCTGTTCCACTGCAAGCAACTAAGGCTAGGATTAGGATTGAAATGGAGAGACTTTAATTTTTTTGAGGATAATATCCAAGGCAGAATTCAGTTAAGTTAAATAAAAAAGAGAGAGAGAGAGAGAGAGAGAGAGAGAGAGAGAGAGAGAGAGATTAGTCTATATGATGATCTGAAGAAAACTCACCTGGGAAAAAAAAAAAAAAAAAAAAAAAAATGTGGAACCATTTAAAACTAGTAAGGGTTGGTTGAATAGACTTAAAATTCAGGGAGAAGCTGCAAGTGCAGATCAAGGAGCCAAAACTTTCAAAAAAACTTGTTCAAATTATTGAAGAGGGGTATTACAAAGGGTACTAGGGAAGTTTTGCAATACAGCTTTGTTTATTTAATTTTTTCAAAGTAATTTTCTCTACATTCAATACACCTCTCCATCCTCCGAAACCAATCTTTAAACCAGTTCTGCCAAGTTTCACTAGGGAGTAAAGCACACTCGTTGTCCCAAGCCCGTAGAAGGTCCTCATCACTGGAAAACCGCCTCCCTTTTAGCTTCATTTTCACATGTGGGAACAGTGCAAAGTCACAGGGAGCAAGGTCTGGACTGTAGGGAGGGTGCTTGAGAAGTTTCAGTCCTGTCGTGGTCAAATATTCGGTGCAGGCTTTGGCGCGGTGAGCTGGAGCATTTTCGTGATGGAGGTACCAGGTGTCCATTCTTGACTTTGGCCGCATGTTCTTCATAGATCCAATGACTTTAGGCAGGCATTGTTCAGTATACCACTTAGCTGTGACTGTCTTCTGCGTGTCCAAAACGACACGTTCCACAATTCCACTCGATTTGAAAAATACAGCTATCATTTTCTTCTTTACAGATCGGGATTTTCTGACAATTACGGGTGTGTCGTCATCATCAAAGACCCAAACTTTGTTTTGAGCCTTGGTCAGCAGATCGTAATAGTACAGCCAAGTCTCGTCACCTGTCACGATGTTGTTCACATACCGAGATTGTCCCTTATCAAACTTTTTTAACATCTCTCGGCACCAAGTCACACGTCGTGTCATCTGCTCTTCAGTCAGTTGATGCGGCACCCAGAGAGAACAAAGTTTCTTCACGTGCAAATGATCTTGCAGAATCGAACGAATTGCTGGTGCATTTAGGCCCAAAGTATCCTCTATCTATTGGTAGGTCACTCACCTGTTTTCGTCAAGCATTTTCCTCACAGCAGTAACGTTTTCCTCCGTAACTAACGTTCGTGGCCTTCCCGGCCTCTCAGAATCCTCCAGAGTGAAATTTCCCCTTTGGAATTCTCTATACCACCTGAATATCATTGTACGATGTGGACAATCATCATCTAGTGCAAGAGTCATTTCTTCTAAGCACTGGTCTATGGTTAAACCACGCACGAAATTATACCGCAAAACTGTCCTTATATCATTTCGTGACCACGATGCCATCGCAAGCACTTTACACTCTCACTACTAATGAATAACTGAGCCCATCGACTTGGCACGGCGGCTACTATGCACGTATGAACATGTCTCAACATGCAGCAACAAGCAGCTTCCTGTGATTCATTGTTTCGTCATATTGCAAAACTTTCCTAGTACCCTTTGTATGTGTTATATTTCTCAAGTTTTTAACATAGATGAAGCAGGAATTTTTTGGAAAGGAATGCCTAAAAGAAGTTTAATATTGAAAGAAGCAAAAAACATGCCAGGTTTCAAATTAGCAAAGGATCGGTTGACTCTATTGTTGGGTGGTAATGCTTCGAGGAATTTAAAATTAAAACCCTTTTTAGTTTACCAGGAAGAGGGCCAAAGTACAACCCAAAATCGACACATTTTTCATGATTAAATTCATCAATCAAATTAGATCTATTAAATTCGTGATTTTAATTGGAATTAAGTTTAATTTTGATACGTAAGTAGTTACCACATAATTATATACGTATGTAATGCAGAATATTTCATATGTACAAATATTTGAATATTAAATATTTTGACCAACATTTGTGCATCTTTTCACTACCATTTATTATTGATTAGGAAATATCCTATGGCACCAACCACAACTCACAAATACATATGTTACCTTATGGGAATGCGACACTCGCTTAGTGCGGATTCACTTAGCGCTCTGTTTTTCCAGAACAAATTATCAGCGTTAAGCAGAGGTCACCTATCTTCTCTTTACAGTTGTCACTCCATGTAGTAGTAGTGGCATGTGATGCAAGAAAGCATGTGTATGAGCTTATGCAGCATCAGCCGGAAAAAAAAAAAAACACACCATTCCCTCCAAATGCCTGTCCAGTTCCTCCGTAAATTTACTCAACCTATCAACTTCCACAACGACAGATGGAAGTTTGGTCCAGCAATTAACCACCCGCTGGCTAAAGGCAAATTTCCGCACATCTATTCTACATCTGTCTTTTCTTTAATTTGAAGTTAAGCTCCCTTAGGTTCATTATCTGAACAAGTGGAAGGATCCCATCAGAATTCAGCGTGCTCAACCCATTCAAGCCTTATACACCTCAGTCAGATCACCGCACAGGTGCCTAGACTCCAGCCACTGCAATTTGCAGAACTTAAGCCTCTCTTGGTAAGAGGATCCCTTCATTCCCCTCACTAATCTTGTTGCCCTTCTCTGTACACGCTCAAGTAAATCTACATCCTTCCTAAAATGAGGCCTCCAGACCTGTACGCAGTACTCAAGGCGTGGCCTGACCATTGCCTTATACAGAGGGATAATCACCTTTTTTTCCCCTGCTAGCAAAATTCCTATATATCATTGATGTAAAAAATTATTTTTTGATAATCATGACCTGCCCTGGCAGCCTGTCTGCATTGCTCAGAAAACTTCATATCTGCCTGCACAATTACTCCCAGGTCATTTTCATTTTCTACCACCTTAAGTGTAGTACCACACAGTTGGTGCGTTTCTCTGGGGTTACTTCTACCCATATGCAGTACTTTGCATTTGTCATGGTTAAACTTCAGTTGCCACTTCTTAGCCCATCTGACCAAATTATCTAGATCCTGTTGCAGTAGCACACTGCCATTACTGTCATTAACAACTCTGTGGACCTTTGTATCATCTGCAAACTTCGACATTAAGCCTGATATACCTTCATCAATATCATTTATAAATATACAAAACAACAGTGTACCCAACACCGAACCCTGTGGGACTCAACTAATAACATTAGTCCACGAAGAGCAGCACCCATTGATCACCACCCTCTGTCTTCTCCCACTTAACCATCCTTTTATCCATTGTAGCAACTTACCCTTAATACCATTCTGCTCCAATTTGTACAATAGTCTTTCGTGTGCAACAGTGTTAAAAGCTTTCCTGAAATCCAAATATATGATATTAAAATTATTTTTTGCATCCAGTTCCTTTGTAACCACATCATAATATCCTATCAAATTTGTCAGACAAGACTTTCCCTTAACAAACCCATGCTGTGTCTGAATTATTGCTGCAGTCTTGTCTAGATGATTCTGCAATGCATCTTTAACCAGTGACTCCATTATTTTGCCCGGAACACAAGTTAAACTAACTGGTCTGTAATTACTTGTGTCACCCTTCGATCCCTCTTTGTGAATTGGGGATACATTTGCACATCTCCAGTCCATGGGAACTTCCTCTGAGTCCAAGGATGCTCTCATAATTATGGCTAAGGGTTTGCTTAGTTGCTTTGCCGCCTCCTTTAATATAACTGGATGGATCGCATCCACCCCAGGTGCTTTTCTTATGTTTAACTTCAACAATTTCTCCTCCACCTTGCTCTCAGTTATTACAAAATCATTAAGCACCCTGCTACAATTTGATAACCTCCTGCCATTTTCAAACCTTAATAATTCCTCATGTGCGAATGTAGATGCAAAATACTCATTCAGTTTGTTTGCTATCTGAGCAGGATCATCAACAGTCGAACCATCGATGTCAAGTGGACTAATCAGATTCATCCCCTTCCTTTTAGAGTTTATATAAGTAAAGAAATCCTTGCTGTTTTTCTTAGCATCTTTTGCCAAGGGTTTCTCGTAATCTGCCTTCGCCTACCTAACCTCCTTTGTGACCTGATTACAGACTAGCTTATATCTGCCATAGGCTTCTGAGTCGCTTGATAATTTGTATGCATCCCATGCATTTTTCTTCTCTGTTACGAGTCTAGTTCATTTGATAACCATTTAGGCCTAAACCTTGAACAATATTTCTTAATAGGTATGAAACTTTTAGTAGCATCCACGATTAATTCCTTGAATGCTTCCCACTTAGAATTTACTGTTGGTAACATGGTCAGTTTATCCCACTGTACAGAATTTAAAAACTTTCTGAGACCGCTGTACTCACCTTTACGGAAGCAAAAACCCTTTCCTTTACTCCTGATGGTAATTATATCGTTAAGTAAATCCCACATCAATACACTGTGATCACTGCCACCCAGTGGTTCCTTTATCTGCAAATTCTTAATACACGAATGATCACTGCTGATAACCAGGTCAAGAGTATTACTCTTTCTGGTTGCCTCTCGAACATGCTGCTGCAGAAAACAATCATCCAATAAATCCACAAAAGTCTGATCAGTGTGTGAGTGACCAACCCACAAGTTCCAGTCAATATCTGGGAAGTTAAAATCCCCCATTATAAGACATTCCGATTTACTAGCCCACTCTATTTCTCTGTACAACTGTTCATTGTACTCATTAGGCCTATAACACACTCCTACTCTTATTTTTGCCTTCACAGTGCTTATGTCACACCAAACTGACTCAACAGTGCACTGTTCATCTATATCAACTGGGTGCACTTCTTTTGATTTTATGTTTTTCTTAATTAACAGCATAACACTTCCTCCCTTTCTATCCTGTCTATCCTTTCTGTACACATTATACTCCCCAAATTCCAGTTCTGCATTCCTTATATCTGTGTGACACCACGTCTCTGCTATCCCAACAATATCCGCCTTTGATGTCTTGACCAACACTTCAAATTCATCAGATTTATTTACTATACTTCTAGCATTGGTATACATGCAAGCATACTTGCTCCTATTCCTAGTCTCCCTAACACATCCCATATACCCACCTATTTCAGGATGACTGCCATCCGTCCCTGAAACCCCCAATACCCCTCGCTCCAGGTCGCTACTTATTCTAAAAGAAGTTTCTTCCTCTGACACTTCTGTAAGATTCTGCTTGGAGATCATGCCACAAGATGAATTTAGTGTTTTAGGTGGGGTAAATTTAATTGGCATTTCTACAATAGAGGTGGCTAAAAGATGTTTGGAATACTTATTTTTTTAGTTTTAATTAAAAGGCATCATAAGGAGCCATTATACTAATTTAGCAGTGCCTGCCAATCTGAACCCCTTCTTTATAAAGAAGGGTGAACATCTTTGCTAGTGGTGTGGATTATTAGGAAGGTGAGGTGGTCCTGATACTTCTACTGTTTTGGGTCTGTTTGCTCCTATGGTGGCATTATTATCAACCCACTACCACCATGGAGCCTAAATGGGATGCTAACTACCTGGCAAGCAATAAATGTGCTGAGGAGTGAGATGGAGTACCTAGACATCATCCTGTCCCTCAGACCATTAGGGTAGAGGCATCGCATTGATGCAGTTGACCCTTGCAGGCAAACCTACTAGCTGGTTGATCATAGGTGAGCTGTCAGGATCACCAGTCTTATCAAAGTAGGGGCTAAAGTGGCGTGTTGAAGGTGGAGCCCCCTCAATCACCAGGATCTCCCTTTCCAAGTTTCTATGGGTTGTAGCTTGGAACTTAAGCTATGGGCATTGGTTTCCAGTGATGCTAATCTGGAGCACCAATAGCAATGACTGGTAGGTCCAACTTGGCAACTGTACAAGGGTAGAAGAAATTCAAAACGTTCCTTCCCACCCCCTCTTTTTTTTTTTGTTTAATTCTGGATTTGAGTTTCTACTGTGTGTATATTCATTTTATAGCTTAAAAAAAAAATTACAAGGATAAATGTACAAAGAGTTTAGAAAGGTTTACAAATAAACTAAATACATACATTGGTTGTTGGCATAACTCAAAAAGTTAAAATATTAAAGCAAAATTACAGTAATCTGGAGAAAAATCAGTCCATTCAGAACAAAGAGATCATATGCATGAAAATTTCCAGTTTATCCAAGTTGAAAGTAAATTCAAGCCACAGCACTGAGAACTTGGCTTTCAATGGATGCAGAATATAGGAACTATTGCCATTTGGAAAAAATTGATGTCCTTCCCACCCAATTTTGAAAGCAAAACAAGAAATATAACTAGTTCTATTGAAATTTCCCAATTATTATTTTGTAGTTGTGACATGCTTTAACTTAAGTCAGTTTTTATGTCATAGCATTGCATCATGAGAAAAAGATGAGATCCACTGGAAACAACAACTGTACCCTTTTGAGTCATGCCTTGGATTCTGACTATATCATTATATCTACTTCAGGTAGATTCAACATTAATAAAAAAAAATTCCTAGAAGCCTCTTTTTTCATTAACAGTGCCTTTTAATTATTTTTCAAAAGAACATTGCATTTATTCATTAATTTTAATGTTTGCAGATATTTTATTCCATTTTTTTTTTTTTTTTTTTTTTTTTATCCTTGGCTTTCTGTTTCAGATTTGATGGCGAATGTATAAAAAGCTTGAATACCCTGGTTTAAGGACTTAAAAATTTCAATTAAATTATCACTTGCAGAAGACTGCTACTACTTGACAGTTTACAACTGTCATTGTTGCCCTCATCCTCCATAAAAGTGGAATTAGTATTAGCAATGGCCCCGTAGTGGCTATTTCTAATACAGTGGAACCTTTATATTCATCAGCCCCTATATTCGTCACATTTTTTTTCAGCAAAAAAATTCTCCGATATTGTTCCAAAAATCCAATATTCGTTGCGAAAAGTCACCCACCACATGGTCATTCTAGCCTCGTGTGATAGTCCAGCAGTCTGCCTTGTGAGATCGTTCAGTCCGTATCACCTCTTTGAAAAACAGAAGTGACCATGGCCCCATAAAAAGTGTAGTGAAGAAAAACAAACAAAAAGGAAAGCTGTAAGAACCACAGTTGAGTTGAAAAAAGAAATCATTGCTAAGTTTGAAAGTGGAACACGTGTTTCCAACTTAATGTTAGCCAGGAACTATGGTAAGCAGCATAATTAAAAATAAAGAAGTAATTAAAGCGGCTGATGTAGCAAAAGGTGTAAAAATTCTTGCTGCTAAAAGATCACAAACGTACGAAGACATGGAAAATCTTTTATTAGTATGGATTACTGAAAAGCAAATGGCTGGTGATAGTATTTCGGAATCTATCATCGGCAAAAAAGCAAAGCAGTTATATGATGACCTGCAGCAAAAGAACCCAGGAACCAGTGGTGATTTCATGGCAAGCAGGGGCTGGTTCAAAAAATTTAAAAGGCAAATGGCCATTCATAGTGTAGTTA
The DNA here is from genome assembly GCF_048544385.1 of Mastigoproctus giganteus. Lineage (NCBI taxonomy): Eukaryota > Metazoa > Arthropoda > Arachnida > Uropygi > Thelyphonidae > Mastigoproctus > Mastigoproctus giganteus. The sequence continues at coordinate 181,903,013 of NC_143579.1, read as the reverse complement.
AGCATGGAGAGGCTTCAAGCTCGAATGCAGAAGATGCTAAAAAGTTTGTTGAAGATTTCAAAAACTATGTAGACACAGGGATTTATCCCTCAAGTTTTTAATTTTTTTTTTTTTTTTTTTTTTTTTGTGAAAACCCCAAACACGAAAGGTATCAAAACCTATAGTACTTAGTACCATGCATGGGTTGAAGGTGAAGTATGGAGGGGGGGGGATGCCGGAAACTTTGCTCTAGAGACTAAACATGGGTTTCACCACTTCAAGCCTCCAATAAGCAAAGTGGTGGTATTTCACCGGTTGATGAAAGTCAAATTGTAATGAGATGGGCCTATTCTGGAAAGAAATGCCTAGAAGAACCTAAGAGGGAAAAGCGTTGCCCAGAACACAAACCAAAGAAAGACAGATTAACACTCTTGCTGTGTGGTAACGCTAGTGGGAACTGCAAAATTAAACCATTGTTCGTTTATCATTCAGAAAATCCAAGAGTTTTAAGAAGAACAGTATCATAAAAAGTAAACTAAATGTGATGTGGAGGGCTAACAGTAAGGCTTGGGTAACAAGACAGTTTTTCCTGGAGTGGATTCACGAAGCGTTTGCCCTTTGCCCCAAGTGTGAAAGCTTATCTAGAAAGTTATAATTTACCTGTAAGGGCCCTCTTGGTTTTGGACAATGCTCCTGCTCATCCCCCCAGCTTGGAAGATGATTTGGCAGGGGAATACAGCTTTATTCAAATTAAATATCTACTACCAAACCAACTCCTCTAATCCAACCCATGGATCAGCAGGTCATTGCCTGTTTTAAAAAACTTTATACAAAAGCCCTGTTTCAAAGGTGTTTTGAAGTGACACTGGAGACAGAACTTATATTGAAAGAATTTTGGAAAACTCACTTCAATATCCTCCATTGTTTGAGAATAATTGATAAGACATGGGGAGAAGTGTCTTCCAGGACAATGAACTCTGCCTGGAGGAAATTGTGGCCAGAGTATGTGTCAGCAAGAGACTTTGAAGGTTTTGGGTCAGAGCCTGTTGATGAAATTGTGTCTCTGGGCAGGTCCATGGGATTAGTGGAGGACCATAGAAGGGAGCTTACCACAGGAAGAACTGTTGGACCTTCATAAAGAACAGGAAGCTGAAGCAGTGGAGGAAATTTCATTAGAAGAGGAAGGGTCAAGTAAAGGCAGCATCCCAACTGCTGACATTAAGGAAATGCTGTCCAATTGGGCCAAAACGCAGAGTATGGTCGAGAAGTGGCACCCGAACATTGCCATAGTTAATCAAAATATAAATTCATTCATTGGCTACTTTCAGAAAATTTTAAAAAAATAGACAGAAACAGACAACATTGGACAAGTTCTTTGCTAAATCGAGTGCTAGTGAATTGTGGGGGAAAGGGACAAAAAAAAGACATCGATCACCAGAATTGGAGTTACAGTACCTGATGTTTTAATGGAAAGTGACTCCCCCTTCTAAACAATACATAATTCCTTTCCTCTTCTTCAGCTTCTGCCATCATCGTTCCTCAGGAAAGGTAAAGTTCTGGTTAAATTTTTATTTATTTATGTATCAGATTTGGGGCTGGGAAAGGATTAATGACGAACATAGAAATTTAACTTTACTAATTCACATTATTTCCAGATAGGAATAGAATTATTTTTATAGGCAGCATTATTATTATTCAACATATCTAAATCATTTTCAGATGTTTGCTTCAGTTTTGACAGGTAATCTAGAGTGTGCAGTGTAAGCCAGGATTTAACATCATTTGTTCTACAAGTAAGAAGAATAACAAAAGTAAATTATCACTAGAGAACAAACCTTATCATGGTAAAACAAAGCAATATAAATTCATATTGGCTGGAATGTTACCCAGGTCAACAAGGTCAGTGCTATGCTTATTACTAGAACAAACATCAAGATAGGTAGCATAACTAGCAAAGACGTCGAATTAACCGAACCAAGTAAATGTGATATCAAAATAGCAGGTATCACAGAAACCAAGAGAATGCATACAAATGAGCTCAACTAAACAATTATAAATTTATTCTGGAAGTGAGATACAGTGCAAAAAACATGTATTAATTAATGGCTTTTATAACTAGTTTGGAAGAAAGTTTAATTGTTTTGGGAAGCATTATTCAGTAGATTTATGTGGATAAAATTTAAGATGTAATTGTTGGGTGATGATATTTTTTTGTGTACATGGCCCAGTTCAAAAAGGTGAAATGAAAAATACCTTGGAAATAGTAGCAGAAACTAATGGCAAAGAAACATTAGTACTGGTTACAGGCACAGTATTTCACCAAAAATAGTCAAGAATTTATATGGAAGGATAATAACAGAAAACAGTTGAAGTTAATTTAGTTAAAGACAGAAGGCTTTGAGGATTTGAGGCTGGAAATGACTATGATCATGTTCTGAGCAAATTGAAAATAATAATTGATAAAAAAAAAAAGTAAAAATTAATCACATTTGCCAACAGCTTAAATACACACACACTGGCCAAAAAAATATGTACCTTTATTTAGTATTTAATCGGGCCACCTTTGTTTCTAGTAACAAGTGTGCACTGTAGCATGGATTCTGTAAGATGTTTTAGTGTATTTTGGTCTAATTATAACCATTCTTCCAGCAAAATATCATGTAGCTGTGATAAAGTTGAAGGAAAAACTTTGTTGCCCAATAGTGCTCTCTCTCTCTCTCTCTCTCTCTCTCTCTCTCTCTCTCTCTCTCTCTCTCTCTCTCATATTGCACACATTCTCAATAGGATTGAGATCAAGCAAGGTGGTGGAAGTCAGTGTCATGTTCTGCCAACCATTCTAGCATGATGATGATGATGATGCACTGTTGCATTGTCATCCATATAGTGGCCGAAATCATCAGGATAAAAATGTAACAATTTGAAGTGGATGAAAAAAATTGTCAAGTTGAATTTTCCACAAGAGCTAATTCAACAAATTTAAATTAAGGACAGGAATTCATTTCTTTGTGAGTTATGGTAAGTTAGTGAGTGCTGATATACAGCACTCCTAACTTCCTAAGAGACTCTGTTCACTATTCTGAAAGGTTGGAAAAAGATTAAAAGTTTAGAGAAATCTGCTGCACCGGGTAGGATTTGAGCATGAAAGGCGAAGTTTCCAGATTTTTAAAAGGTACTTTTGGAATGGCTAATGATGATGCATTCAAAAATACATTTCCATAGATGGTAATTTTTTAAAAGCAACAGCCGAATTGTTTGTGCATCGAATGGATATTGAAGAATTAAAAAGTTCAGATTGTTGTTGTTGTAGTAGGATTCTTAGGAGCATCAGCGACTAAGGCCATATTGCTTTGTGTATAACGGGACTCAAACTCAGGTCTTTTCCACCTGGTTGGGGGGGGGGGTGTGATTCTACCAAATTTGCTACCCACAAGAGCTAATTCAGAGGGATGGTTCCAGAAATTTAAGACTCATCATGGCCTCTTTCAAAAAATTGTGGCAAAAGTGCAGCTGTGGACAATGACACTACAAAGGAATGGAAGAAAAATATTGTGCTGACATGGCCACAACAGTATCTTCAATGCTGATGAAACTGGGCTCTTTAAATAGCTACCAGATAAAACACATTTAAAGGTGAGAAATGTAGTGGCAGAAAAAAAGTCAAGCAACAGTTACCATTGTCCTAGCAGAAAACATGCCTGGCACAGAGGAGCTTCTTTTATTCATTGAGAAAGCCCAGAAGCCTCGAACCTTTCAAGACATTACCAACTATGTATCGAGCATACCAAAACGCATGGATGATATCACAAATCTAGGAAGAATGGACTTAGATTGCAGGATGAGTAAGAAGAATTTTGCTGTTTATGGATAACTGCACCCCTCATTGTTAAGTAAATGACCTAGGTGCAATCACCTACCATCAAATATGATGTCAGTTCTTCAACCACTTGATCAAGGTGTAATCCAGTGTTTTAAGAAAAACTACCAAAGTATGCTAGTATGCTATTAAACAAAATTGTGCTATGTCTTTACGCATGCTTCTTCCTCTGTTAATTGTGAAGAACAGTCTGATAATAGGAAAGAAATATTTGAGCATGTGCATTGATACCTAAACTTACAGGAAAACTTAAGCTATAAATATTACGCAGAAGTGGATGCGGACATTGAATGTTTCGGGTTACGTACAAATGAAGACCTCATTGCAGACTTAATGGAATCTTTTGAAATTTGTAGTGATGAAGATGAGGAACCTATTGTGTGTGTGTGTGTGTGTGTTTTTTTATGAAAACCCCAAACACTAGAGGTATTAGAACCTATAGTATTTAGTACTGTGCTTGGGTCAGAGGTTGAGAAGACGAAAGAAAATATTTGTTGACATTAGATTTGAACTCCTGAAGACTAATCTTCAGGAAATACGTATGAAGGAAGGCTGTTCCAGAAAATGGCAGTTGAATGAATAAACGAGGAAGATAAGAAATTGGACAGTAAATGGATGTTGGTGGCACGTGTTCGGACTATTTTGAAAGAGAGAGTGGGAATTATAGAAGCCAATTCAGAAGAACATTGCCCATGGAAGTATGTGTAAAAAAGGCATTCAGCAGAAACAATACGTCTATGAGACAGTGAGTGTAGAGTCATTAATTACCTAACTGCCCTCTTCTGAATGGAATCTAGAATCCTGAGAGAGGTTTTGGGGCACCTCCCCAGATGTAGGAACAATATTCCATTGTTGGGTGGATTTCTGATTTGTACAGAGCGAACAGCTGTTTGGAAGAAAAGTAACGCCAAGAGCAAAAGAGAAAACCAAGTTTTATAGATGCAGAGGAAGCAATATTTGTAATGTGCTTCTGCCAAGAGAGATTGGAACTCAGGGTAATCCCCAAAAGAGATGTATCATCTTGCCTAGAAATCGGAGTGTCACCAAAGATAAGCATAGGAGCAGAAGAATCCTTTTTGCTAGATATAAGACAAGACTGAGTTTTAGAAGGACTGAAATCAACTAAGTTGTCTTTGTCCCACTGGAGAATTACCTGGAGATTGGCATTGAAGGAATTGGTAGCGGATATTCGAGAGGTTGAAGCTGATTGAGCAGGGCAAGGTTTCTCGAACCCGAAAGTGGAATGCAATGTGCTATCATTGGCAAAACTATGGATAGGATTTGCAGTCAATAGAAGGTCATTAATATATAAGAAAAGAGTGGGGGAAAGAACTGAATCTTGGAGAACACCAGCATTAGTGGAGAAGTTACAGGACAGAGACCATCTACCACCACCCTCAGTTACAATTACAAAATTACAACCAATTACAAAAAATAATTGGCAAACAATAAGATGGAAGCTTGTTTAGAAAACCTTTATGCCAAACATGATCGAAAACCTTTGAGATGTCAAGTGCAACTGCTTGTGTTTCACCGAACTTTTCCTTTGAATTTGCCCATAAATGGATAACATAAGCCAGAATATCACCAGTGGATTGACACTTACGGAATCCATACCGGCAATCATTGATCAGACGGGAAGTTTCTAGGTAGTTTAAGAGATGGTGGTTAATTGATTTCTCCATTACTTTAAAATGAGTAGAAGTAATTGCAATGGGACGATAATTGAATGGGAGTGATTTGCCACCCTTTTTAGGGACTGGCTGGATATGAGCAAATTTCCAAGCAGAAGGAAAAACACCTTTGGAATAAGAAAGTGAAAAAAAGGCAGCAAAAAACAGGAGTAAGTTCTTCAGAGAACAGGTTTTGAGAATAAGTGGAGAAATACCATCTTTCTTAGCATCAAGATTTGTCAAAATCCTTCTGACATCCTTTTGACAGAACACGACAGGAGGCATTGAATCGAGCATGTTGGGAATGGTGGGAGGTGTTTTACCAGGATCTTTAATACGAGTTGGAAGGAAAATGGGATGCTGGCAGGTCAGCTTTATCCTTGGCTGAAATGACAACAGAACCATCTGGTTTTGACAGAGGTGGGAGCAGAGATGGGCAAAATTTGCAGCCAATAGCTTTGGCAAGAGACCAGAATGCTCGGCTACCATTAGGGCAAGAAGCAAGTTTTCTACTCTTAAGCCTGTTCAAAATATAGTTTGGACTGATTAATAACTGCTTTACAATTGTTGCGAGCTTTGATGTAGGCAGAAAATGAAACTGAAGAATTGGAAACAAGCCAATTATGATATGCAACATTCTTTTCTTGAAAAGCCTTAGCGCATTTATTGGAAAACAAAGGTTTAGATAAAGGGCGAGATTTTTAAGTGGAGTGTGGAATAAAGGATGCCATTCCTTCCAGAATAATTTCACTGACATGATCTGAGCAAACGTTGACATCAGAAGTTTTGAAACAGTAATCCAACCAAGGAAAAGAAATCTTGCAGGTCATCCCATTTTGCATTCTTATAATACCAAACAACAAGAGGTTGGGAATAGCCATGAGATAAAGGTTCCATTGGAGAAGAGACAGTCAAGTTGTGATCTGAGGTGCCTAATGGACCACTCACTTCATCCGTGTCATTAGGAGGGTTGTTTGTGAGAAAAAGATCAAGCGTGTTGGCTGTATGGTTTAGGATTATTCGGTATTCTGGTAGGTAAATGAACAATCTGTGCGAGGTCATTAGTAATTGCAAAAGCCTCAGCATCTCAACCAGCCGAGTCGGTGTGACTAGAAAACGGAAGCCAGCTGGAGTTGTGAACATTAAAATCACCAAGGAAAATTACCTCACTGTTAGGAAAGTTGGGCTGGAGAAAGGCAAGTTGCAAAGAGAGGAAGTCAAAGAGCTCCAAGTGATTAGTGGAGTTTGGAGAACGGTAGAAACAATAGATGAATTTAACAGAATGAGGGAGAGAGATTTTAAGCCAGAGACAATTGAAAAGAGGAGATTCCAAATTACCAACTCTCTGACAGGGAATATCGGAACGGACATATGCACAAGTATCACCTTTGAGGGGAAAGGAATCATACAGTGAATAATTCGTTCAACTAAGATGAGCAGTAATTGAATCAACCGATAACTGAGATTCTGTCAGAAAAAGGAAATGTTGTTTGGCAGACTGCAAGTGGAAATGGACATTGTTGAGATTAGAACTGAGACAAACTAGGAAGTGTTTGGTAGATCTAGCTCACTGTATATAAATTATGCTTCTGAGATAAACTTGGTTTATTCCATTCTCAGTTTAGTTATTATTATCAGATTGGGATTTTAATGGCACTACATTTAGGGATGAATCTCCATTCTGAAAGTAAGGATGGCTGTAACTGAACAGTAGTCCACAGCAGATGCACAAAATAACTAAATTGGGAATGGCACAGAATGGTTTCTCAAGCTTGATTGGTTTCATAAACTAAACTTCTTTCTTCCTTTTAAGCTGGTGAGTTCACCCCTAAAGTTTGTCCACATTTCAGAAACATCCTATATAAGCTGCAATCTTAGTCCAAATATTTGGGTGGCTGGCAAAAATCAACTAATGTAAACTTTAATAATAAGTTTAAGGCTCAGCTGGACAGGTATTTTGAACGAACAGAGAGGTGAAGTGGAAGTGGTTTTTTTTTTTTTTTTTTGGGCTGATGCTGCATAAGCTTGCTTTCTTGCATCAAATGCCTCTACTAATGCTAATGCTAATGCTTGCAACAATAATAATTTAATTTTACAAATTTAGTTATACTGAGAATACATAATTGAAGTTGTGCTTTTTTTTTTTGTATATTTACTTTGAATTATGCAATTTTAAAATGCATAGTATTGGGCTGGCGCTGTCTAGTGCTTAGCACGAATGGCCATAACTAAGGAGGTTGCAAGTTTGAGCCCGTATGCTTCCACAGAAAATGCACAGCCTGTTTGGTTGTAAGTGTGGCTGAAAATCTGACTGCCTTTAATAATTGAATATGTATATACTTACAATAAATTTGTGTAAATGTTTTTGGCCTCAGCCATTTACAGAATAAACTGAAATTTATTTATAAACAGGAATTTAAAATTAAAGCTTATTAATGTGTTTTAGTGTGGTTTATCTTTTCTTTGGAAGTTTTTGTTTTTATGTCAATTAAAAAGTTTTACTATAAGCAGACTTAATTTCATTTTTATATTAATTAGGGACTTGACCTTCGAGTGGAGCACACACATTGCTTTAGCAATCATGGAGAAGGTGGCCATTACCACACTGATGTTACTCCTGATGATGCAGAATATCTAGGATATTTCAATATTGCTGAATACATCTTTCGTATTGATGCACCTACTGAAACCCATATGATTGGGCGATAACTGATGTTGAACTTTTGTAACTGCTAATTGGTATGGAAGAGTCCTGTATTTTTATATTAAAAATAAAGTGGGTTATATTAGTAGTGGTTCTAGGAGAATATTTTACTTTCAAGATTAAATTGACTCCACTTTTGCACTAGGAATGCCTCATTTAAGAATACAGACAATGTTTTATCCTCCAGCCAAAGACACACTTAAGTATCTTCACCAGGAGCAAGTCCTTAGACGTGCATCCTGCTCACAAGCTTCTAGTTATACTTCCACCTATTTTAAATATATCAATAACCTAAACCATATTGTGCTGTGTATTTTATGTCTGTACGAGTGTGCTTGGGCTATAAAATCCTAAACTCACAGCAAAAACCTCTCTCTCCTTCCTGATTGGAGAAGCCTTCAGAAACTCCTATGGTTTATGAGTGGACATGAACCCAGATCTATCTAAACAAGTGAAAAAAATTCACTATACTGTCATGAACGACTAAATGAGAGGGAGACAGAGAGGAAACCCTTTAGTTTCAGTTGTAGATATGAAATTATTTTTAAAGCTAATGATCTTCAAAGTATGTTGCTTGGTGAACCTACCAGTTCAAAGGTCAGTTCAACTACCTGCTACATTGATGCTTTGTCTTATTTAATCAATAACAGAGTAAAGAAAATCAAAAATATTTAACTTAGTCACCAGAACCTGAGTCAGCTCTTCCTGATTTTTTTTTTTTTTTTTTTTTTAATTCAGAGGTTCCAACTTTCTGGTCCAATCTGAGTACTGCTATAAAGAATATACAAAGAAGTATTTGTACTCTTTTACACACACACACATATATATATATATACTTTATCAGAAGTGTCAACATTTTGCAAAGAACGGGTGGGCAGGTACCCTGGCCCACTAGCTTCGAAACAATCGTCTGGGTGGTGGTATCCTCTGAAAATAAATAACAGTAGTCTTCTCTACTAGAGAAGCATTATTTATTTGAAGTAGTGCAATACCAGCTATCTTGTAAAGGCACCCACAATATGAGATACTATTAAAACAATGCCTTTTACACTACATACATACATAGTACAAATTTATGGGTTAACTATGGTGTATCTACACCGATATTATATAGTTAAGAACAACAAAAAATGCTCCCCACCCCAGGTTACTTCGATTTAATGGACTTTCGGCATTAACGGGCATACCCCCTTCTCCCCTATTAGTCAGTTAAAATAAATAACTAATTTAATTTACACTAATTAATACATTTACAGTGTAACATAAATATAAGTTTATGCATTCTTCATTACTGCTGGAATCACTTCGTTACTTCAACTCAGTAGCTCAGTGAATTCCATATTACATATGTTGCATTCTGTTGTGCTTTTGCATAGAGGAAATTATTTATTATTATTTTTTTTTTTTAATGGTAACCCAAAATAGGTAGAAAAACCTATGGTACAATACTTGGCTGAGAAGACTGAAATTGCTGGTTGATATTATACTTAAATTTTTATAGGTTGTAATTTTCAGGAAATGCATACAAAGGATTAGACCGGGGTTCGATCCCATCACCACCAAATACGGAGGATGCAGAAAGGTCAGGGAATGACCACCGCATATTCCCGGAGCAATATGGCCTTAGTTGTTAATGCTCCTAAAAACCAAATAACAAATAGCACACAAAGGAAGACTGTTCCAAAGAAAACAACCATATAATGGCTAAATGAGGAAAAGATAGTTCTGTGAATGGATATGATTAGTTAAAACACAAGTTTGGACTGATTTGGAAGAGAGTCGTGCAATTACAGATGACAATTTGAAAGAAAGAACAGTACCCATGAAAATATACCGCATTTCCCCATCTATAAGACGAACCTTAATTTTGGGGCCCGAATTTTGAAAAAAAATGTATTACATAAAGTTATTGAACTCAAGTTTTATTCATCATAAAATTCATACAACTCATCACTGTCAAAACTCCCATCCATTAGCTTGTCCTCATCTGTGTCTGATGACGAATCACTGTCTTCATATATTGCCTCGTCCTCAGTTCCATCTATGACATTTGAAATGCCACACTTCTTAAATGACTTGACAACGATCTCAATCTTGATATTATCCCAGGATCTTTTCACCCAGGTACAAACTTCTCCTATAGTTGGTTTCTTCACTCTTCCTGCTGGTGTCAAATTGTCCCCAGAAGACTTAATCCATTGGTTCCATTCGTCTCTCATGTCAGCTTTGAAGGGTTTGTTAATGCTGACATCAAGTGGTTGGAGCTGGGATGTCAAGGTATGACGGCAAGTTTTGTTTTTTGCTCTGCAGCAATCTTCTTTGTATTTTTTGTTATGTGTGCCCTGAACAGATCAAGCACCAATAGGGCAGGTTTGCGTAAGAGCCCACCTGGTCTCCTGCTCCAAACTTTCTCAAACCAGGTCTTCATCCCATCCTGATCCATCCAACCCTTTTCACGAACGTGGACAATTACTCCTTGAGGAATGTCTTCTTTTGGCATTGTTTTGCATTTGAAAATCAGCATAGGAGGCAGCTTGGTTCCATCGGCACATCAAGCTAGAACAACCGTATAATGGCCCTTTTCATGTCCTGTCTTCATAGTTACAGTTTTCACCCCACTTCTTATCAAGAGTTCTGTTACTTGGGACATCAAATTGAAGGGGGACTTTGTCCATATTTGCAATCTGTCCCAACTCAAACTGATGTGTCTTCTGACATTGAATGACAAAGCGATGAAATTCAAGGACCTTCTGCTCAGCTTTCAGGCATCTTTTGGGCAAGTCTGGTGCGTGTACGCATGCTTAGTCCATTCCGTTTCATGAACCTGAAGCACCAATTGTGTCCTCTTTGAAATCAGTAACTTCTTTTTCATCAGCAATTCTTCTTGCTTCATGCTGAACCATCTTTGTGGACACAGGAATTTCAATTACCCTTTGCTCTTCAATCTATATCTTCAATTCCCTCTCTAAATTAGGCCATTCTGCTGACTTGCCTCTAATGGCCTTCTTCTGCCGTGGTGTTTTCAGTAGGGTTTCTTCTTCTTCCCTTAGCCACTCTCGGATTGTTTTCTCAGTTGGAGGAAGACTAAACTTACGTTCAGCAGCATGATTTCCATTCACTTTTGCAAACTGGATCACTTTTAACTTGAATTCAGCTGTACGAAAATCTTTTCCAAGCCATTTCTGGGCAGACCTTGGCAAAATGTAACTTAATATACGGGTAACAAATGTGAAACAATGAGCACAAAGACAACAAGCACGAAAAAGCAGGAAATGCAAGTAAAAAAAATCTACAACCACTGTATAAGATGCACCCAGTTTTTAGACCCCAAATTTTTCAAATAAGGTGCGTCTTATACATGGGGAAATACGGTATATAGAAAAGGCATGCAGCAGAAACAATGTCTATGTGACATAGTGGAGAGAGTTTGTAAGAGAAGGGTCATTAAGTAACCTAATTCCGGGGAAAGGGCCAAAAGGACATATGCCCCCTTAACTATGCATATAAGTGTTCCTAGGTCTATCTAAAAAAAACACAAAAACCTGGTTGTCACGTTCCCTTAAGGATACAACAATGACCTAATTTCCCTCTTTTGGATACAGTATAGGGATTCCATAGCAGGGTCAACTGGACATTTGTATAGAATTGGTAGCTGTTTAGAAGAAAAGAATGGGAACAAGAAAAATTAATTTTTTGGATACAGAGAGAGAGAGAGAGAGAGAGAGAGAAATATTTATTATATGCTTAGGCCAGGAGAGGTTTTAAACCAGGATGATCTCCATGACCTGGTAATGGATATTCAAGAGGTTGACGCTATTTGTGCAAGGTTTCTCAACCTAGGTGGAATACTAAAAATGGGGGGGACAGTAAAAGAAATGAATCTTGGGGAATACCAGCAATAGTTTAGCAGTTAGGAGATAGCCATGTAGCCTTGCCCAAAGTGAGCAGGCAGGGAAGACAACTAGGGCTGTAGTGGAGGTATACACTGTTCACCTAAAAAAAAAAAACAAGAGGGTCTACACTGTACACCTCTCGTTTTTTTTAGGTGAATAGTGTATACCTTCTGGTTTTTGAGACTTTAAAAAACAAATATTATTAAAATATTTACTGAAAATTAAAAAATAAATTTATTATAATTTGATTCTTAGGCAATACTTATAGTTTTATTATTTTTAATATATATGCTGTACACATAAGTAAATAAGCTTTGTGTGTGTGGGTATATGCCATATACCCTCTGGAATTCGATTAAATAGCACAGTATACTCTCTGCATACGTGACATTCACAGAGTATATACCTTCTGCTAATATTACAACTACAGCACTGGAGACAACTGGCTACCCTGTTGCAAAAAAGCAGAAGGCAACCCATTAAGGTATAAACTTGGTTAGATCTTTATGCCAAATATGATTAAAAGTCTTGGAAATATCAAGAGTAACTGCTCAAGTTTCAAACTTTTACTAATTTGTCCAAAGATCAGTAACATGCACCTAGATATCACTAGTGGATAGTGAGTGATAGATCCATGTTGGCAATAACTGAAGAGATGGAAGGTTTCGAAATAGAATTGGGGAGTTGATGGATTTCTCTGTTACTCTGAAAAGAGTACATGTAAATGCAATGAGACAACTGCATGGGAGAGCTTGTCATCCATTTTAGAAATCAACTGGGATTCAACAAATTTCTATGTGGAAGGAAAATGAAATAAGAGTAAATAGACAATACAAAAGAGGAGAAAGCACTCAAGCAGAGGTTTTGAGAACAGGTGGAGAAATGCCAGCAGGACCTGGAAACCTGGCATCAACTGTTCAGAATTCTTCTAACATTGTGTTGAACGACCAAGGCAGGTACTGCGTGTAATGTTTGGTATGGCAGGTGTTTTACCCACATCATCAAGGCAAGAGTTAGAGGAAGGGTAGCATGTTAATAAGTCAGCTTTATTTTTAGCCAAGAATGCAACAGGTTCAAAATACCAACATGGTGAAAATGGCAATCTATAACAGGCTAAGCTAAACTGATCAGCCCCAGAGCAATATTTTGCTGTGTGAAAACATATGGTTAAGTCCAGTGGCATAACCTATGCTGCAGATAGTGCCGCTACATAACACCCCCCCACTGAGTTAGGGGTGGGGGTGGGATGAAAAAATGATAACCAGAACCCAAAGTCGTGAAGATGATATACCACTGTATAAATTCATTGCTCTTTTCTTATACTTGTATGGCACAGTCATCTTCTATACAGGACAATGATAACTACCTCTTTAATGCATTAAGTTTTCTTAAAACCCAGTTTCTTGGTAGTAACTATCAAGGTTTTATGTTGCAGTGGGGGGGGAGGCAAGTAGCAAATATGCGCAGTAATTAGGAATGAGCAGAAAAGTTGGATGAGTAAAGATGAATCACTGCTTAAGCTGATCCTAAATGTCTCTGTGATATCCCAGCTCTTCTTGACAATACTAAAAAGTCATCATCAAATTTGGGATGAACCTGTCTATGAAATAGAGTATATATATATTGTCACTGAAAGAGATTTTTCGCTTTGAAAAATTAAGTGAAAAATCTCTTAGAGAAAGATTTTTCACTTTGACCAAGAAATGAGTCATGGAGGGACCCTGTGGGCCACAGGGTCCCTGCTGAGCTATTTGAATAAAAGCTCTGCAGTGGGGTGCATGGGAAGGAATGCTCTGGATGCAGTAGAACACTTAACACCAATCAAATCAGTGATAAGGAAGTGAAAGGACATAGTACTGAGAATTGCTCATTAGCATTGTTCTTTGAAAAGATTAGCATGTTTCGTTTCTGAGGTTTTTTCAGAGGGTTCATCATTTCTGTTTCAGCTTTGGCATAGTGCACTTTGGCTGCAATATACATGGACATCTGGGAGGAAGGATTCCTAAAAGAAGCATCTTCGGTAAGTCTATATGTATTACTTTAATTGTACCCTTTACTTATTAGAATCTGAGACTACAGACTGGTGATACAAATGTACGTAAGGAAAATTTCAATGATCTACGTGTTCCAGAGTATTATGGTATCTGTTTGTTGTGCTGCACATTCTCTGCAGTTGGCTATTAAAGATGTTCTGAAACGTGATGAATTGAAAATTCCCTTGGCTAAAGCACAAGCAGTGACGAAAAAGCTGCGAACCCCTCTCTTTATACACATTAAAAGAGAAAAGTGTAGAAAACCAATACTAAACCAGGTGGAATTCCAATGTTACATCTTGTGGAGCTAAAACAGTTTTTCATTGATTTATTGTGTCCATAAAGGAAAGGCAAAAGTTTGAAAATGTTAGAAGTTTTGGCACCCATTAGGATAGCACGTGAAGTGCTGCAATCAGAGCAGCTCATGATGACTGATTTTTACTACACATGGATGAAATGTAAAATGGAAGTTAGAAAAACTGAAAATGAATCGTCATCTTTTTTGGTAACCTCTCATGCTATGAGAAGTAAGTTTGATAGAAAGTGAAACTTTTTTTTTAGCTTGTATGTATCTGGATCCCAAGTACCAAATATTACTAGATAATATCCAAAAACAGAAAGCTAAGGAACATTTAAGTGACATTTATGATAACTTGCGTCAGCTGCAGTCTACAGAAAAAAATCCTGAAATGAAAAGTTCAGATGAAATTGCATATATTACTGTAACGGGCGAAATCATGGATGACACTGAAAAACTGTTATTTGAAAAAGAAATGAAAAAGAGATAGTGGAAACAAATAAATTCGACTTAATCGCTCATCTGAACAATTTTGACGATAACGAAAGGGTACAAACAAAAACAAGTTCTTAGGATATTGGAAAGCAAAAGAGTTTAGTCACCCAGAGCTTTATCAGCTATCCAAAGTAATCTTCGCAGTTCTTGCCACACAAGAAAGTGCAGAAAGATGCTTTTCGACATTAAAGATCATTTTGACTGATAAGAAGTTGTTTAGGCTTAAAAAGGTTAATGGAGGGCATTTTATTTTTAAAATTAAATAATTAATTTCAAATTACCTATGTAATCTATGTTGTTTTTAAGATTTCATGATCAATTTTCAAAGTAAAATTATTTTGATACATTAATTCCTTATGTCCATTATCTGAGTAACTAATAATATTTCACTTGTAATTCATGTTTGTTTCTTCTGTTCTTAAAGTTTTATTGTGATTATTTTTTGTGATTTTTTTTATATTATCTGGAAATATCTCCCTTAGTATTATTAAATTACATGCAGTTCCAGCTTTACAAGTTCCTGGGTTTACAAGTTTTTTTTTTTCAAGTATCAAGAAAATCAAAAATATGAACATTAATTGCAAAAAATGAATGTTAAACATTAATAAATTAATACTGCATTCCAAACAATGCTTGTAGATCCGTTCCAGAAGCACCATTATATTGTGAAAATATTGTAATGTGAACTGAATAACTTTTTTTTTTTTTTTTTTGTTATTTGTTCCAAGAGCTGAAATTTTTGCTATATAACTAAGTTATCTCTCTAAAACGTCATTTTTATAATGTAAATGGCATTAGTTACCAATTCAATTCATTAAAATGCACTACACTTTCATCGTTATCATATGTTCTGTTATAAGAATCAATTTGTCTTTGTGATATTTTTCTAAAGCACTTTTCTGGAGTTCATGGCCATAAAACAAAACCAATTTGCACTTTCCAGTTTATTGGGCTTTTCTGTTAGCGCAATCAATTATAAACGGGTAGTAGTATGTTATTGCATTTGCGAAATACCAATAGCTGGAATTGTGCGAGTATTTATGTTATTGTGGTGAAATGTTTTCCTCTTCATTGAAATCTTCAATCATATAAAAAACATTAAAAAAATTTACAGAATCTTCATTCCTTTATTACAAGACTGGTTTTCGCATCACTTTGTGCCTGAAGTAAAACAATATTGTGAAGATAAAAATATTACTTTTCAGGTGATTCTGATTTTAGATAATGCACCTGGTCACCCACCATTTCTGCAACAACATCACCCTAATGTTAAAATAAATTTTTTGCCACCAAATACAACCCCACTTTTGCAGCCAGTGGACCAGAGCATTATTTCAACGTTTAAAGTGCATTATCTTCAGGAAACATTTGGCATGCTAATTAGTGCAATGGATAAGGAGGGAGGTCCAACTCTTAAAAGAATTTTGGAAAGAATTCCATATTTTAGATGCAATTAAAATAATACAATGAACCTGGGACAAAATTACAGAGAAGAACATGAAGGGTGTTTGGAATAAACTGTGTCCTCAGTTTATTGATAATTTTGAAGGATTTCAAGAACCAGCAGAGATCATACAAAATGAAACAGAAGCAGTCGTTGCTATTCTCACCAATTGCAGCTTGACGTTTCTACAACTGATATCGCTGATCTGCTTCAAGCACACAATGGAGAGCTCACAAATGAAGACCTCTTTGAAATGGCAAAATGAAGAAGATTTAACAGCTGAAATTCCTGTTCGTTCCTGCACTCTCAAGGGGCTAGACCAGTGGTATTCAACCTGGGTGCCGTGGCACACTAGGGTGCCCTCAGCAACATTCTTGAGGTGCCGTGTAATTTGGGTTTAAGTTACTTAAAGTTATTATTATTATTTTTTTAAAAAAATTATATATTTATTTCATTATAAAAAGGATACGGTACAATATCCATTGTACTGTATCTTTTTAATTTTGTGGTGATCTTTATTCAGTACCTCTATATAAAGAATAAAATTATTATATAGGTATATATTAAAAGGTTGAAAACCACTGTTTAGGTATTTCTTTTGGCCTAGGGGTGCCGTGAACCGAGAAAGTTTGGGAACCTCTGGGCTAGACAAAGCAATTGCGATTTTCAAGTCACAAGATTCAAATTTGGAGCATACTAGGAAAGTTGCTACAGATTTTAAAAAAAAATTCTTATGCATTTTTTTATCATGAAATTTATAAAGAAAAGAGAAGACTATCGTGGAAAAAAACGCCTTTGTTCATTTCTGAAGAAGACTGTGCTTCCACCAAACCAACAATGAGTGATCAACGAGTGTATTTAGTCATGAAGAATAAACATTTTCTTTATTATTATAATTTGATTGATTTTACAAGCTATGTTTTTATTTCTTTAGATTAATCAATCATTGTTTAAGCATAAACTAATTAGCTAACTAATTTCAGTGTTGCGACCTTAACCCCCGTTTTTAACATTACGTCTATAGGAAATAAATTCCAGCTTTAAGAGTTTTCACCTTACAAGCATGCACTGGGAATGAATTAACTCAAAGTCGGGAACTACCTGTCTATTAAAAATTGTTTGAATAATTATTTTCTTTCCAAATTTAAACGTCCTCTTGTATATGTTTATGACTACTGAATACAATAAGAGGTTAATATTCAGAGTTAATGTTTTGATAATTTCTGCTCCTTTTTCAATCAGAATATTTAAAAACGTCATAAAAAATACCCAACTATTATAATGGTTGATTATTTTTTTTCCTGTTACTTAATTTTTACTCGCCTGTATTGAAAAGACCTTCAGTTATACGTATTTCATTTCTAAATTCAATTAAATAAAATGCCATTCCTTATTGAATGAATTAAAATCCATAGAAACCCTTATTTACCCCTCTAATCTTAGAGCCAAAATAAGAAGTGCCTTATTGATTTTTCTGAAGACAAAGGTCATAAAGTATCTGTTGGACAAGGCTGTTTAAGTCTATAAATTTGGTTTATCATCAAATTAGACCATATTGGAATTTCAGAAATTATGTATTTTCAAAAATCTTGAACTTTTTATTTCAATTGTAGGAATACAATGTTGGAGAAAAAAGTGGTTTGCTCATGAATCAAACAATAGAGAGTGGCCATGTGTTCAAAAATAAAATCAGAAAAATGTTCCTAAGATCCTTATTAATTACTCAAGTATTTCTTAGAACATTAACAATTATAAATTTAAGTGAAATATGCTGATGTAATAGAATCTGTGAAATAATTTTATGAAAACTGGTAATTTTTCCTACCTTAGTTCGATATATATTTTGATATTGAGGTCTCATCACTTCAAGCTGAAATGATTAACATGTAATTTTATTACTTGTCAAATATATTATTAATATAATTTACTTTTATTTAAAATAAGATTTTATAGAAATAGTTTATTATAATGTGATATTATTACTATCATTAATAAACTAAGAAACTATACAAATTATTTCAGACCATATGCTTGACTGAACTGAACCAAAACGGTGCCTCCGTAGCCAGGTGGGCAGGAGCAGCAGTGCGTAGTACATGCTTCTTGATTAGACCGGAGTTCGAGCCCGTGAGCACTAAATACTGAGGAAGGTCAGGGAATGACCACCTTATATCCCCGGAGCAATATGGTCTTAGTTGGTAATGCTCCTAAAAACCAAATAACAACAATAACTGAACCAAACCCACTGGTCAAAATTGCCTTTTGAACAAGATCACAAACTGAACCACTTCAGAAATTTTTTAACCGAACCACAAACCATACAACTAGTCCAAAATTTTAGGTGGGTTGCAGCTCTGACTAAAACCATGGAAAAGACCGAAAAAAATCTACTTCGGTTTTTTCAACAACTTAGAACTAATTTTCTAGGTTGTTAATAACAGATACAATTTTTGTAATAATTCATAGTATCAAATGATTAATGAAATTATTTGGTACTATAATCTGTTGGTGCTTTAACAATTTATTCTGATTCTGTCAGGCTTTTCAATTTGTTGGCATTGGAGATGTTTTGGTTAGTTGGTGTCTTTAGCTGTTGGCATTGTGAATTGTACACATTTTGATTTCAGTAATCTAAACTAAACTGTTACACCATGGAAGCTGCCAAAATGAATAGGCATTACCAATCACCTAACAAGGTACTTTATAATGATTTCATAAAATCAGTGATACATAGAAGGCCATGCCTACTTTTCTTATAACATATGGTATGTCCTACCATAAATCATTTGCTGATGACAATTATCTACTCATCACAAGCAACTTATACAAGTATTCAATATTTGAGACATCATGCAGCAGACTAATAATTCAAAGTACAATACAGCCGAATGAACATTTTACACATACTAAAATAGCATATATTGCAGCATATAAGGCAATATTAATTTTTTTTTTTTTTTTTTTTGCCGTGAAAATTTGGGCTTAACGATACATTTGCTTGTGTAAGTTGACCCACTTTTTTTACAGTCATCTCTTGCGTCTCTTGGAGTGGTGTTAAAGTAAAATCTGTACTAAAACTACTACACACATTGCAACTGAGAAGTAATAAGACATTCTAAAAAAAAATTCAGAAAAACAATTTATGAAAATCATTCAAAATAGTCCCCATGTAACTCTATACACCTGTTACACTTCTTAAATCATTGAAAGCATTCTTTAAATTCCTTTTAAAGTATCCCCTTGATGGATGCCCACTAATAGTTTCTCACCATCTGCATCAGAGCCAAATCAAGTAAATAGTGGGGGGGGGGGGGGGGGGCAACCTCAGTAATCCCTTCAGTGAAATAAATCTTTGAATAATTAGCATTCAGTGTGAAAGTGCACTGTTGTATAAAAAAAAACTTCTTATTTTCATGAAAACCTAGGCCTGATCCATCAAATTCTTTGTAACAACTAGTAAGAAGCAATGGAACCATTTCTGCAAATAAATGCTTGTTTGCTTGTATAATTTTGCCACTACTAATTCTATGAACTCTTTACATCTAATGAAAAGATGAATAATTCATGTATTTAAAAGGTGAGATACAACATATATCGGCATAAAAAAAAATTTAATAAATTGTGAATATAGTGGTATTAATTCCACTAGTCTTTCTAAGTTGGCCTTAAAATATCCGATGTTTTTTTATGCTTCAAAGGTTGACATATATGCCATAATGTACGGTATACGAGGGCTGTTCCGAAAATATGCGGACTGAGACCATTGCTCTGAGTCCGAGTCACTTGGGAGGTTGGTATGGGTCTCCTGTTCAAAATAGCGTCCTTCACATTCTATACACCTTTTACAGAGTTTCAATAGCTTCTGAAACATGTGCTGCAGGCCATTTTCTGAAAGGAGTTGCAAGATAGTGGATGTGGCAGATTTAACTTCTTCATCTGTGTTAAATTTTTTTTCCTCCTAACTCTTTTTCGGAGCTCGGGAAAGCCCAGAAATCACATGGTGTAAGGTTTGGCTGTATGGAAGGTGGGACCAATGGAAGGTTGACCAATTTTTGCTAAAGCTTGCATTGCTGGTTATGCGACATGTGGCTTAGCATTATCTTGAAGATGAAACCATTCTTGATTAAGTAGTTCTGGTCTTTTTTTGCGAATTGCTCCTTTGAGGTGAACTCGCAATATGTTAGCATAATATTCTCCATTTACAGTTTGTTTCTCAGGAACCCAGTGCTGCAGTATTATTCCGTGGACATCAAAAAACAAAATCAACATCTATATTTTTGATGAACCAAAAACTAAATTTTTTTGGAGGCATTGAATCGTGGTGTTTCCATATGCTTGACTGCTGTTTGGACTCTGGATCAAAATGTTTAATCCAGGATTATTTTATTTTAACACTTGATTATTTTATTGAAAAGGTCAATAAAGGCTTGACAAAGTTCAACACTGTGTTCTTTTTATTCTGCGGTAAATCACGCGGTACCCATCTTGTGCAAACATGTGACGTGTTAAGGTGCGTATTTACAATTTCATGACATCTTGCTACACCAACATTAACTGAACTGCCAGATCATGAATCAATAAACATGTATTTTCTTTCAATAACGTTTTGGCTTCCTCAATGTTTTCATCGTTCACTGAAGTTGACCGATGCCTGCTTCTTTGATCATCTCATACACTTTTTTTCCCTGTCCTTAAAATGCCTCCACCATTTAAATACAGCCATTTTGCCCAAGGCTTCTTGAATCATCTCAAACGTATTCTGACCACTTTTGCCTAACTTTATACAAAATTCAATTGCGATTCTTTGTCTAATAATTAACGAAATTTTCGTTAATTATTAGAGACAAAATAAAGCATACTTCCCATAAACTGTTATAACGAACACAAAAATGAATATTACGTGATACGCTTGCACAAACTAACTAAGAAAAGATGGGGGAACATTCCTAGACCACAAACTCGTCACTCGCTTCCATAGCAATGAAGCAGTGTTGCCAGTCCGCGTATTTTTGGAATAGCCCTCTTATATTGCAACCAAGGTAAAATGGCTGAATTTATATGGAGATTTTAACTGCAATATTATAACCAAGTTTAATTGTATATGCACCAGTCAAGAATATAAGCCAAGCTATTTACATTGTAAAGTATAAAGTACTTTACTGGAGACTCATACATAGCCTCCTATCAAGTAATAAATTTACCTATCAGATTTGCAAGTACAAATCCAGATAATATGTAATTCACCATCTCTAAGACAAACTTAAACTTATACCACCTTCAACATTTATTATAATTTATACTTCAGAACAGTACAAGGTTGCTTTTGCAGATCCTTTGCACATCAACTACTTTGATCCTATTGCAATGATTCTTACAACATTGTCTGTATCTCGATCTTTTTGTTATATTATGTTTGTAAAAGAAAAACCATACCCCCACTCCCCTTAATTTTGGCAAATGGTGTCTGAAGATTCTTTTAACAATTCTTCCAGTCTCTCATGAGATTTGAATGCAAATCTTTCTAAATGAGTAACTCAGAAATGCAAAACTGGCGACTAATTTACCTTATGCAGTACTTTATCTATGATGTAGGTGGTGCAGCTGCACTAGAACCCTGAACTCAGAAGGGAGAGTAAAAGGAATAGATGGGCACATAAAAAAAAATTAAGGTTCCAGGTTTCAAGCTCATGATTTTATGCCACTGCTGAGGCATCTTATTTTAATCCTTATCCTTAAAAAGTTTTTTGATTAATAAAGAAAAGTATCAAAATATTTTTGTCACTATTTTATTTTTACATTAAAATTTAGGCAAATATATTTTCTCCAAAGATGATTTTTATATTGCTACACAAATTAAGAATGACACTGTCATAAATGTAAGATCACAGGACATGATTCAGTGCTTGTTTCTTGCCTCCCTTGATCTATCACTATATAGTGGCATGTTTATGCATGTGCCTAGGGGTCTCCCGATATTTGGAGTCCAGTTACAATATGCATCCAAATATAGTAAATTTTGTAGATCAACTATACTACAAAATTGATCTAGACGCACTACTTTGCTATGATTTATTAGCATTAGTAGAGGCATATGATGGAAGAAAGCAAGCTTATGCAGCATCAGCCAAAAAAAAAAAAAAAAAAACCTTCCACTTCACCCTTCCGTTCTTCGAAATACCTGTCCAGCTGAGCCTTAAATTTATTTAGGCTATCAACTTCCACAACAAGGGATGGAAGTCTGTTCCACCAACCAACTACCCACTGGCTAAAGGCAAATTTCCCCACATCTATCCTACATCTGTCCTTCCTCAATTTGAATTTATGCCCTCTCAGATGATTATTCTGAGCAAGAGGCAGTATCCCATCAGCATTGAGCATGCTCAAACCATTCAAGGCTTTGTACACCTCTATCAGATCACCTCGCCGGTGCCTAGTCTCCAGACACTGTAATTTGCAAAACTTAAGCCTTTCTTCGTAAGAGCAACCCTTCGTTCTGTTCACTAACCTTGTTGCCCTTTTCTGTACTCATTCCAGCAGCTTTACATCCTTCTTGAAATGAGGCATCCAGACCAAACAAGGTGCGGCCTGACCATTGCCAAGGTGCGGCCTGACCATTGCCTTACAAGGGAATAATCACCTCCCTATCCCTGCTAGAAAAATTCCTGTATCATCATACAGGAATTTTGATAAGACACCATGAGCTACTCTTGCAGCCCGTCTGCACTGCTCCGAGAACTTCATATCTGCCTGCACAATTACCCCCAGGTCCTTTTCATTCTCAACCACTGCCAGTGTAGTACCACAGAGTTGATACGTTGCTCTGGGGTTGCTGTTTCCCATATGTAGTATTTTACATTTGTCAATGTTAAACTTCATTTGCCACCTCTCAGCCTATCTGCTCAACCTTTCCTTGATCCTGTTGCAGCAGCATAGTGTCAGTAGCATCCTTAACAACCCTGCCAACCTTTGTATCGTCTGCAAACTTGGACATTAAACTTGATATATCATCATCAATATTATTTATAAATACAGAAAACAACAATGGACCCAACACTGAACCCTGAGGGACTCCACTAATAACATTAGTCCACGATGAGCAGTGTCCATTAATTACCACTCTGTCTTCTGCCACTCAACTATCCCTTTACCCATAGCAACAATTTGCCACCAGTGCCACACTGCTCCAATTTGTGCAACAGTCTTCCATGTGCAACAGTATTAAAAGCCTTTCTAAGATCCAAATATATGATATCAAAGTTATTCCCTGCATCCAATTCTTTTGTGACTACATCATAGTATCCAATTAAATTGGTCAGACAAGACCTTCCCTTAACAAAACCATGATGTGTCTGAGCTATAACTGAATTCTTGTCAAGATGATCCTGCAGTGCTTCTTTAACCAGTGCCTCCGTTAATTTTCCTGGAACAGAAGTTAAACTCACAGGTCTATAATTACTTGTGTCAGCCTTTGATCCTCCTTTGTGAATTGGGGTCACATTTGCACATCTCCAGTCTATGAGTACCTCCTCTGAGTCCAAGAAAGCTCTCATAATTATGGCTAATGGATTGCTTACTTCCTTTGCTGCCTCCTTTAATATAACTGGATAGATCCCATCCACCCCAGGTGCCTTTCTTGTATTTATCTTCAACAATTTCTCCTCCACTTTACTCTCACTTTTTTCAAGATCATCTAGTTCACTGCCAGTGTTTACTTCATCTATGGCATTCCCCTTCCTGAATAACTCCTCATGTGTTAATGTAGATGCAAAATATTGATTTAGTTTGTTAGCTACCTGAGCAGGATCATGAACAGTTGAACCATCGATATCAAGTGGACCAATCTGATTCATCCCCTTCCTTCTAGAGTTTACATAAGTAAAGAACTCCTTGCTGTTTTTATTTGCATCCCTTGCCAAAGATTTCTCATAATCTGCCTTCACCTGCCTAACCTCCTTTGTAACTTGGTTACAGATCAGCTTATATCTATCATAGGCTTCTGTATCCCATGCATTTTTCTTCTCTGCCATATGTCTCATTAGATCATCTGACATCCAGATGCATGATTATGCAGCAGAACTACCTTTAATCATTATTTGGAGGAGGAGGAGCTTATTTGTTTTAAGTAAAATAATTGATGAATTTTTATATAATTATAATTATTAGCTATATGATGGAAAGAAGCCTGAGGCTTATGCTGCACCATCCAAAAAAAAATTCCCAAGTTACCCTAAGAGAGAGAGAGAGTCAAAAGGGAATCACCAAGAAAGAGAAGAATGATGATATCCAGCTTAGGACCCTGGGTGTGCCAAGCCCATACTCACCAGATGTGAGCCCCTATACAAGAACACAAAGAAACTTTTTATTTATTATTTTTTAAATTCTGTTTACTGAGCAGTTTGATACATTTACAATTCTTTATATTGCAATGAAGATGCTTATGAAACCTGTAAATGCATTAAGCAACACAACAAGAAAGTACGTGATAAATGAAAACAATCCTTAGCTTAAAAAAAAAAAAAAAAAAAAAAGTGTATGATTTCAAACTGCCAGTGTTACTTTTTTCTTTACCCAAACATTTCACCATTTAAGTTTCATAAATTATGAACTACATAAACTTGTTATGTGAAATATTAAACACCTCTGTGTGTGTGCATCCCAGCCTAGCCAAAATATTAAAAAGACCCTACTTTTCCTTTGAGGTGCAAAGAAAGCAATGTATTCATCAGGAAACTGCATGATATGATCACATGTCAGCCTTGATGCTTAAACATAAGAATACTTAGCAATCAAAGTTGTGTCCAGGTAGGTGCAATATCATAACTGAATTTAAAAAAAAAAAAACCAGTTGGTGTGCAAGCTAGACTACAATAGTAAGAACAACTGAAATCACAAGATCATCCAAAGATACAATATCCATAATTCTTAAGTTATAAGAGAATATCAGATGTAAGGTAGAATTATTATTTTTAGCTTTATGGTGCAAGAAAGCCTGAGGCTTATGCTGCACCAGCCAAAAAAAAAAAAAAAAAATTTCTGAATAACCCTGAGAGAGTCACAAGTAGAAGGGAATCACCATGAAAGATAATATCCAGCTCAGGACACTGGGTGTGCCAAGCCCATACTCACCAGATGTGAGCCCTGGGCCAACCTACTGTAGAGCAATTGCTGGATGCTTTTATATTTTGTAAGAAATGGGAAAATTACTGTTCAGCAACATTGACCCTATCTGTTAACCACTTGTTTCAGTAATAAAAAAATAAATAAATAAAATTTGTGAATAAATATTGCAATGGCAATATTATTGCATAGAAGCAATATAAGCCACTGCATCCATTACATGTTATTTCTACTGTACAAGCTGAGAAAAGTGGAATGGCATGTCTGAGATGATAATGGGTTCTGCATATACAGGGTGTTTCAAAAATGATGGTCAACAAATTAAAGGTGAAAAGTACAAACTAAAATAAGCAAAAAATTCCCAGTGAACATCAGGCCGCAAATGGACCGTTTGAGATAATGCACATTTTCTGTTAAGATCCACCACTGACTATGGGAGCACTAGTTTAGCAAAAAGCTGTGAATCATTTGCTGAGGGTGGTTTTATTAAATACATTTTTAATTACATTTTTGGTTTCAACACCACAGGATTTTACATGTGTTACATATTACAAAAGGTGTTCAAAATGCTGTCCTTGCATCTGTACACAGCTTTGTAGTCTTCTCTGCATTGAGTTGCGAATCCTCTCAGGCATTCCTGGGTCATTTCCGATTTGCTGAAAGGCTCCTTCAACCCGATGCTGCAATTCCGCAACTGTCTTAATGTCAGAAGCTTTTTACACAAAGCTTTTTACATGACCCCAGATACAAAAATCCATAGGATTTAAGTCTGGTGATCTGGGAGGCCACATTACAGGTCCACCTCTACCTATCCACCATTGACCATACTTTCTAGTTAGATACCAAATCAATTCGAGCAAAATGTGCTGGTGCACCATCATGCAAAAACCACATGTTTTGGCATTTCTGATGTGGAGCATTATCATCATCAAGGAGGTCTGGAAGAACATTCTGCAGGAACTGATGGAACAGCTCTCCTGTTAGCCTGTTTGGCAGAAAGTGTGGTCCAATTAGATGGTCTCCTAGTAGTCCTGCCCAGACATTCAACGAGAAATGTTGCTGATGTCATGACTCGTAAACTGCATTA
Organism: Mastigoproctus giganteus; assembly: GCF_048544385.1. Taxonomy (NCBI): domain Eukaryota; kingdom Metazoa; phylum Arthropoda; class Arachnida; order Uropygi; family Thelyphonidae; genus Mastigoproctus; species Mastigoproctus giganteus. The sequence continues at coordinate 181,876,416 of NC_143579.1, read as the reverse complement.
GGATTTTCATCGGACCAAACGTGACAGTTATGAAAATTAAAAATACCATCACAAGTAAACCGAGCTTCCTCAGTGAACAAAACGTTTAAAAATTAGGGGTTCAGGACACACTGTTGTTGCATCCACTGGCAGAAGTTCACTCTGGGAGGGTGGTCTGTATTGCTGAGACCTTGTACTCGCTGGATATGGTAGGGGTACAGTAATTGGTGATGTACAATTTTTCACACACTACTATGACTCAGTACATGCTCTTGCAGAGCAACCTTCCTTGTCAAAATTCCTGAATTTTGTTCTATTCTTTCTAACACCCTTTCCTCAAATCAGGTGTTATGCTTCTGGGCCTACCTGCTCGTACTCCATGTGTGAAGCACCCATGTTCTCTAAGGCGTTGATGTACCCTGATGAATGTGCACCTGTTGGACTACCTTCGGTGGAGAAATGCTTCTTGGTACAAACGTGCAACCAGAGTGCACTGCCATTGGCTTTACCATACACAAAGTGCATGTCTGCATACTCTTCGTTGCTGTAACCTCTTTCCATGTTCACTATCCTATGACAAGTACTAGTATGCCTGCTACGTCTCAGAGCATTGAGAGAGGGGAAAGGGAGGGAATGAGCATAACCTAACCTAAACAGAAAGTCATTGGTGGATCCCAATTAGAAATGTGCAATATCTCGAAAACGATTCACTTAAGGACCCATGGTTACTAGGATTTTTTTGCATATTGTAGTCTGTACAGCTGACCTTTAAGTTATTGACGATCACTTTTGAAACACCCTGTATAAAACATGAGAATGCACAGATCCTGCAATTATCCAGTTTTACCCAGAAAGAAATGGCAACTATCAGTGGGACTAGGTTTCTTGAGTGGTTCCAATGGCCTTAATGATGACTTCAGTCATCTTCCTTACTCCACCCAAAGATTTAAACTCCATTTAAAAGCTGTGAGAGATCAATGGAAAGTTACATAAAGGCAATGCAGTCTACAACTCTCCTTACTGAAGGTGCTACAAGAATTATTTCTATAGGAAGGGATTAAAACCACACACTAGATACCTTTTGACCAGTAGTTAAATTCATGCCAGTTCAAATTCAAGCACAAAGTTTAATGAAGTAGTGAAGTTCGGTTTCTAATATTTTGATCATCAGGAACAGAGGTACTGAAGGGAATCCCCTCCATTCAACTTTATGGCTTATACTGCTCTAAACTCATTGAAAGACTAAATACTTCAAAAGCATACAATTCCCTAAGGTGCATGTATAATTCTGTTTTGTTTTGTTTCTTTAATTTCTTTACATCAGGCAAACTATTTGAACTTGCTTTGCAATTAACACATTCATGTTTACACTTTTTGACAGCTATAATTTAAGTAAAAAAAAAAGTAAACTGCAGCCATTATCAATCCACTGGAGGATGGAGGCCTCTTCAATGATTCATGTTGAGGGAAATAGACTATAATCTGCCATACTGGTCCAGTGCAGGTTAGCAGAGCGACCGTATTTAGCAGTCAGGGGCTTGAATCCTGGTCTACTCAAAGAGCTTGTGCTATTGCACTCTGGCTCCTGACCACTCAGTTATGAAATGCTTTTAATAATTTAGGTAGATTGATTTAATTATCAAATTTAATTATTTCATTATGCAGTAGGAACCCCTGAAAACAAAAACAGAACATGATGTTCTATGGTGATCGGAAGAAGACTGGGGACATTGAGAAATTTTACAATGCCCTTCTAGAGGTCTCCAAGTGAAAGACCCAAGTTACTTGCAGCAACAACTTTCCTGGCATAGAAAAAAAGTGCAGAAGTTCATCCAATCAGAATCATGTCTATAGTCCAGTTTACTTATGCTGAAAGGGATAAGGCATAATACGGAATGCCCACTATTTTTTATATTGGAATTCTTTGGGTTAGCTGAAAGTCTGATTATTGGTTTTAGGAGTAAAGTTTGTGTGAAAAGTGATATTTACAAAAACAGACACATTTACTCCTAAAAAGTTACAAATCACATCAAGTCCAAATCATGTGTCAAATAACAGATTCTCAAAAGCACAAGAAGAGACTGAGCAGTTCCTTCTTAAAGAAAAATCTGAGCTGATCTTACTTGAAACACCAAACCTCTACAGGGACATGACAAGTGGCACAAAGAACCAATGCAAGAGCATGATACGAGGATATGCCCCAGATTACATCAAAAAGGAACACAAAGAATTGCAGAGATTTCTAGTCCACAAACAGTTGTCTCAAAATTCTTGGATTTTCTTTGCAATCTAACAAAGCAATATACAGATGAAGCAGTATGTGGAAAGTTAAAAAATGAAGTTTTACATAGTCAAGGAAGGAAGAGATTGTTTCTTGTGTAATGGAATTTTGTGAAGAGGAAGCCAAAAACAAATATCTTAAAATTCCTAAAGCAAAGCAATTTCTACAGTAATTACAACAGAACAAATTCTTTTTCAAGTTGAACTGCACTGCTTGACAAAATTAACAGAACGTGGAAGAACACAAATGTGGTGACTCTTTACGTCACATTTCAAGAAATTTTTTTGGCTTCATGCAGCTTGCAATGAAGCTAGAAAAATTTGGTATAGTGGTGGTGTAAAAACAGAATAATGAAATGAGAAGGAAGCAAAAAACCTTGAACAGGTATAAGGGACATTTACAATGGTGGTATATAGATTACCAAAAAGGTCTCATTAAATTCATGAAAAGCATTTTGTTCTGTTAATTTTGTTGAACAGTGTAGATAAAAAAAAAAATTCCATCAAGGAAAGGCTACTCAAGCTAACATATCAAAGTAGTGTTTTATATGCAACTTGTGGTACAAGATGCAGTTCTGTTGTGAGTACTAAGAGACCATTGCAATATTCTTGCAGTTTAAAAATCAACTGGCCAGGTAAAAAAAAGGGGACATACAAGTGGGTGACAATCCAGTTCTTGGAACTGGTGCAATAAAAAATATGCAAAAGTGATGATGCTCAAAAATGGTTTTATTTTTTATTCAAAGTAATCACCACCTGATTGAATTCATTTATTACACCATTGAATTTCTGAAAAGGTTAGCAAAGGCATCCAAAGATATGTTCAGTTTGTCAGTTATGTTTTTCTTTGCTTCCAACATCCTGAAATCTCTTTCCTTCAAGGGCAGTTTTCACTTTGGGAAAGAGGATATGCATTGGTGCTCCATCAGGAGAGTAGGGTGGATGGTTTATCTGTACACTGCCACATTTCATCAGAAATGTCTTCATGACAAGTGTGGAATGGGTGGGAACACTGTGGTGCAACAAGAACCAGTGCCTTTCTCTCAAAATTGCAGTCCTACCAAAAAAATGAAGTCCACACATCTCTGGGTCACACTTAAGCACCCAACACTCATGTACAATGACAATACAACAGATGAAATTACGATTGTCTTGGCAAGTCTGGACGAAGCCTTCGCATGATAACACTCTTCACTGTTTCTGCTCATCTGTAAGGCACAAACTTTGCTCGGACCTTTCTTTTCGCTAAATCTTCATGCAGAATTTGAAGAATCGGCTCCTTATAACCAACCTATCATTCTGAGGGTAAAATTACGATACCTTGCCATAATTTCCCGATTTTTTTGCAACCCTGCCCTCTTTGGCTGAGGTATGCCAGTGGAAGTCCAGCAATATTCTCAGGTACCCCCAAAAATTATCGTAGGCATAGAATGCTAAAAAGGGGTGTTTTTTGCATGTGTACTGTATTATAGTGGAACCAAAAAATAATCTCTATTCTTAAAATTTTAAACTAAAAATTTCAGTAGTATTAAGCCTCCAAATTAAAAATATAAGAAATAGACTTACTCAGTGAATCTAATGAGAGATCTGCTGTGACAGATTTTCAGCGATTTTGCTGAAATTAGGTGCCAAAGCTGAAAATTTATGGTGAGAGTCTGAGGAGGAGGAGCATCAAGTCGTCCCCTTTTTAGATTTTGTGTCACAATATTTGGCAAACCCACATTACATAAGCCATCACAAATGGTAAAAGTTTATGAACTTTGTCTGCTATATTAGGGTAAGAGTCCAACTGGCCGCCCTCATGGGTAGCACAGTTGGTAGGATTGCAGTCTTCCTCACACCTGGTGGAAAAGACTTGCGTTTGAATCCCGTCGATGACGGAAGGAATTTTTATGGGTATTTTTCACAACGTGGCTGAATTAGTTGGTGTCATGCGAGGGTAGCATGGTTTTCTCCCGGAAACTTGGGGTTTTTCATCCAGAAAAACAAGAAAATCGACCTCAAAACACGCTATACACAGATAACATGGCCTAAGTAGCCGATGCTCCTAAAATCCAATAACAACAATCCAACTAGTCCAGAACAAAGACAGTGGAACACTAAAGACACTTTTCTTGGAGTTACATGTCACAAGAGATATCAACTAGTTCTTTTGTGGATAGGATCATAGTACAGGAGTTTGTTTTTCAAGAAAGATTTAGCCATCCACCTGTAATTTTCAATGGTTGTATTGACAAGAAAATATTCTTCAAAAGAGATGGACAGCTGTGTGAGGTGGTTAATTATTTCTCTTTCTGTAAGTCTGACTCTGTGGAGATATTGTTTTCAACAAGGCATGTAAGTAGAAGTATCGAAGGTATCATTTTGTCTTACTTCAGCTCTCTTTCTCCAAAGATTAAGGCCCGCGAGTGCCAACATTCTGTGACCAAGAGATTTCTGTGCGTTCCAAAAAGCGTTATCTCCAAAGAGCCTTTGAATAGATTATATTTTGTTCCAACTACCGCTTTCTTTATTTATAAATTAAATGTAGCACTTTTGCACTATAAGAAATAGGTAAAGGCCCAGAAAGGAAAGCCATCTTTCTGTTTCTATTTATAACAGTACTAACTAAATAACTCAGTTGTTCGGTCACCGTGTGGCACTGCTCCTGCCTCCCCGTGGCGGGGTCGGAAAACTAGGTGGTAAAGCAAGCCCCCAGGGCCAAAAGGAGCAAAACATGAATGTCACAATTTTTCACCGATTAAGACTGCAAATCCGAATACTATGGATTTTCATCAACCTGATAGTGACTCATCCAATCCAACGAGACTGAGGACGGATACTCCTCGAATAGAACACCCACGTTTTCTAATTCTACATTCATTAACAAACCAGCCCTTAGGCAATCTATTGCCATTTCTCATACAAAAATGTCTTGAGAGTGTAGCTGGTTCCTCGAAAATGGTGTGACGACTGAAATCTGGCGACCTGCTTGTAGAGACCACCAGCTTTAAACATTGAGTCCCTACTCAGACTCACCTCATTTGGTGGAGTTCCATTTAAGGAGTCCCCACATACCACACTTAATACATTCAAAGGCATAATTTCAGAATGAGACCTAATGAATGTCTCTCAGAGGAAGAAATTATTCAGGAACTGCAGGATCAAAAAGTCACACAAGCCAAAAGCATTATGATGAAAAAAGATGGCGAGCTCATTCTGACTAACAGCATCATACTAATATTCAGCTCACCCAACCTACCTTAATCAGTGAAAGCACGGTATTTGCATTGTCACATTTGCCCATATATTCCGAACCCAATAAGATGTTATAAGTGTCAGAAATTTGGATACTCAAACAGTCTGTCAATGTGACTTGGTATGTCCAATCTGGGGATCATAAGAGCATTCCCAAGCTGACTGTAATGCCGTCTTCACTTTGTCCCTATTGTAAAGGCAACCATCCAGCCTTCTCAAAAAATTGTGAACAGTAGAAAGACAAGAAAAAAAAAAAAAATCCGGAATTATAAAATAGAAAAGAAAGTATTCCTAGAAGCACGAAAAAAAAATTCTTTCAGTATCAATCCAAACTGACATCAATTCCACCATCTCTATTTCTGAACGGGCTCGATCCTTGCTCTCTTCTGTACAACAATCCTCAGAGCAACAGATTTCAAGCAGAGCTAACAACACACCAGTCACCATACCGCCTGCTGCCCATGCAGCTCCTGTAAGACCTGTTCAAGAAGAGAAGCCAGATCTCGTTAGTAAACAGGCAGTTGATTTCTTCCTTATGGATATCAATGAAATTCACATTAAAGATGAAAACGAAATCATTCTGGAGATCCATCCAGATGATGAAATAGACAAGACCTAATTTACCAAAGAGAAAATTAAAATTGACCGCATCAAACTTTTAAAAAACAGAAACTCAGCTCCTTCATCTAAATCTAAACAATGAATAACGTAGTCCAATGGGATTGTAGAGGCTTGCGTGGCAATATTGATGAGATCCAGGAAATAATTAATCATCATAATCCAGTTAGCATCTGTTTACAGGAGACATTTAACTTCTCAGGTATCCCTCTCGATAAAAAAAAAAAAAAAAAAATTATACTCTTTTCTGACAAGATAGACCGGTTACAAATAATGCTCACGGTGGGGTAGCCATCCTCAGATTCACGAGTCCCTTGCAGACGTATTCCTTTGCAAACCTCTATTGAAGCTGTTGCTACACGAATGGCAATTGGCGTCATTATAACGCTTATTTCAATCTATCTACCGCCCAGTCAGCCTTCTGCCATTCATGAACTTGAACAATTAATTCTGCAGCTGCCAACCCCTTTCTGTTTATTGTGCGACTTCAATGGACACCATTCATTGTGGGGTTCTCCCAATGTAGATGGATGAGGACAGCTCATTATTTAAATGAGCTATCCTCATCCATCTGCATTGGGACTGCTCACTGACATGCAAAATTTAACCATCCTAAATACTGTTCACCAACCTACATCCATCTCCCAACAGGAACAGTCTCTTCAATAGCTCTATCTATCTGCTCTACGATCATCTTTCCTTGTATTGAGTGGACAGTTCTTGACGATCCAATCAACAGTGACCACTATCTGCTAATCTGTAAAATTCAAACTTCACACTCTGTAACTTCAGAATACCGCATAAAATGGAAATTTTCCAAGGCAGATTGGACAAAGTACATTTAATATTCATCTTTTAATAATCAGATCATCGAATCTCGTCCAATTGACATAGTTACCAACCATATTATCAAACAAATCCTAGCAGCTGCGTCTATTGCCATCCCACAGTTACAGTCAAGCTTCCGTAGATCCATAAATTATTGGTGGAACAAGGATTGTAAAGGTGCCAAAAAAGAAAAAACCGAGCGTGGAATATATTCTGCAAACATCCTACTACCAATAATCTTATTAATTATAAGAAACTCAGAGCCCAGGATCGCCACATCAGGAAGAAAGCAAAAAAGGACTCCTGGGTCCGATTTGCACATTCAGTTAACAAAATACAGATTCTAGAATAATATGAAAAAAAAAAAAATAATAAATAAATAAATAATAATAAACAAATAAAACAACGAAATGGCAAAAATTTCCCCCTTTATCCTCCCAAATTTTTAACTGGAATGGACAGGAGCTGTGTACTCCTGCAGAAATTGCAAATGACCTAGGGTCTGTATTCTCACAGTTGTCTGCCTCGACCGAAAAAGACACGTCATTTCAGATTAAAGCGTCAGCTGAAAAAACTCAATTGAACTTCAAAACCACATCTTCTTTACCATACAACTGATCACTTACTATGGCTTCAAGAAGCCATATATACCTCAAAGAATCCCGTCGATGATGCGAGGAACTTTAATAAGCTTTTTTTCACTCCGTGGCTGAGTTAATCGGTCTCAGGCGTAGATAGCAAGGTTTTTTCCCCCCCACAGAAACTGGGATTTTTCGTCCAGCAAACAGACAAATCGACCATAGAACATGCGCAACTAACAGACATAAGACAGCACGGCAGATGGATTTAATCATTCGGGTGGCTTAAATATAATAGTTTGGTTCTTTAAAGAAAAAAAAAAAAAATACAAATATACCTCAAAGAACAGTGCTGCTGGTCCTGACGGAGTATATTATATAATGCTTAAACACTTGGATAACAAATCATTATCCTTGATGCTGACTTTCTACAATCGTATTTTCATTGAACATTAATTCCTAACATGCTGGGATCACTCATATGTACTGGCAATTCCCAATCCAGGGAAAGATCACACTGTCCCTCACAACTACAGACCTATTTTTCTTAACAGCTGCTTGAGTAAATGATAAAAATGAAAAAAATTATACACCCCAGACTGACCTGGTATCTCGATTCCAAATATTTAATCTCTGATAACCAATTTGGTTTCAGAAAATCAATTATTCCTGGGTCTCATGATTAAAACTGAAACAAACATCATGAATGTATTTACCCGATACGAGTACTGTATCTCGTTATGTTATGCCTTGATATAGAGAAGGCCTTTGATACCACTTGGCGTTTTGGTATCCTGAAAAATCTTCATTCCCTTGACCTCTTAGCGTATTTCATACAAAACTCCATCAGCATAGATCTTTAAGTCCTCTCGCAAATCTATATACACAGTCCTCACAAAGCTCAATTCTACCTTATTTGCAATAAGAATAAATAATAGAACCAACCAAATGTATACCCAACCCTGTAAACTCATACCGCTATGCCGATGATCAGATTGTTTAATTTTTATTTATTTTTTTTAACTATTCATAAATACAGATATCAACGAAGTCTTTTATTTTTAGGTGATTCTTTTTCTGTTCGAAATAAGCAATGGGCTTATCGTTCAAGTCTTCATGATTTCTTTCAAAAGGTCTCATCAACAGAAAGGATTTCATATAGTTATTGTTGGATTTTATTTTATTTTATTTTTTTTATGTAAACCCCAAACGTGAGAGGTATTATAATCTATAGTGCATGGGTAGGAGGTTGAAAGATATTTGTTGACATTACACTTGAACTTCGGTAGATTTAATCGTCAGGACATACGTATAAAGGAAGGTTGTTCCAGGAAACGGAAGTTGAATAAATAAATCAGGAAGAACAAAAGTTGGTTCTGTGAATTTGAAGTTGGACATTAAAAGGATGTTGAGTGGTAACGACACGTGTTCGGGCTGCTTTGAAAGAGAGAGCAGGAATTATAAAAGCCAATTCAGAAGAACAGTGCCCATGGAAGTATCTATAGAAAAGGCATGCAGCAGAAACAAAAAGTATCTGAGGCAGAGACTGTTAGAGATGAGTCATTAACTTAACTGCCCGCTTCTCAATGGAATCTAGAAGCCTGAAAGAGGTTTTGTCCACCTCATGATGTGGGAACAATATTCCATGGCAGGGCGGATTTTCGATTTGTACAGAGTGAACAGCTGTTTGGAAGAAAAGTAACGCCGAGAGCGAAAGAGAAACCCAGTTTTTTAGATGCGGAGGAAGCAATTTTTGTAATGTGCTTATGCCAAGAGAGATATGTCATCTTGCCTAGAAATCTGAGGGTCATCGCAGATAAGCATAGGAGCAGAAGAATCCTTTTTTGCGAGATATAAAGCAGTACTGAGTTTTAGAAGGATTGAAATCGACTAAGTTATCTTTTCCCCACTGGAGGGTTACTTGAAGGTCAGAATTTAAGGATTTGCTAGTGTATATTCGAGAAGTTGAAACTGTTTGAGCAGGGCAAGGTTTCTGTAACTGGAAAGTGGAATGCAATGTGCTATCATCAGCAAAATTATGGATAAGATTTCCCATCAATGAAAGACGGCCATTAAATTATAAGAGGAAAATTGAGAATTGCCAATAGGTTCGGTTCAGTTCGGTGTACTAAGTAGCAGCCAGCCTGCGAACACCGTTTTAGAACTGTACCCTCGAAATGTTAGGAATATTGGATCTTGCCATGATGCCCATCATAACCTCAAAAGACATCAATCATACTGCATGATGGAAGAGATGGGGAGGGTTTACCGGAGTTCTGCTCTGGAGACGAAACATGGGTTCCACCACTTCAAGCCTCCAATAAGCAAAGCGGTGGTATTGCACCGGTTTATGAGTCAAGTCATCTACCACCTAGTATTGCCAGGTAACACAGAGGAGCGGCATTCCTCTGTGTGGTGTGGGCACCACACATTGACCCCTAATTACGTTGGTTCGCACCTGGGTGGTCACCCACAGTGTGCTAGGTCAGGACTTGACTTGCACATGGGGGTTGTATCCAGGTTACTAACAGTCCCACCATCGTAAAGGTGCAAAGCAGAGGATTCGGCTGTCACAGACCGACCGGACTTCACCGGTCGGTCGGTCTGTGACAGCCGATTTGATACAAACAAAAATATAAAAGAGTACGGCAGGTACTTTTTTGAAGTATAGCCAACAGGTGCCAAATTTATGCATCATGTTCCATTAATAATTTCCAGACCCCAATTTCTTTTTATGTTTCCTGGGCTGCATGTCATTGCAACATATAAAAATCGTTCCTTTTGCAAGACATTCAATACTGATTCGAGGTGATTCAATTGTTGAAATCAGTTCACACTATTTATACCTCAATAAAAAAAAAAAAAAAAAAAAAAAATACTGGACAATCGCAATATCGTAGGCAATTACATTAACCACCGGATCAAATCGGTAGTACAGGTTAATATTTCAGTTAAATGCTGGAGAATATTGTTCTCTGATGATTATGGGGATCAGGACTAGTGCATTATCTAATGAAATAATGCATCTGAATATGCAGACTATATGCATAACCTTCAAAACGTGGATGTGCTGGGTGCCAAGGATGTAGGATTTACCAGGTTCTACTGTACAACCATTTAATTAAGCTTTCGGCACATGAAGCTTTTGTTCATAATTTTTAATTTAGTTGAACTTTTTTACATATTTCACTGAATTATTTAAATAACGCAACTTCCAATAAAGTTATTAAATTCGGATAAACTGGACGGATTTTCATGAAAGTTTGTATTTGCCTTGTTAAAAATATTTGTCGAGCCAAACCACGTTTCATTAAAATCGGGCAACAGAAATCTGGCAATTATTATTTTCTCCATGCATGGAAAGAAGTGAAAAAAAAAAAAAAAAAAAAAATTGCCAATTTCTATTTGTTTGATTTTAACAGATTTTAATGAAATTTGAGACTTCTCGACAAATATTTCTCTAAGAACCAAATATACATATCATGAAAATCCGTAATAAAAATAAAATAAAATAAAATCAACACACACACCATGCTTCAGCTACAATATACGGTACGTATCACATAGACTATCATATAGATAACCTATGTGTTGGCGCATGAAATATAAAAATTTCATGAAAATTCATCCACTAAGAGTCCAATTATTACTTACAGGCGGACAGAGGGGCAGGGGAACTGACATGATGAAGAACAGGTGCTTTACGCAAAAGGCACCTAAAAACCGGTAGAGTACCAATAACACTGTCCTACAAAATAAGGAAATTCCGATTTTTGGATGCATCACCAGAAGCGAGAAGTATCCTCCCTCTAAAGTAACAACGGGATGAATCCAAGTCTCACGCTTCCTTTGTGCAGATCTCTGCCAAAAGAGTTGGTGAGAGTTACTCAATATATATAAACTCGTACATTTAAACTTTTTATCTAATGTTATTCTTAAATTTATGAAAACCGTTGGGAAAAAAAGATTAATTTATTACGCTCGTTTTGATAATTTCTTGGCACACGGCCTCTTTCGGCTATAGATACTGGTTCACATGGATTTATCATGTGTCTGAACACGATAAATCGATGAAATCTGAATCGGTCTCTGAACACGTCTGTACAGGTATGTTATTTGTTATTTGTTTAGGAGCATTAGCAACTGGGGCCATATTGCTCCCGGGATATGTGGTGGTCATTCCCTGACCTTTCTGCATCCTCCATATTTGGTGGTAACGGGCTCGAACCCCGGTCTAATCAAGAAGCGTGTGCTACGCATTGCTCCTCCTGCCCACCTGCCTACGGAGGCGCCCTGTACAGGCATGTGTTCAGAGGCAGCTATGTATTTGTAAGATGTAGATCTTACAAATTAAAATAGAAATATTTGTTTTGCTAAAATAAATCCAGGAAGGGCGATGGAAAATGAGAATTAGCATAATGCCCGAGTAGTAATTTAAAGATAGTAAATATTAAGATGGAATATTTAGTTTTAATGTAAATAAGGTTAAGTTTGAAGAACACTGGATTTAGTAATGGACAGTTTTAGGCGTGGGAACTAAAACAGTGGCTAAAAGGTAAACAAGTAATTTAAATAATACAAGAGAACAAGCAGAGACAGCGCATAACTAGAGAAGGGGGTACCATTTGAGAACAAGCATGAAACGGTTGCTGAGGGCAAGAACAATAGGACGTGAAACGGGATATACGAAGCGTCTCTTTTGATCTAAGCCACTGTTAGAAAGTAAACAGGAAATGAGTGGACGTCCAGTGTTCGCGTCAAAAGAAAACGGCGTCAGGGCGACTGAATTTTGGATAACTTGGAAATAGTTAGCAAAAGTGTGAAAACGAAAATGAGTGTTTTGAAGGTGACCAGGCAACATGAAAGGGTCATACTGCCGTGTGAAAAAAATAAGTAATTTCTAGAGAAGGGTTGGTTTATGTGCTAGGGAGACAGCTGTGGTGAGTTGTGTTAGCAAATAGGAAGGAAAGGAAAATTAAGCAGAGTATGAGGATTGGTTGCGAGTCCTGGGAAGGTGTTCCGAACTTTAGAAAGAAAAGGGTTCGAAAGGAGAGGGAAGTGTGGTCGATGTTGTTGTTAGGTTTGTTGGTGCATCAGCAACTGTGGCTATAATGCACTGATTTCTGACTAGTATATCTTTGCTGTTGATGCTGATTCTGATAAAAATTTAAACAAGGTGATATTTATCAATTGATTTTAGGAAAACAAAAACGTCATCCATATCTTGACGATCTTCCAGAATATTACGTAGTGTTAATTGATTGCAATTTTTGGAAAGTAAGGAGAAAGCAGTTTTTCGTTCTCTTAGATATAGCGGGCATTCGATAACGATATGCTTTACAGTGAGTGGACATGAACAGTTACTGCATTGTGGGGCATCTTCCTTTCTTAATAGATAACTGTGAGTGAGGTATGTGTGACCTATGCGCAGTCGTGCTAGTACAGTTTCTTCTTTTCTATTTCCTCTCAGACTGGAGCGCCACTGTTTGGGTTCTTTCTTTATTTCAAAAAGTTTGTTATGTAATTCTTTTTCCCATATATGTTTCCACTGTTCTTTAGAGGTCTGCTGTATAATGGATTTATAGTCAACATAAGGTGTCTTGAAATTGTAAGAAATAGGATTTGAAGCATTTTTGGCAGCTAAATCTGCCTGTTCATTTCCTGGGATTCCAGAGTGACCAGGAATCCAACAAAAAATAATGCGGTGACCACGTGCATGAATTGCCATTAACTGAGTCCAGATTTGTGGTACCAAGAGGATGACTGTTGGGGCGTTTACTTTGCATACAATTGACGGCACTTAATGAATCGGTATATATTATGGATTGAGTATATGAGGCTTCTTTTATTTTCTCCAGGGCTAGTAAAATACCATACAACTCAGCAGTATAATTACTACATTCTGAGGGAAGCTGTTCAGCAATGATAACATCCGGCAGGACTACAGCTGTACCAACCTTACTGGCAGTCTTGGATCCATCTGTATATATCTGCATATAACTCCTAAACTGAATTGAGTGGGCCAGATGTAATTGTCTGATGTTAATATCTGGAAGATTATTCTTCCCCCATTTCTGAAAATATCTGTCAACGTATATTGTGGGTATTTGCCATGGCTGGATTTGCATGCTAGTATCCTGCATTATGTTATTCATGCTGATTCCCCAGCTAGTGTTTAGAGCTTGAAGCCTAATGCCAGATGGTTTGTTGAGACGTGATTTAGTACGATAGAGGTTTTCCCATTTTGGTCTGAAGAGATATTGCCATATAGGGTGATGTGGAAGGCTGCTGATTTTTGCGGCATAGTTTAGGAGAAGAATTTGTCGCCGAAGGTCTAGCGGCGGTTCATTGGCTTCCGTATATAGACTTAAAATGGGAGATGTACGAAAGGCACCCAGTGCTATTCGAAGTGCGCTATGATGAATGGGATCAAGCCATTTCAGTACACTTGGCCTGGCTGAGGCGTATGCAGGAGATGCATAGTCTAAGCGGGATCTAATTAATGAGCGGTATAAATGTAGCAACATGTACCGATCTGCACCCCATGACATAGAGGAGATTACTCTGAGAATATTTAGTTTCTTAAGACAGCTGGTACGAATATATTTTATATGTTCAAGGAAGTTTAATTTTTTATCAAGTATTATACCAAGAAAACGAGTGCTTGGTTGAAATGTAATACAATGGGAGTCTAACTGGAGGTTTGGATCAGGATGTAATGTACGTTTACGACAGAAGTGTACTGCAGTTGTTTTCGGTTTAGAAATTCTGTAGCCATTGTTTTTGGCCCAAGAGACTATTCTATTAATGGTGACTTGTAGTTGTCTCTCAATAAGTCGCATATTTTGAGAATGACATGAGATGGCAAGGTCATCAGCATACAGGTATGCATCAACTGTGTTAGGTATACTATTAGTTATAGAATCGATCCTGATGGCAAAAAGTGTTGCACTCAGCACTGAGCCCTGGGGAATTCCCTCTTCTTGAACATATGTGCCAGAAAGTGACGAGTGGTAGAGGACTTGGAAGGATCTGTTAGATAGGAAGTTCTGAATGAATTTCGGGAGATGACCCCGAAGACCAGATTTATGTAAGTCCCGAAGAATCCCATAACGCCAAGTTGTATCAAATGCTTTCTCGATGTCAATGCATATCATAACAAAGTGCTCATTTCTTAGAAAGGCGTTCCGAATATTTGCTTCTGCTTTGATAATGAGATCGAGCGTCGATCTACTTCTCCGAAAACCATATTGGCTTGGACTCAGAATGTTTTGAGTCTCCAAATACCACGTTAGTCGGGTGTTAAGCATTTTTTCCATTGTTTTTCCCAAGCTACTTGTTAAGGAGATAGGTCGATAGTTTGCTGGGTCTGTGTGGTCTTTTCCTGGTTTCGGGAAGGCTAGCACATAAGAATGGCACCAGCTGGTGGGGTAATATTCCTCTAAGAAAATTCTATTATAGAGTAGTAAGAGAGCACTTAATGATCTTTCACTTAAATGGGAAATCATTGAGTAATAAATTCCATCAGGACCTGGAGCACTGTGTTTCACTTTTGTGAGCGCATTAAGCAATTCAGTCATGGTCAACGGCAGATTGTATGAATGTTGGAGAGCGGAATTAAAATTCAGTTTATACTTTTCTGTATTGCGTTTTAGCATCTGAAAGGCTGGTTCATAGGCGGAGACAGCTGAGAGTGATTCAAAAGACGAGCCAAATGCATTAGCAAGTTCTTCGGGTTCAGAAATTTCGTTTCCTCTCAGAAATAGAATTGGGGAAGTAACAAGTGGGTATTTGCCATTGATACGTTTGATTTTTTTCCAGACTGTAGCAGTATCTGTGAATCTGTTTATTGTGGCAGCATAGCGTGACCATGCTTCTTTTTTACTCGTTCGTCTTATATAACGAGCCTTAGCCCTTGCTCTTTTAAACTGTAGGAGGTTGGCTGTGGTTGGATGTTTTCTAAACTGATTCCAGGACTTATTTCTTTCTCTTTTAGCAATGCTACATGCTTCGTTCCACCACATTTTTGGATGGAGTCGGATTTTAAATGATGATTTTGGGATAGCGGATTCAGCGGCTGTCATTATTCGTTCTGTGATATAGCTTACTGCAGAATCTATCTTGTCAGTAGCAATGATAGTGGAATCTAAATGAGCTATTTCTTGATATTTAGCCCAGTTGGCCTTGTCAAATTTCCAAATTGTTCTAATTCTGTTGATCGGAGGAGAACTTGTACAGAAATTACAGATGATTGGAAAGTGATCACTACCAAGAGGATTGTCAGTAACTGTCCAGTCAATGAGAGGAAATATTGTTGGAGAACATACTGTTAGGTCAATGGCAGAGCTTGAGCCAGATGGTACATGAATATATGTGTGATCACCTGTGTTTAAAATAGTTAGATTGTGTTTATCCAGGAATTTCTCAATTATTTTCCCTTGCAGTCAAGTTGTTGAGAACCCCATAGAGGGTTATGGCCATTCCAGTCACCCAGAATACAGAAAGGAGCGGGTATTTGTCCTACTAGGTCATCTAAATCAGCAAGGGTGTAAGCGTGGTTTGGTGACAGATACAATGAGACTAAGGTTATTGTTATGCCTATGGTGATACGGGCTGCAATTGCCTCCAACGGTGTTTGCAAGGGAACAGGTCTGGAGGGAATTGAAGAGTTTACTAACAGCGCCACTCCTCCGTGTGCTGTATTAGAGCAGTTTCTATCTTTTCTGTACATGGTGAAGTGTTTAACTGTTATAGATACTGCATTCGTCAGGTTTGTTTCTTGTATGCATGCTGCGACGGGCTTATATTCACTTAGGAGATCGTAGAGGTCATCGATATTAGCACGAAATCCGCGACAATTCCATTGAATTACTGTGTGCATTGTTTGATTTTAAAAGGAGGGTTTGGTTTCTTAGGGCGGATTTTTTTGTTTGCGCTTGTCTACTTTTGCTTTTTCTTTTTTTGGGAAGACTGGCCTACCCGTGTCAATGTCATCCTCTGGATGAATCTCAAGAATTGAATCATCTTCATCTATCTTTTCATCAATATCCATGGTATCGGGTATAAATTTAGTAGTGTTGCTTCTTTCAGGAGTCTTGGCTCGTTCATTTGGTTGCTCATTAGGCTTCTTATCTGGAGGTATTGTTACAGGAGTATTTGCTTCTCGAGTAGCATATTTAGGAGTAGGTTTTTCCTTTGATGAGGAGAGGAGCGATTTAGCCCAACCAGATATTGAGATATTTGGAGGGACTGAGCAGTCTGTCTGAGTTTCTACTGAGCGTAGCCGTTGGGTAACTGAAGCATATGTAGGTGACTTAGCAGGTGCTGCGAAATGTTTTTTAGCTTCTTGATAGGATACTTTCTGCTCTATCTTATATTTTTGAATATTCTTTTCTCTTTTCCATTGAGGGCATTCCTTAGAGAAGGCAGAGTGGTTACCATGGCAGTTAGGACAAATTTGCACTTCAGTGTTACAGTTTGTGTGTGTATGCTCTTTTGATCCGCAGTTAGCACAAGTGGCTACACTTCTGCAGACAGCTTGGGAATGACCAAATTTTTGGCACTTAAAGCACCGGACTGGATTTGGGATGTATGGTCTTACTTGGCATCTAAGATAACCAGCTTTAATAGAAGTAGGCAGATTTGGTGTTTTGAATGTTAGGATCACCGTGCGTGTGGGAGCAGGTTCTCCATCTCTTTTAATCACAATTCTTTTGGCTTGTACTACGTTTTGATCTCTTAGTTCATGCACAAGTTCATCCTCTGATACGTTTAATAAATCCCACTCTGATATTACCCCTTTAGAGGAGTTTAAGGTGGCATGTGGGGTAACCTTCGTGGGAATTCCACCGAAAGTAGAAATTTTCAATAGCCTCTCAGCATGTCGATGTTCGGTCATTTCAATCAATAAATCTCCGGATCTTAATCGCCGAACCATTTTTGGAGGGCCAGCCACATTTTCGAGACATTTCTGTATCAAAAATGGGGACAGCTTACTCAGTGGTTGGTCTGTGGAGGAGTGTAGTATTAGAAAGAGTGGTGTGATCTTATCCATTCCTTCTTTTTTTTGTCTCTTGGCATGGGATACATTTGTGTCGTCATGATCTGGATTATGTTTGTCTAGTTCTGAATCATAAGATCCACACGAGGACTGTTTATTTTTGTCCATCGTTGCTCCTTTTAGTCCTGGGAGAGTGGATTTCTTCTCCCAGACTTCCAGCCCCGCCACGTGGAGGCAGGAGCAGTGCCACCTAGTGGCCAAGCGGTTGGAGAGGTTAGTTTGTTAGTGCGAAAATTAATAAATATACTAGGAAAAGAAAGGTAATTTTCCTTTCTGGGTTCTTACTTAGAACCTGTTAAGTACAGAACCACTTATAAAGAAATAAGGATGAGAAAAGCACTGGAAAGAAAATATAACGAAATCACTTAGAAAGAGCACTATATATATCACTTAGGAAAATCGCTTGGACACTATCGCTTGGCACCCGGGGCCAAGTGTGGTCGAGAGAGTTCTTGAAGATACGTGGGAGACAGTGGATGGTGGTTTTTTTGAGTGCGGGGGACAGAGTCAGATAAAAGATCTTAGTAATGTAGGCCCTTGTAAAGAGTCTGAAGGAAAACTCGCGAAGGAACTACTCATAGGTTCTAGTTCCAACCGCAGAGAATGAGCCAAGTATGTAGACCTATGAATATATCGTCTACACCAGAAGGTGCGTTGGCGTTTCCGTAGCCAGGTGGGCAGGAGCAGCAATGCGTAGCACACACGCTTCTTGATTAGACCGGGGTTCGAGCCCGTTACCACCAAATATGGAGGATGCGGAAAGGTCAGGGAATGACCACCGCATATCCCGGAGCAATTTGTTATTTGTTTGTTATTTGGTTTTTAGGAGCATTAGCCTTAGTTGCTAATGCTCCTAAAAACCAAATAACAAACAAACAGAAGGTGCGTCTTGTCAAGAGTGCCCCCAGAAGTGAACGCATGCCTGTCCATCAAGAAAGGGAAAGAAATCCTGTCTGCCAGGAAGGAAGCCTGAACGCAAGGAAATTGGAAGTAGCGACCATTTCGAAACGTAAGTCTGTTCCTGTTTTTCCCTCGAATCCTGAACTCAAGGACTCATAACCTAGCTCTGTAAGGAATTGAGTGATAGTCCTTTAAAAAAGAGTATTCCTGTTGCAACAGGCAACTTAGTTGCTAAGGCTGAGATAGTTTGTTATGAATGTAAATGATTATGAAATAATGTAAGGGTGGTACAGGGGTAATAAAAAGAAAGTGATAGTATAACGGAATTAGTAAAGAAATTATATTTATAGGGGTAGTACTGTAAGGATATGTTAACCTATAACATTAAGTTAGGCCAGTTGCCAACACAAGACAACATACCAGATGAGGTGTAAAGTGAAAGAAATTTTATTAATATAGAAACCTCATGAGTAAAGAGGGATGACTAAGATGATAACTAGAGAGTAACTAAGATACAACTGATACAAATTGATGTTAATAATTTGTAAATTGAGAATAGTTGAGAGAGAGGGAAAGTGTAGTGTACTGTAGTATGGTTCAAATATACAGAAATTGGAATGCTTGTATATAATTATTTGTTTCTTTTATGTAAATGCTATATATAATTCTCATTAAAGGTTGTAAATTTTTTTGTAAATAAATGTGTCTAATATTCTGCTAATACCCGCTTTACATTTTTTGTGAATTGCAGTCAGATTTGTGTAACGTGGGGTGGGTTTGAGACGTCAGTAGGGTTCAAAAAATTAAATCAAGTAATAAAATTTTCTCATCCCCCCCCCCACACACATTGTTTGTGGAGACCGAAAAACACAATGCTAATGTATCACTTATAAAGAAACTTAAAAATGAAAAGATGCGTGCCTTTCAATCAAGCAATTCCTGAAGCAGATGATTTCTGCATTCGGAGTATTAAGCTCAATTGCTTCTGTCTTCTCCGCATTTAACCCTTCCATCCACAAATCGCCCTATCAACGTGTTAAGCCTCATAATATGGTCTCTCCCTCTCTATTATGGTAAACATTTTCATATTTTAGCATAATTTACAGTAATTTTTCCTATTTCTGTTGTTTAATTTTTTTTTTTTTTTTTCACTTTCTAATTCGCCTGGGGTGTATGCCCCCCTCCCACTGTGTCACTGCTTAAAAGTGCAGCATTTGCAGACCGTATTTGTAAAAGTATTTACCGAAGGTTTCCAGGGTCCTAATCTCTACCATCGATGAGGGATTCCTCAGTGATCGCGGGATTTGTTTTAAATTAATTATTTTTATTATTATTATTTTTAAATTGAATCACTGAGGTATCCCTCATCGATCGTGGGTTTAAATTTAAAAAATAAATAAATAATTTAAAACAATTTTTTTAAATGAAACCTAAAAAAAAAAAAAAATTTGGACCTCAGAAAAGTTTCCCGTACCCCCTTGTAACTATCAATCTGTTCCTGATTGCGAAAAAACTGCGTCGCAAAACAAAAAAATTCCATTACTGCTCTATTAGTGGTAAGTGGGTATTATGAAAGACAGCTGCGATTAAGCTACTAGTACTTAACTAGGAAACAACTAAGTCGTATCATTTTGTAACTGTCTGCAATTCTAATAAAATTTACAACAGTAGACATAAACAAGATGTAACAGGATGAGAACCTGTGGAGATTTATAATTTCAGAACACAGTGTCAACATGTGACGTCATTGTGTTTTTTTTTTTTTTCTTCTTATAATCGTGAGAGAGAGTGTGGACAACATTAATTCATAATCAAGTACTTAACACAAGAAAACAATTTAAAAGTTACAATACCTAATTGACTACCATATTTGTTGCATGTAACAAATATTGTATTTGTTACATGCAACAAATGGCCTTGCTAATATATTACACTAGCATTAGCAGTGGCAAATGATGCAGGAAAGCAAGCTCATACAGCATCTGCAAAAAAAAAAAAAACCACCAAGTTCATTTCACCTATTCATTCCCCCCAGTATTTTGTCTAGTTCTTCCTTGAATATATTTAAATTATCAACTTCCATAACAACAAATGGAAGTTTGTTTCAACAGTCAACTACCCAAAGAATCAATATATTCTTCCAAATTGCAGATATATTTATTTTATTATATTTTTGAGAGGGCACTTGGAGAGGTATTTTATTTTATTTTATACATTTTACTTATTTTTATTTATATAAAGACAAATCTAAAAAGCTAGATTTTTCGGGGCGTGTGACCGAATTCTTGATTGCGACGGGGAGCAGAAAAACTATCGGCTCCTGGTCTCGCCAAAATGCTGTTTCTTGCTCAGCATGATAGTAGCACCTTATTTATTATTTTTTTTTTATCATTTATAACAAAGACATTAATTAATATCACAAATTTATATAAAGCTTTTGTTTTTCTTAGAGAAAGTGATAATCAGAAATTTAATAACCAACAGAAAGCATTAATGCATGGAAACGTGTTTTTGCAAAGATTTTAGTATTCAAAATATGGAAACTAGTATACTATACATTGCCTAGGTACTGCATCACTTTCAAACAAATGGCATTACTGAAGTATTTACCATCTTTTAAAAGATGCGGTACTCATATGAAAGCCTGTTTCAGAATTTACTGATCTCAATTAGTGAACACAAGACAACTTAATGATAAAAGAAGCTATTTTGTGTGAGCTGTCATGCGGTGTGAAGAGGTACTCATGTTAAAATCTATATGGCCTTGCTAATATATTACACTAGCATTAGCAGTGGCAAATGATGCAGGAAAGCAAGCTCATACAGCATCTGCAAAAAAAAAAAAACCACCAAGTTCATTTCACCTATTCATTCCCCCCAGTATTTTGTCTAGTTCTTCCTTGAATATATTTAAATTATCAACTTCCATAACAACAAATGGAGGTTTGTTTCAACAGTCAACTACCCAATGACTAAAGGAAAATTTCCACATCCGTCATTCCTCGATTTAAATTTGTACCCTCCTCATGTGCGTGGTCTGAGCAAGAGGAAGAATTCCACCAGCATTGAGCTTGCTCAATCCATTTAAAGCCTTAAACACCTCAATCAGATGACCTCGCAGGTGCCTAGTCTCCGACGCTGCAGATGCAGAAGGCCTTTCTTGGTAAGCGCACCCCCCCTTGTTCTGTTCACCAATCTCATTGCCCTTCTCTGTGCTCGTTCCATCAGCTCCACATCCTTCATAAAATGAGGCCTGCAGACCTGTATGCAGTACTCAATGTGGCTCCACCATTGCCTTATACAATGGAATAATCAGCACCTTATTCCTGCTAGCAAAATTACTGTATATCATTGTGTGTGTGTGCTATGGAGGTTTAATGGCGCATAAGCTTCTGGGGTGTATATCATTGACAAAAGTCCATCAGTTGTCCTGGCAGCCCTGTATTGCTCAGAGAACTTCATATTTGACTGCACAATTACCCCCAAGGTCTTTTTCATTTTCCAACTACCCCGAGGGTAGTACCATACATTTGGTACGTTACTCTGGGGTTACTGCTTCCCTATATGCAACACTTTGCATATGATGTTAAAGTTCAACTGCTTACTTTTATAGATCCTGCTGCAGTAGCATACCGTCATTACCCAGCCTGCCAACCTTTGTATCATCTGCAAACTTGGATATTCAGCCTGATATGTCTTCATCAATATCATTGATAAATATTGTAAATATTAAAGCTTTGACTGGATTGAGTAAGCTGAATGTTAAAAAAATAATAATAAAAAATAATAGTATTCTTCCATTTGTTGAGACTAAAATACGAGGGGGCATAAATTCAAGTTGAGAAAAGATGGTTGCAGGATAGATGTGCGGATGTTTGCCTTCAGTCAGCAGGTGGTTGATTGTTGGAACAGGCTTCCATCTGTTGTTGCGGAAGTGGATGGGTAAAATAAATTCAAGGGAGAACTAAACAAATCCTTGCAGGGTACGAATTGTCCACACTGTTTTTTTTTTAATTTATTATTTTATTATTATTTTTTTTGGCTGATGCTATACAAGCTTGCTTTCTTGTATCTTTCTTGTTCGACCCATAATTGTTTTCTATATAGAAAACAATTATGGGTGGAACATCGAACTTTGCGGGAGCTCCACTAATAACATTAGTCCATGAAGAGCAATGTCCATTGATTACTACATGTACTGTCTTCTACGTAGCCATCCCTTTATCTAGAAACAACTTGCTCATAATGCCACACTGCTCCAATTTGTACAGCAGTGTTTTATGTGCGACAGTATCAAAAGCTTTTCTGAAATACACGTATACGATATCAAAATTGTTTTTTGCATTCAGTTCCTTTCTAACCACATCGTAGCAACCGACCAAATTGTTCACCCAAGGTTGCCCTTTAACATACCGATGCTGAGTTTGAAGTATAACTGCAGCCTTGGCTAGATGATCCTGCATTATTTCTTTTACCAGTAACTCCATTATTCTTCCTGGAGCAGAAGTTAAACTATCGGGTCTGTAATTGATCGTGTTTCCCTTTGATCCCCCTTTGCGAACTGCGGATACATTCACATCTCCAGTCCGTGGGGACCTCCCCAGAATCCAAGGATGCTCTCATAATTATGGCCAAGGGTTTGGTTACTTCCTTCGCTGCCTCTCTTAATATAATGGGCATAATATAATATATTGTTATTATTATTAGCCTTATGGTGCAATAAGGCTTATGCTGCACCAAGCAAAAAAAAAAAAAAAAAAAATTAATTACTCAGAGAGAGAGAGAGAGAGAGAGAGAGAGAGAGAGAGAGAGAGAGAGAGAGAGAGAGAGAGAGAGAGAGAGAGAGGTAGAAGGGAATCACCAAGAAAGAGAAGAATGATGATATCCAGCTCAGGACACTGGGTGTGCCAAGCCCATACCAGAAGTGAGCATATAACGCAGACTCCCCACACTGATATCCTCTCCTACTTAGACAAATAAGCTTATCTCCATAAGATACAAATCCTAAATGTGACTGGCCTGCCAGGATGTGTTTTCCAGCTAGTGAGAAATTGCATGTAATTGATTCCTAATTACTTTCATAATAAAACCTAACAAGGAAAAACACTTAGGCAAAGAAATTTTATTCAGAACATCCTAGTACTTTTTAATATTTAACTAGGCGATATAACGTTTGCTATATTAAATTTAATGAAGAATTTGTGCCTTTAAAAAATAACATCTAGATGCATACTCCTAGGATTTTCTTCGTATGTGTGACAGGTTTCTGGGCACTGCAATATGTTGCTGACGCACTTCTGACGCTCTTTTATTATTACAGATTTTATTAAATGAACATTATGGACACACTCATCAGCTTTTAATGGGCATGGCCATAAAAAGTACTAGTTTTTCACTATAAAAAAACCTCAATCCAGTTAAATAAATTTTAAAAAAAGTATAATCGGAGAAACACATCTATGTGTTTCTGTGATTATGCGTTCATCTATGTACTGCTATTAACGCGTCAAGAGTATAATTTACTGTCAACGAAGTGTACCTGTGCTGAAATTTGCAAAGGAAGTACTGAAAAGTAAAAAGAAAAAAAAAAAAAAATCTAATCTCTAGAAAGCTACAAATTTAGTCCAAGCTATATATTCCCTTACTCGCCCTTCCTTATTATGTTTCAGTCGTCTGTGGATGTTTTTACGTCAAAGCGCACGCAAGACTACGTATTACTGAATGAAATGACATCCATAAATTGCTTGATCATAGGCTTGCCTATTTTAATGGAGGAAAAACTGTGCGATTCTCGCCGAGACCGACTAACTCCATCATGGTCCATTTGATGTTACTACTCGAACCTTTTTTTTCCCCTTACTAGTTTGTGAGATATGCGCTAAAGCAACTATAACTACATGGCGTGAGTATATTGTATCCTTTAATCCATTTTGCCGTTTGGCGAGCGGAAACCCTGTTTCCGGAAGAAAAATAATGCAACCTTTCCTGAAATCCGCTAACTCAGCCTCGCTGGAAAGAAGCCCATAAAAATTCCCCTCATCACTGAAGGGATCCAAAGTCAATCATCAGCGGCTTCTTTGGGACTCAGGCAGACTTAACAGATAGTCACAGAAGTAAGAAAAATGGTGTCCTATGGTGATTTATGAAACACTTGCTTGTAGAAATAAGGAGGTCCTAATCTCACTGTACCCGGAAAATGTAACACCGCACTTAAAAGACTGCGTATGTATGGAGATAGCGCTTAAAAGAATATCAAGTTTCCTTAAACGATCCAAAGAGGGACAACACAGCTGATGAAATCGGCAAACGGCACTCCTAGGAAGAAAGACTTCGATTATGTGGGCTAGAGAGAAGAAGAAGAAATTTTTATTGTACAGTAAAGATACAATAATGTGCCCGCCGCAGCCAGGAGCTTGACAAGGTTATGGGGTAATATAAAAACATGTACAGTATACAAAAAGATAACATAATATGAAATTAACTTAAAAACGTGGCATTAAACCATGCTATAGATATATCCAGATATATAGCTGTGAGTATATGCATAGTTCTGAGGCAGACAGTACACCAACGTATAATACACGTTCATATGTACAAAGCACATATATGCTTATGTAAGAATATTTCACAGGCGTGTATTAAGTTGTTCGGTATACAGTTTCGCATTTTCTTGTGAAACCGTTCGCAGTGTACCTGCGACGTGCGCCTCATAGCAGATAGCCGGTGGGGATATCATTATGAGTCGACGTCAGGAGCCATACAACAGTGGAACAAGTTCGGCCAGCAAGCGCCTGTAATTGCGATCCGAAGCGAATTTCTGGAGGTCTCCGATCATTAGCAGAGCTTGTATTGTAGGAAGTACTGTACTTGGCCAGGTAAAAAATCTGTCACTCATCTTCAGCCTGTTCCGCTGTAGCTGAAGAAGCGGGGTGGCTCTTAGGGAAGGCAGTGGAACATGCCACTGACATATATCCCAGAAGTCAGGGGAGTTGATTGTGCCAACCAGCATTTTGATAGTGGTCAGAGTTCTCCTCATGCGGATTATTTGAGGCAGCCGTGGGATTTTAAGTTGGCCAGCCATGCTGGTGGTCCTCTGTTGGGGGGAAGTCGATGTGTGCGGGTTGCTTTTTTTTTTTTTTTTTTGATTTGGTAGTTGTTGGCGCATCGGCATCTGTGGCCATATTGCACCTCCCAAGGTTTTTGCAGTACTTTGATCCAAGCCCGAGGCGAGAATCGAACCCGCGACCTTTGGGTTGCCGGGCAGGTACTTTACCCACTCGGCTAGCCCGGTCGGCTGTGCGGGTTGCCCACTTCAGTATCCAGTATTCGCTGGCGAAGATGGGCTTCATGAGAGAAGGAACCGCGGAGGCCCATATTTCAGAGGCATACAGAAAGGTAGGATACACAACGGTTTGCAGATAACTGATTGTAGTTGTTGCATCTGTGTTATGAAGATGTTGACGGGAAATCCAGCGCATTCGGCTGATCTTGAATAGAATACATTCATTGTGACAGTTGAACCTAAGGTTTGGGTCGAAGGTTACACCGAGATCTTTGGGTTTAGTTACACTTGGAATAATTGCGCCCTCCAGCAAGGACTGTATGAATGTGGGATACTTCTTCAGAAAGAAAACCATAATAATGGATATTAGGGGGTTCAGTTTAAGACCGAGATGGTTAGTGAGAGAGCTATGATCTTATTACAGATTTCCGATGTGATCACTCCTCTGTCGGCTGATGGTGGTATTTCGGTTAGGAACTTTATATCGTCGGCGTAGGTAATAACATCATCTCTGTTACACACAAACGGAATAAGGAGGGCGGTAAAAAGTAGCGCCGATAAAACGCCACCTTGCGGCACATCTGCATTGATGGACCGGGTAGATGCGATGAGTGAGGTACTGTTCTATTCCAGAGGAGTGAGTGCAGAATACCGAAAACATCACCTTTTATCCGGAAGAAAATAGTTAGGAGATTCAGAAGGGTTGTGATGTTGAGGCTATCAAAAGTAGCTTCGATATCGGCATAAACTGCCATTTCTGATCTGGTCTCAAATGCATTTAGAATTGCCTTTTGGACTGCCAGAAGATTGGAGACAGTTGATCTATTAGGAGTTGCTTTGGTGGTTGTGGAAGAAGATGGTGTTATATGCAGAAGGACTTTTCCAATAGCTTTAGGAGCGTGAATATCGGTCTATAGTGCTTCGGCCAGCTTGGTAGTTGAACTTTAGATAGTGGGGCAAGAGTTTATTTACTCCAGGATGCAGGAAATACTCTATGAGAGAGGATGGAGTTGAACAAGTAGAGCAGAGGATCAAGGATATATGAATTGAAGCACTTTACGATGAAATGCGAGACTTTATCCACGCCAGCAGTACATGACGGAAAACAGCTCATCATCTAGACCAGAAATGGAGTCTGGTTGGTAATCATAAAGTTGTGTGATGTTGTCTTGAAATCTGGTTACACAGTTGATCCATTCAACTGGATTAAAGTTGGAATCTGGTTCAGAGTTAGGGGTAGAATATGGCAATTTGCCTTTGGATAAGGTCTTGTCAGTATATTTATTAATGCCTTCACACTTCAGCCTGTTAAACAGTGCTCTAGCTTTAGAGTACTGAATTCGGTCATATGCTGTGCCAGACTATTTCCATTGTTTATGGAGGGAATGTTTGCACTTGAAACTGTAATTTAGCTCCGAAGAAGACACCAATCATTAGTTCTAGCAGAGATAGTGACCTGTTTAGCTGCCGAGAACATGGTAACAGTGTGCAACCACCTAGTTAATATGTCTAGGGCCAGTTCAGGGTCTCCTAATTCAAGAACTCCCCAGGGAATTAATCTTGCTGCGTCAAGGCATCTGTTCGGTTGTAGGAAGGTGGGAGAGATGATCTTCCTTTTCACGTTGTTGGAGACATTAAAGTTGGGCACTGGGAGCTGCAATAAGACTACATCGGATTCCTGATCGGATTCAAAGTGAGTTTCAGGCTTAATGTCAACGCTACAGGAACCAGACGATAATGAGGTCGAGGCGATGAAGACCTCTAGTTAGGCCTTCATTTATTATCCTGAGGCCACTAGGTGCAATTTTAGCCATGAGTGATTCATGAACATTTTGGAGACTTGGCAGTAAGTTAAAATCTCCACAAATGAGGTGGATGGCAGATGTGTGGAGCATATTTATTAGCCAGGACACAATATCATTGATTGTCTGAGCATCGGGTGTTGGGGGTATATATATGCACCGAGATCTAATAAGCAGGAGTTGATCTTGACAGGTACAATCAATGCTTCGAACAGATTGGATTTGCTGGAGACTACATGTACGAACTCAAGTCTGCTGGCATTTATGATAACAGCAACACCCCCACCACATGTGTGAGATGAGATCGGGAGGTGAAGAAAGATTTGTAACTGGCAGCTTGGGCGGAGGCAATTGATCCTTGTTGTGATTCCAGCCAGGTTTCAGACATGCAAATGACATCAGCCATTTGGGACAGGGGTATCTGCTCAAGTGTCTCAAGCTTATTCCGAATACTGCGAACATTTTAATAAAAAAAAAAATCTTTCGTGTCACCTTACACTTAGATGTAATGACTACCATCATTACATCTAAGTGTAAGGTGACACGAAACCTTCAGGAGTGCTGATTTGAAGACGGGCTTTTTTTTAAACTTCGTTAGCGTTTTAGCACGGTTGGTTATAATAGTTGGTATCAGCTGAAGGTGTATTTCATTGGAGCTGTGGTATTGCAGAGCTTGATCAGAGGTTTTGTCATCAAGGTATGCATAGGGCTCATCATCGTCTAACTCTGTTTCCTGGATTTGGGTCTTCTGAGAATAGGAATGTCTATCCGTAGCCTAGTGGTCAGGCGCGCGGGTGCCTAAGTACACGTGCCTTGAGTGACCGGGGTTCAAGCCCGTGACTACTGAATACGGTGCTGTTTCTTATATTCAATCTATCATGCGAACTCCTCTGACCGTTTGGTCGTCCCGGAGTATAAACAGAAAATTTATTTATTTATTTATCATGGAGTCATGCTTGGGAGTTGTCTTGATGGGATAGCTGATTAGCCATGGCTGGATGTGGGGTGATATTGGACTTAGGTTCATAGTATGGCCTGAGTAGTGATCCAGAGAGCCAAAGAGCAGTCGTTGATATGGAGCTGAAATGCTGTGCATCGCACTGAACTTTGAACGATGTATGGAGGGGTGAATTCTTAAGTGTGACAGACATGTTGAGGTGCAGCTCATGCATTATTTTTAATTCGATATCATCTGGAGTTGTATTTGGGGCCAGTCAGGAAACGAATAGACTTCGTCGAAGGCGGAGAGTTGGCGAGTGCATCGCCTGAAGCTTTGAGGTGCCCATTTTAAATGATTGCCTTCTCTTTAGTACATTTGGGTTTCCCACTTTACCCACTTCAAGGTGGCGAGGCTTACTGCAGTAACTCTAGGCCACAAGTGGTGGAGGTGCAGCTACAACTTCCGCCCAGGATGGTTGCAATGTTAGCAGCGAGGGGCCACAATTGTGGATTTCAGGTTTCTTCGGCATTGTAGGTTGATACACCCGGCTTGTGTATGAGTAAGGCTCGACGCTAGTTTCAGGGTTGGGTTTCCATTGAAATTTGGCAGAGGGCTTTGTGATTTGTGGAGTGGGATACAAAGTGGTTTATCTGGGTTAGCTGATTCTTCCGTAGGATTGGCAGGATTTCTGGTCTAGTTGTCATGGCAGGGAAGTTCTTCAGCTATCTGGGCAATTTAGTGTTTGGCCTGAATTCAGAACAGTACTGTAGGATAGGTTATAGTGAGCCTGATTAGTAGCACAGGTCTGTGTCGTGGCGCTTTTAACAGCTGGACTACCATCATTACATCTAAACAAACAGGTCTTGAGAAAAGTTATCAGCTATGGAGGATACGTAGTTATTAGTAGTTCAGAGCATGCGATGTTTGATATCTTCAAGGATTGATGTTATAATTTCAAGTGATTTACGGTTCTTGAAGAGGCATGTGTACGGGCTGGGGGACAGAGATTCAGCAAGCGAAAAATCAGTGCGTAGACACATTAGTAAACGTGATAGAAGGTAGGGAGTTCCTTCTTTGGGGATCCGCATGCATTGTTGGCTGTGCATGCGGGACATTGGCGAAGTCTTCTGTTTGAATTGCTATAGTGGCGACACTGCGATGGTGGGACTTATCTTTCGCTTCCATTAGGCTAGAAAAGCTAGTCTTCATCATCATGGTCAACCTAACAGGTTGCAGTACTGATATCACAATGGGAAATAAGCCGATCCATGGATCTGGCACTTATATCTGGGAAGCAGTCAGTTGGATGTAATGTATTAGCAGCTGAGGAGACGGAGGTTGTTGATGTACCATTATCAGCTACGAATGGGACTGCGATCGCTTCACCATGTTGTTTATATGTGCAACTGGTAAACTGCTCGCAGGACCTACATTTTTTCGGCTGGTTGTTCTTGCAAGGAAGACACGTGAAATTCCTGCGACGCAGGGCATTTAAATTATATAGGAATTTTAGGCCTGAACATGATTCGCAAAGCAAGGCGGAACATAATTTACACGAGACCACTTCACTGGATTGTTGCAGCGGTTGCAAACGACAGTAGTCGTCTTTAGTTGATTTTTGGTGTTCCTGGACGGCATTGCAGTATGAAGAAAAGCGACAGTAATGACTTTTAGTTGTTACCCTACCAGGGAAGAGCCGAAAGCGAAGCAGAACACTTTCTGACAATTGCTATAAAGGGATTAGGCAAATTGTTTGTGGTAGCACAGCTCGCTAGTTGATTTCAGACGCAGTCTTGAACAGCCGGAGGCAATGACCTAGATACCAACGAGGTGGGAGCACTCACAGTTGTCGAACACTGGAAAGGAAGGATTGGTGGGTCGAGCAGGAACTGTCACTAGCCAACTGCTTTTGTTCTATAGTCGGGGAATGGAAGCATTGTATCGTATTGATACAATCAGCCAAAAAATTATATATAATAAAACATTACCTGAGGAAGAGATGCAGGCCATTTGGCATCATTACCGGACAGATCATCACCAGACGAATTCTTTAGTACATCTTTCTCGAAAATCAAAACAGTATAACTGCACAAATTATTATCTTTAATCGGAGCTCATTCGCAGGCTGCCACACACTATACGCGTACCTATATACACTGCGATAATATATGATTGATAATATGAAGATGTTGGTAATATGAAGCCCTAATTAGAGGGGACATAACTGAGTTTTATACGGCTTTGAGAAGAAAAAGAAAGTATGAATGTATGCGAAATTTTGTTTGCTAGAATTGATTCCAGACCTAGGGTGCCATAATTCAAACTGTGGGGAATATATTTATACTGGATTGTATGAAGTTTACTTTTAGCCAGTATTGTTAATTACTGGAATAAACTGGCCCCATGACTGACAGGTTGAGGCTGATCAACTTGGAGAAATTCAAGCGGTCAGCTGGATTGGTCTACTTAAGGAGATCGGTTTATTTATTTTTGTTTTGGATGGTACAACAAAATCCTGGGCTTCCTTTGTACCATATTCCACAACGACGGATGGAAGTTTGTTCCAGCAATCGACCACTCGCTGGCCAAAGACAAATTTCCAAACAACTGTTCTGTAACTGTCTTTCCTAAATTTGAATTTATGCCATCTCAAGTGCGTAATCTGAGCAAGAGGAAGAATTCGATCAGCATTGAGCTTACTCAAACCATTCAAAGCCTTAGTCCATCAGATCACCTAGCAAGTGCCTAGTCTCTAGACGCTGCAATTTGCAGAACTTAAGCCTTCCATGGTAAGAGCACCCCTTTGTTCCCCTCACCAATTTTGTTGCCCTTCTCTGTACCCGTTCCAGCAGCTCTGCATCCTTCCTAAAATTAGGCCTCCAGACCTACATGCAGTACTCAACATGTCGCCTGATCATTACCTTATACAAAGGGATAATCACATCCTTATCCCTGCTAGCAGAGTTCCTGTATATCACTGACAAGACTCCATGAGCTGCTCTGGCAACCTGTCTG
Source organism: Mastigoproctus giganteus (assembly GCF_048544385.1). Taxonomy (NCBI): domain Eukaryota; kingdom Metazoa; phylum Arthropoda; class Arachnida; order Uropygi; family Thelyphonidae; genus Mastigoproctus; species Mastigoproctus giganteus. The sequence continues at coordinate 181,844,897 of NC_143579.1, read as the reverse complement.
CACTGCTATGAAAACTTCATATCTGACTACACAGTTACACGCAGGTCTTTTTCATTCTCCACTACCCTGAGTGTAGTAGCGCACATTTCGTACGTTATTCTGGAGTTACTCTGCAAAGTATTGCTTGTTTGTTTGGTTTTTTTTTAGGAGCATTAGCAACTAAGGCCATATTTCTCCGGGGATGTGCGGTGGTCATTCTCTAACCTTTCGCATCCTCCGTATTTGGTGGTTACGGGCTCGAACACCGGTCTAATCAAGAAGCGTGTGTTACGCGCTGCTGCTGCTCCTGCCCACGGAGGCGCCTTGCAAAGTACCGCATATAATACCCAGGTACAGTAACTTTGCATCTGTCAAAGTTAAACTTCAACTGCCGCCTCTATACCCATTTTCCCAACTTTTCTAGATCCTTTTGCAGCAGCGTACCGTCATCACTGTCATTAACAACCCTGCCAACCTTGTATTATCTTCAAACTTCGACATTAAGCATGATACACCTTCATTAACATCAATGATAAATATATACAACAATGGTCCCAACACTGAACCGTGAAAGACTCCACTAATAACGTTAATCCACGTTCATGAAACCATCCCGTTATCCATCGCAGCAACTTGCCTTAATGCCACATTGCTCCAATTTGTACAGCATATGGCCATATGCTGTACAGCATTTGTACATATGGTTACAACTGTTATGCTATCCACGAAGGTCTCGCCAAATCAGTAGAGCCTAATCCGTTATAGCTAAAACAGGCTTTACTAATTCCAGTCTCAATCACTGAACGTCGCGGAACATCTGGCATGCAAACAGTTTAAAAATACAGAACTGATTTTATTTTTTTACTGAAAATGGACAATGATATTAACATTCCCGTTAGTTTTATGTATTTAAGAAAAATCTGTGTCAAATGTTATCTCTTAAAGACCGATGGGGGGGGGGGAGGTTAGAGAAATATTTAAAATTTTATTAAATTCAAGGATTGTGTATTCAATTCACTTTTATTACGAACCATTGTTCGTAATTAACATTCACGTTTGTTTAATAAACATGGAATTTTCAGATTATTAACACACTTTACAGAAAATATGATGTCTGTTCAAATATTATCCGGACTTGATTAAGGTGTTATTAATTAGTAGTAACAATAAACATATTTAAACTCAATTCCATTCGAAGAAATGTCCTTCTGAGATGAAGCACTTAGCCCAACGATTACTCAAAATATTATGGTTAAAAGACAAAACGTATTTAGTTATCTTATGTTTAATCTTAATAATAAATAACAGTGATTTCTGGACAGTGGCAATTTGTCTTTTCTATGTCATAATTCACGAAGATGAGTGCATTGAAATATACACTTTTATCTCATTTCCCCACCTATTTCCCTTTCATCCTGCCACTCATATGAGCCTATTTCAAGGATCCCAATAAAACAGTTATCTTATCTCGCTAGCAGTAATACCTACGTCACATTAGGTGAAACAAATCGCATCTTTTTTAAATAAAAATAAGTATTTAAACAGAAAATCGTAACAGGGGAAAATACCTTTCGAAAACCACAAGAAGTTTCCATCTGTTTACGCATATTAAGGTGAGTTTCTATATAGAGATAATGACAACTTAATATAAAAATAGGTGTTTGTTTGAGATTAATTAGAATAGAATGCAGTCAAGTATGACCGTGTTCCATTTTACCTTAAAGTTTATAAAAGCTGTACTAAGAATTAAAATGCAATTAGCCAATCCGTCTTTTTATTATGAACCGATGACAAATTTTGTTCCTATTTGAGGATCGCATCAGCGGTCGGAATGGAAATCTGAACTCCATTCCGGTTTGCTCATAACACATCAGTAAATCCATGTATACGAGTCAATTGCCTCCTCTTCTATTATTCTGACGACTGAGCTTCATGTAAAAATTATGTCAGATCAGATTAATGCCATCAATAATAGATTGAACATTACATCAGTCTGTAATCTAATTATTATAGTAATACTGTAGTATAATATGTACTATGTAGGTACTGAATATGTATTTTAACATAGGCATAACAGTATACAGCGGGCCATATGGCCAAAAGAACTTAAGAGTGATTGCCTATGTTGGTCTACATTGCCATTCCCTAGAAATAAACATATAATTAAAAATAATCTAGTATAAATAAATAAATATAGAATACAATAATGATTATGTAACTAATTATTGATATATAGATATATTGAATGGAACTTTTTCAAGGGCTAACCCCATTCAATATATCCCACCAATAATTAGCAAGGCTATCTGTTTCTGATTGCTATCTGCTGTTAACTAGGTCCAATTAATAAACATAAAGGCGATTTTTACTAAACTTTAACAGTAAACAGGAAAGATAACAGCTAGCTCGACAGATAGCTTAGAAACGAATATACAGAAAGCAGAGGGTAAAATCATAATTTTCATTTCAGTTGTGGTGATATTACAGTATTTGATTTATATATGTGCAAAAGAAAGATACTGCTGACAAAAGGAGAAAGGAAATAAGGATAAGTATCGTAATATCCTTATTGAGATACTATTACTATATACTTATTCTTACTTCCTTTCTCCTTTTATTTGCGCATTATAGCCTTAGTTGCTAATTAGCCAATAAAATCTAAACCAAACCTTTCATCAGCAGTATCTTTCTTTTGCACATATATAAATCAAATAATATCACCACAACTGAAATGAAAATTATGGTTCGCTCTTTTTCTGTATAATATTCTATATTTTCTACGCTATCTATCGGGCTAGCTGTTATCTTGCCTGTTAAATTTAAAGTTTAGCAAAAATCGCCTTTATCTTTATTAATTGGACATAGTTAAACAGGCAGTAGCAATCAGAAACAGATAGCCTTGCTAATTATTGGTGGGATATATTGAATGGGGTTAGCCCTTGAGAAAGTTATATTCAATGTATCTATATATCAATAATTAGCTACATTTATCATTACTGTATTCTATATTATTTATTTATATTATTGCTAATTATATGTTTATTTCTAGGGTATGGCAATGTAGACCAACACAGGCAATCAGTCTTTATAAGTTATTTTTGGCCATATGGTCCGCTGTATACTGTTAGGCCTATGTTTAAATACACATTTAGTACATATATACTATTACTATAATAATTTTACACACACACACCTGCCAGTTTATTAGGAACACCCCTGCTGTGCACACAAATGGCTTGTCCCACAACGTTGCAAGTCACATGACCACAGTTGTGGAAATAAAAACAGTACAACCTTTCTAGTATCAGTTAAGCGTACAAACCGTATCAAGAATGGGAAAAAGTAATAGTCTAATGGACTTCGAATGGTGGTAGTAGGTGCAAGACGTGCTGGACAAAATATCTCTGAAACAGTAGTTCTGAACTTTTCACGCACCACAGTTTCAAGGGTGTATCGAGAATGGTGCAACGAACAGAAAACATCCTCTCAACGGCATTCCCGTGGAAGAAAATCGCTTGTTGATGAGAGTAGAGTGTAGAGTGTATTTAGTGTCAAGCGGCACCAGGGGTTTCCCCCATCTCCGCGTTGCTTTCATTGTAGGTTTGTTGATGAGAGAGGTCAGAGGAGGATGGTTAGAATTGTGCAAGCAAACAGACGGACCACAATGTTGCACATCAAGTCAGAATACAACCTTAGTGCGCAGAACAAAATATTGCAACGGACCACTAGTCGCACTTTGTCGCGAATGGGCTTCAACAGCCGACCGCCACACCCTGTACCTTTGTTATTAATGAAGAACAAGAGAGCACGCCTCCTGTGGGCACAGTAACTAGCACTGGACTATCGAGGATTGGAAAACAGTTGCTTGGTCTGACGAGTCAAAGTTCCTGGTGTATCATGTTAATGGAAGGCTCAGAATTTTGTGAAAACAACATGAATCCATGGACCCGTCATGTCTGACGACTACTGTGCAAGGTGATGGGGGCAGTGTTATGGTGTGGGGAATGTTTTCTTGGCACACGTTGGATCCACTGATACCCATATATTCACGTCTGAATGCCACATCGTACCTAAACATCGTTGCTGACCAAGTGCATCCGTTCATGTTGACAGTTTTCTCAATCAGATGGTTACTTCCAGCAGGATAATGCGCCGGTGCACAAAGCTCGAATCACTATGGAATGGTTCCAGGAACATGACAATCACTTTTCTTTGCTGCAGTGGCCCGCTCAGTTGCTGGATCTGAATCCTACTGAACATTTTTGAATAAAGACCTTTTGCATTTATTTTTTTTAAATCCTCATTCTAATATATTAGTAATGTAAAACTGTTAAGAAGCAAATTAAGCAGAAAAAGGAACTTCATTTCCTGGCTATGTATCATATCTTCATCTACTATATTCAGATTTTGCACATTTCCCCATCCCCTGATTCGACCTCTTGCTAAAATTGCCCTCCCATATCTGAATACAGTGTTATTTACTTATTTATTGGTTTTTTATTTATTATTTTTCTTCTTTTTTGTTTGTTTGCTTCCTCAGTCCCAGTTGGTTGGGTTTTATTGGCGCATTAGCAACTAAGGCTATAATGCGCCAAAACCCGGTCATAAAAAAGGAAAACTTTCAGTGGCCTACTGAATTAGGTCACTAAGTCAAGGTATAAAAACAAGTATAAACTGTAAAAGACAAATATCAATAAACAAGTAACAATTTTTTAAATATCAGTAAAAAGGTTTACTGATTTCCAAAAAGCTAAAAAATAGCAGACACATGGTCATTGTCGGATAAAATCTGACAGAGTGTATACGGCTCAGTCAGATGATTAAAAGCGGTAGAACGGATATTGCTAAAATCTGGACAGTCAATTAAAATGTGTCTGATTGATAAAATTGTGCCACAGGACTCACACATAGGATCATCATCGGCCCTCAGCAAATAAGAATGAGTCAAATGACTATGTCCTATGCGAGTCCGGGCAAGAACAACTTCCTCCTTACGATTTCTGCGCAGACTAGACTGCCACGGTTCAATTACAGGCTTTACACGATATAATTTATTCGTAGTCTGTCTATTCCACGAATCCTGCCATTGGGAGTGTATCTTTTGGTGTATTATTTGCCTGTAGTCTGTATAGGGGACTGACAGGCAGCGATTATTATTGGGAATTGCTGATTTGGCTGCGGTGTCAGCAAAATCATTTCCCCTAATCCCAATGTGGCTAGGAATCCAGCAGAAGCGGATATCATTTTTTTATTTTATTTTTGTTACACAGAGCATTAAAACTATGATAAATGAATTAGCTTTTTGGCTGGGTGGCAGCCTTCATCAGATTAAAAAAAAAAAAAAAAAAAGAGCGGATATCATATTCACGTTCATGGAGAAAGTGAATCTTCTGCTGAATGCAAGACAGAACTGGATGAGAATTATATCTCACAGTTATTAAAGCCTGTAACACGCTGAGAGAGTCGGAATATAAAATGAACCGTTGGTGTTGGCATTTACGAATGTGATCCAAGGCTCACTCTATAGCGTGCAGCTCTGCAGTAAATATGCTGCATTCGGGGAGAATCTGCTCTGATATGGTGGTGTCCGGAAAGACAGCAGCAGATCCTACATATGATTCCGACTTCGAACCGTCTGTGTAAACTGACGAGAAGTCAGAATGTTCAGTTCGGTGTGCTGAATAAATCTGCAGGTAGACAAACGATGGAGTGTCCGACTTTCCCCAATTTTTAAGGGACAAGTCACATGCTGGAACATGAGCATGTCAGGGTGGAAGGGGTTGCTTTGGTGTTTTGGGCAACTTTGTCATTAAGTTCTTTGAGTAGCTCTTGGAGGCGAATACCAAAAGGACGATTGGCAGTCTTGCGGGTGTTGTACAAATTTCCCCATCGTGGCTCAAAAACGAATGTCCACGTGGGATGGTCTGGCAGGGATTTCAGTTTTAAAGCTTACTTTAGAGACAACTGTGTGCCTACCGGGCTAGCCGGGTGGGTAAGGTGCCTGCCTGGCAACCCAAAGGTCGCGGGTTCGAATCTCGCCTCGGGCTTGGATCAAAGTACTGCAAAAACCTTGGGAGGTGCATTATGGCCACAGAAGCCGATGCGCCAACAACTACCAAAAAAAAAAAAAGAGACAACTGCTTGCGTTGGAGCGATAACGGTGGTTCATTTGCTTCGACGTATAAGCTCTGGACAGGAGATGTTCGACAGGCTCCAATAGCGATGCGAAGAGCCTGATGGACAGGATCCAGCCATCGAAGTACACTGTCTCTGGCCGAATTGTATACAGGGACCCGTAATCTAGTCTGGATCGTACAAGCGCACGATAAATGCGCTTGTACGTAGGGTGCATCGGTCTGCACCCTAAGATGTAGAGGACAGAGAGTGCAGAATATTCAGGCCTCTTGTGCACTTTGTGCGGATTTGACGGATGTGATCCAGAAAGGTCAGCTTTTTATCAAATACGAGTCCCAAGAATTTTGTCCAAGCCTTAATTCAGGTTCAGGATGAAGATTCCGCTTACGACAAAAGTGTACGCAAACGGTCTTCTGCGGCGAGAACCTAAATCCATTAGACAGTGCCCACGAATTTAGGCGATCAATGGCTTTTTGCAGTTGTCTTTCAATAACCCTCATGTTGCATGACTGACAAAATATGCTAAAGTCATCAACATAGAGGGCACTGTTTACAGTTGGAGGAAGTTGTTCTGTGATGGAATTTACTTTGATGGTGACACTTAAAACGGATCCTTGTGGTACTCCCACCTCTTGGCTAAAGGAACGAGAGAGTGAGAATCCCACACGAACTTGGAAAGATCGATTGGCTAAAAAGTTTTTAATAAAAATGGGGAGATGCCCTCTAAGACCAAGGCTATGCAAATCTTTTAAGATGACAATTCTCCAAGTTGTGTCATACGCTTTCTCCATGTCAAAGAACACACACACAGACACCAAATGTTCACGTTTTAGGAAAGCATCCCGGATGGATGTTTCCAGTCTTATAAGATGGTCCAAAGTGAACCGGTTCCTTCGGAAGCCGCACTCGATATTGGAGAGAAAGTCATTTGATTCTAAATACCATATTAAACGAAAATTAACCACTCTCTCCAGGATTTTGCACAGACAGCTAGTCAGAGCAATAGGATGATAATTAGTAGTGACTTTTGGATCCTTTCCATAGATTTTGGTGAAAGATGCTTAATCATTTCATAATGGATGCCATCTGGTCCAACAGGACTTACTTTGGAAAGAATGAGAGCTCTTTTCAGTTCCTGTATAGTGAATGACCCGTTGTAGGGATAGACGCTCAGACTTAAAATTAAGTGCCTGTTTTTCGATTTTATGTTTCAGGACCAGAAACTCTGGGGAATACGAAGATGTTACAGAGATGTTAGAGAATGTTTCCCCAAGAGAATTGGCGATTGCAATTGGATCTGCACTAGTGCATCCATTATAATCTAGGATTGAAGAAGTGTGGGATGTATATTTTCCCTTCATTTTCCAGATTTTATCCCAGACCAACTTAGTACTAGTGGACTGAGTAATTGAAGTAAAACGGATCCACGATTCCTTTTTACTCTGACGGCGGATGTAGCGTGCTTTGGCTCGTGCGCGTTTAAAGGCTATAACGTTGGTCGTGGTAGGATATCGGCGGAATATCCCCCACGCTTTGTTTTGAGCCTTTTTTGCTGCTGTGCATTGTGAATTCCACCAAGGTTTGGGAAATGGTGGAAACCGGGCAGTTATTTTTGGAATGGCATTCGCAGCTGCTTGGACGATATTTCCTGTGATGTACGTTACTGCATTATTGATAGGCTCCTGACTGACGGTACTAAGGTCAAAATTTGCCTGATGTTGGAAGGCAGTCCAGTCAGCCTGATCAGTCTTCCACCGTGTTAACCTGAAAGGAGGACACGGTCTCCCACTGTGTAACCACGTTATCACAGGGAAGTCATCACTTCCGTGTGGGTGCTTCTCCACTTCCCAAGTGAGTGAAGGGAGTAGAGAAGGGGAGCAGATAGAGAGATCAATGGCAGAAAACGTACGTGTAGGCATGTGGAAGGTGTTTGTTCCAATATTTAGGAGGGAAAGATTGTCATTTAGCATGCGCTCTATGACTCGTCCCCTTCTATTGATGTTAGCACTACCCCACAGGGCGTTATGTCCATTAAAATCCGTGAGAAGTAAGAAAGGGGGAAGGCAACTGCGTTACAAGATCATCAAGGTCTCCCTGGGAGATGTCAGTCCCAGGTGGCAAATAAACAGAGCAGACGGTTAATAAAAATCCCACTGTAAGGCGAATTGCAACAGCCTCTATGTTGGTTGTAACTAGTAAGCGCTGAACTGGGGTCTCGTTGCCCACAAGAATAGCCACTTCTCCATGAGCAGGACCATCCGCAATTCTATCCTTACGAAAAATTGTGATGTTATGCATGGTGGGATCATCATTTGCCTTTAGATAAGTCTCCTGCAAGCAAAAGCAAACTGGCTCATGCTTTTGCAGGAGGGCCTTGATGTCATCAGTATTTCGCCGGAATCCACGACAATTCCACTGTAGGAATTTAGCCATTATTTTGGCTTGGTAGGTCCATCAGGTGGCTTCCGAGGTGCTGAGGGCTTACTTTTGTCAGTCTTGGATTTATCTTTTTTGGGGAAGAATGGACGCTGTCCCGTGTCCATTTCTTCCTCCGCAAAGAGTTCCAAGACTGATTCATCCGATACCTCCTTGTCCTCTACATCCATTGTTTCTGTTATTACTGGTGGCTCTTTATCACTTGGTTTTGGTAGTGGTGGAGCACTAGGAGGTACGGTATAGGAGTGGCAGCTGACTGTTTTTTTGGTGGGCTTTTGTGAACTCAATAAATAGCGTGCAATCGGAGTGAATGACTCTCTTGGTGGTACAGTCATCTCAGATTGCATACCGATAGTGCACTTCGCAGAAACCTTCTGGGTATATGAAGGCTTCCCGCTATTTATTGGTTGTATGCGTTTTCTAGCCTCTGGGTAGCAGATATTCAGCTCTGTTTTTAGTTTTTGGATCTCTTTTTCATCCTTCCACCACTGGCACTCTGGAGTAGGAAGAGTGCTCCCCTTGGCAATTTATACAGATCGGTTTGGAAGCTGAACATTCCTTGCTCTCGTGATCTTTCGCACCACATCAAGCACAGGCAGGGTTACCACGACAAGCCGTTTGTGAGTGGCAGTATTTTTGGCATTTAAAACACCTCAGTGGGTTTGGAATATAAATCCTCACTGGGCAGTTTAAGTACCCTGCCTTGATGGAACTTGGAAGCCGTGGGGTGTTAAATGTTAGGATGAGAACTCGGGTAGGGACGAGATTCCCATCCTTTCTCATTGATATTCTTTTGACAGCAGTCACTCCTTGTTCTTTCAGTTCAGAGCAGATTCCTTCTTCAGAGACATGAAGAAAGTCCCACTCTGAAATGACACCTCGTGAAGAGTTCAAAGTTTTGTGGGAGTTACGCTGATAGGTATTCCCACTATTGATGTGGCTTTCAGGATTTTTTCCGCCTGTTTCATGGTTGTAGCTTCGACCAAAAGGTCGCCAGAACGCAGTCGTTTTACAGATTTGGGTGATCCTGCCAACCCTTCTAATCCTTTCTGGATAAAGAAGGGTGACATCTTTCCAATTGACTGCTCTCCTGTGGAATGGAGAATGAGGAAAAGCGGTGTCACTGATGATGGTGGTCGTGTATCCGCAGTTCTGGCTCTTTTTGCAGAGGTGTTTTCTGTGGTTTCATCTCGATTAGGTAGGGGCCCTGCTGGGGCCTCAGAAGAATTAGAATTTAAGTTATTCATAGGAGTAAAATAAAAATTTCCGATGCCCTAAGTACCTCACTCACCACGGAGCCCTACGAGGGGACGCCCACTCGTGAACTAGCAGGTACTGCGTACACGAATGGGACGCAAAGTTCGCTTAGGAGCACCATACCCACGTTTCCAATAAGCCTTGATCTCGTCCCAGGACCAAAGGGAGGGAGACTTATTGGAACGCAGTTGATCCTAGCAGTAAGAACCACCCGCCGATTGATCCCAGTCGGGCCGGTACGGGCACACCCGTCTTGTCGAAGCAGGGGCCAAAGTAGTGTATTAAGACTGGGCCCCCTCAACCACCAGGATCCCCCTTTCCGAATTTCACGGATCGCGGCGCACATGCCGGATTCCAACGATGTAACCCTGGAACCAAGGTATGGGCGTTAGTCCCAGAGATGCTAATCTGGAAGACCAGCAACATCACTGGGAGGTCCCATCACCACGTACAGGTGCCCACGTCGAGGGGAGAAAGGAATGAAGAGAAGATTCTGAAAATGTTGGCGCCTCCGTAACCAGGTGGGAAGGAGCAGCAGTGCGTAGCACACGCTTCTTGATTAGACCGGGGTTCGAGCCCGTCACCACCAAATACGGAGGATGCGGAAAGGTCAGGGAATGACCACCGCATATTCCCGGAGCAATATGGCCTTAGTTGCTAATGCTCCTAAAAACCAAACAACAACAACTGAAAATGTTTTTTGTACGATGATTGAAGATTTCAGTAAAGGGGAAAACACATTTCACTATAATAACGCAAAAAAAAAAAAAAAAAAAAAAAAAACACACACAATTCTAGCTATCGGTATTTTCGCGAATGCAATAACATCGAGTTTATAACTGCTTGCAGTAACAGAAAAGCCCAATAAACCGGAAAGTGCAAATTGTTTTTGTTTTATGGTCATGACCCCCAGAAATGTGATTTAGAAAAATGTCACAGAGGCGTTCAAAATTGGTTCTTTTAACAGAACATGTGATAACGATGAAAGTGTAGGGCATTTTAGTGATTTGAAATGGTAACTAATACAATTTGCACTATAAAAATGAACTTTTGGAAAGTTATACAGCGAAATTTTCAACTTCACTTCTGAGGTCGTGGAACGAATTACCAAAAAACAATGTGTTATTGGGGTCACATTACGATATTTGCACGATACGATGCTCTCTGGAACGGATTAATATCGTAAAGCTGGGTACTGTATCGTATAGCTACGAGTGTAGTTTGAAATGCGGTATTTACGAATGTTTAACATTCATTTTTTGCAATTAATGTTCATATTTTCGATTTTGTTGATACTTTGAAAAAAAAGAAAAACAAAAAAACTCGTAAACCCCGGAACTCATAAAGCGAGAACTGCTTGTATATTGAGTGACCGGGGTTGAAGCCCGTCACTACTGAATACGGTGCTGTTTCTTGTATTCTGTCTATCTTGTGAACACCTCTGACCGTTTGGTCGTCCCGGAGTATAAACAGAAAATTTGTTTAAATTTATTTATATAAACGTCTATGCCTCTTGTCTCATGCTTATCTTGTTAAAATGACTTGTTTAATAGAGAGTTAAACATGCTTTCTCCTGTTCAAAACAGTTGTACTCACAAATAGCTATATGTGAGTTATATGTAAAGAGAGCAGTAGTACATAGCGGAATAAGTTTGTGGTGTGATATTTTAAGAAAATAGTGTGAATTTTAAAAGAAGACTGGTGAGCTGTATTTTCAATTTTTCATATTCTGATCCTAGAAAAATTTATTGTGTTAACTGTTTGACGTGATTTATAATGTCTGACAGATATATGCGAAAACAAGAATCTGGTTATGAAAAAAGAAAGCTTTAGGTAAAATGAAGATTCAACTGCTGATATCAGTCACACAGATCAGTTGTCGTTTATTATTCGTTATGTATCAAAGGATGGCGAAGTACATGATCGTTTCTTGGTGTTGTTCCCATTAAAAAGCATGGTGCAAAATATCTTTTTGACGAGGTAACAGCTTAATAAACATGGAATAGATGCAGCAAATTGTAGATCTCAGTCATATGACAATGCTGCCAATATGAATGGAATGTATTCTGGAGTCCAAGCCAGATTCAAGGTAGTCAACAAACTAGCAGTATGGGTTCCATGTGCTTTACAGTCTTAATTTAGTAGGGATCACATCCGCAGAAAGCTGTTTGGCTGCCGTTAATTTTTTTCGGTATTTTACTGCCGCTCACCACAAAGATAGTCTAAATTGAGTACGATGGAGAATACAATCTCGATCAAAAATCTATGAGACACAAGATGGTCATCACGTTACGATACTGCGAGATCACTGAGGGGTAAAAAAAAAAAAAACCCAATACAGTAAAATTCGTGCAGCACTCGTTGATATCTCAGAATGGGAAGAACAAAAAGGTCGCCGTAGCCTAGTGGTCAGGCGCGCGGGTGCATAAGTACACGTGCCTTGAGTGACCGGGGTTCAAGCCCGTGACTGCTGAATACGGTGCTGTTTCTTGTATTCTGTCTATCTTGTGAACTCCTCTGACCATTTGGTCGTCCCGGAGTATAAACAGAAAAATAATTAAAAAAAATAATAATAATAAAAAGCGACAGTGGTTCTTGAAGCGAAAGCTTTGATAAATAAACTGAACATGTTAGAAATAGCATTAATAACTGTCATTTGGAAAGTTCTTCTAAAAAAACATAGATAAAGCAATACAAGAACCTGGAATTGAGGCATACGTAATTGTGAAATTATACAGAGTCCAGTCACAATATTATGACCACCCCACAATGTAGACATCACACACCGCAAGCTTGATGTTCGGCATCCGTGAACACAGTAACAGCCTCCGTCATGGGCAAAGCACGCGACCTTGAAAGGGTATCAAGACTGGACGAAAGGAAACAACACCTAATGTCAATGCAGGCTTTGCACCGCCTGTTCATACTTAGAACAATGTTGTTGATAAGTTCTTGCTGTAAAATCGTCCATTCCTCTGTCAGCGCCATCTTCAGCTGGTGAACATTTTCTGGCTGGTGGGTGTGGACGTGCCGCTAGACGTCCCATATGTGTTCGATAGGATTTAGATCGGTGGAACGGGCAGGCCAATCTATACGAGCAATGTCCTCATTACCCAAAAGCATATCAACAGCTGCAGTGCGATGGGGTGTGGCGTATCACCCATTAACACGAATTCGGGGCCAATGGCACCTCGGAACAGATGCACATGGGGAAGGATTACTTCAGTACAGTAGCAGTAGGAGTATATATCGGTCATCACTTTTAAATCTCTGGCCTTTACAGTGAACTGTTACACCTACAATGAAAGCAACGCGGAGTTGGGGGAAACCTCCGGTGCCGCTAGACACGAATACACTTTACACTTTTTTTTTCATCATTGGGCGTTGTTGGTTTGTTGTTTAATGGCACAAGGGCTGCTAAGGCCATATTGTGCCTTTGGGCGTTGTTTTTCATGGACGACTGCCACTGGTCCTTCGAACAACTGTACCTGTCGTTCTGAAGGCCAACCACGCACGTGAGACATGCTATGGGCGATACCGAACTCTGCAGCCACACTCCTTGCACTTCGACCTTCCTAATTATTCGACTCCGGGAAAAGTCATCCAAATGTTGTCCACTAGCCATTTCATTGTCTGTAGCACTGTATGAAGCCAATCGAACGTCTATAACAATCGTGCTCACCATTTCGGTAATATGCACATAACTGCTGCTTTTATCTGAGCCCTCTCATCACGATTCAAATTTTTGCATGTGCACCAGATTTCTACTGAACGGCCACAGTTATGCAAATCGCCACAGGCTGTTTCGTTCGATTTTGTAGTTGAAAATTTTAGAAATTGTGTTGGTCATTAAGTTTTGCACACCAGTGTATAATGTAGTCGCAAAGTAACTGAATGTCAAAAATAATTTTGATTTCATATACTTGGGTTTCAGGAAAGCTTTTGATACTCTTGCACATGGAAGATTGCTGTACAAATTGGAGAGGTATGGCATTAAGGGTAAGTTGCTACAATGCACAAAGGGATGGTTGAATGAGAGACGATACAGAGTAGTAATCAGTGGACACTGCTCTTCATGGACAAATGTAATTTGTCCATGAAGTCGCTCTTACCACGTGGAATTCCCCCAGGGTTCGGTGCTGGGCCCATTGTTGTTTTGTGTATCATCAATGAAGGTATATCAGAATTAATGTCCAAGTTTGCAGATGATACAAAGGTTGGCAGGATTGTTAACGACAGGAAAGACAGTATGCTACTCCAACTGGATCTAGACAAGTTGGGCAAAGGGGCTGAGAAGTGGCAACTTTAACTTTGACAAATGCAAAGTACTGCATATGGGTAGCAATAACCCAAGAGAAACGTACCAACTGTGTGGTACTCAGGAAAATGGAAAAGACCTGGGTGTGGTTGTGAAGTAAAATATGAAGTTTGCTGAGCAGTGCAGACGGGCTGCCAGGGCAGGTCATGGAGTCTTGTCAATGATATATAGGAATTTTGCTGACAGGGAGGTGATTTTCCCGTTGTACAAGGCAATGGTCAAGCCACACCTAGAGTACTGTGTACAGGTCTGGAGGCCTCATTTTAGGAAGGATGTAGAGTTGCTAGAACGAGTACAAAGAAGGGAAACAAGATTGGTGAGGGGAACAAAGGAGTGCTCTTACCAAGAAAGGCTTAAGTTCTGATAATTGCAGCGCCTGGAGAGTAGGCGCCTGCGAGGTGATCTAACTGAGGTGTATAAGGCCTTGAATGGGTTGAGCAAGCTGAATGCTGATGGGATCCTTCCTCTTGCTCAGATTAAGAACCCGAGGGGCATAGATTCAAATTGAAGAAAGACAGTTGTAGAATAGATGTGCAGAAGTTTGCCTTTAGCCAGCGGGTGGTTGATTGGTGGAACAGACTTCTGTTGTTGTGGAAGTTGATAGCCTAAAGAAATTTAAGGTTGAGCTGGACAGGCATTTTGGAACGAATGGAGGGGTGAAATGAGAAGTTTTTTTTTTTTTTTGGCTGATGCTGCATAAGCTACTTTCTTGCATCGTATGCCTCTACTAATGCTAATTTTACAATTGCGCATAACTCAATTCCAGATCGTACTGTAGACGTATTAGCCACAAAAATGACAAGCTGCACACAGTATATTGCATAATACCTTCAGTTTTCTTATAGATCAATCTATGTCAAAAGAAGAAATTCGATCCAAAGCCGCAGCATTGGTCAGCACCTACTCTTCCGACTTAGGATTTCGTTGATGAATTTCTATTGTTTTCAGCACTATACAAGGATAAAACCGTCTGTGGCAGAATTAATAAAGGCACAAATAAAAGATAAACTGATTACTAGTTTCCCAAACGTACACATAGCTTTAAGAATTTATCTAACCATAATTTGATAGAATGTTGAAGGAGAACGCTCATTTTCGGAACGCAAGCAGATCAAGAACTGTGTACGCTCAACTATTAGCCAAGATCGCTTATCGTTGTTGGCACTTATATGTATCGAGAACGATATTACTCGTTACATGGACTTCGAGGACGTTATTAAAGATTTTGCTACAACGAGAAGCCGAAGCAAGAAACCTTTGTGATCTTAAGAAATGTTACAAGTATTCTAGGTATTGAAGATTGTTTCCTTTTAATTTCAAGTATAATGTTGAAATTTAATAGTTGCATTATTTTTAAATCTGAAAACCTTTTCCTCCCCATTCCCCCCCCCTTCTTTTGTAGGCCCCAAAACTGTGGTAGGGGCTTGGCACAGTCCTAATGGGGAATCTAGTCCTGATCCAGGGAGCTCTATTTGACCCAACAGTTCACTCTTTAAGCACACGCTCTATGTTTCACACTATTTTACTGTAAAATACAGTACACTTACCATTAACAATACGAAATTAGTCGCAGTTATAATCTTGCGTGCATTTCTTGAAAACCCACGTGATTTGGATATTAGCATTTTTGTTTTTAATCCTTAATAGCATATGAAAGCCAGTGATTGACAAGAGATAAATAACAAAAGTACTGGAAACAAAAGAACTGGGTTGTTGCAATTTGAGAATCCACTGATAACTGATGCGTGGATTCTTCCTTTTCAGGTCAGAGACCAGTTTAACCATTTCTATGAATATTTGCTACTCCATTTACAACAGACCATAAATCTGAAAGTGAAATAAATAGAAACAAATGAAAAAGAAACTGTTGCGGTGTAACTGCAAACACTGAAATCTATAAAATGAAAAGAAAAAAACAATCGCACAAGAAACGGGTGAGTATTCGGTACACAACTGACGAAACATAAAATTAAACAGGAAAATTAATTTTCTCTATTCAGTTTTACCACCAGATAAGTTTCACGTGAAAAGGTGCACGATTTCGTAAATACAATGTAGAAATATTTAATAATGGCACTTATCTGCAAGATTTTTTTTCAGCGAGTTAAAGGAATCAAATGTCATTTCGATTTGCGAAATACTCTATATATAAAATATATTAAACTTTACGAGTTAAAATATGCATTTATCAAAATGTTTCTGAACTATCTTAAAATACATTTTGTATGCTCTCAACAGCCAATTTTCATCTTATCGAAATATGGGGCTGGAACTTCTGTTCTCCTTATTCGCTTTTACGCTGGTTAGTTTAGTCAAGCCGCAAGACCCAACACCACCACCTCGATGTCCTGTTTCCTTTCGAAATTCCGAGTGCCTGAACGTTGATGATCCAAAATATCCGAAATTCTTGCCGCATCCCACAGACTGTAACAAGTATTATATGTGTGAAGGTATTTTTGCGTGTGAAATGCACTGTCCTGAAGGACTAGAGTTCAATTTAAATAAGAATGTCTGCGACTGGCCTCAAACTTCTGGATGTGCACACGGTAAGTTATATCTCGTATAAATCATTTACTTTTTTTTTTTTTTTTTTGTTGCTTTTGGATAATACTATATTATGTACGTTATACTTCGATTACGAAACTAAGTTAAGTCAGTAGTGTAGTTTTTAAAACGACGCCAAAAAAAAAAACCCCACATTCCTTAAATCCAAAAACTCCAACAATATAATCTGAAGATGTGGATAAACTGACGAATGGTTGAAAAAGAAACAAAATCGACATGCCACTTCATGTGGACTAAATCAGTGGTGCGCAAACTATGGGACGCGACCTCCAGAGGGGTCGCAGCAATTTTTAAATAAAATTAGTTTTTGTGTACACGAAAAACAAAAAAAAAAAACCTGTTGTTAAAATTACTTTTTCAATACTGTAAATGTAGAGACCTTACTACTCGAACGAAGTCTGAGATACGAATGAACTCTATTGCCAGTATATTTTTTAGGTGGTTTCACGTGTGATGCAGGCGGCTTTCTTACTTATTGTCCTTGTAGATAATATGGCTTAATTTTCTCACTGGCTATGGACATACAGAAAGTATGACTTCTCAGTATGTATTAATAGTAGTACTGAGAAGTCATACTCAGAAAATATGACTTCTCAGTACTACTCAATTGCTGAACCGTAATCCCTCTAGCTCTTAATTCGTGCTTCCTACAGCAAAAATTTCTGAAATTGCCTCAGGACTAGTAGTGGCAGTAAATAGCAAGTCTGTTGCACGCACGCTTTATTCTGCTTCGTAATTCGGTGATTTCACGTCAACTTGGATCTGTTTTTCATTCTTCTACTACTTTTTATATTATCGTTATTTTTAAGAAAACAAAAAAAAATGTACACATTTTTATATATTTTACCATGCATTGGGTAATCAGAACAAAACGGTCGAGGAGTGTTGACAACAATGTTGCTACAGATATATCAGAAACTGAAAGGGTAAGAAATGTATCATGTGAAATTTTGGACACTAACGTTATTTCAAGTGTAGTCAACTCTTCAACGTGATTCCTATAGCAACCACCAATTTCTGGTAGAGAGCCATCATATTCCAAATCAAAAAGAATGAAAATGAATAGAAAATATCGAGAGGAATTTATGAAGTGCAGCTGTACTTGCTTGCTTTCTTTTTTTTTTTTAATGAAAACCCCAAACACGAAAGGTATCAAAACCTATAGTACTTAATACCGTGCATGGGTTGAAGGAGAAGTATGGGGCAAGGGGATGCTTGAAACTTAGCTCGTTAGCTTCGTTAGCTCTAGAGACTAAACATGGGTTTCACCACCTCAAGACTCCAAATAAGCAAAGTGGTGGTATTTCACCGGTTGATGAAAGTCATCTACCACCTTACTTAAGTGTTGTTGATGGTGAGCAACGTCCTGCGTGCATAATATGTTACGAAAAACTACTAACGAAAGCATGAAACCTATTAAATTAAAAAGACACTTACATACGAAACATCCAGAGATAATGAAAAAAACTGAATCCATGTTCAAAAGACGACTACGCCATACAAGGTCTGAAATCTGTCATGAAGAAACACTGCAGTTCCTTGTAAAGCTTTTAGAGCATCGTTGGAAGTGTCATATTTAATAGGAAAAAAAATGAAATCACATACTATTGCTGAATCCCTTGTTCTCCCTGCTGCAATAAAAATTATTTCAATTATGCATGGAGAAAAGTACAGCAACGATTTAAATACCATTCTTCTATCCAGAGACACAGTTATCGCGAACAACATAAAATTCAGTTTATTAAATCGATTGAGAGAAAGTTCAATTTTTGCAATACAGTTTAGATGAATTCACAGATACGTATTTAAAACCTTGCTCAACTTATTGTATATGTCAGATACTGCTACGAGGGAGATATTTTGGAGAATTTCTATTTTGCAAAGCTTTGGAAGGAAGGAAGAACGACGAGAGAGATTTTTGATGTTACAAACATTTTCTTTCAAACAAATATTGTCTAAAGTGGAACAACTGCTTTGCGATTTGTACTGATGGTGCGGCTGAATTAACAGGGTAAAATAAAGGTTTGAAAGGCAAAGTGGTGGAAATTAAAGGAAATTGCTCCAAATATAGTTTTGAATCATTGCATTATACAGTACATAGGGAAGCATTAGTAGCAAACGAAATGCAAACCGATTTGCACAAAGGTTTGAAAGATGCGATAAGGGTGATCAACTTTATTAAACAGTAGAAGCTTAAATAGCAGACTTTTCACAATTCTTTGTAATGAAATTGGATGGACGCTTCTTTTAGATACGAAAGTGGGGTTGTTGTCCAGTGGCAAAGTGTTGCGACGTCTTTTTGACCTTAAACATCAAGTTTTGTTTTTGTCTATCGGATAAAAATCGGAACCTTGCTCAATTGTTTACAAATCAAAAATGGCCTGGAAAACTTGGTTCCCTTGCTGATATATTTGAAAAAGTTAATGATTTAAATTTAAGTCTTCAAGAACAGGGAACAAATATATTAGTACTCAGTGATAAAATAGAAACTTTCAAAGGGAAGCTTAATCTTTGGAAAACTGAATTTGAGCGTAATAATACTAAAATTGAAAATGTTCCCATGCTTTTCTAATTTTGTTATAATATTGACATTTTACAATTTAGGGATATCATTGCCACCCAACTAACAATGCTAATTAAGAATTTTTCCAAATGATTTAATGTATCTCCAGAAAAAAAGTTGTATTGGATTCGCGATCCCTTTGCATTTGATATTTCTTCATGTCCCAAAATTATTTATTTTATTTGCTGAATTACCATTCAGCAAAAGAAAGATCTCATCGACTTGTCTGACGAAGCATTACTACTGTTTCCAAGACTACTTGGGAAAATTTTTGGCATTCTTTTCGAGATGAGTATCCAGAATTATCCTCCCTTCGGGTCTACATATTTATGTAGGTTGGTTTCTCAAAATTAATAGCTATAATGACAAAACAGCGTTCCAGACTTGATCCACAAGATGCCATAAGATTAGTAATTTCAAACATTGCGCCAAATATGGACTAAATATTATCGGTTATCCAGGCTCGTCCTTCTTATTGTTTTGTAATTGTTCATTTTTTATTGTTTTGTAATCTTAATTGAAGAATAAGAATTGATTTGTTGTTTTTGCTGTATTCAATTAAAATATTAAACAATTATTTTAACGTGTAAATTAAAAAGGAAACAATTTTTTTATTCCTTTCTCAGTACTTGAATAAAATTTTCTACTACATAATTTATAAAATGCCATTTTCTTCTAAAAAAAATTTGGTCATCCTACCTCGGGGTTTACATTGAGGGGTCGCATTAATTTTTATATTTAATACATGGGGTCGCCAGCGAAATAAGTTTGCGCGCCACTGGGCTAAATAATGCACAAATTTTCCCCAAAGGTTCAAGAAAAAAGTTAGCAATCGTAAGCAATCTCGAATCAAGCAAACAATCGACTTGATCTGAAGGTAACAAAGACCTGTGGTGGGGACAAGAAACTTACAGAATTTAAATGTCGCAAATGAATGACAACGACTCTTGACTAGTCGTAACTCAATCAGGTTGCAATTTCCATTCAGCAACAAAGAGCTGTATTCAATGGTATTTCGATTTTCCAGAATACACGTAATCATAGTGGTACTACTTTGCTGAGAGGGACGAAATTTTGTACTTCAGTAAATGAGTGGATGCTTTATTCTGTTACATACAGCACATTTATCTTGTGCTTCTGTACAAACGAGAACTGTAGAATTATGAATATTTAATTTTAAATTTAAAAAAGATTATCTATGACACGTAGACATGTATAGAATCTTATGGACGCCATTTCAAGTCCGCTATGGTATATTGGGACGATACAGAACTCTGCAAAAAATGACAAAAATGTATGATGTTGTGTGCGCGCGCACGCAGTGTATGTATATTTTTTAGTTTTTTCTAGCCACTATGACACAAGGAAGGTTGTTGTTGTTATTGTGGGGGGGGGGGGTTTGATGGCGCATAAGCTGCTTTGGCTATAATGCGCTGATACAAGGAAGGCTCGCCCAGTTTACGCCACGAAAAAGTGGGCCGCAACTAGGTACGAACCGTGGCCTATAATGACAATTATAGATAATGATCTTGAAAAAGTCGTAAAAATCAAAATGTATAATGCAAATCCACTACTTTTTCATATACTGTGCAATGAGCCGCCCTTTAATAAACACCGAAACGGTGTTTCATACTATCCATAGAGACGTTACTATTAGATTTAGGCAAGTGCAATTGCATCGTTTTTATACGTAAAAAACTACTTATACAATGATCATCTACCAAGGTAGATGAAGATGAATTGGCACCGTTTTAATTATATCTCATATTGTGAATACATTCACAACGAGTTGCCATGGTAATACACTACCTCGGACAAGTAACGCATCCCCAATGGGGAAGACTATTGTTACTTATTCTCGGCGGATAACCACTAACCAGACGGCACCGTTGTAAAGTTTATTGGCCCCTCTTCGATGGGTGGTAGTGGTGGTGATGATATCCGCCGAGAATAAGTAAACAATAGTCTTCGCCATTGGGAAAGTGTTACTTATTCGATGTAGTGCAATACCGTGGCAACTCGTTGTGCAGGTATTTACAATATGAAATAAAATTAAAACGATGTCAATTTATATACCTTGATAGCTGATCATTGTATAAGTAGTTTATTACGTATAAAATGATGCAATTGCTCTAACCCATGTCAGTAAATCCCTGCAGTCTAAAGCTCTTGCCAAAAATATCCTTTTGATTTAGGTAAGATTACCATTAGTATTTTTTATAAGATTTTTCATCTTTTTTATGTCTGCATTAAAGTTACGGCATACTAAGTGCTAAGTAAAACTAACAATATTTAAACAAATGAAGCGTTTTTTTACTTCGGTGTCAAAGATCATATGTTATTGTTTCAGGTGAACCAGATACCACTGCAGTTACTACAGACAAAGAAACAGGTGAGCTACTTTCTGGTTCCTTTCGATATCTACAGAACATAATTCCAATGTTATTTCGTTGATAAACTTATACTAAATACAGTATATGAAAATATGCATTTCAAATCATGCTGTTTTTTTAATGAACATCGTACTGACACGTTATACGAGGTGTGACAATAAAGTTCTTGGACTGGTGCTGTTCCGGTCATGTTCGATGAATTTGAAAATAAATGGAAGTTGTATGTTGCAGTTCAAACTTCCTCTAACAGATGGTGGTATAGATTTTGTCCAGTAGGCTGACAGGTTGCAAGTAACAACCAGTTTCATTAGAAGAGTTAATGTTCCATGTTGCGAACATAAGCAACGAACAAATGTCAAATTTGGCTTTAAATTGGGAAAAATGTGCAACGGAAACGTATGAAATGTTAAAAGTAGTTTATGACGATGAAACTTAATACTAATGAAAATTATAATATTAAATATTGGTGTAGATACACCATAGATCTTAAACGAAAACTACATTCAAGGTAGTACAATACATGGTAACTCGTTGTGAAGGATGATCACAATATGAGATACAACTAAAACGATGCCTTTCCACTACGAATGTAGTTTTCGTTTAAGAGCTATCTACGGTGTATCTACACCAATATTTAATAGTATAATTTTAAGTTCTTATAGTATTATGCTTTGTTGCATTTATATTTATTATAGTATTATCACGTACACCTTTGGCATCTCTCATATTGTAGAATTAACTTCACAACTAGGTTGTCATGATTGCAAAACTAGGGTACCTACCCATCCACCAAAGGAGGTCCAAATAGCCCTGAAACGGCATCGTCTGTGGGAGATTTTGATTAAGTCTTCGTTACAAGGCTGCAAGGGCAGGTCATGGGGTTTTGTCGATGATACACAGGAATTTTGCTAGCAGGGAAAAGGAGGTGATTAACCCTTTGTATAAGGCAATGGTCAGGCCACACCTTGAGTACAGGTCTGGAGGCCTCATCTTAGGAAGGATGTAGATTTGCTTCAGCGTGTACAGAGAAGGGCAACACGATTGGTGAGGGGATGAAGGGATCCTCTTACCAAGAGAGGCTTTTAAGTTCTGCAAATTGCAGCAGCTGGAGACTAGGCACCTGCAAGGTGATCTAATTGAGATGTATAAGGCCTTGCTTGAATGGGTTGAGCACACTGAATTCTGATGGGATTCTTCCACTTGCTCAGATTATGAACCCAAGGGGGCATAAATTGAAATTGAGGAAAGATAGTTGTAGAACAGATGTGCGGAAATTTGCCTTTAGCCAGCAGGTGTTTGATTGCTGGAACAAACTTCCATCTCTCGTTGTGGAAGTTGATAGCTTAAATAAATTGAAGAAGGAACTGGACAAACTTTTAGAGGGAATGGTTGTGTGAATTTTTTTTTTGGCTGATGCTACATAAGCTCATACGCTTGTTTTCTTGCATCACATGCCTCTATTACTATTACTGAGAATGGGTAACAACAGTCTTCCCTAATAGGGAAGATTGCCTATTCGGGGGATTCATAGTATTTGAGTTCAGTGAGTGTGAGGAATAACTGTCCCTTTCCTCCGTCGACGGAATTTCTTCTTCTTCCTCTCACTTTCCTACACTTTTTTCACTACTATCTTTTTTCACTTTCCTACACTTTTTTCTTTCCTAATTCTAATAGGGACAGTATGAGACCAGAGTATTTTATCCCATACCATTTTTCAAACGGTGTCGTCTGGGCGGTGGTGCCCACCGAGAATAAGTAACAATAGTCTTCGCTATTAGTAAAGTGTTACTTATTCGAGGCAGTGCAATACATGGTAGCTCATTGTGAAGGATGATCACAATATGAGATAACTAAAACGACACCTCTACACTATGAATGTAGTTTTCGTTTAAGAGCTAACTATGGTGCATCTTCACCAATATTTAATAGTATAATTTTAAGCTCTTATAGCATTATGGCTTGTTGCATTTATATTTATTGTAATATGTATATGGAGAACGTATAGGTGAAATATGTTACATATACACAAAGGATAATATACAAAAACTTGTTGTATACCTGCAATCTGGGTGACTTCTTCTGGGGTCAACCACCCAAATTGAAAGGGTAAGAGGTTCTCTGTTTTTGTAATTATTAATATGCACTAAGGCAAAATTGGTGCATATTAATCGTAACAGAAACCCCCTTATTGTTGTTTTTTCCTTTCAATTTGGGTGGTGGACCCTAGAAGTCACCCAGATTGTATGTATACAACGATAAGTTTTTGTATATTATCCTTTGTGTATATGTAACATACTTTTCCTATGCGTCCTCCGTAGATTTATCTGGGCATGTCTTAATATATTTTTCTTATTTTACTTCATCTTCCCTATAAACTAATAATATGGTATGTATATTACATTATTGGCGTAGTGTATCTACTGCCATTGCAATGGCACTAGCCCATAAATTCAGTACATTAATGATTATCAACCTTTGGTGAGCCAACATAATTGTATGGGGCTCCTTTCATGGTATGGCTTGGGCACATTAGTTGTTATCAATAAAACAATGAAATGTTGTGCAATATATCAGAACATCCTGGACATACTTCAGGGAAAGCCCATACCTGTATCAGCAAGACAACGCACCATGCCATACTGCTCGGGTCGTAACAGAGTGGTTTGAGGACATGGGTGTGGAAAAGTTGGACTGGCCAGCCCATTGTCTGTTCTGAACCCTGTCGAACATTTTTCAGATGTAATGGATCGTCGGGTACGTGCACGTCGAGATCGCCCAAAGAACAAGGCCGAATTGGCGGCTGCGTTAAAGGCCGAGTTGAGGAAATATCACCTGACATTTATAAAGAGCTGGTTGAGAGTATGCCGCGAAGATTGAAGGTCGTCATAAAAGCAAAAGGTTTCGGCACAAAATATTAAATAACACAAAAGCTGGGTTTTTTTTTTTTTTTTTTTTTGTCTAAAGGCAGGTGTCCGGATATTAATGGTAGGGCAGTGTATATATATTTCGATATGATTTAATTCTTTATTTCAATAAATTCATTTTATTAAAATTTTAAACTAAAACGTAATTTCATAAACAAGGTGCATTAATTATTACGTACTCTTAAAATTTTGACACTGCAGATAAACTTTTCTCAGCCTTAACAGCTGCAAATCTTTGGATCATTTCAACCCCGTCTAAATTTTTGGCAATGGCATTTTCAATTAAGATTGCCAAACCATTATTATTATTATTAGCCATAGGGTGCAAGGGAGCCTGAGGCTTATATTGCACCAGCCAAAAAAAATTGAGTTACCTTGAGAGAGAGAGAGAAACGTAGAAGGGAATCACCAAGAAAGAGAAGAATGATGATATTGAGCTCAGGACCCAGGGTGTGACAAGCCCATTCCATCCAACTGAACTTGTGTGATCCTAGAATGGAGATGAATTATGACCAACTTGTTTTAAAAAAAGAAATTCTTGTTTATACTCTGGCATAATCACCACGTCAGAGTAGTTTACAATAAATCATGAATACAGTCGTTAATCGTATTTAGCAGTCACGGACGAGAACCACTGCCCACTCAGAGCTTGTGCTATGGCCTACTTGTTCCTTACAACTCGGCTATGTCATCAAAAAGCTTAGTTTTGCAATGGTCACTGACGTTACAAAGTTCTTAGTACCACGAAACCATCTACTAATGATGTTGTCCTCAAATTTTTTGAGCATATGAATTGATTGATTGATTGATTTGCTGCTTTATGATGCATTGGCAGCATCAGGCATTATGCTCCAAGTTCAGGATTAATATAGAGGAAAATAATAGGTGACCAACAGATACAGCACCACGTCTGAAGTCACATAAACAAACAAAAACCTGTGCTCAATCAAGTACATAAATTAAAAACAAAGAATAAAGAAACAAAAGTATATCTATTGAAACAGAAGTTGAATATAAGCATATGTCAAAATATATCGATATATGTCGTATATCGAAATAGTTCCGGAAATATTAATTCTTCGTATAAATAGATTGATTTTTTTTATACTTTAATCACCTTACCCAGTAAGTCGATTAAATGACTAAAACAAACGATGTTCACGTATAAAATTTGCACACTGGGTAAATATGGGAACATGAATTTTATGACTTTCGGTTAAGAATAACTGTCATCGAAATAGTTTCGCAAATATTTTAATTCTTCGTATAAACAGATGACAGAGGTCTGTCTGATCACTATCGGTACACAGAATTTCTAAACCATAAAGCTGTTGCAGAGCTCAAATTGTATATAAATTGGAATTAATCGTTAAAGTTGAATTGATCATAACGCATAAAATTCGTTATGCTTTATAAAGCTATCCTTCTTCAAAGACTGGATTGCATTGTCTAAAATGTTATTATTATTAGCCATAGCAAGGAAGCCTGAGGCTTATGCTGAACCAACCAAAAAAAATTTTTTTAAATTACCCCAAGAGAGAAATAGAAGGGAATCACCAAGAAAAAGAATGATGATGATATCCATCTCAGGACCCTGGGTGTGCCAAGCCCATACTCATCAGATGCCAGCCTCTCTATCCTTCTGACCTCACTGCTCTGTTCATTATAAAAAAAAAAAAAAAAAAAAAGTTTTTCAGAGGCAATTCTTGATTGCTCAAATTCAAGTTCCAATTTACCTACCAACTTTTAACAAGGCATTTAGATTTATCATCTGTTCTGCAATTAATTATTATTAGTAGTGGCACATAATTCAAGAAAGCAAGCTTATAAAGAAAAAGAAAAAAAAAAAAAAAACGTATGTACTCTGTACGCCCGAAATATCTTTTATTTTATGTGAAAATATTCTTGGCTAGTACGAGGTTAAAGGGTCGGGCCTTCGTAGTCGTTACATCTGCAGTTGGAAATTCTAAGGGAACAAATAATGACACTCCCAGATAACTTTCTGGAGTGTCATTTTTCATACCATAATCGATGACAGATTTAACAAACAGCTCCAAATGTATTTTTTAGTAATTTTTGTTCAAATTCTTTATAGGAGTTATGGTCATGTTTGATGTTCTTGTAAACGATTTCATGCTTGACTACCATTGAAATTCGTGGAGCGTCTAGTCTACAATAGGCGTCAGCTGAAATTTGATTTTGTTTCATTTTAGATGATGTAATCGAAGCTGGTTGTTGCAGTATACTCTGTATAAGTAATCCTCAGGTAATTCATTTGAACTCAAATTTTCTGAATCAAAATCTTCAGGAAATTCTTGAACGTAATTTCGTGATGTTGATGGTCCAGCTTCTTGATGAGAAGGCTGATGTTGATAAAAATCTTGAGAAGCAGATTTTATTAAACTCTGCATTTTTTCCCCCCTGTTTTTGAACTCCTCCTTTTGTTGACGTGGGAGGCTTCTTCAGTGGCTTTGAAGCTTTTATTCTTGCATAATATTACTACCTGCTACTTACTCTACAGAATCAAAATTAGTGACTGAGTTAGCATCATTTTGGAAGTGATGTAATTTACGTCTCTTAATATGAACGAATCAGAACAATGTGTTTTATTCTCATGCCTGCTATTTACTCTACCAAATCAATGATTAGTTAGTGACTGAATTAGCATCATTGGCGCCATTTAGAAAGGGGCATCATTTGCATAATTTGTCAGAAAATTTCGTTAACAATTGGTTTTGCTTCAGTCCAAAAATGTACTAGGTGCTACCAAAGATGTTTTCGCATAAAAAAATAAGAAGAAAACCCTCACACATCACCTGTCCATCCCTCCAATAATTTGTCTAGTTCTTCTTTGAATTTATTCAAACTACTCACTTCCACAACAACAGGTGGCAGTTTGTTCCGACAATCAACAACCTTCTGGCTGAAGGCAAACCTCCGTGCATCTATCCTGCAACAATTACTTTCTCAATTTGAATTTATACCTTCTTATGAGTGTAGTCTGGGCAAGAGCAAGAATGTCATCCGCATTGCACTTGCTCAATCCATTCAAAGCCTTGCACACCTCCTTAGGTGTTTAAGGTTTCGAATAGATTGATGTGCCTAGTCTCCAGACACTGCAATTTACAGAAATGAAGCCTTTCTTGGCAGGACCACCCTTTCAATTCCTTCACCAATCTCGTTGCCCTTCTCTAACCTGTTCCAGCATTTAGCATTAGCATAGGATGCAAAAAAGAAAGCTTTAAACACCATCATCCAAAAAAAATCCCATTTCACTCATCCATTCGCTCTAAGAGTTTGTTCAGTTCTTTGAATTTAAGCTATCAACTTACACAATGATCGATGGAAGTTTGTTCCAACAATCAACCATCCACTGGCTAAAGGCAAATTTTTGCAAATCTATTTTACAACTGTTGTTTCTCAATTTGAATTTATGCCCCCTCAGGTGTGTAATCTGAGCATGAGGAAGAATTCTGTCAGCACAGAGCTTGCTCAACCTATTCAATGCCTTACACACCTCAAACAGGTCACCACACAGGTGCCTAATCTCTAGACAGTGAAATTTGCAGAACTAAGCCTTTCTTTGTTCCTCTCACCAATCTCGTTGACCTTCGCTATACTAGTTTCAGCAGATCTACATCCTTCCTAAAATGAAGCCCCAAGAAATGCATGCACTACTCAAGGTGTGGCCTGACCATTTCCTTATACAAGGGAATAATCACCTCCTTATCCCTGCTAGTAAAATTCCTGTATATCACTGACAAGACTCCATGACCTGCTCTGGCAGCCTGTCTGCACTGCTTAGAAAACATACCTGACTGCACAACTACCCCCAAAGTCTGTTTCATTCTCCACTACTACAGAGTTGGTAGGTTAGTCTGGGGTTGCTGCTATCCATATGCAGTACAGTACTTTACATTTGTCAATGTTAAACTTCAGTTGCCACTTCTCAGCCCTTCTGTCCAACGTTTTTTAGATCCTCTTGCAGTAGCATGCTTCATTAACAACCGTGCCAACCTTCGTATCATCTGCAAACTTGGACATTAAGCCTGATATACTTTCATCAATATCATTGATAAATACAGAACACAACAATGGATCCAACACTGAACTCTGGAGGACTCCACTAATAACGTTAGTCCACGAGAAGCAGTATCCATTGATTACCACACTCTTGTCTTCTTCCACTCAACCATCCCTTTATCCATAGCAGCAACTTGCCCTCTATGCCATAGTGCTCCAATTTTTATAGCAATCTTCCATGTGTAACAGTATAAAAAACCTTTCCTTAAATCCAAGTATATGATATCAAAATTAATTTTTGCATTCAGTTCCTTTGTGACCACATCGTAGTTTGGTTTGGTTTGGATTTTAGTGGCGCATTAGCAATTAAGCCACATTGTAGTATCCAATCAAATTGGTCAGACAAGTCTTCCCCTTAAACTCATGCTGTGTCAGAACTATAACTGCAGTATTGTCTAGATGATTCTGCAATGCTTCTTTAACCAATGACTCCGTTATTTTTCCCAGAACAGAAGTTAAACCAACAGGTCTGTAATTACTTGTGTCACCCTTACATCCTCCTTTGTGAACTGGGGATACATTTGCATATCTCTAGTCTCTGTGGGGACTGCCCTTGAATCCAGGGATGCTCTCATAATTATAGATAAGGGCTTGCTTACTTCCTTCACTGCCTCCTTTAATATAACTGGATGGATCCCAGGTACTTTCCTGATGTTTAACTTCATTTAAATCCCTGTTAAAGTTTGATAAACTTCTGGCTTCTACTTCCTCACAGAATTCCTCAGGCGTGAATGTAGATGCAAAATACTCATTCAGTTTGTCTGCTACATGAGCAGAATCATCGACAGTCGAACCTTCGATAAGTGGAAAATAACATTGAGACTTTATGGGCAAGCTGCTTCCATGCTGTCCAGTCTTCAACAGCTCCTTTCGTCCTTCATGCCAGTGTCATTCTTGGTGTTGAGCCAGAGTGTTCTTTGCCAACCTCTTCTCCTTGTTCCACTGACCTATCCAGTATTTATTGATTTTTCCAATGAACTGGATTGTATTACATGACCGAAACATGTCAATCGTAGCTTCGTGATTTTGGCTCCCAGTGATGTTTCTGACTTGATGCAATCCAAAAACCTCTCTGTTCATAACTTTTGCTGTCCATGGTATGCAAAGCAGCTTCATCTAGCACCAGAGTTCAAAAACGTCAATTTTTCTTCTGTCTGCTTTTTTCATTATTCAGGTTCTCAGCTCTTCTGTCCAACTTTTTTTAGATCCTCTTGCAGTAGCATGCTGTCATTAACAACCGTGATAACCTTCGTATCATCTGCAAACTTGGACATTAAGCCTGATATACTTTCATTAATATCATTGATAAATATAGAACACAACAATCGATCCAACACCGAACCCTAGAGGACTCCACTAATAACATTAGTCCACGAGAAGCATTAACCATTCTGATCTTCATTGTAAGGCTGACGTCTTTGCCTTTCCAGATCTTTTCTATGCTCATCATTGTGCTGCATCCAAGTGAAATTCTTTTAATTTCAGAGCCAGATTCTCTGCCCAGTCGATCTTAAATCCAAGAAAGATAAAATCTTGGACAGATTCAACGTCTTCATTGTTAATTTTAATTTCTCCTATCCCAGCTGTTGTCATAATTTTTGTTTTCTTGATGTTAAGCTGCAGTCCCGCTTTTTTGCTCTCATCTTTAATCATTAAAATCAATTGTATTGAATCTTCCTCATTTTCTGCCAGCAGAGTTTTATCATCTGCATATCTTAAATTATTGATGTTTCTGCCACCAATTTTCACTCCAATTTCTGACTCGTCCAAATACAATTTTTTCATAACTGATTCAGTATACAAATTAAATAGAAATGGAGATAAGATATAGCCCTGTCACACACCTTTTCTGATTCCAAACCAATCTGTATCTCCAAATGTTCTGACAGTTGCTTCTTCATTGGTGTACAATGATCTTATTAGCTCAATCAAGTATGCCTTTACCCCCAGTTCTATCAAAGAATTCCACAATTTTTCATGTTCAACACAATCAAATGCTTTGGTATAGTTGATGAAGCATTATACATCTTTCTGAAATTCTTGGGCTTTTACCATGATCCAAAGGATATTGGTGATGTGATCATGAGTACCTCTTCCTTTGCAGAAACCAGCTTGAACATCAGGCAGCTCTGTTTCTATAGATCCATGCTTGAATGATTTTCAATAGAATCTTGCCTGTGTGTGAATCAAGGCTATCATATGGTAGTTCGAGCAAGTTTGAGCATTTCCCTTCTTCGGGACTGTAATAAACACTGATCTCTTCCAGCCACATATTTCTTTTCCAGATCTCCCAGCACAAAGCTGTGATAGGAAAAAGTGTTAACATTTCTGTTGGTATTCTATCTATTCTAGGGGCTTTTCTTTTTGGTAGTTGTTGCAATGCCTATACTACCTCTTCCTCTAAAATATCCAGTTCTCGCTCATACTGCCCTTTCGCTTTGATTACAGACTAGTTTATATGTACCATAGGCTTGATAATTTATATGCATCCTATGTATTTTTCTTCTCTGTCACAAGTTTCATTAGTTCATCTGTTATCCATTTAGGCCTAAACCTTAAACAGTATTTCTTAGTTGGTGCGAAAAGCCTAGTAACTTCCAACATTAATTCCGAATGCTACCCAGTTAGAATTTGCTGTTGGTAACTTCAACAGTTGGTCCCACTGTATAGAATTTAAAAACAGTGAGACCACTGGAGTCACCTTTACAAAAACCCTTCCCTTCCCTTTACCCCTGATGGTAGTTACATTTTTAAGTAAATTCTACATCAGTATGGCCCATCATGTGTGGCCCATATTTTGGTATGCTGTGAGAATGGGCTCGAAATCACCAGACTCAATTCGAGTTGTGGTTTTTTTTTTTATGGCACAAAAATTTGATGAGGTGTAAAAACGCCTAATCAGAAATTGAATAATTGAGAACCTGATAATAAAAGTGTGATTTGTATTTTTGATGTATTAAGTACGTTGCAGAATAAGAAAAATGTGTACATATTTCAACTCATGTCTGCCTTACCGTAATACTTACTAGTTCTCATAAAGTGAGAGAAATATTTAGAAGGGGAGCTAGATTTTCAATATGAAAGCAATAAACTATATAACAGTTTTGCATGTGATTAGCCAAATCTTATTGAAAGTTGGAGATTTTTTATTATTATTATAAGCAAGAGAAATAAAAAGGAGCATAGGTTTTTGAATTTAATATATGTAAAGTTTTGTAATAAAATATTTAATTTTGCCTTTTTTTTTTTTTTATAACCCATAAGAACCACCAATGACAACAGTTCCAGAAGATGTTACAGGTAAGCAGCCCATATATATCACATTTTCATTAGCTGTATCTAAATAAATTTGAAAGAAGTCAAACCAAGCCTTTATAAACAATTAAAACTACTTAAGACAGAAATCAAAAATATAAAGAGAGAAACTAACAATATTAAAAGAAGTTATCAAAAAGGCAGGGAGCTAGTTAATAGGGTGCAGTTCCATAAGGATTTAAACATTGCATGGGACTATACTTATTTTCAATAAGTATACAGAACAGCAAAAGAGAAAGTTCTACAAAACATTATGGGCTATGAAACAAGTCCCAGAACTGACAGAATTACAATTAATAAAATGTTTAAAAGTCTATATCCTATTGTAATCTAAACTTAATTAGAAGCAAATAAAAATTCATCGCAGAAGAGTTTTTTTCCCAGTTAGAAGTTAACCAGAAATGATATTTTTTCCAACTGATGCTACTTCTTTCTCCACATTTCAGGAAGAAAATTTTCTTGCTTTAAAACTCCCAAGTGCAACGGCAAGAAATTGAAAGATTTCTTGCCAAACATATAAAATTCAAATATATATGTTGAACATATAATATTCAAAGCACTGATTTTTAACTTCCTGAATCAACGTTTAAAACTATAGGCAAAAGAAACTGAAGGTTGTAATTATGGGTAAAAGATTATAATGGAAGCACTAGTATTTAAGTTAAAATTCTGATGTGATCAAAATGATATTTGTCTGTGATCTAGTAGCATAAAAAGGAACTGAAAAATAATAAATTAAAATTCTATGAAGGTTTATTCAACCTTACACAAGTGCTTAAGAAGTTTAATTTTGTAAATTTACTTTTATTTTTAACCCCTAAGATCCACCCACGACAACTGTTCAGGAGGATACTACAGGTAAGAAATATTCAATATCTTTTAATGCTAGCCATACATATTTCATATTATATTACTTATATTTAAATAACCTGAAATTTATAATATAAAAGTTTTAAAAGTGTTAAAAGTCCTGCATCTTTTCTGTTTACAATATTTTTTTATTTTCATAGTTCCTATAAATTAAGACCTTGTTTATATTCCTTGCTTATTGGTGCGTTAAGAAGTAGCTTTTTTTTTTTTAGTACCAAAATTGCATTATCGGTCCCTAATGAAGGTACATATAAATACGAGAGAGATTTACATTTACAGGGCCCACATTAATGTTAAAGCTACTGCTTTATGCAATTAACTGAATAAATTCAGCTAAAAATTGCTATTTAAAAAATTTGACCAAATTCAAGCTTAATAAATATCTGATAATTTGAATTCACTTTTCTCTGTATATTTTTACAGAATTAAACACTAGCAAAAACACAGTATTGCCTCTTTTGGTACATCGGTTAACTCCATCTGCATTGCAAGCTACTTTTATTTTAATTTTTGGTCTTCTTCAGTTAGTTTGCAAATCTTTTATCCAACTGTATCACTGAAGGGGGGGGTGGAGAAAGAGGGAGATTGCTTTGTTCACAAATGTTGCGTCTAAAACCCTTCGGCATACACTTCCACTGAACAGATTTATTAATTCTTCAGCAGTTCAATATGCTTTTTCACAAAAACTTCTTACTCGAAAAAGACATCATGAGCATGGACAGACTGAAAATTCCCAAAGTATTTCTAATAAAATATGAATATAAACACGTTCTGATTAAGTTATGTAAAATTATTTTTCAACTATTTTTAAAAACTGTGTCAAATATAGCAATAACAGACTTACAACTATCAACTGTTAACTAATATTTATTTTGTTTATACTTTTTTTTTCTTCCCCACAGATTCAGCTACAACAGTTGTTACTGAAGATGATGAAACAAGTAAGCTATCCACAGCTCTTTTAAATAAAGATCAATTTACCTCTCAGAATCAGTTTAGACTGTCAGTATAGAGTTCTAAAAATCATGAGCTTTTTTTTTTTAATTTGTTTTTCTCCCCTCAGATCCACCTGACACTGACATTCCAGAAGAAGAAACAACAGGTATGCTCAGTTAGTTTGTGCTACTTGAAAATATTTTAAGAACTTTTATTTATATGGAATTACTCCTACTGTCTTCAGTATTAATTCAATGATATTCACTGAAATAATATAAGAAATCCTGTCTTGATGGAATTTGAATCTAGGTGTTTTTTTTTTTTTTTTTTTTAATTTATCCCTGTAACTAGTATTCTATTTGTAAGAATAGCCTAATATGCTAGCAAGAACAGATGCCTTGGGCCTCTTCACCTTTACTTCTCGCAATATTATTATTAGTAGTAGCAAATGATGCAAGAAAGCAAATATATACAGCATCAGCAAAAAAAAACAAAAAAAAAAAACAAAGAGCTTTCTATATTACCTGCCTTCTGTCTAACAGGATTCTAGTTCTTTGAATTTATTAAAACTATCCACTTCTACAACATCAGATGAAAGTTTTAGACCTGATGTAGCCAAGCATTCAGAAGTGAGTGTAGTAACATGATCTGTGAGTGGACCATGGTTCAAATCTATGTAACTGCTAAATTAGATTAATGACTGTTCGTGATTTATTACAAACTCCCTCTGACCCGGTGGTCACACCAGAGTATAAACAAGAACATTTGTTCCAACAATCAACTACCTGGTGGTAGAAGGCAAATTTCCACAAATCAATCCTGTGCCCATTCTTACTCAGTTTGAATTTATGTCTCATCATGTAGGTAGTCTGAGCAAGAGGAACAAATCTATCAGCACTGAACTTACTCAATCCATTCTAAATCTTAAACACACCTCAATCAAACCTCTTGCAGGTGCCTAGTCTCCTGGTGCTGCAATTTTCAGAACTGAACCCTTTCCTGACAGACGTACCCTTTTGTTCCCCTCATTAATCTTGTTCTTCTTCTTTGCACCTCTTCCAACAGATCCACATCATTCCTAAAATAAGGGTGCCAGACCTGCATGCAGTACCTGACCAATCTCTTATGCAGTGGTATAATCACTTCCTTATCTCTGCTGGCAAAATTCCTGTACATCATTGACAAAACCCTATGACTGCACAATTATCCTTAGGTCTTTTTCATTCTTCCCTACCCTCACAGTGTGTATGACACAGGTGGTACATTAATCTGGGATTACTCCTCCCCATATCAAGTACCTTGCATTTGTAAACGTTAAACTTCAATTTCCATTTCTTAGCCCATGTACCTAATTTTTCTACATCTTACAACAATAATACTGCGCCACTGGGAAACCAGGAAATAAATATAAGTGGTTGGATTAAAATAATGGTTAACTGTCACAACTGAAGAAGGATGACATCTGTCTTAAAGTTTTTGTGTGTATATTACTTTTATTTTTTGTTATATTAGTCATTAAATGATTTTAATCCAACCATTTATATTTATTTCCTGGTTTCCCAGTGGTGCAGTATTATTGTTGTATTGTGAATCCAGGGCACATAGGCCCTTTCCCTAATTTTCTACATCTTTTTGCAGTACCCACATTTAGTATTATCATTAACCACCCTGTAAACCTTGGTACCATCTGCAAACTTAGACATTAAGCCTGATATACCGTTAAAAATATCATTAATATAAAAAAACAATGATGGGCCCAGCACTGTACCCTGGGGGCTCCACTAATAACATTAGTCCACTAAAAGCAGTGTCCATTGATAACCAACCAATCACCCTCCATTTTCTCCCACTCAACCATCCTTTTATCCACAGGAGTAACTTGTCCTTAATGCTACACTGCTCCAGTTTGTACAGCAGTCTTTTATGTGCAACAGTATCAAACTCTTCACTGAAATCCAAGCACACGACATCAAAATTATTTTTCATATCAGATTGGTCAGAAGGAAACCCCTTAACAAATCCATACTGCAACTACAGTATAATTGTTCCTGTCTAGATGGTTATGCATTACTTCTTTAACCAGTGGCTCCATTATTTTCCCTGGAACAGAAGTCAAGCTAATAGCTTTGTAATTACTCATGTCACCCTTTGATCCTCCCTTTGTTAATTGGGGATACATTTGTACATTCCTGTTCATAGGAACCTCCCCTCAATTCAAGGATGCTCTCCTAATCCACAGCTAAATGTTTGCTTACCTCTTCTGCTGCCTCCCTTAATGAGGGGATATCAAAAAGTTCGTACCCTTACATAGAAATAATAGCCCTAGAAAGGTGAAACTTCACAGGAACTTTAATCCTTTTCTATGTACTCTCTATGTATAGTAACACATTTTGGCAAAGGTAAAGAAAGCCTGCATGGGAGACATCGGATAACTTACACGGAAAATTAGTTTTCCGATATGGCACTAGTGCTGCTCACTCAGTAAACAGACGGTAGGTGTTATCGGTCTGAAGCAAAGTTGAGAACGATATATTGATTGACAGGTAGGCATGGCAAACGATGTGCTGATTGGTGCATGAACACAACACACGATAACATCGGTTTAGTATCACTTTAGCAGCACTAATGGTAACTTGTCCTAATCGCACATGCCCTAACCTTTTTTCACCATTACAGTATTTCGTAATGGTGAAAAAAGGTCAGGTTACCTTGACTTGAATCTCACGGGAGCTTGAACCCCTCGGAAATGGAGGGGGTAACCTAACCTTTTTTCTTTAGAATCATGGGTGGACTAGCACAAATTGTTCATTAACAAAATATTTTTTTATTACTGTACTTTTAAAGACACTCATGTGGATACACACATATCATAACGTCAATCAGCACTTAAATAGCTATTCAGCATATATATATATATATATATATATATATATATATATATATATATATATAAAAAGAATCTTTTTCTTTTTCTATTATTTCCCAACCTAACGTTTAAGTTTAGGTCACGAAATACAAGGAAACCTTTTCTTTTATTTCCTAACCTATCATTTAAGCTCAGGTTATGAAATACAACGAAAAACAAAGAAACCTTTTTCTTTTTTCGTAACCAAACCTAAATCAATAATACAGTAAAAACACTCATCAACTCCAAAAATCTGCTTTTAATAATGAGAAAAAAAAAAAAAAAAACAGTGAAGAACATAAAAATGAACGGAACGAGACTTTCTCAGAAAAAAAATTCACGAGTACAAATCATACAGTTGGACCTGAATAGCTATTCGCAATTTGAGTAACAATATTGTGAAACGTATCTTCATGATTTTTCCCATAAATTTGATGCCACATATATTCACTGATTTGACCCATCAATATATGTTTACAGCTGCCATTTACTCTTTTAGTTACACTTTTTGGTTTCTTCCACTGGAATTTGATATTATTCATATGTGCTCCTATATATGGCTCTACAAAATGCTGCTTGTGTTTCACCATTAAATGTTTGTAATTCTTTTTTTCTAAGGCCGTAACATGGCTATATGCATGCCATTCATCTGTTATCATGGTAGTATTTTTCTTCACTACTTTTCTAATAATGTGCAAAAGAGTTTTTGCTTTCCGATTTTTTTTTTATCAATTTCATGAAGACGAATTTAGATTCTTTTTCGAACACACCAAACACTCATTTCTTCTTAGCAGTTAAATTTCGTCCTCTGTGATGTTTTGGTTTTACCAATACAGTTTTGTCTGCTTCTACAATTTTCCCCGATCCACCCAACTTAATGGGTTTTTTTTTATCAACTGCAATTTGTAAATATCTCTTAGTTTCTTATAAAACTTAATTGCTGTCACTTTCGAAATCTCCAGAAGGAATGCTATTGTAGTTACTGGTGTGCACATTGACCAAAAGTATATAATGTACATTATCTTTTTCGATGAAAGTTTTGTGTTTTGTATTTTTCCATAAAACTATGTTTCAATAAAGAACATTTATTGAAAGAATGAAGAACATTTTTTTACAATACCACAACTTTCCAATTGACTCTGTTCGTGATTCAATTAGTTGAAAATATTCATTGCACTTAAAACAGTACAATTTCTGTCTTATCAATTTAGTTTTCATCAAAAAAAATCAGGCAACGTTTTATTTTCCTTACAAATTTCTTCCATCTTTAAAAGATTCATCGCTACTATTATCTGTTCACTGTCCATTACAAAACTACTATGCACTGTTCTTTACTGGTAAATACACATCATAATGCCAACCAATGACTACACAGTAGCTTGTCATCTGTTTTGCCCATGACCAATCATTTCATCATTTGCCATGCCTACCTGTCAATCAATATATCCTTCTCAATTTCTGCTCCAGACCGATAACACATACTGTCTGTTTACCGAGCGAGCAGCGCTAGAGTCCGGTGTCAGGAAACTAATTTTCCGCGTAAGTTATCCGACGTTTCTCATCGTTCTCGTGCAGGCTTTCTTTACCATAGCCCACATGTCTCCCATAGATCAGTTGTTTAATGCATTAATCATAAAATGTCCAATTTTTGCCTGTAACCACGATTCCACTTCATTGATGACTTCCAGAGAAGAATCAAAGAGGCATCCACGCCGTGGTTTCTTCATTTCTCAAAACAAGAAGTCTGACACAGTGCTAGGTCAGGAGAATAGGGTGGGTGCTGCAGTAGTTCAAAGCCACACTGGGCAACAAAAGTTGGTGGTAGTGGTGGCAACGGCAGTGTGAGTCAGTCATTGTCTGACAGAAGACAGACACCTTTGGTTAACATTCCACGCCTTTTCACCTTGCTTTGAAGGTGAAAAGGCATGGAACTTTTTCAAAAGATTTCTGTAGTAAGTGTGGAACCACAAGGTAGGTAATTTGTCAGGATAACCCCTCCTTTTCTGTCTCAAAACACGGATAAAATCACCTTCTTTGCAGATGGAGTGGTCTTTGCCTTTTTGGGAGGTGGGGAGGAGGTGTGCTTCCACTGCTTTGACATGTCTTTAGTCTTCAGATCATACTGGTACACCCAGCATTTATCATTTGTCACCAACCGATCAAAATTCTCATCATCCACATTACACAAATTCAACAGCTGGCAAGAACATTGCATTCTACATTGCTTCTGCAAAGGTGGCAGCAATCTTGGAACCCATCGTGTGGAAGACCTTAAGCATATGCAGATGCTTATGTAAAATGCTGTAGGCAGACCCATAACTAATTCCCACTGCATTTGCAATGAAATTAATTGTCGCACATCTGTCACTCAGCACCAGCTGATCAACCTTTGCAACCATCTCACTGTCTGCGGATGTTGATGGCCTTCCTTCTCTTAGCTCGTCAAAGACACTTGTAAGACTACTGGAACTCCCATTTCCACTTTTTTACAGTGTCACAGGATGGACAATTCTACCCATACACAACTTTCATTTCTTTGCCAATTTCCTAAGCTTTCTTGACTGTAAACACAGGAACTTGATCACTGCTTGATACTCCACTTAGTTAATCATAGCATCCTTCCTCAGATTCCAGGCTCCACCTCTGGTGTTCGATCTCCTATGATAATGAAATTTCACATGTTAGTCATTGAATATGTAGACAACTTATATTAAAAACGGCATCTTCCTACTGATGTTTTATCTAGGTCTGAGGGAGTATCAAAACGTACAAACAATTTGATACCCCCTCATAACTGGATAGATCCTATCCACCCAAAGTGCTTTTTTTTTTTTCTTTTTATGTTCAGCTTCAACAATTTTTCTTCCGCCTTCCTCTCAATTGTCACAAAATGATTTAGCTCCATTTCAGAATTTGATACTCTTTCGTCATCTCAATATATAAAAAATTTCTCTTGTGTGAATGTAGATGCAAAATACCTATTCATTTTCAGAAACCCGAGCAGGTTCATGAATAACTAAACTATTCATATCTAATGGACCAATGTGATTTATCATCTTCCTTCTAGTATTTACATAAGCAAAGACATTTTCATTGCTTATTTTTGCATGGAGACTGGTTTTCCTTATCCTTCAAATAACTTGCAACAGAAATTAACATTGTCACTTAGTATTAAAAAAAAGAAAAAACACAATGAAAATGCCACCTCTTGCTTTCCAGAAAACACTAGCCACAACCTGCCTGCCTGCAGAATTTCTGTAGGCGGCACATTATCCTGCAGTTTAGGTGGTGCAGCCTGACCACTGGGGAAACTGAGCTCAGACAATGGACCCCAAAAAGAAAAGAGAAAAATAAGAAGGTTGCATAAAATATAAATTATGTTACCCCAAAGTCCAAGTTTGTGATGATACACCTCTAAGGAGATGAATTTATGAGATGCCATGTGATAACAGTTTGTTCACCAGGTCTCATCTATGAAAAAGAGGAATTTCTTGTTCCAACTGCCATAAAAGTTGAGTAACAATTTGTGTATGAATTTACTTTTTATTCTAGAGAAAGACGCATTCAGTAAGTAGCCAGTGTGTACAGACTTTTCTGAATTTTAACGTTGTGGATTATTTAATATGTACTGTGTATACAGCTATTCACAACTGCTACCAACCAAGGAACTTGGAACCTACAAATTCCGATCATTTCTAATAAGGTCATCAATTTTTGAATGGTCTTGCAGTTCACAAATGTTCTTGATGGCCACAATTTCTCAACCTTTATTGAAGGCTTTATACTACTTGTTGCATTAAACATCATTTATAGCCATAATGAGCTTTTATGTCTAGTCTAACTTTTTCATTTGAACAAAACTTTATAATTATTTCATGAGCAGCAGAACCTTGCCCTTCTCTTCTCTTATAGTCAAGTATATTGTGTACTGAGTTTGGGCTTTTTTGGCACATCAGCAACTAAGGATATAATTCTGTACAGAGTACCTCATCCTGGCAGCTATAGCTAATGGATACCCTTTCACCTGATGATGTCATTACAGCAACTTCACATTCATATGTTTCTTAATAAGCCATAAATTAAAAATAATAATAATTTTAACACACGACTACATATGGTAACGTTCTTATATTCTTTATCATGTTAACTCCTCTGGCCCTCATAGTAATATTAATTCTTTATAAGATAATTTATTTCATTTCCTTTTGAGAGGAATGTAATCATTCTATATAATATGAGTTTTACATACATTTTATGGGTATGGCTTGTTTGTAATTTTTTTTTTTTTTTTTTTTTTTTTTTAACTGTCCATCTTTCATTGTCATGTCATGCAAATTGCTCATATTTTATTTTCAAATATTAAAGAAACTATTTGTTTGCTTGGTATAAGCACAATAAAGTCATTTATTTATCTATTAATCTAACATGCTGTTACTTTATTCATATATGGCAACGGCATTACATTTCAGTACTCTACACTGCAGCCATTACAGTGCAGAGTACTGATTCTGGTTGAGGCAAAAAAAGAAAACATTCTCATCTACTGTTGGGACAATGGAAATTTCTTGTTTTTAACCATCCTCAACTAAAGACATCCATATCTCATAAGGATCCTTAAAATTCAAAAACTGCTTAGGAAAAACTACTTTAAAAAAGTAGTTTTTTTTTAAAAACAATCAAAAATTATTATTTTTAAAAATTCAATAAAGAATCTTCTTCTACATCAATTATCATGCCAAAACAGTTAGCATATGTAATAAAAATTGTGTGTGTGTGTATGTGTGCGTGTGCTCGCACCTATTGTCTTTGCAATGCTCATTCATTTGTCTGCCCATCTGTTAGCATGTATGGATGTGAGCGTAATGGATGTGTAGGTTGTTTGGCCATTCTAAATTTAATTAAAATTAGAGAAATAGAAATCTGGTAACTATTTCTTGAACCAAAAGTTACATTTATCGAAAACACTGCACAATTTTTTTAATTCATAAACTTGAATTCAGCAAAGATTTGCTAATGAATTTGCAATTCAATTTTAAGGGCAGAGTTCAGAATTCGATTTCATGACTTCAGGAAGCAACGACTGCCTCTTCTCTTCACTATTTAAAGTGGATGTTGAGTTAGTGCCTAAAAGATAAACTCAAACTGGTAAAACTACAGAGCAATAACGAATTTAAACCAAAATTAATGAGCTGACTTATTAATCAGCACCTCTAGAGTGAGATAAGAATTTCCGCTGCTAACAAGTGGGGGTATTCATGATGTGATGATAAACAAGAAATATCAAGAGTCATAATAATAGTTGAAGTTGTTATTATTTAAATAGTGCATTAACACCTAAGGGCTTATTATACTATGTGTATTATATCTGTGACAGTGTTCACACACTGATTTGAATCTGGTCGTTCAGGGTGAAAACCTGGAATAACTCAGGGCAGCCTATTCCCTTTGCCTGACTTTGACTGACTGCATTCCTGACTGATGAGACACTTAATTTCTTCAGGTTGACTGATTCAAACTAGGTGACAAGTGCCAAAATCCCCGAGCTGTCACGGAACTCTTAATAGTTATTATTTGTTATTTGGTTTTTTTTTTTTTTTTTTTTTTTTTTTAGGAGCATTAGCAACTAAGGCCATATCACTCCGGGAATATGCGGTGGTCATTCCCTGACCTTTCCACATCCTCCGTATTTGGTGGTCACGCGCTCGAACCCTGGTCTAATCAAGAAGCATGTGGTATGCACTGCCACTCCTGCCTGCTTGGCTACGGAGGCAGCACTCTTAATAGTAATACATTTATGTTTAAGCGTGCTTAAAGTTTTCTTCTATACAGTGGGCCTCCGCTTTATGATATTAATCCATTCTAGAGACACCATATATCGTGATATATCGATATCAAGATATATCATGAAAATATTGTAATGTGAACCCAATAACTCATTGTTTTTTTAGTAATTCATTCCAAGACCTTGGAAGTTGAAATTTTTGCTATATAACTAGGCTTTTTATCTCTCTAAAAAGGTGATTTTTATAATGGAAATTGTACATATTTTTTTAAAAAAATTGATTAAAACTAATATATTAATTAAAGCACAACACAAAAAAAAAATCACTTCAACCAAAGGTTGCAAAAACAAAACATGCAACCAACACATTTTCAAATGCTGCTACTGGTTGAGAGGAAGGACACATGGTCCAGTCAGAGACAGTTGTAGGCACATCGTAAAGTAAAATAAGTAGGTGCCAGTTAACATAATCACTGGTTAGTAGAAATAGCCACTTTATAGAATCAAATTTCAAAAAACCAATTCAAATCATTAAAATGCACTACACTTTCATTGTTATCATATGTTTGGTTATAAGAATCAATTTTGAATGCCTTCATGATATTTTTCTAGAGCATATGTCTGGAGATCAGAACCATAAAACGTTAAAAATAATTTGTAGTTTCTGGTTTATTAGGCTTTTCTCTGTTAGTGCAATCTATTATAAATGACAAACAGGCAGAAAACTATCTTATTGCATTTGCGATAATACCGATAGCTGGAATTGTGAGTTTTTTGGTGAAAAATGTTTCCCCTTCTACAAAAGCCTCAATCATATAAAAAACAAATACATTTTCAGAATCTTCTCTTCGTTCCTATTTTTCAAGAATTTTTCTAGCAGGGATAAGGGGGTGATTATCCCCTTGTTAGGCAATGGTCTGGCCACACTTTGAGTACTGTATACAGGTCTGGAGGCCTCATTTAAGAAGGATGTAGAGCTGCTGGAACGAGTACAGAGAAGGGCAACAAGATTAGTGAATGGAACAAAAGGTTACTCTTACGAAGAAAGGCTTAAGTTTTGAAAATTACAATTTCTGGAGACTAGGCACCTGCAAGGTGATCTGACTGAGGTGTATAAAGCCTCGAATGGTTTTTAGCATGCTCAATGCTGATGGGATTCTTCCTCTTGCTCAGATTACAAACCTGAGGGGGCATAGATTCAAATTGAGAAAAGACAGTTGTAGGATAGATGTGTGGAAGTTTTCCTTTAGTCAGTGGGTGGTTGATTGCTGGAACAAACTTCCATCTGTCATTGTAGAAGTTGATAACTTAAAAATATTCAAGGCAGAACTACACAAACATTTGGAGTGAGTGGATGGGTGAAATGAGAAGGGTTTTTTTTGGCTGATGCTATAAAAGCTTGCTTTCTTGCATCATGTGCCTTTACTAATGCTAAGCTTCATAAACTTGTAATTATGAATCTCACTTGCATGCATTGTGTTAGTTACAATTTGTGCGTGCCTTGTTATTGATTGCTCATCTTTTTTACTGTTTTAAATTTACAACCCAGAAAAAAAAAAATAATGCCAGTGAACAGAAATATCAATTAGTATGTACATATTACAGTATTAAGGCCGCTGTAGCCAAGTGGTCAGGAGCAGGAGTGCAGTAGCACACGCTCTTTGAGTAGACCAGGGTTCAAGCCCCTGACTACTAAATACGGTCAATCTGCCAACCCGCCTGGACCAGCGTGGCAGATTATGGTCCATTTCCTTCAACATGAATTGTTGAGGAGGCTTCCATCCTGCAGTGGGTTGATAATGGCTGCAGTTTACTTTTTTTTTTTTATTAAAGTATATATTGATTCAGTTATGTATGTGAGCGTAAACTGGTTTTGATTTCACTAACCTGCAGAAAATATTCTTCCAATTTTCATGTATAATTTAATTTTGTTAATTGGTAAGGTAATAAAGTGTAACTTTTGTGCTTTATATCTTTACTTTTATAGCCTGTGGATGATATTCCCCCTCTTTTCTCAAACTTGATCACAATGACTGGCACTTATCACATATCATATGGTAAATGGTATTTTATTATGGAGAGTCCATTGTAAAGTGATTTTATCACACAGTGACCATAAAGCAGGGGACCACTGTACTTATGCAAAGTAAAGGTTTGTTCCAGTATGTCTAGGAAAAACAAACAAAACAAGGCTTATCACTACTAATTAGTTTAGTTATCTACTTGTTTTTTTTTTTTTTTTTGCCAATGCAGCAAAAGCCTGTCACTTCCTTGCATTATATATCAAATACTATTACTATACTGTGTAAAGCATAATTTAGGTTTAAATGTGATTGCGAACCTAGTCAAATTTAAAATATTTTTTTTTTTTTTCCAGCCTCATTTGTGACATCTTGTTGGCACAAGATGTTTTCAG
The DNA here is from genome assembly GCF_048544385.1 of Mastigoproctus giganteus. Taxonomy (NCBI): domain Eukaryota; kingdom Metazoa; phylum Arthropoda; class Arachnida; order Uropygi; family Thelyphonidae; genus Mastigoproctus; species Mastigoproctus giganteus. The sequence continues at coordinate 181,800,020 of NC_143579.1, read as the reverse complement.
CCTCATTTGTGACATAAGTTGGGCAACTATCCACTTTATGAAATTCATCAAATTATTTCAAACATCCTCCATCTCCTTTCAAAAGATTTTCTCCATGTGCAGGAAAGGAAATTCTTTGTAGGGAGATTATTATTATTATTAGTCATATAGTGCAAGGAAGCCTGAAGCTTATGCCACATCAGCCAAAAAAAAAAAAAAAAAAAAAATTCCAAGTTACCCGAGAGAGAGAGCCCTGGGTGTGCCAAACCCATACTTACCAGATGTAAGCCCCTGGGGTTAGATGTTTGTCCCTTATGTTTTAATCATTTCATAGTCCCAATTTAATTCATGACTTTAGACTAAGTCTTATGTAAATGTAACTGGTTTGCATTTTTAACCTTCACAGCCTATCAGTGGAATTATAGTAATCTGTTTAATTTAATACCTCACTGCTTTTTATCCTTAGCAGTTGAAAAATTACATTATTACCTAATTTTTGTACTACTTATCAGCTCAATACTGATGAGTGAGCAGGAGAAGAAAAATGTCTTCTTATGCAATTACACACAATGAAATGCAGAATGTGATTAACTTGTGACATTTTAAACAAATTCATGAATTTGTCTCCAAAAACTGTTGAGAATCTCTCTCTCACACACACACACACACACACACACACACACACACACTAGAATATAGGAAGGGAAAAAAAAAAAAAAAAAAAAATACATGAATTTAAATTATTTACTATTTTTTCAGAACCCAGTCCACAGAAATAGATCAAAAGAGAATAATCTCAAAACGAAAACTACATCATGGAACTGGCTGCATTTTGTCAAGATTTTTGCTACAAAAGAACTATATAGACATCTGATCACCAATTTGAAACACTTGTTTCTGTCCATAGATGCCCACAAGAGTATGTGAAAGAAAAATATAATTCAAAACTTTTATATGTACTAATCATCAGTAATAAAATCATAAGTAAAATAATCATGGCCTCTATCAATTATAACCAGAAGTCATTGATGTTCTAAACAATGATAAAGAAATACAGCATATGGACATAAATGGAATTAAATCAATCAGTTAACACTATATGAGAGCAAGTGGTTAATTGGCATTGCTCTGATACTTCAAATGATCTCTAATTTTTTAAAATTCCTGTTTTTGAATATTATAGAGTATAAATTATTCATTTGGATACAATAAAGAAAATGAATTATGAGATTCACATAGTTTAAATTCTGATTTATTCGTACATACTAACTGCATCTAACGAATTGTCAAATCAAAAGTTAATGAACACAGATTTCATAAGAACATTTCCTCTCTTGCCAGTTTTATTGTCACTAGCAACAGATTTTGAAGCAACTATCTGTGTCTGGCATTCATAGAGTATACATATATTTATTGAATAATACTGGTAGAATTTTGCATATTAGTAATCCTGAATCTAGTGCTACAACTAACATATCACTGCATGGAGGACAAAAGCCTGTGCATGTATGTATATATACACAAGTAGACTTTTTTTTTTTGGTGACGCTTTAAAGTAGCATGCTAGTAAACTAATAAACTATCATGCTTATAGCAAGCAAATACTGGAATGTATAGTACACTTACTTTTAATTCATGCATCAACGCATTTCACTTTGTCACAATAAGGCTGCCATTATCTAGTTATTACTATTGAGAATTAAAATGATGTGAAATCTTAATGTCACTACACATGGCGAATGCATTCGTTAAATAACAGCTGAAGTATCAGGCAGCTAAATTTAAATCATTTCACCAAAATCTTACTTTAACAAAATCCTGAGCTTAGTTGGCATCTGAAATAGTTCAAAACATCTGCACATAATCCTTATCACAGGCTTCCTGGTGAAAGACATTTCAGCAGTCTTGGCTGGTTTCCTTGAAATCAGGTAATTTTTAAGTTTTATGCAAACCTAGGAGTAACTCTATGGAAATAGGCAAACAGTTGCTGGCAATATACTAACACTATCCAGACTAACAGGACTTCACATACCCAACAAACATTCCTGATAGGTCGTCTAGGTAGAAGACATCTGTGACTCCTGTTTTACAAGAATTCATAAGTAACAGATATTTATTTAAAGTATACCCAGTAAAATAAAATAAAATAAAATATTTCCAGAAGCTTTCGGAACTCGTGTCCCTTTCTCAACTGACAGAATTTTTTTAAATACATTACAAGCAAACTGTGGCACGTTACTCATTCGTCATTGTTGTAGCACGGACGTGTGCTGCCTTGCGCCAGTGATCATCCATCAATAAAACGGTTGTCTCCAGGATTGGATGTATACGCATGCCTTTCTGGCGATTTAATGCCTTAGGGTTGTTCATTATGTTTAGTGACTCTAGCCATAGGCGGTGGCGAAAGTGTCGCGCGTGGTCCACTATCTCAAAGTCGCGCTTGGGGTCAAGATCGTGGTTGGTAGCCCAAAAATGTTCTGCAAGCGCGGACTGGTCAGTTTCGGCAAGCCGGATTGCTCTGTCGTGTTCCGTGAGGCGATCCTGGAGACGTCTCGATGTCTCACCTACGTAGCAACTGTTACAGGCCCTACAGGTGATACGGTACACTACATTGCTGCGTAAGACAGGTGTGACAGGGGTCTTCACACTGGAGACAAGTGAACGTAGGTTCCTACCTGGTAATTGTACACATTTTATGTTGTAACTTCTCAGGATCTTCGAGATACGTCCTGACACTCCTGGATAGTACGGAATGTAGGCGGATGATATGCCGACTTGCTTCGGAGGTCTTGGGTTGGAAGTAAGCTCTTGTGCCTGTAACAAGCATCTGTTTAGTACATGGGATGGATAACCGCATCTGGTTAAGTCCGCCTTCACACGGGAGATCTCGTTACGTCTAATTGTGTCGGTGCTGGAATGGCTCCAGGCCCTGGAGAACAGGGTGCGGGCAGTGCTATTGAGATGGCTTGGAGCGTGGCCGGACCCGTAGTTGGTGAATTGACCGCACCACATGGGTTTGCGGTATACTGAGGTCTCTAGATGTGGGCCTACGCGATGCACTAGCACGTCCAGAAACGGGAGCGAACCGTCCACCTCTGATTCTACGGTAAACTTGATGAAATTGGATAGAGAGTTGAGGTATTCTAGTAGTACCGTTTCAGAACCACGTGGTATTATGGTAAAAATATCGTCGACATATCTACACCACGTTGTAATAGGTGTAGGTGGGTTCTGGTGTATCTGCTTCTCCAGATCTTCCATGGCGATGTTAGCTACTACGGAACTGACAGGGGCACCCATAGCAGTGCCATGTACTTGTTTGTAGAGTGAGTCTTCAAAGGTGAAGATGCTGCTAGAGAGGCATAGGTTGAGGGCGGTACAGATGTCATCAGTGGATAGTGACGTCCTGGATTGGAGGCTTAAGTCGCTCTCAAGGAGCCTTCTGGCGCAGTGCCAGAAGGCTCCTTGAATAGAATCAGAGGTGGACGGTTCGCTCCCGTTTCTGGACGTGCTAGTGCATCGCGTAGGCCCACATCTAGAGACCTCAGTATACCGCAAACCCATGTGGTGCGGTCAATTCACCAACTACGGGTCCGGCCACGCTCCAAGCCATCTCAATAGCACTGCCCGCACCCTGTTCTCCAGGGCCTGGAGCCATTCCAGCACCGACACAATTAGACGTAACGAGATCTCCCGTGTGAAGGCGGACTTAACCAGATGCGGTTATCCATCCCATGTACTAAACAGATGCTTGTTACAGGCACAAGAGCTTACTTCCAACCCAAGACCTCCGAAGCAAGTCGGCATATCATCCGCCTACATTCCGTACTATCCAGGAGTGTCAGGACGTATCTCGAAGATCCTGAGAAGTTACAACATAAAATGTGTACAATTACCAGGTAGGAACCTACGTTCACTTGTCTCCAGTGTGAAGACCCCTGTCACACCTGTCTTACGCAGCAATGTAGTGTACCGTATCACCTGTAGGGCCTGTAACAGTTGCTACGTAGGTGAGACATCGAGACGTCTCCAGGATCGCCTCACGGAACACGACAGAGCAATCCGGCTTGCCGAAACTGACCAGTCCGCGCTTGCAGAACATTTTTGGGCTACCAACCACGATCTTGACCCCAAGCGCGACTTTGAGATAGTGGACCACGCGCGACACTTTCGCCACCGCCTATGGCTAGAGTCACTAAACATAATGAACAACCCTAAGGCATTAAATCGCCAGAAAGGCATGCGTATACATCCAATCCTGGAGACAACCGTTTTATTGATGGATGATCACTGGCGCAAGGCAGCACACGTCCGTGCTACAACAATGACGAATGAGTAACGTGCCACAGTTTGCTTGTAATGTATTTAAAAAAAATTCTGTCAGTTGAGAAAGGGACACGAGTTCCGAAAGCTTCTGGAAATATTTTATTTTATTTTATTTTACTGGGTATACTTTAAATAAATATCTGTTAAACTATGGACCCCAGTACTCCAGGCCCATTTGTCACAATTCATAAGTAGTTTTTAAATTGCATTTTTGTGAAATTTGTGTTCTACTAGGTATCTTAGTAATAGAAGTGGCAAATAAAGCAAGAAAGGAAGCTTATACAGCATCAGCAAAAAAACACATTGCCTGTCAATCCTCTCCAGTAGTTTGTAGAGTTCTTCCTTGAATTTATTCAAACTATTTACTTACACAACAGATGGAAGTTTGTTCCAACAGTCAACCACCTGTTGGCTGAAGGCAAGATTCTGCATATTATTCTGTAATCATCCTTCCATAATTTGAATTTATGCCTCATGCCTGTGTGTGTGGTCTAAGCAGGAGGAAGAATCCCATAAGCATAAAGCTTGCTTAATCCATTGAAAGCCTTAAAACATCTCTATTAGATCACCTTGCAGATGCCTCACCAGGCACTTGCAATTTGCAAACCAGAATCCTTTCTTGAGAGCATCCTTTTTAACCCCTGAACAATCATGTTACCCTTCTCTGCATCCATTCCTTCCCAAAATGAAGCCTCCAAACCTATATACAGTATTCAATATGTGGCCAACCATTACACAGTGGGATAATCACCTCCTTATCCCTGCATATCATTGACAAAACCGTATGAGCTGTCCTGGGGCCTGTCTGCACTGCTTAAAGAACTTTATATCTGATTACATAATTATTCACTGGTCGTTTTCATTTTCAACTATCTTGAGTGCATACAATAATATGGCATATTAATTTGGTATTACTACTATCCGTATGCAGTACATTGCATTTGTTGCAGCTTCAACCTTGGGGGAGGGAACTTCACTAATAATATTAGCCGACAAAGAGCAATGTCGATTCCTAACTACTGTCTTCTCCCACTTGACCACCCTTTATCCGTAGCAGTAACTTCCTTTAATGCCACACTGCTCCAATTCGTATAGCAGTCATACACTGATGAGCCAAATTATGACCAGCGAGTCATTATGCAAATCGAAGCAACTGCAGGTGAACTACGGGCGTGCGCGGGTCAGGACATGGTATAAAAAACACCTGATACCGAGCTCTGTTATTCAGTGTTACTCTTGTTTTTTCAGATGGGAAAGGCAGCTGACTTAAGCAAGTTTGACAGGGGCCAAATTGTAATGGCCAGACAACTAGGTCAGAGCATATCCCAAACGGCACAGCTGGTGGGGTGCTCACGGTCAGCCGTGGTTAGTACCTACCGAAAGTGGTCCAAGGAGGGAAAACACACGAACTGCCAGCGAGGTGTTTAACGACCACGGATCATCGATGCTTGAAGGCTCTCCCAGATGGTATGTGGCAACAGAAGGGCAACTGTGACACAACTCTCCAGTAATTGGTCACAATACAGTACAATACAGCAGATCCTTTAACTCCTGTAAGGAGTTAAAGGATCTGCTGGTTACGTGTTGGTACCAGATACCACAAGATACATTTAGAAATCTTCTAGCGTCCATGCCTTGCTGGGTACAAGCTGTTTTGGCTGCATGTGGAGGACCAACATCATATTAGGTAGGTGGTCATAATGTTTAGGCTCATTGGTGTATGTGCAACAGTATCAAAAGCGTTCCTAAAATCCAAGTATACATTATCATAATATTTTTTTGCATTCAGTTCCTTTGTTACTGCAAAATAGTATCTAATAAAATTGGTCAGACAAGATTGCTCCTGAACAAATCTATTATGTGAATGCAGTATAACTATACTCATGTCTAGATGGTGCTGCATTACTTCTTTAAACAGTTGACTTCACTATTTTTCCTGGAACAAGTTAAGCTAACAGGTCTGTAATTACTCAACCCTTTGACCCCCCAACCCCTTGTAAACTAAGATATCATTTGCACATGTCCAGTCCACAGGGACCTCTCCTAAATCAAAAGATGCTCATATAATTATGGCTAAGAGTTTCTTTACCTCCTTCCTTTGTTGCCTTAATATAATTGGACAAATCCCATCCACACGTGTTTAGCTTCAACAATTTCTCTTCTACTTTCAGTTATCACAACATCATGGCCGACCGGGCTAGCCGAGTGGGTCAAGTACCTGCCCGGCAACCCAAAGGTCGCGGGTTCGATTCCCGCCTCGGGCTTGGATCAAAGTACTGCAAAAACCTTGGGAGGTGCAATATGGCCACAGAAGCCGATGCGGCAAAAACTACCAAATAAAAAAAAAAAAAAAAAAAACAACAACATCATTTAGCTCCTTGCAGAGTTTGATTAACATCTAGCATCCCCTTTCTGCTTGAAATTTGTCCCTGAAGTGCCATAAGGCTGTTACAATAATGAATTTGTTCCTGCTTTTGGTAAAGTTCTGCAGCCCTGAAGTCATAATTCAGCTAGCCACATCTAAGGATACTGTGTTAATCAGAGTACCTGGTAGTTTTATATACTGTTTGTCTTTATTGGGATTCATTTTACTTATCAGCATGCCAAGGAATCGTTTCGTGCAGTGTATAACAAAAATCATGCTCATAATTCTCTAATCTAATCTAATGTGAAATACCCGACTACCTACAGCAAAGAACTGATATTCGGGTGACACTTAAGCCAAGTGGACCCAATTTTGGCAAAGTCCGGACGGTCTATGACAACCAAATCCTCTGCTTGCACCTTCACGATGGTGGGACTGTTAGTAATAATCGGTATAACTTCCATGCACAAGTACATGGTGGGTGACCACCCAGGTGTGAACCAACGTAAGCAGGGATCGAGGTGTGGCACCCACACCACATGGAGGAACGCCGCCCCTCTATGTTACCAGGCAGTACTAGGTGGTAGATGACTCTCATCAACTGGTGAAATACCACCACTTTGCTTATTGGAGGCTTGAAGTGGTGGAACCCATGTTTAGTCTCTAGAGCTAAGTTCCGGCCAACCCTTCCCTATCTCTTCCATCATGCAGTATGATTGATGATTTTTGACTCAAGTTATGATGAATGTCGTGGCGAGATCCAATCGAGGGTACAGCTCTAAAACGGTGTTCGCAGGCCGGCCGCTAGATAGTACACCGGACCAAACCTATTGGTAACTCTCTAGGAGGCTTCCGGATCAGCTAGTGTATAATCTTGCTACCTGTACTCTGCCAGATAGTGACTGGAGGGAGTCCGAGTAGTGTGTATGCGGGGAGCATTGTCGAGGCCACGTTATGTCAAGGATCTGGGTATATTCTTACCACATGTACGCCATATCCAAAAATTTCATTACTTCATACAGCATGTCCCACCCACTTTTTCTTACTATTGAATACACCATGAATTGTCAAAATAATAGAGCAAGCTTATCTGCGAAAAGATCTAAACCTCCCAAGGACTTCCTAATTCATTTCACAAATATACGTGGTCTCAATTCCAATCTCAACAATGTCCATTTCCACTTGCAGTCTTCCAAACCCCATGTACTTTTTCTGACTGAATCTCAGTTATCAGTTGATTCAACTACTGCTCATCTCAGATGTCCAAATTATTTGGTGTATGATTCCTTTCGCCTCAAAGGTGGTACTTGTGCATATGTCCGTTCTGATATTCCCTGTCAGAGACTTGGCAATTTGGAATCTCCTCTCTTTGATCTTCTCTGGCTTAAAATCTCTCTACCTCATTATGTCAAATTCATCTGTTGTCTCTACCGTTCTCCCAACTCCACTAATCACTTGGAGCTCTTTGACTTCCTCTCTTTGCAACTTGACTTTCTCCAGTCCAACTTTCCTAACAGTGAGGTAATTTTCCTTGGTGATTTTAACGTTCACAACTCCAGCTGGCTTCCGTTTTCTAGTTACACCAACCCAGCAGGTCGTGATGCTGAGGCTTTTGCAATTACTAATGACCTAGCACAGATTATTCATTTACCTACAAGAATACCAGACAATCCTAATCATACAGCCAATACGCTTGATCTTTTTCTCACAAACAACCCTTCTAAGTACAAGGTCGAAGTGAGAGGTCCTTTAGGCACTGCAGATCACAACTTGGTGATTGTCTCTTCTCCAATGGAACCTTTATCTCATGGCTATTCCCAACCTCGTATTGTTTGGCATTACAAGAATGCAAAATGGGATGACCTGTGAGACTTTTTCTTCTTTTCCTTGGTCTGATTACTGTTTCAAAACTTCTGATGTCAACGTTTGCTCAGATCGTGTCAGTGAAATTATTCTTGCAGGAATGGAATCCTTTATCCCACACTCCACTTTAAAATCTCGTCCTTTATCTAAACCTTGGTTCTCCAACAAATGTGCTAAGGCTGTCCAAGAGAAGAATGTTGCATATCGTAACTGGCTTGTTTCTAATTCTTCAGTTTCATTTTCTGCCTACACCAAAGCTCGCAACAATTGTAAAGCAGTTATTAATCAGTCCAAACTAGAGTTTGAACAGGCTAAGAGTAGAAAACTTCCTTCTTGCCCTAATGGTAGCCGAGCATTCTGGTCTCTTGCCAAAGCTATTGGCCGCAACTTTTGCCCATCTCTGTTCCCACCTCTGTCCAAACCAGATGGTTCTGGTGTCACTTCAGCCAAGGATAAAGCTGACCTGCTAGCATCCCATTTTTCTTCAAACTCATGTATTAATGATCTTGGTAAAACACCTCCCACCATTCCTAACACGCTCCATTCAATGCCTTCTGTGGTCTTCCGTCAAAAGGATATCAGAAGGATTTTGATGAATCTTGATGCTAAGAAAGCTCCAGGTCCTGATGGTATTTCTCCACTTGTTCTCAAAACCTGTGCTCCTGAACTTACTCCTATTCTTTGCCCCCTTTTTTCACTTTCTTATTCCAAAGGTGTTTTTCCTTCTGCTTGGAAATTTGCTCATATCCAGCCAGCTCCTAAAAAGGGTGACAAATCCCTCCCATCCAATTATCGTCCCATTGCAATTACTTCTACTCTTTCTAAAGTAATGGAGAAATCAATTAACCGCCAACTCTTAAACTACCTAGAAACCTTCCGTCTGATCAATGATCGCCAGTATGGATTCCGTCAGTGTCGATCCACTGGTGATATTCTGGCTTATGTTACCCATTTATGGACTAATTCAATGGAAAGGTTCGGTGAAACACAAGTAGTTGCTCTTGACATCTCAAAGGCTTTTGATCGTGTTTGGCATAAAGGTCTTCTAAACAAGCTTCCATCTTATGGTTTGCCAACTGTTTTTAGTAATTGGTTATCCAGTTTTCTCTCTGATCGCTCACTGAGAGTGATGGTAGATGGCTCTCTGTCTTCTAACTTCTCCACTAATGCCGGTGTCCCAAGGTTCAGTTCTTTCCCCCACTCTTTTCCTTTTGTATATCAATGACCTTCTTCCATTGACTGGAAATCCTATCCATAGTTTTGCCGATGATAGCACATTGCATTCAACTTTCCATTTTGAGAAACCTTGTCCTGCTCAATCAACTTCAAGTTCTCGAAAATCTGCTGCCAATTCCTTAAATGCCGATCTTCAGGTAATTCTTCAGTGGGGCAAAGACAACTTAGTTGATTTCAACCCTTCTAAAACTCAGTCTTGTCTTATATCTCGCAAAAAGGATTCTTCTGCTCCTATGCTTATCTTTAGTGACACTCCGATTTCTAGTCAAAATGATATATCTCTTTTGGGAATTACCCTGACTTCTAATCTCTCTTGGCACAAGCACATTACAAATATTGCTTCCTCTGCATCTAAAAAACTTGGTTTTCTCTTTCGCTCTCGGCGTTACTTTTCTTCCAAACAGCTGCTCACTCTGTATAAATCGCAAATCCGCCCTGCCATGGAATATTGTTCCCACATCTGGAGTGGTGCCCCCAAAACCTCTCTCAGGCTTCTTGATTCCATTGAGAAGAGGGCAGTTAGGTTAATTAATGATTCATCTCTAACAGAGTCTCTCCACTCGCTTTCTCATAGACGTACTGTTTCTGCTGCATGCCTCTTCTACAGATACTTCCATGGGCACTGTTCTTCTGAATTGGCTTCTATAATTCCCGCTCTCTCTTTCAAAACAGTCTGAACACGTGCCGCCACCAGCCAACATCCATTTACTGTCCAGCTTCAAACCCACAGAACCAACTTTTCATCTTCCTCATTTATTCATTCAACTGCCGTTTTCTGGAACAACCTTCCTTCATACGTATTTCCTGAAAATTACAATCTACAGAAGTTCAAGTCCAATGTCAACAAATATCTTCTTTCGTCTTTTCAACCTCCAACCCAAGCACGGTACTAAGTACTATAGGTTCCAATACCTCTCGTGTTTGGGGTTCTCATAAAAAAAAAAAAAAAAAAAAGTTTTTTTTTTTTTTTTTTTGAGTATGTTCATATGCACATCTGTCTTCACCACATTTGTCCGTCTGTCTGTCTACATGTAATGACTCTACTTACAGTGGAGCAAGTTTCATAAAATTTTATATTTGAGCCTTTTAAAAATATTTGTTGAGTCATTCCAAATTTAATTGAAATTAGAGAAATAGAAATCTAGCAATTTCTATTTCCTTTTTCTATACAATTTATTAGCTTGTTTGTTTGTTTGTTGTTTGGTTTTTAGGAGCATTAGCAACTAAGGCCATATTGCTTCAAGAATATGCCGTGGTCATTCCCTGACCTTTCCGCATCCTCCATATTTGGTGGCGAAGGGCTTGAACCCAGGTCTAATCAAGAAGCGTGTGCTATGCACTGCTGCTCCTTCCTACCTGGCTACGGAGGCGCCTAGCTTGTTTGTGCATTGGACAGTTGAACGAAAGAATGCAAGACTAGTAATACTGTATTACCTCACTGCTACTTCATCAAAATTAAATAAAGGTATCCAAATGGAGTATAATTAGTCAAAAATATTTCTTCTTTGTGTCCAAAAATGCTCAAGCTTCTGGCAACTATCAAAGAAATGACCAGAAAAGCCTGCAGAGAAAATGCTGACCCTCAAAGTATACATACTATGACTTCAGTATGAGTAATCACAAACTTCTAACCTAATCCAATCTGCAAATACTATTATATTTCCTCCTTATCCCTCTGGAACCTAAGATGCAAAAGAATTTTTTTCTGGCATCAGTCACAAGAAAATTAAGAGATAAAGGTATAAACAACAGATGTAATGTCATAACAGCCAAGTCCAGACCTGCTGCTCCGACCCCACTGAAACCACCTCTATTCCTCTAAGTGTTAATCATTATCATAATAATAATCTTCCAAATGGCATATACTTCAGAGGAAAGGCACCTTAACAAAAGATCCAGATCTATTCAATATGAGAGTAATCAGCACTGCTTAACATATGCAATAACATCCACACCTCCTCAACCAGTCCATCTTTACGACTCCACAAATAACAATTTGCACTCTCAACAGAGAAAAACTGGGACCCTCTTTACAAACAGGAATCACTCTGGTTTCAATGATGTTAGCACTGCAGGGACTAAATCTCAATCAAAGATAGTTAAATTTATTAAAAAGACCCAAAGAAAGAGCCCTATCAATCATACGAAGTTTTCTTGTTTCTCAGCCACCTGAACCCAAATCTTTCAAATGATGATATTAAGATATAAAAATTATGAAGAGATATAAATACAAGTGGTGATATCAACAGACTTAAATATACCTGGTAATCTTATAAAAATCAAATCCAAACCAATCATCCACCTTTAGGGTGGATGATAGTAGCCAACTCCATAGAGCAATACTTGAAGCTGAACACTTGACCAGCAGGTATACCCATAATTCCCTTCAATAGGACCACAAAATACCTTTCATATGAACTGGCCCAGTTAAATTAATCGCATCTGCAGGACATCAGCACACAGCTAATAGTGTATAGAAAACCAAGCATCATCGTGTTAAGATTTGTAACATTTTGAATTGTGAAGTCAAGCAAGACCAAAAATAATCACTGTATTCTTTTTATACAGGGTATGTCAAAATTATGTTAACACTTATATGGAAAAAACATTTATTGTAATCAACATTTATCAATGTTAATCAACATTTACTGTATTGTATACGTGGAATATTATGGTCATCCCATATAAGTGTTAACATAATTTTGACAATGTTTTTTCCATATAAGTGTTAACATACCCTGTATATGAACTGTAAAGTGCAATTTTTTTAAAATTTAGTTTGAAGCAGCTTTTATACACTGTTAAACTACTGTGACTGTTTGCCATATTTAGAAACGTATCTTTTAATTAGATTGATTGAGATATGATATTTAAAACAATATGTTTGTCAAATGGGTTCCTCCCCCTCTACACATGTGTATGTCATTGTAAGCTGTACAATTGTGAGAGTCCTTAAAGAATAGACTATAGTTGCGTGCCACTACTGCTGTTAGGACACGAAAAGAAAAAAGAATGGGGAAAAGTTTAAAAAGTGTGCAAGGCATTTTAAAACTTACACATCTGTATGATCATAATTAGTGTGAGGTTTTAAAAAATAAAAATGTTTTTAGTTCTAGTGAGAAGTAAACTTTCAATTATGATAAGAATCTTAATCATTACATCTTTTACAAAGTTAAAGAACAGAATATTCCCCTCCAAAGGCAGAAACCCAAGTCTGATGAAATGAAACATGCTTTTACTTTTATTTCTAATAAAGTGTCACAGGTAACCCCCAGGTTTATTTCTCTTTGCTTTTCAAGAGAATAGAAATGGGGAAAACACTTTCTATATAAGCACTCAAGGAAATTTCTTCAGTTCTCTGTTTTATTTAAAGGAAATGACTGCCTTTCAAAATTAACATGGGAAAACTTTAGCATTCAAAATTTTATAAGTTCAACACAAATGAACAACTGACTTAGTTATTCAGATGAGAACCTTCAAAACCTAAATGAACATTAAAAATGTTACTAACTCAAATCTAAGTTCATGCATTTCAAAATGAATGTTTAAAATGTTAAGATTTTATAAGCTACTCTTAGAGATAAATACAGTGGTCACTTAGCTTTACTTAAGAAATATTACAGTTAAAGTTGTATGTAATTTTATTTATGCAAGTAAAACTGTTTGTGTGTGTTAGTTTTACCATAGTGTAATCCTTTATGTATCTAACTTTTTGATAATACAACCAGTACTGTAGTCTTAAAATTAGCAGAAGGTATACTCATTGAATGTTACAAAAAGCAAAGCATATACTGTGCATGTCAGGCTTATTAATCAAATTCCAGGGGGGTATAACAGCATATACCCATATATACATAACATATATATTAAAAATAATAAAACTGTAAGTATTGCCTTTATTTTCAGTAAATATTTTAATAATAGATGTTTTTAAGTCTTTCAAAAACTTGAAGGTATACTATTCACCTAAAAAAATCCAGAAGGTATATACCCACATATACCCTCCACTACAGCCCTGAATACAACAATATAACAAATTAATGTTTTATTTCAGGTGTCCGTTATTTATTTAAAATGCAATCCTTTCAAAAACATTGGAGGGAACACAGTTAAAGCCATAAACACCTATGCAGTCCCAGTGATAACAAACTCATTTGGGGTCATAGACTGGACTAACACCGAGCTGGAGTATAGCATGAGAAAGACAAGAACAATGATGACCAAGAGCCACCTGCACCACCTGAAGTCAGCCTTTCAGAGACTGACAATTGCTCGGAAAGAAGGAGGAAGGGGACTGACAGACCTCATTGAGCAACAGAAACCAAATGATTGCTAACCTGAAGGATTACTTCCAGAAACACACAGCAGCACTCCACCAGGCCATAAGGAAGATAGACAAGAGGTATACTCCACTCAACTTAAGCGAGGAGTCCCCTCCCAACCAGGAGGCACAAACAAAGCTAGAAAGATGGGCAGAGAAGACACTCCATGGCAGGCGCTTCAATGATCTCCATCAAGATTGCATAGATAAAATTGCTTCCAATGCATGGCTCACGAGTGGGATGCTCTTCCCCGAGACTGAAGGATTCATGCTCGCCATCCAAGACCAGATAATCAATACCAGAAACTATAGAAAATACATTGCCAAGGAGCCTGGAGTGTCCAATGACATGTCGACAATGCCACCTGGCCTCAGAAATGATCCAACATCACTGCGGGATGCAAGATGATCATCCAGATGAGTACACTCACAGACATGACCTGGATAATACACGAGAATGTAGCAAGGAAACATCAGCTGATTGAAGAAAGTGTACCCTACTACAAGTAAGAACTCCCGGCAGTGCTAGAGACCTCACAGTACACAAGCTGTACTTGTAATTCGACCATGCAAAACAGCTAAGACAATCCCGCACAACATACCGGACATAACCCTTGTGGACAAGAAGGAAAAGGCTACCTGTCTGATTGATATAGTGGTACCCAACACTGGCAACCTGCAGAAAACTCATGGTGGAAAAAAATCAGGAACTACACAAACCTAAGACAGGAGATCAAAGAGATGTGGCATAAGCAACAAGTTACAACCATCCTAATCATCATGTCAACCACAGGAACGGTGCCAAAGACCCTACACAACAGCCTAGCAGCAATAGGTTTCCCAGCGAACACCTACAAGTATCTCCAGAAAGTTGCAATCCTGAACACCTGTAGGATTGTCAGAGATTTCCTCCATCAAGAGTAACACCAGACATAACAACAACCACCCTGTGTACTTGGTAGCAATACCCGTCACGAGGTGGAACCCCCAGTCAGGGAGAAATAATATATATTATTCAGGTGTTGCATTACACGGCCATGCCTCCTGGAGTAATGGAGATCCCACAGAATGAGATGAGTTCACTCTTATGGGGGGGTGAAATTATAATGTAATTGTTGCACAAAACCTAGTCTGGCAGTAAAGTACATTAAAATACACATTATTATTTAAAGTAATAATTCAGTGAAGTAGTAAAAATTGTAAATTAATTTACTATTATAGATTTAGTAATAGATGTTGTTGAGGACAGAAGAGAATCCCATCTTGAAAGCTATATGAATTTTTTCCCTACATTGTTTAAGTGGTTTGAAATAAGATGGGTAGTAATGCCTTTAAGCTGAAGTGCTCAGTGGAAACTGAGCTGAAGAGAGGTAATCATCACCTTATACGACCCAACACAGTATGTTTAGAAATCGCTTCTGGGATGCACATACTTAAATGTCACATTTGCCTGGTGTGACATTTAAGTATGATGCAACCCTACCTTAGTTGAGGTGAAGTGTTTGTTGTGATGGGGACAATATGGAATTTTTGTGGGAGGCAGACAGTAGCAAATGGAAGAAAAATTTTGGATGGGAAATGCACGTCACGTAGGATGACTATGTGCCAGAAATTTTAGTGTGGCATCCATCAATCAGCTGGTTTTGATCAGACATCCTAGACAAAATTCGGTAGCAGCATAAACATGTGTTCCCAGAAGATACCATAGACTTAATGATCACCTATGGCTTAATGTAGATAAATACTGACAGTGTTTCTCTTAACTGAGCCACAAAACTAGTAGAAAGAATTCTGAAGTTATAATAAATTATCAAAAAATTAATAATAATAATGCCTCATAAATCCAGCATCCTCTCAGGGTGCCACATTTTTGAAAGTTATGCACAATCTTAGCTATTCAATAGTAATTTGTATTATATATGTGTATTCTATGCCCAGCAAGCTCAGCCAATAGCATAATTTAATGCATTCACATGATCAGAGGCAAAATTTTGTGTATACACATGTAGATACTAGATGGATCAAAATCATGTGCTGTTACTAATCATGTATATACAAATTCAGTAATCAACTTCTGGTTAGGCAGACAACCAAGTACACATTTTGCTTTAACCTCAATTTGTAGATAATACGCTCCTAATCAAAAGCCATTCAGGTTTAGCTCGCGAGGAACAATAAACAGATAATAATAACAATGTTTATGAAGATAACCGAATATTTTATCTGTATAATATTTACAACTA
The DNA here is from genome assembly GCF_048544385.1 of Mastigoproctus giganteus. Taxonomy (NCBI): domain Eukaryota; kingdom Metazoa; phylum Arthropoda; class Arachnida; order Uropygi; family Thelyphonidae; genus Mastigoproctus; species Mastigoproctus giganteus. The sequence continues at coordinate 181,783,687 of NC_143579.1, read as the reverse complement.
TGCATAAAACAATTGCATTTACCAGATTGGGGAGAGAAAGAGAGAGGTAGAAAGGAACTTATTTTTATGTCACTTCCATCGATCAATGTTGAGTTCTCCATGTTCTTTAATTTTCTGGCAAGATTCAACTTTGTTAGTGGAACTGCAACAAAGAAACCAGTTAAGTTAAAGTGGCAAAAGAGACATTAATATCTATAATATAAAAAAAAAATAATAATAAACTATATTCTTTAATGAGATGAGAAAGAAATAAAGTTGCTTAGATCAGCTGCATAATATCAATTTAAAGTGTAAAGATGGTATTTGTAATTTCTTAAATCCTTTCTTTAAAGTATTTGTAATGTTAAGAAAGCATTTAACTGTAAAGCAAAATCAAAAGTACTTCATAAATGCATTATTCTTCTTTCTATTAATAAAATACTGGTTTTCTTCAAACTTGTGGTGAGAAGCACTTATACAGCAAGATTTATTCTGACAGTTATGGCATCATCCAATCAAATTTTCTAGGTACATCATTGATTATGGTGATAGACTGTTTGGCTTATACTATGGAGAAAATTCCACGGAATTCTGGTAGAAACATCAATTAAATTACTAACTCCTATTATTACTTGCTGTGGTAGTCTGCTGCTAAGGATTAAGATAACTATCTGTATGCATGAATTATGCCAATATGTTATGACATAATGTCAGCTTTCAGTCATAAGTAATAGAAACCAATGAGAAAAAGAGACAAACATCATATGCTTGGATTGTCAGCTAATTGAACATCTGTAATGTCCTTCTCACAACCATTGCTATGAATGAGCTGGAGGAACACCATTCCAGTTAGTCACATGCAATTAGTACATGGCAATATAATGCTATATACAGTATATTATTTTATTAAAATAATACAGTTTGTTATAACAAGTGACTTGTTTTGTAAAATTCCCATTTGACTACTACTCTCAACACACTTAACTACATTATAATTTCAGTTTTTCAAACAGTCTTCCTACACTTAAGTAGGCTAGAGTGATCAACAAAGTAATGAAAATTACAAAACTGACAAAAGAACAGATATCGCCAGTGGCCAGTACAGGTCATCAGTTTCAGGATGATTGCTCATTGAATGCTACATGAGTCATTTCTCACTACTACAATTTCTGAACTTCCAAGATTGATTGCAACACACACACACACACACACACACACACACACACACACACACACACACACACACCAAGGCTGAATAGAAAAAAAAAAAAAAAATAAAATAAATAAATAAATAAAATAATCAGGTAAGGAGAGACTAGCAAAGAATCTGCAATTTCAGAGGTGAGCAATTATACCACCTCAGTAGTCAGTATAACTGCCCTCCTCCGAAGTAAGCTGAAACTAATAGTCCCAACATAACACTAATGCAAAAAATAGTTTAGTGTCTTTGGCTGTCCATTTCTTGGGTGTTGGTACCATTAAAAGAAACCCACAGAGTGCTGACAATATTCAATATAATGGATTCTACACATTATAAAATCTACAGTCCGGATTATACACATTACAAAATTATAATATCATGGTTTTATTATGCAGGAACTGGAGTGGTATAATACTAGATACTAAAGAAGAAATTTGCATTTTCCTTCTAGAAACTGTGTACTGTAAAAATGACTGAGTGTTTTTATCCAGCAAATGCATGTTACCAGAGTGCTCCAATAAAAAAGCTTGAGTAGGAGATATCACAGTGAGACTATTTTTTGTGGTATGGAATTAGAATCCTTGGTCACAGTGCCTGTAACTCTTGTGGCCATATCCTAAGACTAGTACATTAACATTTTGGACATTCCCACTTACTCTTATCTGGTCTGAAGAGAGCAATGCTGCAGAAAGCTGCCTGACCAGCATAGAGTTGATCATAGAACATCTCTAGGTTGAACTAGAATGTAACTCCTCTTAAGGCTGTGCAGTTGATGACGGTTATTATTTTTTGGAATTTGCATTGAGGTGACTGGTCAAGAGGCATCAGAACAGTGTAAATAAATTTCATTAACCAGCCCTGACAGTGAAGCAAATTAAGGTTAAAAAACCCAACTGTCAACAAGAACCATATTAAGAGTCATGGGCTCCAAGCACAATGTAATTTTGAGGACCGCATGGTTAAAAAAAAACCAGCAAACAAACAAAAAACCTCACTGTATATACATACTTGAAAACAATTGCCCTAGACACTAGATTCTTTATCCATGTCCAAAATACAACCAAGCTTAGGAATACTAATGGGTGAGAAGGTAGTGATGGATATCAAGTAAGTATTTTTATCCAAAAATAAAATAATGTGGCATTTTAGCATTAGTAGAGGCATTCGATGCAAGAAAGCAAGCTTATGCAGCATCAGCCAAAAAAAAAAAAAAAACCCACTTCCACTTCACCCCTCTGTTCATTCGAAATACCTGTCCAGCTGAGCCTTAAACTTATTTAGGCTATCAATTTCCACGACAAGGGATGGAAGTCTGTTCCACTAACCAACCACCTGCTGGCTAAAGGCAAATTTCCACACGTCTATCCTACATCTGTCTTTCCTCAATTTGAATTTATGCCCTCTCAGGTGATTATTCTGAGCAAGAGGAAGAATCCCATCAGCATTGAGCATGCTCAAACCATTCAAAGCTTTATACACCTCTATCAGATCACCTTGCTGGTGCCTAGTCTCCAGACATTTGCAAAACTTAAGCCTTTCTTCAACAGAGCACTCCTTTGTTCCATTCACTAATCTTGTTGCCGTTCTCTGTACTCGTTCCAGCAGCTCTACATCCTTCTTGAAATGAGGCCTCCAGACCTGTATACAGTACTCTAGGTGTGGCCTGACCATTGCCTTATACAGTCAGTCCTCGTATAACACGTGTTTACACTACACGAATACGATCGTACACGATTTATAAATTGGGGAATGATATCTTATATAACACGAACCGAATTCGCTTATGCACGATTCGCCTTCGTGTTTACAAGAAATGGCAGTTGAACGCAACACAACAGGAATGAAGAGAAGATTCTGAAAATGTATTTGTTTTTTATATCAGTGAAGGGGAAACGCATTTCACCATAATAACGTAGAATTCCACTACTGGTATTATCGCAAATGCAATTAGATCGAGTTTACTACCAAGTTTATAACAGATTCCACTAGCAGAAACGCAACTGGAAATTATTTTTATTGTTTTATGGTAGTAACCCCTAGAAATGTGCTTTAGTAAAATGTGAGGTGTTAATAGTGTATCTCTGCCTTCATGGTGTTGTTTATTCAGTTGCTACACACGCGCAGCTTTGTTTATGTGTATCAAGCGTGCCTCCTTGTTTTGTAATTGTGCTTTATTCCCTATAAATGAGTAAAATACTTAAAATGTGTGAAAAGGAAGCGTCCTGGTGAAGACACTGCAGATTCAGAGAGAAAAAGAAAAGCATTATTGGTAAACAGAGGCGGACTGGATCAAAAATTCTTACACAGGAAAATTTATAGTGGCCTCATACTATAGTTTATGGCCAAAATCACACCAGCCTCCGGCCCACCAGGGTTTTCCCCGGTAAGGGGAAATCGATATTTCTCTATCGATAGAGGCCAGTCAGCCTCTATTGATAGAGAAAAAATATGAAATTGTGAAACGCTTTGAGTGAAATGAAAGACCATGTGATATTGCATGTGCTACAGACCTAAATGAAGCAACACCGAGAATTACAAAGAATGCAGAGAAAATAAAAACAACTTTCAAGCAGGAACAACTCAAAGTGTAATTAAAATCCATCAGATTAAGACCCAAAGAATTGGAAGAGATGAAACGGCTGTCATCTGTTTGGATAGCAAAATCAAACAAAAACCAAGTTTGCTTACGATAGAAGCAAAAGCATTAGAAATATTTTATTATGTGATAGTCGTAATAAAATACCAAAGTATTTTAATACAATTATTTATTGTGTTTGATAATGTTTTGGTTACAAATGTGTGTTCAATCTTGGGTGGTCGGCACCTAACCCTATTTTTCCCATAGGGCCTGTTGTTTATAATGCACGATTTTGCATTGCACGAAGGTTTCTAGGAACACAACTATCGTGCTATACGAGGACTGACTGTACAAGGGAATAATCACCTCCTTATCCCTACTAGAAAATTCCTATATATCATTGACAATACACCATGAGCTACTCTTGCAGCCCGTCTGCACTGCTTAGAAAACTTCATATCTGTCTGCACAATTATCCCCAGGTCCTTTTCGTTCTCTACCACTGTCAGTGTAGTATCACAGAGTTGATACATTGCTCTGGGGTTGCTGTTTCCCATATGTAGTACTTTACATTTGTCAATGTTATACTTCATTTGCCACCTCTTAGCGCATCTGCTCAACCTTTCCAGATCCTGTTGCAGCAGCATAGTGTCAGTAGTGCCCTTGACAACCCTGCCAACCTTCGTATCATCTGCAAACTTGGACATTAAGCTTGATATACCATCATCATTATCATTTATAAATACAGAAAACAACGATGGACCCAACATAATAACATTAGTCCATGATGAGCAGTGTCCATGATTACCACTCTCTGTCTTCTCCCCCTCAACCACCCCTTTATCCATAGCAGCAATTTGCCTCCAATGCCACACCACTCCAATTTGTGCAGCAGTCCTCCATGTGCAACAGTATCAAAAGCCTTTCTAAGATCCAAGTATATAATATCAAAGTTATTCCCTGCATCCAGTTCTTTTGTGACTGCATCATAGTATCCAATCAAATTGGTCAGGCAAGACTTCCCCTTAACAAAAAAACCATGCTGTGTCCAAGCTATAACTGAAGTCTTGTCTAGATGATCCTGCAGTGCTTCTTTAACCAGTGCCTCCATTAATTTTCCTGGAACAGAAGTTAAATTCACAGGTCTATAATTACTTGTGTCAGCCTTTGATCCTCCTTTGTGAATTGGGGTCACATTTGCACATCTCCAGTCTATGAGTACCTCCCCTGAATCCAAGGAAGCTCTCATAATTATGGCTAAGGGTTTGCTTACTTCCTTTGCTGCCTCCTTTAATATAACTGGATAGATCCCATCCACCCCCCCAGGTGCCTTTCTTGTGTTTATCTTCAACAATTTCTCCTCCACTTTACTCTCAGTTAATACAAGATTCTCTAGCTTACTGCCAGAGTTGTATACACCTCTGGCATTCCCCTTGCTGAATAACTCCTCATGTGTGAATGTCGATGCAAAATATTCATTTAGTTTTTTAGCTACCTGAGCAGGATCATCAACAGTTGACCGGTCGATATCAAGTGGACCAATCTGATTCATCCCCTTCCTTCTAGAGTTTACATAAGTAAAGAACTCTTTGCTGTTTTTCTTTGCATCCCTTGTAATCTGCCTTCGCCTGCCTAACCTCCTTTGTAACTTGGTTACAGATCAACTTGTATCTATCATAGGCTTCTGTGTCACGTGTTAATTTGTATGTATCCCATGCATTTTTCTTCTCTGCCATATGTCTCATTAGTTCATCTGACATCCATTTAGGCATAAACCTTGAACAATATTTCTTAGTTGGTATGTAAAGCCTAGTAGCTTCCAAGATAAGTTCTTTGAATGCTTCCCATTTTGAATTTGCTGTTGGTAACATCATCAGTTGGTCCCACTGTATAGAATTTAAATACTGTCTCAGTCCATCGTAGTCGCCTTTACGAAAGCAATAACCCTTCCCTTTACCCCTAATGGTAGTTACCTCTTTGAGTAAATCCCACTTCAGCACACTGTGATCACTGCCACCTAGTAGTTCATTTATCTGCAGATTCTTAATGCATGAAGAATCACTACTGATAATCAAATCAAGAGTATTACTCCCTCTGGTTGCCTCCCGAACATGCTGAGGTAGAAAACAAAAATTTGTGCATGTGCCCACTCTGATATTCCCTGTCTAAAAGAAACTTTTAATTAGCTTTCAGTTCCACAATATAGTCCCTCTTATGATTTAGGGGAATATTGGTGAATACTAGGGAATTTTGGAGTCTAGAGAACAGTTAGGTTGGTAACACTGAAACAGGAACTGATATGCCATGTTTTTTAAATTTTATTTATTTTTATTTATTTCTGTGCATTATTTACCTTGCAAGTGATGTTATGAGTGATGTTCATTTCCCCCCCCCCCCCAGGTTAATGGACAAATATTACATAAAAAGCCAGGATGCCACAAATTACATAAAAAAGCCAGGATGCCACAAATTACATAAAAAAGCCAGGATGCCACAAATTACATAAAAAAGCCAGGATGCCACATAATTGACTCCACTTAATTAATTCAGCCACTTATTTTGGCTGAATTAATTAGTATGGCAGGGGATGAAAAACCATGGGCACCTTATATTTGCTGCAATACAGGTGCTGTAAATCTCCGTGAATTGTTGAATAACAAAGGATGTTCAATGCCTTTTGCCATCCCAATTATTTGGAGGGAGCCTTAAAATCATGTAAATGACTTATTTCTGCATGGTGCCTCTTCTTTAGCATGGCATGTCAAAAAAAAAAAAGTGAACTCTGGAATAACCCAACATCCCATCAGCTCTCCAACCAGTGGCACGTGGGGATGGTCTACCTGTACACCCTCCAGAAGAGTACACTTTGGAGTCTGATGAAGATGGGGACAGTGTGAGGAATGATGGTCAAACTGGGCCTTCAACAACACAGGATCCTGATTTTGTGCCAGAACCTGAGTCACCAAGTGAGTCACACAGAATCACTCAAAGTGAACTAAGTGATCTAATTCGAGACCTAGATCTAACGAAAGATAAAGCAGAGCTTCTGGGATCAAGGCTCCAACAGTGGAATCTTCTGCAACCAAATGTCAAAGTGTCTGTGTACAGGAGCAGGCAGAATGCTTTGACTCCATATTTTAAAAGTGAAAACAACCTTGTTGCCTGATGTGATGTCAGTGGTTTGATGACAGCTTTCAATGTGGAGCACAACCCACAGGACTGGAGGCTATTCATAGACTCATAAAAGCAAAATTTAAAAGCTGTTTTGCTCCACAATGGCAATGCTCTTCCTTCAATTCCTCTAGGCTATGCTGTCCACATGAATGAGACATATGAGAATATGAAATTAATACTGGAAGCGGCAATGAAGTACAAAGACCACCAATGGCAGATCTGTGGAGACCTGAATGTGATTGCAATACTGCTGGGCATGCAGTTGGGATACACGAAGTACTGCTGTTTCCTGTGTAAGTGGGATAGTTGAGCTAGGTCCTCACACTACACGAGAAAAGTCTGGCCTATAAGGAAAAATCTGCGCCCTGGGAAGAAAAAAATGTCCAGCACAATTCTCTTGGTTGATCGAAGCAAAATTCTTCTGCCCCCTTTACACATCAAACTGGGACTCATGAAGAACTTTTTTAAGGGGATGAACCAGGATGGAGAAGCTATCAAGTACCTGAGAGGACAATTTCCACTGAGTAATTCTAAGGTTAAGAAAGGAATCTTTCTTGGTCGGGAAATTTTTAAATGATGAAAACTTAGAGCAAGTTCTGCAGGGTAATGACAACACAGCTTGGGAAGCTTTTAAGTGTTGTGCATGACTTTCTGGGGAACCAAAGAGCTGGAAACTATGTTGAGACTGAACAACCTTCTAGAAATGCTGCAACACGTCACTGAAATTAGGCTGCAACACGTCACTGAAAATCCACTTTCTCGACTCTCATCTGGACTTCTTCCCCGACAACTGTGGTGCAGTGAGTGAGTGAGTGACGAGCACAGTGAGCAATTTCACCAAGACATTTCAGCAATGGAAAGAAGATATCAGGGTAGGTGGAACACTTCTATGCTTGTTGACTACTGTTGGACAGTAACAAGAGATGCCCTGGAAGTGGAATACAAGCGACAAGGCACTATCACAAATAGGCCACATTTTGAGAAAGTACTTTCAGTTCCTGTGCAGTTTTCTTGTGTTCTTATTTTTTTTTATGTTTTAATTAAAAACAACTGATTTATGCTGTATCAAGGAAATGTAAATATGAGATTGTTTTAATATTACTTTTCACTCTGACTACTACTGAAATTACTATATTCTTAGACAATAGTGAAAGTACTGTATCTCAAAAATTAGAGCTAATAAAAAATTAAGTCAGTTTTTGTTTATCTTGACCCAAAATTAGTAAAGTTTGCCTATTTTTAGAAAGGAAAAAAATTCAAAGCATTTTTGTTGTCGAACAGTATAATCAATTGTACCTCACTTCCTTTCTTTGAAACTATTTTCTCCATTCCAGCTTTTCTAACAGTGAGGTATTTTCCTTGATTTTACTATTCATAACTTCAGCTGGCTTCAGTTTTCTAGTCACAAAGACCCAGATAGTCGAGATGCTTAGATTTTCGCAATTACTAACGACCTCATACAGATTCTTCATTTATCCACTGGAAATTTTTCTCTCACAAACAACCCTTCCAAGTAATGGTTGATGAGTGAGAATAGTAAGGAAACAAAATTTACAGGGTGTAACCATGAAATAATGAGTCCAGTTTTGTTGTCCAGCTTCTACAGGATAGCTGGGTGTGTTGTTCTATTACCCTTTGAAATGAATTGTTCTAACAAGCAGTTTCATTATAATTAGAAATGTTCATGCAGGAACTGGTGAGCTAATGCAAGATACTAAAGCAGAAATTGCCCTTGCTTTTTCTCTGTACCAATTCTTCCACAACGTCTACTATTTTAGATGAAAAGTAAGGTGGAAATCTGTAAGTGAATCAATTTTAGATTTTCAGTTAAGTTTATACAGATGAAACTACATCTAGAACAAGAAATTTGTCTAAAGAATGATTTTTCGAAAAATAAATGCTCTTTTATGGGTAAGGGGAGAACATTTAAATATGCAGTTTCTGTCAAGAGAGTACCAAAATTTTGAGTATAGAAAAACTAAGTTAATCACCTGTCTTGTCCACCAGACTTTGCCAATGAGATTCCCCACAAAGAACAGACACCACGAAAGGAAAAGAGATTTTCTGCACTGATGATATTAAAAAATTAAATAAATAAATATATTAAGTATGCCCACTATGTTTAAACAATGAGTTCTAGAAATTTTTTCCATAGTTGGTATAAAAACTGCTCTGAAGGAAATTCAGTAATATGGATTAATAAAAGATGTTTATTAAAAACTGTCATTAATTTAGTCTCAATGCATTATTAATTGCTAGCTTCTTACTGAATCCACCAATCTACTGTAGAAAGTTAGCATAATTGTGAGCATTGCCATAATAAGATGCTGCTTCACCTTTTCTATAACTACTTATATTCTTCTTGATGGCTTGTCACAACAAGTTGCTGACCAATGTAATTGGTCAGTTACTTCTTGTGACAAGGTAATTGTAAATGTGTAATTGATCACCAACTTGTCACAACAAGGTAGTGACCAATACATATCACTCAAATGGTTTGTTAAATGCAGCTTTTGCATTTCCATTCACTGAGATAGCATTCTTATTGTGTTACATTTAGCATGCGACATAGCCTGCATACAATAAGACAAATTCCACACATTCTAGGTCAAAAGTGACCATTCCTGTACATCACATTTGGGACCAGATGTGATGTACAGGAATTCAGCTATCTTCTTCCATCCTCAATGCCACTGGAAGTTGGAAACTTTATCTCATCACCATTCAGTCAACAAGGTGAGGTGGCCTATATAAGACCTTCAGCTGGTGGCCTTTCCACGGTTGGTGTACTCTTGATGACATTAGATATGGGTCCTGGCACAAAATAGACCAGGATTTAGGTCATTCTGTGCACAGAATGATAGTCTATTTCAGGAGTGACCAACTGAATTTGTGATGCGATTACTTTTTTTTCTATAAAATCTGCAATCTACCATCTCAAGAATTTCATGCACATGGTTAAAAAAGTTAAACACATTGAAAAATGTTTATAAATTTTAAAATTAAATACAATTCAGAATTCTTATTTTAAATTCATACGTATTTAAATTTTTAATTTATGTGAAGTTTGTGTCTTCAGGTCATCTGCAAAGCTTTTCGAAATCGGGGATATACTGTGATAAAGCCAACCATAAAGCATCTTCTGTATGCAAGTCCGTAAGAGTTGAGCAATTCTTCATCTTTCTTTGTTTCAAACACGAAAATGCCGATTCACATAGACATGTGGAACCAAAACAGGAATTTAAAAGTTCACTGCATTTTTTTACATTTGATTACTTTTCTCGGCAAACATATTTCCAAAAACCTTTTTTTCTGATGATCTGGCTTTTAGGAAGATACTGTTTCGCAATGTAATAATTTAATTTTCAAGTAATATTTTCTCCAAGTGAAAAATCTCAGTGATTTTTTTCTGCAATTTGTTTCATATCTAAGTCAACATTAAATGGATAAGAAATATATTGAACAATGCCTTCAATTGTTTTAAAATCACAATCTGATTTCAAAATTGTCCACAACTTTCTAAATTTCAGAAACATATTTTTCATTATTAAATTCAAAAACTGGATATTTTTTCAAATGCTCTTAAATATTTCAAAATGATCAATTATTTTTTCTCTGAGATCCTTAGCCATTGCCAAAAATTGATATTCATATGCAGAAATACTACTAATCATGTCACCCACATTTTTATTTTTTCCTTATAATTCAAATTCAGATCACTTAATTTACTTGTAAAATCTGCCAAAAAAGCCAGATCACACAACCACTCCTTATTTTGTAGCTGCTGATAATTTCCCCTTTGAACAAATTTTTTAATTTCATTCAGCAAATTTTGAATTCTCTGTAGAAATTTACTCCGACTCAGCCACCTCACATCTGTGTGCAATATCAAGTTCTGGTTTATTTTCATCTAGTTGCATTTTGAAAGTCGCCTTTGAAGAGACTGTCCTCTGATGGAATTTACGATTTTGAAAGCTATGTCCATAACACTTTTAGTATTTAATCTTTTACTGGCTAACACTTGTTGGTGGATGATACAGTGGATAACTCAAAATCTGGAAATTTATTATCCTTTTGGCACAATGCGCTGAATCCATTTATATGCCCCGTCATTGCAAACAATGAGTCCAGTCCCGTATCAATAACAACAGATGAGCTCCATCTGTTGTTATTGATACAAGCTTAAATAGTGGTAATTCAACTTTTTCAATAAAATTTTTAAATGCGTTAAACATATCAAGAACTCTAGTTCTTTCTTTTAATGAAACCATACTCAGCAGTTCTTCCCTGGTAGCACAATCATCAAAAACCATACTTATAAAAATGAGCAATTACGCTGTATCACTGATGTCTGTAAATTCTTCCAGTTGTAAAGAAAAGGACACACAATTAGCAATTGTTTGCTGACATTTTTGCTCATTTTTTCGATGCGTCGCATCACAGTATTTCGAGATAATTGCAGATCTTGAAGAGCACTTTTAATTTCATTTTTGTAAATTTTCAAAAAGAGAATCTGTTATTTCTAAAAATGTATGTCTTTGATAAATTGACCATCATAAAACGGTTTGCATTTTTTTGCAAGAAGATGACTCACTTTAAATGATGCTACAGTTACTGGTTTAGATTGTAAATTAGGTGTCATGAAGAAATATTGTTGTGCGAATAATCTCAATGCAAGTTCTTTTAATTTAGTTTTTCTAAGGTCGTTATTACACGGAAAATGCAATTGGTATTTACCATGGAGTGTGTTAAAGTGCCTTTCTAAATTTCTTTTTTGGGTATAGCCATGGAGGCATTTCAAATCAATGCAACATTTTTCTTTTATCATTACAAAAAAGTACAGTAAACCCCCGCTATTCGCGGGGGTTACGTTCCTGAGAAATGTCGCGAATACCGAAAAAGCGAATACTGAGTTATGGCTCCCACAGTAATAAAGGGGTTCCGTTCCAAAGTATGAAACATATAAGAAAAACTAGTCTAAAATTTTGTCTATGTATGTATTATATGTACCTTCATAATATGACCATTAGAAATGCAAGCATATGGCATCGAAATGAAAATAAGGAACAATTTAATATTAAATTGTAATATTTATTAGAAATTTCAAACAAATCTTTCAAACCAGCGCCTTTGCTAGCTAAAAACTTATCCCGCCAGTGCTATCACCAGTTTCGCTATAGTGTTGATAAAGGAGTTTTGCTTTTTCACGAAAAATGAGTGAACTTAACGGAATTTTATTTTGAGTTCGATCTCCTATCCACAGATTTAAAGCTTTTCCCATTTTTTCTAATTTAACATCACGAGTTACTTAATCAATTAGCACGTTTTCACGGACACTACGGCGGATTTCTTGATTGATCGTACCATTGACTCATTGATTTTATAATGTTTTGCCACTGAGGAGACACTTTCACCATTAGAAATTTTGTCTAATAACTCAATTTTATTCACTAATGTCATCACCTTTGATATTTTCACATTTCCCTCATTATTCCCTCAATTCAATTCATTTCCCTCACATTTCCCTCAATTCAATTTATAAGCATATAAATTAAAAGCAAACGACGAAACCTTCCACGGCAAGCGCATAACACATACTGACCAAGGATTAGCGAGAAACATCCACTCTCGTGATTTTGTCACCCCTCTCCCTCCCACCCACCCATTGAGCTCTATTTTGACCAGGAAAGATAATTTTAGCCACGCCCATGTTTTTTATGGCGGAAAATATTCACGGCGCTTTAAAATTCACATTTTTTTAGGTTTCATTTTATATTAAATCAGCGATTGCGAATACACGAAACCGCGAATAGCGGGGGGTTTACTGTATTCTAATTCTCACCTCTTGATGAAAATGATAAGTTTTACTCTTTTTCGTAGTATTCATTTTAAATCAAATCAAAGGGTATAACTGGATAATATAAGCTAAATAAGAATTCGACACATACACTATGCTCGCCACAATGTAACTGCGTGAATTTTTACAAAAGAAGCCTAGCAGCAGAGCAGCAACAAGAGTAGTCACATGGTTCAATGGATTTGTAATAAGCATATGCAGTGGGGTGCATAATAATAAAAACATTTAGATTTTGACTAACCTATTTTTTATATATTTAAAATTTGTTATGATCGACGGAAATTAAAGCCGTGATCGACTTGTTGGCCACCCCTGGTCTACTGGATGCTGTAGCAACAGGCACTAATGTTGTATAGAGACAGTGCACCACATGATGGCAGTAGGTGCTGTGCGTTGAAGTCACTACTGGGAGTGATCCTAATGCAAAACTATCAGTGTCAATACTGAAAACTTCTAAAAGAAAAAGCAGTCACAAAATGGCCAAATTAGAACAAATTCCAAAAAAAAAAGTCACTTATCCTTATACTAATCTCTTAAACTTACCTTACAGACTGAAACAGGTGCATCTGAAGCTCTGGAAAGTCCACATTTCTACAAATAATTGATGCAAAACTGGTTTTTCTTATCTCGTTGATTTGATCTATAAACAAAAAAAATGTCAATCATAACATTACAAATGTACTTTCCATTTATGTAATGAAATTTATGTAAAAGAGAAATTAAGACAAAATTGATAATTATGCAAAAAAAATTACCTAGAGGCAAGAGTATTCCACTACAACTTCCTAATTGAATGTGATGCACAGTTCATTTGTTTTTCTTTATTTTACATTAACCAAGTTGCAGGATTTATGAACATGAACACAGAGGACTTTATACTTACTTGAAAAAAAGTCATTTTTAGGCATTATCATATATGCATAAAGCACCTGTTGTCATTGCTATGCCCACATGTCATGAACTCACAGTGGATGGATTTTCACATTAAATTTTATATTTGTTTCTTTTAGAACAATTTGTGAAGCCTTCCTAAATTCTGTTAAAATTTGTCCAATAAAATACGGAATATATATTTTTTTGTTTTCATAAATATCATATAGGCTATATACCACATATTGTAGATGAAGCACTGGATACTATGTTTGCTGCCATACACTGAGTGGAAGAATGAGTAAGCAATATGCCAAATGCAAAGAAACAAGGTATTCTCTGTTTGTACATAAAAGTAATAACGTTGTTGCTTTCTGCTTGCGATTTTATTACAATTTTTCTTATTGTTTATAAATCATGATTTGCTAGCATACGTGAAACGTAACACTGCATTCATCAACCAACTTATTCAAGCATCATGCTTTCAGTATACAAGTTACGTACATATATGAGAGATTCAGAGAAAAAATATAAATCTGCCTCACCAACACCCACCAGACAGCCAAAACTCCCATATTTTCTTTAACAACCATAGCAAACTTTTGTAACCTTTCCCACATGATGTCACAATATGGTAGTTTGTAACTGAGGAGATTGTGTCTACTTAAAAATCATGCCATTCAAATGCTTTCCATTATAATTTATGCAATCACTAAATTGGGTCAGTACACTTTTCATTCTATGTACTTACTCTATGTAATTAGAAACACCATTTATATCTTCAGAAATTGTCATTTAAATTCAAGTAGACCCTTAGGAGATTTCTTGTAAATCTATTTTCCTCCAATATCCGTATTAGAAAAAAAGTCTAGTGGGGACAAATTTAATTAGTTAATATACATTAAATTTCAGGCACATTAGTAAACCTGTTTCAAAAGTATCCACATACTACATGCCATTATTTGAACTCTCCCAAATATTTTATTACTCATGTCTCAGACAGTTTTTAAATTCTGTACAGTGGGATCAACTGACGATGTTATCAACAGCAAATTCTAAGTGGGAAGCATTCAAGGAATTAATCGTGGACGGTACTAAAAGTTTCATAGTATTAAGAAATGTTGTTCAAGGTTTAGGCCTAAATGGTTGTCAAATGAACTAATGAGACTCGTGGCAGAGAAGAAGAATGCATGGGATGCATATAAATTATCAGGCGACGCAGAAGCCTATGCAGATATAAGCTAGTCTGTAATCAAGTCACAAAGGAGGTTAGGCAGGCGAAGGCAGATTAAGAGAAATCTTTGGCAAAGGATGCTAAGAAAAACAGCAAGGATTTCTTTACTCATATAAACTCTAAAAGGAAGGGGATGAATCTGATTGGTCCACTTGATATCGATGGTTCAACTGTTGATGATTCTGCTCAGATAGCAAACAAACTGAACGAGTATTTTGCATCTACATTCACACATGAGGAGTTAAGAAGAATTGAAAATGCCAGAAGGTTATCAAATTGTAGCAGGGTGCTTAATGATTTTGTAATAACTGAGTACAAAGTGGAAGAGAAATTGTTGAAGTTAAACATAAGAAAGGCACCTGGGGTGGTTGGGATCTATCCAGTTATATTAAAAGAGGTGGCAAAGGAACTAAGCAAACCCTTAGCCATAATTATGAGCGCATCCTTGAACTCAGGGGAGGTCCCCATGTACTGGAGATGTGCAAATGTACGCCCAATTCACAAAGGGGGATCGAAGGGTGACAAGAGTAATTACAGACCAGTTAGTTTAAAACTTCTATTCCGGGTAAAATAATGGAATCACTAGTTAAAGAAGCATTGCAGGATCATGTAGACAAGACTTTATAATATACCTTAGGTTGCACAGTAGGGATGCATGACACCCCAGTGACTACTTGTGTTCCATCCCAAAAAATGGTGACCATAATCTTGCCAGCTGAAGGTTGTGTCCAAAATTTTCTGGGAGGGGGGGGGAGAACCCTTGTGCTTCCACTGAATTGATTCTTGCTTGGTCTCAAGATCCCGGTGATGAACCCATGTTTCATCACCCGTAACAATTCTGGAGATAAAGTTTCAGGATCCTGTCCATAAAGCTTTAAATTCTCTTCACAACACCATACTTTGAATTGTGAGAAATCTGGGGACCCACCTTACATTGACACAGTCATCCCCAAATGTTCATGGAGGATGTTTATAACTGTTCTTTCAGTTATGTCACATTCCCTGGGGATTTGAGCAACCTTTAAATGTCTGTCATTCGGCACAAAGGTTTCAACAGCATGGCACATTTCTGGAGTGGCCGCTGTCACAGGCCTTCCTGGACATGGATCTTCAATGGACTCTCCACCCCACTTGAATTGTTTTGACCAGAATTTCACCCAGTACTCTGAAAGTACACTGTTGCTATACATAGCCATCATCCCTTCATGAATGGCCTTTGGCCCATGTCCTTCTCCAGTGAGAAATTTGATGACTGAATGATTTCCACTTTCAGCACATTCGCAATTTGATATAGATGTCTTTCTTCTTTCTGTTACTGCAGCACAACCTAAAAACACAGTGGAATTAAAATTAGTATGATTCAAGTTGAGATATGTGGTAGTGGCAATAGTAGGGTTTTAGGAGCATCACTAACTAAGGCCATATTGCTCCGTGTATACTCTAAGTTGCATGTGTGCTGAGGTGATCTTTTGTTTGCTGCAGGAAAAACCCGAGTTTAAGGGATAAAAACCCATGCTACCCTTGCCTGAGACCAACTAACTCAGCTACTTTGTGTAAAAGGCCCATAAAATTCCTCGGGACTCAAACTCCAGTCTTTTCCACCCGCTGAGAGGGACAGCAATCCTACCAACTGTGAAACCAAGAGGGTTTCAGATATGTAGGAACATGACAGATCATGAATCATTGAAATATAAATGGGAAGTACCTTAGGTAGTAATTTATTGAACTTTCCTCGTGTATCCATTCTTTTACAAACACTGGCTCCATTGGGGTTGAACACAGAATAACTAAAAAAAAAAAAAAAAAACGACTAAACAATAGCACAAAACACAAATCAAATGATAATTTTGCATTTCCCACGAAAATCAGAAGACAATTTGCATCCAATCAAAACAATCAGAAACGCAAAATGATGTAAATGAAGCATTCCCAATAATCAGCCAATCAGAGAATGCAACCGGACAATAATCCGTTCTTTGGCCACTCCCACAAAGATACCCATGTTCTGGAGAATAACCATTAATCTATTTGTCAAACATAATTTAATGTTAACTAATCAAAAAGGCTGTAAAAAATTCCAATAAAAACCTATCCATTCCCACGAGCACAAAATCGTTCCAATGTTCATGTTTGAATACCAAAGGAGTTAAATGCAGTGGATATTGTCCACAGCAAGTGTTCATCTGAATTCTAACAATTGACATTGTGTATTAAGACTTCCACGTTTCAGTTTAGATCTTCAATATAAAACAGTCTTTCATTGAAGAACTGGCCTGGAAAGTAGAGAAGCACCACCCCAGGCGAGTATGGGCTTGGCACACCCAGGGTCCTGAGCTGGATATCACCTTTCTTGGTGATCTCTCTCTCTCTCTCTCTCTCTCTCTCTCTCTCTCTCTCTCTCTCTCTCTCTCTCTCTCTCTCTCTCTCTCTCTCTCTCTCTCTCTCGAATTATTTTTTTTATTTTTTTATTTTTTGGCTGGTGCAGCATAAGCCTCAGGCTTCCTTGCACCATATGGCTAATAATAATAATGTCCATTTTCTAATAATTCATGCCAAACTGAAGAGATAGTGATGGATCGAAAATCGAAGGGATTGACTGATCTAGCATGTTTATATTGAGCATGGGACTATACTCAAGCCAAGGAGGATGAACCCAGATTTCTGCAAATATTCTATTGATACAGATTATGGGAACAGCAATATTGGTCTTCCTTGGAATTAGAACACTTAGTTAACTGATTTATTATTGCAAACAGTTCTAGTTCAGAGATAACGGCATTCTAAGGCTTGGCACGTTAACTGACTCACTGTCCCATGACGGATCCATCAGTACTTTGTGCGAGGACAAGAACCTAAGGATTCTGTTGGGTGTAATACTTAGGACTCTCAATTTTGCGTGGGGGAGAGGAAAAAGGTTGTAATGTAGGTGATTCCGATTTGGATATCGTCATAAACACAGTGGATAGAGGCAATTCTTGATACACTCGAAACTCTATATAAAGACCCCCAGTTGAATGAGAAAGCAGTTATTATATCGATTGATCAAAAAATAGCATTAGTTTAATGAGAAAGAGAAATTGGCCGGGACCAACCACAGAGTTATAACGTATGGGACATTAAGAATGGGGTCGATATAAAACGCTTCGAATGTATTATCAATTCTACAAAGAAAGCTGAGAATTTTTCTTTCAGATATTGCTGCTTTTCCAGACCTAGGACTGTTAGCTTGCAGGTGCACACCCATGATTTTTCTTTGGGGAGAGCCGCTGCTGTGACTTACATTTTTTTCTATCGAGTTTTTGGGATGGCTGAAGCCGGAGACTCCCTCCCCCACGCCAGGTGATTTCGTATTGGCTTACTAGCAAACTGCACCGATTTCTGCAATATTTTGCAAACATCATTTTCCAATTTGTTCAACTCTCTTCAGCAGAGGAGCCTGCCAGTCGCTCACACAACCATCGTTAACAAAACACTTGTAAATGTTAACAACCAAGAACTGACGGTTTATTTGAAGGAACACTCAAGTTACTTAACCCTCCCCATACATGTTTCGAAATTGTAGTTGTGCTGTTACAAGAAATTTAGTTTCGTGACGATTTCTCTGCCCATATGCCATTTCGAGTTTCTACTAATTACTGTTATTGCGAGTTATCTAAGATTAAGCACTTTCGCTCCAGGATTTTCGGAAGGGGGAAGGGAGAGAAAAAAATATGTATAATCATTCAAAAGAATTCGTTCATCTCATGTTCGGACTGTTTTGAAAAAGGGCAAGAAGCCAATTCAGAAGAACAGTGCCCATGGAAGTATCTGTAAAAAAGGCATGCAGCAGAAACAAGTATGTCAATGAGACAGCAAGTGGAGAGACTATTAGAGATGAGTCATTAATTAACCTCTTTTGAATGGAATCTAGAAGCCTGAGAGAATTTTACTGCCCACTTCAAACCCACAGAACAAACTTTTCATCTTCCTCGTTTATTCATTCAACTGTCGTTTTCTGGAACAACCTTCCTTCATACTTATTTCCCGAAAATTACAGTCTACAGAAGTTCAAATCTAATGTCAACAAATATCTTCTTTCGTCTTCTAAACCTCCAACCCAAGCACAGTACTAAGTACTATAGGTTCTAATACCCTTCGTGTTTGGGGTTTTCATAAAAAAAAAAAAAGAAAAAGAAAAAAACAAGTGTACATTAGAATCCCCTCATTCATTCACGTGCATATACACAACTGAAAAACAGAGTCGGCCGGACGGCAAAACTGAATTATTTCCCCCCCCCCATGGTTTTGTAATGTAAGCTGGAAGTGAGATGGAATAAGAAAAAAAAAATGTGTGCAGTCGAAAACCGTTGCGAACAACTCTCTTAACAGTATAGGCAGTACATTTTTTGTATCAAACCAAGAGTATTTCACATGAAAAGCACAGAGAAACGCAGATAAGCAGTCAGGAGTGTCTTTAAAAAAAATAAAAAATAAATAAAAATTAAAGCTGCATTCAAACATTTTTTTTGTTTCGGAAAAGCGAACTGTTCTATAATAAGTATTCAAATTATGCATATATCATAGAAGTAAAATAGATAAAGAGTTGAAATCAAGTACCAACATTGAACTCCATGGCTGGAATTTCATGATGTGCAACGGGAACCGTCCATTTCCTATTCACAAATTCTAAAAGCAATGAGTAAACTAAAAGCGTAAACCTAACGTGAGTGTGAAAAATTTCAAATATTTTTTGTTCAGAAATCACACTGCAACAAGAAATATCAATTTCATTGATATGCTAGTACAGCCTTCTTTCTTCTTCGCCTAGTTGAAGTATACTTTGTAAAAACACCTTCTTGGGAAGAGTTTCTGTAGATTGAGATTATTTAAGATTGGCAACATGAAGAATCGATAAAAATCAATAATCTCCAGAGGCCGATTAAGGTCAGATGAGACCTCGGGCGCAGAAGAAAATATTGGGCCCCTTAAAAAAAAAGAGAGAGACAGGGAAAATAAAAATACATGTTAACCATTTTTTTAAATAAATAAAAAATGGTTATGTACTATTAATGTTTTATTTCCAATAAAATTTGAATATAATATATGTATAATATGATTAATAATAGCATAATAATAATCACAAAGTTTTGAACTAATAGTTGAACAAAATGTAAAAGTATAATTAATGATAGTATACATATAATAGCAGTAACAATCAGAAATTTGAACAAAAAAAAAGATAGAATTTTACTTGAAATTAAAATTACAAATGTGAAAATATTTAAATAAATTTTTTTCTTGCTTTCGTTTTGCTAACTTATTAACTATCTCATCACAATCAATAATTTCAGGTAAATCACTCTCTATATATAAAATAGCCATATTATTTAGTCTTTCCTTTGAAATTGAGTTTCTTAGATAATTTTTTACTCTTTTTAGACAAGAAAATGAGCGTTCCCCTGATGCGTTTGAAATTGGCATGGTTAACAAAATTTTCAAAATAATTTCCACATTTGGAAAAGTTGCTTTCATATCTAATGCTTTTTTGTATATAATTATTAATTGATCGCTTGTCTTCTTCATTTAAAAAGATTAAAAACTGTTCCAACTCATCTTTAAAATTACTTGAATCAAGGTCATCTTTATACATTTCTATTAAATTATTAACGCATTTTTTCTTTTATTCTACAAATGTAAACATGAAAAAAACTCAAATTACTTAACATTTTCATAGATTTTTCCGCATCTGTTCAGTTCTGCTATTAAACGATCGCATATTACGTAGAGTACATTATGTAAAAAAAATTCCTTTCGATTTTCTGTACATGTTCGCTTGCGATCATCTTCAAATGTTTTACCTATTAGTTCTTTAACTTCTGATTTGATTTCGTTGAAATTATGTCTTATGTTTTCATTAATAAAAGTTTCTAGACTTTTTAATAATGACGCACCTTTAACAATTATGCAGTCAATAAATTGTAAAGATTTACTTGTTGCATCGATTCTTTGCAAAATTTTATTCCATAGGACTGTCATTACTGCAGTTTCATAATCATTATTTCTTTAAGTAATGTTTTGCTTCAATAACAACAATTTTTTTTTTCTTTTGTGGAATTGCATATCTCATGTAATGCCTCTTTTACATTTTTGTAGCCCCATTTTATTGCTAAAACTGCATCATCCCTGGCAGACCACCTTGAATCTGACAATTTCTTTAATGTATAAGAACCTTTATCCTATTTATTGCATAACATGCTCCATCGAAATGTTGATGCATAGAAAAAAAAACAAACAAATTTTGCACGAATAAACAATATCTGGAAGCATTACTACAACTCTCTGCAGCAACATAGCTAAATTAAGTGAATGACTGGAGCATGGAATAAACGTTGCTAATGGAGCATGTTGTCTTATTCTTGTTTGCAGACTATTGTACATATTAGCTGCATTGTCGTACGATTGTCCACGGCAATATTTTATATCTTACTTAGTATTGGTAAGGGTATCAAATCCACGTGTTAACCGTTCGTAATTTGCCGCCATTGTTACGTGATACAAAATATCTCTAACTAGATAGCATAATATTGTCAATTAAATTGAACTTTGAACTATACATATAACGACTTAGATTATGTAACAAATAATTAGTAAAAATAAATAATTAATACTTAACTTGATACAGAAGTTATATAAAAGGGATTTCGTAGATAACACTCGATACTGAAACATAAATATAGCGTTATAACTGTGTTGGGATACAAGTTTAGGGTTTTAATTTTGTACTGAAATTGAAATTTTATTGAAATTAAATCGAAATCATGACTCAGACCAGAGCATTAAAGCAAAAGGCTCAAGCTAATGGGAGTGCTGTGGCTCAGGGGAGAACTGAGGAGGGCAGTTGCCCTCTGAATCACAGCCTTTTAAAATGCACTACTTACGTGATGTTTGTGAAGCAGTCGGGTTCGGGACATGATACTGCCATGGGGGGGGATGTCTTTGTGTGTGCACGATGCAAGGAGTGTAAGGAAATCAGTCGACAACTCAGCGTTGTTATGGACATTTTGAGAGCTTGAAGGTCAGGGGGATGCCCTCGAAGGATTAAAAGTGAGAGGCCCATCAAGCTCTCAGCTGCCCACACCAATGCCAGCGCTTGCACTTGGTCATCACGCAACACAGCGGCAGCCCCCAAGGCAGAATACGCTGGTCCCAAAGGAACTAGTAGTTGTTGGTGACTATTGTCAGGGAAACGGGAAACATGCTTTGTAAAAAGGATAGGTGGAACAGGACCAGGGCATGTCTGCCAGGGGCAAAGGTTTATGACATTGTAGAGCGGATATCATCTTTTAAGGGCACAAAAGGTGATATAGTTGTACACGTCGGCACTAATGATATTAAGAGTAGGAGACAGGCGGAATTACTTAACAAGTACAGGTCACTGTTGAAAAAAATCCGTGAATTAGAGTGGAATTTGAAAGTGTCTGCAATTCTGCCCAGACATGATAGGAGGGAGTATATGATGAGAGCCGAGCCTTGTCGATCAATTTGGCCCTGGAAAGATTGTGCAAGGCTCAAGAGGTAGAATTTTTTTCAGCCTGGTCTGTACTTGTTAACAGGAGAGACTGCTTCTACAGGGATGGGATACACTTAAATAAAAAGGGTGCAAGAATGTTTGCTGATGCTATCGAGGCAGTGTTAGATGGGTCGGAAAACTGCTAGATTGGGGGGGATACAAGGACTAATAGATTAACAGTAGCCATTGGCAGAGGTGAAAGTGATTCTTGCACTGCTTCTATTGGAATGAGCAGCAGCTTGGAAAATAAGATGCAGGATATTTCAGAGACTGCTGGGAGTCATTGGGGTACACATGGGTTGCGTTAGGGTAGCTAAGAAAAAGAACAGGTGCATGTATACTTGCGTGTACACCAATGCTAGGAGTTTAGTAAATAAATTTGATGAATTTGAGGTATTGCTCAAAACATCAAAGGCAGATATTGTTGAGATTTCAGAGACGCGGTGTCACACAGATATAGGGAGTGCAGAACTGGAATTTGGGGAGTACAATGTCTACAGAAAGGATAGACAGGATAGGAAGGGAGGAGGGGTTATGCTATTAGTTAAGAAACACATAAAATCCAAGGAAGTGAAGCCAGTCGACATCGCTGGACAGTGCAGTGTCCAGTCAGTTTGGTGTGACATAAGCATTGGGAGATCAAAATTGAGAGTAGGAGTGTGCTATAGGCCTAATGACTCTGATGAGTATAATAAGAAACTGTACAGGGAAATAGAGTGGGCCAGTAAATCAGAGTCTTATAATAAAGAATCTAAAATAATACTATAGTATTTTGTGCATTTTAGTTCCTCCACAATGTGTGCCATAAGATAATCATCAATTATTTGCAAAAGTTCATCACACGTCTGATGCGTTAAGTAATTTACATGTCCGCTACCTTGATTTCCATATTTTTGTAAGTGCAACTTTAAAATATTGTCATATTTGTTCAAATACTCTGAACTAGTCAAATAATTGCCTTTTCTCGAAGTTGTTGCACTGTCATTATGGCCTCTAAAAGCAATGCCCAAACTTGCGATGAATTTTATTGTGGATACAATTCTTCACAGAATCTCTCTCTCCAATAATTTTCTTTTTGCAATGTAATTTGCAGATTTTGAACATCAATGCGATTTAACGCAGAGGAACGCTTGTATAATGTACACATTGAAGCGACGTGCTCTTTTGACATTTGATGCTCGGACAAAGTTATTTCAATATTTTTCCAATTTTGGAACCCTGTAGTCTACTTAGACTTTGAGCCTGAAAACATTTTGCATGGGTAACAATAAATTGATTTGGATGTTTCGGAAAAAATTAGCCACGTCCTTTCTTCTTTTTCACCATTTGAAATTTTTCTGTAAAAATGGTCTTTACACAAGCCTCTGTAAGTAAATGCGATCACCGTGTTTATAGACCGATTTAAGTGTAGTTATATCGCCTATATTTTTTAGTTTATTTGAAATTAGAAATTCAACCATTTCATTAGATAAAACGTTAGGCCAGAGAGCAATATCTTTTAGTGTAACTTCGAATGGAATATTTTCTGTTTGCATTTCAATATTTTCTAATGGACTTTCTTCTATATTATTTTCTACTGGTTTTCACCTGGTTGACTGTTTCTTCATCATTGTTGCTTTCTTCTATACCTTGGTTTTCAACTTCAACTAACTCTTTTTATTGACTGATGGAAGCTCTTTGTTCTTCATCTTTATTGTTGCTCGAATTATGATGGCCTGAATGGCAAAGGCCAATTATAAATTTGTCCAATGCTCCTTTCTGTTGGTTGGCAACTTGCTTGCATCTTTTTTTAATTTGTCTTTTTTCAGCCCCTGATAGATGTTGTTTCATTTTCTAGCTACCATTGGTAGCCTACCAATGAAAAGAAAAATATAAAATTTAATAGTCTGAATGATTAGAATACTAGAGAAGAGATTTTTCGTTATAGCACAATAAATTAATGATTAATTAAAATTCAAAAATTATTCACAAACAACGAAAATCCAGGCGCAGATGTAACAACAGGAATTAATTTTATCTTAATATAACTTCAACAATATACGATATACGTGTATTTCGTAAGTCTGCACTGCAGGAGAACCTTTGTAAGTACAAAGTAGCAAATACGATTCTATTGTTCCGATGGGCGGTAGCGCAGCCGCGGGGGGCCTATGCAGCGTAGTATGTGTATCAGGTTTTACCGCCGATTTTTAACTTGTACGTAATTAAAATTGCACATATGAAACCAAACTTGGTGTAATTAGAAAAAATGTGTAAAGTTGGGGTTTTGCGGGGCCCTTCAGAAGTCGGGGCCCAGGGCGCGGCCGCCGCTAAATCCGTCTCTGATAATCTCAATAGCTCAAACCACCTAACTCGCACGGCCTCAATTCCTAATGTAATCGAGGGAATGGTATACAACCGGCAGTGTCACTAGATTCTTTATTCCGGCAGTTATACAGTATACTGTCGAAATAACGGCAATCGAGATCGGATGTATACATACAGCACAGTTGTCTTGCAGTGCCGAAAAAAGAAAACGGCAAGTCACGTGATCACTATTTGTTTACGTTTGCCATTTTCAAAGTAAATTCTGTACTGATATCACGGATTATACCGCTTGTTTGTTTGTTTGGGAATTTTTTAGGCGCATGGGCGTCTATGGCCATAGTGCGCCAGATTATACCGCTGTTTTACATTAAAAACCACTCACTATGGCTCATAAAGTTAATAAACCTCATACAAAGATTGTTTGTTTGTTTGTTTGTTATTTGGTTTTTAGGAGCATTAGCAACTAAGATTATATTGCCCCGGGGGTATGCGGTGGTCATTCCCTGACCTTTCCGCATCCGGTGGTCACGGGCTAGAACCCCGGTTAATCTAGAAGCGTGTGCTATGCACTGCTGCTCCTGCCCACTTGGCTAACCGAGACGCCTCATACAGAGAAGAAAAGAAGAACAACACTATAGCTTAGTGACAAACTTGATATAAACTATTACATTAGGATCATACGGAATGTTAATTCACCCATGTGTATTATGAATTGTGTATGTTCTCTGCTCGATTTGCTGCAAGAAAACCCCCAGTTTCTGGCGAAAAAGCCTTGCTATCTACGCTTGAGACCGACTAACTCAGCCACGGAGTGAAAAAAAGCCCATAAAAAAGTTCCTCGCGTCATCGACGGGATTCGAACCCAGGCCTTTTCCACCCGGTGTGGGGAGAACTGTGACGATACCACTGTGGTACCGCGCAGAATAAACTTGATATAATAATAAAAAATAAAAAAATAGAACGGGGCGTAAGCAGAAGTGTATTAAAGACAGAATGTAACATTGGATCGTCTACATGTTTTTATGTGCAGTTAATAAACTGCATTCTTAATCTCTCTATTTCTTATTTGGCCTCATTATTTCTGTATTAAATACATTAAAAGTAAAACTTTCTATATAACGGCACCTTGAATCCCCGAAGGTGCCGTTATTTCGAAAGTCTACTGGATTTGCAACATCAAAAACAGTTAAAAAGCAGTTCACACTGAGTCTATTTACCATTATCATTAACCATACGGTGCGAGGAAGCCGGGGCTTTTGCTGCACCAGGCAAAAAAAAAAAAAAAAAAAAAATTCTGAGTTACCCGGAAAAAGAGAGAGAAAATGATGATATCCAGCTCAGGACCCTGGGTGTGCTATGCCCATACTCACCAGATGTGAGCCTTTGGGGTTGCTTCCTTCCTATTACAGCATACGGGTCTCTGAACTTAAAATTCATTATTTAGGCTTGGTTGATTCAGGCAGTGTTATGGTGGTCAAGAGAGCTGGGCACATCTATCAATGTAGTCTGTATAGCGAATTCAGGGCTACTTCAGAGGCTCAGTGTACTATGCTTGTAGAATGAGACGAATACCACCAATTCCTTAGTAATCTGAAAGTTTTTCGTTGTCTTCAAAACTTGGTAGATAAGGTCTTCAACAAAATAAAAGCTCTAGGTAATCCAATTTCAGCTACAAATCGGACTTCTCAGTGATGAGTATCTTCTCTACCTTTTGGAATGTAGTTTGGATACTGAATATAGAGGGTTTCTGGTCCGGCATCAATGAAGATAAAAAATCTTACGCATAACTCATGTAAATTGAGTTCTGACCTCTCAATAATTTACGTTTTAAAGTCATAAATATCCTATGAACAGTGAAGATTCACAAGGAAAAGAGACTAAGGAATTTGAAAAGAAATATGAGGAGAAAACCTTTCAAGTTTTTCCTGGAATGCGCTTCACAACCGCAGGACTTCAGTAAAATTACGGTATGTGCAATGCATCTATCTATCTTTGACTTGGTTTTCAAGACATGGGACTTCTCTGCAAAATATTCTCTAACACTGGACTTTAGTGTGTCATATATTATGACTTAGGAATCGGCGTTTGGAGGATGACACGTATTTTGCTTTTAAAAAGCTCATTGAAAAGACTGTTTCAAAGAGCACATTGTACTATCCTCCTATTCTTTTTACATACATCTTTTGCTTTACATAGGTTTTTATTTATATGGTTTAAAATTTTTTTAAATTATTGCTTCCGTTATTTTGATTATTATTTGTTAACATCTTTATGTTGAAGCGGGATCAGCTTGCTGGTACCACTGGTCGGGCTCCAATGGTACTGTATGTTTTCACTTGGATAGGGAGGGATTGCTGACACCCACAGGATTTGGATCTGCCTGTGCGTGCATGAGTGTTTGTTTGGGAATTATTTTGGCGCATCGGCATCTACGGCCATAGTACGCCATACCTATGGCAATATGTATGCTATTTCTTTACAGATAACGAGTCAGAAAACTGGTTTTTGCTAAAGATGGTATACATTGATCGCTTTGAGAAAGGTAAAAACGTTTGAGATTTGTTTTATTGCCAAAAAGTGAAGTGAATGTTAGAGGGTCTTCTGTTGCGGCTGGAGTGAAGAGATTTTGGCGTTCTATTGCAAATTTTGTGCATTCCACAAGGATGTGCTTCACAGAAATCACTGTATTACAGCGATGACATTGAGGATGAATCCCCCTCGTAAAAGATAACAATGGGTAATATTAATGTGATCTATTTAAAGACGAGCTAGTATTACCTTCTGTTGTCGAATTGGACTGAAGTTTGAAGGCCACTGCTCGGGATTTGGCTTGATACTTCGAAGCTTATTTTTAAGTTGGTTTTGCCATGTTAACTGCCACTGATACATACATTTTTCCTGGATTATTCGTCTATAGTCTTGATGTGGAACTTTCCACTTGTCATCGGGTGGTAAGTCAGCCGCTTTTGCAGTATTGTCCGCTAATTCATTTCCTGGAATTGCCATATGTCCTGGGACCCAACAGAAATGTATGATTCTTCCAAGCTCAGATAAGATATATAAAGAGTTTGTTATTTCTTTTACGATTGGGTGGGTGATGTTCATGCTGTTTTCCAGGGCCTTTTTTTTTTTTTTTTGATTTGGTAGTTGTTGGCGCTTCGGCCTCTGTGGCCATATTGCACCTCCCAAGGTTTTTGCAGTACTTTGATCCAAGCCCGAGGCGGGAATCGAACCCGCGACCTTTGGGTTGCCGGGCAGGTACTTTACCCACTCGGCTAGCCCGGTCGGCTTCCAGGGCCTGAAGTGCACTTAGAGAATCAGAGAAAATTATACTGTTTTCAATATTGGAGGACTCAATATACTTCAGTGCAACCAGAATTGCCATTAGTTCGGCGGAAAATATACTGCACTCATGTGGCAGTCGATAGGCCATGTGGTGTTCGGAAAAACTGCGGCGATTCCAACGTGGGCGTGATTCTTTGTCCATCTGCATGAACTACAACGAAGTTTGGAAACTGCTCCAGTATTGCTTGCTACAGTTGCAAGAAATTTTCTTTATGTAGTGCAGATTTGTTCCATTTATGAAGGTGGAGTAATGCTCCATGGAGCAAGGAGAAGTGGAAGGATATTTGCAATATTATCAAATCAGATTAAGTTCTTCTTAAAGATGTCTTATTCTTACTCCTAACGGTCGGTTAGCAGTAGGGCCGTTTTGGTATAACCTGCTGTGTTGCAGGTTGAAAAGTATTTGCCAGTTTGGTGTCAGGCATAGATCTAATTTTATGTGCATAGCATAATATAAGTTGTTGCCGTCTGATAGGGAGTTCGTGAGCTTCAGCATATACTGTATACAGCATATGTATATTGGCGGTGGGGCAGGATTTGTTAAGGTCTATACCTAAATCCAGGTAGCTAGCAGATTTGTTGTTATCATTTGTTTTTTCTAGTGTGAGCTCCGTCGGATATATATATATGCGTGGCCTTGTATGAAGTTGGGGGCAATTTGCTACGAATAAATCGTCAATATATCTGAATATGACGATATCAGGAGGTAGTGATGTTTCGAACATGTATAAGTAAAGGTTAGCAATGATGCAGCTTGCTGGGATGCCCATGGGGTACCTGTGGTTTGCTGGTAAACTGTTTTTCCGTCGAAAATGTATTTGTTAGAAATGCATAAATTCAGCAGATTCTTCCAATATATAGGTTTGCAGTGTATGTTGTGTTCGTATATATTATACAGGTTGTTTAAGACGATCTTCAAATTATTTTGGTCTATTCTAGTAAATAGGCTGTTGAAGTCGAAGGTTTTATATATATATATATATATATATATAAAATGTTCATATTTTGAATCTGAGTTTGAAATTACAGAAGAGCATCCTCGCACGATTTTCTTAGTGTAAAACCATACTGATTAGGTGGAATCATGTCATAGAGATATAACAATTCTTGTAAAGGTATTGCCATCAACCTCTCTAACAACACTTTGCCAAGATTAGCCAACAAAGAGTAGGAACAGGTGTATACTTGCATGTACACCAATGCCAGGAGAACAGTTAATAAATTTGATGAACTTGAAGTGCCAGTCAAGATATCAAAGGCAGATATTGTTGGGATATCAAAGACGTTGTGTCACACAGATATAAGCAGTGCAGAATTGGAATTTGGGGAGTACAATGTGTACAGGAAGGATAGACAGGACAGGAAGGGCGGAGGTGTTATACTGTTAGTTAAGAAACACAATATCTAAGGAAGTGCATCCAATTGATGTTGGTGGACAATGCAGTGTTGAGTCTGTTTGGTGTGAAATAAGCACTGGAAAAGGAAAAATGAGAGTAGGGTGTGTTATAGGCCTAATGAGCAATTGTGCAGAGAAATAGAGTGGGCCAGTAAATCAGAATGTCTTATAATGGGGGAATTTAACTTTCCAGAAATTGACTGAAACTTGTGGGTTGGTCACTCGCACACTAGCAAGACTTTTGTGGATTTATTGGATGACTGTTTTCTACAGCAACATGTTCGAGAGGCAACCAGAGGGAGTAATAATCTTGATCTGATTATCAGCAGTGATTATTCACGCATTAAAAATTTGCAGATAAAGGAACCACTGGGAGACAGTGATCACAATGTACTGATGTGGGAACTACTAAAAGATATAACTACTATCAAGGCTAAAGGGAAGGGCTTTTGCTTTCGTAAAGGTGACTATAGTGGTCTGAGACAGTTTTTAAATTCTGTTCAGTGGGATCAACTGATGTTATCAACGTTGAATTTTAAATGGGAAGCCTTCAGGGACATAATTTTGGAGGCTACTAGGCTTTTCTTTCCAACTAAGAAATACTGTTCAAGGTTTAGGCCTAAATGGATGTCAGATGAATTAATGAGGCTCGTGGCAGAGAAGAAGAAGAATGTATGATATGGATATAAAGTATCAGGTGACACAGAAGCCTATGGCAGGTATAAACTAGTCTATAATTAAGTCACAAAGGCGGTTAGGCAGGCGAAGGCAGATTACGAGAAATTTTTGGCAAAGGATGCAAAGAAAAACAGCAAACAATTCTTTACTTATGTAAACTCTAGAAGGAAAGGGATGAATCAGATTGGACCACTTAACATAGATGGGTTGACTATTGATGATCATGCTCTGGTAGCTGATAAACTTAGAGTATTTTACATCTACATTCACACATGAGGAGTCACTCAATGAGGAGAGTGCCGGAAGTTTATCAGACGCTAACAGGGAGCTAAGTGATTTTGTAATAACTGCGAGCAAAGTGGAGGAAAAATTGTTGAAGTTAAACATAAGGAAGGCACCTTGGGTGGATGGGATCTATCCAGTTATATTAAAGGAGGCAGCAAAGGAAGTAAGCAAACCCTTAGCCATAATTATAAGAGCTTCCTTGGACTCAGGGGAGGTCCCCATGGACTGGAGATGTGCAAATGTATCACCAATTCACAAAGGGGGTTCATCAAAAGGTGACAAGTAACTACAGACCTGTTTGGATAACTTGTATTCCAGGGAAAATAATGGAATCACTGGTTAAAGAAGCATTGCAGCATCATCTATACAAGACTGCAGTAACAATTAAGACACAGCATGGGTTTGTTAAAGGGAGGTCTTGTCTGACCAATTTGATCGGATACTATGATGTGAAAAGGAACGGAATGCCAAAAATAATTTTGATATCATATGCTTGGATTTCAGGAAAGCTTTTGATACTGTTGCACATGGAAGACTGTTCTACAAATTGGAGAGGGATGGCATTAAGGTAAGTTGCTACAATGGATAAAGGGATGGTTGAGTGGGAGACGACAGAGTGGTAATCAATGGACACTGCTCTTCGTGGACAAATGTTGTTAGTGGAATTCCCCAGGGTTCTGTGTTGGGCCCATTGTTGTTTGGTATATTTATCAATGATATTGATGAAGTTATATCAGGTTTGATGTCGAAGTTTGCAGATGATACAGAGGGTGACAGGGTTGTAAAGACAGTACGCTACTCCAACCGGATCTAGGTAAGTTTGGAAAATGGGCCGAAAAGTGGCAACAAGTTTAACATTGACAAATGCAAAGTACTGCATATGGGTAGCGATAACCGAAGAGAAACATACCAACTCTGTAGTATTACACTCAGGGAAGCGGAAAGTGAAAAAGACCTAGGAGTAATTGTGCAGTCAAATATGAAGTTCGCTGAGCAGTGTAGACGGGCTGCCAGGGCAGGTCATGGAGTCTTGTCAATGATATATAGGAATTTTGCTAGCAGGAACAGGGAGGTGATTATCCCGTTATGCAAGGCAATGGTTAGGCCACAACTAGAGTACTGTGTACAGGTCTGGAGGCCTCATTTTAGGAAGGATGTAGAGTTGCTACGAATACAAAGATGGGCAACAAGATTGGTGAGGGGAACAAATGGGTGCTCTTACCAAGAAAGGCTTAAGTTCTGCAAATTGCAGCGCTTGGAGATTAGGCTCCTGCGAGGTGATCTGATTGAGGTGTATAGGGCTTTGAATGGGTTGTACAAGCAGAATGCTGATGGGATTCTTCATCATGCTCAGACTTAAGAATCTGAGGTGCCACAGTTTCAAACTGAGGAAAGATAGTTGTAGAATAGATATGCGAAATTTACCTTTATCCAGCGGGTAGTTGATTGGTGGAACAAACTTCCATCTTTTGTTTTGGAAGCTAATAGCCTAAATAAATTTAAGGCTGAGCTGGACAGGAATTTGGAAAGAATGGAGGGGTGAAATGGGAGCGTTTTTTTTTTTTTTTTCGCTGATGCTGCATAAGCTTGCATCGTAAACCTCTACTAATGCTAAAGCAATTGGACGGTACCACTTGGGGTTAAATAAAGGTTTTCCAGGCTTCCGTTTCAATGGGAATAGTCCTATTCTAAACAGTTACATAACAGAAGCAGTTGGGTACCAACTGGAAAAACCTCACTATAAATGCATTCTCAATCAAATATATTCATGGACATTTTGCAAAATCAAAGTTCTTTAACACCTCTGCCAGTTCATCTATTGTAAACGCCATGGTATTGTCTCTAGCTACATATGACTGATTTTTTCTCAACAGTTCGCATTGGCACTGTGAGTTCAAGATGGGATCGTCATCCGTGAACAGCCTGGTCGATATCACATCTACCGAATCCTCCCAGCCAATATTCTGAGTGGAATCCCTTGAATTGTATTAAACACTTATAAGTTGTCAAAAAATCAACTTCTACGTTGATCTCTTGACAACTTATATAACAAAACCCCAGGGATCGTTTCTCCCCGATTCGTTTACAAGCAATCGCCAGGTTTCTCTTCCGAGTCGCCATGATGCTCATGTAATTATTTGTAAGAGATATATAGTTAAGCAGCTGTTACATACCAGGACCCTATGGATAAAAGTTCGTAATAATCATCATCAAATTAACTGCTCCAGAGTGCTCCCCCAAGAGGGTGTCCTCTCTGTTGCATCGTTAGAACCATTCCTTGCAAATCATGCAAACTTTACCACGCATGCCGATGATATAAAGTTCTTTGTTGTTACAAAATGTCACAAGTCTCTCTAGCCTATCACAGTGATCTCCAACCGACAGTTACAACTTGAAAATTACCTTAATGCGATTGGGCTCTCCATTAACAACGAAAAACTGCTCAACTTACTATAACCAAAAAGAGAAATATAAACGATGTGAACATCATGATTGGCAACTCCCTAGTTAAAAAAGGCACCCAGCATTAAGATTTGGGCCGAACCTGGGACAAAGACCTTAGTTCTTGCCTCATTTTAATGTCACTCGGAAAAAAATATATGCTGCTATATGGGCACTGAAACAAGAGATCTCCAACTTCCATAACCCACACTTCATCACTAACTATATTCTCTGTTGCATAACCCCAATTCCATTGGGTCTCAACGATATGGTCCTCGGCACCTCCATTTTACCAAACCAGGTTCCTATCCCTGGAATACTGGATTTTAAAATGCTGATTGTAGGTCGTCGCGTGCCTACCACCTACAATCTCAAAATCTGTCATGCTCTCTAATCTAAATATGCTACCGTGGAAGTATCATATAATCTCCAGGAACCTCGTGATCTTCGCCCAGCTTCTTCTCCGGAAAATTAAGCTCGCCTGATATCTGGGATATCATTGCTAAACCGTCAAACCGTAATAGAACTCATACCAGCGTACTGCCACTCAGATCCAAGCTGAGCAGCATGACCTCCACGGATAACATGTTTCCATTTAATTCCATGGAAATATTTAACAGGTTATGCATTGACTGTCAGACGCTCTGCAAGGACAAAATGTACCGATCTGACTCTTTGGCAGAGATGCATGCCCTGGTCAAGCTGTAGGTGATAACTTCCGGAATGCTATATTATCCACTTATTGTTATATTTATGTATCTACGATTATATATTTATGTAATCAGATGCTGTAATCAGAGAAGAAAAGACTGAAAACATATCTACAAACAATCTGGCAGCAACGTTGGACTGACTCAACAAAAGGCGATATAACTCGAAAGTTTCTACACACAATATCCGCAATGGTTCAATTCCGGATTCTACACTACTTACCTCCTCACAGGACACGGGGCGATCAACAACAAACTGAACCCCCTTGGCATCACAGATAACCCCATGTGGCTCCCTGGAAAGATGGGACTACATAATGCATGAATGTAAGCAATATGAAGATTTACGTGGACAACTGATCACAAAGATACATTGATATTTATTACTTAAAGGGGTCCCAGCCAACCAATGGCAACCCCGCTGTCAGTTACACATAATTCAGCAGTACACTTATATATACTCCTTCTCCTGTTTGCCCAATTACAGGGAGAAAAAAACCTGGCACGACCAAAAAGATTGATATGAACAAACTGAAAAATAATCAATTACATGAAAAATAAAATATACATATAATTAAATTTCAGACAAAGTCCAAACTTCATTGGAAAGATCTGCAACTGTTCATAGTCTGTTGGAAAAACAGCAGCGCTAGGAGCTGCCGAGAACAGAAATGCCAGCATAAGGAGCTGGAGTTGCAGTGGATATAGCAGACTCAAGCCTCCACGATTTCACAGAATTCTAGGTAATTCGGCATACACCAGATCACAAAGATACAATTCAACGCCAAAAACCAGGAGCATTATCTACTAGAGAATGAAGCAACTTACAAGCTATTCTCCAAATTTTCCCAGAGCCTCTACGCCAGACAGCAAACCCTCCCGCCACCAGCAAACCCTGAACAACCAGAACC
The DNA here is from genome assembly GCF_048544385.1 of Mastigoproctus giganteus. Lineage (NCBI taxonomy): Eukaryota > Metazoa > Arthropoda > Arachnida > Uropygi > Thelyphonidae > Mastigoproctus > Mastigoproctus giganteus. Next base: position 181,749,171 of record NC_143579.1, on the reverse strand, counting down.
AACATAACTCACTGCTTGCACGACCACAACAAGTCGTACTAACCTGTGGAATAACCAGTACAACAAATACAGGAGTCTCGACTTCCTATCTCCCCAATGTGACTAAATCCAAACATCCTGACTTTAACTCCTGTTTAGGCCCACAGATAAACACGGCTACCAAAGACAAGTCCAACCTGTAGCGTGCAAATGACTCTATAAAACCCAGGATGGGACCACAGCACGGAAATGAACGTGTAAAGACCGCCACTATGATGGGACGTGACTAGAAAGCCTGAACGAACTCCATCAGTCCGGATGGCAGGCCACTGACGATAGACGACCACTTCGCAGCCACAGGCGTTCAAGCCCTAATGTCGATCTGCGCCAGCTTCCTTGTCTGGCACACTATTCTTCCCCTTCCCCGGCTGTGGAGGGAGACGGCTTGCCGTCTCCTGCAACCCCTGCCACCCTTCTCTTCTTTCTGGTGGAGCATGCCCCACTGAAAGCTGGATCTACCTTATCTATCGGCTCATTATGTCTGACTATAAATTTCCCCAGTCTCTAGCTCCCCCCCCCACTCTAATTATACGCAAGCGAAAGTCCCACACAATCCAAATTTAACCATCAAAATAAATTTCGCCCAAAACTCTCGGCTTCTCTTTCTAGCGCTTCACCACGCGAACTAATCTATACCAACTGATGTGTATGTATGTATGTTTGTACACTGGTGTGAAAACTTAAGAACCAATACTACTTCTCAAGGTTACAACCACAAAAATGAAACTAAACAGCCTGTGGCGATTTGCATAACTGTGGCGTTCAGTAGAAAGCTGGTGCACATGCAAAAATCTGAATCGTGATGAGAGGGCTCACATAAACAGATAAAAGCCGCAGTTATGTGCAAATTACAGAATGGTGAGCACGATTGTTATAGCCGTTCGATTGGTTTCATACAGTGCTACAGACAACGAAATGGCCAGTAGACAACATTTGTATGATTTTGTCCGGGGTCGAATAATTGGGAAGCTCGGGGATGGTTGAAATGCGAGGAGTATGGCTGCAGAGTTCGATATAGCTCATAACATAATCTCACGTGCGTGGTCGGCCTTCAAGACGACAGGTACAGCTGTTCGAAGGACCGGTGGTGGTCGTCCACGAACAACAACGCCCAATGATGACCGCTATATATTTCAACAGGCCAAGAGGGGTTGACACCATACAGCAGGATTCATCGCAAACCAGCTGCACAAGACGCAGGATATCGCAGTTTATTGTTGCCAAGCGACTCCACAAAAGGTGGACTGTTTGCCCGACGGCTAGTACGCTGTGTCTCTTTAACATCTGCCCATAGGAGACACCATTTACAGTGGTGCATCGAACACAAGGACTGAACAGCAGTGCAATGGGGTAAGGTACTCTTTACTGATGAGAGTAGATTCAGTCTCAGCATCGATTCTGGACGTTTACTAATCTGGCGAGAGGTTGGCACACGGTATCACTCCGCAAACATCACTGAAAGGGATCGATATGGTGGTTGAGGTGTTCTCGTCTGGGGAGGCGTTATCTTGGATGGACGTACACAACTCCAGATCCTGGAAGGCGGCACTGTAACTGGTGCGCGCTACTATACTGAGGTAATCCTTCCCCACGTGCGTCTGGTCCGAGGTGCCGTTGGCCCCGCGTTCGTGTTTATGTATGATAACGCCAAACCCTATCGCACTGCAGCTGTTGATATGCTTTTCGAAAGTGAGGACATTGTTCGTATGGATTGGCTTGCCCGTTAACGATCTAAATCCCATCGAACACATATGGGACGCTCTGGGGAGACGCCTAGTAGCACATCCACACCCACCAGAAAATATTCACCAGCTGAAGATGGTGCTGACAGAGGAATGGACGATGTTAACGCAAGAACTCATCAACATTGTTCTAAGTATGGACAGGCGTTGTAAAGCCAGCACACATTAGGGATGGCCATATCTCCTACTGAGGACTCCCTCTTCCCTTTGTTCCATTTGGCAGTGATGCATCTGTATCATGGCAGTCAGTGCTATGTTGCCATATTTGAATAAAGTCCCTCTTCATCATTTCTGTACCTTGAGAGGTTCCTTTGTATGATTTTCCCATATCCAGGCCACTCCTATGAGAAGCTACAGGTCAAAACTTGACTAGTCCTTAAGTTTTGCACAGCAGTGTATGTAAGCAACATATGCACTCTCCTCACTTTTTTTTTTTTTTAGATCCTAGCTAATTTAATCTCAGGAAATTAGGTGGCAAGACCTGCCAGAGTGAACTATTAACTACTGGGTACCTGGTCGGCCTCCACGGGGCGAAAGTGGGGCAACGTTGGGCTTCAGCAGGGGTCCAGCGGCTAAAGGACCAGAAGAACAACGGTACATAACACTACACATATACAATGTCCATGCACTTTCAAATCTCTGGTATTTCCAGTCCACGGGTACACCCACAATGTAATCAACAAGGAGATGGGGAACCCCTGGTGCCGCCTGACACTAAACATGCTGGCCATTTGGGTAACTCCCAGGCCAGTGTGATACAGAGTTGCAAAAAGCACGCCCCACCGTAGGGATCTCTTTCCCTATGTTCTTTTATTCCTACCACCTGGGGTAGTTCAGTCTCCCTTCTCCAATCCCCTTCTCACCCTGGCTGCCCTTAACCAACTTTCGCCTGGTGGCTGACCCCATCACCCACTTTCAACTCCCACCCTCTGGACCAGGATGGGCATCCTGTACCAGGGTTCCCCTTACTCTCCTTTCAAATCAGGCGGATGCTTCAACTACTGCCCCCTCTGTTCTCTACCACTTTTATCCCACCCTCTTCCTATCTCCCATTATCTCCTTTCCAATAAAAAAAAAAAAAAAATATTTTTAATTTTGGGGATCTCCTTGAATGCCTAGGCTATCCCAGGGGTTCCCCCGCCAGAGCTTTCTTCTCTCCTAATGTGGCCTGGCCCGCCTCCCTGGGGCGATGACGGAAACTTGGGGTGTGTTAACGGCTCCCCACAGGCCCCCAGCCTAAGTGGCCAGAGGAACAACACAACCCACACTAATACCTCATGAAACACACACCCTGGCCTTAAGCTGAGGCCACACAGAGCGCTACGTATGCTATGCGTGAGGAAAATAGTTCCCTTTAGAGACAACGTATGGGGCCCACACAGAACTGGGTACGCTGTCTAGCTACGTCGCCGTGTTGTTTGATTTGTGGATATATTTTTAAGCGTCGCTGAGGACGGGCATGCGCAGTAGATATCTTATACAAGACTGATGCAGATAGAAAAAGAAATTTAGTTCTTTTTCTCTGCTGAAGTCTCGTACGAATCGTAGCCAGTGTGGCCACTTGGTATAGCGAACATAGAAGTAGTCGTTACTCAAACAGCGTAAAAAGCATACGTAGCGCAGCGTTCTGTGTGGCCTCGGCTTTATGCAGAGTATTGTATTATATAAGGAGAAAAAACGCGGAGTTGGGGGAGACCCAGATGCCGCCAGGAAAAAATCGCTATGATCGATATCTAACCAAGAAATGACCTATGTAATCATTTACCTGTGAATTTGTAGTGCGTGGCACTTTCAAATTCGAATAAATATCACGACTTAATTATTTACCTGCTTTTACATAGGTCACTTAGGAAAAGGCTTTTTTGATTCGGGTTCTACAATGCATGAGAAATATTGTTGCATCCGAAAGAGAAAGATTAAAATATTTAAATGAAATATATACAAATATTTGTAAAATACTAAACGATTTTACAAAACAATATTCATTAATGAACAAAAAACGTTACAATGGAACATGTGGTTACAAAGGAACTGGATGCAAAAAATAATTTTGATATCATATATTTGGATTTCAGGAAAGCTTTTGACACTGTTGCGCATGGAAGACTATTGTACAAATTGGAGCAGAATGCTATTAAGGGTAAGTTGCTACAATGGATAAAAAGATGGTTAAGTGGGAGAAGACAGAGGGTGGAAATCAATGGGTGCTGCTCTTCGTGGACTAATGTTATTAGTGGAGTCCCACAGGGATCGGTGTTAGGTCCACTGTTGTATTGTATATTTATCAATGATATTGATGAAGATATATCAGGCTTAATGTCGAAGTTTGCAGGTGATACAAAGGTTGGCAGGGTTGTTAATGACAGTAATGGCAGTGTGCTACTGCAACAGGATCTAGATAATTTTGGCAGATGGGCTAAGAAGTGGCAACTGAAGTTTAACCTTGACAAATGCAAAGTACTGAATATGGGTAGAAGTAACCCGAGAGAAAAGTACCAACTGTGTGGTACTACACTTAAGGTGATAGAAAATGAAAGACCTGGGAGTAATTGTGTAGTCAGATATGAAGTTTTCTGAGCAATGCAGACAGGCTGCCCCATGACCTGCCAGGGCAGATCATGAGGTTTTGTCAATGATATATAGGAATTTTGCGCAGAGGAAAGGAGGTGATTGTCCCTCTGTATAAGGCAATGGTCAGGCCATGCCTTGAGTACTGCGTACAGGTCTGAAGGCCTCATTTTAGAAAGGATGTCGATTTTTTGCTTGAGCGTGTACAGAGAAGGGCAACAATATTGGTGAAGGGAATGAAGGGATCCTCTTATCAAGAAGGGCTTAAGTTCTGCAAATTGCAGTGGCTGGAGACTAGGCACCTGCTCAGTGATCTGATTGAGGTGTATAAGGCCTTGAATGGGTTGAGCACGCTGAATTCTGATGGGATCCTTCCACGTGTTCAGATTACGAACCTAACTAGGCATAAATTCAAATTAAGAAAAGACAGATGTAGAATAGATGTGCGGAAGTTTGCCTTTAGCCAGCGGGTGGTTAATTGCTGGAACAAACTTCCATCTGTCGTTGTGGAAGTTGATAGGTTGAATAAATTTAAGGAGGAACTAGACAGGCATTTGGAGAGAATGGTGTGATTTTTTTTTTTTTTTTTTTTTGGCTGATGCTGCATAAGCTCATACACTTGCTTTCTTAAATCACATGCCACTACTACTACATCAAACGATACACATGCACGAGATAGTGAACGTTATGGAGGCAGTTGTCAATAATTAATTGCATTTGTAGTGACGTAATTGCCTCGCCCTCTTCTCCCATTGGCTTGAATAAATATCAGTAGGAGGAAAACTTTTAATGTATAGAGGGATATGTAAAGGACATTTTTGTTTACACTGCGAAGGAGTTTACTGACATATTGTTCAGTGCAATGTGCATAATTTTTTTTATGCGTAGGTATAAAATGATCAACATCTACCTTCAGAACGAATTGCCATGGTATTGCACTACCTCGAATAAGCATCGCTTCACCAATGGAGAAGACTATTGTTACTTATTCTCATGGGATATCACCACCACATGGGACCGTTTAAAGACTTTTTGGCCTCTATTCGTGGGTGGACAGGTACCCTGGTTTTGCAATAATAACAACCATACACGTATAAAAATGATGCAAATTGCACTAACCCATATGTCAGTAAACTCCTTTGCAGTCTAGACAAAAATATCCTTTAGTCTAAATCAGTGCCCATCATCAGGCATCTCTCATATTGTAGAGTTATACTTCCTAACTGGGTTGTCACTATTCCAATATCAGGGTAACTGCCCACCACCGAAGATAGGCCTAAAGCCTTGAAACGGTGCAGTCTGGATGGTGGTATCCACCGAGAATAAGTAACAATAGTCTTCCCAATTGGTATAGCGTTACTTATTCGAGGCAGTGCAATACCATAGCAACTCGTTGTGAAGGTATTCACAATATGAGATATAATTAAAACGATGCCAATTCATATTCCTGGGCAGATGATCATTTTACACCTACACGTATAAAAATGATGCAAATTGCACTAACCCATATGTCAGTAAAATCAATATGTAAATAATATTACTGCTGCGTGTAGAGAACCCTGGTAGTTAGTGGGTCTCAAGTTAACTCCAGTCTGTTCCGAGCCCTGCTAACGACAGCTACGATGAATTCCTCCAGCCAAAAATCTGCGGACTCAACCTCTCCAGTGACGCGTAGTGAAAGTAGGTAGAGATACACAACGAACCACTATGCAATGGTTCGTTGTGTATCTCTACCAGTGTTTACGGACCGATTTGCATATCGAAATTTTTAAGGCTGGCACATATAAAGAAATCCACTAGATCTGCATTTGTTCAATAAAACAAGACACGCTACACAAACCACAGCACTACACTAATTTCTGGACCCCGACAGGTCTAAAGGGAGTTTTAATTTTCGAAAATTAATTAAATTAATTTTTTTTAATATAGAATAGATTTTCACAACTGTGTTCAGGAAAGATTGAAAATATAGGCAGCATAAAAAAAAAAAAAAAAAGGATTAGTTTTGGGTAATTTTTAAAATTTTCGGGCGACTAACTCAGATAGATCAGGAGTTCAACCTTTTCTAACGAAATGTAACGGCAAAGTTTCAGTTCGTGTACCGATTTATATTCAAATGTTGCAAAGTATGAGATAAAAATTTACACTTATTAAAAGTATTAAATACAATACAGTTCTTTTAAACGCTAATCCTTGTGCGTATTTCCTACAACCTTTAGAAATACCCCCCCCCCCAGAGTACGTACCTTTTTTTTTTTTTTTCCGCATCACCTTAAATTATAAAGCGCTATTTCACGTGTTCACGGGCCGATTTCCATATTGAAAGGAAAGAGGAGTAAAAAAAAAAAAAAAAAAAACAAGCAAGACTACAAAATAATGAAACCCGCATAAGACAAAACTACCAATCGACGAACGCTGCAGTGGGAGAGATAATATATTATTTTAAAGTAGCCACATTAATATACGTTATATGAATAATTACATTCTTACAATGCACCGCGATGTAACATTTCGGAAAAGGGTTTATCCTTACCTACATGAGCTACTTTAAAATTACACTCTTCGGCCACTAGCATCGGTAATTCAACATTTTAAATCAAAAATCTGTAAGCACGGAACGCGACAGGAGCGTTACTCAATACACAATATGCAAATAGTAAACTTGCACACAAGTAATTATCCACTTTTTAGTCAGTTATAATCAGTTATTAGTTGAAATACGTTTACAACAGTTACTAAATATACTACTCGTATATTACTTACCTGAAGTAAATTCCCCAGGATGCCCATTATTTTCATACCAAAATCGATCACCAAACTTCAATCTTCTAAACTGTTCTGCTATAATGCAAGCGAAAGTAGGTCCGACAATACCTCCCTCTACTGGTTTTTCAGAAACGCCAGCAATATACAAATCTACATCGTCTACATTTTTTTTCCTGAAAATAATAATAATAATAATATCGCTGTTCCATGATGTAAATATGACATAAAATAATATATACTGGCATTAAATTTCATATTAAAATGTTTGTAAATACGCATAACACTGATTTTGAAACTATGGTAAAATACTAGTACAAAAGAACCAACTTTAATTTTAAAAAATACGTTTTGGCTAATAGCTTCAGTGTTGTGGTCCTGGTGTAAAATATTTAGCAATCAGTGAGAACCTTGCAAGTGGAGCCCGAATGCTACCATAAAAAATGGGTACCCATTTTTAACTATTATGAACTATTATATTGATTGCCAAAAAATAGCTACGATGTTCACGGGCGACTGGGGGAAGAAAGCAGAAGGGACAGCTTCCAAGGGCCCGGATCAACGAACAAAAAGGAACTTGAAAGGGAAAGGTTGGTTTGGCGAGGTTGTTTGCCCGGGGTACGCGCTACTCTTGGCGTTGATGTTCTTGTTTATACTCCGGCACGACCACCAGGTCAGTGCAGTTTACAATAACTCAATCAATAGAAATGTATATCGTATTTAGCAGCCACGGGCTTGAACCCCGGTCTACTTAAAGAGCGTGTGCTACTGCACTCGCGCTCTTGACCACTCGGCTACGTCAGGCCTAAGTTAGCTTCTTTAGCCATTTAATTCTTTTTGTACTGCAATACAAAAAGAATTAAATGTAAGTCTCTCCTCTTCTGGACTGGAGATATGCCAATGTATCCCCAATCATTAAGCACCCTGCTACAATTTGATAACCTTCTGGCATTTTCCTTCCTTAATAACTCCCCATGTGTGAATGTAGATGCAAAATATTCATTCAGTTTGTTTGCTATCTGAGCAGGATCAACAACAGTCGAACCATCGATATCAAGTGGACCAATCTGATTCATCCCCTTTCTTTTAGAGTTTATATAAGTAAAGAAATCCTTGCTGTTTTTCTTAGCATCCTTTGCCAAAGATTTCTCGTAATCTGCCTTCGCTTGCCTAATCCCCTTTGTGACTTGATTACAGACTAGCTTATATCTGCCATAGGCTTCTGTGTCGCCTGATAATTTACAAATATGCATCCCATGCATTTTTCTTCTCTGTCACGAGTCTTATTAGTTCATTTGACAACCATTTAGGCCTAAACCATGAACAATATATGAACAATTCGAAGCACTTTACTGTACGTAAAGTGCTTCGAATAATTCTATGCTGGTTCCCGTACAAGATTTATGTAGTGCAAGAACTAAAGTTTTGTGATCGGTAAGAACAACGAAACTTTGCTCTACGATTTCTGGCTGGTATGGAACTTGATGCTACATGGGCTCGAATGATTTTGTGGTCTGATGAAGAACATTTCACTCTCCATGGGGCTGTAAATGTACAAAACTGCCGAACGTAGGGAACTTCTCATCCATCTGCTGTGCACGAAAGACCACTATAAAGTCCATACGTTACAGTATGGTGTGGATTCACAGCAGAGTTTATAATGAGACCATTTTTCTTTGAAGAGTCTACACCTCATGGCCCCGTAAGATGTACGCTAATTAGTGCACGGTACTGCGCTATTCTAAAAGATCACATTATTCCCGCTCTGCAAGAAAGGCAATGCTTGGAGACCGCAGTGTTCATGCAAGATGGTGCCCCTGCCCACGTCGACAAGTGAAGGAACTGCTCCGTTCAACATTCGGAAATGATAGCATCATTTCTAGAGGCTTTCCGCATTTCTAGCCAGCCCGATCAACTGATCTCAGTCCCTATGATTTCTGGCTATGGGGGATACCTGAATGGCAGAGTTTACCGTGGCCGCATACAGACGGTTATCGATTTGAAAGCAAGCATTAAACAGCATGTAGCCAACATCCCCAATGAAATGCTACGCGAAACTGTCGCACGCAGTCCTCCTTTTTCAGAATGTCATCTCAAGTTAAGAAAAAGCACATAGAACAATATCTGTAGTAATTTTTCTTCTACAAATCGCTTACCCTAAATGACATACCCACCGATTTTCACAGCGCTATCTCTAACCGTTTTGACACTATGGTCTCCTGAACAGGGAAACTTATTTTATAACCACCCGGTATATATTTTATATAATTAAGCATTTATGCAAGCTAAGGTTAGGAATAATTATTCTAGACGGTGGGAATAATCGGATTTGTTTGTTTTTTCCAGCTGGGGTTGTCGTACAGGAAATGTGAATGGAATTAACATTTATAAAATGTTTATTTTTTTTGCATTTATTACTTTGCATTTATAAAAATTTATTTAACGATTACTAGGGGGCTTCACCCCCTGCTCGCTGTGCATGCTTTTTTTGATAAAATAAAATAGAACACTTACAGAATCTTTCGATAGCTATGAATACATAAATACATTACATATGGAAATCAAGAATGGTACTGCGTGTCATTCTAATAAAGCGCGTGCACTAGGTTTATCTAGCATGATCACGCTAGAACGGAAACTTGTTTTACCGCAGTAAAATAAGCTTCTATACGTGTTTTAGTATTTGTTACGTATACACGTAATCCACATCCTTCTTCTGTCATTGGCTGAATAAATATCACTAGGAGGAAAATTATTTTAATGTATAGAAAGATGAAGAAAGTATAAAAATTTAGAAAATGCAATGCTGTTAAGTGTGTATGGGTAATACCCAAGTAACACTCTCTTCAAGAGGCTGAACAAATGAGTGAACACTATTTAATAGCACCGAAACAGAATTAAAGCTGAACAAAGCTGCTTATTTCTAATGGCGTTCCTCGATAAAGAAAATACAGCTAGGAAAGATTTTCATACCTTAATTATTTAAAACGATTAGAAAAAAAAACCCGTCAAGTGCACACGAAATTGAGGTTTTGATACACCACATGCCATAACTGCTGACTTATAAATATTGTTTTAAGTTCAAGGCATGAAACAACAATCACAAATAATAATAATAATAATAATAAATAACTGCATATGTAACATATCAATAGTTATAAGGTATGAGATTGCTAAGTCCATCTATAATAAAATTTTATTTTTTCAACACTTATGGATTCGAGAAACCAACTACCAGTGGCATAACTATGCCGACACAGAACATCCAGGCTAGGCATGAAAGCGTCCTGCCGCCAAGCGTATTTTCATTACTTCTCAGAGAACTTCATGTTAGCCTGCACAGCTGTCCTAAGGTCTTTGTAATCTCCACTATCTTAAGTTTGGTACCAAGGAAACAAGCCAGATGTGGCAAAGTCGTCAAGCACGAAAGTGAAGAAAATCGTATGGAAAAGTAACACAACTCAAAAATCGATAAATTCCATACGAGGTGCAATTCAAGTGCCTACCATTCTGTAAGAAAAGATTCTTGCACTTTATCATGCTGGAAATGTTTTTCTTATCTATTATTAACGTCCACAATTGAGAGGAAACAAAGTTTAGTTTTTTTTTTCTTTGTTTTTGCTTTTCTGACAAATTGTATTTTTTGAGTTGTGTCACTTTTCCATGTCGTGTGCGATGTGTTTGAGTGGACCGTAGCTCAAGCCAACGCGACTGCAATTTGGGGGAAAAAAACAAAAAAAACAAACAAATAAATACATATACAGTCAAGGATTGCATTCATTGTCGAATGATTAATTGCAATCCTCTCTGATCTAGTGATCGTGTCGGAGTATAAACAGAACATACTGGTGTATACAGTATATATAAGATTAGTGTTAATAAACCTAAAATCAATGGAAAGAGGTGAGAAACAGAAGAGTGAGAGAAATAGAAAAATAGAAAGATAATAAAGAGTGAGCATAATTAGTTTAGATATAGCAAGAAGGGGAGAAATATATATATATATATATATATATAAAATGCAAAGAGAAATAATACTAAGCAAATAAGCATATAAACACAACTAATACAAGAAGATATTCCCACATAATGTGCAACCTTGGTGTCACTTTTCAAGAACCAGTCATCAAGATTGCAAGAAAAGGTGACAATATCAAACCTTTGTTTTGGATATAAAATACATATCATTAAGGTTTGTGTTAAAACTAAGAGATGTAAATAATTTGGAGTTAATTAAGGCATTAAGAAAATTAAAGCGTAGCGGAAATTAACGTCCAAAACAAAAGTAAAAAAGGGGGAATATGTATTAGGCATGTAGTTTATAATTGGTTCTTGAACCAATTATAAACCAATTATAATTCTAAATATTGCAGGTTTTAAAATCAAACAAGTCGATAAATTCAAATATTTGGGATCAATCTTACAAAGGCATATGACAGTGTTCCATGGAATTTAGTGGCTATTCTTTTTCTTTCAACGTTGAAGGTGTTGGCTGTATCAAGGGCTGTCCCTAGAAATTCTGTGGGTATGTCCTTTTTAAGTCTATAATACAAGCCTCTTTTGGCTACTTCCAGATAAAGTGGGAGAGCGCCGGCCAGCAACTGTAGCGCAGGTGTGCTTAATGTGCCACATGCTCTGGTAATAGTGAGAAGTATTGTCCTTTGTATCGCCGGGCGGGCGAACCACGCACAAGTTCCATAGGTGATAACAAGTAGGAACATTGCACGGTATATGATTGCCATGGTCTTTCTTTTGAGCCCCCAGTCTGCTCGACTGATCCTGGCAATCATATTTGTATAATTTCTCACTTTCTTCGCCAAGTAGGTCAAATGGAGATAAAAAGTTAATTTTGAATCAAAGACCACTCCAAGATATTTTAGTTCTGTTACCATTTTTATAGTTATTGTGTTAATTTTGATTTGTAGACGTCTTCTTATGTCCAAATTGCCTTTTATAAGTTTTGGTTTTTTCAGGCGATATTTTGAGCATGTGCATTTGTTCCCACTCCTGTAACTGCAAGAGGGCGGCATTTGATCTTTGCTCTACAACCACTTGCTTGTTACCTTCTACAAGGAAAATCATGCCATCTGCAAAGGCCAGGATTTCCACGGGGCCTAGATCCAAGGCCAGAAATCCATCCAGAACAATGTTCCAGAAGACAGGGCCAAGGGTTTAACCTTTGGCAGTCTTTATTCACAGGGCGTGTCAATTCCTGGAACCTTGGTGGGACACTTATGTCTGTAAGGTAGCTGTTTATTAAGGTATAGAGGTTTTGTGGGGCATTTTCCTGGCGGAGTCTCCTAAGGACACTAGGCCACCAGAGTGAGTCAAATGCCCCAGCAAAGAAATGTAGATTGCCAGCATATATTTCTCCACTGACTTTTTAACTGTTGTCAGTAGGTGGTGCATAGCATGGTCCGTAGAGTTGCCCTGCTTAAAACCATACTGATTGTTGGAATGTAAACCTGCTTCTGTGTAGTATTCAATAATCTGCTCAGTACTATACAGAAGCAGTGGCAGCACAGTGTATAACACTGTGCTGCCACTTTATTAGGTACACCTACCTAGTAGCGTGTTGAGCCTCCTTTCGCCTTCAAAACAGCCTAAATTCGTCTAGGCATGGATTGAACAAGACGCTGAAACGTTGTGCAAGAATGGAGTACCATGCAGACATGAGTGTGTCACGCAGTTCCTTGAGATTCGACGGAGGTGTAGCGAACAGCGTTTTCCAGCTCATCCCAAAGATGTTCAATACGAATGTGATCCAGGGACTAAGCGGACCACTGCAGCAAAGAAAAGTCATTGTCATGTTCTTGGAACCATTCCATAGTGATTCGGGCTTTGTGCACCGGCGCATTATCCTGCTGGAAGTAACCATCTGACTGAGGATAAACTGTCAACATGAACGGATACACTTGGTCAGCAAAGATGTTTAGGTAATTCAGACGTGAATCTATGGGTATCAATGGGTGTCAAGAAAACATTTCCCCACATCATAACACTGTCCCCACCTGGTCTTGCATAAAAAGATATGATACAGAACTGTCCAACTGCACTGGTGATATGGGCACACACTGCCACTGGGGAGCAGAGGTGACCCACCTTTGTGACTGTGAGGTTAATGTTTCTGACCACTATTTCTGTAGAAGGGATACCTGGGGTGTATTCTATTATTTTGTAGCCTCTTGGGTATCCTTGAACCCTACCCATATGTGTGTGTAGCGCTCTTGGAGTACCAAGATATTTATATTATTTTCTTCCAATTTGAGTTTTATCTGAACTACAACAGTTCTTGCTCTTTGAGAATTCAATTGAACGAGATTGAAAGCCCTAGTCACATTTCTATTTTCAGTCTGGCCCATAGTTGGTCCTAGATTGTATTTACTTTGTCATTTTCTTATGACAGGGGTATTTTTCATCGCTGATGCTGTGTGCATAGTCAGTCAGCCGTGCTGCCTTGCAGGTAGCACATTTTGGCTGCTGATTTTTATTTCTACAGTTTTAATAGTCATGCCCACCTACTGCACAGTGACCACAGACAGGTTCTTTCCGACTGCAATCCCTGGCAGTGTGTCCAAATTCATGACAATTATAACATCTTGTTACAGGGAAGTATTCCCTAAATCTATGGCTGGTCCAGCCAGCATAGATTCTTTGCTGCCCTTGTAGATGCCTCCAGAATTTTGGGGAAATCTCCACTATGATATTTATCTAGCCATTTTTCCTGCTTTTTTTTGGCTCTTTTGAGTTGGAACTGTTCACCAAACTCTTCTATATCCATTATTTCTTGGAAATTTTTATAATATATATCTGTCATTAATTCATTCTCAGGAGTATACTGTATGACATCAAATAATAGAATATGTTGGTTCTTTCCTGGCTTTAAACCAAGTTTTAAGATTTCGGGGCTAGTTTCTACCTTTTTCAAATCTTCTTTGTTTGCTACTTCCAGTAGTACCCCATTTTCTCTCACTTTCCTCATAATGCTTGTTCTGATCTCCTTTAGGTGGGGTTTCAGTTGAGTTACAACAGCTTCTCTGACTGCCTCATTAGTCTTGTAGTCACTGTCTGGTTTTGCTTTTAATATCACTATATTGGTTTCTTTAGTCCTGGGTATTTCCTTCAGTTTGTTAAGTTGCTTAGGTTGGGTATTTTCTGTTTTACTTGCCCTTGCTGCCGGGGCATAACTTCGGGTGTTCATTTCTTTGTAGTTATTCCTTTCCTCAGTTACATCGTCTATCCTAGATCTCAGAACTCTATTTTCTGTGTTCAGTTCTATCAACCTTTGCTCTAAGACTGTCCAAGAGTTTATAATCTGCAGTCTAACTGCAGATGTTATTCTGCAAGTCTGGCTATGGAGGAAGTCCTCTAAGTACAATTTCAACTCTTTTATTTGTTTAATTGGATCTGCCAATTCATTTATTGCTTGAAACCTTTTTTTCTCTTCTATCTTATCATCAGTCTTTTCATTGTTTTTCCTTCGCTTTACAATGATTGTGCAGTCAGATATGAAGTTTTCTGGACAGTGCAAACAGGCTTCCAGAGCAGCTCATGGGGTCTTGACAATGATATACAAGATTTTGCTAGCATGGATAAGGAGGTGGCTATCCCCTTGTATAAGGGTGCATACACGAAGAACGCAGATGGCATGCTTACCTGGGACCAGCAGCTATAGGTAGCCTAAATGAACCATGTAAGTTAATGGGAGTGCATATAATAACAGCGTGTGGACAGCGGCATCGCTTCTTGTGTTAATCCCTCAGCTTACCTCAACAAATTAAGTTTGCTGATTTCCAGGGGAAGTATAGATGTCACTCAACTGGATACGCATTGCTCGCGCTTTAGGGAATTATTAGAACTGTTGTTGCTGTAGAAAGCAAGAATTTGTGGTGACGTAAAGAAAACTTGTAATACAGAAGTTTTAAGCATGGATACTGAAATTTTGATTCCAGATATTTATGGATTTATGTGAAACGCGCAATATGGAAAAAAAGTGTCAAACTGCATTCAAACAGGAATACCATGGAGAAATGTTAGCAAGAAAAAAATATTAATACCATTTATTTATTTTCTTTTTATTGTCTCAAAGTAACAACAGTTTTTTTGTTTATTTATTTATCTGTAAAGTGCTAATACATAAGTAGAAATAGTCGGTTAGTCCGTGTTTTATTAATCGAATTTGAAAAAAACGTTTCTCCATTCGTTCTGATATATTTAAAATTGCACTTTATAACTTTCCAATCCGTTACATAAATTATAATACTCAAAATTTTGTCTCTACTATAATATATGGGGATTGGGTATACCCATCAGTTCTTTGTTTTCAAATATTGACAAAAAAAAAAAAAAAAAAACAAAAGAGCAAAAATGGTTTTGGAATATGTAAAATTAACTTTTCATTACTTCAGTTTTTAGATTTATACTTATTCTGTTTCTAAAAATATCACTCACATTGAATTTTATTATCATTGATTTTTTGTAAATAAATGCCTATTTTAAAAAAGTTTCTTACTGTTTTGATTTGTACAACAAATTGCAGCCTGCACGGTGCGTAAAACATGCATTATATTTTAAACCATGGCCTAAAAAAACAGTAACTGCTAACACACATCGGTTTCATAATCCTACCTCCTAATTAATCTAGATTTTCCCTCTACAGTTAACATTAAAAGAAACTTAATTATTTTGAAAAATACATATTGTATTTAGTAATAAAAATCATATACTGTATGATTTATATTATTATGCTATACCTAAAAATCACTGATAAGCATCCAAAATTAATCCATTAACGAAAAAAGAGATTCAGCCGCCCCCCCTCCACCAAGTCACGGGTAGACAATGGTGTCCGTAAAAACGTATCGGAATTGGTTAGTGCTGGTTATGCTAATCCCCCTGCTTGCTTAAAACAATTTTTATTTGAGCTCGCTGGTGTTGTCGACGCCACACATTTATTTAAACATGAATAAAGAAGCTTTGATTTCGAAGGTTTATATTCGACGACCAATAAGGGAAAAAACAGAAAAACTACATTCGAACAGGAATGTTAAAAATTTATAACAGAAACTCACAATTACAATTCAAAATAAAATCATTCTATTGTCCATAAAAATAATATTCATAAGCAACTAGTAATCTTACCCGTACACAATCTGGAGTCGTTCCACCACATCATCAGGAATGTCTTTTTTTAAATCCTCAAAGGATTTTATCTCTGGCAAGCCACAGGCTATTCTCCATTTGTTGTAAGGTGGTATACCATGATCTCTACCACGATGCACATTGAAGGAAAATAAATCAAATCCGGGATCGCTTGGTGATTTCGCAAACAGATGTTCCGTGACCTAGAATCAAACACATATCTTTACATTATATACAGAGGTAGCCTTACATTAGGAACACCGACCTAGTACCTGGTTGCAGCACACCACCTTTGGCGAGTAACACGGCCGGGTCACATCGCAGCATGGACTCCGAGAGATGCAGAAGGGTGTAACATAAAGAGTAAAGTGTGAAGTGTATTGATGTCTAGCGGCACCAGGGGTATTTCATTGTTGGTGTGTCAGTTCACTCTGGGAAAGCCAGAGATTTAAGTGTGTGGATAATGTATATGTGTAATGTTGTGCATCGTTGTTCATGTGGGCATTTAGCCGCTGGACCCCTTGCTGAGGCCCAACGTTGCCCACACTTTGCCCCGTGGAGGCAGACCAGATACCCAGTAGCTTCCTTTTAGTTCATTCTGGCAGGCCATGCCACCTAGTTTCCTGAGATTTCAGTGGCTAGGGCCTAAAAAAAGAAAAGAAAAAGAAAATCTGTCATGGGGTGAACGCTAGAATTAGTAAGGCCAAAAAATTTGTGTACGTGATTTAATTTGGACATGATTCGATTTTGCAGTGTGGGGCGTACTCTGGCGTATAGGTAGAGTGGGGAAACGCTGAAGATTGGTGGGTGAATGGCAGAAATATGAGCACGATAGAGAAGACGACCTCAGGTCAAGAAAGTGGAGCAGACCCATGCCCCACCAGGAGAAGGAATAGGGGTGGTGGGAATGGGGACAGGAGCACTGTCGCCCCTCCCGCCAGGGAAGGGGTTCAATGTATGCCGGACTAGCGCCCAGCGCAGATCGATGATGAGGCCATCTGCAGCACAGCTCTGCTGCAGGTGGCAGCAGAGCTGTGCTGTGCTGTTCATGCAGAGTCCTAGTTGGTGGGTCGTTCCCGGGACAGGGTTCCGTCCGTGGTTAATGGTCACATGGAGGTTCCTGCCAATTCAGTGTGGAGTCATATCAGGGACGTGGTCCCTACCAAGTTTTCAAGTCATAATGTTCAGTGCCCTATCAGTTGGTAGTCATTCTTGGGACAGGGGCCCATTCGTGATTGGTTTTACGTTGCCACACAGTGGTGAGGTTAGTTTCAGTAGCATTAACATTGGTTGAGGAGTCAAATCCAGGTCAAGGATCTTTCGTGGGACAGGGTCCATTCCCAGTTTGTTGGTATTTATTCCTTAGCATTCCTTGTTCCTACCATTGGTCTTCTGTCCCAGGTTATTGTTTGGCTCCCTCATTGGGCGTCATTGAGATGTTTTTTCGCGACCGTTGATTTCGGTCTCAGTGCCCGGCAGTGGTTTAGTTGGTGTTACCTTCCAGCATCTCCTGTGTCGTAGGCATTTCTAACTGCGGGCAGGTGGAAACCTGGAAACACCTTATCCACGACTGTGACAACTACGAGGACCTCAGATGTCAGCTATACACACGGATCAACTCCTTGCTAAGGAACAGAGAAGAAATAATATTACAACGAGAAGATAATTACCGGGCTTTCACCGTCTTTGCCCGCGAACTCTTTGAAAGACAAAGATGCCTGCCACATCATCACTAACCTATGAAAACACAGACATGACTACCGGAAATCACTACAAAACTCTGAACTAGTGAATACCTGAAGTAGATACAACACATGAACGTGACGAAATGGACCTGACTTCTGGACTTGGATCTCCACCGGACTAACACAAAGATGAAGATTGAAACTTGGACTCGGACCTCCACTGGACTGCCCTGGCTAGACACTCTGCCTAGCCTGCTTTTTTACTCCTCTTTCCCTGGCAAGGGGGAAGGGTCGGCCTGTGTCTCCACCCCCTCCTGCCACCCCTCTTTCTCCTCTGGTGGGCATGGGCATTCCCCACTATTTCAACAGGGGTCATCTTCCCTATCGATCAGGCGCCTCCGTAGCCAGGTGGGAAGGAGCAGCAGTGCGTAGCACACGCTTCTTGATTAGACCGGGGTTCGAGCCCGTCACCACCAAATACGGAGGATGCGGAAAGGTCAGGGAATGACCACCGCATATCCCGGAGCAATATGGCCTTAGTTGCTAATGCTCCTAAAAACCAAATAACAACAACAACAACCCTATCGATCCCTTATCCCCAATTAATAATAGCTATCCCCAATTAATAATATCCTCGCAGACTTACTGCTTGAAAACAAGCGACTACGAGAACAAAATGAATGCATGCACAAAACATTGGAGGTGTTGGGGAAAAACTTTGATGACCTGAAGCACTCTGTTTGTGATCTTGCTGTTCAAACTAACCATCATGAGCAGCATCCTCCGGAAGGACACGTTCATGCGAAACCGAGAGCTCCTACCCAAACCACCCCATCTTTATTATCACATGACTCCTCTCCATCCCCCATTCTTACAAGATGTGAGTCTGAAGTTGTGTGCCCTGAAATCACAGCAGATGCCAGCGAATACTCTGGAAATACTGCCTCCCAGAAGATCCATAGAAGTCATCAGGAGCAAAACCTGCCAAATTGCACCTTTTCGCGATCACAAAACTCACATATGGGGTCCTCGCGCTCGAGACCGGATAATGCTCTGGCTGCGGAAGTGCATCGCAATTGTGGCTCCACCTCAAACAACGTGAGGGGTAACCATTATACAGGGGCTACGATTGTATCTAATGTAAAGACCCATAGAGACACTACAACGTATGCAATGATTGCAAGCCAAAGAACAAACACTGACCCGTAATCCAACTCTTAAGGAACTGAGCCCCAATCTTAAAGTTATTGGAACCAATTTGCACTTCAGCAAGATGCAAATTGCGAACACTAGAATGATGGACAAGCGGATGCGTAATGTCTTCATTAGTAGGCTCTCCCCTGCTACCTCAGCTGATGATGTGGAAAACCTTCTTGCGGCAGTCAAAATGAATGGTAGAGTCACTAAGCTGTCCACGAAATATCCCACCTACGCCTCCTTTAAGATCGATGTTGCTGATGCAGATTTTGAAGCACTCTTCAATCCTGAAATCTGGCCTGCTGGAGCTCTTGTTATGCCATATCTCGGGCAGCGATATAGAAGAAATGGAAAGGACTCCCACCAATGGTACCCTGATTCATAGCAATCCCAGATCTTGTTACCGCAACCAGAATCACAGACACAGAACACCAATATGCCGATCCCTGTGCTCATCAATCCTAGACACACCGTGCTGAATCGAGTAGTGCCATGTCAGAGACCACCCGTCCGTATCAAAGTACCCAGAGTACCTGCCTGCACCATCTTTTATCAGAATGTGCGTAGTCTTAGGAACAAGCTTGATACTATGGAGCAAATTCTGCTCTCCGGACATTTTGACCTGCTCGCCATCACCGAAACCTGGCTGAATGATGATGAAGAATTCCTAGCGGCATCTGCCCCAGCTGATTATGGGGTGGTATTCACATCTCGGATTGCACGCAAGGGTGGAGGCGTCGCAATATTCTACAAGAAATCCGCTTTCAAGCTATTGGATAATAAATCCAGTAACTCTCCTAACTATGAAGCAATCCTCGTTACGTTAGGATACAACTTCGTGACGTTTGACGTCTGTGTGCTGTATATACCCCCAAAGCCGTCCCAGCAAATCATCCTTGAAGTTTCCAACTGGTTAATCAATCAGCTGCATCCCACAGCTTCTCACTTAGTTTGTGGTGATTTCAATTTACCTCCTCAGCTATCTAATCTGAAAAAGGATCTTCTGGCACACTTGAGATGTGCTGACCTACAACTTATTAATGAAGCTCCAACCAGGAGGAATAACCTCTTAGATCTAGTTCTAGCCTCTTTCCCCTGCACCCTTGATTACATTACAGAAACGTCATTTGACTCTGATCACGTCCCGATACATATGACCGCATATCTGCCAGCCCCCAAATTAGAAGCCAGAAGGACAACAACAAAGGTTGACATCACTAGCCCCAACTTACTTGATGTAGATAAGTGCATCAGAGCCGCCTCTCTCATTCCCTGGGTGGCCTTAGAGACTTGTGACCCAGAACTAGCTGTGAACATTCTCACAAACTGGATCAACACGGTTGCCAAATATGCTGCCTCTAAAAAGATCACAATCAGTCCATATACAAGACTTTGGTGGAATTCTGAACTCAAAATGAGTTTCCAGCTGAAGCAACAGCTCCATCGCACATGGAAACAGTCGCAAAACGTCAATGATCGTATCGTTTATTCAAGGGCACGGGCTCAATTTAATCGCCTGAAATCTGAGGCAATCAAATTATACGTTAACTGTGAGCTGGCTAAAGGAAAAATTCCATACAAAAAAGTGAACCCTCATTTTCCTTTACAACTTGATCCTGAATTGTGGCTCGATTTCGTCACAAGATTTAACCGTAATCCTATGCCAAACTCAGATCTAGCTCTACTAACAGAGCCCATCCAGCAAGAAGTGTTGAACAACATTCAGATTACAAAACAACAACTGATCGTAGCCATCAATTCTCTACCTGCCTCGTCAACCACCGGTGATGATGGAGTTCCCCAATTCATGCTCAAATGCCTAAGTCCGTACATTATTCAGCCACTTTTAATTATCTTCAACCAGTTACTCTCGAACAAAATTTTCCCACAGCAGTGGAAAAACTATCTCATCAAACCTTTAGCCAAAGTTCAGTCGCCATCGAAACCTAAACACTTCCGACCCATCTCCAACTCCTCCAGCCTGCTGAAGCTCCTGGAGAAGGCCTTACTCCCCATCCTCACTAAGCAGATCTTGCCCAGTAATCCAGCCAAATTCACTACTCCCTTCCAAACAGATCAACGATCACCAATCTGCTAGCCACCACAAATACTATCTTGTCAGCATTGGAGAATAGGCAGGAACTAGCTGTGACTTACTTAGACATTGAAGCTGCATTTGATGCCGTCCAAGTAAACGAACTTCTCACTCTCCTGGAATGCCACTTCCAGATCACAGGGAACATATTATGCTTTCTCTCCTCTCTTCTGAATAACAGAGTTATAAAGCTTCATACAGGAGATCGCACCCTTACTAGATCCCTCACCGCAGGAGTCCCACAAGGAGGGGTCCTTTCGGGCCTTCTGTTTTCATCCATTATCTTCCCACTGGTTGCACATTCTCGATGTCTACTGAGCTATGCGGACGATATCAAGATACTCACTCCCATCACCCCCGGTCAAGACCTAGATCTGGTAAAAGTGGAAATTAACAACACTCTCACCACAGTCACATCTTACCTCTGCCAGTTTGGGCTCAAGATCAATCCTGCTAAGTCCGAATTCATGGTGTATTCATTGAAGCAAACTCCTTCTTCTCTCCAGCCTTCGGTCGGCAACACCCTCATCCCAATTGTGTCCAGCCATCGTGATCTGGGCGTTGTATTCGACCCAAAACTTCGATTCAACGCCCACATGGATATGCTCCTCACACGTGCTTCAAGACTCCGGTGGATAGCAAAACAACATCTCCTTCATATCACAGATAAAAAGATAACCGTGAGGTACATAAGAACAGTTATCTTTCCACCTTTACTCTATGCTGCTGAAATTTGGGCGTCAGCGGCACCATCAATAAAGAAACCACTCTTTGCCACAGAATTCTGGCTCCTAAAGTGGGCCAACAGAACGCACAACCTTCCAGCTCTGATTCGGACCACACAGCTTGCCAACTCTCTCGGAATTCCACGGCTTCCCACCTTAGTCGACGACCAACGCCTCCTAGCAACAGTCAGGATGATAACAGGCATAATGGCAACACCTTCATTCTGGGATACCTGTGGCTGGAGGATCCCCCCTGCTGCCCTTAGGGCCAATCCTGAGCTCCACTCACATTCAGCACGACTCCATCTCTCGGACAGGTTCCTTCCTCAGCAGATGCTCAAGCAAACCCAGGCACTGGACGCCGACCTGAACAAATTCGCTGCTGACCGGACTTACCGGAAAAAAATTATGACGAGTAGGACTAATCGGCAATGACTGATGTATACCTTGCATCTGTTCCTGTCTAATTGAGCTGGTGCTCTTATCTCGATGTTAAGCCAGCTCAATCAGATTTAACTCTCGTAAGGAGTTCTCTCCTTTGTATTATAATGTTTTCTTTGTAAAATTACCTTTTGTAAATAATTGTTCAATTTTCCCGGAAGTTTGGGAAACTGTAAGCCCCTGGCTTTATGGCCGTGAAGGGTAATAAAGATTATCTCTCTCTCTCTCTCTCTCTCTCTCTCTCTCTCTCTCTCTCTCTCTCCTTACTACCAATTTCCAACCCCCCAGTCTTCCGCCTCCTATCTCTTTCCCCTTACACAGCGCCTGCCCCACACATCCAAATTTAAAACATCAAAATTCATGCCCGACCTATTAGGAAATCTTATTACTTCCAGCGCATATCCCTTATAGCCCCTGTAAACAGTGTTTAATATACCATCTGTGTCCAAAACAAAATAAGAATATATATTTGTATATTTTTTTTTAGGGCCTAGCTACTGAAATCTCAGGAAAGTAAGTGGCAGGACCTGCCAGAGCAAACTTCAAGGGAACACCTGGCTGGCCTCCACGTGGCCGAGTACGTAAACGTCAGGTCCCATCAGGGGCCTGGAGGCTAACAAGCTAGATGAACAAGGGGCACAACATATAACACAACACACGACCCACACACTTTTAAACCTCTGGCCTTGACAGCGTATTGTCCTCGATACAAAGAACACACGCGGAGATGGGGTAAATCCCTGGGGCCGTTAGACCCGAAAATACTCTGTACTCTGTTGTATTATTGTTGATTGGTGGTTTAATCTTGTCAATCGTGTGTTGCGGTTAGTATTCTTCTTCTTCTTCAAAAGAGTCTTTGCGCAAAGTCCGTTAGGGCTGTGTATTCATCTTCGTTGTCGAGGAAGTGGTATTCCTGTCCTTTTGGGTTATATCTTACCCATGTAATTAATGTGCACCTCAGGTCCTTGTGCTGAAGGCAGTCGTGCATTATATAGTCCCAGCTTTCGATTTCTGCACAAGCAGTGTGGATTCTCCGTGAGGGCGAAATCCATTAACTTTGCATTGAAGGGGCCATTTCCAGTCAGCAAGTATGTTGTCTGCAACCCCGGAAAGGACCATGCTGGCGACTTCGGATAGATCCTGTCGACTTGTGGCAGGAACTTGTGTGTAATCAACCCTTTGGTAGTCCGCCCGTCTATGTTGCCACACCTGTAGCAGATAGCTTTGTAGCTATGTCTTTTCGATTGTTTGTCGGGTCTGCTGTAAATTCCAAAATGTAGTGACTGCTCCTTTGGACAGGTGGTAAAGGAGTGCAGTTCTTATTATCTTAAGGTCAAGAGGTAGCACTGCAGCCAGTACCTGCAGTGCGACGGTGCTCACCGTGCTGCAGGCACAGGTAATTGTGAGCAGGATGCTTCTCTGAGTTGCATCTAGGATTCTTCTATTTGTGACCAATGTTTATTTATCATAATAACAGCAGATGCAATGCTCCACAGCAGATGCAATGCTCCACCAATCAACTAGCCACTGGCTAAAAGCAAATTTCTGCACATCTATCCTGCAATTATCCTACCTCATGTGTGAAGTCTGAGCATTGGGCTTACTCACTATATTCAAAGCCTTAAACACCTGAAATCTCCTTGCAGGTGCCTAGTCTGCTCTGCAGTATTCAAAATAGAAGCGTTCCTTGGTAAGAACACCCTTTTGTTTACCTCACCAATTTCGATGCTCTTCTCTGCATTCGTGCTAAAAGTTCCATATCCTTCCTAAAATGAGGCTTCCAGACCTGTATGCAGTATTCGAGATGTGGCCTAACCATTGCCTTATACAATTACATAATCACTTCCTTCTCCCTGCTGAAAAATTCCTGTTTACCACTGACGTCTGGCTTGAGCCTAAGTCTCTTTCATTCTACACTGCCATGACTGTCGTACTACACGGTTGGTATGTCATTCAGGGACTACTACTGCACATATGCAGTACCTTGCATTTAAAATGTAACGTACTGCATAAGGACTCAGCGTATGAAGCAGTTTACTTATGCATGGGTTAATGCACACACATCATTTATACTACCAAGGTAGTTTTAATGCATCGTTTTAATTATATCTCATATTGCGAATACTTCTCCATAGGTGCAATCGTCTCTATAGGTGAAGAGTTAGTTATTCGAGGTAGTGCAATACCACGGCAACTCGTTGTAAAGGTATTCACAATATGAGTTATAATTAAAACGATATATTAAAATTACCTTGGTAGTTAGTACAAATGATGTGTATGTGCATTAACCGATGCATAAATAAACTCCTTAATACTATATATGTATACACAAATATATTTACTGTTAATTTTTAAACTTATATACCATAAAATTATTGCAGATTTCGCTATTTGTTAAGGAAACTTTATTGCAATAACAGTTACTTTGGATATATTGCAATATGGGCCCTACACGGTCACAAGGCAGGAACAAATAAGAAATGATGACAACCTGGATGGCAGAGGTCCACGTCTAGATAGGGACATATTATGTCAGGTGGTAAGTAGGTTAATACAGTATATAAATATTAAATAATATATCATATAAAGAAAATACAGAAAGGTGAAGGAAATTACAGAGTAATATATTGCAATGTAGCATACAAAACAGTGAATTAATAAAACAGACTGAGGTCATTAAACAATAATTATATGAGATTAAAAATAAATATAACATGAGAACTATAGTACATTGGTTATACTCATATACACAAAACTTACTCTTGAATGTAAGAAGAAAAAAAAAAAGAATTGTGTATATGAGTGGACGTGAAGCAAAGTTGGGCCTTAAGAGCGAGCGATATCAGGCTCAGCAAAGGGTCTACTGAGCACCAGCTGTCAATAGGCATGATCAGTCACAAACCTGTGAAAGCATCTGATACGACAGGAATTTATCAGAGAGATGTAAGCGGGTGTGCCAAGGGCAGAGCGACGGAGTTAATCTGAGGGCTGTTTTTTGGATTCACCAGCAGCACACGTCCCAGAAAGAGGGTGCGGAGATATTCCCCACCATTCACTGGTGGCTTCTAGATGGTGAGCGATTTGGCCATTTCTGTTGATCTATGCCGTGGAGAAAGCTTGTGCTTGTTAGTAGCCCATTTGAGGAGCCAGAATTCTGCAGCAAACAGTCGTTTTATTATGGTGGGAACAGCTCATACCCATATTCCGACAGGATATGGGAGTGGAGAATAAACAGTTGTATTATTCTATTTTACTGTGGTCTTCTGGTCATTGGCATACTGCACGTGTTGGTAAGTAATCCATCTGGGGCGGTTAGTGGGATTGAGGATCATTGCGTGGTGAATGCTGAGAATGGGTTTGAAGATAGCTCCTAGATCTGTATATTTAAACACCATTGGGACTAGAGAATTTAAAAATGTTGGCCGAACATTTTTAAATTGTGGAGGAGATCTGCCTTGAAGGAGAACAGCATACATTCTCATTCTGTAGATTTACTCTGAGAAACTATTAAGTTTTAACAGTTTCTGTTAAGCTTACTATTCATTGTTCAGTTATAATGTTTATTTATGTACAGTAGAATATCACGTTGACTCTGCACTAAAACCATTAGGGACCGTACTTACACCTCTCGGGGCCCGAGGCGTTAAGCTTCTACCAGGTCCCCCTTTAAAGATATCAGAGGTCCAGAGTCCAAAAAGAAAAACTTCCATATATATATATATATAAAATCAGAAAAAAAAAAAAAAATTACCGATCTGTTTAAACACAAACGTTGCAATACAAAGATCGCTTTAAAAATTTAAAATTACAGAGGCCATGAGAGGTTCCGCCCTCTATGGTGAGGCCAGCGCCTCATGCGCCTGTTTATAAGTAGGGCCCTGGTTAGGAAGCAAGATCCGAAAGTAGGAGGGTCGAAGGGATGAAAGACTGTATCCCAATTGATTCTTGGCCAGAAACTGTCAGCTAGACAGGCAGATGTGAATACTTGTTTTGATGGCGCATTTTACTCAAAGGCTATATGTAACATGCCATGTGTTTCTGAAGCTGTTTTCCAAGCTAGAAAGAAAACTTGATGTACTCTTTGTCATTTAGAATCTTCCATTAAAAAAAAAAAAAAAAAACAACAGGTCACGCTGCACACATAACAGTTCACTTTAAGTTTTCATACACGTGACTAACGCAACGCATAATGGCATGTGAAAAGGAAAACTTCCGTAATGAAGTAGATTCTATTACCTTGATGGTAATGGAATCTACTTCATTGCGGAAGTTTTCCTTTTCAGGAAAAAATTTTACCATTTTCCGGAAGCGCTGACACGCACCCGTTCTCAAAACTATCAGGTAGCTTATGTAAACTTCTCCATTAATAAGCTTATCGTTAATACTGTATTATTATTGTCATTATTATTATTATTATTACACTAATATTCAGTTATAGTAATTCATTATCATCAAATCAGTTTATGATTTCACAGAAGGATGTAGTAAACAAGCAGTTCTTAGCGGAGGCAACCGAGCAACTTCTTTGTGATGCCTATTAGTTTTCAATATTTTTTTGCATACTTTAAAAACTTTATTTTAACTTCGCTTTTATTTTTAGTCTATCCTTATTTTTTTTATTATTATTATTTTTTCTGCCGTGACTTATATCCCAAGGTCAACAGCGGGTGTATTTAATCATTAGATCGTTAGTTGAAATCTTGGGAGCTAAATGCCTGGAGATCTGCCAACATTATCAGCAAGAAAGGCTAACATAAAGTCAAAGATTACGCAGCAAGATGCATATAGGCTAATAAATTTACAAATAAATACATAAAACATAACTGTAATGATGGAAAAATTACGAATAAAACTAGGTTACTGTTAAACGCTAAAGCAACTAAGGCGTCATTTACATCTGTAATTGCGCAGTTTTTTGGTTGGTTGGTTTTCTGCTGTTCGCTGGGCGAAATTTATGAGACATTCAGAGTCGGTGGCGTATCCAAGTATAATCGTAAGGGGGCATGGCGACCAGGCTTTTGAGGTTTTTTTCTAGAACGCCTAGAACGCCTTTGCATATCTGGACAAGAAAAAGGGTAGCCACTTCTAGTGCGTTCTATAATAGCCTTAATTTCAAATTTTAGGTTAAGGAGCATATGACCCTCTGCTCACCCCTGAATACTAAAGTTGGTTTCATTATGACTTCATCTAACAATCAGAAAGGCTTGAATTCGAATCTGGTTGGTGACTATATATACTGCCCTCGCTGGTAACGCAATATTGCAATCACTGACTTTCCAAATCGTGTGAAAAAACGCAGGTTTCGAATCTCGTCTCCAGGAATTTTTATGGGCTTTTTTTTTTCTTTTTCTTTTTTTTATCAGAAGTTATGTAGTTTGATTGTGATTAGACCGAGAGAAACAGATTTCTTGTGTTGTTATCATGTCAGAGACGTAAACAGAATACCATTACAAGTCTTTGACAACGATGTAACATCGAGAAAGCCCAGATTTAAATTAGCAATAGTTGCATTTTGCGATCATTTTCAAAAACAAATCTAAAAAAAGATTAATTCTTAAAACGGTGTCTAAATTTTGTAAGCAAGTAGTGCAGTGCAGTCGCAGCATTGGGGTAATTCTGACAGACAATTATCTGTCAAAACAAAATAAATGATTGGGTTCATTTCGGAAAAGGCATTAAGCTCATTACACAAAAGCAAATTAATTTAATTAATTCAGTGTGAAACATGTCCATACTATGGGTGCATTTTCTTAGAAGTATTCTTCTAAGAAAATGCACCTTCAAATATCAAGGGAACCCAACATTATTTACCATTAAAATGTATACTTGTATTGTATTGCAATATACTATACACATACAATATACATATATACAAAATACCATATACAAAGGGTACTAGGAAAGTTTTGCAATACAGCTTTGTTTATTTAATTTTTTCAAAGTAATTTCCTCTACATTCAATACACCTCTCAATCCTCCGAAACCAATCTTTAAACCAGTTCTGCCAAGTTTCACTAGGGAGTAAAGCACACTCGTTGTCCCAAGCCCGTAGAAGGTCCTCATCACTGGAAAACCGGCTCCCTTTTAGCTTCATTTTCACATGCGGGAACAGTGCAAAGTCGCAGGGAGCAAGGTCTGAACTGTAGGGAGGGTGCTCGAGAAGTTTCAGTCCTGTCGTGGTCAAATATTCGGTGCAGGCTTTGGCGCAGTGACCTGGAGCATTATCGTGATGGAGGTACCAGGTGTCCATTCTTGACTTTGGCCGCAGGTTCTTCATAGATCCAATGACTTTAGGCAGGCATTGTTCAGTATACCACTTAGCTGTGACTGTCTTCTGCGTGTCCAAAACGACACGTTCCACAATTCCACTCGATTTGAAAAATACAGCTATCATTTTCTTCTTTACAGATCGGGATTTTCTGACAATTACGGGTGTGTCGTCATCATCAAAGACCCAAACTTTGTTTTGAGCCTTGGTCGGCAGATCGTATTAGTACAGCCAAGTCTCGTCACCTGTCACGATGTTGTTCACATACCGAGATTGTCCCTTATCAAACTTTTTTAACATCTCCCGGCACCAAGTCACACGTCGTGTCATCTGCTCTTCAGTCAGTTGATGCGGCACCCAGAGAGAACAAAGTTTCTTCACGTGCAAATGATCTTGCAGAATCGAACGAATTGCTGGTGCATTTAGGCCCAAAGTATCCTCTATCTGTTGGTAGGTCACTCGCCTGTTTTCGTCAAGCATTTTCCTCACAGCAGTAACGTTTTCCTCCGTAACTGACGTTCGTGGCCTTCCCGGCCTCTCAGAATCCTCCAGAGTGAAATTTCCCCTTTGGAATTCTCTATACCACCTGAATATCGTTGTATGATGTGGACAATCATCATCTAGTGCAAGAGTCATTTCTTCTAAGCACTGGTCTATGGTTAAACCACGCACGAAATTATACCGCAAAACTGTCCTTCTCATTTCGTGACCACGATGCCATCGCAAGCACTTTGCACTCTCACTACTAATGAATAACTGAGCCCATCGACTTGGCGCGGCGGCTACTATGCACGTATGAACATGTCTCAACATGCAGCAACAAGCAGCTTCCTGTGATTCATTGTTGCGTCATATTGCAAAACTTTCCTAGTACCCTTTGTATAATATAATTGCAGTTTGAAATAACACAAAGGATGAAACTTACCTCTTTTGTGAAGATATGATCCACCATATGCGTTACCTGCTCAGTCTGACCACCCAAGATTCTTTTTATCGGATCTGAAGAGGTATTACAAAATTCTTCTACGCTAAAAAATTCATCTGCAAGCCTAGGACTCGTACGAAGTTTTGAATGAAAGCGTTTGTGACGCCTTGCTATCATACTGTGGCCATATCGAAAGGCAGCAGTACTAAAGGCGTTAATTAATGTGGGGTTTAATTGCTTATCGTAGACATAGTTCGTAGTTGGTACACTTAGGTTGTTAGCTTGCATAATTTTTTTCCCTAATACTAGTGGAAGGTACTCGCTGTAAGTAATATGTTGTATCATGGCGCCAATTATCTTCCTAGTCTCTTCAAATAAGTGCTCATCGTCCCATCCAAAGTGGCGCATCTTCTCCACCAAAAGATTGTGTTCTCGAGCCCATACAGTATGCAGACTTGCCAGTATTGGGTTTTCAGAAGATCTTCTTTCTCCTATCCATAGAGGTAATAACCATATACTTTATGTGCATTTAATTAATTAATATCTAATAAATATAGTTAACTATATCGACACTTTGCAAAATTCTTCCATATTACTCATATAATGAGATAAACTTGAGAGGATTTCGAAGAAAATGCACTTAAGAATAATAACTTCTGATCATAAAGATCTGTATGCATAGGCAGAAATGGTATTTGAAGAGTAGTACAGTTTATTTGTGAGGTGCGCAACATGGGTATTTTGCGTTTTTATTTTTCCCCTTTCACGTTTTATTTTCGTGGAGCACTCAAGAATAAGGCAAACAAACCATATATTCCAAGTGGACTGAAGCAAGGCATTCGAAAGTGTTTCAGTGCCACTAAAATTATAATCATACTGTAACATAACATATTCTTCGCATCAAAATACACAGAAACGATTGAATGCATATCTGGACAAGAAAAAAGGACAGATATGCATTTAAACAACTGAATGCATATCTGGACAAGAAAAAAGGACAGATATGCATTTAAACAACTGAATGCATATCTGGACAAGAAAAAAGGGCAGATATGCATTTAAACTGAATGCATATCTGGACAAGAAAAAAGGGTAGCCCTTTCTAGTGCGTTCTATAATAGCCTTAATTAAATTATGTATTCAATTAAAATGTATTGTTAACTGAGTTGCATTTTAATTAGATAACTCTGTATTACGTATTATCAGGTCATGTAATACGAAATGCAGAGTTGCTCCTAAGCAGTGCCCTAAGAGTTGGCGTCTGATAGCGAATACATAAAGGCAGCTGCGCTTTCATTGGCAGAAAAATGAACAGGATCAGAGGTGCAACGGCAATGAATACAGTATTACCAGAACTTTTCCATTTAGTGGAGGAGGGTCGACATTTTCTTGTTTGTATCGAGAAGGCTTGACACGGCCTTGCATATTGCATCACACTTTTTATTATTTTCAATATTTATCTTATTTAGTTTGCTGTTTTGCTGAGAGCCACTTTGTTTTATGGTTACTGGATGTCGTTGGTTTAAGAAGAAAAGAAAAGAAAGAATAAACGAAATTTTCATTCGAACTAAAATTAATACAGTGCCATCACGATTAGTTGACGCAAAGAAGAGTAATACAAAGATGTATATGCTGCCCAACAAAAGAATAAAATAGTATTTAAACGAAGAAAATTTTTCTTTTATATTCACTTACGTCTCCTCCATCTCACTGCCTCCAAATTGTTGTACCATTGATTCGAGGAAAACAGAATTACAGTAAACTGTAACAGCGGATACTGGCTTCATATGCAATGTTTTTTTTTTTTAAGCCTCAGTTTATGATAAAACATAGATCGAGTTGGTTACTTTTCTTAAATAGTGACACAGAGACCAGTAAGTTCGTGTAAATGGTATGCGTGGCAACAAGTAAATATGAATTTAGATGTTCTGGTTTATATTCTGGCACGACCACCAGGTCAGTGAAGGTTACAAAAAATCAATCAATACAAACGTTAATCGTATTTAGCAGTCACGGACTTGAACACCGGTCCATTCAAAGAGCACGTGCTATTGCACTCCCGCTCCTGACCACTCGGCTAAGTAGACGAAAATCTTATGCTTCACTTTAAGAAAAAGTTCTATCCTTGACTAATTCACACAATAGCAAACCCGAGTTTTTTTAGTATTACATCATGCTATCTTTTTGATGCCTAAATGACCTCCGTGACAGTACAGCGCTTTTATTACTTGGCATTCATTTGAGGAGGTTTGAGTTCGAATCCTGTGGGAGACCGCAAGAATTCTTAAAGGCCTCTACAGTCGAGGTTGCAGTTAACCAATCTCAGGCGTAGGGTGTCGGATTTTTCTCTGTAAGTTGTTATTCCAGGCTTTTCAGCCCGCACAACAAATATGCCCATGAATCACGATTATACAGACGTAACAGAATGGTGTAATATGACCTAAGATGATGATGATGATGATGCTCCGTAGAATTAAAAAATGCAATAACTTCCTGAATCTAGATGTCTGTTACCTCCATGATTAACGACGCAGCGATCTTCTAACCTCAGTCATAACATTGCTGAACAATGTGCACTTGACATAATTCATCGAAATCGGAGGAAGTTGTCGCTACTGTTTGCGATTAGTGGAGGAAATGTGAATGCAATAATTAACTACTTGTGTTATTCAAAGCTATACCATTGCTTATCCACCATACATTCTTGATTTCCTTATTTCAGGGCTGTCATATTTTTGGTCCCTTGAAGGATAGCATTCACACCGATGAATGAACATTCAATGTGATAAAGAAGATGTTTCTGGAGTAAAAAAGTGGCTCAGAGACACTGAAATGCGATTACAATGAGAAAGAAATCTAGTTCTTGCGTCCAGGTGGTAACAAAGCTACAGAAAAAGATGGGGAACATGTAGAAAATCAATATTACACCAATTTTCAGATTTTTAAAATAAAGTTTTTCTGAGAAAATAAATTAATTTAAGTAGGTTAATTTTATCTGGGTTCGTTTGGTAGTAGAAATAAAACGCTTGCATGAGGTCCAAAAAAGTATATACAACATATACAATACTGATCATTAACCTACCCGGACAGAAACAAAACGAACATTGAGCAAAGTCTTAGAACAGTATGGCTCGTATGAAAAAATAACAGTTTACGCTTACCTGTTAAGAAACAGTTCGGGTTACATGAGTTAGAAGTAATTTTACACATTTTCTTGCTACGAGGAAGAAGCAGTGTTTCTTTTCCATCCATTTTCAGCCGAGCTGTAATTGAACGCAAAAAGAAGGGGATTATTAAAATAAGGTATGCAGGAGTAGTGTCACAGAGTTTGTAGAATAATGCACTAACATTTAACCTGATGCTGACGTGCAATTAGTCATTCTTCCGATAAAACTGAAGTAGCAACCAAAAGCAATTTAGCAATAAATGTTACCCACAAAACGTTACAGAATTAAAATCTTCGCACGGCATAAGTTAAGATTTTATTCAGAACTTAAAGCAATGCAATTACACTCTTCCCAAACCAGGTCAATTGCCAAGGGGGTTACAACAACACACTTATCACAATGCAGCTAAGATAATTATCTTAGCTGCATTGTGTTAATTATAATTAAAAAATAATAATAAGTAAAGATATTACAAAGAGTTCCATTAAAAATTAAAGCAAGCAATAATTAATCAACGGGAATTTTTATTAGCAATTTTATAGCACTACTCACTAAAATATCAAAGAATGTATCTAATAGAAAGTTACCATTCGAAACGATGAACACAAAATTCTGTATGGTATGGATTCGACGAGAGACGTGCACAGGTAGACCTGTGGATGTTCCATTTCTGATCGAGAATGACCGTCATAACCGCCAGACTGTTGATACTCATCTCGGATGCCTCACTTCAGATGATTGCAGAAATTCTCGATGTATTTCATGTTCAGTGACTGTCCGAGCCATGACAGATATTGAACATCGCTCGAGTGTTCTTCATACCATTGCTATACAAATCGTACATTATGAGCTTACACTGTCGTCTTCACCCCAATATTGAGAATGCAACAGACTCATATAATTCAAAGATAAAAGCCGCTAAAATCATGATCATACATGAGAATCACGATTATAGATCCTGTTTTCTCATTCGGTTCAACTATTTGTGAAAAATTAATTTGAGATGATAAATGCTAGTATAAGGTAAACTTTCCTCTAAAGGCTGTACGAGGACGATTGATTTAAGTTTTTTCGCTTTAACTAGGTTATAAATACGTTTGGCTCAACGCAAAGGATGTGGGGAAGGAGAAGAGATACTCCACCTAAAGAACTAATTTCAGTTTGAAAACTGCAGCAGATTGCTTGCTAAAAGTTTAATAACGCACTTCCTCCATTCTTACTTTCCGGTGTTTATTTCTGCTCGTGGGGAACGTTTTACTATGCTGTCATTATGTTATACTTCGCTGAGGATTACTTCGTCAGAAAACAGCATAAGCTAGAGGAGGATGTCAAAACTGGTCGGCCAGCTGGAAAGTTAACGCACGAAAATCGTCATATTCATCTTTATATTTAAGCAAGCAGGTGACTGTTAAATTAGATGATTTAGATTAAAAGAGTTTAAAAATCATAATGCCCTGTAATAATTGATACCAGGGCAGTTTGAAAAGGATATGGCAAAGATATTTTCCAATAGAGAAATATCACAAGAATAAAGGCACATATATAACGTTTGTTTTCATTTTTTTTACAAAATGCTATAGGCTTTTGTTAACATTAGGTGTCTAAATTAAAGCGGCTATCATATATGAAATGCAGACAAAAGAAGCGCATGCAGATATCAGAATTCAGCATGTTAAGATAACTGAACCTGTAGAAATTCAACAGAAGTTACGAGCCGTGTACGATAGTCCAACAGTCATGCCCAAGAAATGAATCTGATTTTGGTGAAATCAATTCAAATACATGTCTGAACAAAACAAGGCTTCACTATTGTTTGCACATGACAAGGGTTGTAAATAAAAGATATTAATTTTGTCACTTACTACAGCATACTTGACCTTGCCCCTTCTGACTTTCATTTGTTCGAAGCGATGATAAAACATTTGGCAGGGATCCAGCTAGCATTGAGCTAGCATTAGCAGAGGCGTGTGATGGAAAAATCACTTATACAGCATCAGCTGAAAAAAAAAAAAGAAAAGAAAAGAAAAGAAAGATCCCATTTGCTCTAAAAGTTTGTCCAGTGAATTTATTTAAGCCCTTGAATTTATTTAAGCTATCAACTTCCACAACGACAGATGGAAGTTTGTTCCAGCAATCAACTACCCGCTGGCTAAAGGCAATTTCCGCGCATCTATTCTTCAACCACCTTTCCTCAATTTGAATTTATGCCCCCTCAGGTTTGTAATCTGAGCAAGAGGAAGAATCCCATCAGTACTGAGCCTGCTCAAACCATTCAAACCTTATACACCTCAACCAGATCACCTCGCAGGTACCTAGTCTCCAGATGCTGCAATTTGCAGAACTGAAGCCTTTCTTAGTAAGAGGATCCCTTCGTTCCCTTCACCAATCTTGTTGCCCTTCTCTGTACTCGTTCTAGCAACCCTACGTCCTTCCTAAATTGAAGCCTCCAGACCAGTACGCAGTACTCAAGGCTAACTAACTCTTAATTGAGAGTTAGGCGGATTTGAACTAAAGTTCTGGATGATGTCTTTATTTTTAATAAAAATATAATGTAAATTCCCAGCTGGTTAGCGGGTACCCACTGGAATATAAACTTATACAAGCGTATGATGAGACTACAAAGGCTGCAATACTCATACTGAATCCCAATCTAATGGCTACTAAACTTTCGCAACTTTGCAAGCCGTGGGCAGCTCGCGCTCACATTGTCTCACCGACTTCGTGGTCTCCTTGAATTGTAGAACAGGATTAGACATTACATTTGCTACTAACTACCTCCAACAACTTCTTGACATGCTCCCAGACCAGATAATAATAATTGGCGCTGATGTCAAATGCGTTCGCCCTGCATGGCATAGTGCAACACAGTACAGAACGGAACCCACGATGGACAACTCTTAAGAGACTTCCTCTCAGGAACAAGACTCTCAATCGTAAACCAACCGCATCAGCTGTTAACTTTTTGCAACACCCTGTGGGAGGCGACAACTGGCGTCTCCTTCGCCTCCTCCAACATGGCTGCTCACACCTTTGGATGGACGGTCTCAGGCTATCTACGCCTGAGACCGACTAACTGAGCCACGAAGTGAAAAAAGCCCATTAAAGTTCCTCGCGTCATTGACGGGATTCGAACCCGTGCCTTTTCCACCCAGTGTCGGGAAGACTGTGACGCTACCACTGTGAAACCCGCGCAGACCCCAAACTCTGAACACCAACACAGCACCTGTCAGCAGAATGACAACTACGTAACTGATAAATCTTTCACAATGGATGAACTGAAAGGGACCACAGCAACGATAAGATCCAAAAAAAAAAAAAAAAAAAAAAAAATGCCCAGGCATTTTTTTTTTTGGATCTTATCATGTTAGAGCGAAATCATCAAAAGGGTAGTTGATCTGGCTCCGAATCTCCTGCTCCAACTATAAAAATCATTGTCTAGATGCAGGGTACTTCTCCAAAGAACGGAGAACAGTCAATCTGAAACTAATTCTTAAAAATCCCAAAAACAATCCAGAGCTACCCGATTCGTAGGGTCCAATAGCCCAAAAGTTATGAGCATGCGATTTAAAGACTTCTCCATCAAAGTATACAACGCTAGTATACTGCAGCCAACTTAGATGGAACAAATCAGTATGGCCTGTCAACCATTGATGCGATGAAAAACCTTCTCATCGCTGCGGGCGAATGTTAGAGCAAACATATCTCAGTCACCGCGGTGGACTTTTCCGGTGCGATCGACTGCCTCTGGTGGCTGAGCGTCCTGGCTAGACTCTGGCAGGCACAGGTACCGATAAATCTCTTCAACACCATCAAAATCTACCTATCGCACCGTACAATTGAAGTAACAGCTCCATACCAACGATTTACCAAACCAGTTTACAGAGGATGGCCAAAGGGGTTTGTTATTGGCCCCCTGCTCTAAATATTCTCTTTGATGAGTTCTTGGATACAGACCTAGCTGAAGCACGATCTCAAGCATTTGCGGATGATCTCGCCCTTACAGTGGCTGCGGACTCCGGGGCCCAGCTTGAAAATGTAGAAAACAATGCCCTATCGACCCTTCAGAGATAGGCTGAAGACAACTTTCCACATATCACCAGCTAAGACCACATCCATTCTGCTCAAGGGAACCCGTGATGTCAGGAGGCCGCCGCAAATTAAAATAAATGGAATTACAATTAGACTTGTTACCCAGATGAAGTATAGGCATCATCTTCGACAATAACCTGACATTCCAGCCGCACCTTAAACAGCTTAGAATGAAAATTAAGAACTGTTCAGCCATGGTTGCACGGGTCATGTGCAGGGATTGGGGTCAATAAACGGAACCTATCGGTCTACTATAAGACTACATTCCTTCCAGCGATATCATATGCTGCTGCCATGTGGTAACTCAAGACAATGGCTACTAACAAAAGAATTATCGACTCGATCCAGCAGTCCATTCTACTCACAGTGACACGTGCTTGCAAAACGGTCAGCACATAGTAGCTCCAGGTGCTGCCGGGGACCCTCCAGCTAAACCTGGAAATAGTTAGATGTGGCTTGTTGTACTACCTCTCGAATGGGATCACTGTAACATTATAACGCTCGCAACTAGATACTTCCAGACCCTTTTGGACACATTGGCCTGGCACAGCATGACCCTAGATAGGAGAGCCACGAGAAATGGACAGATCCTGGAAGACCACTTGGTAAACACTACGCATGAGATCCTCAACCTGCCACACCAACTGTAAACTTTCTGTAACACTCTGTGGGAAGCCACAATAGATGTATCACTCGCAACTGCGAACGTCGCCCGATACATTAAACACTGGACGGTTCAAGACTCCTGGAACACGTCCGACCACAGAGTGATTAAATTAGCATTAGCATTAGCATTAGCATTAGTAGAGGCATTTGATGCAAGAAAGCAAGCTTATGCAGCATCAGCCAAAAAAAAAAAAACCCACTTCCACTTCACCCCTCTGTTCGTTCAAAATACCTGTCCAGCTGAGCCTTAAACTTATTTAGGCTATCAACCTCCACCACAAGGGATGGAAGTCTGTTCCACCAACCAACCACCCGCTGGCTAAAGGCAAATTTCCGCACGTCTATCCTACATCTGTCTTTCCTCAATTTGAATTTATGCCCTCTCAGGTGATTTTTCTGAGCTAGAGGAAGAATCTCATCAGCATTGAGCATGCTTAAACCATTCAAGGCTTTATACACCTCTATCAGATCACCTCGCTGGTGCCTAGTCTCCAGACACTATAAATTGCAAACTTAAGCCTTTCTTCGTAAGAGCACCCCTTTGTTCCATTTACTAATCTTGTTGCCCTTCTCTGTACTCGTTCCAGCAGCTCTACATCTTTCTTGAAATGAGGCCTCCAGACCTGTATACAGTACTCTAGGTGTGGCCTGACCATTGCCTTATACAATGGAATAATCACCTCCTTATCCCTGCTGGAAAAATTCCTGTATATCATTGACAATACTCCATGAGCTACTCTTGCAGCCCATCTGCACTGCTCAGAGAACTTCATATCTGCCTGCACAACCACCCCCAAGTCCCTTTCATTCTCTACCACTGTCAGTGTAGTACCACAGAGTTGATACGTTGCTCTGGAGTTGCTGTTTCCCATGTGTAGTACTTTACATTTGTCAATGTTAAACTTCATTTGCCACCTCTCAGCCCATCCGCTCAACCCTTCCAGATCCTGTTGCAGCAGCATAGTGTCAGTAGTGTCCTTGACAACCCTGCCAACCTTTGTATCGTCTGCAAACTTGGACATTAAGCTTGATATACCATCATCAATATCATTTATAAATACAGAAAACAATAATGGACCCAACACCGAGCCCTGAGGGACTCCACTAATAACATTAGTCCACGATGAGCAGTGTCCATTGATTACCACTCTCTGTCTTCTCCCCCTCAACCACCCCTTTATCCATAGCAGCAATTTGCCTCCAATGTCACACTGCTCCAATTTGTGTAGCAGTCTTCCATGTGCAACAGTATCAAAAGCCTTTCTAAGATCCAAGTATATAATATCAAAGTTATTCCCTGCATCCAGTTCTTTTGTGACTGCATCATAGTATCCAATCAAGTTGGTCAGGCAAGACTTCCCCTTAACAAAACCATGCTGTGTCTGAGCTATAACTGAAGTCTTGTCTAAATGATCCTGCAGTGCTTCTTTAACCAGTGCCTCCATTAATTTTCCTGGAATAGAAGTTAAGCTCACAGGTCTATAATTACTTGTGTCAGCCTTTGATCCCCCTTTGTGAATTGGGGTCACATTTGCACATTTCCAGTCTATGGGTACCTCCCCTGAGTCCAAGGAAGCTCTCATAATTATGGCTAAGGGTTTGCTTACTTCCTTTGCTGCCTCCTTTAATATAACTGGATAGATCCCATCCACCCCGGGTGCCTTTCTTGTGTTTATCTTCAACAGTTTCTCCTCCACTTTACTCCCAGTTATTTCAAGATTCTGTAGCTTACTGCTAGAGTTGAATACACCTCTGGCATTCCCCTTGCTGAATAACTCCTCATGTGTGAATGTCGATGCAAAATATTCATTTAGTTTGTTAGCTACCTGAGCAGGATCATCAACAGTTGACCCATCAATATCAAGTGGACCAATCTGATTCATCCCCTTCCTTCTAGAGTTTACATAAGTAAAGAACTCTTTGCTGTTTTTCTTTGCATCCCTTGCCAAGGATTTCTCGTAATCTGCCTTCGCCTGCCTAACCTCCTTTGTAACTTGGTTGCATATCAACTTGTATCTATCATAGGCTTCTATGTCATGTGTTAATTTGTAAGTATCCCATGCATTTTTCTTCCCTGCCATATGCCTCATTAGATAATCTGACATCCATTTTGGCCTAAACCTTGAACAATATTTCTTAGCTGGTATGTAAAGCCTAGTAGCTTCCAAGATAAGTTCTTTGAATGCTTCCCATTTTGAATTTGCTGTTGGTAACATCATCAGTTGGTCCCACTGTATAGAATTTAAATACTGTCTCAGTCCATCGTAGTCGCCTTTACGGAAGCAATAACCCTTCCCTTTACCCCTAATGGTAGTTACCTCTTTCAGTAAATCCCACTTCAGCACACTGTGATCACTGCCACCTAGTGGTTCATTTATCTGCAGATTCTTAATGCATGAAGAATCACTGCTGATAATCAAATCAAGAGTATCACTCCCTCCAGTTGCCTCCCGAACATGCTGATGTAGAAAACAATCATCCAATAAATCCACAAAAGCCCTGCTAGTGCGTGAGTAACCAGCCCCCAAATTCCAATCAATATCTGGGAAATTAAAATCTCCCATTATAAGACTCTCTGATTTACTGGCCCACTCTATTTCCCTGTACAGTTCCTTATTATACTCATCAGAGTCATTAGGCCTATAGCACACTCCTACTCTCAATTTTGATCTCCCAATGCTTATGTCACACCAAACTGACTCAACACTGCACTGTCCAGCGATGTCGACTGGCTTCACTTCCTTGGTTTTTATGTGTTTCTTAACTAATAGCATAACCCCTCCCCCCTTCCTATCCTGTCTATCCTTTCTGTAGACGTTGTACTCCCCAAATTGCAGTTCTGCATCCCTTATATCTGTGCGACACCACGTCTCTGATATCCCAACAATATCTGCCTTTGATGTTTTGAGCAATACCTCAAATTCATCAAATTTATTTACTAAACTCCTAGCATTGGTGTACACACAAGTATATATGCACCTGTTCCTATTCTTAGCTACCCTAACACAACCCATGTGTTTACTTGTACCGCAGTGACTCCCAGCAGTCTCTGAAATACCATGCATCTTGTTTTTCAGGCTTCTGCTCATTCTAATAGAAGCAGTGCAAGAATCTCTTTCACCTCTGCCAGTGGCTACTGTCAATCTATTGGTCTTTGTCTCCCCCCAAGCTAGCAGTTTTCCGACCCACCTAACACTGCCTCGATAGCATCAGCAAATATTCTTGCACCCTTTCTATTTAAGTGTATCCCATCCCTGTAGAAGCAATCTCTCCTGTTAACAAGTACAGTCCAGGCTGAAAAAAATTCTACCCCTCGAGCCTTGCACAATCTTTCCAGGGCCGAATTGATCGACAAGGCTCTCATCATATACTCCCTCCTATCGTGTCTGGGCAGAATTGCAGACACTTTCAAATTCAACCCTAATTCTCGGCTTTTGTTCAGCAGTGACCTGTACTTGTTAAGTAATTCTGCCGGTCTCCTACTCTTAATATTATTAGTGCCAACGTATACAACTATATCACCTTTTGTGCCCTTAAAAGATGATATTCGCTCTACAACGTCATCAACCTTTGCCCCTGGCAGACATACCCTGGTCCTGTTCCACCTATCTCTTTTACAAAACATGTTACCCGTTTCCCTGACAATAGAGTCACCAACAACTACTAGTTCCTTCGGGACCAGCGCATTCTGCCTTGGGGGTTGCCTCTGTGTCACGCGATGCCCATGTGCAAGCTCTGGCGTTGATGTGGGCAGCTGAGAGCCTGATGGGCCCCTCAATTTATTTTCTTCGAGGGCATCCACCCTGTCCTTCAAGCTCTCATATAGGCCCACAAGAACGCCGAGTTGTTGCCTGATATCGATACACTCCTTGCATCGCGCACACCCAAAGACATCCCCCATGGCAGTATCATGTCCCGTACCCGATTGCTCTGCAAACATCAAGCAAACAGTGCATTTTATAAGGTTGTGAGTCAGAGGAAAACTGCCCCCCTCAGTTCTGCTCTGAGCCACAGCACTTCCATTAGCTTGAGCCTTTTGCTTTGCTGCTCTGGTCTGAGTCATGATTCTATTAATTTATTAATTAATTATGTTATGTTATTAATTATGTTAAATATAATTAATTATATTACGTTTGTAATCTAAGTCGTTATATGTATTTATTTAAACGTACAATTTAACTGCTAACGAAGTTCAACTAACGCTATCGTATCACAATGGCGGGAAATTTACGAACGGTAGCGGAGTTGAAACACGTGGAAACCCTTACCGATACTTTTATGCAATTACAAGGCCGAGTAAAGAATAAATACATGAAATTAATCAGAAAATCACAAAATAATGTTATACTACTAAATTTAAATCAAAAGTTTAAAAAAACAATAATTTCAAATCAATAAATAAGAAAAATCCACTTAGCGGCTTTGAACACGACCGTCTCTAGTGGCCTCGTCAGCAGACATCAAATACCAGATACAGATAAACACCAGATACTGAACCAACTCAGTAGAACCCCGATGATAAAAACATCACTAAACCGCTTTGCAGTTAATAAGGCAAATTGGGAAACTTTCAACATATCACCAGCTAAAGGAAAAACTCACTGCTAAGGTTCGGGAGCACTCCCAGACTGCGAGTCGAACCAGAGAGGCAAAAGACCTGCAAAGAAAAGTTACTGAAATTATCACAAGAGCTAGCAAACAGGCAATGAAAAGGAAAACCGCAAAGTCAGGCGCCATGCCCTGGTGGACCCTTGACATTCAAAACCTGAGAAGAGATGTAATGAGACGATAGAGGGCTTCCAACGGGCCTGCGATCTTGGCCGGCCGCTGAGGTCGCGGCCATGAGGGACAAATACAAAGACGCAAGGAATCGATGCACCAATTAATAAAGGACACCAAGCGCAAAACTTGGGAAAATCTTGTTTCCACAGCAAAAAAAAAAAAAAAAAAAAAACTATTATATTTAGACCACCCGAATAATTAAATTCATCTGCCGTGCTGTGTGTCTTATGTCTGTTAATTGCCTGTGTTCTGTGGTCGATTTGTCTGTTTGCTGGAAGAAAAATCCCAGTTTCTGGCGAAAAAACATTGCTATCTACGCCTGAGACCGACTAACTCAGCCACGGGGTGAAAGAGCCCATTAAAGTTCCTCGCGTCATCGAGGGGGTTCGAACCCGGGCCTTTTCCAGCCGGTGTGGGGAGGACGGTGACGATACCACTGTGCTGCCCGCGCAGACTGTTTCCACAGCAGGGAGCGCTGACCCCTGGGGAGTGGTTTATAAAGTAGCCACTAACAGACACCTCAGAAG
The DNA here is from genome assembly GCF_048544385.1 of Mastigoproctus giganteus. Classification (NCBI taxonomy): domain Eukaryota; kingdom Metazoa; phylum Arthropoda; class Arachnida; order Uropygi; family Thelyphonidae; genus Mastigoproctus; species Mastigoproctus giganteus. The sequence continues at coordinate 181,706,351 of NC_143579.1, read as the reverse complement.
AGAAGTCGCAGAAGGTTGCTTCTGCGACTTCCCACAGGGTGTTCCATCACTGTTGAGTAACCCGCTGGGTTTCCTGACCACTACGTGGGATGACTCGGTGACCAATATCTCAAACACCATCTTCCTGGAACAGATAACTCCTATCCTCCCTGCACAACTGCAGATCTGTCAAGAAAATAACTTATATTTCACTGACCAACAAGAAATACTCTTCACTGTGGATGAGTTGCAGGCGGCCGCCATGCAAATCAGAAGCAAAAAATGCCCTGGCCCAGACCTAATTGAACCGGAAATTGTGAAGAAAAGGTGGAATACACTGCGGATCTGTTACACACGTTATATAACACCTGCCTCCAAGAAGGATCCTTTCCTAATGACTGGAAAATTGACAACGTCAAACTTATATACTGAAAAATCCATCAAAACAAGCAGAAAAACCAGAGTCTCACCGTCTGATCGCCTTACTCCCAGTTGTAAGCAAACTATTCGAGAGAATGCTGTACAAGAGGCTCCTCCACTATTACGAAGGGACAAACCTAATAAACACAAAGCAATTTGGATTCAAACTTGGCCTATCCACGATTGTAGCTCTCACTCAAGACACTACTGGATAAAGTAGAAGCCTGTACTACCAAATATTTTCTTGTTATCAGCGTCGAATTCGCGGGGGTGTTTGACGCCATCTTGCAGCTGAGCGTCCTCGCGAGACTTAGGCAGGCTAGAGTGCCTCTAAACCACAAACCAGTGCCTCTATAACACAACCAGAAGTTACCTAAAACAGAGAACGATCGAAGTACATGCACTGTATAGGAAGCTAACCAGACAAATCCACAGGGAGTGCCCACAGGGCTTCGTCCTGGGCTCCCTGTTATGGAATATGATTTTAGATGAATTCCTGGCCCTTGATATTGGCGAAGTCGGCGCCCAGGAGTTCACCGATGATTTGATACTAACTGTTGCTGCTGACTGACGAGCGCAGATCGAAGGAAAAGCCAACCACGCGATAGGAATTTTGCAAAACTGGGCTACCATCCATTGCCTGCGGATTTCGCCAAGTAAGACCTGCTCCGTACTACTGAAGGTCAGACTCGACCTTCCCAGACCACCGCAAGTGAAAATCCAAGCACCACAATAAAACTTGCTACAGAAATCAAATATCTTGGAATCATCATAGACAAAAATCTGTCTTTCCAGTCCCATCTAAAGTACATTAAACAAAAGATTCGGAAATATTTTGCATTGATCGCAAGAGTGACCAGGAGGGACTAGAGGCTAAACAAGCGAACCCTGTCGCTTGTTTAAGCACCTTGGAAAGTATCCAGCGGTCAATAATTCTGACAATCACACGACCTGTCTCGACGGTCAGCACGCACGCACGCACGCACTCCAGGTTCTGGCGGGAGTCCTCCCGCTGGACTTCGAAATCATTAGATCGTCCTGACATATAATATGGCAAAAGAAATACCGTGTACTGTCCTGAACTATACGTTGGACCTCGTCAACAACAGGAAGCTTGAAAAAACCACACTACTCGACCACCTCCGAGAATGGCAGGATCGGTGGACAGAGTCCACTAAAGGGGAAATCACCAAGATGTTCCTCCCTGGCGTAAACAGTCTTTCCAATACCCCCCGAGTTGGTTCCAATCGGGGCGCCATGTCACTTTTCTGCTCACTGGGCACGGGCCATTTAATGCAAAATTGTCTAGCTTCCGAATCACAGAGGATTCCCGTTGCCTCTGTGGCCGCGAGGAGACATGGCAACATCTCATGTATGACTGCGACCAAAATGAGAACCTGCGATGTATGCTCACCACTGCTATCACCTACTTCCAGCAGAACATGGAACAGCACCTTCTCGACTCGGTACAAAGCCCTTACCATCTTTGCACAGAAATTCTTCGCTAGAAGGAGCACTTAAAATAAACCCCCATGCACAGCACCTGTAAGCTGTTGATGAATCACGAAACTAGGACTGGAGAAAACTGTAATACACAAGAAAACTGTACCAAAATAACCTACAACTACGAACATGGTTGTTCACAAGGGAACTGATAACCAGGAAGACCTACGTCTGAACCAGACAAACTGACACAGGACTTGACATGAACTGGATACAAATTATTCGCACTGGACCACTAGCTGGATGGCTAAACTAAATGGCCAACGCACGAACTAAGAAAATGATATCACCAGAACCCAAGGCAGTATCCTGATGACATGCACACTGGGCGACCTGAACAGACAGGTTACATGACCAACCATACGACAAGACTTACCTCATGTATGACCTTACGACTGGATTTGGCTCCTACATTGAACATGATCACCAACGAAGATCCGGTTCAGATCGCTTGGACTCTTCACATGCTCTCTACTGCCAATGCCTGATGGCGATATGTACTGGGCTCCCTTGCCTGGTACCTTTACTCCCTTTCCCATGTTGGGGAGGAGGAGACAGTCTTGTTTTCTCTCCTCCCCTGCCAACCCTTATTCTTCTCCTGGTGGGCACGGGCCTGCCTAACTAAACATCCTGGGGTCGCCTTCTCAATCGTCCCCATACTTCTGTCTTTTCCCCCCTGCCTTCAGTCTCTCTCTCCCTACTCTGTCTAATACGCCAGCGTATAACCCCACACAAATTGCAAAAACTTAATTCTGTTCAAATTAAACAGCATAAACCGCAATTGGCTTTTCTAATTCCAGCGCTCAACCTTACCGATTTTTTTTTTTTTTTTTTTTTTATAGGCACTAGTCACTGAAACCTCAGGAAACTAGGTGGCAAGGCCTGCCAGAGTAAATTTTCAAACTACTGTGTACCTGGTCTACCCCCACGAGGTCAAGTGTGGGCCTCGTGAATCCACACACTTAAATATCTGGCCTTCCCAGTGAACTGGTACAACAACAATGAAAGCAACGCGGAAATGGGGGAAAGGGGGCCGCTAGATATCAATACACTTTACACTTATAGCATTCTCGGGACATGCAATCGAGCCGGAAATTAGCAAGAAGACGGAAAAAGCACACCTAATGGAATACGCATGACAAGTATGGTAGAATAGGTGAATGAATTCCAACAAAGGAGAAGTTGCAAGGAGGTTCTTCCCTCGCATCGACAAAATCTACCCAAATTCACCACCCTGGTTCTACATACGAGTCTTTTCTAGATTCTTACTTACGTGCCATGGACCGTTCAATGACAAAATTTCTTCACTTGGACTCCTTGAGAACCCATACTGTAACTGCGGTGAGCCGGAAAGTTGGGCACATATTATTATTATTATTATTATTATTATTATTATTATTATTATTATTATTATTAGACATCCTACAACAAATTAGACGGCAACATTGAAAATCAGAAAATACATAAGAATAAATACAACAACAACAGTCACTTGACACAAAAATCGTTCATTACACATGATCAAGAGTTCAATTCCACAGAAATGTACACTCTCCTCTTCATTAAATTTGTAGTGTAGTACACAAGTCTGCTTCTATCAGCTTCCTGTAGGCTTTGTCATGGCAGTACCTGTTCGGGTCGATTTTGAAGTCTCTAAAGAGCTTCAGAGTATTGGCAGGAAACATCCGCCTTAATCCCTCCATGTGATGTACAGCGCTTCGGAGACTATGAGGGTAGTAGAGCCGAGTCCCAGGGCGTGGCTTGACCACAAGATTACCAATTTGTGGGGCATCTAAACTCCCAGTCAGAAGTTGTGCAAGAGTGCTGATGTTACACATGGTGACCATCTGTATCCATGGAGCTACGTTTAAGTTTGTATACAGTATGGATTTTGAAATGTAAAGGGCTTCCCGGCAATCCTATTTAACCACCGGAGCACCCAGTATTCCACGCTGAGAAACTTCCTAATGTAGGCATTTGGGGCAGGAGACCAAATAATTGAGGCATAGAGGGAAAGAGGAACAATACATCTTTGGAAGTATTGGGTCACTAGTTGTTGATTCCGAATTCCAATTAGCTCCTGTCTTACAGCCAAAATGGTAGCAAGAGTTTTTGTTCATCCACGTCAATCCAAGGTCAGTGTAGGTGCAGACTTTCTTAATCTGGGCTCCATTTATAGATAACTCAATTCTATTCTTTATCTTCTTATTTGTTATTGTCAGTTGTGCTGACTTGTCAGAGTTAAGTCATAAACCTATTTTACCTAAGTATAAATGCAGATCATAAAGTTGAGCGTTGGCGTAGGAATTGACGTCGGACACAAGGGCGAGTTCGCTAGAGACAACAAAATACTTAATGTCATCGGCGTATGAAATAAAACTATGATTCTGCGATAGAAAAGGTTCCAGAGTGGCCGCGAAAAGCAAAGCTGATAAAACTCCTCCCTGAGGGATTCCTCAAATGAGGGTGTATTCTGCACGGAATTCTTGATGTTGTACAATTAGGTTTCTTGGATTCAAAATGGTTTTGGTAATCTGTAATAGTTTGCCTTCAATGCGGAAGTAAATTGACAAAATATTTTCAAAGGCAGATAAGGAAACATTATCAAAAGCTGCCTTAATGTCAAGGAATTCAAGGAATATGATATCAATTTGGGCCTTTTCATTTAAAGCTTGTACTCTGAAGAGAATCTCCAACAAATCAGTAATAGTGGATCTTCTTTATACTACGGTATGGAGGTGGGGTGGCCTGTGCGATTAAAAACACTGTTGGATTAAAGCAGGGAGGATGGCTTTTTCAAAGAGTTTTAAAAGCGAACAACTGATCGATATGGGCCGAAAGTCTGAAGGGTCTTTAGGATTCTTTTTTGGCACCGGCCTCACATAGTAGCGATTCCATCTCCGGGAGAGAACTCCATCTTTCAGGATGTTTTGGAATATGTTCAACAACACATCAACAATATAGGCGCTACAAATTTTTTAAATAAAAATTTGGAACCTGTCGGGGCCGTTTGTAGATTTGTTTGGCAAGGAATTAATATCATTGATGATATCTTCTCTAGAAACAGTGACAACGGATAATGTATTCACACAAAAACTGCCATTTGCCAAAATTTGTTGTGCCATGTCCTCCGACCTATATTCTTGATCATTTGTAGCTTTGGCACCTCCGTAGCCAGGTGGGCAGGAGCAGCAGTGCGTAGCACACGCTTCTTGATTAGACTGGGGTTCGAGCCCGTGCCCACCAAATACGGAGGATGCGGAAAGGTCAGGGAATGACCACCGCATATCCTCGGAGCAATATGGCCTTAGTTGCTAATACTCCTAAAAACCAAATAACAAACAACCAAACAAACAAACAACATTTGTAGCTTTCCCTTCGCCTGGTAGCCTTTCAAAGCATTCTTTAGCCCAGGGTCTGAATGTAGTTTCATCCATTTCAAATTTAGTAGACTTTTTGCTGACAATTCGTTTTGAATGTTGTTGTTTTCTTAGAATCTCTTCGTAGCGAGCAAGTTGTTTCTTTTTCAAGAAGATATCTCTTTTTTTCTTATAGTCCGTGAGGTCTTCATTAAATCCGGAATTTCTCCATTTCCGATAAGCCTTTTGATTGGCCACGAACGCCTTTTTTAAAACCTCGTTGAACCACGGTTTGGTTTTGTCGGTGATTCTTACTTCCTTCGAGGCACCCAGGTCAGAAATTAATAAGAGCTGTCTGTTCCTCAATCAGATTGGTAGCTTCTTCCACCGGTTTATTACAGAGAGCATCCCAGTTGTATGTCCTAAAATAATTTCATGTTTTACAAACTTCAGGGAGTATATTTTCTTGGTTTGACTTGTTTGTTCATCGATTTGTTGCACACCTGCTCTATTGGATGAAGAAATTTCACAGCATATTGGGCAGTGATCTGACTGGAATTTAGTTTGAGGGATGACATTTTTTATGTTATTCAGATTATGATATAATAGGTCCAAATACTTCTCTCCCCTAGTCAGAAGCGTATCCAGTAGGGTCAGTCCTAAGGTTTCTAAGGTTACACAAAGGTGTTCTTTAGCATGATCGTGTCTTGGGCTAGGCATATTAAAGTCTCCAGTTGCGATCACAGGAAGGTCAGTGGCAAGATTCTCTGATATCCACACAAGCAGCTCGGTCTGGGGGTGTCTGCAGTGTGCTCCGGTGGAAGATAGATAAGGCAGACTTGGATTTTTTTGAGCCTTCTTCCTGAACGAGACGGAGATAGCTTGAAAGTTTTCAGTTTGATTTGATTTTATTCTTGTAGGATGAAGACTTTCATGATATAGGATAGCAACACCTCCACCCCTCGTTTACTTTCTGCTGTTCCCAATAAATCTGTAACTAGGAGATTGGACCAGCAGATCCAGTTGTCTGTTATGATTCAGCCAAGTCTCCATAATGCAGATGAAGTCGTATTCTTCAAGGTGAAGGAAGGTCTGTAATTGTATGCAGTTTGCTAGCAATACTTCTAACATTCTGAATGAAAAGGCAAATAGGCTGGATTTCTCCGGAAGGGGGAGTTTCTTTCTTTAGTTGCTATAATATTCGATGAATACTTCCTGATCTCTGCACGAATGCTGTGTTCTTTTCGCGAAATATTTTAACTAATGCACCCAGTGGCCAGTTGTGGTATGCAAGGATCAGATTTAGGTCAAGTCAGCATGTAATAACAAATGACGAATATGAAGGATGCCTCGTTTTCAACTGTCTTACTTCTGTGTGGACTCTGTATCCCTGAGCATGTCAATTGCCTGTGTGTTTGGAGCAAGTCTGGTAACAAAGACTTTCTCCCTTGTTCTTACGGCCATAATATTGAACCTCCTTACCAAGTGAGAAGTTTACATGCGCCGAGGTTTAGATGCGCCGTATCCTTCGACAAGCAAGGTTGCCTTCGACAGCCGCTGATTTTGCTCGCTCCCATCAGTCTTCTGGGATGAGATTCTCGTTGTATTCTGGTCAGTGATTTCTGCATACGTCTGCCTGGAACAATTTTCAGGACACACCATATCAGCCTCACATAAAGCCGGAATATCGGTGGGAGACATACCCTATGGTAAGGGAAATAAAGAGAGGCCTGGGAAGGAGCCTTGGATTTTTTGTGAGTAACTTCTACCAGGGGCTGTTGCTCATAATTCTCTGTCATAGGTGGTTGCGCAATGAGTCCACTTATTTCTATATTCCGTTGTTAGGGAGAGACGGAAGAAATATTAAATACAGCATCTTGTTGTCTATGTCCCACTGCTAGATAAGCATTAGTAGAGGCACATGATGCAAGAAAGCAAGCTTATGCAGCATCAGCCAAAAAAAAAAAAAAAAAAAAAAAAAAAACTTCTCCCATTTCACCCCTCCGTTCGTTCCAAATACCTGTCCAGCCCAGCCTTAAATTTATTTAGGCTATCAACTACCACAACAAAGGATGGAAGTCTATTCCATCAACCAACTACCCGCTGGCTAAAGGCAAACTTCCGCACAAAAATATGCTACAACGGTCTTTCCTCAATTTGAATTTATGCCCTCTCAGGTGATTATTCTGAGCAAGAGGAAGAATCCCATCAGCATTGAGCATGCTCAAACCATTCAAGGCTTTATACACCTCGCAGGTGATCCAGACACTGTAATTTGCAAAACTTAAGCCTTTCTTCGTAAGAGCTTTCTTTTGTTCCACTCATGATCTTGTTGCCCTTCTCTGTACTAGTTCCAACAGCCCTATATCCTTCTTAAAATGAGGCCTCCAGACCTGTACACAGTACTCAAGGTGTGGCCCGACCATTGCCTTATACAAAGGGATAATCACCTCCCTATCCCTGCTAGAAATATTCCTGTATATCATTGAAAAGACACCATGAGCTACTCTTGCAGACCGTCTGCACTGCTTAGAAAACTTCATATCTGTCTGCACAATTACCCCAGGTCCTTTTCGTTCTGTACCACTGTCAGTGTAGTACTATAGAGTTGATACGTTACTCTGGGGGTTACTGCTTCCCATATGTAGTACTTTACATTTGTCAATGTTAAACTTCATTTGCCATCTTTTAGCCCACTGCTCAACTTTTCTAGATCCTGTTGCAGCAGGGTACTGTCATTAGTGTCCTTAACAACCCTGCGAACCTTCGTATTGTCTAAAACGTGGACATTAAGCTTGATATACCATCATCAATAACATTTATAAATACAGAAAACAACAATGGACCCAACATTGAACCCTGAGGGACTCCAGTAATATCATTAGTCCACGATGAGCAGTGACCATTGATTACTACTCTCTGTCTTCTCCCACTCAATCATCCCTTTATCCATAGCAGCAATTTGCCTCCAATGCCACACTGCTCCAATTTGTTCAGTAGTCTTCCATGTGCAACAGTATCAAAAGCCTTTCCAAGATCCAAATATATGATATCAAAGTTATTCCCTGCATCCAGTTCCTTTGTGACCACATCATAGTATCCAATCAAGTTGGTCAGGCAAGACTTCCCCTTAACAAAACCATGCTGTGTCTGAGCTATAACTGAAGTCTTGTCTAAATGATCCTGCAGTGCTTCTTTAACCAGTGCCTCCATTAATTTTCCTGGAATAGAAGTTAAGCTCACAGGTCTATAATTACTTGTGTCAGCCTTTGATCCCCCTTTGTGAATTGGGGTCACATTTGCACATTTCCAGTCTATGGGTACCTCCCCTGAGTCCAAGGAAGCTCTCATAATTATGGCTAAGGGTTTGCTTACTTCCTTTGCTGCCTCCTTTGATATAACTGGATAGATCCCATCCACCCCAGTGACTTTTTTATGTTTATCTTCAACAATTTATCCTCCACTTTCCTCTCAGTTATTACAAAATCATCTAGCCCACTGCCATTTCAATTCACTACTGGCATTCCCATCCCTAAATAACTCATCATGTGTGAATGTAGATGCAAAATACTCATTTAGTTTGTTAGCTACCTGAGCAGGATCATCAACAGTTGAGCCGTCAATATCCAGTGGACCAATCTGATTCATCCCTTTCCTTCTAGAGTTTACATAGGTAAAGAACTCTTTGCTGTTTTTCTTTGCATCCTTTGCCAAAGATTTCTCATAATCTGCCTTTGCCTGCCTAATCTCCTTTGTGACTTGGTTACAGACCAGCTTATATCTATCATAAGCTTCCATGTCACCCATTAATTTTTATGTATCCCATGCATTTTTATTCTCTGCCATATGTCTCATTAATTCATCTGACATCCATTTAGGCCTTAACCTTGAACAATATTTCTTAGTTGGTATGTACAGCCCAGTAGCTTCCAAGATTAATTCTTTGAATGCTTCCCATTTTGAATTTGCTGTTGGTAACGTCATCAACAGATCAACAGTAATAGCCGAGAAATGTGCACGGGCTTGAGCATCTTCTCTGCATATATCGATTTTATTATGTTCCATTGGCCACTTTATGAGGATCCACAAAGGACATTTTTGCAAGATTTACCTACATACCACAAGACCAAGAACAACACATTCTGGACAAAACAGAGGACTATGTGATCTTTACTAGATTTACACAGAACCTCTTCGCGAGAGGAAGAACCCTGACTGCGATAACGAACTGAAGAGTCTTAGGACCAGAAGAAGCTATGGAAACTGACCAAGGAACCAGAAGAAATCAACTGGTATGAGTTGCGTTCCTGGATGGGACCTACGTCCGCAGTTTAACCACCTACTGGACTTGACATTTCCTGGAATGAACTAACAATTACCAAGAGTGACAATCTACAGCTTTGCTGCCGGCGGCTTTTGGCCATCTGGACTACGCTACCTAGTGTGGTATCTTTACTCCCACCTTATTTCACCTGGTGGGGTTTGTCTCCACTGACTTTCTTGAGATTGCCTTCCCTATCATCCTCATACTTCTAAGTTCCCCCTCCTCCTTCAGTCTTCAACTCTACTCTAACTTACTGCGCATTTTTTTTTTTTTTTTTTTTTACATATAGGTCCTTGCCACTGAAATCTCCGGTAACTAGGTGACAGGGCCTGCCAGCGTGAAAGCGATCCCTCTACTGCCTGGCCTGCTTCCACGTGGCTAAGGATGGGCAACGGGAGGTACCATCAGGGGCACAACGGCTAAACGTTTTGAAACCTCTCGCCTTCACAGAATACCGCCATACACAACAGATAGACCTAAGAACGCTTATACGCACACAATGTTTGATTGATTATCTTTATTTGAACATAAGGAAAGCACGTGAATAATAAAGGTAAACTGCAGCCATTACGAATCCACTGTAGGATTGAAGCCTCCTCAACGATTCATGTTGAGGGAAATAGACCATAATCTGCCACGCTGGTCCAGTGCGGATTGGCAAATCAACCGTATTTAGCAATCAGGGGCTTGAACCCCGGGCTACTCAAAGAGCATGTGCGACTGAACATGCTCTTTGAGTAGACCGGCGGCTCCTGACCACTCGGCTATGGAGTAATCACAAAAAAATGACAATAATATATTATTTACAAACATTTGGCAATACAACACACGGAGCTTTTTTCTTTTTCTTTAATTTCGAATATTTGGGGAATATTTGGCATATTCCCCCTCTTCACACCCTGAATACGGCCCTGACTCCCAGTGTACGGATTTTCATGAAATTTTATATTTGGGCCTTTTAAAAATATTTGTGCAGCCATTACAAATTTCATTAAAATTAAAGAAATAGAAAGCCAGAAAGCATTTTTGGTCCATACAATTTGTATGTAAATTAAATGTAGTTTTAATCAGATCCGGCTGCAGGTCTATCAGTGCCAAGTGCGAGATGTTTTGGTGCGCCCTCTCCGACTTTAAATTTACAGCAAATCAGTGAATTTTTTGGGAATTTTGCGTCCCCTAAATTTTGGTGCCCTGTTCGGGGAACCGATCAATCGTGCCTTAAACCGGCCATGGTTTTAATGTAGTATTAGCTTCAGACGATTCATGCACCCTTCGCATATATTGTGAACGTGGTATAACTTGTGAAGAAATACATACGAGTACATATATCTCCTTAATTTAAAGAAAGAAAAAAAAAAAAAAACGAACGTGCCTGAAAAGTAGTGAAATGTGGGCATTATATAACTTGCCCTAACATCATTATTAGAATTTTATAACTAACTGACCCACTTCCCCCAGCATTACTTCACCCCTAAACTAACTTAAATGTATCGCCAGAATCGTAACTAGGTATTACTGAATCGGGGGGAAAATTAAAATTTTGAGTCCCTAGTACTCCATAAATAACCTTTAATAATTAACAATGAATAAATAATTTGTATAAATAAGGCTGAAGGACATTAGGAAGCGAACTTTTTCTGCATCAGCTAATGATTTATTTTGGACTGATGCATTTTGCAGTATTTTATTTTTTAAAATTCTGCGAAATGAATGTGACAATTACTCGGCAGCCTTTCCAAGTTTGACAAGAAAAAATAAACAAATAAATATACGTAAAAATAAAATATGTCAATAAATAAATATTTGAATACATAATTTTAAACTCATGTTTTTTCTTGTTGGCGCATCAGCAACTTGGGCCATATTGCTCTATATAATATGTCTATAAATTGCTGTTTGCTGGATGAAAAACCCGAGTTTCGGAAGAAAAAGACTATGCTATTTTTGCACCAGACTGACTGACTGACTAACTCAGCCACGTTGGGGAAAAGGCGCATAAAACTTCCTTACGTCATTGACAGGATTCAAAATCAGATCTTTTCCATTTGGTGTTGGGAGGATGGTGGTTATAACAACTATACTAAACATGACAGCTATCTTTTTACATAGCTGGACAAGAGCCTCGCTCAAGTTACTGGATATCTTGGTCGCTGTGTGATAGTGAACCCATAATGATTTCTATTTTATAATATTTAGTTTTAAGAAGTGCTGTCATTAAGTACAGCATATGACCGGGAGTTTAACCAATAAAAGTATTTATCATTTTTAACATGAATCGCTTACCTCCGTTTCCTTCCTTCTCGCGTATTAATTTCACGTCCTTCTCAGAGGATCCATACACCATTGAAGCATCAATGAATGAAGTTACTTGGTTCACCTGATTTCTTGGTTGACCTGCACAAATATTTAAATAAATTCTTCCATGTAGTTTTCTTTTTAATAAGGAATCTACATTAAATAAATCTCAAAACAGGGATATCAAGCTATGGAGTCTCCCAATCCTAAATCTAATCTATCATACATAATCAAAGTTTTTGAATATACATTCATGAACCAAAACCACCTACATTCATGACCACTTACTAATAGCGTATTGGCTGCCATTCGCGATTATAGCCACATTCACCAGGCGTGGCATCGACTCCATGAGACAGTTGTTTCTCTGTACAGTTGTTCGTTGTACTCATCAGAGCCATTTGGCCTATAACACACTTCTGCTCTCAATTTTGCTTTCCCAGTGCTTATGTCACACCAAACTAACCCAACCACTGTCCATGTCAGCTGGATGCACTTCCTTAGATTTTATGTGTTTCTTAACTAACAGCATAACCCCTCCTCCCTTCCTATCCTGTCTATCTTTTCTGTACACACTGTACTCCCCAAATTCCAATTCTGCATTCCTTACATATGTGTGACACCACGTCTCTGATATCCCAACAATATCTGCCTTTGACGTCTTGACCAGCACTTAAAAATTCATCAGGCACAATATGGCCTTAGCAGCCCTTGTGCCATTAAATAACACATCAATCATCAAATTCATCAAATTTATTTACTAATCTCCTAGCATTAGTGTATATGCAAGTATACCGGTAGATGCACTTGTTCTTACTCTTAGTTATCCTTACACAGCCCATGTGTTAGGATAACTTGTTCCGTGATAATTCCCAGCAGTCCTGGAAACCCCCAACACCTTGATTTCCAGGCTGCTGCTCATTCCAATAGAATCAGTGCAAGAATCACTTTCACCTCTGCCTGAGGCTGCTATTAATCTATTAGTCTGTGAATCCCCCATGCTGGCAAATTTCCCACCCACCTAACAGTCTCGATCAGGGGCGGCTGGTTGATAGGCACTGCGGCACTGCAGCACCCACAGCTTTTTAAATCTAAATATAAAGTCAACCGAGTTATATGAAATTTTGTGAAAAACAATGGAACGCAATGAATATTTTTATTAACAGGTCCCGCATATAGTATGCTCATCCTCTATTTCCAATAATCATTTCAATAATAAACGAAGAAAAACACGAAATCGTTTTCAACTTTGAAGTTTAACCGTAGGTGGAAAACTGTGCGCTACACAGTTCCACAGTTGGGCCCCCAGAGGTTGAGTCAATGCCTAGTTTGCAGGTTGCCAATACGCATTTTTTAGAGATGATAAAACGAATCAAAGGAACTGGGGAGCGAGCAGTGCCGATTTGAACAGTGAACCAAACTTGAATGAAAAAGTTATTAATCAATTATCAACAAATAAAAATCGAAGAATGGATTTTATTATTTTATTCTAAAATAAAATTTCGAGATTACCCATGTCTGCTAATGGTAAGTGTCCAGTTAATGTTTTGTCGTATTTTTAACTTGCTTATTATTATTACTATCTAGGTCTACATATCTTATAATCAAAACAATTTAATGTAACTTTAAGAAGCAGCACCCCCATACATCAGAGTCACGAGCCGCCACTGGTCTCAATAGCTCAGCAAATATTCTTGCGCCCTTTCTATTTAAGTGTATCCCATCCCTGTAGAAGCAGTGTCTACTGTTAACAAGCACAGACCACACTGAAAAAAATTATACTCCATGAGCTTTGCACAATCTCTCCAGGGCCGAAATGACTGACAAGGCTCTCATCATGTACTCTCTCCTATCAGGTCTGCGCAAAATTGCAGAGAATTTCAAATTTAACACTAACTCGCGACTTTTATTTTCAACATTGATCTGCTAAGTAAGTCCCCAGATCTCCACTCTTAATGTCATTAGTGCCAATGTGTACAACAATATCGCCCTTTGTGCCCTTAAAAGATGATATCTGCTCTAGAACGTTATTAACGTTTGCCCCAGGCAGACATACTCTGGTCCTGTTCCACCTATCCTTTTTGCACAATATATTTCCCGTATCCCTGACAATAGAGTTGCCAACAATAACTAGCGCCTGTGGGACCAGTGCATTCCGCCCTGAAAGTTGCCGCTATGTTGCCTTATGCACAAGAGTGAGCTCTGGCACTGAGTTTGGCAGCTGAGAGTTGATGCCACCACTTTCAATTCGTTCAAGGGCATCTACCCTACTCTTCGAACTCTCATAGACGCCCATCAGAACACTGAGCTGGTGCATAATTTCTTGATACTCTGTGCACCTGGCACACACAAAGACAGCCTCCTTGGCCAGACTGCCGCTGTATTACCTGATGCACAAGAGTAAGCTCCGGCGTTGAGTTGGACAACTGAGAACTTGATGGGTCGCCCTAATTTAATTCCTTCGAAGGCATCAATCCTACTTTTCAAACTCTCATAGACGGCCATCAGAATGCTGAGTTGGCATTCTGATGGCAATCAAAGTGGGATACACTTAAATAGAAAGGGTGCAAGAATATATGCTGATGCTTCGAGGCAGTGTTAGGTGAGTCCGAAAACTGCTAGCTTGGGGGAATTCACAGACTAAAAGGTTAAACGTAGCCGCAGGCAGAGGTGAAAGTGATCTTTGAACTATTTCTATTTGAATAAGCAGCGGCCTGGAGCGAAGAGTGCTGGGGGTTTCAGGGACTGATGGCAGTCATCATGGAACAGTACAATGAACAATTGTACAGAGAAATAGAGTGGGCTAGTAAATCAGAATGTCTTATGAAGGGGAATTTAACTTCCCAAATATTGACTAGAACTTGTGAGTTGGTTACTCGCACATTAGTAAGACTTTTGTGGATTTATTGGATGATTGTTTTCTGCAGTAGCTGGTTCGAGAGACAACCAGAGAGGGCAATACTCTTGATGTCGTTATCAGCAGTGATCATTCGTGTATAAGAATTTGCAGATAAAGGAACCACTAAGTGGCACTGCCACCTTGTGGTCACTGCCACTAAGTGGCAAGGACCATAGTGTACTAATGTAGAATTTACTTAAATATATAATTAAGATCAGGGGTAAAGGAAAGGGTTTTTGCTTCCGTAAAGGTAACTACAGTGGTCGCAGACAGATTTTAAATTCTGTAGAGTGGGATAAACTGATGATGTTACCAACGGCAAACTCTAAGTGGGAAGCATTCAAGGAATTAATCGTGGAAGCTACTAAACGTTTCATATCTATTAAGAAATATTGTTCAAGGTTTAGGCCTAAATGGTTGTCAAATGAACTAATGAGACTCGTGGTAGAGAGAAAAATGCATGGGATGCATATAAATTATCAGGCGACACAGAAGCCTATGGCAGATATAAGCTAGTCTGTAATCAAATCACAAAGGAGGTTAGGCAGGCGAAGGCAGATTACGAGAAATCTTTGGCAAAGGATGCTAAGAAAAACAGCAAGGATTTCTTTACTTATATAAACTCTAAAAGGAAGGGGGATGTATCAGTTTGGTCCACTTGATATCGATGGTTCGACTGTTGATGATCCTCAGATAACAAACAAACTGAATGAGTATTGTGCATCTATATTCACACATGAACAGTTATCAAGGATTGAAAATGCCAGAAGGTTATCAAATTGTAGCAGGGTGATGATTTTGTTATATCTGAGAGCAAAGTGGATGAGAAATTGTTGAAGTTAAACATAAGAAAGGCACCTTGGATGGATGGGAACTATCCAGTTATATTAAAGGAGGCGGCAAAGGAAATAAACAAACCCTTAGCCATAATTATGAGAGCTTCCTTGGACTCAGGGGAGGTCCCCATGAACTGGAGATGTGCAAATGTATCCCCAATTCACTAAGGAGGACGAAGGGTGACACGAATAATTAGAGACCAGTTAGTTTAACTTCTGGTCCAGGTAAAATAATGGAATCACTGATTAAATATGCATTGCAGGATCATCTAGAGAAGACTTCAGCAATAATTCGGACACAGCATGGGTTTGTTAAGGGAAAGCCTTTTCTGACAAATTTGATTGGATATTATGATGTGGTTACAATGGAACTGGATGCAAAAAATAATACTGATATCATATGCTTGAATTTCAGGAAAGCTTTTGACACTGTTGCGCATGGGAGACTACTGTACAAATTGGAGCAGAATGGTATTAAGGGTAAATTGCTACAATGGATAAAAGGATGGTTAAGTGGGAGAAGACAGAGGGTGGTAATTAATGGGCGATGCTCTTCGTGGACTAATGTTAATAGTGGAGTCACGCAGGGTTCGGTGTTGGGTCCACTGTTGCTTTGTGTATTTATCAATCATATTGATGAAGGTATATCAGGCTTAGTGTTGAAGTTTGCAGATGATACAAAGGTTGGCAGGGTTGTTAATGACAGTAATGGCAGTGTGTTACTGCAACAGGATCTAGAAAATTTGGGAAGATAGGCTGAGAAATAGCAACTGAAGTTTAACATTGACAAATGCAAAGTACTGCATATGGGTAGACGTAACCCCAGAGGAACGTACCAACTGTGTGGTACTGCACCTAGGGTGGTAGAAAATGAAAAAGACCTGCGAGTAATTGTGCAGTCAGATATGAAGTTTTCTGAGCAATGCAGACAGGCGGCCAGAGCAGGTCATAGGGTTCTGTCAATGATATACAGGAATTTTGCTAGCAAAGAAAAATGAGGTGTTTGTCCATCTGTATAAGGCAATGGTCAGGCCACGCCTTGACGTGCAGATCTGGATTCCTCATTTTAGGAAGGATGTAGATTTGCTTGAGCGTGTACAGAGAAGGGCAACAAGATTGATGAGGGGAATAAAGGGATCCTCTTACCAAGAGAGGCTTAAGTTCTGCATATTGCAGCGGCTGGAGACTAGGCACCTGCGAGTTGATCTGATTGAGGTGTATAAGGTCTTGAATGGGTTGAGCACGCTGAATGTTGATGGGATTCTTCCACTTGCTCAGATTACGAACCTAAGGGGGTTATAAATTCAAAGTCAGCTGTAGAATAGATGTGCGGAAATTTGCCTTTAGCCAGCGGGTGGTTAATTGCTGGAACAAACTTCCATCTGTTGTTGTGGAAGTTGATAGGTTGAATAAATTTAAGGAGGAACTGGTTGTGTGAATTTTTTTTTTTTTTTTTTTTTGGCTGATGCCACATAAGCTCATATGCTTGCTTTTTTGCATCACATGCCACGATTACTATTACTATCCTCCTTGGCTAGATCATGTCCTGTTCCAGAAATCTGCAAACATTTCAGAAGTTGCACATTTTTAAGGCTGTGATGCATTGGAGAATCGCTCCCTTTTTTCGTTGCCGAGTCACAGCACTCCTGCTACTTTATGCACGGTGCTTTGCTGCTCTACTCTGGGGTATGTTTTCTGTTTAAATATGATTTAATTAATTAACAAAAGAAAATTAATAAAGTTAATAAATTTAATTTACAATACTGCGATAAGCTAATGCAGTGGTAAGTATTACGCTATCTAGTTCTTACGTTATACCTTACTCTATCGCGTTCGAGATTGTACGCTATACCGTAATGATCACAATGTCAAATTAGCTGTATCCTTATCTAAATACAAAAGATATATGCCCAGCAAGTGATTAAAACTTTTCAAATTACTTATTTATCACAATTAAAGCCTTAATATTCTTCTGCACTACTTGTTACGTGCTACGATCTTTGCGCCAAAAACCGATACAATAGCGGTACGTGTAGTACCGCTTTTGTAGATTTTAGATTTTTCTAAAGCTCAATTTTAAACTTATTCAACAGAATCTAATGCGGTTTTTTTAGCAGTTAAATATATAAATTTTCTTTTTATTATAATGAAATAGCTGTAAACTGAGGCCATTATATTTTTGCCAAAGTTAAAATCTCCATCCTTTTAACCACTAATACATATTCACAAGGAACACCAGTTATTTTTGATTCTGTCATTAAGTGGACTGGAATCTGGATCTTTAGTTGTCATGCCTTTAAAAGGAGCCTCTAAATTTATAATTTTAAACCAATGCTGAATAATTGCTATCAGTTTAGCAGTATCTACTCACGCAATTCAATTGGCATGCTTCAGCCCAAATTCCTTAAGTGCAAGAACATTACTGTCATTAAAATTTTGAAAGCCAATGATCATTTTTGCCTTATATTGAGGACTGACGTAGCCGATTGGTCAGGAGTGCAGTGGCGTGCGTTCTCTGAGCGGACTGGGGTTCAAGTCCGTGACTGCTAAATACGATTAATGTTTGTATTGATAATTTATTGTAAACTCCTTTGGACTGATACTTGTGCCGGAGTATAAACGAGAACATTACTAGGATATAAGCTCTTTGCATTTAAGGTTCAACTGTATTTTCAATTTTTTTTTTTTTTAGATTATACACATGTTGCAGATGATTAAAATTAGCATACTATAAATTATTTAAGGGCTAAGGCCTCATGCTACGAGGTAGAATGACTAACATGTAGGTTAGTGCAAAAGCATTATTTAAACGTAGCTATCTACCAAAGTAGTTAAATTAATTAATTAAATAGGCATCGTTTTGGTTATATCTCATATTATGAAAACCTTAACAACGAGTTGCCATGGTATTGTACTACCTCGAATAAATAACCCTTCACCAGTAGAGAAGACTACTGTTATTTATTCTCAGCGGATACCACCACCCAGACGGCACCGTTTGAAATATGGTATGGAATAAAGATCTCTGCTATCCTTATACTATCCCTATTAGACTTAGGAAAGCAAAAAAGATGTAGGAAGGTTATAGTAGGAGAGGTAGAAGGAGGAAATGCCGTAGAAGGAAGAAAGGGACAGTTACTCCTTCAACTCACACTACTCAAAAGCTCATAAATTCCTCGAATAGGCAACGCTTCCCCAGTAAAGAAGATTGTTGTTACCTATTCTCGGAAACTCAGTGGCCATCAGGACCCCCAGACGGCACCGTTTCAAAGCTTGTTCACTTCTCTTCGGTGGGTGGGCAGGTACCCTGGTGTTGAAATAGTGACAACCCAGTTATGAAGTATAACTTCGCAATATGAGAGATGCCTGATGGTGTGCAGTGATATATACTATTAATTATTTAAAGGCAAAGGCCTCATGCTACGAGGTAGATGTTACTCATTCTACCTCGATGTTAGTCATTCTACCTCGATGTTAGTCATTCTACCTCGTAGCATGAGGCCTTTGCCCTTAAATAATTTATAGTATATATCACTGCACACCATCAGGCATCTCTCATATTGCGAAGTTATACTTCATAACTGGGTTGGCGCCTCCGTAGGCAGGTGGGAAGGAGCAGCAGTGCGTAGCACACGCTTCTTGATTAATCGGGGTTCGAGCCCGTCACCACCAAATACGGAGGATGCGGAAAGGTCAGGGAATGACCAACACATATCATGGAGCAATATGGCCTTAGTTGCTAATGCTCCTAAAAACCAAATAACAAACAACAAAACAAACCAACAAGCTTTGAAATGGTACCGTCTGTTTGGTGGTATCCGCTGAGAAAAAATAACAGTAGTCTTCTCCACTGGTAAAGTGTTATTTATTCAAGGTAGTACAATACCATGGCAACTCGTTGTGAAGGCATTCACAATATGAGATATAACCAAAATGATGCTAATTTAATTAATTAATTTAACTACTTTGGTTGATGGCTAAGTTAAAATGATGCTTTTGCACTAACCTACGTGTTAAATTAGCATATTATTTCAGAGTCAGGAAAATTAAAACATTTACCTTGTTTAAGGTTAATCCGGTAATTTCTTACACATTTTAATATGTATACTGGATCAAACAATAAGTACAGTGCAGTTTCATTATCACATGGACTTACAACTGCAGAATTGAGAGAAGGATGCTTTTGAAACTTTGAACACTGAGCTATTAACTGTATTGTTGTCTGTAACAAAACACTTATGAGGTGTATAAAGCCTTGAATGGTTTGAGCATGCTCAATGCAGATGGGATTCTTCCTCTTGCTCAGTATAATCGCCTGAGAGGGCATAAATTCAAATTGAGGAAAGACAGATGTAGGATAGATGTGCGGAAGTTTGCCTTTAGCCAGCGGGCAGTTGATTGCTTGAACAAACTTCCATCTGTCGTTGTAGAAGTTCATAGCTTAAATAGATTCAAGGCAGAACTTGACAAACATTTGGAGCGAGTGGATAGGTGAAATGAGTGTTTTTTTTTTTTTTTTTTTTTTTGGCTGATGCTATATAAGCTTGCTTTCTTGCATTATGTGCCTATGCTATCATTGCAGTCCATTCACTTAAATGTTTTAACAAATTAGTATATCATGGCGATATATTAATTTATTTAAAACATGCTGTCTTGGCTGGATCATTAACATTAATACTCACACCAAATAACTAGCTTTAAATGTTAAAGTATAATCTAAATAGATTTAATCATTAGAGCGAAACAATTTTCTCATTATCTTTTAGAAAACCTTTTTTTTTTAAATACTGTGACCGTACCTCAAAATTATCTCCAATGACAATTAATATTTTAGTAATCTTTTGCAATGTTCTTTGGTGGGGAAGTGTGAGAAATTTTTCTTCTCTATTTGCTTTATATGTTGAGGTCGATAACATGTACAGTTTAAAAATAGAAAGATAAGTGTCAGAGGAAAATCTTGTTAACATTTTTGGTGTTTCTGTCGTCTGCAATTGTTCCACAAGAAATTCTAGCTTTCTCTCATCAGCATTGTCTGTCTAACTGTGCTTTTAAATCACTAGAGTTCTTCATAGCAAGTTCTATGCTTGTAATTGCATGTGCTGCACAGATGTTACTGCAAATTGTAAGCAAAACTTCAGTATCTTTTTAAAATGGACATTCAAACCCCCTCCAAGTGCATTTTTGATAGTTTATTTTCTCATATAAATACAGAAAATTCTAAACATAGAGAAACAACAAGAATTCCACAAATCATTAGATATTTCTTATTAATTATTTTCATAATTATTAAATCATTATTATCAAAAACATGACAAAGAAAAATCACTATTTTGCAGGTAGGATACAATATCATTAAGAGAAGAAATATTTAAGGCATCAATTTGTTCAACATAAGTAACCATACTTTGTTTAATGGTACAAGTCAGTTGCTGTTTGCTCCACATGTGCCATCTTTTTATTCTTGATTAAATGTGGTGCAATTTCTAAAATTATTGTAGGATATACATTAGCAATGTGTTTTGGCCTGTCTCTTTTAACAACTATTGACTTACCCATATTATCTACAACTATCTTCCATGTTTACAAACTCGTTTGAGAAATGATGAATGCACACACCACTTATTTTTAAGTTCTCCATTATTTGGGAAACGAAATACACTCAAATAAGGTTTTTGTAATCAGGAGTGCATCCAGGCATGATTGTGCCTGGACGATTCCTGGATCAGAAGTGCATCCTGGATGAAAGCACATCCAGGCACTTTAACATGATTTTTTTTTTCAAATACAGTACTACTCACACGAAATACATGTTAAATTAGGCTTAATAACTTACTTCTCAGTTTCACGTATCAATTGTGCAGGCAGATATGAAATTTTCTGAGCAGTGCAGAGAGGCGGCCAGAGCAGGTCATAGGGTCTTGTCAATGATATACAGGAATTTCGCTAGTAGGGAAAAGGAGATGATTATCCTATAAGGCAATGGTCAGGCCACGCCTTGAGTACTTCGTACAGGTCTAGAGGCCTCATTTTAGGAAGGCTGTAGAGTTGCTAGAAAGAGTACAGAGAAGAGCAACAAGGTTGTTGAGGGGAATGAAGGGATCCTCTTACCAAGAGAGGATCAAGTTCTGCAAATTGCAGTGTTTGGAGACTAGGCACCTGCAAGGTGATCTGATTAAGGTGTATAAGGTTTTAATGGTTTGAGTAGTCTCAGTGCTGATGGGATTCTTTCTTTCTCAGATTACGAACCTGGGGGGACATATATTCAAATTGAGGAGAGACAGTTGTAGAATAGATGTGTGGAAATTTGCCATTAGCCAGTGGGTAGTTGATTGCTGGAACAAACTTTCATTTGTCGTTGTAAGTTGATAGCTTAATTTTTTTTTTTTTGACTGATGCTGTATAAGCTTGCTTTATTGCATCATATGCCTATGCTAATTAAATAAAATTAATCTACCATTCATTACTATTTAACTACATCAATATCAAAGTTCAATATGATGTTGGAATGCGTACTCTTCCAAATTAAGATTCCACTACTAAAACTAATTCAAGTTTAAATTTGATCAAGAAGCACTATTTAAATGTCTACACCAGCTATGTTAGCCTCTTACAATGACATCAGAAGTGGCGGCACTCTCTTCGTTGCAAGGCCTGGACTCTAGTTAGCCATGGTTGAGGCCACGAAGATTTTTAGCAGCTCTGATCATCCCCAACATGCATACTCTTTTGTGAACGCTCCAAGCTTAAAATTGTTTCTATGCTGTAAATTTTCCTAGTCAATATTTATATAAAATATCAGTATTACATGAGGGCTCTCTTGAATAGCTCACCAAACCTTCAGGGATTCAGGGACTATAAATGGAAATGTTGGTTTAAAAAATATATTTATTTATGTTTTCAACCATAACAATTCCTATTTTGAGGTTCAATTTACCTTAATGTTTCATATGAATGATGATTATCAATGAATAAGGAGTGGTATCAATTTAAATTTTGTTATCCACTGTATTTTTATAATTATAGTGGATATTAAATCAATTAATTAAATCAAACGGGTAATAACCTTATCTGTTTATCTGCTGCTGCCTTATTTCTTTTTTATGATATACGTATAGAATATTATTTAGAAGAGATAAAAAAAAAAAAAGAAACCAGATGCTTACCGAGCTTTGGAGATGTGCATCCTGAGGGACTGAAAGAAAAAGCTGATGATCTAACAAAGTCCATACAGTATCCTTCATGGAAAAAAGGATCCATGTTACCAACGATGATAGGTAGGCACTCGGGATGTCGACTTTGTGACCCACAACACCTAGGCACTGAAGAAAAAGAACCTATTCACAAAGGATTCAAACACTATTTTAAATCTTTTAAAAATCTTAAATTGTCAGTCTTTATAGTTTCCTGATATCATGACTTTGTACATATAATAATAAAAACAACCGAATCTTCGATGAGGACCAAAGAGGCTTCTACAAGAAACTGGGAGAAGATGAGAAAACAGGAAACGGACCATCCGAGAAGAAGACGTTGGAGTTCTGGGGAACTATCTGGAGCAGTGAAGTAAGACATAACAGCCATGGATAGAAGTAGAACAGAAGAAAACCAAAGACGTACAAGAGATTAGAGTGGGAGATTCGAGAAGAAGTAAAACAGTCGATCAAATACACCCACAACTGGCGAACCCTAGGAATTGATAACATTCACAACTACTGGTACAAGAAGTTCACTTGCAGACACAAGCACCTAGCAGAGAAGTTCACTTGCAGACACAAGCACCTAGCAGAGAAGTTCACTTGAATGATAAGGCACCCGGAGACAATCCCGAAGTTTTTCACTGAAGGAATCACATATCTGAATCCTAAAGACGAAGATACAAGAAACCCGGCGAAATACAGGCCAATCACCTGCCTCCCAACGATGTATAAGATCCTGACCAGCATAACCAAGAAGATATCAGACCACTTAGAGAATCAGAACATAATGGCCGAACAGCAGAAAGGATGCAAGCGGAGGAGCAAAGGATGTAAGGAGTAGTTAACCATAGATGCCGCAGTTATGGAGCAAGCCTACAAGAATCACTGCAACCTATACACGGCCTACATCGATTACTGCATGGCCTTCGACTCCGTACCTCATAGCTGGCTAATAGAGACCATGAAGATCTACAAGGTCAATCCGAAATGGAGTACCACCATTAAGGTCGAGAACATCACAACCAGACCAATCCCCATCAGAAGAGGAATCTTTCAGGAAGATGCTCTGGGCCCACTGTGGTTCTGTCTAGCACTCAACCCGCTATCGACCATGCTTAACGGCAGAAAGTATGGATATAACCCCAAAGAAGGAAGAAAGAACCTGTACACCCTCACAAACCTGATGTATATGGATGACATCAAGCTCTACGCGGCAACCGAGAAGCAACTCCAGTAACTACTCTGGATCACCGAAGAATTCAGCAAGGACATCAGGATGGAATTTGGTGTAGACAAATGCAAGACCCAAAGCAGGGAAAATTATTTGGCCGAAACGACTAGCTGCTGACTGGTAAAAAGATCGAAGCTATGACAGAAGGGGAGACCTACAAACACTTAGGGATGATGAAGGCTCATCAGTTAGAGCACAAGGAAATCAAGAAGTGCCTGACAGAAAAATAACATCAGAGGCTCAGAAGCCTGCTGAAAGCGAAATTGAAAGGAGGGAACACAGTTAAAGCCATAAACACCTCTGCAGCTCCAGTACTAACATACTCCTTTAGGATCATACATTGGACAACACGGAGCTAGAGAATATCATGCGAAGGACAATGATGACCACAAGCTACCAACGCCACCCGACATCAGCAGTGAAGAGACTAACAATAGCTCAGAAAGAGGAAGGAAGGGGCCTAATACACCTGATAGAGCAAGAGAAAACAATGATAGTTAACCTGAAGGATAACTTCGAGAACAACACAGCACCACTTCACCAGGCCATAGAGAAGATAGATAAGTGGAATATCCCACTCAACCTAAGCGAGGGGCCCTCTCCCGCCCAGACGGCACAAGAAACGAAGATAGAAAAATGAGCAAAGACACTCCATGGCAGACACTACAATGACCTCCATCAAGATCACATAGAAAAAATTGCTTCCAATGCATGGCTCATGAGTGGGAAGCTCCTCCCCGAGACGGAAGAATTCATGCTCGCCATCCAAGACGAGGCAATCAACAACAGAAACTACAGAAAATACACAGCCAAGGAGCCTGGAGTGTCCGATGACATATGTCGACAATGCCACCTAGCCTCAGAAACGATCAAACACATCACTGCGGGATGCAAGATGATCACCCAGACCGAGAACACTCGTAGAAACGACCAGGTAGCCAGAATAATACATCAGAAGCTAGCAAGGAAATACCAGTCGATCAAATAAAATGTACCATATTACAAGTACGATCCCCAGGCAGTACTAGAGTCCCCAACCCACAAGCTGTACTGGGACCGCGCCATAATGTTTAAGAACAATCCCTCACAACAATCCGGGCATAATCCTTGTGGACAAGAAGGAAAAGGCTACCTATCTGATTAACATAGCGGTACCCAACACTGGCAACCTCCAGAAAACCCATGAGGAAAAAATTAGGAAGTACACGAACCTAAAACAGGAGATCAAAGAGATGTGGCGGATATGCAACAAGTAACGACCATCCTAATCATCGTGTCAACCACCGGTATGGTGCCAAAGACCCTACATAACAGCCTAGCAGCAATAGGTCTCCCAGCGAACACCTACAAGGAACCCCAGAAAGTCGCAATCCTGAACACTTGTAAGATAGTCAGAGAGTTCCTCGAACGAACAGTAACACCAGACATAACAACAACCACCACCCTGCGTAATTGGTAACAATACCCGTCACGAGGTGGAACCTCCAATCAGGGAGAAATAACATAAGAGCAATAATAATAATAATAAAAGACTACATAGATAAAATGGCTTCCAATGCATTGCTCACAAGCTGGATTCTCTTCATCGAGACTGAAGGATTTATGCTTGCCATCCAAAGCCATGTAATCAACAAAAGGAACTATAGAAAATGCATCGCAAAGGACCGTCAGCATTGTGAAGACCTCAGAGAGCTACTAATAACAAGGTTGAGATACCTCCCAAAAGGACCGGAGCCCCACTTCCTGGACTCTGAGGAGGAATATAGGGCGCTCTCCCGGTATGCGCAAAAACTATTCACCAGAAGAAAAACACTAATAGCTATCTACAGCAACGTACATAGAGATTGACAAAAATCGCCGCCAAATGTGACAGAAAACTGAAACCCGCAGGGGACCAGTACTTGGACAAGAAGAGGTGTTGATCACACGGAAAAGAAAAGCAAGGACGGAGCTCGCCCCATGTGTGACAAAACCGAACAGAACACAGCACAGAGAGTAGAGAACAGACTAAACGCAGCACAGCTACAAACAGCCTGATGGCGATCTGAAGAGGGCACCCTAGCCCTCTTCACCTATTATTCCCACTTCCTTGGGGGGAGGGGACGTTTTATGTTCCCTTTCCTCCACCCCCAAACTTCTACTCTGGTGGGGCATGGGCATTCCCCACTGAAAACTGAGGCTATCTACTCTATTGGCCCCATATTTCTCTCTTTCCTCCCCAATCTTCGGTCTCCCTCCTCTCTCTACCTTCATCATAGCGAAAGCCCCCACACATCACAAACTTAATATGATAAAATTACCTTACGCCCAAAACTCGGCCTAGCAAACCAAAGCGATATTACCCCTACGATAGCACAGATTTTTTATTTATTTATTTATTATTATTATTTTTTTTATTTATTTATTTATTATTATTATTTTTTATTTATTATTATTTTTATTTATTTATTATTTTTTTTTTTAGGTCCTAGCCACCGAAATCCTAGGAAGTTAAGTGGCAGGACCTGCCAGAGTGAATCTACAGCTACTATGTTCCTGGTCTGCCTCCACGAGGCATAAGTGGGACAACGTTGGGCCTCAATAGGAGTCCAACGGCTAAATGACCAGATGAACAACGGTACAGAACACTACACATGAACAATTCCCACACACTTTTAAATCTCTGGCATTTCCCAGTGAACTGGTTTACCACAATGAAAGCAACGCGGAGATGGGGGAAACCCCTGGTGCCGTATGACAACAACACACAATTACACTTACCTCTAGGACAGTAAGAGTTCCTCAACCAACAAGAATAATGATAATAATAGTAACCGGACACAATCAACCACCCAATGCACTTGATGCCAGTACCCGTCACGGGGCGGAAAAAATCCCATAAAAGGAGAAAGTTTTATAGTAATAACAATAGGAGATTCATGAGGAAGAAGTTCAATATCCGATCAGTTAGTCCCACAACTCGGTCTGCGCGCGTTGTACAGTGGTATCGTCACCGTCCTCCTCACACCGGATGGAAGAGGGCCGCGTTCGAATCCCATCAATGACGCGAGGAACTTTAGTGGGTTTTTTTTCGCTCCGTGGCTGAGTTAGTCGGTCTCAGGCGTAGATAGCAAGGTTCCCCTCCCTCCCCCGGAAACTGGGGTTTTTTCGTCCAGCAAATAGGCAAATCGACCAGAAAAACACACGCAATTTAGAGACAAATAAATATATGGGTAGATGTAATCTACAGCGGACCCTAATATCATAATTTTTAATTTTTCTCAAGTCCCACAACTCGGGAACCCCAGAAATAGATAACATTCGCGTTTACTGGAACAAGAAGTTAAGAAGTACACAAAAACACCTAGAGAAATCGAAATGGAGAAATCGAAATGGAGGACCACCATCAAGGTGGTCCTCCATTTCGATTTCTCCACTTCATGAAGAAATCCATTCCCATTAGGAGAAGAATCTTCCAGGGATATGCTCTGAGTCCACTGAGTCTAGCACTCAACCCGCAATCCACCATGTTTAATACCTGCAAGTTCGGATGTATCCTTAAAGAAGGGAAGAATAATCTGTACTCTCTCAAATCTAATGTTTATGGACAACAAGATCTATGCGGCAACTGAGAAACAACTCCAACAGGTGTTCCGGATCACTGGAGTGTTCAGCACCGACATCTCGATGGAATTCGAACTAGAAAAATTCAAGAATCACAGACTGCATCAGAGAAAACCAGTCGGTCGAAACTACCAGCTGAAGAACCGTAAAGAGATCAAAGCTATGACAGAGGGTGAGACTTATAAATACTTGGGGATGATCAAGCTCAACAGACAGAAGACAAGGGATTAAGGCCTGCCAACCCGAGAAATACCATCAGAGACTCAGAAGCCTGCTAAAAGCAAAGCTAAATGAAGGAAACACAGTTAAAGCCATAAACACCTACGCAGTTCTAGTACTAACGTACTCCTTCGGAATTATAGGGTGGACTAATAACCAACTGGAGAGATCATGAGAAGCACCAGGAAAATAACGAGGAAGAGTCGCCAACACTATCCTAAGGCGGCTGTCGAGAGACTGATCATAGCCTGGAAAGAAGGAGGAAAAAGGGGTTTATTTTTAGCCATATAATGCAAGGAAGCCTGAGCCAAAAAAAAAAAATTCTGAGTTACCCAGAGAAACAGAGAGAGAGAAAACAAGAGTCAGAAGTAGAAGGGAATCACCAAGAAAGAGAAGAATGATTATACCTAGTTCAGGACCCTGGCCCAGGGCCGGCCCGAACAAAAGCGGGGCCCGGTGCAAAGTCGACTTGCGGGGCCTTGATATAAATTCGTACAACAAAATAATTTATTGCATTTTGATATTTATTACATTGCACAAATTGGTTTAGTAAAGATTACATGAAAATGATAAATAATTAAATTATTTTAATAAACTTAACATTTCAATCACAAAAAAATCTTTAATAAATCAAATAAAAAAAATAATTGCTTGATATACTTATAAAGTACAATTTGGTATGCGACTTAATCGAATAAGGTCACAATATGCGATTTTTGTTTCATTTTCTTACATGTTTTATAGCAAATTCATTGATAATATCATCATAATTTAGTTTTTTGGCTATTTCGGATTCAATAGATAAAATGGCCAAGGAGGTAAATCGTTCTTGACTAATGCTAGATCTCAAGTAATTTTTTATTATTTTCAATCTTGAGAAAGATCTTTCTGCAGATGCGACGGTAATTGGTAAGATTAATATAATTTTCAGAACAGTAACAAAATTTGGATACAATTCAAATAAATTATATTTCAGTAAATATTGTAATATTTGTAATATTGTGATCCTGGAAGGCAAAACTCGACGACAAATTTTGATTTCATTATATAAATCAATGCAATCAATATCGTCTTGCAAGGTAGCATTTAAGTCTTTGCAACATTTAAGAAGATCGTTTTCAGTCAGTTTTTGAATATTATCCGAATTATATAAAAAACATATGATGTTTCATGTTGGTGATAAATTTCGAATCTTTTCTTAAAAGAAATAATCGCACTATCGATTATGACTAGAAAATATTGAATTCTGAAATATTCTTCGCCTGATGAAATAGACTGATCGGTTCCTTCATAACAAAATTGCTTTGTTTTTCGTCCAGTTCTTTGATTCTTAAATTCAGATGTCACTTGTAACTCTTCAGCTATTTCCTTTGCAGTTATTAAAGAAGATTTAAATCCCGATTCATGATACTGTTCAAAAAATTTTAAAAGGCCTTTTAAATATGAATTTGCAGTACCGATATCTATATTTGAATTTTGAAATGTCTTGCTCACAATATTTACTTCATTCAGTATGTCATACAAAATGACCAAACTTAATAAAAATTCAAATGAAGTAAGTTTATTTTCGATTGATTGGATTTCGGATTTCGTTTTCATGTCACTGGTTTGTTCATAAAGGTATTTCAAAGCTAGAGAAAATTGTGGTGGTATCTCACAGATTTCACACTTTCGAGGCGACATTCCCACCTCGTTGCTGACAGTGATTTTGGAGTAAGATGTTTGACACGCTCTTTTAATATATCCCAGCGTATCAGAGAACTTGCAAAAATATTATACATGCTTTGTAAAGTCCCAAAAAATGAATTTGCAAGAGAAGATAATTTTTAAATGTCTCCAAGAACTAAATTCAAATTATGACTTCCGCAGGGCATATATACTGTGCTTTGGAATTCTTTTGCAGGATAAGTGCTTTGGTCAAACCAGTATTATTAACTTAAAATTTTCTACAAGAATACCGGACAATCCTAATCATACAGCCAATATGCTTGATCTTTTTCTCACAAACAACCCTTCTAAGTACAAGGTCGAAGTGAGAGGTCCTTTAGGCACTTCAGATCACAACTTGGTGATTGTCTCTTCTCCAATAGAACCTTTATCTCATGGCTATTCCCAACCTCGTGTTGTTTAGCATTACAAGAATGCAAAATGGGATGACCTGCGAGACTTCTTTTCTTCTTTTCCTTGGTCGGATTACTGTTTCAAAACTTCTGATGTCAACGTTTGCTCAGATCGTGTCAGTGAAATTATTCTTGCAGGAATGGAATCCTTTATCCCACACTCCACTTTAAAATCTCGTCCTTTATCTAAACCTTGGTTTTCCAATAAATGTGCTAAGGCTGTCCAAGAGAAGAATGTTGCATATCGTAATTGGCTTGTTTCTAATTCTTCAGTTTCATTTTCTGCCTACACCAAAGCTCGCAACAATTGTAAAGCAGTTATTAATCAGTCCAAACTAGAGTTTGAACAGGCTAAGAGTAGAAAACTTGCTTCTTGCCCTAATGCTAGCCGAGCATTCTGGTCTCTTGCCAATGCTATTGGCCGCAACTTTTGCCCATCTCTGCTCCCACCTCTGTCCAAACCAGATGGTTCTGTTGTCACTTCAGCCAAGGATAAAGCTGACCTGCTAGCATCCCATTTTTCTTCCAGCTCGTGTATTAATGATCTTGGTAAAACACCTCCCACCATTCCTAACACGCTCCATTCAATGCCTCCTGTGGTCTTCCGTCAAAAGGATATCAGAAGGATTTTGATGAATCTTGATGCTAAGAAAGCTCCAGGTCCTGATGGTATTTCTCCACTTGTTCTCAAAACCTGTGCACCTGAACTTACTCCTATTCTTTGCCGCCTTTTTTCACTTTCTTATTCCAATGGTGTTTTTCCTTCTGCTTTGGAAATTTGCTCATATCCAGCCAGTTCCTAAAAAGGGTGACAAATCCCTCCCATCCAATTATCGTCCCATTGCAATTACTTCTACTCTTTCTAAAGTAATGGAGAAATCAATTAACCGCCAACTCTTAAACTACCTAGAAACCTTCCGTCTGATCAACGATCGCCAGTATGGATTCCGTCAGTGTCGATCCACTGATGATATTCTGGCTTATGTTACCCATTTATGGACTAATTCAATGGAAAGGTTTGGTGAAACACAAGTAGTTGCTCTTGACATCTCAAAGGCTTTCGATCGTGTTTGGCATAAAGATCTGCTAAACAAGCTTCCATCTTATGGTTTGCAAACTGTTTTTAGTAATTGGTTATCCAGTTTTCTCTCTGATCGCTCACTGAGGGTGATGGTAGATGGCTCTCTGTCTTCTAACTTCTCCACTAATGCCGGTGTCCCCCAAGGTTGTTCTTTCCCCCACTCTTTTCCCCTTGTATATCAATGACCTTCTTCCATTGACTGGAAATCCTATCCATAGTTTTGCCGATGATAGCACATTGCATTCAACTTTCCATTTTGAGAAACCTTGTCCTGCTCAATCAGCTTCAACTTCTCGAAAATCTGCTGCCAATTCCTTAAATGCCGATCTTCAGGTAATTCTCCAGTGGGGCAAAGACAACTTAGTTGATTTCAATCCTTCTAAAACTCAGTCTTGTCTTATATCTCGCAAAAACGGATTCTTCTGCTCCTATGCTTATCTTTAGTGACACTCCGATTTCTAGGCAAAATGATATATCTCTTTTGGGGATTACCCTGACTTCTAATCTCTCTTGGCACAAGCACATTACAAATATTGCTTCCTCTGCATCTAAAAAACTTGGTTTTCCCTTTCGCTCTCGGCGTTACTTTTCTTCCAAACAGCTGCTCACTCTGTATAAATCGCAAATCCGCCCTGCATGGAATATTGTTCCCACATCTGGGGTGGTGCCCCCAAAACCTCTCTCAGGCTTCTTGATTCCATTCAGAAGAGGGCAGTTAGGTTAATTAATGATTCATCTCTAACAGAGTCTCTCCACCCGCTCTCTCATAGACGTACTGTTTCTGCTACATGCCTCTTCTAGATACTTCCATGGGCACTGTTCTTCTGAATTGGCTTCTATAATTCCCGCTCTCTCTTTCAAAACAGTCCGAACACGTGCCGCCACCAGCCAACATCCATTTACTGTCCAACTTCAAACCCACAGAACCAACTTTTCATCTTCCTCATATATTCATTCAACTGCCGTTTTCTGGGACAACCTTCCTTCATACGTATTTCCTGAAAATTACAATCTACAGAAGTTCAAGTCCAATGTCAACAAATATCTTCTTTCGTCTGCTTAACCTCCAACCCAAGCACGGTACTAAGTACTAGAGGTTCTAATACCTCTCGTGTTTGGGGTTCAGATAAAAAAAAAAAAAAAAAAAAAAAAAACATATAATCGTACGTCTGAGCGACTTGTAAGGAGAGATATTTGAAAGAAAATATATTTTTCCGTCTTCTTTGGAGAATTCTTGGCGGGCTTTCAGATAATGATAATAACACGATTATTGACATTTTATTTCTTATGTATATTAATATTATGGCGATGTCGCTAGATTTTGCGACAGTATTAAAACAAAAAAAAAAATGAAACCATTTTTATTTTGCAAAATCAGTCAGCGGCGCGGGGCCTTCAGAAACGCGGGGCCTTGTGCGCTCGCACCGTTCGCACCCCCCTCGAGCCGGCTCTGACCCTGGGTGTTCAAAGCCCATACTCACCATATGTGAGCCCCTGGGGTAAGACAGACCTTATCGAACAGAATAAAGCCATTGAGAACTTGAGAGAATACTCCAATAAAAACAGAGCGTCAATCTAACTGGCCATAAGTTTATTTCTCTCAATTAACTTAAAATATATTAAGTAATTTTAACACATCCTGATTTAATTGTTTAAATATTATTATTATATTTTTGAGTATTATTTTATGCATGTATTATATTTAAGAAATTCTTAGTGATGCCTTATATAGTTTCTTCGTCTTTAAGTATTTAGTCATGTAATGATTGGATAAGGATAAACCTTTTTTTCCAATAAAGATGATTTATTTATTTCTGCTTCACTGAAAATATTTTATTGAAAGTGCAACTGCATTTCCATACCTCCCAGAACGACTCCCTGCGATGTACGCTGTCTCTCCATATAAGTGGGTGTAAGCGCCACGTCATGCGCTAAAAATTGGCCCCAAGCCATGGCGAAATGAGTATACGATGGCAGGAGTGTGGATGCTGTTTCGAACTCATCACCTGACACAAACGTAGTTAGTCTCCGCACATTGGGTAACGGCTTTCCATTGGATCTGTGGCGAGGTTTATCCACCCCTAAACAGAGAAATATAATTAATATACTTTTCTCAACTACGTCTCTCTGTCATTTTGCTTACATGTGATACTTTCCTACTCATAAGTTATACCGTATTTTCCGAACTACAAGACACACTGTTTTTTTTTTTTTTTTAATTTTGCCTAAAATTCTCTTGCGTCTTATGGTCTGAAGGTCTATTAGGTGCATACAGTAGCATAAAGTTTTTTTTTTTTTTTTTTTTTGTTCGGTTAGTATGTTCCAATAGAATTAATCCAATGTTGCCAAGAAAAAGATCAATAAAACCTTTCATGTCTTTCAAGAAATATGGAATCGGCAAAGTCCTTGATGGCACTAAAGACGACGAACTCTTAAAAGAAACTAAAAATTCAGACCACCAAAACAGCGTGAATGTACCGAGTTTTTCAGATTCTACAGGTAAATTCATTCTGAACTGACATTTAATTTAGGAAGCACTTGTGAATTTGAATTTCAGACATATGCAGTAAAATATTTATTTTCCAAAAATTCGCCTTATAATCCGAAAAAATATGATAATTATATTATTTTACTTTCTCAATTTTTTTATTGCTTAGATATGCGTTCCAGTTTGCAGAAAATTCACAGAAAATAAATCACAGAATGACAATAGAATAACAACTCATTCATAAATCAGTTCACTGAAAACAATCCAGTTTGTTGAAATTAAAATCACCCAAACATTCAGTGAAACAAAACATTTCTCAAACGTAGATAATAAGCAGGGAGAGGGAGGGCAAGAATTTTGGAGAAATGGACGGAATTCCTGCTAAGGTAACTGAATTTAGTCACGGGCCATCGTATTTTGTGTCTGTATATCGTAGGTATACATTAACTCAGCTACGATGTGAAAAACACCACATGAAAGTTTCCGTCTTCTCGAGAATTATTTCTAAAACAAAGCTTTTTCCACAAGGAGTATCAGAGAAGCAACGCTATCCACTGTGTTACTCATAACCTGTTTTTTGCTTATTACCTACAACTTTGCGTAATAAGCACAGACCCGATTACAGATTTTTTGATGTTAAAAACGTTTTTACTGGCATTATTCCAAAAATTTTGTAACGAAAAACCGTCATGCGAAAATCGTTACGAAAATTTATTCCAGTGTAATTTATCTTCTACTGGACAAAATTTAATGACACGTTGCACGGAGCTTCATCTTAGCTCTATACTAGAGGAAAAGCTTTCAAACCTCTGAAAATTGCACTAGTTTTTTCAGGATAATGGAAAATATGAACCTGTGATCAAGGAAATTTTCTAATGTAATAAACAGGATAATGTGGACTTATAGCATATCGTTGGAAAGCTAAGGAATTTAGAGACAGAAATATTAAGGTTTTAAGATACAAATAACTTTCGGAAACTGGGAAATGCGTTAATTCGAAAGCGCATCTGGTTTCAAGTCACTTGGCGTTTTCAGATTAATTGTAAAGAAAAAAATTACATTCAAACTCTGAGCTGGAAATGAGTTCTGCACATTTATGAAAAACCAATTCAAATAATTTTGAAGGGATTTGCGTTACCTTTTCAAAAGAGCACGTGAAAATACAGTTATGCATCATATACCTCCCACCTGAGCACACAAAGGAGACAAGAAACGAACTCTATGCTTGGCTTGCTGCAAATCTAAAGCCATCAGTCGACACAATAATAGCGGGAGATTTTAATTTGCCTCTTCCGAAACACAGGGAGGCCAAGAAAGAGCTGGATGCGACATTGGGTGCATTGCACTTAACGCAGCTTCCGACACCAGTGACAAGGGGAATGCAGCAACTTGACCTGTTGTATCATAGTTCCTTAGACATAAGGCTAGCGCAAAACTGCATAAAATTTAAGTCGGACCACAATCCCATTGAAATAGAAGCAGCACTGAAGATACACAAATACATGCAGGGTAACCACACGAACTGGGAAAAGCAAAGGAAGTATCTTTTCTCCGTGAAGTATATTAATGCAGAGGTCATTCTCAGTCACCTGACTAGTTACAACTGGAATGACCTGCAAGAAAAGCCAGTAGACGAAGCTTTAGAAATGATCACTAAAAAGCTATACCAAACAGTATTGGAAGGAGCAGCAAAAGAAATCAAAATATCTGAGAGAACAAAAGAATGGTTTAACCCACAACTGAAAGCAAGTTTCCTCAGGAAGCAAAAACTGTATAGATAATGGCAAAGAACGGGTCATCCTTTCGATCACATTCGTTATAAGAAAGAAAGAGCACATTTCATGAAAGCAAAACGACAGGCACACTGCAGTGTTGTTCATAATAAACTAAAAAGAGCAAAAAGAATTACTAGCAATAGAAATAGCACAGAGAATATGACCGAATGCATTTTCAAGGAATGGGCTAATAACACTTTTAGTAACCTGCATGGACTGAATCAAATTGAGAACACTGATAATGGTAACAAAATTTTTGAATTCCTGAAAGATTTAACCAAGCGAAACCATTGGGCAATAGAGGAACCAACAAGACCTCCTTTGAGTGAAATACAAATCACCAAAGAGAGCGTAATGAAAGCAATCAACGATCTGCCCAATAAGGCCACTGTTGGACCAGACAAATTTCCAATGTTCATCCTTAAAATAAGTAGCCCATTTATAATAGATCTATTACTGCACATCTATCAGGAAATCATTAGGTCAGGAGCTTTCCCGCAAGCCTGGAAAAATTACATTGTAACCCCAATACCAAAGATTAAACACCCAAAATTGGCTAAGGATTACAGACCAATTTCTGTCAGTTGCACCCTACAGAAGGTATTCGAAAAAGCACTGCTTCCCACCATCAATCAACACTGCTTCAGCCATAGACCACCACATTTGCACTCAGTCATTTCGGGTAGATCAACAATAACAAACTTACTGGAAACCCTTTTTCGCGTGCAGAAAGCACTAAATGAGAAAAAGCAAATCGATATTATTTTTTTGGATATCTCCGCAGCCTACGACAACGTCTCAATTCCAGCGCTCATTGCGATTTTAAAGAATTATTTTAATGTAAGAGGAAATTTGTTAACTATAATAACCAGCCTGCTAGAACATAGAAAACTTATTGTTAAGCACCAAAAGCTACAATCTTGCTTTACCATCTCGCGAGGAGTGCCACAAGGGGGAGTTCTTTCGGCTACTCTCTTCGCGGCCGCCCTGGAGCCGTTTCTTGCACGGTACTACAATTTTATAACATATGCTGACGATGTAAAATTCTTCATCACTTCCAAAGACCATGAATCAGCAGAAGGTATTTGTCAGATGGCAAATAGCACAATCAGAGAATTTGAGAGCTACCTGGATTGCATCGGGCTCCGTATTAATGCGCAGAAGTCTGCCCAAATGACCATAACTTGCAAGCAGAATAAAAATGACATCTCGATCTCTGTGAACGGGTCTAATGTGGTAAAAGTGCACTCTCACCTGGACCTGGGTCTTAAGTGGGATGACAGACTCACCTTTGCTCAACACTTCGCCCATATGAAGACAAAAATATTCGCCGCTTTATGGGCTACCAGACAGGAACTGGTAGGAATTAGGGATCCTCAGCTAGCGACCAAGTACATTTTAATGTGTGTCCTGCCAATTGCAATGTATGCCTCGCAAATCTGGTCTTCAGCTCCAGATTCACATTATAAGTCCGTCCTTGGGATCGAGTACTGGTTCTTGCGATGGCTTAACAGAGTTGCTGGCCACCCTTTTACTATCTCAAGGGCCATTCTCTACTCAAACCTTAACATCACACCCTGGATGCAGCGGACAATTAACAGGAACATACACACTCTCGCACAAATGCTCACAGGCAGAGTGGATGCCCCAGTCCTGGATAATATTCTAGTCAAACCGCGTGCCACTGCTAGACGTTGCGGAGAAGTAAATAATCCACTGCGTTCAGTCCTGAACAATCTTAGTAGCCTGCAAAGATTCTTCCCATCAAATGCAGCGAAAATATTTAACTCACTACACATAGATGCCGAAAAACTGTGTGAGGATGCAACATACCGGAAAGAGATCTTCCAGGATTCGTACAGACTTACCGAAATATGAATCGGCTGCAAAGTACCAAAGAATTTAGAGTAAAAGAGAAACTTTCTGCTTTAAGAACAATAATAATTTGTTGACTGTAAAAATATACCTTCTGTAACAGTTATGTTAATATGTTATTTATAGATGGAATTATTAGTGAATTGTAAATATATCAGTTGTATAATGTATGTACAGAATCATCAATGTGTAAATACTATATATATTAAACATAAAATGTGTATATAATATTTCGGGACGAGACTACGTGTTCAGTATATGTAACCCACTGCACGTAGTATCTCGTACCCTGATATGTACTTAGCACCCTCCTGGCACTTTGCCGTCCCGGGGTGGTTTCCTTATGGAAATAAACGGATAATAATAAAAAAAAATAATAATTCTACAACTTGGACATGTCATCAGATCTTTCGATAAATACTACACGTAATGGAACAACTATAGATGGTGTATTTAGTCGTGAACTGAAATCTCTTCACTGTAAAAATTATATATCATACTTTAGTCATCACAGACGAATATTTTCAGTAATTGATTATTAATAAAATAAAAACATTGTTATATTATTATCCATGAATTTTATTAATATCTGAAAATTAAAACGTTTTTAACGCGTGCCGATGACTTAAAGGTAAATCACGTTAAATATGCTAGTGGCAGGACACATTATGTACCTGGTCCAGAATTTTTTTGTTGTTGTTCGGATGGGTGATGCTAGTATATTGTTAGGGGGGGATGAATAGTGCCACTGTTACTGGGGCTTTGTCACGTGTCCACTGTTGGAGGGTTCTCTGGACGCCTTTGTGATGCTAAATGAAGATAAGGAGTTCAGGTGCTCCTAATATTTTTCACTATCGGCACTTAAGTTCTGAACATTCCTCTAGCTTAATATATCCGTCTAGTGGTAAAATAGGACAATAATGTCATATATCCTGAATATTTTAAAAGGGGTGGGAGATCATCCCACCAATAAAATATCGCGATCTGGATTAGCGTTGTGTTACATTAGAAACTTCAGTTATGCAAATTAGCTTAAAATCTCTGACGCCACAAAAACTTTCTTGATTCTACAATTGGTTTTTTCCCTCTGGTGTAAATGGAGTGTTAGCAGAGAGACAATTATTTCAAACAAACATTTAATATAACAGATCAATAAACAAACATACATCACACCTTCCATCCAAGAAGATTAAAAAGATTAAAGACATGAGCATTCTAATATAACATATGCAACATTTACGAGAATAAGTCAACATAATAATTAGTTATAAGTGGTCACTCGTTTGAGCCCATATTATAGTATTTTCACATAAGTAGCCATTGTCATTGCTTTACATTGAAAGCGCGTTATTGGAAATATCAATTCATTAGCAATATCTATTAAGTTATCAGAATACTTGTTTTTTTTTTTTTTATGTGAACCTCAAACACGAGAGGTATTAGAACCTATAGTACTTAGTAACGTGCTTGGGTTGGAGGTTGAGAAGACGAAAGAAGATATTTGTTGACATTGGACTTGAACTTCTGTAGATTGTAATTTTCAGGAAATACGTATGAAGGAAGGTTGTTTCAGAAAATGGCAGTTGAATGAATAAATGAGGAAAATGAAAAGTTGGTTCTGTGGGTTTGAAGTTGGACAGTAAATGGATGTTGGCTGGTGGCGGCACGTGTTCGGACTGTTTTGAAACTGAGAGCGGGAATTATAGAAGTCAATTCAGCAGAACAGTTCCCATGGAAGTATCTGTAGAAGTGGCATACAGCAGAAACAGTACGTCTATGAGAAAGCGAGTGGAGAGACTGTTAGAGATGAATCATTAATTAACCTAACTGCCTTCTTCTGAATGGAATCAAGAAGCCTGAGAGAAGTTTTGGGGGCACCACCCCAGATGTAGGAACAATATTCCATGGCAGGGCGGATTTGCGATTTATACAGAGTGAGCAGCTGTTTGGAAGAAAAGTAACACCGAGAGAGAAAGAGAAAACCAAGTTTTTTAGATGCAGAGGAAGCAATATTTGTAATGTGCTTGTGCCAACAGAGATTAGAAGTCAGGGTAATCCCCAAAAGAGATATATCATTTTGCCTAGAAATCGGAGTGTCACCAAAGATAAGCATAGGAGCAGAAGAATCCTTTTTGCAAGATAAAAGAAAAGACTGAGTTTTAGAAAGGTTGAAATCAACTAAGTTGTCTTTGCCCCACTGGAGAATTGCCTGAAGATCGGCATTTAAGGAATTGGTAGCAGATTTTCGAGAAGTTGAAGCTGATTGAGCAGGACAAGGTTTCTCAAAATGGAAAGTGGGATGCAACGTGCTATCATCGGCAAAACTACGGATAGGATTTCCAGTCAATGGAAGAAGGTCATTAATATACAAGAGGAAAAGAGTGGGGGGAAAGAACTGAACCTTGGGGGACACTGGCATTAGTGGAGAAGTTAGAAGACAGAGAGCCATCTACCATCACCCTCAGTGAGCGATCAGAGAGAAAACTGGATAACCAATTACTAAAAACAGTTGGCAAACCATAAGATGGAAGCTTGTTTAGCAGATCTTTATGCCAAACACGATCAAAAGCTTTTGAGATGTCAAGAGTAACTACTTGTGTTTCACCGAACCTTGCCATTGAATTAGTCCATAAATGGGTAACATAAGCCAGAATATCACCAGTGGATCGACACTGACGGAATCCATACTGGCGATCGTTGATCAGACGGAAGGTTTCTAGGTAGTTTAAGAGTTGACGGTTAATTGATTTCTCCATTACTTTAGAAATAGTAGAAGTAATTGCAATGGGACGATAATTGGATGGGAGGGATTTGTAACCCTTTTTAGGAACTGGCTGGATATGAGCAAATTTCCAAGCAGAAGGAATAACACCTTTGGAATAAGGAAGTGAAAAAAGGCGGCAAAGAATAGGAGTAAGTTCAGGAGCACAGGTTTTGAGAACAAGTGGAGAAATTCCATCAGGACCTGGAGCTTTCTTAGCATCCAGATTCATCAAAATCCTTCTGATATCCTTTTGACGGAAGACCACAGGAGGCATTGAATGGAGCGTGCTGGGAATGGTGGGATGTGTTTTACCAAGATTGGATGGCACGTGATGGAAAAGGAATGATCACAATGTCCCCCCATCTCTCTCTCTCAATCTGTAACCGGCCCTGTCCGGTGAATACCCGAAGTAGCAAACGCATTTCCATATTTGGCACAATTGCTGATACCCATACGCATGAATATCACTAAAGTCATGTGATTTATGTACAAGCTAGTAGCGTGAGGCTTCCTCTGTTTATAATATAAGTTATTTTAAGGAGCAGGTTAGTAGAACTTTGTGAGAGTTTTACTTCTATGCTTCGTTATAATGGAGTTGATAATTGAATATTACAAAAGATTCTGTAGAAATCCTTAGTAAGTGGGTATAATAAAGGAATACCATAGGCTTCTGTGTCGCCTGATAATTTATATGCATCCCATCCATCTTTTTTTTCTATGGCACGAGTCTCATTAGTTCATCTGACATCCATTTCTACCTAAACCTAGAACAGTATATCTTAGTTGGCATGAAAAGCCTAGTAGCTTCCAAGATTAATTCCTTGAATGCCTCCCAGTTAGAATTTGCTGTTGGTAACATTATCAGTTGGTCCCACTGTATAGAATTTAAAAAAATCTCTGAGACCACTGTAGTTATCTTTACGAAAGCACAAACCCTTCCCTTTACCCTAAATCCCACATTAGTACACTGTGATCACTGTCAACTAGTGTTTCCTTTATCTGTAAATTCTTAATGCACGAATAATCACTGCTGATAATCATATCAAGAGAATTATAGAAGATGTAACTGAAGATAGGCCAAGTGACCCAGTACCGATGAGATAACAGAAGTAAGAAGCTGTTCAGAAAAGTGAGGACCATCCTCAAGAACAACAACCACAGCACACATGAGACCAATCAGAGAATCGAAGAATACCTTAACACTCTCAATCAGAAACTTCTGGCACTCAGCAAGAGATTTTGCCGTTTTTAGGCACTCAGTAAATACAGACAACAGGACATTTGATGAAAAGCAGAACCTTCTACACGAAAACTGGACAAGGGGAGAAGGCAATAGACTCCTCCCCCCAAGCAGAATGCACTCGAGGAGTTGCTCATGGGCAACCTGTAGACCATTGACGTTTAGCCATAATGCCTGCCTCCCCTGGATATGCTTTGAATGCAGGAAAACAAGGACGGATGATAGAATGGGAGATTTGGGAGGAAGGGGTATAACAGTTGATAGTAACTCCCAGAAGTGGTGAATTGCAGGGATAGATAACAGCCACAACTATTGGTACAAGAAATTCACCTGCAAACGAAGGCACAATGATAAGCAGTTCACCCAAATGATAAGGCATCCTGACAGTCCCAAAAGCTCTGATTTGGCACAACTGCTGATACCCATACGCGTGAATATCACTAAAGGCATGTGATTTATGTCTAAGCTAGTAGCTGTTGTTGTTATTTGGTTTTTTAGGAGCATTATCAACTAAGGCCATATTGCTCCGGGGATGTGCGGTGGTCATTCCCTGACCTTTCCGCATCCTCCGTATTTGGTGGTCACGGGCTCGAACCCCGGTCTAATCAAGAAGCGTGTGCTACGCACTGCTACTCCAGCCCACCTGGCTACGGAGGCGCCTAACCCAAACTAGTAGCGTAAGGTTTCTCTGTTTATAATATAGGTTAT
The DNA here is from genome assembly GCF_048544385.1 of Mastigoproctus giganteus. Taxonomy (NCBI): domain Eukaryota; kingdom Metazoa; phylum Arthropoda; class Arachnida; order Uropygi; family Thelyphonidae; genus Mastigoproctus; species Mastigoproctus giganteus. The sequence goes on along the minus strand of NC_143579.1, from coordinate 181,664,436 downwards.
TTTAAGGAGCAGGTCAGTAGAACTTGGTGAGAGTTTTGCTTCTATGCTTCGTTATAGTGGAGTTGATAATTGAATATTACAAATAAAAGATTCTGTAGAAATCCTTAGTAAGTGAGCATAACAAAGGAATAGGGGAGTACTAAAAGAAGATTAACTTTGTAATAAAAATATGTAAATTAGGGGGGGGTTAGAAGCAATAAAAACAGGACAATATTTGTAACTCGACAAACATACCTGCCGTGAGAGGATGGTATGTTCATGCTGAAAACTGTAGCAGATTTTTTTATTAAAAAAAACGAAAAAAAAAAAAAACGTTTAAAATGCAGATGTGGGTTGTTCCACGATTTATGACGGGCAAGAATAGTAAATCTGGGTTTATTTCAGATGTCGGCAACCACGGCGCCGCTGAAAAACAAGGCACAGAGAATGCCAGAATAGCAGCATAAGTCGATTTCATTGAGTATTCCAAAAAAAGGGAGGAAAAATCATACAAAGACAGAAAGCATGCCAGATTAATTTCGGAGTGACCTTCCTAAATGCGTTTCAAAAACCTCCGCTCACCATAAGTGCACTTTTTTTTTAAATAACAGCATATAGTTTCTTTATACATAAAAAAAAAAAAAACAACTTCATAAGCACGTGTGCAAACCAAATCTGTATCAACTGTCTGCAACCTATGAACATTCTTCAAGCAATAACTGTGGTATTAGCCGCGCTACCTTTATTGATCTCTATGAATCCCTGATAGCATTCTAGTCTATGGCGTTCGGTCCTACGACTCTAATAGGAAGAGTGCACTAGTGTTGCTTGAACCTATCCAGCACAACGTCTTCAGATTGCTTTGGGAGTCTTTAAAATTTATCCAGCTGAAAGTGTGTGCAGAAGTTCAAAGCCTGAAGCAACCAAAGTTATTACCGAGGTACAGTAGTACACGCATTCGAGCTGACCATAGTTCGAGTCCATGTGATCGCTCAATACAGTAATATTCTAGTATTCTGCTCTTGTACCTTTGACCCTATGTGGCTTCCCGGAGTACAAAGAGAAATTTATTTATTTATTCTTTATGTGCCACTATTACATCTCAGAAGGAAAATGTTATTAGTAAACTATGCAGCCAAAATTTGAAGCCTGCCAACATTCTATTTGGCTACACCACGGAATTATACAGGAATAAACCTTGTGCCAACAAATCGGAAAGTATTAGAATTCATAAGATCACTTTAAACTGGAATTTACAGATTAATAAAATCTATTAAGGTGTGGGCCCTTCCGACTTTCCATGGGCTATAACTTCGGTCAAATGTGTTAGATATTTCAATCACCACGGAAGATTTTTTCTGGTGAGAAACAACTTCATGTTTCCCATAATCTCAAAATTATTCCTCCATCCCCGAAAATGGATAAGAAAATATTCCATTCGTATGCCCACGTTTAACATTAGAAAAAGTGAATTATTGTGCGAAATATTTTTGAAAATATCATTATGGAAATTCCTTTTCAAATCAGTTTTTCAGGGATAGTGGATATGTCCACTATCCACTATACCTTGTTGGGTATTTGATTAAATATTTTGTTTTCAGTTTCGAGTGTTTAAGTTGAGAGAAAAAAAAAAAAAAACACGAACATATTTTCTTGGATATTTATTTTTTCTCCCCGAATATTCTTTTTATAGATTCTGGTTAGTTCGCGTTAAGAATGAACATTTTCTTAAGAACTCACACTAAAAAGAGTGAATATTATGTCTGCACGGGCAGCGTGGATACTTCAGCATATTCTTTAAGTTAATTAAATCCTGTACTCGTTTTTTTTTTTTTTTTTTTTTAATTTACTGTATTTGCAAATGGGGTCGCATTTTAATTGGATAATTCTGAATAAGAAATACAGTATCTACTAAAGAAGAAAAAAATTTACCCTAGATTATTTGACAGCCGATTTGAAATGCTTTACTATAGGGAACAAAAAAGCATGCGTTAAAACTGTAACACATGCCGTTACAACTGTTTCTGATCTATAATACAAAGCATTTCTATTCAGAATCACAAACCAATAATCTCTTTAAATAAAACTCACCATTTTGGTAGTGGGGAGATAGCCAACGGAGGTAGGCAACGTTTGTTTTTCCCCAACATGGGTTCTGTATATTATTGCAAGAGCCATCAATGTATCTGTACTTCGCAGAGATATTGTAAGCAATTTTTTCTGTAGGCGGAGGTGGCAAATGGATTCCATATTCCTTTAGTATCGAAGTTACATCTTTCAATCCTAAAGTCTGAAGTTTAAATTTTGTGACACCTTTGTCTCCAAGCAACCGAGAAATGAGACTCGACCTGATTCCTGGTAACCTGGAACGCCTGTATAGCAATATCTAATATTTGTACATTGGTATAAAATATGTATTTTTTTATTTCAAATAATATAGGAAGATTTCCAATGACAATGCGTGAAGATAAGTAGAAAAACAAATAATGAAGTTAACCAGAGTACTGTAAAGTGTTAAAAAATATCAAATGTAGAAATATCAAAATAAAAGTAATACTAAATGTACTTAAAAATAAAAAACAGTCAAATACACAATGCACAAGTATACGAATAAAACAGTAATAAATAAAAAATATAAGTAACCACAATACATAAAAAATAGGTGAATATAAAAGTTGAGAATAAAGTGGAGAATAAATTACAATCATTTAAGAAGATAAATATTAATTAATTAAATAGTTACAACCAATATAAGAATCTAATATTGGTTGTAACTGTTTTTTTAAAGGGGGGGGGGGGAGACTGAGCGACCAAAATCTGTGTGAAACTGTAAATGGAATAATAGTTTTTTTTTTTTCTGGTATTTTGGCAAGGGACACGAAAATTTAAGAATAAAATGAGATCGTAGAAGAATACCTTGTTATTAAGGAGTTTATATGAAAAAAGAAGGCCAACGGTTATTTTTTGAAAAAGGAAGTCTAAGCGGTACCTATTTAGTATTCTTCATAACCATCTTTATCAAAGCGAATCTCTCCATCTAGTCTGAGCATTTGCTTGATAGCCTCGCGTTGGATTTTTCAATTAAAACTGTGATACGTTTGAAATTAGGAGACCAAAAAATGGCAGCATAATCAAGTATAGGTAGCAATAATGCCATGAACAAGTTTCTGTAAAGGAAGAAAGTGCCCAAAGAGATAGTGTTTTTTCAAATAGGCCTAACATATGAAAATCTCTATCGGTGATATGTGCAGAGAAACTGCCGTTATATGTGAAGAGTACTCCAAGGTCTTTTTATAAGAGCCTAAAAGAGCTAAGAGCTCTAGCAAAAATAATGCGACTGAGAGAATAGTCCTATTTCGAAAAGCGGGTGTGGGGAACGCAAACGGATGTCAATCAGTATTCAGAAATGTTGACGGAAAAGTTATTATTAAGAGCCCAAGAATCAAAAATATCTAAAGATTCTTGTAATGGCTGAAAGTGAGTTAATTTGCTCACCACCCTATAAAATTTAAAATCTTCGGCGTAAGCTAAGAAACACACGTCAGAGTTCATGGTGTTTTTACTGGGAGTACTTTTAGTTATAATTCTAAAAATCCAAAACTGTTTTTACCTATCACGTAATCGCTAATAAAATAACCACACTGCAGGGAGCTACAAGCTCCACATCCTCTCTTCAATACGGTTTTGGGCAAGGGCTTGGATGCAAAGGCGGTTTATTAGAACTTCACCACCTTATTGAAAGCTCCACTTCCAAGTACGTTATGACGATCTTTATTGACTTTGAGGGCACTTTGCCCGCCATAGCCGAGTGGCCAAGCGCTGTTTGTTGTTTGTTTGTTATTTGGTTTTTAGGAGCACTAGCAACTAAGGCCATATTGCTCCGGGGATATGCGGATCATTCCCTGACCTTTCCGCATCCTCCGTATTTGGTGGTGACGGGCTCGAACCCCGGTTTAATCAAGAAGCGTGTGCTACGCACTGCTGCTCCTTCCCACCTGGCTACGGAGGCGCCTTGGCCAGGCGCGCGGGTGCAATAAGTACACCGGTCATTCGTGCCTTGAGTGACCGATGTTCAAACCTGTGACTGCTAAATACGGTGCTGTTTCTTGTGTTCTGTCTATCTTATGAACTCCTCTGACCGTTTGGTCGTCCTGGAGTATAAACAGAAAATTTATTTATACCTTATGGTAGGAGAGCGCCCTCAGTAGACTTCGTTCCAATCATTGCTCCCTTCAGCTTTATAAACTTGTTGGAAACTACTTTGCTGATCGCACTGTCACCTTCATCACTAAAAGCATGAAGATTCACAAATCTGTCTCCCGTGGTTTCCCCCAAGGATCAATTTTGGGTCCCTTGATTGGGAACTTACTTCTTGATGATTGGCTGCTTAGGACGAATTTCAAAATATGCAACAACCTGCATATTCAGATGACCTTGTCGTTTTTGTGAATGGAACCTCAAGATCTGATTTAGAACTCTATGCCAATAAAGTACTGTACTCCTTGAACTATCGTCTTGGTCCTAGAACAAATTGAAATTATCCCCAACCAAATCGAAGATTATGGTTTTTAAACAAAAATTGGACTATGGCAGACCATCAGTTGTAAAACTTGACAAGAAATCACTTCCACTTGTCCGAAGCACCAAATTTCTAGTAGTCATCATCGACGACCGCTTTTCCTTAACTGCACATATTCAACACCTGTCCGTCAAAGTTAAGAATTTTACGGCAATGCTACTCCGAATTACCAGACAAGACTGGGGATTGAACACCAAAACCCTACATCTCTTTTATAATGCTGCCATAATCCCAATTACAACCTATGCTACCAGTCTTTGGTTTAGACATACTGCACTCAAAACTGTACAAACTAATTTATCCACTATTCAACGTTGTTTTCTCCTTGGCCTACTTCACGTTTACGGAACAGTATCAATTTCCAGCTCTAGAGACTCTTGATTGCACTATACCACTTGACCTGCATGTTGTGTTTAGTGGTCTTTGCAAAACCCGCAGAGGCATTTCTACAGAATTTCAGGGAACATTGTTAACCCTCAAGCTGATCCCAAAACTGAACGAACCCGATGCTGGAATTTATTACTCAACATTTGCAGAATAGATGGAATTCTACAGAAAAAGAGTCATTACCAAAAAATTCGTTCCTGACGTAACTACACTATTTTCATCATCCACCAGAAAATGGTTTTCACCCTCATTGTTTGCCTCCTACATACTAACTGGAGATGGTTCTCTTAACGCAAAACTTTACAAATTCAGACTTTCTAATACAGTCTCCTGTTGATGTGGGCTACCTGAACACTCTTCTCGTGTCCTTTTTGAATCCTCCAATTACGAGGACCTAAGATTGGCTCTTGAGGCAACAGTTCCAAACTTGTCTCCTAGATGTGAGGAGATAGTCACATCTATCAATAATTTCCAGGCCCTTCAAACCTTCTGAAATGCTGCTTTTAATCGCAGGAAGACTTTCAACCTCAATGTTAATTCAAGAAATCAAACTGAAAGCACATCATAAATAATAATAATGCCTGTTGCCTCGTCTGTCGTCCTGATAACGCCATATACAAAATTGTTGTGGTTTTCAAGAACACGCAAAGGTTTTAACAAATGATGCACTTTTCTGACTCATCCTTTATCAAGGCTCTCCGCAACTAAATCCTTCGTCTGCTCAGTGATACCGTCATCAACCAGAAGTTACTGGTTGATGACGGTATCATTCCAGATTAACAGAACAGATTTATATCTGGAACTTGTTCCTGCCTTGCAGATCTTGTTTTTGGATGAAATTACTATTACTGTTTGACTGTACACATTTTCTCCTTTATGGACTACTTTGGACAACACTGGTTAAATAAGTGGACAAAGACATGCATTTATTATTACTATTTTTTTTTTTACTTTATTATACTATTTTCTTCTTCATTTCTTCGTCTTCTGCTGTCTTGTCTCCTGGGAATTGTGTGTGTGTGTGTGCGCGCGCGCGACGTTGCCGGCTTGCTCGCGCAGGGGTTCTTTTGAATCATTCCAAACTCGCTTTGGACATTCAGTCCGGGACTGTTGAGGTTGGCCATGGTACATGCGTAGTTGCGGCCTATCTCCTCGTGGTGTAGACGGACACTGGGCCAGGCTTTCCAGGTGATCACCTTCCTGGTGACAAACGGCCAGAAACAACTAAACAACACACACTGCACAAACATAATATTACACACATTTCTGGCCTCTTAACAGAGCTCTGTATTCATCACAGTGTACAAAGGGGGAGTTGAACTTTCGTTCAGGTGCCGTCCTACATAAGATACCATACATGTCTACATTACCTATCACGCACAGCTTTTTTGACAAACTATAAGAACTGATTTCTTAGACTGACACGTATAGACGTACTCCGACACGTTTACACATTAATTTTCAAGACTAGCAAGTCAGGCTGCTATATAAACTTGCGAAGTGTTTCTTAGGCATTCAGTTAGTTGTGCCAACTAGTATCAGCTTCTAAAGTGATTTTCATATTCGATAGTAGCAGTATGGTTTTAGGAGCATCAGTAAAGTGATCAGATCCTTAGTATTTCAATGCGGGACATCTGGGGGGGGATTTTACGACCCCCTAGAAACAATATACACATATATATTTTTTTATTTATAAAAAAAATATTCACATACAAAATAGTAAATACATATACTTCGTTGACGCACCTCCGTAGCCAGGTAGGCAGGAGCAGCAGTGCATAACACACGCTGCTTGATTAGACCGGGATTCGAGCCCGTGACTACCAAATACAAAGGATGCGGAAAGGTTAGGGAATGACCACCGTATATCCCCGCAGCAATATGGGCTTAGTTGCTAATGCTCCTAAAAACCAAACGACAACTACTTCTTTTAACTAAACTTATAAAATAAAATATCACGCTTCTTAAAGAGAAAAATATATATATATATTTTTTTTTCTTCACTGAAAGTCGTCGTCGTTATTTAGTTTTTTCGGAGCATTAGCAACTAAGGCCATATTGCTCCGTTTCACAGAAAGACTGAAATTCAGTATAGGTATCCCTCATGTTGGATGGACAGCTTGAGTGATCGAGACCCGGCAATATTCGTAAAATCGGACTTGTGATTTTCTCTTATAGAGAATCTATGTCTACATTTTGAATTTAAAACGATGTTTGACCAAATAAATATAGGATAATAAATATAATGTATAGGATATTAAGAAATATTAAAATTTTGAAATATTATCAGTCAGGAAAGGTACCCCTCGCGTTACGCTACATGACGAAGAGAAGGTTGCGTGAAGGAGATGAACTGTAAAAAATAGTTATTAGAAGGGGGTGGAAACACATTTATTAGAGGGGTCATATTTTTAATCGACTTTCATTTTTGTTTGATGAAAAAAGGTTTAGTGAAAAAAATTTTATGTGAAATAATACTAATAATAAAAAATTCATACTTCTTTTAACAATAAAACAGAAGTTAAATAATATAATTAAATATATTTTTCTGCTGAGTGAATTTTTCTTAATAATCCTTCATTATTTGCTACTTCTTCGTAAAACTCTTCACAAGAATTAGCAAAATTGAACTTAACTTGTAGTATTGCTTTCTGAGTTTCTACGGTCAGTTGTTTTTTTGTTGACGTCCACAACTTATTTACTACGAAAAAAATCTTTCCGTTGTACCATTGATTCCCGGCAAACATAATGCAAATGATTTGCATTTATGTTTGCCAGTAAGTATAGAGGCTACATATCCAATCCGGGACATTTTCCCGGGGCAGTTTGCAATGCGGAGCAAACGACTGAAATCTGGGACTGTCCTGCATAATCCGGGACGTCTGGTCACTTTAAACATCAGCGACTAAGCCCATATTGCTCCATGTATATTGTCCTGTGTTCTGAGGTTGATTTTTCGTATGATGTACGAAAAACCAGAGTTTCCTGGAGAAAAAACCATGCTACCCTCGCCTGAGACCGACTAACTCAACGACGTTGTGAAAAAGGTAATATTCGGTTTTTGACAATGGCAACCCGTGGCTGTTGTGTACAATCCAAATATATTTTGTTACATTTGCGATAACTATGTTATGGCAAAATAATGGCAAGACATACCATCATTTGGGAAAAATGTATACTTTAGACTTAAATTAAGTGACCAGGACAAAAGTCGGCCTTTCCCATAAAGTTTGCCGAGCATGTGTGGTGGGCTTTCGATTGTGGAAATGTGGGAAAGTACTTAAAAAATAAAACTTAAACGAGTCAAACTATATTTTAATTGCCGTTTCAGTTATACAAGGTGTGTCTGAAACGTTTTACAGCTACATTCATAAAAAATCGAAATCCCAAGGGAAAAAAAAACATATTACCACTTAATCTTCAAAGTACATCCCTCGTAATTCGATAAATCTCTTTGCACGGCCTTACATCTGGATGGCTTTGTGGAACTGAACTTGTGGAATCCTGTTTAATTCAATCGGTTTGGATCTCTGAAACGGAGGGTGGGATTTCACTTTGGAGAACATAAAATAATCAGCAGATATCAAAAGCAATGAAAAGGTGGACGGTGAAGCATTGTAACGCCCTTCCATGCGAGACACTGCTTGACGATGGTTGCGCTGTTTGAAAGTGCATTGTCGTGAAGCAAGAACCACTGACCTGACTTGGTCGCGTCTGGCCTAACACGCCGAATCCTTTTCAACAGTCTGTGCATCACTCTTCTGTAAAATTCAGAGTTGACTGTCTGTCCTTCCGGTACAAATTCTTTGTGTAGAACTCATTGCCAATCAAAAAAAAAAAAAAAATCACCATCGTTTTGGTTCCAGACTTTTGAAAAGGAGCTTCTTCGGCTTCGCAAATATTCTCCAACTTATGTAGTTGATTGACTTTTTTGTTCGGGTTCGTACGCAAACCTCAAGGATTCATCACCATTTATGATTTTTTTTGAAGAAGAAGAAGAAGAAGAAAAAGCCTGGCTCATTGACTGCCATCTCAATCAAATCTACACCAGCAGCAACTCGTTCCTCCTTCTGTTCTGCCATCAATGCATAGGGTACCAAAGTGCAAGCACATTTTCCCTTTTTTTTTTCCAAATCTTCGACAACAAGCGAATGCACGGTGTCTTTGATGATGTGAAGCTGGTCTGCTATCATTTGGAGGGACAAGCGACGAACTGCGATGGGCAACTACTCCACGCATCGTCCTGAACATCTCTGCGCCTTCACGGAATTGCCCATACCAACGAAAAATGTTGTATCATGATATTTCTTCATGACCATAAGCCGCATTTACTCTGTACTGCAGACCCCAGGATGGGTTTGCAGGTATCCTCCAGAGTTTCCCCTGAATACTTAAATGTGGAGCAGGGCTTTGGCACCACTGCTGACTACGAAACGGTGCTCCACTTTACAGATCGCTAGTCCTGCATTCTTTCTCTTTCCCTGGGTTGGGTGGGCTCCCCAACCCAGAAGTTCCCCGATTACTTCACCCATCCCCTTCTCTCTCTGGTGAAGGATGCTTCTTTCTTCATCCTTCTCTCCCCTACTGTTACTCCCACTTTACTTCTATCTCCGACACTCAATTTATTTTATTTTATTTTATTTTTATTTATTTTTTTTTTTAACTTGGCCTCTGTCAGGATCTTCAGGCGACCTTGGCAGAGACCAGCCAGAGAACTATGAACTGCCTGGCTTATCTCCTAGTGGTGGTAGCGGGCAATATAGAGTCCCATTAGGGCCCTGCGGCTAAGAGGAAGAACAACAAAACCCACCACTACACCCACTTCTGGCATTCACAGAGTTCTGTTTACTTCACACGAGAAATGATGGCGCAGTTGTGGGAAACCACCGGTGGTGCCCAAAACAAAAACACTATGCCACATAAAGTTTCACTGTGGACATTATGTGTGTCTGTAAGCGGTCCCAGTGGTTCCCAAAAAAAACCGCAAGAAGTGTCATTGTGAAGAAGCAAAATCTACCAAGTCCAGATGAGGGTGTGAGTAATTTAGGTATTGTGAATAGAGTGTTGCGTTGTTCATCTGGCCACTTAGTTACTGGAAGGCACCAGGAAGGAGCATTCCAGCATCCATTCACGGCACGAGCAGCCGGCCAGGTCAGTAGAGGGATGCCTGTCGGAGTCCTCCTCAGCAGAGCAAGGAGGGAGAGGACCCATGAAAAGAAATGGGGAACAGGATGGGGATAGTAAAGGGTAAGACAAGGATGAGACCACAGGGAGGGGTCCCAAATACCAGCAGGAGGATAAGAAACCACTAGTGGAGCACTTTCTAATAAAAGAATGACATGAGGACAGCAGAAAACCAATAAGGCAAAGAAGTAAGGGAGGAGAGAGACTGATGTAAGGTCGACAGAGAGAAACACTCTATCCTGAAATGGCGAGAGCAGGCTTCAGATTAGGGTCTGGACCTAGATATTCCACGCCAGAGAGGCGGCGTCAGCAGATTCAAAGTCCAGCCCCGAAGGGTTTGCCAAGCCACTGACCCATGAGATTTCAGTGGCGAAATCCTGCGCTAGAATGTAAGCGCCAGCAGAAATAGAGATCCTACGTAGCCCAATGGAGTTAGCAAAAAGAGAGACCGGAAGATCCATGTCAGAAGGTGCCTGCGCATGTAGCACAGTGGTATCATCACCGTCCTCCTCACACCGGGTGGAAAAGATCTGGGTTCGAATCCAGTCGATGACGCGAGGAACTTTTATAGGCTTTTTTCACCGTCGCTGAGTCAGTCTGTGTCAGGCGTAGGCAGAAATGTCCTCCCCGGGAAACTGGAGTTTTTCTTCCAGCAAAGCAAGCAAATTGACCAGAGAGCACGAGCAATTTACAGACACAATACACATGGGTAGTTGAAAGTAACTTTCCAGGGGACCCTAATATAATATAAAAGAAAAAAGTCAGAAGGTCGAAGGAGTCTCCGTCCAGGCGATCGACCGGTGTAGCATTCTTGTCTGGAGCAGAGAGAATAGAAGGTGCAGCAACGTCAAAATCAGGAAGCGTCTTTTCCGCTTGAAGATTGCAGTGCAGTAATATAGGACCACATGGAGGGGTCCTAAATAAGAGCAGGAGGATAGGAGGACAAAATGGCAGTCAATGAAAACAAGTGTGAGCTGATGAGCTTTGCTAATGCACACAAGAAAAACAAACTTAATTTTTCTTATTGTATCAACAACAAGGCAATAAAAAAAGTCAGTACAGCCAAAAATTTAGGTATCCTTATTAAAGAATCATTTTCCTTTGATGTCCATGTCTCTAACATTGTGAAGGCAGCTGGCAAAAAACTAGGTTTTCTGAAAATAATTAACCGAGACTTCAATCAGTTGGCACATTTCATCTTTCTTTACAAAATCTATGTTAGGCCAGCCCTAGAATTTGCCTCACAGGTCTGGTCCCCACATGTTGCTTACCAAAAATTAGAAATTTAAAATATTCAAAAAAGAGCAATCCAATACGTTTGCTTTAAAAGTGGCCTTGAATACAATGAGAAATCCTACCAAGAGTGGTGTGTATTCTTTGGACTCGAAACGCTGGAAAAAAAAAAGAAGAGATAAAGCCGACTTACTCCTTCTTATCCAGCTGTTAAATGGTACCCTGAATTGCGCTCATCTCGTCTCACAAATAAATTTTAACGCACCGACAAGGGCGTTAAGAAACCATCCACTGCTGAAACCATCCTATGCGAGAACAAATTATGGATACTACAACTTCTACAACAGGACTGCAAGATCAATGAACAAAGCAAATATGGAGAAATTTGACACCCCGGACACTTCAAGAGGCAACTGAAATTGCTAACCTCATCCGTTACCTGATTTAAAATGGACTCTTCTTGCAAGTTCTAAGACTCATTGTGTAATGCGTGTGAAGAAATACCAGTGCTCTGCCTTACTCCTACCTGTTCACTTAAATAGGACGGATGAGTCCTACTTTTATTTATTTAGTTTTATTTTATTTGTACATTTCAATTCACTAGTCTTCTTACGTACATTTACTTTTCTCTTTACTTTGGGAAATGTATACTCCAAGCTTCTGCTTTGAAACTGTGTAATAATGCTTTGTAGCTGCATCCTCAGGCACGTTTGTTTGCTGTTTTGTAGCTGTTAACAATAATAATAATAATAATAATAATAATAATAGTGGAGAACTTCCTAATAAACGGATGGCCTTGAGGCTTCCTTAGTCTTGTTCACCGAATGGAAGGGCTGGAAAAGTGCACTGCAGAAGAAGTTGTTGCCTGAGGTCAAGATACGCGACACAGTCAAGCATAAGATGGTTCCAGTATTCAGTCTCCTAGCACATACAAGTGCCATCTCAACGCTACCGAGTTGTCTAAGTCGAGCTTTGATGGCTCCATGGGCTGTGAGCATAAAGGTGGTCTCCAGGTTGGGGGGTGAGCCAAGTCAGGATATGTTTATTAAGGAAGGCTACATCTTTATTGAATTTCCTTCTGATATCACCTTTGGATTTTGCTGACCAGAGAGCTTGTCACAGTTTGGAGACTTCCGACCACGGCCTTTTCTTCTCCTGGGCGAAGTTTCCTTCAGTGGTTGACGTGATTCCAAGAAAATTGGTGGGCGTATTAGTCCTGCAGGAGGCCGTATAAAGCAATATACAGATCCAAGGGCAGGTTGCCTGAGATTACTTGAAGTGTCAATGTAGAGGCTGCATACTCTGGCGGAGTGGAAAAGGAAAATTACAACCTTTCTTACAACCGTTTTTTCACCTGTAACAAATGTAAACACATTACTGTCGAACCTCTAAGGCAAAAATGAAGCTAAAGTAACTACAGAAGTGCCTACTTAAACTTTTCACCCGATGACAAGGAGCAGAGTCGTCCTGAAAGATGCAGTTACTTGGCAGGTTAAAATGTTCTCTAATGGTTGGCAGCAATTTGCCTTCCAATATAGCCAGGTATCCATTGGCATTTACGGAACCTTTTATAAACTGCAGGTGACCTACTCCGCGATACGAAATGCACCCCCCCCTCATATTATTTGGCTGGTAGGGGATTTCACTGTTGACACCATACAGTCTGGATGGTATTCTTCACCACGTCTACGGCGAATCGTTTGTCTCCCATCAGAGCCATGCAGGCTGAATTTCTTCTCATCCGAGAAAATAACTGACTTCCACTGCTCGAGGGTCCATTTCACATGATATTTTATTTGCTCATATTTTGAATGATTTCGACATTCAGTACGTGACACTCGAGGTTTTCTGCGGTTCGCGCTCCGTTGTGGCCCGCCTCCTCGCAGCGTAGACAGGTATCAGGACGCACCACCCTGGTGCTTGTTGCTTCCTGATTGTAAAGCGACCAGAAACAACTCAACAACATAACAAACACATACACGGCACAAACATATGTATGTATGTATGTATGTATGTATTTAACTGTCGAAGGGTGGCACCCGGACATACATCCATCTCCACCAATTTATCATATAATATCATGTTCTCATAATGGCCTGTTAGTGTAAGTGTGTGTACATGTGTGTGTAATGTGTTATAAGTGAAACAGGCTACTCTGCCACCAGGTGATAGTCCATTGGGCAATTACCACCTGGTGCCCATCCCTGGCACGAGGAGCTATGCCTGGATCTATTAACTCTGGCTGTGCATATTGCACCTAAATCCCGCACCCACCAGTAAGGGTGCAAGACTGGTGGGTGCCAGCAGTCCCGCTCCTGGGGTGCCCACACCCAAGAGCAAGAAAAAAAAAAAAAAATGCACCAACTAGGAGAATACATCTTACTAGTGAAACAGCACAAACATAGCATTACATACATTTCTGGCCTTTCTGCAGAGTTTTTGTAACACCACAGTGTACCACGGCGGAGTTGAACAAGTTTTGGCAGCCGCCTTACATAAGATACTATACATGTCTACATTTCACATGCTCCTTACACCAAATTAATTGGGCCTTTTTCATTTTTTGTGTGAGGAGGGGCTTCTTCTTACGATGACGGGCTACAAGTCCCTTTTTGAAGAGGCGTCTTCTGACTGTTACTGCCCTTGCTATCACTCCTGTATTGTTCTTCCCATTCTCTTTTCAGCTCAGGCGAAGATTTACAGTTATTAAGGCATAAACGCTTCAAAATGCGGTCCTGTTTTGGGGTAGAGACTCGTTTGCGCCCGGTTCCTTTTTTCCTTTCAACAGAACCAGTATTGAGTTTGGAAAGAAATCTCCTCACTGTCGACTGATTACAAGACTGACTCCATAAGCAATATGATGGGAAGAACATCCTTCCTCACGTAAAGCAACAATAGCACTCTTTCTTCGTGGCGTCATCTGCACGTAACTCGCCATCCTGACACAAGAAAAGAATGACTGCAACTCTTGCAGAACGTGCTTATATAGCTGAAAGTAACAACTCATGCAATATTACGTCATTACCTGCGAGTGTCAATCTTATCTGATGCAATCTGTAAGAAATATTGCCATATACTTACGTTATTCGGACGACAATTACAATTTTAAGGGGTTATGCACTTTCTTTGAACACCAGTAAAACCGGCAACTTTTCTTAGAATGCAGACCAGATCTCTGGTCTGCATTCTAATCTAATCTCACAAATCTGTGGCATCGTAGAGGTTCTTCTACTCTTAATAAGAATTAATGTTTAAAGTGAGTATGTCTAATTCGAAGTCGGGCTAGTACTATTTCTTGTGTTGTCGACTTTCTTATGTCAGAATTCAAATTTTCAACGTTCAGATTTGGTTCGGTTTGTTTGCAGTTTTCAGTTTCCATGTTTCTGTACCCTATTTGGATTACAAATTTATGATTCGTAAATTTGTAATCTAAATAGGATACTGAAACTTTTTCTCCGCTCTGATGACTGCTTAGTTTTGCAGTTCTGTCTGCTTCTTCATTTCTAAAAATCCTTGCATGTCCTGGGATTCATGAGAAAATTGTCTTATAGATTGTTATGCTGTTTTAAGAATATTTTTAATGGGAATATTCTTTTGTGTACACTTATTTAGGATATTATTATCCAAAATAATAATAATATATTTAGGATAAAATAGTTAGGATGGTTTCCCACTGCCTTTCGCAATTGTATCCTCAAGTATGTCAGATGCAGCTGACATCTGGCTTGCCAGATGTGGGACCAATTTGATGCTTACCTTTGCAGACCGCCCTTGTTCTGCAAGCTTTCTTTCCCTGACTTTCGGTGGGCTCCCAGATCAGGGGTGATTGCTACTTCTCTCTTGCCACCTCTTCTTTCCGCTGAAGGATGCCTTCTTACCTCATCTTCCTCCTTTTCCTACTATGACTCCACCATTTGTGCAATCTTCCCCACTCACTCCCCTTTATTGGTCGCGCAGGGTCGCCTGAGAAATTCAAGCGACCTTCGCGGAGACGAGCCAGAATATAATGGACAGCCTGGCTCATCTCATAGTGGTGGTGGTGGCGGGCAACGTAGAGTTCTACTAGGGGGCCCTTCGGCCTAGTAGCCAGAGACAACAGAACAAAACACAACACTACATAAACCAGACAGTAAACCAGACTACACTTTTTCCTGGCTTTTGCAGTAGTTCTACATTCCATCACAGAGTGCATACGGCGCAGATGTGGGAAACCACCGGTGGCGCTTGACCCTAAATACTATGCCTTCCGCAATTGCTCATACTTCTGAGAGGAAAAATACCCTGAGTAGAGGGTAGACTCTCACTGCAAAAAATTAATAAAAAAAAATAAAATAAAATAAATAATAATCTCTATATATTAAAAAAGTTTTCCTACTGGTGATATTTATTTGAGCCAATGGGAGAAGAGGGATGCAGATGACGTGGTACAAGTGGGCGGGGAAATTACGTCACTACAAATGCACAGATAAATAATTACATAAGTGATTTCCTGATTAGATTTCGATCAGTGCGCTATAATGTTAGTATATTAGTATAATTACTAGAGGGTGTAGAAGATTTGACTTACTCCGTCATACCCCTACATTTTACGTGGGACAAAATGGGAAATAAATGGCGTCGACGTAAAAATAGGTGCAAAGTGGTCGTTCGGTTGAATAGCGTCTCACTGCGAGATGTCATTTGAAATTATTGAACAGTTCACTGAGAACTGTGAACGGAGTAGTGTACGAGACTTCTCAAGAAGCCGCTCGAGCGGCCGGTCTAAGCAAATCAGTCGATCATGTGAAGGAAACTCTTTCCGAAGAGGCTTCACTTCAGTAATGATGCCGAGCAGGATAAGACATTTTTTTGTATATTTGATATTGGCTGGGAGTTGGCGAGCGAAGGGAGCAGGGGGCGGAGCCCCCTAGTTATCATTATTATAATTTTTATAATAATAATAATCATAAGAAGAAGAAGAACATCAACAAGAGTCAGAAGGCGAATCATGACGGAAGAGAAGAATGACGATATCAAGCTCGAGGTCCCGAGAATACTCACCAGATGTGAACCCTGAGGATGAGCTTATTCTATGAACACTATTCTAATTATTCTATGAACACTATTTAAAAAGCAAATTATTATGCTAAAAATTGTGGAAATTCTATTATAATTAACAGACCTATTCTCATATTATACTTTTACCTAATTAATATTTGTCTAATACAAAAAAAATCTAATTTTGTAATTCATTAATCATAAGCCAATGCCTTACCCAGTCAAAGATTTTGTGATTTCCAAGATTGCCCGAGATATTTCTTGCACCTCTTCTACTGCTCTTGAAGGCACATGAAGCATCGAAAGAAATTTAGATGGTGACAGAGATTCCTCGGCTTCTAAATTGAAATAAAATACATGCGCAAGTTAGAGACTGAAATTTATAAGATAGGTTCAACAGAAACTCCTTCCAAAACATATTCAAAAATATTGCATCATCCATGAATTACATCAGCCAGCAGAGTAGACTACGTGATCAGCCAGTCATTCGACATTTTAAGAGCAGTTTGCATAACCTAGAGGAGACTATTTATTATATCCTTTACAAGTAATAATCTATCGCCTCCACTGAAAGAAAATTTCTGGTGATGCCATCACGAGTATAGGGGCAGTCAACCAGTGGAGATTTACAATGCTATGCAATACGTTGATTGCAGTCGGATGATAAAATGCAAGAGGCTGTATATAATTTGGCTTCAACAACAAATGAAGGAAATCTTAAAGAACGGCATCCTGTGCTTGGTGAAAAACAATAAAGTGCATATGAAAACTAAGCTAACATTTATTTCGCTTGATAAAAAAAATACTCATCCCGAGAAACTACTAACATGAGGCCAACATGTAGCTGTAACATTAGGTCTGCCTATAATTTTCTGGTCAAGGAAAGATATTATCTGCGTAATATTACATAAACAGTAATGATATGAGTATCTTAATGCTAACTTGACGTGAGTGGATCGATCTAACAGTCCACAGACAAGATGAACAAACAACGTTTCTAATCTCATATACAGTACTATAATTTTAATAAAAATATCTCGGCGATTCTTTTAAGTGGCAAATATCATTAGGTGTTAACATTTGCTTCAGTTCAACATTTTCTATCGTCATATTATAAACATTGCCCACTCAAGAAACTTCGTTATTTTTGCTTATAAACTGTCTCGAATAGTGATTTCAATGAAAAGCGATCTTATTTATTTCTCCTGAAGCTTAAAAAACATAATAATAATAAAAACAATCTTTCCCTAGGTAGCTTATGAAAAATTCACCCATGTTTTCTTATAAAAGGGTGTTCCTGAATCATTTTCTAATGCTGATTTCAAAAATGACTTCCCTTTGTTTCAATCACATCAGGTTTATTCAAGAATCACGAAAGAATTTTGATTTTTTTACAAATTTTTATTAATTTTGGCAGAATTTGTGCCCTGAAATTATAAGAAAATGCTGCGTTTGCCAGACTTTTATATTTAAATACATGTTGGAAACAAAGAGCAGTGTTGGTAAAAAAAATTCCACTAAACACTGATCTACGACGGGACAAATTTTCGTTTCTTTGATTTTATTGCAGATACTTCTACTTTACAGTCCTTCTTCAGCATTCAGCAATAGTCAGCTATCATGTTGACATTCCACCTCCCTTAGTACCTCATCTCCATGTCTTTAATATCCTGGTGAAATCTTTCGCCCTGTTCTTCAATAATACTTCCTAGATTTTCTTGGAAGTAGTCGATTTGGGAATGTAAAAAATGTACCTTGACACACATGTTGCAGCCTAGCTTCTTGAAGTTTGCTAACATATTTTCAACTATATTTTTGTAGTAGTCTGGATCTTTGTTGTTCCCTAAGAAGTTCTCAACAACAGACCTGAAGCTAATCCATGCCTATTTTTCTCTTTTATTCATAGTTTCCTCAAAATCTTGGTCCCTCATCAGTTTGTGATGAGGTCCAACAAAAATACCTTGTTTTAGCTTCTCTGGGATTCGATGGGAATTTAGTATAAAGCCGGTTGAAGCAGGGACCTTCCTGAGGTAAAGCGTTCACAACTGTTTCATCAAACCCAACTTAATATGCAAAGAAGGAGGAGAGCTTTGGGGTCTACCAGTGATTTATGAAGTATGTTCTTTGATCCAGGAACAAACGGTCCCTCTCTGGCCACACCTTGACATTCCAGTGCTTACTCCTTGCTGTCCCACTCAGAAAAAGCAAGGCGTTTTTGTGTAGCCAGATTGTTATCCAAGTAACACGTCTCATCACTTAAAAGTCCGCACAGACCAACCCATCATGATCTTCATGCATAAAATTTGTGAAGAATTTCTTCAAGTTCTCATAGGTTTCTTTCAAATGCACAGAGTGAGCTACAGGAATTGACCCATATTTATTTCTCTATTTATTTCTCAAAGGTGTGGAACACTTCTTTGAGACTCCTCTTTGATTAGGCAATAAAAAATCTCCACTGTGCAAAATTGTAACTGGTTAAATAGTTCATTAAGTCATTTGTATTACTGAAAAAACATCCCATGTACTAGAAGATTTTTTGATTTAAGTCTAGAACCAAGTAGTTCTGCCGATTCCTTTTGCAAATTTAAATCTCTTACTAGATCGTTGAGTTCATGCTGTGAAAACAGCTGAGGACTGGACTTAACGTCTCTGGGCATCTAGACTTCAGTTTCTTCTTTAGAAGTTTGACTTTCAGCACCTCTCTGCTGCTACATTTTCTAACATAAGTGGAGGGCATGGAACCAGTAGTTCATCTCCATGTGGGACTGGTATAATGGCAGATGGAACATTAGGATACAAAAAAAAAAAAAAAAAAACCCTAAACTAAAACTATTATATTATTAGGAATTGTCACCGAAAATTACTTTCAACTACCCACGTGTATCGTGTCTGTAAATTGCTTGTGTTCTCTGGTCAATTTGCCTGGTTTGCAAGACGGAGAAAAAAAAAAAAGCTTTTCAGGGGGAAAAATCTTGCTATCTATGCCTGAGACACAATAACTGAACCATGGAGTGAAAAAAGCCCATAAAAGTTCCTCGCGTCATCGACGGGATTCGAACCTGATCCTTTTCCACCTGGTGTGGGGAAGACGGTGACGATATCACTGTGCTATACGCGCTGACATACACCGATGAGCCAAAACATTATGACCACCTACCTAATATGATGTTGGTCCTCCACGTGCAGCAAAAAAAAAAAAAAAAAAAAAAAACTCGTATCCGGCGAGGCACAGTTTTTTTTTTTTGCTGCACGTGGAGGACCAACATCATTGTCTTCTTAACTGGTGCCTGATGGAGGACCAACATCACTGTCTTCTTAACTGGTGCCTGATGTTGCCAGGATGTCCTGGAAGTGATTGGAAGAATGAGGGCTACTGGTTTATGGTCTGACATGAACGCTGTTTCAGGCTGGCTGTCAACGGTGAGGGTGACTGTTGCAAATATTAGGTCTAACAGGTTAGCGCCTCTAGTGGGGGAAAAATTTTGGAGGGTCAGACCTACTGCAGCCAGATTAGAAGATAACAATCTGCAAAGACTGTGTTGACCTGAACTAATATTAAAAGTCTCCACACACAAGTAATGTTGCTTTGGGGTGGCATTCATTAATGATCCAGTTGGATACCCCTTGTAAAGTGTTCTTTACTGGGTGGGGGGGATGTAGACTGTGCACATGTCAAGTCTGTGGCCTTGAATATAGTTCTGTTTTTAGAGTGGCTGAGCTACTCAGTGAGAATTTTTGTGTGTTGAACAGAATGCCAACACCACCACCACCACCAGTCGTCTGTTCCCTGGAGGCAAAAATGCCCGAGAAGCAAGCGGGTTGAGAGAATGCGAGGTCTTCTTCATTGGGGGACAGCCATGTCTCTGTGATACAAATGATGTCATAAAACCTTGCCAAGAGAAGAATTTTCATCATCTGATGTTTATTTCTCATGCTTCTAGCGTTTTGATAGAAAATTGTGCACATTAAAGAAGTTTGGATGTATGCCCTTGTTGGAGCTCTGACGGCCTTCATCAATAGTCTATGATTCGTTCTGGAGGTAGTTCTCACCTCAATCTTCATATGTCTTCCCTCAGGCGTTAGTGGCGGGTGATCATGTCGCTGGCAAGCTTCTGTGAGAGTGTTTGAACCTTTAAGAAGGTCCCGTTCAGTATTATCGGAATGTTCCTCCCCAAATTTAGACTTAATGGCGGGTCTGAGTTAGGTTTTCCTTTCATTATTTGTGGTTTCAATCCGTTGGGGATACAGCATCCTGGTTTGTTTATTTGTTATTTGGTTTTTAGGAGCATTAGCAACTAAGGCCATATTGCTCCGGAATATGGGGTGGTCATTCCCTGACCTTTCCGCATCCTCCGTATTTGGTGGTGACGGGCTCGAACCCCGGTCTAATCAAGAAGCGTGTGCTACGCACTGCTGCTCCTTCCCACCTGGCTACGGAGGCGCCCCCTCATCCTGGTAGAGGTACGCTTTGTAGTGTAGAAGTGTTTCACTAGTGCCCCTGCAGCCCAAGATGATGCAAGGCTGAGTAGTTTGTAGTTAGATTCTGCTGTAGTGATTTTGAATGATGCATAGTATGGTTGCTTGGTCGTGAGCCTGGTAACTTCTGTGTTTATACCTAAGTTTTCATTCAAATAAGACAACAGTTGTTTGTGAAGAAAGCCTGGAGACGAAAATTGATTTTCCATGTGAAGAGATTCACAGCGGAATCGCACGTATTTTCGTTGAGTTAGCTGTCCTGACTGTGGGCTTCATGTTGTAGTTTGACTTTTCTGGTGCAGTTACTTGGTTTTTTATGCATTTCTGCTTCCCTTTGCACGGTGTCATCTTCTTAGGAAATTTTGGGTGTCCTAGTTTGGTTGTTTCTTCGATGTGGCGGCGAGATGAATAATTTCAGGATGATTTGCTGTGGTGCAGAAATTTCGGGGTGCCATTTGGTTGATAGAGAGGCTCCAGTGCCTCAGATTATAGTCTTCGCACACCGGGAATTGGTTGCTCTTCTTCCTCCGTGCGTGCGGCCTGATCCGTAAGCTGGGGGCATTCTTTCAAGGTGTCCGGACGGTTGAATGATTAGATTTTTTTTATTTATTTACGGACATCTGCAAATGTAGCACATTGGCTTACTTCTGAGTCTTGGACGGAATAGTTTTGTATCCGAGACGGGAAAGAATGGGCGGTACTGTCCTCTTGTGATTGATGTGAGGAGGGGAAAGAGGATGTTTGGAGTTCAGACGCTGGTTCTCCAGGGTGGGAAAATCGTTCATTGCGTTGAAAATTCTTATTCGCTCCTAACGTTTGTTCCTTGAATGACTCGGTATTGATCCCGAGTGGGAGATGATATTCATCAGTTGGTTTTTTCCTGTGATCGAGAATGATTTTTTCCTTGGGAAGAATACTGTTCGTTCTTGCCTTCTGAAGCGGGCTGTTGGAGACCAGTGGATTGGGCCTGATAAGGGATGTCGATCGAGGCCTCAGCGGAATCGCTTCTTCTGGGATTTGTAGGGGAAGGAACGTGACTAGATTTCGTTTTACATTCAGGACAAATTAACACGATATTGGTCTTTTCATAATTTTTATAAATCTTAATAAGGTCTTGCATGTTGAGAAGGTTGGAAAGCTCTTTAGAATCATTGGACTTATTCAGTTCGATTTTATTGTAGATGTCTAGAAGAATAAGCTTGATGTCCTTATGTATCTATGCGTTTTATGTAAGGGCGGCTCCTAGAACAAAGTACATCTCCTCCGCCTCGTTGCACTGTTTATTTTTTGCAGACTCTGTTAAGGTTAGGCCATATGTGTGCAGTAAAAAAAAAAAAAAAAACGAAAGTAGGGGAGGTGAGGGGAAAAAAAAGCTTTTTCATCCCGCGCAGGAAATTTTCATCTCCACTGGGAGAAAGTGATAGGATAGAAAAGATTTGGTTAGTGAGCTGATGTGTGTGTTCTGTAGCGTAATGTTGTGTTTTTGCCTTTTACCTAGGTTACCTAGAAGTCGCAGTCACCGGGACACCCACTTCCAGGTACTCGTCCTTACAACTAGCTTACCCTCCGCCCTGAGGGAAGAATTCTCCAGAGAGGAATTACTTACTGGATAAAGAGGAAAAAGGAGTAGGATAAGAGATGAGGGGACCTCTCAGCCCAGAGGGGTCCCGTGTCAGGGTGTAGTGCGAGGGAAAAAACAACAAAAAAGAATGAGAATGTGGCCATAACAGTGATATTATCTGCTACGACTACTTCTTCTTCAGTGATTGGTGTCTTCTTGGTTATTGATGTTCGCTGCCAGGTAGAGCGTTTTTCTCTTTGTGAAGACATCTTTAGCAAAAGTCTGGAATGCTTCAAGGGTTTGTGGAGTCAAAAGTAGTTGTCCAAGTGTGTCCGGGGTGAGATTGGGAAACTCTCTAAATATTTATCGGTGTTAAGTTAACCAATCTGATGAAGTTTTGTGTTTATTGATCCGTGTCTTGTCACTAAAAATAAGGATTCAAGGGACAGTGTAAGCCAATAGTTTACTGCTCTGGTTGTTGAGAATTTAACATCAGGGGGTTATTGTTGTTGTTATTTGGTTTTTAGTTGTTTTTGGCAACTCTTTCATACTATTAGATATTTAGTCAAGAAATATTTCTAGAGTAATATTGTAATTGTAAATTGGCGATTTGTAATTGTATTATTGGTAATTTTAATATTCTAAAATATTCAAAATTTTAACCCTTTCTATTATTTTCTACCCCCAACAGCTTGGTCTGATGTCTGATGGTAAGTATCGGTAAGATACACGAAACGTCACCTTAATGTATAGTAATGTTTTTTTTTTTTATGAAAACCCCAAACACGAAAGGTATCAAAACCTATAATACTTAGTACCGTGCATGGGTTGAAGGAGAAGTATGGGGGGAGGGAGATGCCGGAAACTTTGCTCTAGAGACTAAACATGGGTTTCACCACTTCAAGCCTCCAATAAGCAAAGTGGTGGTATTTCACCGGTTGATGAAAGTCATCTACCACCTGGTCGAACAGTGTAATAAACTATAATTTAACGTGATATAAGACTGGTTTTAATATAATAATAACCTTCTTTGTGCCATTTTTCTACAGTCCCAATGCTTCAACACAGGTTCGGAAAACTTTATGTGGAGTCATTTGTTTATCTAAATAAGCAAAATAGATACATTTTTTACAATTTCTGTAGTATCTTATCTTTGCTTGAGGACTACATAATATCCACAAATACATATAACAAAACAAGTTTGGATCGTTCAAGACTTGCGTGAAGACATTTTATTCACTTTTCAGCACAAGTTACAGCTCACATCTGGTGAGTACGGGCTTGGCACACCCAGGGTCCTGAGCTGGATATCATCATTCTTCTCTTTCTTGGTGATTCTCTCTCTCTCTCTCTCTCTCTCTCTCTCTCTCTCTCTCTCTTAGGGTAACTCGGAAATTTTTTTAGCTGGTGCGGCATAAGCCTCAGACTTCCCTGCACTATATGGCAGTAATAATAATAATAAAAGTTTGACACGGTAACCCCAAAAAGAAACTGAGTTAACACTGATAAACATTGCTGCATAAAGGTCTCAAGGTCAAGAAACAAATGACTAAAGACAGTGTTGCCAACAAACGAAGGTTTAATTTACAAATTCCAAGCTGTTGTTATTGGGTTTTTAGGAGCATTGGCGACTAAAGCCATGTGCTCCATGTATATTGTCTGTAAATTGTTCTGAGGCCGATTTTCTGTTTGCTGGAAAAAAACCCCGAGTTTCCGGGAGGAAAAAAAAAAAAAAAACATGCTACCCTCGCCTTAAACCGACTAACTTAGCCATGTTTGAAAAAGACCCATAAAAATTTCTTTTGTCACCGACGGGATTCGAACTGTCTTTTGCAAGCGCTGTGAGGAGGACGGCGATCCTACCAACTGTGCTACCCACAAAGAATGAATTCCAACTAGTTACTCCTAAATTAATACATTCAATAATATAAATCATGACATCAACTTAAGTGACTTGTGAAAATCGAATAACATTTCTGAAATCAGCGTAAAAAACTGAGTTAAAAACAGCTATAAGTTTACAAATATCGAAAACCGTAAAGAGTGGTATAATCTATTTAGCTACAAAATAGTGTTCTTTCATTTGGCTTAACAAGAACTGAATAAAATAATTACATCAAAAAGTAAAGAATTTGAAATAACAATACTTACCAGATACAATGGTAGAGAATGTACGATTTCGTTCTATGTGGTGATGATGCTTCCGAAATAAAGCACTTCCCTGTCCAAACAGAGTTCTCCATATTGATTTCGTACTGAACTGTTCTGCTGGAGGTATTACAGCCAATGCACTAAAACTCCATAATATAAATGGAAAGACCAAGATTCTGCGAAACAAAACAAAACAAATGTGACATTCTGCATATATCTATACAGACCTAAACTGCCCTACTATTAATATCCGGATACCCTTCTGTTGACAGTTGGTTACGTCCTGTCCAAGCACCACGTGTCTGACAAAATTATAAATATTCACATAGGCCTTCAAGAAGACAACAGTAGGATTGTGAGTGCAAGACGCCACGATCGATGGAGCTAGACCTCCAGCATGGAATGATAATAGGGTGCAACGTAAGCAATCGGTCTGTACGTGACTTTTCAATGGTACTGAAGATATCCGAGTCAACGATAGGTGATGTGACCTGCAAATGGAAGCCGACTGGTGTTGAAACTTTCACGAAACTACCCGAAAAACCTCCAAAGCTGATGGAAAGTGACAGGAGAGTCCTGCAAAGGATCGTCCGCCCATAACGTAGGTCGACGTCAGCACAAAGACCCTCAATGAGACGATTGGAATACATTTCAGAACCAGTGCAGTGCACAGGACGCTGCTTGATATGGGTTACCGCAGTCGTGCAGTCGTTTACAAGCCACGAATCACCTCGGCTAATGCAAGATGCTGTCTAGTTTGATGTAAGGCCCACTGTTCTTGACAATAGGCCAATAGAAAGGCTGTGCCTTGGAATCACGAGTCACGTGTCTGACAGTCGTGCCTTTATGTCGGATGCCCAGAGAAAGCTACCTGCTGGACCGTATCATCCCAAGTTTGGAGAAAGCAGCGTGATGGTCTGGGGTTGCTTTTCATGGTTTTGCTTGGGACCATTGGTTCTTTTGGACAAAACCACGAATGTTTTGGTCTGTCTAGACGTCCTGGACAATAATGCGTTACCTACGTCGTGGAAGGCCCATGCCTGTATCAGCAAAACAACGCTCCATGTTATACTGCTCGCGTTGTGACGGACTGGGTTGAGGATACCAGCATCGCAAAGTTGGACTAGCCAGCCCAAAGCCCTGACTCAGTCCTATAGAGACCCTCTGGGATGAACTGGATCATCGGGTGCGTGCGAGAGGTGAGACTACCCAAAAAACAGAGCTGAATTAGTCGCCGCTTTGAAGGCCGACTGGCAGAAATTATCGGAGGACATTTACAAAAACTGGGGGAGAATGTTCCATGTCAAGGCTTTGAGTTTCATAAAGGCTAAAGGTTTCAGCACACGTTATTAGTTTTTCCTGTAAATAGATGTTTGCAGAAGTGTCTGGATAATAACCGTAGGGAGTGTATTTTATGCATATACTTCACACGTATGGATTACTACTTTATACAGGCAGAAATAAGCATAAATAGGTTTACAATAAATAATATTTACAATTATAATTATAAATTTATTATAATAAATATAACAAATCATATTTATTATAATTATAATAATACTAATAATAATATTTAATAGTAATTAATATTAATAATATTTAATTAGTAAAATAAAGTCCGCATATATAGAAAAGGGAATAACAGGGAAAGAAGGAACACACCAAAAATCAGTGAAACGATGTTTTTTTCCTCCAGGTTTAGGGTTTCCAGAAATGAAAAAATTTCGTGAATAGAAGAAATGTTTCAGAATTGAACACTCCGAAACACCAGTGAGACGTGTCTCCTTGCTTGGAAAAAGCAGTCATAAAATAAAAATTCTCTATTCACTCTAGTTTTTCATTTCTGGAAATTGTAAACCTGCAAAGAAACACACACTTTTAATGTTTTTGGGAGTTTTCCTATTTTTTTTTTTTTTTTTTTTGTGTACTATATGGCAGGATTTCATTTTAATATTTAAAAAATTTTCCTCTACCTTTTCTGTCGAGTCGGTGTAAACAAGAATATTTATTGTATTTTACTCTTGACCTCTAAAAAGACCATTACAGATAGATATGCATGCATACGCTGTAAAAACTTTCAGATATGGGTCGATTTGCCTGTTTAGCTCGACAAAAAACTTTCTGACCACGTCTGAGAGTAACTCAACAACGGAGTGAAAAAATCCCATAAAAGCTCATCACATCATTGACGGGATTCGAACACTATACTACCTGAGTTGACATATATGCCCTCTAAGATATATATATCCCGAGTGTTTGAATGCATATACGGTAAAATTACTGTAAACCTCTCTGATCGTAAGGAGGTATCGCGGAAAATTTGACGCTTCATTCACAGTTTGTGTGAAAGGGGGTGGCGTGGGTAGATAAACTTCTGTTCTCAAAGATATTTGTTAGGACAAAATTATCTGGCGATTTGAAATTTATTTAGTACTGTTATTAGAATTAGTCACATGGTCCAAGGAAGTCCTAAGATTTTACGGCCTAAGCAAAAAATAAAAAAATAAGATTTAAGAATTAAAAAATAATATAAACTACCTAAGCGATCCGTCCTCACGTAGGTCTATCCAGCTGACATCTGAATTTCTCCAAGCTGTCAGCCTCAACTACCAACGCCGGCAACCTGTTCCAGTAATTCACAGCTCGTTCGCTAAAATAAAACTTCCTATCCACTTCCACATTTTTTTCAATTTATGGCCTCTAGTTCTGGAATCATTTAGAACAGTGAAAATTTTCCTCCGTTCATTTTACTTCCTTCCTCTAGAGCCTTACAGATCTCAGATTGGAAAATCTACGATGCTTAGTTCCTAAGCTCTGTAGTCCAACATTCGAAGTGTTTCCTCATATGGACACCTTTTTGCTGATCTCACTAGGCGTGTTGCCCATCTTCGGATCCTTCCAAGATTTTTTTATTTTTATTTATTTATTTATTAATATTATTTTTTTAGGTGCGGTTTCCATACTTGAAAACATCTTTCCAAGTGCAGTCTAAGAATTACCTTGTACAGTGAGATTATGATTTGCCTGTCTCTACAAGAAAATGTTCGAAAAATCGCCAATACAACACCATGGGTTTTCCTTGCAGCCTGCTTACACTGCTCGCTCGGAGAGTTTACACTGTTCACTTACACCTAGCCTGCTTACACTGTTAGCACTTCATGTCGAACAGTATTGTAACATTCAAACCTCTTTCTTCTTCCATTGTTTTTAATTCAACCTTACTAAGTTTATAACTTATTTTTGAATTGCCGTTCCCTAACAGTAAGACTGTGGATTTTGCTGCATTAAAGCACAGGTGCCACTTTTCTGAACATATCTGAAGCCTGCCCAGTTCATTCTGAAGGAGGGTTGATCGCTAACCACTCTTCTAATCTTCATATCTGCAAATTTTGCCATCACGCCCTCTATCTCTTCGTTGAGCTCATTTATGGAAATTAGAAATAAGAGTGGTCCCAGTAGCATCGATTTTTGAGGAATCTCACTTCTCATATTAGTCCATTCTGAAGAGTAACTATAACATCTGTCTCCTGTCTTGCAGTTAGTGTCCTATATTCACGGACTAATAAACTATAAAAAAAATCTATTCGTTTATCGCGTAGTGTTAAGTGTTTTTGGAATCAGCTTTCAGGAAATTTCATGAAATTAAAAAACCTGGTTAAGCTTTGAAGTGGTTCATCACTCTAAATAATTGCGTGCCTTTATAACTTTCCTGTGTTTTATTCTCCTATTTTATTTTTAATTTCTATAATGGAATTCTAAATTTTAAAGGTTTCATTATTTCTGGGTTATGGGTATTAATGGTTTAAGATTTTGTTTATTTCAAGATTTTAAGATTTTGTTTTAATCTAGAGTTTATGAAAACACAACTACCTACATAAGGATGATGTATTATTAACGTTTCATAATTTTGTAATTACTGCTTACTGCATGCTACAAAAGGTAGCTCATGCTGACAAAACGACATCATCGTCATATCTAAAGGTTAATGAAAAGAGAAAATTTCAAATAATACAATAATATGTATTAATTAAAGATGTATCTCTCTAAGAGGGTTTTTATAATGCCTATGACACTGTCCTCTCAGGTTGCATAGTGGTTTTTAATCACCACTGTCCGACACCTCGTGCAAAAGGCAAAAGTTCTAATCACGCCAATTCTACGAGTAATTTTTATAGGTTTTTTTCACAGCGTGGCTGAGTTAGTCGGTCTCATGCTACAGTTGCATTTTTTTTTTTAAATCTTGTAAACATGAGTTTTTCGTACAGTAAACAGGCAAATCGACCAGAGAAATGTGCACAATTTACTGTCGTTTCATATGCTTAGTTGCATTGGCGCTTAACAAGTACACATTTCAATAATGAGATACCTCACGATGTTACT
Source organism: Mastigoproctus giganteus (assembly GCF_048544385.1). Lineage (NCBI taxonomy): Eukaryota > Metazoa > Arthropoda > Arachnida > Uropygi > Thelyphonidae > Mastigoproctus > Mastigoproctus giganteus. The sequence continues at coordinate 181,635,469 of NC_143579.1, read as the reverse complement.
TGGACCTGGCTGCCATGCTCCCCTTACGATAATACCTGGATACATCACTGATAATTTGTAATACAGACATCGACACACCATCTATCAAATGATATGGTGCATTTAGGATCCGTTTTCTTCTGTTTGAGGACAGAACTTCAAGATTTCTCCAAACTAGCAACACTGTAAAGATACCTTAGGTCAAGCTCCTTGAAATGTAGACTGAAATGAAATCAAGTTGGAGCAGCCATCCTAAATATAGCCATGTGGATTAAGGTACATATTGGAGGATTTAGCATTTGGCATATATTGTCTATAAAACCGGGAGTTCCCCTAATTCCGCTTCAGTTATTCTGTGACATAACATATACAGTACTCTGTAAAGGTCAGATAGCATACACCAATGAGCCAAAACATTATGACCACCTACCTAAAACGATGTTGGTCCTACACGTGCAGCCAAAACAGCTCGTACCCGGCGTGGCATGGACGCTACAAGATTTCTAAATGTGTCTTGTGGTATCTGGTACCAACACGTAACCAGCAGATCCTTTAACACCTGTAAGGTCCGTGGTTGAGACGCCGCAGATCGGAGTTGCTGTTCCAACACAAACCACAGATGCTCGATGGGATTGATGTCTGTGGAATTTGGAGGCCAGAGCAATACCTGGAAGTCTTCCTCATGTTCCGCGAACCAGTCTCGAACAATCCGGGCGGTGTGGCATCGCGCATTATCCTGCTGATAGACGGCACCGCCAAAGGGGAAGACCGTTGCCATGAAAGGGTGTACCTGGTCAGCAATGATGTTTACGTAAAGTGTACAGTGTGTGTTTAAGGTCAAACGGCACCAGGGGTTTCTCCCTTCTCCGCATAGTTTCCATTGTGGGTGAACCAGTTGACTGGAAAAGCCAGAGATTTAAAAGTGTGCGGGAATTGTACTTGTGTGGTGTCGTGTATCGCTGTTCATCTGGTCATTTAGCCGCTGGACCCCTGTTGAGGACCAACGTTTCCCCACTTTCGCCACGGGGCGAAAGTGGGGAAACGTTGGATATGAAATAAGGTAAAATTAAATATGTTTACAATATATACATGTTTAATGCACTGGTGTTAGGCCAATTGGTGGGTACAAGTTTTTTTTTTTTTTTTTTTTTTTAGGAGCATTAGCAACTAAGGCCATATTGCTCCGGGATATGCGGTGGCCATTCCCTGACTTTTCCGCATCCTCCGTATTTGTTGGTGACGGGCTCGAACCCCGGTTTTTAATCAAGAAGCGTGTGCTACGCACTGCTGCTCCTTCCCACCTGGCTACGGAGGCGCCTGGTACAAGTTTTCTAGACTTTAAGACACCACAGAGGCCTAGTGTATTGTATATACACTATATACATACTTGGTGTGTATGGGTTTAGTTATTAATTAAAGATTATGCTGTTTATTTTAATGTCCTATAGTTTTTTATGCGTTAAGATGTTAAGGGCTTTACCGAAGTGGTAGCGAAGATATGGTTTAGGAAAATGGTTGTTAATTAGTTTATTGTATAGTATCTGGATGTTATCGATAGTTGTTTCCTTGCTGCTGCAAATGGTCGCTATTCTGATGCTTTGCTCTAGAATAACGTTGGCATGTACTCCTCTAGAATTCATATCAAAATTTGCCTTCGAAGCACGTGGCAACTACACACGTGCACCATAGCATACAGATCATGTCGGAAATAGAAGCAAGAACATGTCTTTTTCATAATTTCGGTGGATGACCTCTGATGATGACACTGAAATTGTGAAAGACACCGCAATGTTATTTCATTTTGGTTGCTTTTTCACTTCTTATTTTAATCTCCAGGCCATTTCTTTCGCTTTTTCATTCCATATATCGCTCGCAGTGTATACCGTATGTTCATTAGACTTAAACCAATTAAATCTAATTTACGCGTTCTACATACAATATTAAATATATATATATATATATATAGATGCGCTTTAAATGAGAGCGTGGCGTCAAGTATTACACCCAAGTACTTGAGCTCTTTTAATAGGCTCAGTGTAGTGCCAATCGTGATCTGAGGGGGGTCTTCTCGGGTCAAGGGAGTCCCTTAGGAGGATAGAATTAATTTTTTCTTTGGAGATCCTGAGATTGTGCTTTTCGGTCCATTTCAGAAGAATTTGTAGGGCATGGTTTGCCTTTGTTTCAAGTTGTAGTCTGCTGTTTCCGGCGATCATAAGGATGAGGTGCCGACCGGGCTAGCCGGGTAGGTAACCCAAAGGTCGCGGGTTCGATTCCCGCCTCGGGCTGGATATCACGATGGTGCCGAACCAACCAGTTGGTTGGATATCCCAGCCACGATACACGAAGGAAGCAAGAAAAAACTGGTTCCTTCGTGTATTGATCACATCATACGAAATAAATAAATAAATAAGGATGAGGTCATCTGCGAAGGCTTGCGAGGATGCTTCACCGATGTCCGTGTTTAGGAATTCGTCCATTGTAACATTCCACAGTATTGGTCCCAGTACAGTACAGAAATTTGCTTTTGTCAGAGCAATAGTGGCGGTTCACCTGCTTCAACGTATAAACTCTGGCAGGGGATGCCAGAGCAATGCTCTAGTAGCAATACACATTACTAAATTACTATATTAGGGTTACCCGTAAATGATTACATTAACCCGTATTCGTGTCTGTAAATTGCGTGTGTTCTCTGGTCGATTTGCCTGTTTTGCTGGACGAAAAAACCTCAGTTTCTGAGGGAAAAAAACTTGCTATCTACGCGTGAGACCGATTAACTCAGCCACGGAGTGAAAAAAGCCCACTAAAGTTACTCGCGTCATCGACGGGATTCGAACCTGAGCCTTTTCTACCCGGTGTACCACTGTGCTACCCACGCAGACCCAGTAGCAATACAGATGGCTTGGTTGTGAACTGTGTCTAGCCATCTTCTGTCAAAAATTCAGTCACCAAATACTTCTTAGTGATATCAGTGTCTTTCGCCGGGGCCTTTGACTTGCTCTGGTGGCCAAGTATACTACGAAGACTCAGAGAAGCTAGCGTTCCAGCAAATCTTTACAGCTACATGCAGGACTATCTGCACAACAGAAGTGTTACAGTCAGAAATGCCTATCGACAAGTCTCCAGAAATGTCTACAATGGCCAAGGACAGAGCCCCAGGGCTCTGTCTTTGGCCATTTCCTATGGAATGTGGTCATGGATGAATTCCTGAACCTAGACTTGTGGGATGTTTCCATATAAGCCTTCGCAGACGACTTGATACTGACAGTCACTGGAAACTTCAGAGCTTCCCTGGAAACAACAGCCAACGAAGCCCTTACAAAGCTACAAGAATGGGTCAGCCTCCATATATCCCCTGAGAAAACCACTTCAATTCTACTCAGAGGAACCCTTCAAATAAGCAGGAGGCCGCAGATTAAAATTGCTAGTAGAACCATCAAACTGGCAACTGAGATGAAGTACCATGGGGTAATTTTCGACCTCAAGCTCATGTTTTACCCGCATCTAAACTACCTACATCGCAAAGTCAGGAACTACACCGCAATGGTAGTGAGGATCAGCTGGTCTGACTGGGGCCTAAATCGCCGCTCACTACAAATGTTATACAAAGCTGTATTTATTCCCACTATAACCTACTGCAGGTGTCTGGTATCATCGTGCGCTCATTGTTCTTAAACAAAGGAAGTTCACCTCCATTCAGCGTAATTTCATTCTCACTATCACCCGTGACTGCTGCACAGTAAGCAACCCAGCGCTCCAAGTCTTGGCAGGACTTCTCCCCCTGGACCTGCAGATAATTCGCAAAGGCGTGCACTACCGGCGCGAATAGGGACACTCTACCACCATCCTGGATTTCACTACAAACCCAGCAAACACCATCAAAGAAGAAAAAAAAAGCGCCTTGTCCACCTTCTTAACGCCTGGCAAAACAGATGGAATACCACCCCGAAAGGCTCCATCACTAAAAAATTCTTACTTCAAATAGCCCAGGTCTACCCTAAAGCTCCAGCATGGTACAGCCCAGGTTTATACAGCGCTTTCCTGATTACAGGCCATGGATTGATAAACCACAAACTTGCCTCTATGAACATCATGAATGACCCTCGCTGTCTTTGTGGTGAAAACGAAGACTGGGATCACCTAGTCTTCGCCTCGAGGAAATGGACATTTTCTGATCAATGAGGAAGACCAGTACCACACTTTCTCTGTCTTTGCCCATGATCTCTTCACCTGAAGAAGAAGATCACTGGTACAACGTTCTGGAACTAATGCACATTGATCAACACGCTTTTCTCATATACTGAACATCTCGACCTCGGATTCGTCCAGAATCGACTGCCTTAACCCGACTGTGAAGATCTTCACCCAGATTGTGACCACTTCCAAATCCTGGACTTGACACTCAGCAGAAGTTCGGGTCGCTTGAATTGTTTCATCCGTCTCTCTCTTGATACGTGACTGTCTTCCCACTCTCTCGAGGGCCCTCTACTTCCACGTTCCACTTAGGTGGGAGAATTCCCACCCAACTTGCAGAGGATGCCTTCCCTTACATCCTCCGTCGCTCTGTCTATACCTCCTTTCCTTTACCCTCTCCGGTACATCCTGTACTCCCTGTATCCTATATCGTTTTTTTTTTATTTAGTCTCTTTCCAGGAAGCTCAGGCGACGTGGAGGAGACTAGCCAGAGAATTATGAGCAGCCTGGCTACCTCCTAGTGGTGTGTGAGGGCAACATGGGGTCCCACCAGGGGCCCTGCGGTCAAAAGCCAGGACATCCAACAGAACCCAGCACAATACTTTATTTACAAAATATTTCTGGTTTTCACAGTGATATTGTTTGTCTCCACAGAGTTTATATGGCGCAGATGTGGAACCACCGGAGGCGCCTTTCCCCCAACACTATGCACACTATGTGTCTAGCCACCGTAGTATGCTGTTTCTAGCCGATGCGTACACTTAAGACCCGTAGACTAATTTAAATCGGACAAGCGAACGATAAAGGCGTTAAAGTGCAGTAGCCTGCTTCCGATTTATTGGAGGAGATAGCACGTAGGTGATTCAATCCTCTCGTTCACTTTCGGTGGAGTTGACGGATATGTAGTAAAAATGTCAACTTCTTATTGAATATCATCCCCAAGAATTTTGTCTCGGGTGCTAGTGGAATGATATTTTGTCAGAGCTTGAGTTCTGGTTCAAGATGAAGGTTCCATTTGCTACAAAAGTGTAGACGGTTTTCTGTGGCAAGAACCTGAAACCGTTAGCCATTGCCCAAGATTTGACATGGTCAACGGCGTGGTGTAACTGATTTTCGATATCTCTCATGTTGCATGACTGAGAAATGGTGCAGGTAGTAGATGACTTTCATCAACCGGTGAAATACCACCACTTTGCTTATTGGAGGCTTGAAGTGGTGAAACCCATGTTTAGTCTCTAGAGCAAAGTTTCCGGCATCCCCCTCCCCCCATACTTCTCCTTCAACCCATGCACGGTACTAAGTACTATAGGTTTTGATACCTTTCGTGTTTGGGGTTTTCATAAAAAAAAAAAAAAAAAGTCATCAACAAAGAGGCCGCTGTTTACAGTTGGAGGAAGTTGTTCAATAACAGAATTAACTTTGATAGCAAAAAGCATAACACTTCGCACTGACCCTTGGGGGACTCCTTCCTCTTGACAAAAAGATCGACAAAAAACGGACCCCATACAAACTTGGAATGAACGGTTCAATTAAGAATTTTGAATAAAAAGGGCTAGATAGCCTCTAAAATCCAGTTCGCAGATATCCTTTAAAATTCCAAATCTCCAAGCCGTGTCATATGCTTGTTCCATATCAAAGAAAATTGACACCAGATGCACGCATTTGAGGAAAGCATCTCGGATAGATGTTTCAAATCTTATAAAATAGTTGAGTGTTGACCTGTTCCTTCGGAAACCGCATTGTACTTTTGGAAAGGAGTTCATTTGCTTCTAAATACCACATGAGACAGGCATTCACCATCTTTTCCAGGATTTTGCATAGCAACTTTTCAGAGCAAATCGGACGATAATTATTCGGAAATTCTGGATCCTTCCTGGCTACGAGAAGGCAGGAAGGATCCAGATTGCCTTATGTCAGAAGTCCGGAAATTCATCTTCATGATAGACTGTTGTACAAACAGAGAAGGTGATCCAGAGATTCAGATGAAAGATGTTTAATCGTTTTATAATGGTTATCAACTGGTCGGACGGCACTCGCCTGGGCCAGTGATAGTACCGCTTTCATTTCCCATTCTGTGAAGGGTTGATTGTATTCTTCAGTTACTTGACGACAACTTCAAATATTGCCTTTCAGCGTTTTGTTTGAGGCCCATAAACTCAGGCGGTAAGATGTTTCGGCAGACCCTTTAGCAAATATTTCCACAAGACTGTTTGCAATTGCAGTTGAGTCTGAAACTGCACATCCATCATGCTCCAGGGCGCCTCCGTAGCCAGGTGGGAAGGAGCAGCAGTGCGTAGCACACGCTTCTTGATTAGACCGGGGTTCGAACCCGTCACTACCAAATACGGACGATGTGGAAAGGTCAAGGAATGACCACCTCATATCCCGGAGCAATATGGCCTTAGTTGCTAATGCTCTTAAAAACCAAACAATAACAATAACATGCTCCAGGATTATCTATTTTATAATGCTGCCATAATCCCAATACAACCTATGCTAACAGCCTTTGGTTTAGACGTACTGCACTTAAAACTGTACAAACTAAGTTATCCACTATTCAACCTTTTTTTTCCTCCTTAGCCTACTTCACGTTTGCCGAACAGTATCAACTCCAGCTCTACAGACTCTTGCAGGCACTATACCGCTTGACCTGCGCCGACCGGGCTAGCCGAGTGGGTAAAGTACCTGCCCGGCAACCCAAAGGTCGCGGGTTCGATTCCCGCCTCGGGCTTGGATCAAAGTACTGCAAAAACCTTGGGAGGTGCAATATGGCCACAGAAGCCGATGCGCCAACAACTACCAAATCAAATCAAATCAAAAATCAACCACTTGACCTGCATGTTGTGTTTAGAGAGCTTTGCTGTTACATCCGCAGAGGCATTTCTACGGAATTTCAGGAAATCGATGTTAACACTCAGGTTGATCCCAAAACTGAACGAACCCGTTGCTGGAATTTGTTAGTGAACACCTGGCAGAATAGATGGAATTCTACCGAAAAGGAGCTGTTACCAAAAAATTCGTTCCTGACGTAACTGCACTACTTTCATAATCCACCAGAAAATGGTTTTCACACTCAATGTTTACTTCCTACATACTAACTGGACATGGTTCGCTTAACGCAAAACTCTACCAATTCAGACTTTCTAATACAGTCTCCTGTCGATGTGGGCTACCGGAACACTCTCCTCACGTACTTTTTGAATGCTCCATTTACGAGGACTTAAGATTGTCTCTTAAGGCAACAGTACCAAACTTGTGTCCCGGAGGTGAGAAGATACTCATTTCTGTCAACAATTTTCAGGCCCTTCAAACCTCCTGCAATGCTGCTTTTAATTTCAAGAAGGCTTTCAACCTCAATGTTAATTCAAGAAATCAAACTGAAAACAATCATAAATCATAATACACCCTGTTGCCTCGGCTGTCGTCCTGAAGACGTCATATACAAAATTATGGTTTTCAAGAACACGCAAAGGTTTTAACAGATGCTGCACTTTACTGACTCATCCTTTATCAAGACTCTCTGCAACTAAATCCTTCCTCTACTCAGTGATACCGTCATCGACCAGAAACTTCTGATACCACTGCAGATTAACAGAATTATATCTAGAACTTGTTCTTGCTAATCTTGTTTGAATGACATTACTACTTCTGTTTGACAGCACACTGTTTTGTTTTATTTTTATTTATTTACTTTTTTTATTTATTTATTTTATTTTATTTTTCGTTTTTTTTTAATTTTTTTTGTTTTATTTTATTTTATTTGATTTTTTTTGTTTTATTTTCCAGGCTTTCCAGGGTATCGCCTGCCTGGTGACAAAACGGCCAGAAACAACGAAACAACACAACAACGCACACACTGCGTGAACATAATATTACACACATTCTGGCCTAGTACAGTGCTCTGTAACCATTACAGTGTACAAAGGCGGAGTTGAACTTTCGTTCAGATGCCGTCCTACATAAGATACTATACATGTCTACATGCTCCAGGATCGATAAAGGGTGTGATGAATACCTGCCCTTAATTTTCCAGATTTTATCCCAGACCACCTAGTGATGATGCCTGGTTGATGAAGATGTGAAGTGGATCCAAGATTCCTTCTGACTCTGGCATCTTACGTAACTTGCTTTGGCACGTACAGGTTTGAAGGCTATTAGGTTATCTGTGCTGGGGTAACGGCGAAATATCCCCCACGTCATGTTTTGTGCCTTTCTTGCTGCTGTGCATTTAGTATTGTATCATGGTTTTGGAAATGGTGAAAACCGAATCGAAGTTTTTGGAATTGCAATTGCCGCTGCTTGGAGACAGGGTCTGTAATGTGCTTTATTGCGTCATTAAATGGCTCCTTGATGACTGTAGTGGTAGTAAACGATGTCATATCTTTGAAGGCATTCCAGCCAGCGTGATCGATCTTCCACCGCGGTATCCTAGACGGGTTGAATGGTCTCCCCTAACAGGCCTGATGTAGCCCAGTGGTCAGGAGCGAGAGTGCATAGCACGTGTTCCTTGAGTGGACCGGGGTTCAACCTCGTGACTACTAAATACGATAAATACATTTGTATTGACGATTTATTGTAAACTCTACTGACTTGGTTGTCATGCCTCAGTATAAACAGAAAATTTATTTACAAAGGATGGATATCACTACCATAAAGTTTGTCTTCAACCTCCAATGGCCATGTAGAGAGACATCAATCAGGGACGTAGGCATGTGGAGAAAGGTGTTATGTCTCACATTTAGCAGGGCCAGGTCACTGTTTTCGAGCATGCGCTCTATAGCCGTACCCCTTTCATTGATATCAGCTTTATCATCAAAGAGTATCATGTCCATTAAAACTCCTTAGTAACAGAAAAGAAGACAGCAATTACCTAATGAGATTATCAAGGTGTGCCTAGTGTCTTTCCCAGGTGGCAGTTATTGTAGTAGTAGGGTTTTAAGCAGCATCAGCAGCTAAGGCCATATTGCTCCGTGTATATTCTATGTAAATGCGTGTGTTCTGTGATCGATTTTCTGTTTTCTAGATAAAAACCCAAGTTTCCAGCAGAAAAAATCGTACAACCCTCGCCTGAGACAGACTAACTCGGCCACGTTGTCAAAAAGGCTGATAAAAATCCCCCGCCTCATCGACAGAACTTGAACGCAGGTCTTTCCACCTGGTGTGGGCAGGATGGCGATTCTACCGACTTTGCTACCCACGAGTTAAGAGGAGCTCTACTGTAAGTTGAACTGCTGCAGCATCTAAGTTGGTGGTGTGGCATAGCTTGAAAGGGAACCACCTGGTGTGGGCAGGACGCAATTCTACCGACTTTGCTATCCACGAGGGTGTGGCAAATAGATACAGCAAACAGTTAAGAGGAGCTCTACTGTAAGTTGAACTGCTGCAGCATCTAAGTTGGTGGTAAGTGGCATAGCTTGAAAGGGGGTGTGATTACCCACAAGGAATGTGACTTCTCCATGGGCAGGTCCATCCCCAGCTTTGTCTTTTCGAATAACTGAAATGTTACGCAAGTAAGGGTTCTCATTTGTCTTTAAATACGTCTCATGTAAACAAAAGCAAGCAAATTGGTTCATGCTTACACAGGAGGATCTCGATGTCGTCACTATTTCGACGTAAGCCACGACATTTCCATAGCAGAAATTTGAATGCACCCATTATTTAGATTTGTTGGGTCTATCCAGTGGCTTCCGAAGGGATGAAGGCTTTGTTTTCTCAGTCATGGCTTTATCTTTCTTAGGAAAGAAAGGAAGTCGAATGAGTCGTCCGGTACTTCTTTATCCTCTACAGCCATTGTTTCTTGTATTGTAGGTGGCTCTACCGATCTTTGAACTTTTCTTTACCGCTTGGTTTTTGTAGTGGTGGAGCACTAGGAGGTGCGAATATAGGTGTGGCAGATGACTGTCTTTTTTGGGTGGGCTTAACGCAATAAATAGTGTGCAATCGGAGTGAGTGACTCCCTTGGTCTTATATTCATCTCAGTTTCTGTACCTATAGTGCACCTCGCAGAAACTTTCTGGGCGTATGAAGGCTTCACGCCATTTATTGGTTAGATGCGTTTTCTGGCCTCTTGGTAGGAGATATTCAGCTCTGTTTTTGGTTTATGGACTTATTTTTCATCCTTCATCGCTCGCATGCTCTAGAGTATGTAGGACACTCTCCTTGGCAATTTTAACAGATCAGTTTGGACGCCGAACATTCCTTGCTCTCGTGGTCTTTCACACCACATCGAGCACAGAGAGGTTACCTCGACAAGCTGTTTGTGAGTGGCCCTATTTTGATATCTAAAATACCTCAGTGGGATTGGAATGTAACTCCTTACTGGGCAGTTTAAGTAGCCTGCTTTGATGGAACTTGGAGGCCGTGGGGTATTGAATATTAGGATGAAAACTCGGCAGGGATAAGATTCATCCTTTCGCATCGATATTTCCTTGAGAGCCGTCAGTCCTTGGTCTTTTAATTCAGAGCAGATCTTTTCTAAAGAGACATGAAGGTCCCACTCTGATATGGCACCTCGTGAAGAGTTCAGAGTTTTGTGGGTGGGGGTTACTGTGATAGCCATTTCCCCGGTCGATGCGGCTTTCAGGATTTTTTCAGCTTTTTTTTTGTGCTTGAAGCTTCGACCAGAAGGTCGCCAGAACGGAGCCATTTCACGGATTTAGGTGATCCTGCCAACCCTAATAATCCCTTCTGGATGAAGAAGGGTGACATCTTCCCGATTCATTGCTCCTTAGTGGAATAAAGAATGAGGAAGAGGGCTGTTACTGATGGTGGAGTGTCCCCATTTCTGGGTCTTTTTAAGGAGGTGTTTTCAGTGTTGTCATTTCGATTAGGTAGGGGCCCTGTTGGGGCCCCAGAAGAAAGAGAGGGATTTAACTTACTCATAGGAGTAAAATAAAAATTTCAGATGCCTTAAGTACCTCATCTATAACGGAGCCCTACGAGGGGACGCCCACTCGGGAACTAGCAGGAACTGCATACACGAATGGGGCGCCAAGTTCGCATAGGAGCATCATACCCACATTTCCAATAAGCCTTCACCCCGTCTCAAGACTAAAGGGAAGCAGACTTACTGGAACGCAGTTGACCCTAGCCATAAGAACCAATCGCCGATTAACTCAGTCAAGCCGGTCCGGGACCTCCCATATTGTCAAAGCAGGGGCCAAAGTGGTGTATAAGGCCTGGGCTCCCTCACCCATCAGGATTCTCCTTTCTGAATTTCCACTGGTCGCGAATAGCTCGGAAAGAGGGACGAAGGGGTCTGATAGACCTCATACAGCAAAAAAGACAGTGTTAGTTAACCTGAAGAATTATTTCCAGAAAAACAAAACTGCACCTACCAGCCTTTAAGGAAGATAGACAAGGGGCAAACCCGACTCAATCTAAGCCAGAAGTCTCCTCCCGCCCAGATGGCACAAATACTCCATAGCGGACACTGCACTGAACTCCATCAAGGTCACATAGATAAATAGGCTTCCACTTCCAATGCAAGCTCCAGAGCGGGTCGCTCTTCCTCGAGACTGATTCATGTTAGTTATCCAAGACAATGTAAACAACGCCAAAAAACTAAAGAAAATACGTCGCCAGGAGCCAGGAGTGGTATATGACACATGTCGACGATGTCACCTGGCCTCAGAAACTATTATCCAACACATCACCACAGGATGCAAGGTGATCACCCGCACAAAGTACATTGGTAGACACGACCAGGTCCCAGGATAATGCATAGTGATAGGGAGGAAAAACCAGCTGATCAAAGAAAGTGTACTATATTACAAGTACGAACTGTAGTAACACCAACCCACAGGCTATACTTGGACAGTGCCATAATAACGGACAAGACAATCCCATACAACGCACTGAACATAACAATTGTTGACAGAAGGAAAAAGATTAACCTATCTGATTGACACAGCGGTGCCCAACACTAGCAACCTCCAGAAAACCCACGAGGAAAAGATCAGGAAGTACACGGACCTACGACAGGAGATCAAAGAGATGCAGCATATGCAACAAGAAAGGACCATCCTGATCACGATGCACCCACTAGTATAGTGTCATAAACCCTACGTAACTGCATAGCAGCAATAGGACTCCCAAAGAACACAAGGAACTCGAGAAAGTAGCAATCCTGAACACCTGTAGGATAATCAGAGAGTTCCTCGACCGACAGTAATACCAGTCATAACCACCCTGCACACTTGGTAAGCATGACGGGTACTCCATGACGGGTACCGTCATGGGGTAGAAACTCTCATCGGGGAGAAATAGTAATAATAATAATAATTATTATTATTATTGTTACTCTTATATTATTTCTCCCAGATTGGGAGGTTCCACTCCGTGACGGGTACTGCTACCAAGTACACAGGGCGGTTGTAATGTCTGGTGTTATTATTGGTCGAGGAACTCTCTGACTGTCCTACAGGTGTTCAGGATTGCGACTTTCTGGAGTTCCTTGTAGGTGTTCGCTGGGAGACCTATTGCTGCTAGGCTGTTATGCAGGGTCTTTGGCACCATACCTGCGGTTGACACGATTATCGGGATGGTAGTTACTTGTTGCATATGCCACATCTCATTGATCTCCTATCTTAGGTTCGTGTACTTCCTGATTTTTATCCCATGGGTTTTCTGCAGATTTCCAGTGTTGGGTACCGCTTTGTCAATGAGATAGGTAGCCTTTTCCTTCTTGTCCACAAGGGTGCGGGACTGTCTAATCCGTTATTATGGAGCGGTCGCAGTACAGCTTGTGGGTTGAGGTCTCTAGTACTGTCTGGGGGTTCGTACTTGTAGTACGGTACACTTTCTTTGACCAACTGGTATTTACTTGCTAGCTTCTGATATATTATCCTGGCTACCTGGTCGTGTCTATGCTATTATTATTATTGTTGTTGCTCTTATATTATTTCTCTCTGATTGGGGATTCCACTCCGTGACGGGTACTGCTACCGAGTAACAGGGTGGTTGTAATGTCTGGTGTTACTGTCGGTCGAGGAAATCTCTGACTATCCTACAGGTGTTCAGGAGTGCAACTTTCTGCACTTTCTGGAGTTCCTTGTAGGTGTTCCCTGGGACCTATTGCTGCTATGTAGAGTCTTTGGTACCATACCCGTCGTTGACACGATGACTGGGATGTTTGATACTTCTTGCATATGCCACATCTCCTTCATCTCATGTCTCAGGTTCGTGTACTTCCTAATTTTTTCCTCATGGGTTTTCTGGACATTGCTAGTGTTCGGCACCGCTATGTTAATCAAGTAGGTAGCCTTTTCCATCTTGTCCAGAAGGGTTATGTCTGGTATGTTGTGCGGGATGGTCTTATCCGTTATTATGGCGCGATCCCAGTACAGCTTGCGGGTTCGGGTCTCTAGTACTGCATGGGGTTCGTACTTGTAATGTGGTACACTTTCTTTGGTCAAATGGTATTTCCTCGCTAGCTTCTGATGTATTATCCTGGCTACCTGGTCGTGTCTATAAGAGTACTCAGTCTGGGTGATCACCTTGCACCCCGCAGTGATGTGTTGGGATCGTTTCTGAGGCCAGGTGGCATCGTCGACATCTGTCATCTGACATTCCGGGCTCCTTTGCGATGCATTTTCTTTAGTTTCTGGTGTTGATTACCTGGTCTTGGATGGCCAGCATGAATCCTTCAGTCTCGGGGAAGAGCGTCCCGCTTGTGAGCCATGCATTGAAAGCAAAGGTGTCGATGTGATCTTGATGGAGGTCATTGTAGTATCTGCCATGCAGTATCTTCTTTGCCCATCTTTCTACTGTCTGGGCGGGAGGGGTTGCCTCGATTAGGTTGAGTTGGGTATACCACTTATCTATCTTCTTCTTCTTCTTCTTCTTATTATTATTATTATTATTATTAGGAAGTACACGAACCTGAGACATGAGGTCAAGGAGATGTGGCATATGCCAGAAGTAACGACCATCCCGATCATCGTGTCAACCACCGGTATGCCGCCAAAGACCCTACATAGCAGCCTAGCAGCAATAGGTCTCCCAGAAAACACCTACAAGCAACTCCAGAAAGTCGCAATCCTGAGCACCTGTGGGGCAGTCAGAGAGTTCCTCGACCAACAGTTACACCAGACATTACAACCACCCTGTGTACTTGGTAGCAGTACCCGTCACGGAGTGGAATCCCCCAATCAGGGAGAAATAATATAAGAGCAACAATTAAAATAATAATAATAATAACTAAGAGAATTCGCCCATCCCCGCGCACGCTTTTCTACATAAAATGTAGAGGCATACGGAGTAAGTCAAATCTTTTGTAAGTAAAAGATACACCTGTTGAAACGCACTGGTCGATATCTAATCAGGAAATGACATGTAATTATTTATCTGTGCATTTGTAGTGCGTGGCATTCTCAATGTCCAATAAATATCACGATAAACTCCAGAACGCTGTACACCCTCCAACATGGCGGCAAGCAAAACAGTGGGAAAGCAGTGATTGACAAATGGTGACTCCCATATTTCGACAAACGGACAGTAACAGAGCAGCGACGGGCAGATACCACTGCTTTCCTCGCCCACTGTCCTCCTAGGTTGATATGACTAGGGTGTTTTTCCTACATTTGCCGCTGTTTTAATTGGGAATTTGTTTTCTCATTTTAAAACAGCGGGATGGAAGGATAAACACCCTACCTAAGCTAAGCTCCTCCTCCTCAACGACACAAAACAATCAGAAAAGGGAGGTGCCTTCACCTGTCAATTATACTGGAACTACTATACTGGACTTCAGCCAATATCACTCTGTAATTATTTACCTGCGTTTACATAGGTCACTTAGGAAAGGACCTTTTGCTTCGGGTTCCATAACACATGAGGAATATTGTTGCATCTGCAATAATTAAAGACAAACACCAGCCAAGGAATTAAATTTTTTTTTTTACTATAAAAATAAAATATACAGAAATAACATAATAAAATACTGTGATACACTATCGGAAGATTAAAAATTATAATAAATTACGATAAAACGTTAAAAATATAGTTAAAAATACCGAAGCAATAAAATTATCTAAAATAAACTGGATTAAAAGCGATAAAACCCGAAGCTTCGGAGACTGCTGTCTCCTTCTTCAACAGTATACTATTACTGCAATGACACATCCTTAAGTAGCAGGCCCATGGCACTCATGTACGGTGTTACTGCCATCGGACCACGTGCATGAGTGCCATGGGCCTGCTACTTAAGGATGTGTCATTACAGTAATAGTATACTGTTGAAGAAGGAGACAGCAGTCTCCGAAAGCTTCAGGTTTTATCCCTTTTAATCCAGTTTATTTTAGATAATTTTATTGCTTCGGTATTTTTAACTATATTTTTAACGTTTTATCGTAGTTTATTTTATCGTAATTTATTGTAATATTTTAGTCTTCCGATAGTGTATCACAGTATTTCATTATATTTTATTTCTGTATATTTTATTTTTATAGTAAAAAAAAAATTTTAATTCCTTGGCTGGTGTTTGTCTTTAATTATTGCAGTATGGAATTTCCCAGCCCCATAGGCCTGTTTGAAGATATTGTTGCATCTGAAAGAGCAGGACTAAAATATTTAGAAACTATACAAATATTTAAAATATTTACAAATACGAGGGTGGTTCAATAAAGAATTGCCCTGACCTAGCTGCAGAGGTGCTAGCCTGTTGATTCTTGGCACAGGTTTTAGTCCTTCTCTACATAGCACCGTGTAGATTTACACATTATTCCCATCGATAGATGAGGCTACGGATACCGTTTTTGTAGAAGTGGCGAGGTTGGTCTTCGAACAACCTCACCATTTCTACAAAAACGTTGAGTTGGTCTTTGAACCATGAATCTGTTGCAGAAATGAGTGTCTTGTCGTCAGGGAAGTAGGTCCCCGAAGAAATGATTTGAGGGAAGAAAACAAGAAGTCCGATGGTGCAAGATCGGGTGAGTAGGCTGGATGGGGCAGTATTTCATATCCACAAGTGGCCGCTTGTGTTGTTGCAATTTCAGAAGTGTGAACTGGGGCATTGTCCTGAAGCATTCTCACACCTTTAGACAGCGTGCCACGCCTACATGTTTTCATTTTCTCACGAAATTTTGTGAATAAGTTGGCATAACTGGCACCTGTAATTGTTCTACCTTTCGGCAGGTAATCAGTCATTATTACGCCTTTCTCATCCCAAAACACTGTCAGCAAGACCTTTCCTGCTGACGCTTGGACCCTTGCCTTCTTGGGGGGGTGGGAACTATTATGTCGCCGCCATTCCATGGACTGCTTTTTACTTTCAGGGTCGAAATGGTGAATCCAATTTCATCCTGAGTGATTAGATGAGAGAAAAAGTCTTCATAATGTTTTTGGCACAGGGCTAACAACTCTTGTGATTTCTGTTATCGATTAGCCTTCTGTAAACCAGTCAATAATCGGGGATTCCATTTTGCACTCAATTTCCGTAAATGGAGTTGGTCATGAATGACTGTTTCAACAGAGCCCATACTAATCTTCACCTCCTGCGACAATTCACGCACAGATTGGGAAATAAACTGATTTAATAAATAAATAAATAAATATCCGGCAATCTTCCATGATTAACGACTCCACTTTTCTGATCGTGCTGTCATCAATGGCTGAATGGGAACGACCTGGAATGGGCTCAGATTCTACCGATGTCCGACCACACATAAACTGTCTATGCCAGTGCTTCACAATGCCATAGGATGGGTCTTCATCCTTATATACAGCAGTCATCTCCTAGTGGATTTATTTAGGAGATTTCCCCTTCAAGAACAGATACCGAATTACAGCTCTGGCTTCAACTTTGTCCATGATGTTACTTCGTCACACGTTCAGCTCTGTAAGAGAGAAACAAATTAAGACATAGGGCTGAAATATTACACCTTTAGTACAGAGATATGTATGATGCTACACACAAAATATCATGACTCTGCGATATGCGGAAGTAGGTAAGGGCGGTTCTTTATTGAATCACCCTCATATTAAACTACAGTATTTACAAATACTGTATAGAATATTTGTAAATCGAAAACGTCACTACAAAAAATGTTACAATAGAACATCGAACGTTGGACAGTGAATCACGTGTACGAGGTTGGTGAACGTTACGGAGGCAGTTGTCAATAATTAATTGCATTTGTAGTGACGTAATTGCCTCGCCCTCTTTTCCCACTGGCTCGAATAAATATCACTAGGAGGAGGAAAACTTTTTTAATGCATAGATAGATAGACAATACCTATGCATCCCCAGTGTCAACATACTCCTTCGGGGTTACAGAATGGACTAACAACGAGCTGGAGGATATCATGAGAAAGACAAGGTCAATGATGATCAAGAGCCGCCAACATCACCAGAAGTCAGCCGTGGAGAGGCTGACAATAGCTCGAAAAGGAGGAAGGGACCTAATAGACCTTATCGAGCAACAGAGAACAGCGATTGATAACCTGAAGGAAACACAGCAGCAGGAGCACTCTACGAGTCTATAAGGAAGACAGACGTTTGTGCCAGACGGCACAAACCAAGCTAAAAATATGGGCAAAGAAGATACCCCATGGCAGACACTACAGTGATCTAAAAATACTGTATATATATATAATTTTTAGGCCACCCGAATAAATAAATTCATCTGCCGTGCATTGTGTATTATGTCCGTAAATTGCGTGTTCTCTGGTCAATTTGCCTCTTTTGCTGGACAAAAAACCCGAGTTGCGGGGGAGGAACCTTGCTATCTACGCTTGAGACCGACTAACTCAGCCACGGAGTGAAAAAATCCCACTAAAGTTCCTCTGTCATCGACGGGATTCTAACCCAGGCCTTTTCCATCTGGCGTTGGGAGGACGGTGGCGATACCACTGTGCTACTCGCGCAGACACTACAATGATCTCCATCAAGATCACATAGATAAAACTGCTTCCAATGCATGGCTCACGAGCGAGGAGCCCGGAATGTCAGATGCCACCTGGCCTAAGAAACGATCCAACATATCACTGCGGGATACAAGGTGATCACCCAGACCTAGTACACTCGTTGACACGACCAGGTAGCCAGGATAATACATCAGAAGCTAGCAAGGAAATACCAGTTTATCAAAGAAAGTGTACCATACTCCAAGTACGAACCGCAGGCAATACTAGAGACCCTAACCCACAAGTTGTACTGGGACCGCGCCATCATAACGGATAAGACAATCCCGCACAACAGACAGGACATAACCGCTGTGGACAAGAAGGAAAAGGCAACCTATCTGATTGAAAGAGCAGTAGCCAACACTGACAACCTCCAGAAAACCCATGAGGAAAAAATTAGGAAGTACACGAACCTAAGACTGGAGATCAAAGAGATGTGGCATATGCAAGAAGTAACGACCTCCCAATCATCGTGTCAACTACCGGTATAGTGACAAAGACCTGAACAACAGCCTAGTAGCAATAAGTCTCCCTGCGAACATCTGCAAAGAACTACAAAAAGTGGCAATCCTGAATACCTGTAGGATAGTCAGAGAGTTCCTCGACCAACAATAACACCAGACCACCAGACATAACAAAAACAACCTTGTGTACTTCGTAGCAATACTCGTCGA
The DNA here is from genome assembly GCF_048544385.1 of Mastigoproctus giganteus. Lineage (NCBI taxonomy): Eukaryota > Metazoa > Arthropoda > Arachnida > Uropygi > Thelyphonidae > Mastigoproctus > Mastigoproctus giganteus. The sequence goes on along the minus strand of NC_143579.1, from coordinate 181,616,723 downwards.
GGTGGAACCCCCAATCAGAGTGAAATAATAGAAGAGCAACTATAATAATAATAATATTATTATTAATATTATTTATTTATTTGTCATTTATTATTATTATTTTTTTTTGTTTGATGGTTAAAAAAAGACCGCTTCCTTGCATCATTTGGCCTTACTGATACTAATCACAATAAGCAAATTTACTTTATACACCCCACAAAATATAATTGTCAAACCTTGTTTTTATCTACAGAAGTGAAACACTCGAACTTACCTCATTGTTACTGCTCTCCAATCGCATACGTGATATAAACAACAAACTGCCCTTAGTCAAATGTTGGCATTTGACTGTCGCTAACCGTTATGAAACGAAAGGATGTGGCATATTTCCTGTAACTTTTTTACGATTACGGATAACAGTGTTTACCAAGTAAAATATGACAGTAATTGAACACGTTATAAGTGATGTGTACATGATGACCTCTGTCAGTAATTCAACTCTACTACTCTAATTACCTACACGCTAACACTTCTGAAACGTTGTTAAAAACTGTGATGATGGGAATTTTAGAGATTAAGCTAGAAGCAATTCATCTATTAGCTGAGGAGGGGAAAGAATGCTGTTAGACCTGTTGACCAGGTCGTCAATATTCCATAAAGGCAACATACCAGAAACAATATCGTACTAACAATTGCCAACATGTGCAAATGAAAACTGTTAAATTCTTGAACCTAGAATATACGCATGTCTTAAAGTTCTTAGTTTGAAATACCTAACCTAACCAAGAAAGTATAAGACTACCCAAGCATTTTGACTACTTCGTGTTTTCAAATTTAAAATTAACCTCTTTCATCAATCGTGCTCAGCATAAAAGCTTTTAAAGTGCACAAAATTAAAGTATGATTTACTCTGTAAAATTAAATCTTTTCAACTTTATATTCGCCTCATAAAACAGCAAAACAGTGTTCAAAATATGCAGATTACGATTGTTTCCTGGATTGCCTTCTTGATAATCTAATAAAACGCTGATAAAATGATACGCATGAAGTAGGGGGAAAAAAATAATAATAAAAAAAGATCAAGAATGATTAAGACAGCGAGTCAGATGAAACGAGAATTATTATTATTATTTTATTTTATTTTTTTTTTTTACCAATAATGTTTAGTATTTTATTTTTCAAAAAAATCTCCACTACACTTTGGGTACTTACCCATTTGTACAGCAGATTTTTCATACCCTGCTCAAAAGTCAAGAAGTTCGTAATAAAGTTATAGAGCATTAAAAAGGATTGTCGAGATGTTAAAATCAAGAATATACGTCTTTTGCGGAATAGAGATATTTTGGTTGAGACAACCAATATGAATAATGCAGACAGAATAAGTAAAGCTTATTTGGTGTCAGATGCTGATCGACAAACCTAAAATCTGGTGTTAAGCTCACACTAGAAAAGATTTTTATGTTCGAAGAATTTTAAGGACTTTGGTTTTACCCAGGATGAAGTGACCTCAAGAAACCACTTTTAGATTTAATCCTGGATCTGGACAAAGAGTGACAAATTGGATTACTGGGTTTAGTCCACGACTCCTTCGATATCTTAAATAAAAACGATCGTGTCTATTTGGGCTTTACCTTCCACAAGTTTCGCAAGTTTACAGTGGTGAGCAGATGCTTCGTTGTTTGGTATGGGCATTTTGCTCAGTCCTGTATACATAAAGCAGTATCTTGTGGCTATTGTGCGAATGGCGGTCATGTAATTGCAATTGCCTGCGTAACGACGAGCCTCCACAATGTATTAATTCTAAAAGATGAAACAAAGATTCAAATCATTCTGTCAGGAACAGTTTCCGTCAGAAACTGGGGGGGGTTCTTCCGTCCAGCAAAACGGACAAATCAACGAGAACACATACAATTTACAGACATTAATACGGGTTTATGTAATCAATTACGGGCAACATTAATATAATAATTTTTTATTTTTGTTAGGGTTGTTATTGTTTGGATAGGTTTTTAGGAGCATTAGCAACTAAGGCCATATTGCTCCGGGGATATGCGGTGGTCATTCCCTGAGCTTTCCACATCCTCCATATTTGGCGGTCACGGGCTCGAACCCCAGTCTAATTAAGAAGCGTGTGCTACGCACTGTTGCTCCTTCCCACCTGGTTACGGAGGCGCCTTTTTGTTAGGGACAGTGTCTGAATACCGAAAACCTGTAGAAATGACAGAACAAAAAAAATTATGATATTAGGGTCCCCCGTAAATGATTACATCTACCCATATATTTATTTTGTCTGTAAATTGCGTGTGTTCTCTGGTCGATTTGCCTGTTTCCTGGACGAAAAAACCCAATTTTCTGGGGGGAAAACCTTGTTATCTACACCTGAGACCGACTAACTCAGCCATGGAGTGAAAAAATCCCGCTCAAGTTCCTCGCGTCATAGACGGGACTCGAACCCGGGCCTTTTCCACTCGGTGTGAGGAAGATGGTGACAATACCTCGCGCAGCCTTGAAATGGCAGAACAGAGAACCCTTTATGACTAACATACAAACTACTGATTAATTTATTGAGATTGATCATACAGTTCATACTTCATCTGGCCTCGATCGCCAAGAGTAAAGGGAAGCGTTTTTGCTTTCATAAAGGAAATTAATCTTTGACACTACTAGGTTTTCATATCAACTAAGAAATACTGTTTAAGATTTAGACCTAAATTGATGTCAGATGAACTGAGGCTCGTGGCAGAGAAGTAAAATGCCTGGGATGCATATAAATTATCAGGCGACATAGAAGCCTATAGTAGATATAAGCTACTCTATAATCAAGCCACAAAGGAGGTTAGCAAGCGAAGGCTGATTACGAGAAATCCTTGGCAAAGGATGCAAAGAAAAACAGCAAAGACTTATTTACTTATGTAAACTCTAGAAGGAAGGGGATGAATCAGATTGGTCCACTTGATGTTAGTGGTTCGATTGTTTATGATCCTGCTGAGATAGCTGACAAACTGAATGATTATTTTGCATCTATATTCACACATGGGGAATTCTGTAAGGAAGGAGAGGGCACAAGTTTACTAAACTCTAACAAGGAGCTAAACGATATTGTAAGACCGGAGAGCAAAGTCGAGGAGAAATTGTTGAAGTTAAACATAAAAAAGGCACCTGGGGAGGACGGAATCTATCCAGTTATCTTAAAGGAGGCAGCAAGCAAATCCTTAGCCATAATTATGAGCGCATCCTTAGATTCGGGGGAGGTTCCCATGGACTGTAGATGTGCAAATGTATCTAGGATTCACGAAGGGGATTCACAGGTTGACACAAATAATTATAGGCCTGTTAGTTTCACTTCTGTTTCGGGGGAAAATAATAGTCACTGGTTAAAGAAGCATTGCACGATCATCTAGAGAAGACTGCAGTAATAGTTTAGACAGCATGGGTTTGTTAAGGGGAGGTCTTGTCTGACCAATTTGATTGGATACTACGATGTGGTGACAAAGGAACTAGATGCAAAAAATAATTTTGATATCATATACTTGGATTTCAGGAAGGCTTTTGATACTGTTGCACATGGAAGACTGCTATACAAATTGGAGTATAGCATTAACGACAAATTTATACAATGGGATCAAGGGATGGTAGAGTGGGAGACGACGTAGAGGGGTAATAAATGGACACTGCTCTTTGTGGACTAATGTTATTAGTGGAGTCCCTCAGGGTTCCGTGGTAGGCCCATTGTTGTTTTGTGTTTTTATCAATGATATCGATGAAGGTTTGCAGATGATACGAAGGTTGGCAGGGTTGTTAAAGACAGTATGCTACTGCAACAGAATCTAGAAAGGTTAGGCAGATGGGCTGAGAAGTGGTAACTGAAGTTTAAGATTGACAAATGAAAGAGTACTGCATATGGGTAGCAGTCACCCAAGAGAAACGTAGCAAGATCTGTGTGTGGTACTACACTCAGGGAAGTGAAGAATGAAGAAGACCTGGAGGGGGGGGGGGTAATTGTTCAGTCAGATATGTTCTCTGAGCAGTGCAGATGGCTGCCAGGGCAGGTCATGGATTGTTGTTAATGATATATACGAATTTTGCTAGCAGAGACAAGCAGATGATTATCCCTTTATATAACGCAATGGTCAGGCCACACCTTGAGTACTGTGTACAAATCTGGATGCCTCATTTTAGGAAGCATATAGAGTTGCTAGAACGAGTATAAAGGGCAACAAAATTGGTGAGAGGAACAAAGTGGTGCTCTTACTAAGAATGGCTTAAGTTCTGCAAGGTGATCTGATTGAGGTGTATAAGGCCGTGAATGGTTTGAACACGCTCAGTACTAATGGTTTCTTCCGCTTACTTAGATTATGAACCTGATGGGGCGTAGATTTAAATCAAGGAAAGACAGTTGTAGAATAGATGTGCCGAAGTTTGCGTTTAGCTAACGGGTATTTGATTGCTGGAACAGGCTTCCATCTGTCGTCATTGTAGTTGATAGTTTAAATAAATTCTAGGAGGAAGTGGACAAACATTTGGGTGACAGGATGGGTTAAATGGGAAGGGTTTTTTTTTTTTTTTTTAGATAGACTGGTGCTGTATAAACTTGCTTTCTTGCATCATATGTCTTAACTAATGTTAATTCTTATACCGTTCTCCTTCAGAAGACATCCAACTTGCATTGCATAGACTCGATCGTATATGCACAAGGTTTGCTAATGGCCTGGCCATTTAATTGTTTGCGCTGGTTTGATTTTGAACCGTAACCTTTGTTCAAATTACAGAACAAAGGTTACGATTTGAATTCAGATTGAATATCATTACTCATTTGATAATTTGAATATCAATATTCAGATTCGAATATTTATATCGCAATTGCTTCGACTAAGTGGAAGGCTTAATCGCGGATTGGGATGTTTTACCATCCCTGATAAATAGTGATCATTAAGCTATTGTTTTTGCCATTAAGCCTAGTGGTCAACAACAGGACTTGTACTTACAAGATTTGAGGCGTTTTTCGAGTGAAAATTAAGTGGAACAAATTTAGGAGCATTCTTGAATTGTTTTTTTTTTGGTGATGCTGGCGTATCTTTAAACAGTTTGTTCAGCTAACGAATATTTAAATTATGTCCAGTCTCATCTGTTTATTGCTATGGAGCAATCACCCAGAAAGAAGTAGACCAGACGAGCGTCTGTCCCTTGGTGGATACTGAGCTCTCTACATTAAGATCTCAGACTTAGTGTACAAGGAGAGAATACCCGAGAAATAAATTTTTGTCGGCAGTGGATGCTTCACATTAAAAAAATAATTTCAGATGATTGGCGTAGAAGATATCACAGGGCAAATTGCTGGCAGGATTTCGTAAGTCAAACAAGTAATTCTGAGCCATGAGATCTAGTGTATAAAATTTTGCAAAACAAATTGCTTTGTGGTAATATTTATCACACTGTGCAAGTGGATGGAAGTGAGGCTTCAGACTGGTATTCTGCAATGGATATGACTTGAGCTTTCCAGGTTGTGGCAAAATTAAATGGGAAAAAATGCCCAGGTATGATAGAGAATCAAGTGATAACGAAATTTTATGAGTTATAATTGAGTGTTAAATCAAAGTCTTTTGTAAGGTGTTTTTCCTAAACCATGGAAGATTGCCCTATTGAAAATTCTGCACAAGCCTGGGAAGCTCAAGTCAGATCTCAGGGCATATAGGCCCTGAGATCTGACTTTTGCAGTCCTTGTTGACAAACTTAGGTAAAGTTCATGAGAGGATTTTGGCACCACGAATTCACGTTGCAGGAACATCAGCTTGGTTCTGTGGACCAGTTTGGTTTAAAAAAAAAAAAAAGGGGCAATCAACGGATGATGCTATTACTACCCTTATTAACTATGTTCAAAATTCTAATTCAAAATATGTACTTGCAGTATTTGATTTTGAGGGTGCTTGTGATTCGCTCTGGTGGGAGAATGCCCTCAGTTCGTTGCGTTTAGCTAATTGTGATGAGAGCACTTATCGCGTTTTAAGATAGCATTTTCATGATAGATTAATTAAGGTCCATGCAAAACATTTAAAATATTTTGCTGGAGTTTCGAGAGAATGTTCTCAAGGTCTGGTGTTGGGACCTGTTTTGGAATTCTGTTCTGGATCAGTGGCTTGTTCGTGGCCAGGAACATGGCATTCGGATTGCGTATGCAGACGATTTGGTTACTGCGGCAGAAGGCAGGTCTAGGAAGATCCTAGAGGAGAGAATTCAGCCTATACTTGATCTTTCTGCGTGGGCTAAGGTTAACAAACTCAAGATTTCTACGACCATGACAAACGGTATGACATTTAGACAGCATTTTTGATTACAACAGACATCCTAAAGTTTTGATTGAAGGACTGCAAATACCATTTGTTGCTTATAACAAATATTTGGGTATTTTATTGGATGATAGACTGAGTTTTTTTACCGCATGTGTCCTGGATTCTAACTGAGATCAGAAATTTTACGGCTTCTGTATTGCGGATATCTCGAAAGGAGTGGAGGCTTACTAAACGAACTACGTTTCTGTATTACAAAACCATATTTCTCCCTATAGTGTCTTATGCAGCTGGGGTATGGTATCATTCGGTTAACAAACTTAAAGTGAAAACAAAGACTGATGCTGTTAACAATCATGAACGGTCCATGAACAGTTTCTAACGTTGCACTCCAGGTCCTTGGAGGTATGATTCCTCTTGATCTTTATTTAATTTACAGAGGTAAGTTATATAGACTTAGAAAAGGTTTGTTTACAGAAATATTGGAAATTACTACTGATACATCCAATGACATTAAATTAGAAAAGAAAAGGGTTTGGTCAGGTCTTGTAGTAGCCTGGCAGTGTCGCTAGAATGAAAGTGAATTTGGACTAGTGAATAAGCAATATATTTCTGGAGAAGATTTTGCCGAAGATGAATTTGAACTGGCGTTCGTTCATGGCTAATTGCATCTATGACTGCATCTTATCTCCTTACGGGTCATGGTTCACTTCGGGCCAAGTTATTTCTGAGAAGTGTTGAACCAGATCCTAACTGCACTTGTGGACTAGAAACAGAGACTCATTATTACTTCATTGTTCTGAATATAATCTGGCTCGTGCAGAGCTAGCGGCTGCTATATCTTGAGTCAATGCTCATAAGGAAAAATAATGGAAGCAATGACAACGACCATTTTGGATGCAGAGTAAAACAACCTGTAACACTCTTATTCTAAGAACAAGTTATGCTTCTTTAAGAACTGTAAGAAGTATAAATAAGACAATGCATCCATATCTAGATATCGGCATATTCTTGAAGATGAGCAGCAGATTCCGTTTTTGCTTAAAATAAGACAGACTGAATTTTGAAGCATATTACACACACACCTAGGTTCAAAAGCAAACACTTTCCTTCCCATTGGAGAATGATGGGCAGAAAAACACGTAAGGAATTGGTAACGAATGTGTGATGGTAATTCTCTGTAGAGCAAGGTCTGTCAAACTGGAATGTGCCTTGTTTTCTTTTACTGTTTAAATATAGAATAACAAAAGAAAAAAATCGATAAAGGTAATTTTGTTGCTGTATAATCAGTAACAGAATATTCAAATATACTCGGCTCGGAATTCAGGTGCAGTAAGTCGTCGACTGCATTTAGACTCAGATTTCCCTCTCACGGATCCAATCCAATACAGTGCACTGCTGACGAATTAGTTACCACTCTCAGCAAGCTGTCCTGAAGACCTCTTATAAATCCGCCAAGAAGAAAATCTTCCGTCCCACTGTATGCCCTTGGTGGACTCAGGAACTCACCTTGCTTAGATGGTCCGTCCACCGAGCTCGCCGATTTTATCAACGACACCGTGACTGGCCAGCCCCAGAAGTAGCACGACTATTAAGAAAAATGAATACATAAAGGCTATGTATTCATTTTTGAATACATTGGCAATTTTTTTTTTTTTTTGGTAGTTGTTGGCACATAGGCTTCTGTGGCCATAATGCACCTCCCAAGGTTTTTGCAGTACATTGATCCAAGCCCGACGTGGGTATCGAACCCGCGACCTTTGGGTTGCCAGGCAGGCACTTTACCCACCCGGCTAGCCTGGTCGGCTTTGGCAAAATATTGGAGTGGCTAATGGCGCTTAGGACCACAGCTCTCTTTCAAGCACAGAATCTGCTCTTCCCCCTGTCAGTATGGATTCACTGCTAGACGATCCTGTGAGGAAGCTCTCTTCAATCTAGTTCGGCACATAGAAAACTCCGAAGCAAAATTTGAACTCGCCATCTTCATTGAATTCGAAGGCGCATTTGATACTGTCTGGTGGGGCAGTGCTCTGGCACACCTCCGAACAGCCTCCTGTTCTAGCCATCTCTATAAACTTTTCCAAAGCTATTTTTCAGATAGAACAGCAATTCTAAAGTCAAAATGCCATCATGTCTCCAGGCCAATCACCCAGGGGTACCCTCAGGGCTGTCCTGGGACCTCTCGTGTGGAACATGACCCTACAAGACTGGCTTTCCCGCTCCTTCGCCAATACCAAGATTGTTGCTTTTGCGGACGATCTCACGATAGTGGTGTCAGGCCGCTCTCGCAAAGTCATAGAAGATAATGCTAATCGGGTCCTCGATGACCTCTCTTCTTGGGCTGCACTAAATAAACTACGGATAAATCCAAGCAAGACTAAAATAATGCTCTTTAAAAATAAGCTGGACCTCAGGCGGCGTCCGCAAGTTAAAGCCTCTGGGGTACAACTTCCCATTTTCACACAGACCACTGTGCTAAGGGTGGTTCTGGGTCATAAATTAAGCTTTCAGCCCCACCTCATCCATCTTAGCTCTAAGGCCGACACAATCGGAAGGAAGCCGTCTTCCTTCCGATCGTGTCGTATGCTGCACGTGCTTGGTTCCACTGAGCTAGATTGGTAAACATGATAGGCAAATTAGGCTCTAAACAACGGAAGATGCTTCTGGCAACCCATAGGGTATGCAGGACAGTATCCACTGCTGCTATCCAAGTTTTAGCTGGGACCCTTCCACTGGACCTGTATGTAATCTTCCGTGGCCTGACCTTTAGAATCAACAAGAAAATTCCGACCAAGATCTTGGACATTGAGCTAAACCTGGACACTGACCCTAAGGCAGAGAAAACACGATGTTATAATGAGATGATAAACATCTAGCAGACAAGATGGGACACTTCCACCAAGGGAGCAAGGAGATTCCTGATGGATGTCTTTCCCCTCCTCTAAGTCAGCGCAGAAGTGGCTCTCTCTAACTCTTGAGACATAATTCCTAGTCACTGGGCATGGCTCAGTGAACAAGCTCTTCCAACTAGGCCTAATACCCATAGACGTTTGCTACTGCGGGGCCAAGGAGAATTGGTTCCACTTTCTCTTCGAGTGCGCTCTCTATGAGGACCTGAGAGCAAGACCTAGCAAAAACCATCCCTCTCACTGAAAATCAACTGGACATTCTGTTACTGACACCACAGAAGCTGGCTGCCTTCCAGAACTTCTCGATGCAAGTATTCACGCGCAGGAAAGCCTCCTATAGAATAACGCAGGCTACAAATGGGGTTCCCCAGACAGCAGCTTAAAAATTTTTAATTATCTTTATTTGTTTTTATTTTATTAATTATTTTTTAAAATTTATTTTATTTACTATTATTTTTTTCTCATTTTCTCTTCGCACTCTGCACTAGCGTAGCTTTCTCTATCTTTTTTTTTTTTTTTTTTTCTTCTCTCTTCCTCTGGAATGGGTCTCCAGAGGAACCTGGCCCACATCAGGTGAGTCAGAGTCTCTTTTGAGACGGAGAACCCAGAACAGAACACACACAAACCTACGTCACACACATCTCTGGCCCATTTCTAGTGATACTATTCTTCACAAAGATACGAGGCAGAGTTGAAAAGATGTTCTAGGAGCGGCCCTTTACAAAAACACGTCGACATGCAGGTTGAATTTCAATTCATCAGAAAAGATTATGCTCTCCCATTGCTTTTTTGTCCATGTCTTCTTCCTCACTTGTTGGGTCAACAAAAGCTTCTTCTTGGGCCAATAGGCATGCAGACCACATTCTGAAAGCCACCTTTGATAGTTCGTGCACTTGTTTCAACACCAGAGGCCATCTCAAAGTCCAGTTTTCGATCCAAAGCACTAGCGTGGCGATTACGAAGGAATAGCAGTTTCAAATATCGGTCTTCGGAAGGCGTATTCGCTCTTACAGACTGATCCAGGTCTTCTTTTCACATCATCGGTTTCATGCTTTAATTTCAGCACCCGAAATACTGTTGACTGGTGGCAGCCTATTTCATCAGCGACAGCACACATAGAAAGGCCTTCCTGGGCAACCGCAACAGCTGCACTTTTTTTTCTTGGTGTCAACTGAACATATTGAGCTATGCTTACACCTCCACAAAACAGGATACTAATGAGCATGCCTCCGTAGCCGAGTGATCAGGAGTGGGAGTGCAGTAGCACACGCTCTTTGAGTAAACCGGGGTTCAAGCCCCTGACTGCTAAATTCGGTCAATCTGCCAACCGCACTGGACCAGCGTGGCAAATTATGGTCTATTTCCCTCAGCATGAATTGTTGAGGAGGCTTCCATCCTGCAGTGGGTTGATAATGGCTGAAGTTTAGTTTTTTTTTACCTTCCAATGCGGTATTTATAGAAATGGCTGATGCAATACCTTGCAATTAGTCTGATGCAATAGAAGCATTATCTGATGCAATACTTTTGCTTTGCTACAAACAAAATGACTGTAAACAAACAATCTTATACGTTTCATTACAAATGTCACTTTTTTAAAGGTGATGCAGTTTTTTTCCACCACACGCAAGTTATCCATATATCGTATATTGTAGTTTGTCTGCAACTTTGTACAGTACATTGTACACAACTGTACAAAAACGTACTACTATCCAGTACAAAACACTGGATAATGGTATGTTTTTTTGCTGTGCACTGATTGCATAAATTAATGACATATGGCTGACCAGCAGAAATGAAATGCTTCCAATTCGTACATAAAAGTAGTTTTTTTGCTTCTTTTTTAATAAGCAAACAAGTAGAAAATAGTAACAATCATGATTTAACTAACACGCCTAAAATGTAATACACTGCATACATAAATTTTTTCTTCTTTCAACACACTTTAATTGTTGCTGTTCTAGTTTCTCACTGAAATACTGAATTTGGGCAAAGAAAAACAACTGCTCCTACGCAAATTCCATTTATGGAGAATCACACAACTGAATGATGTATTAGAGTATTGTGTTATAATCAATATGATGTTAAGAAAGTTTCAGGCAGCTGCATATTAAAAACTCTGATAGAAAAGTCATTCATTAGATGCAAATTTTTTCAATAAGCATGAAAATTAACCTGTTAGTTCATGTATACAGTGCGTTACATATCAGGCACACTAGCAAATAGTAATAATTCATGATTTCTAAAAAAAAAAGAAAAGAGCACTGCAAAACGCAGACTTATTCGCAAATTGAGAATGCTTCGTTTCTGTGCATTGATTATTCATTCCTCCTACAAGCGCATGGCAACAAACTTATTCGGTGCCTCAGCTACAATATAAAGTATATGGTTAGCCCATGTGATATGTATGAAAAAAGAAATAATAATTGCCAGATTTCTATTGGTCCGACTTTAATGAAATTTCGGAATACTCAAGAATTCTTTCTAAAAGGACCAAACACAAAAATTTCATGAAAATTCACCCACTAATGCATGTTATTACATGCGGACGAGAAAAGAAATAATAATTGTTGTATTTATATTTGTTCAATTTTAACAAAATTTGGCAGGGCTCGCAAAACCATTTTGAAAGGGCCAAATATAAAATTTCATGAAAATCTATCCAATGGTTCAAGTTACATGAGGATGGGCAAAAATAATAATAATTGCTGGATTTTTACTGGCCCGATTTTAAAGAAATTTGGAATGGCTCGGCATATCATTCTAATATGAAAATCCGCCTACTGGAAGCAAAGTTAGTATGTGCGGACGGACATGAAGACCTTGGGCTCATTACGCATATATGCTAACGCGAGTAGTATCAGCAGGAAGTAGAACAGATTGACCTTTGACACCGGACGTGACATTACAGAAAAGTTTATTTCTAGCTCACTAGGTGGCGCTGCACACTTCCGGTTGTTTCTTTTTCCTTCTGCTTGGTAGCCCCGATTTCTTTTGTTTTTTATTTTTTCTCCTTAGATGCTGTTAGTGGTATTTTCACCATTTTATTTTTATTTTTACCTTAATTTCGGTCTCAAACGTGGGTCAGTATGTTTACTCGCTGGCGACATATCCTTATAGCTGACGGGTTTCCCCGTTTGAGGTTAGATGTTGCCTTTGAATGTAGCAGTTGTGACTTCAAAAGCATGACTTGTGAATATTTTGAAAGTTAATTTTGTGAGCAGTGCATTCTGGGAGGACAATACATTCTGTGGGATGGGTTTTAAAAATGGGAGCATTCCTTGTAAGCAGAATGAAATTTTATGGCAATGCATTCGGGGTCAGTGTGTTGCGGTGTGCTCGATGTTTGTAGACATTTTCACAAAAGCGGTGGCTCCTTCTGTGGGATGAAAAGCTGAAAAATATGTCTTGTTGCTATTAAAGTTAGAACTTCCACCCAAACAATTAGTGCTGACAGTGGATTAAAAAACTGACATGTGCAAATTCCCTCTAAAGTGTATATTTTGACCAGCAAATAAGAGTTTTCTGAAATTACTTAAAATGATAATTTCCAAAGTAAACGTTTTAAGACTGAAAATTAGGCTGTTTATTTTTGTCTACCGCTTTCAAACTAGTTAGGCTTTTGTGTCAGCATTAACCTCTTTAGCATTTAATATTTAAAGTTTATTTCCACAATAGTACTTATCCTTAAAAATAAACACCGAAAAAATTTACAAATGCATAGTTCATTGTTGACATCAAACACAAAACTATTTACAAACTTATAATGTAAATTAAGAATATAAATTCTGTCACTAATAGTTAGTAGCAAAAAACACATTTTTGTCCTTTGAAGTGATGTGAAGGCCTAAAACCACAATTTCTATTTAAAGCAGCAATTATATTTGCCATTTACAAAAGGTTAGTAGAATGCAAAAATTCACATTATCACCAAAAGATATTCACAGTAAGTAGAAAAACACATTGTATCCTTTTCAAGTTAGCAACACAATACAGCTTCATACCTACACAAGACTACACTCACATAGTTAAGCCGTTAAGAACACATTTTCCAGTAACTGAATGAATATGAATTGTATTTGTCATCGTACACCCGTCCAACTCGTGAACACAACCAAAGAATGCGTGGAAAATTCCACATGAATTGAACACCAATTTCTCCCCCAGTCTTACACTTTGCTAAAAAGTTTTGAATAGTATTGAAAGGAACTGCATTGCAGTGGTAATATTCGTAGACTGGGTAAAACGATATTTCAAACAACCTTAAGAGGAATTCAATTGTCCTCACAATCAATTCCAAATCATCCATGATACAACTGTCCATCAGGTGAAATATTGTTCTTTTAGATTCCAAAACTTGCACAAAGTCAATAATTGGATTTTTCATCCCAAAAAGTTCAATTTCTGAAATGCCTAAAACTTAAGCGCTTCTCGCACTGACGTTCCACACAACAGTAGTGATGGAATTCAGTTTCGATTGATTATTAAGCTGGTCTGGAGTTGAATTGTATGTTCGACTACGAAGAAGCAGGATATCATCTGCCTTTCTTTTTAGATCGAGCCACTGACTTTTGGAAAGAAGTAGGTATGTTTTCGAATTTTCAAAAATGACAACCGACTCATAATCATACAACACAACAAGGAGCATCATCGGGTTCCCCAATCTTCAGTAGAACATGGAGTTTTATTTTCCGTTAGATGCGTTGTAATTTACACTTGCATTTTGCTTTGCGGGCGCACTCAAGAACTGAAAGTGAAATGACTTGACATGTCAGGCCCAGTGCAATTGTGAAATCCAAGGTTGCGCAGTAGCATCTCGAACAGCAAAACAGACACATCACCATATCGAAATGGGGCTTTCTGATTGGTGGAAATTTCAGCTCGGTCACATCTGTAAGGGGCAGCGATGTAAAGTTTTTCAATATTTTTTCTTGGCCATTAACAAAATACTGTATCATCTATGTTCCTAGTTTTCACTCTTAACCATGCATGAATATCACTTTGCGCTAAATTTCCAGCCTGCCATGAAATTTTGTGGTTATCCTCCAGCCACTGGTTCTGTCTCGGGACTTCAAACTGTAATAACCACCACAGACAAACAGGCAGAATCACTGCAAAATGCATACCGGAATTTTTAGATAGGGCAATTTCTTTAATTGTAAATTCATCTTGTTCATTCAAACTAAGTATTACAAGCGATCATTTTAAAGCTTTCACAAAAACAAGCATGTACATGCCCCGTCACAATTAACGTTCCATACGACAGCTATGAGTCTTTTCACACCATTCATCACTTTGGACTGCTCTGGAAGTTTCCATCATGTCACACATGCATAGGTCACCTTCCTGTTTGTGGAAATGTGACCAGAATCACAAGCTGTTATATTCGAGACGTGTATTCGATTTCTGACTGGTCAAAAATATAGTCAATGTGGAATAATACATATTTTCGTAATATTATTATCTGAACAAAATTGACATTTTCCTATGAAAAACAATATGGGGAAGTGAAATTCTACATTTATTTTCATTAATCGGCCCTGGAAGTATTGTGCAAGGCTCAAGGGGTAGAATTTTTTTTTGCCTGGTCTGTACTTGTTAACAGGAGAGACTGATTCTACAGGGATGGGATACACTTAAATAGAAAGGCTGCAAGAATGTTTGCTGATGCTATCGAGGCAGTGTTAGGTGGGTCGGAACTCTGCTAGATTTGGGGGATACAAGGACTAATAGATTAACAGTAGTCACTGGCAGAGGTGAAAGTGATTCTTGCACTGCTTCTATTGGAATGAGCCGCAGCCTGGAAAATAAGATGCAGGATATTTCAGAGACTGCTGGGAATCATTGGGGTACAAATAAACATGTAGGTTGTGTTAGGGTAGCTAAGAAAAAGAACAGGTGCATGTATACTTGTGTGTACACCAATGCTAGGAGTTTAGTAAATAAATTTGATGAATTTGAGGTATTGCTCAAAACAGCAAAGTCAGATATTGTTCGGATTTCAGAGACGTGGTGTCACACAGATATAAGGAATGTAGAACTGGAATTTGGGGAGTACAATGTCTACAGAAAGGATAGAAAGGGAGGAGGGGTTATGCTATTAGTTAAGAAATACATAAAATCCAAGGAAGTGAAACAAGTTGACATTGCTGGACAGTGCAGTGTCGAATCAGTTTGGTGTGACATAAGCATCGGTAAATCAAAATTGAGAGTAGGAGTGTGCTATAGGCCTAATGACTCTGATGAGTATAATAAGAAACTGTACGAGGAAATAGTGTGGGCCAGTAAATCAGAGAGTCTTATAATGGGGGATTTTAATTTCCCAGATATTGACTGGAATTTGGGGCTGGTCACTCGCACACTAGCAAGGCTTTTGTGGATTTATTGGATGATTGTTTTCTACATCAGCATGTTCGGGAGGCAACTAGAGGGAGTAATTCTCTTGATTTGATTATCAGTAGCGATTCTTCATGCATTAAGAATCTGCAGGTAAATGAACCACTAGGTGGCAGTGATCACAGTGTGCTGAAGTGGGATTTACTCAAAGAGGTAACTACCATTAGGGGTAAAGGGAAGGGTTATTGCTTTCGTAAAGGCGACTACGATGGACTGAGACAGTATTTAAATTCTATACAGTGTGACCAACTGATGATGTTACCAACAGCAAATTCAAAATGGGAAGCATTCAAAGAACTTATCTTGGAAGCTACTAGGCTTTACATACCAACTAAGAAATATTGTTCAAGGTTTAGACCTAAGTGGATGTCAGATGAACTAATGAGACATATGGCAGAGAAGAAAAATGCATGAGATTATACAAATTAATACATACAAATTAACACGTGACACAGAAGCCTATGATAGATACAAGTTGATCTGTAACCAAGTTACAAAGGAGGTTAGGCAGATTACGAGAAATCTTTGGCAAGGGATGCAAAGAAAAACAGCAAAGAGTTCTTTACTTATGTAAACTCTAGAAGGAAGGGGACGAATAAGGTTGGTCCACTTGATATAGACGGGTCAACTGTTGATGATCCTGCTCAGGTAGCTAACAAACTGAATGAATATTTTGCATCGACATTCACACATGAGGAGTTATTCAGCGAGGGGAATGCCAGAGGTGTATTCAACTCTGGCAGTAAGATAGAGAATCTTGTAATAACTGAGAGTAAAGTGGAGGAGAAATTGTTGAAGATAAATACAAGAAAGGCACCTGGGGTGGATGGGATCTATCCAGTTATATTAAAGGAGGCAGCAAAGGAAGTAAGCAAACCCTTAGCCATAATTATGAGAACTTCCTTGGACTCATGGGAAGTACCCATGGACTGGAGATGTGCAAATGTGACCCCAATTCACAAAGGAGGATCAAAGGGCGACACAAGTAATTATAGACCTCTTAGTTTAACTTCTGTTCCTGGAAAATTAATGGAGGCACTGGTTAAAGAAGCACTGTAGGATCAGTTATAGCTCAGACACAGCATGGTTTTGTTAAGGGGAAGTCTTGCCTGACCAATTTGATTGGATACTATGATGCAGTCACAAAAGAACTGGATGCAGGGAATAACTTTGATATTATATACTTGGATCTTAGGAAGGCTTTTGATACTGTTGCACATGGAAGACTGCTACACAAATTGGAGCAGTGTGGCATTGGAGGCAAATTGCTGCTATGGAAAAAGGGGTGGTTGAGGGGGAGAAGACAGAGGATGGTAATCAATGGACACTGCTCATCGTGGACTAATGTTATTAGTGGAGTCCCTCAGGGTTCAGTATTGGGTCCATTATTGTTTTCTGCATTTATTAATGATACTGGTGATGGTATATCAAGCTTAATGTCCAAGTTTGCAGACGATACAAAGGTTGGCAGGGTTGTCAAGGACACTACTGACACTATGCTACTGCAACAGGATCTGGAAAGGTTGAGCAGATGGGCTGAGAGGTGGCAAATGAAGTTTAACATTGACAAATGTAAAGTTCTACATATGGGAAACAGGAACCCCAGAGCAACATATCAACTCTGTGGTACTACACTGACAGTGGTAGAGAATGAAAGGGACCTGGGGGTGGTTGTGCAGGCAGATATGAAGTTTTCTGAGCAGTGCAGACGGGCTGCAAGAGTAGCTCATGGTGTATTGTCGATGATATATAGGAATTTTTCTAGCAGGGATAAGGAGGCGATTATTCCCTTGTATAAGGCAATGGTCAGACCACACCTAGAGTACTGTATACAGGTCTGGAGGCTTCATTTCAAGAAGGATGTAGAGATGCTGGAACGAGTAGAGAGAAGGGCAACAAGATTAGTGAATGGAACAAAGGTGTGCTCTTACGAAGAAAGGCTTAAGTTTTGCAAATTACAGTCTGGAGACTAGGCATCGGCGAGGTGATCTGATAGAGGTGTATAAAGCCTTGAATGGTTTGAGCATGCTCAATGCTGATGGGATTCTTCCTCTGGCTCAGAATAATCACCTGAGAGGGCATAAATTCAAATTGAGAAAAGACAGATGTAGGATAGACGTGAGGAAATTTGCCTTTAGCCAGCGGGTGGTTGGTTGATGGAAAGACTTCCATCCCTTGTCGTGGACGTTGATAGCCTAAATAAGTTTAAGGCTCAGCTGGACGGGTATTTCGAACAAATAGAGGGGTGAAGTGGAAATGGTTATTTTTTTATTTATTTATTTTTTTTGGGCTGATGCTGCATAAGCTTGCTTTCTTGCATCAAATGCCTCTACTAATGCTAATCTAATCGTAGCAAGTTTTTGAAAGTCTAAATTCACTTGAATATATTATTTTAAAGTTGAACAAACTAATGAAAAACACTTGTTTTTTCCTGTTTCACACAAAACGTGCCCTTATGAGTTTCTCTCACAAACATGTGTCTATTTTAAAACTGTTCATTGTTATTCTCACGACTTATCACACCTGGCTGTTTTGTTCCCACTTGCTTTGAAAATTTAACTCCCATATCCAGCCAATGAATTGATAGCTATAAATTCTATTTTATTCCGAATGTTAAAATCTGGGGGCTTATTTATTTATTTTTTAAAATTATTATTTTAATAGTACTTTGTCACTCATATCTGTCTAGTTTGCTCAACCCTATCCAGCTATTGAGAATGTTTTTTTTTGCTGGATCATATATTTGGGCTCCGTTATCAAATTAATAAATTTCTAATGATATTTCTAAAAAGGGCACAATGGTCTGTTCCCCATGCACTGACAAAACTTTAAAGATACTGAGTTCTTTCCAACAGGTTGTCCTAGCTGCTTGATATGCTCTAAGAAGGTTAAATTTTTGTTAACCTTTCAGTTGGCTATCCCTAAGAACTTTACTACTGGTTTACTGGAATTGTGTCCTAATTTTAGTTCTGGATGAAGATTATGGCTTTGGAAGTTGCATACAGATTTTTTGTGATGAGAGAGTAAATCCATTCTCTTTGTCCATTTGATGACACTGTTGATGGCATTATATAATTCTCTTTCTGTAGTACTCATATTCTGGAATTGGCTGATATACTCAAGAGGGCATTTATTATGGGTGCTAACTGGTCTGTAACATTATTCACCTTAATTGCAAGCAGGGTGATGCAATAAGGACAAATACTGTTAGGACTAATTGTTGTAAGTTACAGTAACTAGCAACTGTACTGTAAGTAGTTACAGTAGGTAGTAAAAGTTTTCAAACAGCAATAGTAATGCCTCAGTATGAACTTCATTGGCTATAATGCCACATCTGCACAAGGCTAGTATGTTAGTGACACTGCCTGCATCAATGGAAAAAAAAAAAGTATGTTCTTTCTGAACCTCTGTTTTATTTTTACTTCAAGGAGCTTTGCATTACATAAAACATTAAATAAAAAACTAACTCAGAAAGACTAGGCTCATTTTCACAGCTTTATATTGCTTTGGAATTGCACGATCACTTGGCAGGAAGAGCCATTTAATGTTTGCTAACCAACTCTGGGATATATGGTAACCTTCACGTGGAAAGTATAACCAAGACACTTCTGGAATATGTCTGAGGTACACAGAAGAAAATGAAAAAGAAACTTAAAAGTTTATTACAGAAAATCCCTTGAACACGAAGGATTTTTCTATAAATCTTGACAGAATACAGATATAAACCAAGTTTAGAAGAAAAGCAATAAAACAAGACAATGAAATAAAATAAAATTACCAGAGGTAAATTTTGCTTTATTAACTCATATTTAGTCAGATTGCATATGTACTATAAGAGATATTACTGTCAGTTTGGCTTAAAAAAAGTCCTTTGTTTTCTTGAAGTTAACTCTGAATAAGGAAAAGATTTTCCTAAAAATTACCTGAAGATTTTTAAATTAGACAAAATTAATTAAAATATTAACTCAACATTTAAAAAGCAACAATTCGTTTATTGATTCAGTAATGTTGAGAAACCCTACTTCCAGAACAATCAATAAACCTAACTCCTTATTTACAGATGATATCTGTGGATCAACTTTGGAATTCTATTATCAATTTTAAAAAATTAAAAAAAAATAATAAATAAATAAAACAATATATAAAACATTACTATAATTTAGAACTGTACATGCAAAAATAAATTTCAATTTGATGTACTAATTAAATTAAAATTCACTATTCAAGTAATATATTATTTAATTTTTAAATAATTTCAAGAATAAGTCCTCTTAAATTCCTTTTGAACCAGAATTACATGATGAAAATACATAATTCTTAAGCATAAGAAAAATTGATACTTACCACAGCAAAAATGAAAATGGCTGTTTTCAGAGAGATGAAAGGAAAGTGAACATTCAGTTAGAACACATAAGGAACATGGGAATGAGATTAATTTCTAATCTGGAACCCAAAAGTACTGTACAGGCATAAGGCAACTCAGCCAATCATAATCAGGATCTTAATAACCTGGGAAAGCCAATAATAATCAGGAATTGAATAAAGTTTTGAAACTAGTTAAACCATAAGAGGAAAAGAAAATTGCTTTTACAAATGGAGCCAGAAGCAGCCTTTATTCAATACAATATATTATACTTCATTTATATATACATATAAATGAAGTATAAGTAGAGTTATCTGGCATTCATAAGGAATGGGAAGTGCCAGCTAAGTGAATTTGCTGGTTGGATGAGCATTACTCGTATATATGTTTATAATACATAATGAAAGGCTGTAATGTTAAGTTAAACTTTTTATTCACATCAATGTATACGCTACACTTCATTTCACACCCATTACCACTGAAAACTTATCACCAATTGAACTTTTATATCAAACTGTTGAAGAGCCAAGATATATAATTTTTAATAAGTACATTAAGGTTTTCAACCTTTTCTAGTTATCAACAAATATCTAGTTTCTGTTTTATGGTTAAGACAAATCTAAAATTTTCACCCAACTTCCTGATCTTTTTTGGATACAATAACAGATGGATGAATTGCAGATATGATATAAGTACACTTGCTCAGCAGATGATACTTTCCCAACTGTCTAAAAAATTAATCATTTTTTCCACAAGTCATTTCAAGCAATTTTATTTAATGCATTTTTGTAACTTTTAATTAACTCAACTGTTTATTTTTAAATATATTATTTCTCAAATGTGCCAGTTGCATGACCTTTCTGGATAGTTGGATGCTGGATAGCTAGGTTTTTATTGCATGTATATATAAAAACTTCACTAACACAAACTTACATCTTTCTCTTTTGTTCAGTTTGTCGTAAATAACAAAGAGAACTACTAATAAAATTTACAGAACACCAAAAATGTATTTAAAATATAAAATCCTTTTCGGACTAGACTTTTCAGGCTGTTAACCATATGGTTGCTAGGGCTTACAATACCGGGATCCCGAATACCGGTTTTTTGGTACTAATTTAAGAAAAAGGTTATAAAAATCACTTTTATGTGATTACGACGTCCTTATCTCTACTAGCAAATGTTCAATAAATCATCGATAGGACACTGCAACATTGCAACCTGTCCACAATTCTTGGTTGTTGTTGTTATTTGGTTTTTAGGAGCATTAGCAACTAAGGCCATATTGCTCGGGGGATATGCTGTGGTCATTCCCTGACGTTTCCGCATCCTCCGTATTTGGTGGTCATGGACTCGAACCCCGTGTTCGGACAGGTAGTGTGGATGCTTAAACATAACTAAACTTTGCAGTAACAATATGTATTTTTTTTGTTTTTAGAATAACTGTATTTTTAATGATTTTTTTTCAGAATATTTATTATTGCAATAAATGTTTATTTAAAACTTGAATTCAAGTAATTACAGTACTTGTTTTTTCCTTACTTTATTAACTGTCATCAAAATTTGAGAAAAACGTTTGTTTTTGGAATACCGGTATCCCGGTTTAATAAATTAAAAAGATCGAAATACCAGTGTTAAGATTTTGACCGGTATTGTAAACCCTAATGGTTGCCTATAAAGTTCAGAGGTACAAAATTCTGAGAGCAATGGCATCTCATTCTTGAGTGGTTTGTAACTGTTGTGATCCCAAAGCTTTTCACAGCTTCTGGACAATTTTGGATCTATTCATCTGAGAGGTTACACTCAGAGACTTTTGTACAGAGGTATTGATTCCAAGAGTTGTAATCCTGATTTGGACACAACTGGTTTTCTGTAATAGAAAAAAATACGCTAATTCCTTATTTCCTAATGATGGCTTGTTATTTGCAATTCTTAATGTAGGAGCTCCTGAAAACTGCTGGGAATCATCATGGAACAAGTAAATACATGGGCTGCTAGAGTAACTAAGAGTAAGAACAGGGGGCAAGAATATTTTCATGCACACCAATGCTAGGAGTATAGTAAATAAATTTGAAGAATTTTAAGTGCTGGTCAAGACCTCAAAGGCAGATATTGTTGGGATATTCCTTATCACACAGATATAATGAATGCAGAATTGGAATTCGGAGAATATGTGTACAGAAATGATAGTAAGGGAGAAGAGGTTATGCTGTTAGTTAAGAAACAAAATCTAAGGTAGTGCATCCAGTTGGCATGGGTGAACACAGCAATGTTCAGTCAGTTTGTTGTGACATAAGCACTGGGAAAGCAAAAAAGTGAGTAGGACTGTTATAGGCCTAATGACTCTGATGAGGACAACAAAACTGTACAGAGAAATAGTGGGAAAATAAATCAGAATGACTTATAATGGGGGATTTTAACTTCCCAGATATTGACTGGAACTTGTGAGTTGGTCACTCACAACACCAGCAAGACATTTGTGAATTTATTGGATGATTGTTTTCTATAGCAGCATGTTTGAAACACAACCAGAGGGAGTAATACTCTTAATTTGATTATTAGCAGTGGTTATTTGAGCATTAAGAATCTGCAGATAAAAGAACCACTAGGTGGCAGTGAGCACAGTGTACAGATATGGGATTTACTTAAAGATGCAACTACCATCAGGCATAAAGGGAAGAGTTTTTGCTTTCATAAAAGCAACTACAGTAGTCTCAGACAATTTTTAAATTGTATACAGTGGGACCAATTGATGATGTTACCAAGAGCAAATTCTAAATGGGAAGCATTCAAGGAATTAACCTTAGAAGCTACTAGGCTTTTCATACCAACTGAAAATACTGACCAAGTTTTAGGCTTAAATGGATGCAAAATGAACCAATGAGACTCGTGCCAGAGAAGAAAAATGCATAAGATGCATATGAATTATCAGGCAACACAGAAACCAATGATAGATATAAGCTAATCTGTAATCAAGTCACAAAGGATGTTAAGCAAGTGAAGACAGATTACGAAAAACCTTTGGCAAAGGATGCAAAGAAAAACTAAAAAGGGACGAATCAGATTGGTCCACTTGATATCAGTGGTTCGATGTTGATCCTGCTTGGGTTGCTGACAAACTGAATGAGTATTTTGCATCAACATTCACACAAGGAATTATGTAGGGAAGTGGAGGCCAGAAGTTAATCAAACTAATAGGGAGCTAAATGATTTTGTAATAACTGAGAGGAAAGTGGAGGAGATATTGTGAAGTTGAACATAAGAAAGGCACCTGCGGCGGGGGAGGGGGGGAGATCTATTCAGTCATGTTAGAGGAGGCAGAAGAAGTAAGCAAAAACTTAGCCATAATTATGAGAGCATCCTTGGATTCAGGGGAGATCACTGCAGATTAAAGGGTTACATGAGTAATTACAGACTTGTTAGTTTAACTTCCATTCCGGGGAAATAATGGCATCACTGGTTAAAGAAGCAATGCATGATAGTCTAGACAAGACGGCAGTTATAGTTCAGACACAGCATGGGTTTGTTAATGGGAAGTCTTGTCTGACCAATTTGATTGAATACTATGATGCGGTCACAGAGGAACTGGATGCAAAAAATAATATATATTTGGATTTCAAAAAAGCTTTTGAAACTGTTGCACATCAAAGACTGCTGTATAAATCGGAGTAGTATGGCATTAAAGGAAAGTTGCTGCTATGAATAAAGGGATGGTTGAGTGGAACAAGAAAAGAGTGGTAACCAATGAAAACTGCTCTTCATGGACTAATGTTATTAGTGGAGTCCCCCAGCATTTAGCATTAGGTCCATTGTTGATTTCTATATTTATCGATGGTATTGATGAAGGTATATTAGCTTCAATGTCCATGTTTGCAGATGATACGAAGGTTGGCAGGGTTGTTAATGACACTGTGCTACTGCAACAGGATCTTAGCATTAGTAGAGGCATATGATGCAAGGAAGCAAGCTTATTCAGCATCAGCCAAAAAAAAAAAAAAAAAAACCCACTCCCATTTCACCCCTCCGTTCGTTCGAAATACCTGTCCAGTTGAGCTTTAAATTTGTTTAGGCTATCAACTTCAACAACAAGTGATGGAAGTTGGTTCCACCAACCAACCACCCGCTGGCCAAAGGCAAACTTCCGCACATCCATCCGACATCCGTCCTTCCTCAATTTGAATTTATGCCCTCTGAGGTGATTATTCTGAGAAAGATGAAGAATCCCATTGGCATTGAGCATGCTCAAACCATTCAAAGCCTTATACACCTCTATCAGATCACCTCGCCGGTGCCTAGTCTCCAGACTCTGTAATTTGCAAAACTTAAGCCTTTCTTCGTAAGAGCAACCCTTTGTTCCATTTACTAATCTTGTTGCCCTTCCTGTACCCGTTCCAGCAGCTCTACATCCTTCTTGAAATGAGGCCTCCACACCTGTATACAGTACTCAAGATGTGGCCTTACTATTGCCTTATACAAGGGAATAATCACCTCCTTATCCCTGCTAGAAAAATTCCTGTATATCATTGACAAGACACCATGAGCTACTCTTGCAGCTCGTCTGCACTGTTCAGAGAACTTCATATCTGCCTGCACAATAACCCCCAGGTCCTTTTCATTCTCCACCACTGTCAGTGTAGTACCGCAGAGTTGATACGTTGCTCTGGGGTTACTGTTTCCCATATGTAGTACTTTACATTTGTCAATGTTAAACTTCATTTGCCACCTCTCAGCCCATCTGTTCAACCTTTCCAGATCCTGTTGCAGCAGCATAGAGTCAGTAGTGTCCTTAACGACCCTGCCAACCTTTGTATCATCTGCAAACTTGGACATTAAACTTGATATCCCATCATCAATATCATTCATAAACACCGAAAACAACAACGGACCCAACACTGAACCTTGAGGAACTCCACTAATAACATTAGTCCACGTTGAGCAGTGTCCATTGATTACCACTCTATGTCTTCTGCCACTCAACCATCCCCTTATCCATAGCAGCAATTTGCCTCCAATGCCACACTGCTCCAATTTGTGCAGCAGTCTTCCATGTGCAACAGTATCAAAAGCCTTTCTAAGATCCAAATATATAATATCAAAGTTATTCCCTGCATCCAGTTCTTTTGTGACTACATCATAGTATCCAATCAAATTGGTCAGGCAAGACCTGCCCTTAACAAAACCATGCTGCGTCTGAGCTATAACTGAATTCTTGTCTAGATGATCCTGCAGTGCTTCTTTAACCAGTGCCTCCATTAATTTACCTGGAACAGAAGTTAAACTAACAGGCCTATAATTACTTGTGTCAGCCTTTGATCCTCCTTTGTGAATTGGGGTTACATTTGCACATCTCCAGTCTATGGGCACCTCCCCTGAGTCCAAAGAAGCTCTCATAATTATGGCTAGGGGTTTGCATACTTCCTTTGCTGCCTCCTTTAATATAACTGGATAGATCCCATCCACCCCAGGTGCCTTTTTTATGTTTATCCTCAACAATCTCTCCTCCACTTTCCTCTCAGTTATTACAAAATCATCCAGCTCACTGCCAATGTTTACTTTACCTACATCATTCTCCTTCCTGAATAACTCCTCATGCGTGAATGTAGACGCAAAATACTCGTTTAGATTGTTAGCCATCTGAGCAGGATCCTCAACTGTTGAACCATTAATATCCAGTGGACCAATCTGATTCATCCCTTGCCTTTTCGAGTTCAAGTATGTAAAGAACTCTTTTCTGTTTTTCTTTGCATCCTTTGCCAAGGATTTTTCGTAGTCTGCCTTTGCCTGCCTAATCTCCTTTGTGACTTGGTTACAGACCAACTTATATCTATCATAGGCTTCCATGTCACCCATTAATTTGTATGTATCCCATGCATTTTTCTTCTCTGCCACATGTCTCATTAGTTCATCTGACAACCATTTAGGCCTAAACCTTGAACAATATTTCTTAGTTGGTATGTAAAGCCTGGTAGCCTCCAAGATTAGTTCCTTGAATGCTTCCCATTTTGAGTTTGCTGTTGGTAACATCATCAGTTGGTCCCACTGTATAGAATTTAAATACTGTCTCAGACCATCATAGTCGCCTTTACGAAAACAAAAACCCTTCCCTTTACCTCTGATGGTAGTTACCTCCTTGAGTAAATCCCACTTCAACACACTGTGATCACTGCCACCTAGTGGTTCATTTATCTGCAGGTTCTTAATGCATGAAGAATCACTACTGATAATCAGATCAAGAGTATTGCTCCCTCTTGTTGCCTCACGAACATGCTGATGTAGAAAACAATCATCCAATAAATCCACAAAAGCCTTGCTAGTGTGCGAGTGACCAACCCACAAATTCCAGTCAATATCTGGGAAATTAAAATCCCCCATTATAAGACTCTCTGATTTACTGGCCCACTCTATTTCCCTGTACAATATCTTATTATACTCATCAGAGTCATTAGGCCTATAGCACACTCCTACTCTCAATTTTGATTTCCCTATGCTTATGTCACACCAAACTGACTCGACACTGCCCTGTCCATCGATGTCGACTGGCTTCACTTCCTTGGACTTTATGTGTTTCTTAATTAATAGCATAACCCCTCCTCCCCTCCTGTCCTGTCTATCCTTTCTATACACATTGTATTCCCCAAATTCCAGTTCCGCATTACTTATATCTGTGTGACACCACGTCTCTGATATCCCAACAATATCTGCCTTTGATGTTTTGAGCAATACCTCAAATTCATCAAATTTATTTACCAAACTCCTAGCATTGGTGTACACGCAGGTATACATGCACCTGTTTCTATTCTTAGCTACCCTAACACAACCCATGTGTTTACTTGTACCGCAATGACTACCAGCAGTCTCTGAAATATCCTGCATCTTGTTTTTCAGACTTCTGCTCATTTCAATAGAAGCAGTGCAAGAATCACTTCCACCTCTGCCACTGGCTACTGTTAACCTATTAGTCCTTGTATCCCCCCCAACTAGCAGTTTTCCGACCCACCTAACACTGCCTCGACAGCATCAGCAAAAATTCTTGCACCCTTTCTATTTAAGTGTATCCCATCCCTGTAGAAGCAATCTCTCCTGTTAACAAGTACAGTCCAGGCTGAAAAAAATTCTACCCCTTGAGCCTTGCACAATCCTTCCAGGGACGAATTGATCGACAAGGCTCTCATCATATACTCCCTCCTATCGTGTCTGGGCAGAATTGCAGACACTTTCAAGTTCAACCCTAATTCACGGCTTTTTTTCAACAGTGACCTGTACTTGCTAAGTAATTCCGCCGGTCTCCTACTCTTAATATCATTAGTGCCAACGTGTACAACTATATCACCTTTTGTGCCCTTAAAAGATGATATCCGCTCTACAACGTCATCAACCTTTGCCCCTGGCAGACATACCCTGGTCCTATTCCACCTATCCTTTTTACAAAGTATGTTCCCCGTTTCCCTGACAATAGAGTCACCAACAACTACTAGTTCCTGTGGGACCAGCACATTCTGCCTAGGGGGCTGCTTCTGTGTTGCCTGATAACCAAGTGCAAGCTCTGGCGTTGATGTGGGCAGCTGAGAGCTTGATGGGTCCCTCAATTTATTTTCTTCGAGGGCATCCACCCTGTCCTTCAAGCTCTCATAAAGGCCCATAACAACGCTGAGTTGTCGCCTGATTTCCTTGCACTCCTTGCATCGTGCACACACAAAGACATCCCCCTTGGCAGTATCATGTCCCGTACCCGACTGCTCAGCAAACATCAAGCAAACAGTGCATTTTAATAGACTGTGATTCAGAGGGCAACTGCCCCCCTCAGTTCTCCCCTGAACCACAGCACTCCCATTAGCTTGAGCCTTTTGCTTTGCTACTCTGGTCAGAGTCATGATTCCGATTTAATTCAATAAAATTCAAAACAAAAATTAAATCCTTAAGTTATATCCCAAAACAGTTATGATATATATATATATATATATATTTTTCGGTATCTAGTGTTTTCTACGAGTTCCCTTTATACAAACAACTTCCGTATCACGTGTACCACTATAGTTATGTATTAATTATTTGTTACGATTAAGTCGTTATATATATATATATATATATATATATAGAGAGAGAGAGTTAAAAGTACAATTTAATTGACAATAAAGTTTATCAAGATTAATAGATTTACTGATTAATTGACAATATTATATTATACAGTATACTACACTAAGCTTATGCTATCGTGTAAAAATGGCGGGAATTCACGAACGATATTTCTACGGACTCGTAAGTATTGATTAGCTTCCAAATCTCGCTATCTCAATTTAGAATAAACTAAGGATCCTGACTAGGTCTATAATCTACTTATAGAAGATAATTTGATATAACAGTTGGTTAATAAATCGACTAAATTTGGTTAAAAAAAAAGACCTCTCGGTCAATTTGTGACACGTGGATTTGATACCGTTACCGATACTATGTAATCTCTACAAAATCTCTGTCTAAGTTAAACTTTAAACCAAGTATCGTAACTAGGAATATAAAGCTACTCTAGAAATAAGTTAATATGACAATTTAAACTAATAAAGCAGAAAATAAATCAGGAAAAACTTCTCTGTTTGAAGAGCTTTAAGGAGCAATGTCCGCACAGGCTAACCTCGCACCCAGCTTCACTCATCTTGTTGTTTTTGGGTTTTAGGAGCATCAGAGATGAAGGCCATGTTGCTCTGTGTATATTTTTTTGTAAATTGCATGTATTCTGAGGTCAATTTTCTGTTTTGTTGGAGAAAAAACCATGCTTCCCTCACAGATTACAACTTCCCTCACTTCCCTCTAATTCCTCATGCCATTGGTGGTATTCGAACTCTGGTCTTTTCCACCTAGGGTGAGGAGGATGCCGATCCCACCAACTGTGCTATTCATGAGGGCTGTAACAAGACTTGGAAAATTTGGACAGAGAGGTTTAACTCTGAAATTTAACATTGCCAAATGCAAAGTACTGCATATGTGTAGCAGTAATCCCAGAGTAATGTACCAACTGTGCGGTACTACACCCAGGATAGGCGAGAATAAAAAAAACCTGGAGATAATTGTGCAGTCAGATATGAAGTTTTCTGAGCAGCTCCTTGGGTCTTGTAAATTATATATAGAAATTTTGCTATAAGGCAATGGTCAGGCCACACACGGAGTACTGCATACAGGTCTGGAAGCCTCATTTTAGGAAGGATGGAGAGCTGCTGGAATGAGTAAGAAGGCAATGAGATTGGTGACGGGAACATGGTTGATTTCCGGAACAAACTTCCATCTGTTGTTGTGGAAGTTTATAGCTTAAATAAATTCAAGAAAGAACTCGACAAACTTTTGGAGCAAATGGATGGTTCAAATGGGAAGGTCTTTTTTGGCTGATTCTCTATAAGTTTGCTTTCTTGCATCATATTCCTCTACTAATGCTAAAATTTTTAGATAAGACAGTCAATTGTCAAGCTGAAATTCTAGTCCACATTCCAAAAGCATACAGGGCTGGGCATCACTTCCCAATTTGTCAATGCTGTTGCATCTACATTTTAAGTAAGGAGCAGGTTGACTGGAATTATTTCAGTTCTTTGGGATGTTGAAAGATCTCGAATAGAAAGGGGATATATAAAATATCTGGCTACTCTTTCAGTGATTGCAGGCATATATGGCACTGATTATAGTCACATTTTCACAGATAGACACTAGGTAGTCAACTGGACCAAACCTGCTAAACTCTCTAGGAAGCATCTGGATCAATTAGTGTATAATTTTGCTGCATCTAATGTGGCAGCGGGTGACTGGAAGAAGTCTAAGTATTGCATATGCTGGAAGGATTATTGGGGCCTAATGTCAAGCTGGATAAATTTTGGGTTCGAGTTCGAGTGTAGCCTGTGCGGCCGCAGCTATTTTGCAGCTCCTGGAGAAGAGAAGTTTTTTCTGATTTATTTTCTGTTTTATTAGCTTAAATTGGCATATTTACTTATTTTCTAGAGCAGTTTTATATTCCTAGTTACGATACTTAGTTCAAAGTTTAACTTGATGGAGATTTTGTGGGTATTACTTAGTATCGGTAACGGTATCAAATCCACGTGTTACAAATTGCAGCTCCGTTGAATGAGAGGTTTTTAACCGTATTTAGCCAATTTATTAACCAATTGTTATATCAAATTATTATCTATAAGTAGCTATAGACCTAGTCAGGATCTGAGTTTATTCTAAATTGAGACAGCGAGATTTGGAAGTTAATCAATACTTAAGAGTCCGTAGAAGTACCGTTAGTCATTACTGCCATTGTAACACGATACACCATATCCGGAATTCGATAGCATTAGCTTTGTATAGTATAGTGCATAATATAATATTGTCAATTAATCAGTAAATCTATTAATCTTGTTAAACTTCATTGTCAATTAAATTGTACTTTTAACTATATATATATAACGACTTAGAGTACAAACGTAACAAATAATTAATACATAACTTGATACGGAAGTTATATAAAGGGAACTCGTAGATAACACCCGACACTGAAAAATAAATATAGTGTTATAACTGTGTTAGGATACAAGTTTAAGGTTTTAATTTTGTTCTGAAATTGTAATTTTATTGACATTAAATCAAAATAATGACTCAGACCAGAGCAGCAAAGCAAAAGGCTCAAGCTAATCGGAGTGCTGTGGCTCAGGGGAGAACTGAGGGGGACAGTTGCCCTCTGAATCACAGCCTTTTAAGATGCACTGTTTGCTTGATGTTTGTGGAGCAATCGGGTACGGGACATGATACTGCCATGGGGGATGTCTTTGTGTGTGCACGATGCAAGGAGTGCAAGGAAATTAGGCGACAACTCAGCGTTGTTATGGGCCTATATGAGACCTTGAAGGACAGGGTGGATACCCTCGAAGGAAGTAAATTGAGGGGCCCATCAAGCTCTCAGCTGCCCACATCAACTCCAGAGCTTGCACTTGGTCATCTTGCAACACAGAGGCAGCCCCCAAGGCAGAATGCACTGGTCCCACAGGAACTAGTAGTTATTGGTGACTCTATTGTCAGGGAAACGGGGAACATGCTTTGTAAAAAGGATAGGTGGAACAGGACCAGGGTATGTCTGCCAGGGGCAAAGGTTGATGACGTAGAGCGGATATCATTTTTAAGGGCACAAAAGGTGATATAGTTGTACACGTTGGCACTAATGATATTAAGAGTAGGAGACCAGCGGAATTACTTAACAAGTACAGGTCACTGTTGAAAAAAAGCCGTGAAGTAGGGTTGAATTTGAAAGTGTCTGCAATTCTGCCCAGACATGATAGGAGGGAGTATATGATGAGAGCCTTGTCGATCAATTTGGCCCTGGAAAGATTGTGCAAGGCTCAAAGGGTAGAATTTTTTTCAGCCTGGAATGTAGCCAGTTCTCCTTGTTAACAGGAGAGATTGCTTCTACAGAGATGGGATACACTTAAATATAAAGGATGCAAGAATATTTGCTGATGCTATCGAGGCAGTGTTAGGTGGGTCGGAAAACTGCTAGCTTGGGGGGAGACAAAGACTAATAGATTAACAGTAGCCACTGGCAGAAGTGAAAGAGATTCTTGCACTGCTTCTATTGGAATGAGCAGAAGCCTGAAAAACAAGATGCAGGATATTTCAGAAACTGCTGGAAGTCACTGCGGTACAAGTAAACACATGGGTTGTGTCAGGGTAGCAAAGAATAGAAACAGGTGCATGTATACTTGCGTGTACACCAATGCTAGGAGTTTAGTAAATAAATTTGATGAATTTGAGGTATTGCTCAAAACATCAAAGGCAGATATTGTTGGGATATCAGAGACATGGTGTCACACAGATATAAGGAATGCAGAACTGGAATTTGGGGAGTACAATGTCTACAGAAAGGATAGACAGGATAGGAAGGGAGGAGGGGTTATGCTATTAGTTAAGAAACACATAAAATCCAAGGAAGTGAAGCCAGTCGACATCGATGGACAGGGCAGTGTCGAGTCAGTCTGGTGTGACATAAGCATAGGTAAATCAAAATTGAGAGTAGGAGTGTGCTATAGGCCTAATGACTCTGATGAGTATAATAAGATACTGAACAGGGAAATAGAATGGGCCAGTAAATCAGAGAGTCTTATAATGGGGGATTTTAATTTCCCAGATATTGACTGGAATTTGTGGGTTGGTCACTCACACACTAGCAAGGCTTTTGTGGATTTATTGGATGATTTTTTTCTACACCAGCATGTTCGGGAGGCAACTAGAGGGAGTAATACTCTTGATCTGATTATCAGTAGTGCTTCTTCATGCATTAAGAATCTGCAGATAAAGGAACCACTAGGTGGCAGTGATCACAGTGTGCTGAAGTGGGATTTACTCAAGGAGGTAACTACCATCAGAGGTAAAGGGAAGGGTTTTTGCTTTCGTAAAGGCGAATATGATGGTCTGAGACAGTATTTAAATTCTATACAGTGGCACCACCTGATGATGTTACCAACAGCAAATTCAAAATGGGAAGCATTCAAGGAACTAATCTTGGAAGCTACCAGGCTTTATATACCAACCAAGAAATATTGTTCAAGGTTCAGGCCTAAATGGTTGTCAGATGAACTAATGAGACATATGGCAGAAAAGAAAAATGCATGGGATACATACAAATTAATGAGTGACATGGAAGCCTGTGATAGATATAAGTTGGTCTGTAACCAAGTCACAAAGGAGATTAGGCAGGCAAAGGCAGATTATGAGAAATCCTTGGCAAAGGATGCAAAGAAAAACAGAAAAGAGTTCTTTACCTATTTAAACTCAAGAAGGAAAGGGATGAATCAGATTGGTCCACTGGATGTTGATGGTTCAACAGTTGAGGAACCTGCTCTGGTGGCTAACAATCTAAACAAGTATTTTGCCTCTACATTCACACATGAGGAGTTATTCAGGAAGGGGAGTGTCGTAGGTGAAGTAAACATTGGCAGTAAGCTAAATGATTTTCTAATAACTGAGAGGAAAATGGAGGAGAAATTGTTGAGGATAAACATAAAAAAGGGTGGATGGGATCTATCCAGTTATATTAAAGGAGGCAGCAAAGGAAGTAAGCAAACCCCTAGCCATAATTATGAGAGCTTCTTTGGACTCAGGGGAGGTACCCATAGACTGGAGATGTGCAAATGTAACCCCAATTCACAAAGGAGGATCAAAGGCTGACACAAGTAATTATAGACCTGTTAGTTTAACTTCGGTTCCAGGAAAATTAATGGAGGCACTGGTTAAAGAAGCACTGCAGGATCATCTAGACAAGAATTCAGTTATAGCTCAGACACAGCATGGTTTTGTTAAGGGTAGGTCTTGTCTGACCAATTTGATTGGATACTATGATGTAGTCACAAAAGAACTAGATGCAGGGAATAACTTTGATATTATATATTTGGATCTTAGAAAGGCTTTTGATACTGTTGCACATGGAAGACTGCTGCACAAATTGGAGCAGTGTGGCATTGGAGGCAAATTGCTGCTATGGATAAAGGGATGGTTTTGTGGCAGAAGACAGAGAGTGGTAATCAATGGACACTGCTCAACGTGGACTAATGTTATTAGTGGAGTTCCTCAGGGTTCAGTGTTGGGTCCATTGTTGTTTTCTGTATTTATAAATGATATTGATGATGGAATATCAAGCTTAATGTCCAAGTTTCCAGACGATACAAAGGTTGGCAGGGTTGTTAAGGACACTACTGATGCTATGCTGCTGCTGCAACAGGATCTGGAAAGGTTGAGCAGATGGGCTGAGAGGTGGCAAATGAAGTTTAACATTGACAAATGTAAAGTACTACATATGGAAAACAGTAACCCCAGATTAACATATCAACTCTGTGGTACTACGCTGACAGTGGTAGAGAATGAAAAGGAACTGGGGGTAATTGTGCAGGCAGATATGAAGTTCTCTGAGCAGTGCAGACGAACTGCAAGAGTAGCTCATGGTGTCTTGTCAATGATATACAGGAATTTTTCTAGCACGGATAAGGATGTGATTATTCCCTTGTATAAGGCATTGGTCAGGCCACACCTTGAGTACTGTATACAGGTCTGGAGGCCTCATTTTAAGAAGGATGTAGAGCTGCTGGAACGAGTACAGAGAAGGGCAATAAGATTAGTGAATGGAATGAAGGGTTGCTCTTACGAAGAAAGGCTTAAGTTTTGCAAATTACAGAGTCTGGAGACTAGGCATCATCAGCGAGGTGATCTGATAGAGGTGTATAAGGCTTTGAATGGTTTGAGCATGCTCAATGCCAATGGGATTCTTCCTCTTGCTCAGAATAATCACCTGAGAGGGCATAAATTCAAACTGAGGAAGGACGGATGTCGGATTAGATGTGCGGAAATTTGCCTTTAGCCAGCGGGCAGTTTTTTTGTGGAATAGACTTCCATCACTTGTTGAAGTTGATAGCCTAAACAAATTTAAGTCTCAGCTGGACAGGTATTTTGAACGAACGGAGGGGTGAAATGGGAGTAGTGGTTTTTTTTTTTTTTTTTTGGCTGATGCTGAATAAGTTTGCTTTCTTGCATCATATGCCTCTACTAATGCTAAATTCTTGCTATATATATGTTATTCAAAAATTTTCATTAATTCAAATGCTTCCCCATCCTTCATCCACCAAGTGTAGAATGAACAGTAAAACTAACAGAACAAGCTTATCTGCCAAAAGATCTAAACTTCTCAAAAACTTGCTAATTCATTTTACAAATATACATGGTCTTAGTTTCAAACTCAGTGATATCCATTTCCACTTAGTCTCCCAAACAGAATTCCAATTACTGTATGCCTCCACTAATAATCTCAGTTCCCCTAATTTGCTCTGCATTTCCTTTTGCTACAGAGGCACACTCGATATTCCTTGTCAGAGTTACCAATTTGGAATATCTGATTTCTGATCTCCTCTGGATTAAAATCTCTCTGCCCTATTCAGTCAAATTGAGCAGTTCCCCTTTATTGTTCTCCCAACCCAATAATTATTCAGAACTCTGACTTCCTTTCTTTGAAACTTTACTTTCTCCAGTCTGACTTTCCTGACAGTAAGGTAATTTTAATGTACATAACTCCAGTTTTCCAGTTACACAGACCCAGATGGTCGAAATGCTCAAGTATTTGCAATTACTTATGTCCTCACTAAAAAATTTCATTTGCCTAGCATAACACCAGACAGTTTTAACCACATGACTCAACATAGTTTTCTCACAAACAATTCTTGAGTCAGTTAGTGGTCTTTTAAGCACTGCAGATCAAACCTGGTGATAGTCTCCTCTCTCACATTGTATTTTCAGTCTTGTATCATTTTCCACAAGAATGCGAAATGGGATGATCTGATCTGTGTGATTTCTGTTCTTTTACTTGGTTGGATTACCATTTCACATCTTCTGATACTAATGCAGGCATATATAGAAAGATTGGGTTGGTGAAATTATTCTTGTAGGGATGAAATCTTTTATTCCACATTCCATTTTAAAATCCCATTTGTTATCTAAACGTTGGTTTTTCAATTAATGAGCTAATGCTATTCAAGATAAGAATTTGTCATATTGCAATTTGCATATCCAAATTTCAAGCTTCCTTTTCTGTCTACATTAACTGCAAAACAGTTAATCAATTCAAATTTGATTTTGGATAGGCTAAGAGTAAAAACTTTCTTCTGGTCCAAACCATTGCTGAGCAATCTAGTCTCTTATCAAAGCTACCTACCACATATACTCCCACCTCTGTTAAAACCCAATGATACTACTGGATCCTGAACTAATGATAAAGCAGACTAATTAGCTTCTACTCATCTTCTGTTGTATTGATGATTATGGCAAACCACCTTTTGCTGTGCCCAATAACACTGCCTACTGTGATCTTCCAACAGAAGGATTAGAATTCTGAAAAATAATGATGCTAAGAGGTCCTGATGGTATTTTTCCACTTGTTCTCAAAACCTGTGCTCCTGTTTTTGTCATATTTTTACACTTTCTTATTCCACTGGTATTTTTTTTAAATACTGCTTTGAAATTTGCTTAGATCCAGCCACTTCCTAAAATAGATGGCAAATCAATCCCAATCCCATCCAGTTATCACCAACTTCACTTTTCCTCTACTCTTTCCCAAGTAAATGGGAAATCCATCAACTGCCAATTCAAACTCTCTCTCTCTCTTTCTCAACCTTTCATTTGATCAATGACTGCCAATATGGATTCTGTCAGTACTAGCTTACATTACCCATTTATGGACAAATTCAATGGTAAAATTTGGTGAAATCCAAGCAGTTGCTCTTTGACATTTTTAGGGCTTTTGTTTGTATTTGGCATAAAGGTATTCTAAATGAGCTCTCATCTTATGGATTGCTTACTGTATTTTTGCAATTGGGTCTCCAGTTTTCTCTCTGCCCACTCACAAGAGATGATGGTTCTCTCTTCTAACTTGACTAATGTTGGTGTCCTCAAGGTTGTCTTCTTTCTTCCACTGTTTTCATCTTGTATATTAACATTCTTCTCCTGAACATTATTATCCTATTCATAGTTTTGCTGATTAGCACACTACAGTCTATTTCCCAGTTGGAGAAATCTTGCCCTACACAAACAGCTTCAACTGCTTAAATATCCAATTCCATCAACACCCATCTCAAGGTAACTCTCCAATTGGACAAAGAAAACAATTTCAATCTTTCTAGAATGCAGTCCTGTCTTATTTCTTGCAAAAAATAATGCTTTTGTGCTCATCTTTGACAACACATATTTCTAGATAAGCACATTTATCTCTACAGGGATTATGGTCTTCTAATCTCTCTCAGCATAAGCACTTCAAAAATATTCCTTCCTCTGCATTAAAAAAAAAAAAAAAAGAAAAAACAAAACAAAAGAAACAAACTGGTTTTCTTTTTTGGCTTTCAGCAATACTTTTCTTCTAAGCAATTACACGCTCTATACAAAACTCAAATCTGCCCTACCATGGAATGTAGTTCCCACATCTAGGATGATACCAACAAAACCTCTTTAAGCTTCTAGACTCCAATCAAAAGAGGATAGTCAAGTAAATGAATGACCTGTCTCTTACAAAATCTTTCCACTGTTTGTCTCAGAGATGTTCTGTTTCTGTTTCTGTAGATACTTCCACGGGCCTGGTCTGAATTGGCAGGGGTAATTCCTTTAATCATTTGCAAATCAGCCTGAACGAATGCCACATAACTAGTCAACAACCATTCACTGTTCAATTCCAAACTTGCAGAACCAACTTTTCCCTCATATTGCAATCTACAGAAATTCAAGTCTAATGTTAACAAGTATATTCCATCTTCTCAACGGTCAACCCTTTCACAATATTAAGTTATATAGGTTCTAATACCTTTCATGTTTGTGGTTTTCCTTAAAAAAAAAAAAAAAAAAAAAAAAAAAAAAGTGTTGATATGCCAATACAAATCACAGAGGAGAATTCCATGATTTATACCGGCATGTCTGAGCCAACATGCATGCACAGGGGGTTTCTGACAGTATTTTGTAAAGCAGTGTATTTCTGAATACACTGTATAATCACACACTATTAATCTATAATTGAATCACACTGAACATGAACTGCCACATGGAAGTAAACTTAAGCTTAAAAAAAAAAAATTCACACCTTTATGAATTTGACTATTAAATTCACAATTAGTGAACGTGAAATGGTTATCGATACTTACAAAGTACAAAACTGAGTTTTGTATGAGATAGCGAACACCCGTAAAACAAAGAACATAAACAAAAAAAAAAAAAAAAAAAACTTTGTTTTTCTGGAATCGGCTGGCAAAGCGATGCAGATAAGAAGTTGAACAATTTAAATTGGCAATACACAAACCTTGTTCATATCAATACATCGTAAAAACATAGTGGCTAAACCATCCTTTCTCCTCATTTCAAACTTTAATTTATGAGGAGGTATTCCACATAAAATTGAGATATACAACGATGCAAAAGGTTGTACTACAGTACAAATTTTAGTAAATCTTCAATAGTGGGCCTCAATTGTGATTAATTAAAATTAGAAGTACATAAATGAGCAAATGAGTGGTCAGTACTTAAAATGTCACTATAAGCAGCATAATGTGATGAATTAAACAGGCGACAAGTTAGCATTAGCATTAGCAGAGGCATTTGATGCAAGAGAGCAAGCTTATGCAGCATCAGCCAAAAAAAAAAAAAAAAAACCCACTTCCACTTCACCCCTCTGTTCGTTCAAAATACCTGTCCAGCTGAGCCTTAAACTTATTTAGGCTATCAACTTCCACGACAAGGGATGGAAGTCTGTTCCACCAACCAACCACCCGCTGGCTAAAGGCAAATTTCCACACGTCTATCCTACATCTGTCTTTCCTCAATTTGAATTTTGCCCTCTCAGGTGATTATTCTGAGCGAGAGGAAGAATCCCATCAGCATTGAGCATGCTCAAACCATTCAAGGCTTTATATACCTCTATCAGATCACCTCACTGGTGCCTAGTCTCCAGACACTGTAATTTGCAAAACTTAAGCCTTTCTTCGTAAGAGCACCCCTTTGTTCCATTCACTAATCTTGTTGCCCTTCTCTGTACTCGTTCCAGCAGCTCTACATCCTTCTTGAAATGAGGCCTCCAGACCTGTATACAGTACTCTAGGTGTGGCCTGACCATTGCCTTATACAAGGGAATAATCACCTCCTTATCCCTGCTAGAAAAATTCCTATATATCATTGACAATACACCATGAGCTACTCTTGCAGCCCATCTGCACTGCTCAGAGAACTTCATATCTGCCTCCACAACCACCCCCAGGTCCCTTTCATTCTCTACCACTGTCAGTGTAGTACCACAGAGTTGATACGTTGCTCTGGGGTTGCTGTTTCCCATGTGTAGTACTTTACATTTGTCAATGTTAAACTTCATTTGCCACCTCTCAGCCCATCTGCTCAACCTTTCCAGATCCTGTTGCAGCAGCATAGCATCAGTAGTGTCCTTAACAACCCTGCCAACCTTTGTATCGTCTGCAAACTTGGACATTAAGCTTGATATTCCATCATCAATATCATTTATGAATACAGAAAACAATAATGGACCCAACACTGAGCCCTGAGGGACTCCACTAATAACATTAGTCCACGACGAGCAGTGTCCACTGATTACCACTCTCTGTCTTCTCCCCCTCAGCCACCCCTTTATCCACTGCAGCAATTTGCCTCCAATGTCACAGTGCTCCAATTTGTGCAGCAGTCTTCCATGTGCAACAGTATCAAAAGCCTTTCTAAGATCCAAGTATATAATATCAAAGTTACCAAGATTATACTGTACACAAAAAATGCAGCATCTTTGTCCCTCTCACACATACACATGCATATGTGTTAAAATATTTAAATTGAAAGTACACTTTAAATAACAAAAATCAGAAATGTAAAATATGATGCTTTATTTTTACACAAAAAACTACAGGATATTTATTTACATTATAATTCACACTTTGCTAATTTGTAATATACAAAAAAATACCAATTATTTATTTACATAATGTAAAACAGTACTCTTCTAAAAAAATTACATTCAAAACTGTTACAAAGACCAAGAACTGTGTGTGTACATTTACCATAAGCTATTAAAGCATAATTACTTAATGCAAATTCTTGCCGTCATTTAATTTACGTGGCACTTGGAAAATGAGCTCAACAAATCTGTACACGTGGTTGGATGGGGATGCCATAGTAAAGAGAGTACAATAGATTCTGAGGCTTCTCAATAAGATCTCCACCTGCAGCATTTTATGCAAATGTGAGGTAGCTGGCAATGACAAGCAGGGAGACTGTTGTTTTAGTACATTTAACATTAGTAATATGATGCAAGCAATTGAAACTCACACACACACACTCCTGTCAGCAGCAACTTTGAAGAAATGGATCTAAAACAAAGAGCACCACTTCCAAAGTTATTTATAGAATTTGAGAATATCACTGACAATTTTCAAAAACCAAAAATTATGAGGGGGCCCCCTTTTCCTTTTGAATTAGGCTTCTCAAAGATATTCTTATCTCCAAATCTTCCATTAATCTTTGGCTGAATGCCAATTTCCATATGTCTATTCTGAACCCTTTTCAATTTAAATTGGCATGTTCACAGCCACCTGTATTTGAGAGAGCCCATTCAATGTGCCACAGTTTTAGAATGTTAAGATGTAAAAGTGTGGAATTCACATCTAAAAGTGAACACTTTTGGACTTAGCTGTAAATCAGGGGGAAAAAAAATTAAATTAAATTAAAAAATAAAATAAAAATATGTACCAGGCTATAAACAAAAATCAATCACTGATGCTAACAGCTTAGAGTTCAATCAATACTTTGAGAGAATCAAGCAGTTCATTTTGTGTTTTTATATTACTGGTAATATTGACTTTTTAAGAATGACAGCCTATATGCGGTTGTTTGTTGTTATTTGTTTTTTAGAAGCATTAGCAACTAAGGCCATATTGCTCCGGGGATATGCGGTGGTCATTCCCTGACCTTTCTGCATCCTCCATATTTGGCGGGCACGGGCTCGAACCCTGGTCTAATCAAGAAGCGTGTGCTACGCACTGCTGCTCCTGCCCACCTGGCTACGGAGGCGCCCCTATATGCGGTATGGTATGTTGGGTGCTGTACCATAATGCTTATAAACGTTTAGCACAGCAAACATATTAATATCCATTGTGTGCTTCATCTGAAAATGAGTGAAGATACCATCAGCATTTAGTTTGCTCACTTAAACCTTTTAAGTGTGAAAACTAAATGCTCAGCACTTCAGCTAGGTCAACAGATGTCTAATTTCCAAAGTGCAATTTAAAGAACTGCTGTCTTTCTTGTTAAGAATATATTTTGTGGCCCCAATTAATCACATTACTCTTCTCTGCATCCTTCCTAAAATATCTATGTTCTTTTTAAGACAAGGTTTCTAAACTTGTATTCAGTATTCCTTACACAATGGGATAATTACCACTCTGTTGCTGCTGGCAACAAAGTAGTAATTAACCAAAGTGGTAAATCAGTGATAAACAAAGTATATCACTGATATACATAAAATTCATGAGTATCACTGACAGAACCTAATGGGCTGTTCTAGCAACCTTTTTTGCACTACTCAGAAAATTTCATGTAAGACATTACCCTATATCTTTTTTCATATTCACCACCTTCAGTTTAGTACTACTTAGACAGTTATTCTAAGATTCATCATCAGCCATTTTCAATCCACTGCAGGATGAAGGCCTCTCCAGCAACTTTCCAGTTTCTTTTCTTTTGTGCAATGGCCATCCATTTACTACCCACGAACTCGTGAATTTTGTCTATCCACCTCCGTCATTGTCTTCCAGGTGTTCTTTTAGCTCCTCTTGGGTACCATTCTATTATTTTCTTAGTCCATATATCATCATGTCTTCGAGCTATGTGTCCTGCCCAAGTCCATTTCAGTTTAGTTTGATAAGAATGTCCTTTGTTTGTGTTTGCTGCCTAATCTATGTGTTTCTCTTCTTATCTAACAGTCTGATTCCTAATATAATCTGTTCCATTCTTTTGGTGAGTGCCCAAGTTTCACTTCCATAAGTCATGGTGGGGAATATACATTGGTTCACATTATACTCCCATGCTTCAGACATAAAATATGTTTCAGACAAATTGAGCTATTGCTCCTCAGTTTGTGACTATATTTCCCGAATGCTATCCATCCGAAATTTATCCTTCTCTTGACTTCCAGCCATTTATCATTATTACAGCTGACTTGTCCCACATAAGTTTATGAATCCGCCTTTTCAATTACTGCTCCTTCAATGATTATATCTCTTTCTGTGGCATACTTGTTCATCATTACTTTTTTTTTTTAGCCATATTCATCTTTAGTTCGAAATCCTTACTAACTCTGCATAACTGATTAAGATTTTCCTCTAATTCTTTGGGATAGTGGCTTATGATCACCATGTCATCCTGCAAATCATAAATGGTTTACATACTCTCCATTCACATCGACTCCTTTCTGCAACCAGTCTAATCTTCTGAAAGCTTCCTCAAGGGCAGCAGTAAACAACTTTGGAGATATTGTCTCTCCTTGTCGAACTCCTTTCTCAATTTTAAATTTGTTCTTATCTTTGCATAGTCTAATAAAGGAGGTAACGTTCTCATATATTTTCTTCAATATCATAATGTATGGGGTATCTATCCCTTGTCTATGTATGGGGTATCTATCCCTTGTCTTTCCAGTGCCCAAAATATTGCCTTATGCTGTATGGAGTCAAATGCCTTTTCATAATCCACAAATGCCAGGCATAATGGTGTTTTATATTCATTTGCTTTCTCTATTAGCTGTGATATTACGCGAAGGTGATCCACAGTTGAGAATCCTGTCCTACAGCCAGCTTGCTCTTTTGGTTGATTTCCATCAAGTATTCTTTCTAATCTGTTAGTAATGACGCTTGTGAACAACTTGTAGATGTGGGACAATTCTGAGATTACTCTTACCCAAATGCAAGTATTTTACATTTATCACTGTTGAACCTCGATTGTCACATTTCAGCACACCTGTTGAATTTATCTAGATACACTTCCTTTGAAGTAGCATACCCTGATTATTCTCTTTAGGCACTGTTGCCACCTTTGTGTCATTCAACAAACTCAGCTAATAAACTTGAAATACCTACATCAATATTATTAAAATATTAATATAAATAATGAAAACACCAAGGGAACATCGATACTGGGTGAAACCTCACTTATCACATCAATCCACGAAGAACAGCGGCCTTTGTAACCATCCTTTGAACAGTGGCCTTTGTAACCATTTAACTATCTCTTTATCCATAGTATTAACTTGCCTCTAATTCTACATTGCTTCAAGTTACAAAACATTTGAAAATATGACAGCATATCAACCTCGACCACTGTGATTTCATTCCAATGATCTATAGCAGTTTTTCAATCTTTTTTTAATAATGGCATCCCTGCTCAGTTTTCTGGCTATTAGATCCAATTCTCTTGCTCTCTGTATATATGTATCTAATATTAAAAAAAACATGTTATATGATAGTTATTATAATAATATAATTATAAACAAAATTACAATTCATAATACAAATTATATATACTTATATAATAATTTTATTCTTTATACAGAGGTACTAAATACACATTAATTATAGATCACCACAAAATTAAAAAGATACCATACAGTGGAAGGAATTAAACACTTGGTTTACATAACTTTTCAATGATATTAGGTGTAATATTGGAGAGACATGCTGTCATTTCTTCCTCAGTTGTTCATAGTCTTTTCCTCTTGTTAGTTTTTGTAGT
This sequence comes from Mastigoproctus giganteus, assembly GCF_048544385.1. Classification (NCBI taxonomy): domain Eukaryota; kingdom Metazoa; phylum Arthropoda; class Arachnida; order Uropygi; family Thelyphonidae; genus Mastigoproctus; species Mastigoproctus giganteus. The sequence goes on along the minus strand of NC_143579.1, from coordinate 181,573,497 downwards.
AGTAAGCACGGAAAATCCTAACCCACATAGGTAAGATAAAGATGTACTTTTTTATAATGAAATAAATATATAAATTTAAAAAAAATAAGTTTAAGTAACTTAAACCCAAATTACGTGGCACACCTTGAATGTTGTGGTAGCAACTAAGGGTGCCATGGCACCCCAGTTGAAAACCACTGATCTACAGCATTCTGCCCAAAAGTAAACTTTGTTATATCCAGCTTTTTGTTACTATCCAAAATTTTGTATTCGTGTCACCTGCTTCTTTCTTCTGCTAGTGAAAATATACCTTCCTTGTTGATTTTAATATTATAATGACTAAATGATGCAAGGAAGTGGAATGTTCTGCATCAGCAAAACAAAAAAAAGGGGGGTTAATCATTTATCCTCACTTATTCCACTAATACATAACTATCAGCACCCCCCCCCCCCCACAAGGTGTCTTTTCACTCTGCACTTCCTAAGTGTTCTTCATATGGAAATCAATCACCACCTCCCACTAATCTGGTTGCCTTCCTTTGAAACATTTTTAGTTGTCTTTCTTCAAGCGAGGCCCCTAGACCCGAACACAATATTCTAAATGCACTCTCTCTCTCTCTCTCTCTCTCTCTCTCTCTCTCTCTCTCTCTCTCTCTCTCTCTCTCTCTCTCTCTCTCACACACACACACACACACACAGAGTCGATTCCGGTTATTTGGGACACATCGACTAGTGCATTTTGGCCCAATTAAGTGGCTGCCCCACATGGACTTACCATAGCAAAGTACCACCATAGCCAAATCACGTTCACTATATGATACATAGTAAGCACCGCTCATTGTGATCACGCTTGTGAATTAAAGTTTAATTCTATTAAACAGCGATTCTAATTAGTGAAAAAAAAAACCAGAAGGAATATTATCCACAGGCTATAAAAGTAAAGATTACTTAATACTTACTAAATTTGTACTTAATACGGTACGTATTAAGTACAAATTTACACTTTATTACGTTACCAATTAAAAAATTAAATGATACGTGAAAATCGGAAGAATATTTTTCACAGGTTAGCAAAATAAAAATAAATTTATGCTTACGTACATAGCTTAATTAATATGTACTGTAATATGTACATACTAACTAGTTCATATTTCCGTTCACTGACATTTGTGGGTGGGGGATAAAATTTAAAACAGTAAAAAAGATAAGCAATCAACAACAAAGAACATGGGGCACACAAATCGCAAGTAACACGATATTCGCAAGTGAGAACGGAGTAACAAGTTATGAAGCATAAAAAATAGGAATGAAGAGCAGATTCTGAAAATTAACTTTTTTATATGATCGAAGCACTAACAGAAAAGCCCAATAAACAGGGGACTGCTAATTGTTTTTATTGTTTTATGGTTGTGACCTCCAGAAATCTGACTGAACCATGTGGTATGGTCGGAGACAATTGTAGGGTAATCTCGTGTGCTGCAGTCTCCTGCCCTGATTAAACGGCATGTTGTCCCAATTAAGCAAAGTAAACCCTGACCATTTTCTTGATTGGGTTCTGTTCTTAAAGATTTGTCCCAAATAAATGGCTGCTCCGATTAACCGGTGCCCCAAATTATTGGAATCCACTATATAACATAGGCAGGCCCACCATATGCCTTCCTAGCTATCTGCTTACATTGCATATCAAAAGCTTTACTGAAATATATATGTACATGATGTATATATTTATATGAAGTCAAATTATTCTTCACACCCAGTTCCTTGTGATGACCTCGTAGCTAATCAGAATGGTCAAGGAGGATTCACCTTTTACAAATCCAAAACAACTCTAGTTCAAAGGGATTTAGTTCTATTAGGAGACTATTGTCAGGTAAATGGGAAATATTTTTTGTAATAGTGTTAGGTACACTAGAACCAGGGTATGACTGCTGGGAGCAACTATTAATGATGTCATCAACAGACTGTCGGATTTTAAGTGTGTGTGGGGGGAATATTATTATTATTCATGTGGGGACTAATGATATTAACAATACACACCCTGACGATTTGTTAGACAAACATAGGACCACGCTGAAGAAATGCCACAAGTTAGGTTACAACATCTATGTGTCTGCAATTCTGCCCAGGCACAATAGGAGAGATTATATCCTGAAAGCCTTGTGGATTAACTCAAGACTTGGATTCTGCAAAGCTTTTGGGGGGAAAGTTTTATCAGCTTGGCCCACACTTGTAGGTAGAAGGAATCTGTTTTGTAGAGATGGAATATATTTAAACAAAGGCAGTGCAAGAGTTTTTGCCAGTATTATTGAGATACCTTAAAGGTTCAGGGAAACTGAACCTTTAAGGATTCAGTTTGGGGGGGGGACAAGGGTAATACAGATATGCATTTATCTGATAATATTGGTCAAAGTAACCTCAATATCCTTGTTTGCTACTGCAACAGAAAACATTAACAAGATGTACCGAGGGCAGAAATGTTTCAAATGAGCAGGTAGCTAATGTCAAGCGAGCTTAAATAACTTTAAGGGATATGTCGGGTAGCTAATTAATTGTTTATCAGAAGTGTAGTCAATAAAACGAGTGAATTCAAACTGCTGGCTAGGACAAACAACACAGACATAATAGGGCTTACAGAAACATGGCGTCACCCGCAGATAGAGGATAATGAGTTTCAGTGCAGTATGTATAATGTATTTAGGAAGGATAGGGCAGATAGGGTTATGCTTCTTATCAAAAGCAGCCTGAGCATGACAAAAGCTTTCCCGATTCAGATGTTTTGCATGCTAGTATAGAAACTGTATGGTGTGAGATAGCTGGAAGCAAAGGTAAAATGGGAGTAGGAGTAATCTACAGCCAGATGATTGTGAAGATTACAATGAGAGCCTCTACATGCAAATGGAATTGGCAAGTAAGCATCAATGTCTTATTATGGGCAATTTTCATTTGCCTCTAACTGATTGGAGCAAATGGGAAGGAAACTTGACATGGGGGACAAAATTTTTAAATCAACTAGATGATTGCTATTTGTATCAACATGTCAGGGAAAGTACTAGGGAAAAGAATATTCAAGACCTCATCATTACTCACAAACCAGATGGCATAACAGGGCTGACAGTTGTTGTTATTATTTTGGTTTTTAGGAACATTAGCAACTAAGGCCATATTGCTCCGGGATATGCGGTGATCATCCCGACCTTTCTGCATCCTCCGTATTTGGTGGTGACGGGCTCGAACCCCAGTCTAATCAAGAAGCGTGTGCTACGAACTGCTGCTCCTTCCCACCTGGCTACGGAGGCGCCACAGGCTGACAGTACAGGAACCAGTAGCAGGAAGGGATCATGGAGTTCTATGGTGGACGATGAAGGGAGAGGTAGCAGTAGTTAAAGGCAAAGGAATGGGTTATAATTTCATAAAGGAAATTATGATGCTTTAAGGTGCTACATGGCCTCTATTAACTGAGTAAATATCGCACAGAGAGCAAATACAATTGAATTATGGTTAGTTTTAAAACATTAATCACAGAAGCTTTGAATGCATATATACCATTAACAAAATACTCCACAAGGAAGATTCCAAGTTGGATGAATAATGAAATTACCATATTACTTGGTCAGAAAAAAAGACTGCATGGAAAAGTTAGAGCAATAAAAGTTATGAAGCTTATAACAGCTACAAAGTGATCAGTAATAGTGCCACAGAAAACGTTAGGCTTGCAAAGGCAGATTATGAGAAATCACTGGCAAAGAATTCTTCACATATATAAATGCAAATAAGAGAAGGACAAACCAGATCGGGCCCTTATGCAATGGACATGGGATAGTATTAGATACCCCAGCTGAAGTTGCAGATGAACTTAACAGTTACGTCGCACTGATATTATGGGAGTGAAGTCAAAAAATATCTAATTAATGATTTTGAAATTTCACATGATTATTTAATGACAAAACTTTCGAGCCTACAGGTAAAGCTCCTGGGATTGATGGCATATACCCTATATTTTAAGGGAGGCAGCAAGTCAGTGCATTGAATCACTGAGGCTAATTATGAGAGCATCACTGGACTCAGGAGTGATTCTGTTGAATCAGGAAAGTGCCAATGTATTTCCAATACATAAGGACGGTTCTAAGAGTGAAGTGGGAAATTACCAGCAAGTCAGTCTAACTTCAGTAGTACGGAAAATCATGGAGGCAATGATCAAGGGTGGAACTCAGGATCATTTAGATAGAAATGGAATTCTGAAGGATACTCAGCATGGTTTTGTAAAGGGAAAAATCACGCTTAACTAATCTTGTTAGTTATTTTGACAGGACTGGATTTAGGGAATAATTTTGATATTGTTTATTTGGATTTCAGCACAGTGTTTGACTCAGTCCTACATGAGCGATTACTTTATAAGCTGGAACAGGTTGGAATCACAGGGATATTTTTAGATGGATAGCTTCAGGGCAGGAGGCAGAGGGTTGAGATAAATGGTTATTCCTCAGTTTGGGTTGATGTAAGAAGTGGGATTCCTCAAGGATCAGTATTAGGACCACTGTTGCTTTTGATTTTCATAAATAAAGTCGATGAAGGGGGAGAGGGCATGATGTCTAAATTTGCAGATGATGTAAAGATTGGTAAAGTAGTTAATGAACACTGCCAAGCAGAGCTTCTTCAGAGTGACCTTGATAGACTTCAGGGATGGTCAGAAAATGGCAGCTATGCTTTAATCCAGCAAAGTGTAACCTGGAGAACAGTAACCCCAAAATAACTTATATACTTGGTGGAGTTGAACTAAAGCCAGTAGTGGAGGAAAGGGACACTTGGGTGGTGGTTGTTGTTGCTTGTTTGTTATTTGGGAGCATTAGCAACTAAGGCCATATTGCCCTGCGGTGGTCATTCCCTGACCTTTCTGCATCCTCCGTATTTGGCAGGCATAGGCTCGAACCCGGTCTAATCAAGAAGCGTATGCTACGCACTGCTGCTCCTGCCCACCTGGCTACGGAGGCACCTACTTGGGTGGTACGATACTGTCAGACATGAAGTTCTAGCATTGTAGACACGTTGCATGGAAGGCCCATGGTGTCCTATCAATTATTTAGTGAACATTTGCTAGTAGAGATAAGGACGTCATGATTCCCTTATATAAGGCTATTGTTAGAACACACTTAGAATACTGTGTTCAAGTATTGAGACAGTACCTAAAGAAAGACATTCAGCTTCTTGAAAGGATCCAAAGACGAGTAACTCGCCTGGTGAGATCGGCAAAAGGGTGTCCATATGAGGAAAGACATTGAATATGTGGGTTGCAGAGCTTGGATATTAGGCACCTTAGTGGAGACTTAATTGAGGTGTTTAAGGCTCTGAGAGGCATAAGTAAAATGAACAAGGATGAAATTTTCACAGTTATAAATGATTCTAGAACTAGGGGCCATAAATTCAAGTTATGGAGGAGATGTTTAGACTGGATTGCTTAAAGTTTTATTTTAGCCAGTGAGTTATACATTACTGAAATAAGTTACCTACATGGGTGGTAGGGGCTGACAGTTTGGGGAAGTTCAAAGGTCAGCTCGATAATTACCTGCAGGAGAAGGGAAATGGATAGGTTATCTATTTCCTTTATTAATTATTTATTTTTTAAATTTCTTCTTATCATTATTTTATTTTTTTTTTTGGCTAGTGCAACATAAGGTGTAGGCTTCCTTGCACGATGTGGTCATTGCTAATGCCAATTCATGCTGTGACTGCCCTGTGATTGCACTGCTAATAATACATCCTATCAAAACGATCTTGCAATATTTTTTAATTAACTCCTGTCACACAAACTTACAGGTCTGTAGTTATTCATTTCACCCTTTGAACCAATCTTGTGAAGATATATCTGCACATCTCTAACCCGTATGGACTTCTCCTTGATCTAATGATGCTCACTTTATTATAACTAAAGTTTTAACTATGCATTTTGCAACTTCTTTTAAGTAGATAAATTCCATCAGCCCCAAGAGCTTTCTTCAGTTTTAGATGCACCTCTTTCTCTTTCAACTTACTTCCTGCTATTATAAAATCATTAAACTTCCAATCAGTATTAGACAGAATTCTGTTAATCCTGTTTTTAAAAACTTCATGTCTGAACATTGATGCAAAATATTTATTCAGTTTATCAGCAATCTATACAGGACCATCAATAGCTGCCATTTATATCCAGGAGACCAATGCGATTCATCCCTTTCCTCATAGTATTAACATACCCTAAAAATCCATTGTATTCTTAGCCAAATACTTTACATAATGTCTTAGCTTGGCTAACACCCTGATTAACTTTATTATAGAGTAGTAGTTTATATTTAATGAAGGACCTTGTATTTTGCTTCTCTGCGACTAAGTTCATCTGAAATCCATTTGGTCTAAACCTTCAGCTATGTCTATTACTTGGTATGAAATGCTTAGTGGTTACTATGATTACTCCTCCGAACATTTATCACTTGGCATTCACACTTTTTTTGGCAACATTAGTTTGTCCGACTGAAAAGAACTTAAAAAATGTCTATGCAAAAACAAAATCCCTTCTCTTTACAGTTAAAGGAAGAAATCCCTTCTCTTGATAGTAATTATTATTATTTTTAATAAATCCAATACACTCTTCACTATCACCTAAAGGTCCATTAACTTGATGATTCTTAATACATGCCGAATCACTGCTGATAACATGATCAAGAAAATTGCTTTCTCTTGTTGCCTCTTTAACACACTAATGAAGAAAGCAGCCATCTAGCAAACTGAGAAATGAGCTGCTAACCCATGAGCTCCAATCAGTATCAAGAGAGTTAAAATCCTTCATGATGGGACATTCTTATTTGCTGGACCGCTGTATTTGTCTATAGAGTTGTCATTATAATCTTCACAGTAATGTGGTTTATAAAAATGTCCAAGTCCATTATAATCACCTTTCCAAAAAAACAAAATACCTCACCAATACACATTTTTTCCAGTGTTCAGTGTTTATTGTCAACACCAGACAAATTTTTACAAGGGTCTCTGAACTGCAGTTGTGTTTCCTGGAAGAAATGAATAAAAGTTGATCACCTAAGGAGTTTCATATATATGCTGCAACCCACAAACATTTCATTACAAAAGTTAATGCACAGTTAATGCATCAGGTGCAATGGTGTTATTCTCACAGAAACTTCTCTGGAAAAAATGGGAAGGATTTTTTGAAGTGATGAATATTGATACATGCTGTTTTTATAAGATGGAATAATTTTGGCATTGCACTAACCCATAAAAAAAGTTTTGAAAAGAAGTATAATATTGAAACTGAAGCATGGCAGTGATAACATTTGGAAACCCTGCTTTTCTGGGTATGGCTTTCATTGTCAATGTCTTCTATAAAAGGATCAATACTATGACAGTCTCCACAATGCTGTTCTTCCAAAATAGATGTAATTTTGTAATATAACCTTATGTTTTCAGCAAGACAATGACCCTGTCATGAAGCTGTGTACAACTGAATTCAAGGAGAATGTGGTACTGATGGGCTGACCTACCCAAGTTCTGGTCAGCCAGACTGAATTATGTGAAACAAATTAGAAAGACAAGCAGGGACATCCATGGGCGTGAGCATCACTTGTCCAAATAAAAACTGTTCCACTGAAGAAATATTTCCATGTTCTGTAAAATAATGGAAACTGTTCCACAAAACCGTACAGTATTAATGCCAAAGGATATGCTACACAATTTTATAATATTTATAAAATGCTGTCTTATCTTAATGTACCAATATTTTGCAGTAGTACATGAATGCACAAAACCCGAACATGTTACAGATACAAAGGAACCTTGTGCACTGCTCTGTTCTCTAAAGGTGATGCCATTTACAGCATAACAGAGAACACATAAAATGGCACTGAAAGGACTGTCCAGGTTCATTCACTATTCTCTGCAGTGATCAAGACGTGGCAAACTCACTGAAGATATTTTGCTCATTTTATGGAAATCAAGCTGCAGTGGGTCAAGGTGAGAAAGATGAAGGCCTGCTTGCAAAGTAACCAGAAGCTTTATGAGATAGTGGTCATTCAAGTTTATGAATTGCAGTTAAAGAGTGTTTAACTGCAATTTGTTTACTTATAGTTAATACACACTAAGCTTCTTGATGGCATACAATTGAAGTCACCCAAGTTTTTAGTATATAGATTTCAATGGACTAACGAGTTGCATTATCTACAATGATGACTTAAAAACAGTCAAGGGATGGGGGGGAAGTGATTGTGAAACATGGAGAAATAATGGAATTCAATATAATCACATCATGAAACCAAAGGCTGAATTCTATAATGGAAATCATCACATCATATCAATTATCTTGAGTGGATAATGCCACTCAAGATAATTGATAACGAATAAGAATACTTTTAGAATGTGTTATGAAGTTGAAATGATGGGATATTGAGATTTAGTGAAAGCCTAAAGGGACCCTCTCCTTTGCTCTCAGGTAAGATCAACAACACCCAAAAATTGACTTAATTTACAGAAAGCATGAATCCACCAACTCATGCTGTGAATGATTTTTTTTTTTTTTTTGATTTGGTAGTTGTTGGCGCATCGGCTTCTGTGGCCATATTGCACCTCCCAAGGTTTTTGCAGTACTTTGATCCAAGCCCGAGGCGGGAATCGAACCCGCGACCTTTGGGTTGCCGGGCAGGTACTTTACCCACTCGGCTAGCCCGGTCGGCTCATGCTGTGAATGAGTAACTACTGAGTTGTTCAGATAGTTGCTCTCACAATATGACGAACACCGGCTTCTAGCAGAACAAGCAGTGGCCGTGTGACATCCATAGGGTAGTGTGCACAGTTTGCTAGCTGAGCTTTCAAGATTCTTGGGAACAGTTTGACTTGGAAGCTTGGTGACTTTTCAGTCAGCCTCTGAAGACTGCACTTAGTCAAAATGATGTTTGGTTCAGCTAGGTGCAAGCCGAAAGCCAACATTGTATAATTGCGTTTGCCCTAAACCCATTTTGTTAATTTGTTTGATTCACTAACATAATTTTCTCACAACCAAGGTTCACATGATACTCATCTCATCCTTGGACTGATACTTATCAATATCATTTGTCATAACCCTCTCCCAAACTTAGTCTCACATATCCCTGACCACTGAAACTCACGTAACAGAATTCTAATACTCTGTAGCACGATGCCTATTTTAACTTGCAAATTAAGTCTCATCCTTGTTCCCTCAGCATGTCTACCTGACAGCCATGTCGTATAACACAAACCTTTCTCTTTTCCAAGTCTCAAGCTTTACTGAAATACAAGTCCCATTGTTTTCAACAATTTGCACTGTATTTCTAGAAAGTTATTAATTAATATTACCAGCTTTTAAGCCATCCTTTGCTTAACTGACAACAGCACAGAGCTCTATGTGGCATTATACAATACCAATACTTTTATGAGAAGAGCATGAGGGATCAGTAGCAGCAGAAGGTCAGGACTCACTATTGATAAGGTACTAGGAGACTTTACTACCTAATAGAGATCAAGATAGGCAGCTATTCCCTTTAAAACTCTCTTTTGTTCCTACAGTAAGCACTACTTTCCACATGTATGCTTGTTAGTTACACCCTGTATTTCTGTCTACAGTTTTATAATGCTAGCCCTAACTACAGATTAGTCTTAGCCACTCTTCATGTTGCAAAAGGTAGATAAGATTTTTCTCCTTGTGTTGTGCAAACATCTTTCAGAAACTGTTTGTTGTTGTTTGTTTGTTTGTTATTTGGTTTTTAGGAGCATTAGCAACTAAGGCCATATTGCTCCGGGAATATGCGGTGGTCATTCCCTGACCTTTCCGCATCCTCCGTATTTGGTGGTGATGGGCTCGAACACCGGTATAATCAAGAAGCGTGTGCTACACACTGCTGCTCCTTCCCACCTGGATACGGAGGCACCTCTTTCAGAAACTATGGCTGATGATGTACTGTCATAAAATTAGATACTAAATCAAATACAAATGTTGTCCTCTGAGAATAACTTGTTCCTACATAAAAGAATGAGCGTATGCATATGTAGGCATTTATATAAGTGGATTAATAGGAATAATATAACTTGTATGGATATTAATGTGTCAGTTATAACATGTATTCTAACTTAATCAGTTTATTTGGAATTAATAAACACTAACAATTTATTTGGAATTAATATACAAGTGACCCCATGCTTAATAATGCTAATAATTCGTTCCGGAAAAACAGAGCGCTAAGTGAATCCGCCCTAAGTGAGTGCCACATTCCCATATGGTAACATATCCATTTGTGAGTTGCGGTCGGTGCCATAGGATATTTCCTAATCAGTAATAAACGGTAGTGGTCCTTGTGGTTGTCACAGACATTCTCTCAGATAGGCCAGACAAGCTGTACTTCCTACCTGGGAGTCTAAAACGCTGGTGGAACTGATATTCGGATGACACTCAAGTCAAGTGCACCCAATTTCGGCAAAGTCGGGACGGTCTGTGACAGCCAAATCCTCTGATTCCACCTTCACAATGGTGCGACTGTTAGTAATCCTGGCTTTAACCTCCATGCACAAGTACATGGTGGGTGACCACCAGGTGTGAACCAACGTAAGCAGGGGTCGAGGTGTGGCGCCTACACCACATGGAGAAATCCCGCCCCTCTATGTTACCAGGCAGTACTAGGTGGTAGATGACTCATCAACCGGTGCTAAACCACCATTTTGCTTATTGGAGGCTTGAAGTGGTGAACCCATGTTTAGTCTCTAGAGCTAAGTACCGGTCAACCCTTCCCTATCTCTTCCATCATGCAGTATGATTGATGAATTTTGAGGTTAAGATGAACACAGTGGTGAGATCCAATATTCCTTACGTTTTGAGGGTACAACTCTAAAATGGTGTTCGCAGGCCGGCCGCTAGTTGGTACCCCAGACCGAACCTATTGGTAACTCTCTCTAGGAGGCTTCTGGATCAGCTAGTGTATAATCTTGCTACCTCTACTCTGCCAGATAGTGACTGGAGGGTTGTTTGTTTGTTTGGTTGGTTTTTAGGAGAATTAGCAACTAAGGCCATATTGCTCCGGGAATTTGCAGTGGTCATTCCCTTGACCTTTCCACATCCTCCGTATTTGGTGGTGATGGGCTCGAACCCCGTAGTGACTGGAGGGAGTCCAAGTAGTGTGTATGTGGGGAGCATTGTCGAGGCCACGTTATGTCACGGATCTGGGTATATTCTTACCACATGTACGCTATATCCAAAAATTTCATTACTTCATACAGCACGTCCCACCCACTTTTTCTTACTATTGAATACACCATGAATTGTCAAACTAATAGAGCAAGCTTATCTGTTAAAAGATTTAAACCTCCCAAACACTTCCTAATTCATTTCACAAATATACATGGTCTCAATTCTAATCTCGACAAAGTCCATTTCCACTTGCAGTCTGCCAAACCCCATGTACTTTTTCTGACAGAATCTCAGTTATCGGTTGATTCAACTACTGCTCATCTCAGATGTCCAAATTATTCTCTGTATGATTCCTTTTGCCTCAAAGGTAGTACTTGTGCATATGTCCGTTCTGATATTCCGTCAGAGACTTGGCAATTTGGAATCTCCTCTCTGATCTTCTCTGGCTTAAAATCTCTCTACCTCATTGTGTCAAATTCATCTGTTCTCTCTCTACCGTTCTCCAAACTCCACTAATCACTTGGAGCTCTTCAACTAACTCTCTTTGTAACTTGACTTTCTCCAGTCCAACTTTCCTAACAGTGAGGTAATTTTCCTTGGTTATTTTAATGTTCACAACTCCAGCTGGCTTCCGTTTTCTAGTCACACCAACCCAGCTGGTCAAGATGCTGAGGCTTTTGCAATTACTACTGACTTTGCACAGATTGTTCATTTACCTACAAGAATACCGGACAATTCTAATCATACAGCCAACACGCTTGATCTTCTTCTCACAAAACTCTGCTAAGTACACGGTTGAAGTGAGAGGTCCTTTAGACACTTCAGATCACAACTTGGTGATTGTCTCTTCTCCAATGGAGCCATTATCTCTCGGCTATTCCCAACCTCGTGTTGTTTGGCATTAAAGAATGCAAAACGGGATGACCTGCAAGATTTCTTTTCCTTGGTTGGATTACTGTTTCAAAACTTCTGATGTCAACGTTTGCTCAGATGGTATCAGTGAAATTATTTTTGCAGGAATGGAATCCTTTATCCCACCCTCCACTTTAAAAATTGGCTTGTTTCCAATTCTTGAGTTTCATTTTCTGCCTACACCAAAGCTCGCAACAATTGTAAAGCAGTTATTAATCAGATCAAACTAGATTTTGAACAGGTTAAGAGTAGAAAACTTGCTTCTTGCCTAATGGTAACCGAGCATTCTGGTCTCTTGCCAAAGCTATTGGCCACAACTTTTGCCCATCTCTCCTCCCACCTCTGTCCAAACCAGATGGTTCTGTTGTCACTTCAGCCAAGAATAAAGCTGATCTACTTGAAAAATGAGCATCTCATTTTTCTTCCAACTTATGTATTAATGATCTTGGTAAAACACCTCCCACCATTCCCAAGACACTCCATTCAATGGCTCCTGTGGTCTTCCGTCAAAAGGATGTCAGAAGGATTTTGACGAATCTTGATGCTAAGAAAGTTCCAGGTTCCGATGGTATTTCTCCACTTGTTCTCAAAACCTGTGCTCCTGAATTTACAACTATTCTTTGCCGCCTTTTTTCACTTTCTTATTCCAAAGGTGTTTTTCCTTCTGCTTGGAAATTTGGTCATATCCATCCAGTTTCTAAAAAGGGTGATAAATCCCTCCCATCCAATTACTTCTACTCTCTCTAAAGTAATGGAGAAATCAATTAACCACCAACTCTTAAACTACCTAGAAACCTTCCGTCTGATCAACGATCGCCAGTATGGATTCCGTCAGTGTCGATCCGCTGGTGATATTCTGGCTTATGTTACCCATTTACGGACTAATTCAATGGAAAGGTTCAGTGAAACACAAGTAGTTGCTCTTGACATCTCAAAGGCTTTTGATCGTGTTTGGCATAAAGGTATTCTAAACAAGCTTCCATCTTATGGTTTGTCAACTGTTTTTAGTAATTGGTTATCTTGTTTTCTCTCTGATCGTTCACTGAGGGTGACGGTAGATGGCACTCTGTCTTCTAACTTCTCCACTAATGTCGGTGTACTCCAAGGTTCAAGTTCTTTCCCCCACTCTTTTCCTCTTGTATATTAATGACCTTCTTCAATTAACTGTAAATCCTATGTATAGTTTTGCCGATGATAGCACATTGCATTCTACTTTCCATTTTGAGAAACTTTGCCCTGCTCAATCAGCTTCAACTTCTCGAAAATCTGCTACCAATTCCTTAAATGCCGATCTTCAGGTAATTCTCCAGTGGGGCAAAGACAACTTAGTTGATTTCAACCCTTCTAAAACTCGGTCTTGTCTTATTTCTCACAAAAAGGATTGTTCTGCTCCTATGCTTATATTTAGTGACACTCCGATTTCTAGGCAAAATGATACATCTCTTTTGGGGATTACCCTGACTTCTAGTCTCTCTTGGCACAAGCACATTACAAATATTGCTTCCTCTGCATCTAAAAAACTTGGTTTTCTCTTTCTCTCTCGGCGTTACTTTTCTTCCAAACAGCTGCTCACTTTCTATAAATCGCAAATCCACCCTACCATGGAATATTGTTCCCACATCTGGGGTGGTGCCCCCAAAACCTCTCAGGCTTCTTGATTCCATTCAGAAGAGGGCAGTTAGGTTAATTTATGATTCATCTCTAAGAGAGTCTCTCCACTCACTGTCTCATAGATGTACTGTTTCTGCTGCATACCTCTTCTACAGATACTTCCATGGGCACTGTTCTTTTGAATTGGCTTCTATAATCCCGCTCTCTTTGAAAATAGTCCGAACACGTGTCGCCACCAGCCAACATCCATTTACTGTCCAACTTCAAACTCACAGAAACAACTTTTCGTCTTCCTCGTTTATTCATTCAACTGCCGTTTTCTGGAACAACCTTCCTTCATACGTATTTCCTGAAAATTACAGTCCACAGAAGTTGAAGTCCAATGTCAAGAAATATCTTCTTTCGCCTTCTCAACCTCCAACCCAAGCACAGTACTAAGTACTATAGGTTCTAATACCTCATGTTTGGGGTGTACATAAAAAAAAAAAAAAAAAAAGTGAAAAGATGCACAAATATCAGTCAAAATATTTAATATTCAAATATTTGTACATATAAAATATTCTCTATTACATACGTATATAATTATGTGGTAACTACTTACATATCAAAATTAAACTTAAAATTCCAATTAAAATCATGAATTTAATTGATTTAATTTAATTGAAATAGGGGGTCTGTGAAGAAAACTGATCAGTACTGTGATGAAAGAAAGTTAAAAACATTCAGAAAAGTGTTAAATTTAAAAAGTAAATTAAAAATTATTCAAAGCAGTAAAAATGGCAAGCTTACAGCTCATATTGCTAGATGTGTAGATTTAGTGTGCATCACAGTTCCTACTGTGTTATTAAATGGAGAAAAAATAAGAGTTGACCAAAGTTAGTTATGGAGAGAATAACTCAAACATGCTGATATTGTAAATAAAGTGGAGTCAGAATTATCTTTGTGGATTTGAAGAAAGCAACACAAGGGATGCTACTTAAGTCAAAAGTTAATTAGTGAGAAAGCCAGAGCCATTTTCTTTATACTTAAAGAGCAGCAACCAGTGATTAATGTGGAGTTTAATGCTGGCACACAGGTTGGTTCCGCAGATATAAAAGTAGGACAGGTGTTAAATTGCAGATACATCATGGTGAAACTTTTTTGGCTAATAAAGAGAAAGCCGATGAGCATGTGGCAAGTTTCAGTGATTTGATGGAGGAAAATATGTACTCATCTCACCAGGTATTTACCTTTGATGAAACTAGATTGTTTTGGGTAAAAAATGCCTAAAAAAAAATGTTATGGAAGATGAAAAAAAATTACCAGGCCATAAAGCCTCAAAAGACAGATTTACTTTGATGCTTGGCTCAAATGCTTCTGGGGATTTTAAAATGAAGCCACTTTTAGTTTATCATTCTGAAAACCCTAGAGAACATTAAAAAATTTCAATAAGGCACATCTCCCTGTAATTTTTGAAGTGCTGTCGAAATGCATGGATCACCACTTATATTTTTGATGACAGGTTTTAAAAATTATTTTACGTTAGCTCTGAAAAGATATCTTAAGAGCAAAAACTTAGCAAAAAAAGCCACATCAGTTCTGGACAATGCTCCTCCTCATGGGAAAAATCTTATTCTGCATAGTTTTATCAAAATTTAGTTCCTTCCAGCAAATACTACCCCCAATCCAACATATGGATCAAAATGTCATTGCCAACTTCAAGCAAAAATACCACAAGCTAACTTTTAGGCAATGTTTTTATGATACTGATAGTGATGACACCCCCCCCCCAAATGGCATAAATAATGTCGCAAAAGCTTGGAAGGATATCAGTACTAGGCATCTAGCATAAGGATGGAAAATTCTGTGGCCTAACATTTCTGCAAATTTTGAAAGATTTCAGCCAAAGGAAGAGAAGGGACAGGAACAATAAAAAATTCTGCAGCTTGGTGAAAATCTTGGTCTGCGGGTAACAGCTGACGGTGCAGATGAGATTGTGGGCTCTCATTCTTCCAACCCGCCTGAGGAAGAAATAGAAGCCACCAATGAAGCTGTTTGTCTGAATCTAGAGGGAGTTCCCCAGCCTGAGTCAAGATTAACAGCAGAAAATATTAGAAAGGTCATTACAGTAGCAGAGCAAAGACCATGTTGGAGAAACAGATTTACTACAGGATAGGGTTTTAAAAATCAACCAATTTTGTGTATGCTGCAGTGGAACCTTAACAGGATTATTTTGCATGAGCTTGTAAAACCTAAGCAGACCAAGCTGGATTCCTATTTCAAGAAGACCACTACTTCAGCCACAAGAGCAACAAAATTTCATTATTTTTCACTGAAAAACCACTCTCTTTATTTTGAATTTCTGAGCTTTCATGGCCCTTAGTACCCTGAGGTACTAAGGACCCCCAATTACTCAACTTAAGAGTTTCGAGATAGATGTTTTTCTGGAAACAATTAATCTCATAAGGTGAGGCATCACTGTAGTAACCTGACTTCAGAGTTAAGATTTTGTTTTGAGATGGCTAAATATGATGAAAACGTTTAGTTTTGAATAAATATATTAATTTCATAAGTAATATTATGCTTCACAGGATGCACACATAACATCATCAGCAGTTGCTGCAATAGAAGATTGGATATGGGAAACTAACAGATGGCCATGGAATGCACCAGATTTGAACCCATCAGCAAAACATTGCTGCAGAAATACACATATGTCCCTATTTCAACAAGTGTAGAATGCAATATTACAAGCTTTCCCATAAATGGAAAGGCAGCAGGCCTCTCTTACATCATTTGCTAATGCAATTGTGCATAGCAGCAGTGGTTACTTTCAAGCATCTATTGTAGAATTTTCTGTACCAAAGTCAAAAATGTGAATAAAATTCCATTATTAACCTTAAAGTGCATTCCTTAAAGCAGAGGTTCCCAAACTTTCTCGGTTCACGGAGCCCTTAGTGTCCTAGTAATTTTTTCATGGCACCCCTAGGCCAAAAGAAATACCTAACAGAGTTTTCGACTTTTTAATAATCCGATTCTGTGTGTATATATAATATTAAAAAAATATGTTATACAACAGTTATTACAATAATTTAATTATAAACAAAATTGCAATTCACAATAAAAATCATATATAGTTATATAACAGTTTTATTCTTTATGTAGAGGTACTAAATAAACATCAATTATAGATCACCCCGAAAATTAAAAGGATACGGTACGATGGATACCGTACACCTTTTTATAATGAAATAAATATAAAAATTTAAAAAAAAAATAAATAAATAATAATAAGTTTAAATAACTTAAACCCAAATTACATGGCACCCCTGGAATGTTGTTGCGGCACCCCGGTTGAAAACCACTGCCTTAAAGGAATGCACTTTAAGAAAAACACAAATATTTTAATGACATCTGGTAAAGCCAGTACAGTTTTTAAACATAAAGAGGTCTGAGATGAATCAATATATATCCTTTGATCATGCTTAGTCTCAGAAAATAGATTACTATCACAACTAAACTCAGGGCTGGCACCCGAGGCAAAACCTTGAAATGGCATCTAATTCAAATCATATCTTAACACACACACACACACACACACACACACACACACACACACACACACACACACACACACACACACAACACACACACACACACCTATTTTAGGCGGCACCTGTGGCAAGTCCCTCACTTCCACACCCCTAGTGCCACCTTACTAAACTTATAACTTGTGGGAAAAATAAATTTGGAATGTGTTCATCTTTGCCCACCTAGATAAGTAAGAACATTGATAAAAATTAGTTTAGTAAATAAACTAAAGGTAATTTCTATTCATTTATATTTTCTTATTTACACTCATATATATAAGCATTTCTACTACTGGATTCTAAAGTCATAAGTATTTAAGAATATACAGTTATAAGTCGAGTTACAAGGCAGGTTTAATAACTTCAAAAAATCAATTGAATTTGCCTGCTAAGACTAAGAATTGACAAAAATTAAGCCAATATCTGGAAATCACTATTCAGAGGAGTGCACTATCTATTAATTAATAACCACATGCCTACATATTTTCAACCCTTTTTTACACAGAGTAGAAAAAATATGAATCTTCACAACAGTGTGCAATTGTGACACTATAAAGCAGGTAGAACATAATGAAGATAAAAAATTAATTATGGGTTTTATTATCATAATATATGTGAAGAATGGACATAATTTACAGTCACAGGTTTTCACTCAATCAATATATCATAGCAGTGGAAAAAAGTTCCATTTCTCTTTATATTCCTCACCAACACATTCCATTAAGGTGACCACAGCAGTAAATGAGGCAGTTCAAATATGCCACAGACAAGGCTCTGAATAAGAAAATAAGGGAACAAATCACAAACTGTATTATTATTAATAATATTTATGAATATGTAATAGAAATAAAAATCAATATGAAAAGATACAGCAAGCTTAAGCCTTAATTTAGCTTTTCTGCACATGATTCTGTTTATTACTAATAGGGGAATGTAAAGAGCTGATACAAGTTTTTTTTTGTCAGATTCAAGAGTGAGGTTGACAGCTGTTACTTCTTGAAAGAATCCATATTAAAATAAACAGCAACAATCATTAAAAAAAAAAAAAAAAAAAAAACCCAGAAAATTACTTTCTTTTCTTTTTCAATATAGGAGCAGGAATAGTATGCAAAAAAAATTGTCACAAAAGAAGTAATACTAAATTATTACATTGAGATTAATCAGAAAAATTATATTTTATTTTGAGTTTTTTTATGAAACACTAACTTTTTGGTGATAATATTAAACATGGTTTTAACTAATATTGTTTTAACTCTTACCCACCATTTAAAACATTATATAATTTTTTTTAGACAATGCTGAAGCTGTTAGCCACTTTATCAGTATTAGTGAAAAAAAAATTATTTTGAGGATTTCTAATTTGTTTCTTAATCAGTTTTATGTTAAATGGCTTCAACACCTGGATATATCACCTAGTTCAACTTCTTCAATAGATGGTATAAAACACCACCGAGAACACTGATCAAAAGCCAAACTTTAAGATCACAACTCTAGTTTATAAACTAGTCACTACCCCAAAATCTCAGTGATGCAAAACTCTACTGTCAACATGTAAGAATCTTGCTGAAAGTGTACCTCACAGAATTACTACAACTACTAAAATCCATGGTAGATTTTAGTGATCTTAGTAATTCTCTCAAATATCAACCTTTTCTTAAGTGAAGCTATAGTTTATTTACTTCATTATCCAAACACATGTTGGAAAACAGCGTACAAGAAACAGAACACAAGAGTTTCATTCATGATATAATTGCTGTTCTTGCAAAAAAATGGTTATCGTTGTATTATTACAACTTCGAAAATTGTAGATCTCTTAAAAGTACCATTTATAACTGACACAATATAATAGCGTAGCTTAATTTAATTTATTATGATACTCACCTTTTTATAATCTTGCATTGATGTTGGAATAAATTGGATGAAAATTTTAAATTTAAGTTAGCATGAATAATTTAGGATTTAAAAACAGAATTACAATGTGCGCAAGGAAGTAAAAGTGCACGTCTTCGTCCTTGGTTGTCAATGTTGAAATTTGAAACGATTTTAGTTATACGGTTGAACAAGTGGCTTTCGTTTTACACGTCTTCAGTTGGCAATGGTAGAATGAGAGTAAATGGGTGTATTTAAGAAGACTAGGTTCCCGTGATGCTCCTGGATATTCCATGTGTATCCAGGAGCATCACGGGAACCTAGTCTTCTGAAATACACGCGTTTACTCTCATTCTACCATTGCCAACTGAAGACGTGTAAAACGAAAGCCACTTGTTATGGCTATTGGCCTTCTGTTTCCAACCGTATAACTAAAATCGTTTCAAATTTCAACATTGACAACCAAGGACGAAGACGTGCACTTTTACTTCCTTGCGCACATTTTAATTCTGTTTTTAAATCCTAACTTATTCATGCTAACTTAAATTTAAAATTTTCATCCAATTTATTCCAACATCAATGCAAGATTATAAAAAGGTGAGTATCATAATAAATTAAATTAAGCTATGCTATTATATTGTGTCATTATTACAACTTTTATTTCCATTACATCAAAACAATGGAATATTTTATCAGAAAATTTTGTTAATGTATTAATTATCAGTGATAAGGTAAAGTAATAGGCAAAATGTTCTACTTTGTAAATCTGAAAATACCTGATTCAAGTGGCATCATTTACACCTATTGCAATCTTTGGCGCACATGCTTGGCGGACACTCATTTCCTATTAAAAAGCAAAATGTATTACAGTATTAATACAAAAGAGTCTGGTTTGGTTTCTGTTTTACTGCTGCAAAAGTAAATGCACTGTATTATACATATTTGTAAAAGTTATTTGTAAAAATTTTAAAATATTTGACACATGATCATTTTCTGCTAAATTTAGCAGTTGGTTAAAATATAGTTGACAGTTAAAATGGAGTCACAAGACTCGCACATAGGAGGGTCATCAGCCTCCAGCAGAAAAGAGTGTGTAAGGTAGTAGTAGTAGTAGTAGTGGCATGTGATGCAAGAAAGCAAGTATATGAGCTTATGCAGAGCCAAAAAAAAAAAAAAAAAAAAAAAAAAAAATCACACCATTCCCTCCAAATGCCTGTCTAGTTCCTCCTAAATTTATTCAACCTATCAACTTCCACAATGACAGATGGAAGTTTGTTCCGGAAATTAACCACCCGCTGGCTAAAGGCAAATTTCCGCACATCTATTCCACATCTGTCCTTTCTTAATTTGAATTTATGCCCCCTTAGGATCGTAATCTGAACAAGTGGAAGGATCCCATCAGAATTCAGCATGCTCAACCCATTCAAGGCCTTATACACCTCAATCATCAGATCACCGCGCAGGTGCCTAGTCTCCAGCTACTGCAATTCGCAGAACTTAAGCCTCTCTTGGTAAGAGGATCCCTTCATTCCCCTCACCAATCTTGTAGCCCTTCTCTGTACACGCTCAAGCAAATCTACATCCTTCCTAAAATGAGGGATCCAGACCTGTACGCAGTACTCAAGGCGTGGCCTGACCATTGCCTTATACAGAGGGACAATCACCTCCTTTTCCCTTCTAGCAAAATTCCTATATATTCTTGACAAAACCCATGACCTGCCCTGGCAGCCTGTGTGTATTGCCCAGAAAACTTCATATCTGACTGCACAATTACTCCCAGGCTTTTTCATTTTCTACCACCTTAAGTGTAGTACCACACAATTGGTACGTTTCTCTGGGGTTCCTTCTACACATATGTAGTACTTTGCATTTGTCAAGGTTAAACTTCAGTTGCCACTTCTTAGCCCATCTGCCCAAATTATCTAGATCCTGTTGCAGTAGCACACTGCCATTACTGTCATTAACAACCCTGCCAACCTTCGTATCATCTGCAAACTTCGACCCTAAGCCTGATATACCTTCATCAATATCACTGATAAATATACAAAACAACAGTGGACCCAACACCGAACCCTGTGGGACTCCACTAATAACATTAGTCCACGAAGAGCAGCACCCATTGATTACCACCCTCTGTCTTCTCCCACTTAACCATCCTTTTATCCATTGTAGCAACTTACCCTTAATACCATTCTGCTCCAATTTGTACAATAGTCTTCCATGCACAACAGTGTCAAAAGCTTTCCTGAAATCCAAATATATGATATCAAAATTATTTTTTGCATCCAGTTCCTTTGTAACCACATCATATCCTATCAAATTTGTCAGACAAGACTTTCCCTTAACAAACCCATGCTGTGTCTGAATTATTGCTGCAGTCTTGTCTAGATGATCCTGCAATGCATCTTTAACCAGTGACTCCATTATTTTACCCGGAACAGAAGTTAAACTAAATGGTCTGTAATTACCCGTGGTCCCCATTTGTGAATTGGGGATACATTTGCACATCTCCAGTCCGTGGGAACATCCCCTGGGTCCAAGGATGCTCTCATAATTATGGCTAAGGGTTTGCTTAGTTGCTTTGGCGCCTCCTTTAATATAACTGGATAGATCCCATCCACCCCAGGTGCCTTTCTTATGTTTAACTTCAACAATTTCTCCTCCAATTTGCTCTCAGTTATTAAAAAATCATTAAGTATCCTGCTACAATTTGATAGCCTTCTGCCATTTTCAAACCTTAATAATCCCTATTGTGTGAATGTAGATGCAAAATACTCATTTAGTTTGTTTGCTATCTGAGCAGGATCATCAACAGTCGAACCATCGATGTCTAGTGGACCAATCAGATTCACCTCCTTCCTTTTAGAGTTTATATAAGTAATTAAATCCTTGCTGTTTTTCTTAGCATCTTTTGCCAAGGATTTCTTGTAATCTGCCTTCGCCTGCCTAACCTCCTTTGTGACCTGATTATAGACTAGCTTATATCTGCCATAGGCTTCTGAGTCGCTTGATAATTTATATGCATCCCATGCATTTTTTCTAGGTAACTGTGTCCTATGCAGACTTGAGCAAGAACAACTCTTTACTATTCCTTTGCAGAGTAGATTGAAATGTTTTAATTGCAAGCATTGTCTGATTTAATTAATTCGTCCATTCCATGAATCTTGTCACTGGGAGTACACCTTATTGCATATTGTCTGTAGTCTGCACAGGGACTGACTGGCTGCAATATCAGCCAGATCATTTCCTTTAATCCCAACATGGCTAGTGATCCAGCAGAAGCAAATGTCAAATTCACAGAGAGAAGGTATCACTTGCTAAACACGAGGCAGGAATGATGAGCAATTAGATTTCAATCTAACAAAGACTGTAATATACCCAAAGAATCAGTATATATAATAAACTTCTGGTATTAGTGATTTCATATGCAATTTAAGGCTAACAGTATACTCTGCAGTGTATATGCTACATTCAGGGAGAATCTGCTCGGATATGAATGTCTGGATAGGCAGCAATTCTACATGCAATTCCAATGTCCAGAGAAATCCCCAAGTAGCAAGATGAGAGCCCAACTGCATAATGAAATCATCAAGGTCTGTCTGGGGAATGTTAGTCTCAGGTGGCAAATAGATAGAGCAGACTGTTAATAAAAACTCCACAGTAAGGGGAATTGCTACTGCATTTCTACTTTGATCATAATCAGCATTGGTTAAAATGGAGTTGGCTGCCCACAAAGACAGCAGTCCCTCCACGGGCAGGTCCATCCCCAGTTCTATCCTTATACATCTAGTACAGTAAACCCTTGCTAATCGAGTTACAGTTAACATGGATGTTGGATAATCCGGATAGAAACATGAAAAATTCTGTTCACAGTTGAGTACTTTGAAAGACACAGAATTTAGGAAGGCAGATGAGTAACTCTTGACTGCATGCCGACTTACTGCGCAGAGAGAGAGAGAGAACACACATTACATTGCCTTACATGTTGTTCAGCATTGTTGTTGACTCTGAGTCAGACATATAATACATATATATATATATATATATATATATATTTTTTTTTTTTTTATGTAACCCCAAACACGAGAGGTATTAGAACCTGTAGTACTTAGTACCGTGCTTCGGTTGGAGGTTGAGAAGATGAAAGAAGATATTTGTTGACATTGAACTTGAACTTCTGTAGACTGTAATTTTAAGGAAATACGTATGAAGGAAGGTTGTTCCAAAAAACGGCAGTTGAATGAATAAACAAGGAAGATTAAAAGTTGGTTCTGTGAGTTTGAATTTGTACAGTAAATGGATGTTGGCTGGTGGCAGCACGTGTTCGGCTATTCTGAAAGAGAGAACGGGAATTATAGAAGCCAATTCAGAAGAACAGTGCCCATGGAAGTATCTGTAGAAGAGGCATGCAGCAGAAACAGTACATCTAAGAGACAGCGAGTGGAGAGACTGTCAGAGATGAACCATTAATTAACCTAACTGCCCTCTTCTGAATGGAATCAAGAAGCCTGGGAGGGGTTTTGGGGGCACCACCCAAGATGTGGGAACAATATTCCATGGCAGGGCGAATTTGCGATTTACACAGAGTGAGCAGCTGTTTGAAAGAAAAGTAACACCGAGAGTGAAAGAGAAAACCAAGTTTTTTAAATGCAGAAGAAGCAATATTTGTAATGTGCTTGTGCCAAGAGAGACTAGAAGTCAGGGTAATCCCCAAAAGAGATTATCATTTTGCCTAGAAATTGGAGTGTCACTAAAGATAAGCATAGGAGCAGAAGAATCCTTTTTGCGAGATATAAGACAAGACTGAGTTTTAGAAGAGTTGAAATCAACTAAGTTGTCTTTGCCCCACTGGAGATCGACATTTAAGGAATTGGTAGCAGATTTTCGAGAAGTTGAAGCTGATTGAGCACGGCAAGGTCTGTCTGGGGAATGAGACTGACATTCCCCAGACAGACCTTGATGATTTCATTATGCAGTTGGGCTCTCATCTTGCTACTTGGGGATTTCTCTGGACATTGGAATTGTATGTAGAATTGCTGCCTATTCAGACATTGATATCCGAGCAGATTCTCCCTGAATGTAGCATATACACTGCAGAGCTGCGCAGAGTATACTGTTAGTCGATCTCCAGTGGGATCTGAAGAAATTAGATCCCACTGGAGATCGCCATTTAAGGAATTGGTAGCAGATTTTCGAGAAGTTGAAGCTGATTGAGCAGGGCAAAGGTTTCTCAAAATGCAAAGTAGAATGCAATGTGCTACCATTGGCAAAACTATGGATAGGATTTCCAGTCAATGGAAGAAGGTTGTTAATATACAAGAGGAAAAGAGTGGGGGAAAGAACTGAACCTTGGGGGACACCAGAATTAGTGGAGAAGTTAGAAGACAGAGAGCCATCTACCATCACCCTCAGTGAGTGTTCAGAGACAAAACTGGATAACCAATTACTAAAAACAGTTGGCAAACCATAAGATGGAAGCTTGTTTAGAAGACCTTTATGCCAAACACGATCAAAAGCCTTTGAGATGTCAAGAGCAACTACTTGTGTTTCACCGAACCTTTCCATTGAATTAGTTCATAAATGAGTAACATAAGCCAGAATATCACCAGTGGATCGACACTGACGGAATCCATACTGGCGATCGTTGATCTGACGGAAGGTTTCTAGGTAATTTTAGGAATTGGCGGTTAATTGATTTCTCCATTACTTTAGAAAGAGTAGAAGTAATTGCAATGAGATGATAAGTGGATAGGAGGGATTTTTCACCCTTTTTACGAACTGGCTAGATATGAGCAAATTTCCAAGCAGAAGGAAAAACACCTTTGGAATAAGAAAGTGAAAAAAGGCGGCAAAAAAGAGGAGTAAGTTCAGAGCACAGGTTTTGAGAACAAGTGGAGAAATACCATCAGGACCTGGAGCTTTCTTACCATCAAGATTTGTCAAAATCCTGCTGACATCCTTTTGACGGAAGACGACAGGAGGCATTGAATGGAGCATGTTGGGAATGCTGGGAGGTGTTTTACCAAGATCATTAATACATGAGTTGGAAGAAAAATAGGATGCTAGCAGGTCAGCTTTATCCTTGGCTGAAGTGACAACAGAACCATCTGGTTTGGACAGAGGTCAGAGCAGAGATGAGCAAAAGTTGCGGCCAATAGCTTTGGCAAGAAACCAGAATGCTCGGCAACCATTAGGGCAAGAAGCAAGTTTTCTACTCTTAGCCTGTTCAAAATCTAGTTTGGACTGATTAATAACTGCTTTACAATTGTTGCGAGCTTTGGTGTAGGCAGAAAATGAAACTGAAGAATTAGAAACAAGCCAATTACGATATGCAAACATTCTTCTCTTGAACAGCCTTAGCACATTTATTGGAAAACCAAGGTTTAGATAAAGGACGAGATTTTAAAGTGGAGTGTGGGATAAAGGATTGCATTCCTGCAAGAATAATTTCACTGACACAATCTGAGCAAACGTTGACATCAGTTTTGAAACAGTAATCCGACCAAGGGAAAAAAAAAAAAGAAGAAATCTCGCAGGTCATCCCATTTTGCATTCTTGTAATGCCAAACAACACGAGGTTGGGAATAGCCAAGAGATAAAGGCTCCACTGGAGAAGAGACAATCACCAAGTTGTGATCTGAAGTGCCTAAAGGACCTGTCACTATGACCGTGTACTTAGCAGAGTTTTGTGGAAAAAAGATCAAGCGTGTTGGCTGTGTGAGTTGCATGGTATTCTTGTAGGTAAATGAACAATCTGTGCAAGGAAATTAGTAATTGCAAAAGCCTCAGCATCTTGACCAGCTGGGTCGGTGTGACTAGAAAACGGAAGCCAGCTGGAGTTGTGAACATTAAAATCACCAAGGAAAATTACCTCACTGTTAGGAAAGTTGGACTGGAGAAAGTCAAGTTGAAGAGAGGAAGTCAAAGAGCTCCAAGTGATTAGTGGAGTTGGGAGAATGGTAGAGAGATTTTAAGCCAGAGAAGATCAAAGAGAGGAGATTCCAAATTGCCAAGTCTTTGACAGGGAATATCAGAATGGACATAGGCACAAGTACTACCTTTGAGGCGAAAGGAATCATACAGCGAATAATTTGGGCATCTGAGATGAGCAGTAGTTGAATCAACCGATAACTGAGATTCTGACAGGAAAAAGTATATGGATTTTGGCAGACTGCAAGTGGAAATGGACATTGCTGAGATTAGAATTGAGACCACGTATATTTGTGAAACGAATAAGGAAGTGCTTGGGAGGTTTATATCTTTTTGCAGATAAGCTTACTCTATTAGTTTGACAATTCATAGTGTATCAATAGTAAGAAAAAGTGAGTGGGACATGCTGTATGAAGTAATGAAATTTTTGGATACGGTGTACACATGGTAAGAATATATCCAGATCCTTGACATAACGTGGTCTCGACACTGCTCCCCGCATACACACTACTCGGACTCCCTCCAGTCACTATCTGGCAGAATAGAGGTAGCAAGGTTGACATATCTACATAAGTCAACATATTTCATATAATTATGGGTTCTAAAAAAGAATTAAAAAAAAAAAAAAAAAAAAATGCTACTTTAACTCTATCATTAACAAGCTCAAAGTGATAGAACAACTTTAAAATGGTGTTCCTGAAAAAAAAAAATTGCTGAATAATTTGGTATTGGCCAATAGACTGCCAGATATTAAAAAAACAAAAAGAATCTTTAAAGATGTTTTCTTTAAAATTCGATACAGGAAGTGATAAAAGCAGTGTATCAAATAGACAGAAATTTAAAAAGCCAAAATAAGTGTTGACGGAAGAAGCTGTATTTAAGTGGTACTCACAGCAATGATCAAGTGGCACTGGCGTTCAATGCCAGCGCCACCTGATATAGGTAAAAAAAGACAATACATTTATCCATCTATCGATGGATAAATGTATTGTCCTTTTATAGTTTTTAAATAAAGGCTCTATGGTAATATATATATTTTATTTAGTTTCATCAGAACTATATTTTATTTATTAAATTTTCCATTTATTTGTGTTCTAAGTTTTTGTTCTTTTAAGGCTACCTTTTGCTTCACTAATCCAGATAACTGCTTAATGTGGATAACCTCTCCCCCAATTAATCTGGATTAGCAAGGGTTTACTGTAATACATTATATACACTAATAGGTACAAAATATGCAACAAAAGTTAACATTGTTAGAAGTAAAAGAAATTTTAAATATCTATTAAATATACATTTTAATATTTCTCCATTTATCCATCTATCAGTGGATAAATGTATTGTCTTTTTATAGTTTTTTAAATAAATGCTCTACAGTGATATTTTTTTATTCATTTTTATCAGCAGTATATCATTAAATTTTCCATTTATTTGTGTTCTAAGTTTTTTTTTTTTTTTTTTTTTTTTTGTCTTTTAGGGCTATCTTTTGCTTCGCTAATCCAGATGACCTATCCCCCAATTAATCTGGATTAGAGAGGGCATACTGTAATATTATGCAAGGAAGGGATTTCATTTGTCTTCAGGTATGTCATCTGCAAGAAAAAGCAAGTTGGCTCATGCTTTTGCAGAAGGGCCTTAATGTCGTCATTATTTGGAATCCACAACAATTCCACTGTAGCAATTTAGCCATACAGTCAGTCCTCGTATAACACGTGTTTACATTACACGAATTCGATCATACACGATTTATAAATAGGGGAACGATATCTTATATAACACGAACCGAATTCGCTTATGCACGATTCGCCTTTGTGTTTACAAGAAATGGCAGTCGAACGCGGAATCACCCCAACTGAACACATGATAGGAATGAAGAGAAGATTCTGAAAATGTATTTGTGTTTTATATCAGTGAAGAGGAAACACATTTCACCATAATAACGTAAAAACCAACACAATTCCAGCTATCGGTATAATTGCAAATGCAATTAGATCGAGTTTACTACCAGTTTATAACTGAATCCACTAGCAGAAACGCAACTGGAAATTGTTTTTATTGTTTTATTGTAGTAACCCCTAGAAATGTGAGGCGTTAATAGTGTATCTCTACCTTTACGGTGTTGTTTATTCAGTTGCTACACGCGCGCAGCTTTGTTTATGTGTATCAAGTGTGCCTCCTCATTTTGTAATTGTGCTTTATTCCCTAAAAATGAGTAAAATACATAAAAGATGTGAAAAGGAAACGTCCTTTGAAGACACTGCAGATTCAGAGAGAGGAAGGGAAAAAAAAAAAAAAAAAAAAAAAAAGCAATATCGATAAACAGAGGCGGACTGGGTCAAAAATTCTTACCCGGGAAAATTTATAGTGGCCTCATACTACGGCTTATGGCCAAAATCACACCAGCCACCGGGGTTTCGCCGATAAGGCTTATAGCCAGTCTGCCACTGTCGACAGCGAAAAAATATGAAACTGTGAAACGCTTTGAGCAAAATGAAAGACCATGTGATATTGCACGTGCTACAGACCTAAATGAGGCAACGCCGAGAATTACAAAGAATGCAGAGAAAATAAAAACAACTTTCATAGCAGGAACAACTCAAAGTGTAATTAAAATCCATTAGATTAAGACACAAAGAATTGGAAGAGATGCAACGGCTGTCAACTGTTTGGATAGAAAATCAAAGAAAAAACAAGTCTGCTTACGATAGAAACAAAAGCATTAGCAATATTTTATTACGTAACAGTCCTAATAAAATACGTAAGTATTTTATTACGATTATTTATTGTGTTTGGTAATGTTTTGGTTACAAATGTGTGTTCAATCTTGGGTTGTCGACACCTAACCCTATTTTTCACATAGGGCCTGTTGTTTATATTGCACAAGGCTTTCTAGGAACACAGCTATCGTGCTATATGAGGACTGACTGTATTATTATTTGAGTTGCAGATCCATCAGTCAGCTTCCATAGTGCTGAGGGCTTGTTTTCCTCAGCATTCGATTTATACTTCTTGGAAGTATGAATGTTTTCTGTCCATTACTTCTTCTGAAAACAGTTCCAAGACTGAATCATTTGGCACCTCAACATGCTTTTCCTTTTCTTCATGTGTCGCAAGGGAGTACTTGAAGTTTTTTAGTCTTTTCTCTACAACTTTGTTTTTGTTAACGGTTGTTGAAGGTACAGTTATGAGTCCTTCTGGGCAGGTTTTTAGGAGCTTAGTAAGTAGCATGCAATGGGAGTAAATGAATCTTTTGGTAGGATACTCACTTCAGTTTGAGTTACAATGGAAAATCTCCCCCAACCTATGGAGCATAGAAAGGTTTGTTGGTATTTTGGTTGCACTGATTTCCTTGCCTCCTGGCATGAAATGTCCAACTCTACCATCAGAAATTTTCCTTTCCTTCTTTTTAGTTCTACCAAGCTTGTGCGTATGCACAGTATTCTCCTTAGTAGTTAATGCAGATGGGTTTTATAGTTGAGTACATGTAATTTTGTGGTCCTTTTTACCACAACAGGCCATTTGCTAATGTCCATATTTTTAGCACTTAAAGCACCTTAATAGGTTAAAAATATATGGCCTCACTCACTAGGCAATGCAAATTATCCAGTCGTGACTGAATTAGGAGACACTGGTATATTAAAACTAAGGATAACGTTTCTTGTGAGTACTACATTCCTATACCTGTTGATGAATATTCAACTTTGCAGCTATTTGTTATTTGCTTTTTTTTTTTTTTTTTTTTTTTTTAGGACCATTAGCAACTAAGGCCATATTGCTCCGGGATATGTGGTGGTCATTCCCTGACCTTTCCACATCCTCCGTATTTGGTGGTGACAGGCTCTAACCCCGGTCTAATCAAGAAGTGTGTGCTACGCACTGCTGCTCTTTCCCACCTGGCTACAGAGGCGCCCAACTTTGCAGCTTTTACTCCTTGAGTTTTTAACTGAGAACAGATTCCTTTCAGTCACTTCAAGGAAATTCCATTCTAAAATGACACCTCAGGATGAATTCAGTGTCTTGTGAGGTGTAACTACAATCAGCATGCAGCTCTCCCACCCCCACAGATGTAGCTCAGAGGAGTCAATCTGAACGTCAATTCTAGTCTCTACAAGGATTTCGCCCAGGAAAAGCTGTTTGATTGATTTAGAAGAGCCTTCCACACCCTTCTGGATAAAGAAGAGTGACATTTTCCCCATGTAATTCTCACTAGTACTGAGAATTATCAGCCACCAAAATGTCACACCTCATATTTCTTTAGCTCACTGTCTTTTTGTTCAAGTGACATTACCTGAGCCTTTTCTTTTTTTTTTTTTTACTAAGATTAACAGTAGAAGGAAGGAGTAGAATCACACTGGCCCACTTGATGTCAATGGTTTAATTGTTGATGAGCACTGGGAAAGGAAAAATGAGTAGTTGTGTGTTACAGGCCTAAATAATCTGATGAGTATAATGAGCAGTTGTGCAGAGAAACAGAGTGGGACAGTAAATTAGAGTGTCTTATAATGGGGGATTTTAATTTCCCAGATATTGACTGCAATTTGTGGGTTGGTCACTCACACACTAGCAACGCTTTTGTGGATTTATTGGATGATTATTTTCTACAGCAGCATGTTCAGGAGGTAACTAGAGGGAGTAAAACTCTTGATATGATTATCAGTAATGATTCTTTATGCATCAAGAATCTGAAAATAAAGGAACCACTAGTTGGCAGTGGTCACAGTGTGCTGAACTGGGATTTACCCAAAGAGGTAACTACCATCAAGGGTAAAGGGAAGGATTTTTGCTTTCGTAAAGGTGACTATGGTGGTCTGAGACAGTATTTAAATTCTATACAGTGGAACCAACTGATGATGTTACCAACAGTAATTCAAAATGGAAAGCATTCAAAGATTATTCTTGGAAGCTACCAGGCTTTTCATACCAACAAAGAAATACTGTTCAAGATTTAGGCCTAAATGGATGTCGGATGGACTAATTAGACATGTGACAGAGAAGCCTATGATAAATATAAGCTGGTCTGTAACCAAGTCACAAAGGAGGTTAGGCAGGCAAAGGCAGATTATGAGAAATCCTTGGCAGAGGATGCAAAGAAAAACAACAAAGACCTATGTAAACTCTAGAAGGAAAGAGATGAATCAGATTGGTCCACTAGATATTGATGGTTCAACTGTTGATGATCCCACACAGGTGGCTAACAAACTAAATGAGTATTTTGCATCGACATTCACACACGAGGAGTTATTCAGGGAGGGGAATGCCAGAGGTGAAGTAAACTCTGGCAGTGAGCTAGATGATTTTGTAATAACTGAGAGGAAAGTGGAGGAGAAATTGTTGAGGATAAATATAAAAAAGGCACCCGGGGTGGATGGGATCTATCCAGTTATATTAAAGGAGGCAGCAAAGAAAGTAAGCAAACCCTTAGCCATAATTATGAGAGCTCCTTTGAACTCAGGTGAGGTACCCATAGACTGGAGATGTGCAAATTCCCCAATCCACAAAGGAGGATCAAAGGGAGACACAGGTAATTAGAGACCTGTTAGTTTAACTTCTATTTCAGGGAAATTAATGGAGGCACTGGTTAAAGAAGCATTTCAGGATCATCTAGACAAGACTTCAGTTATAGCTCAGGCACAGCATGGGTTTGTTAAGAAGTAGTCTTGTCTCACTAATTTGATTGGATACTATGATGTAGTCACAAAGGAACTGAAAGGAAATGCAAACAATAACTTTGATATCATATATTTGGATCTTAGAAATGCCTTTGATACTGATGCACATGGAAGACTGCTGCACAAATTGGAGCAGTGTGGCATTGGAGGCAAATTGCTGCTATGGATAAAGGGATGGTTGAGTGGGAGAAGACAGAGTGGTAATCAATGGACACTGCTCTTCGTGGATTAATGTTATTAGTGGAGTCCCCCAGGGTTCAGTGTTGGGGTCCATTGTTGTTTTCTGTATTTATAAATGATATTGATGATGGTATATCAGGTTTAATGTCCAAGTTTGAAGACGATACGAAGGTTGGCAGGGTTGTTAATGACACTAATGACAGTACGCTGGTGCAACAGCGTCTAGAAAAGTTGAGCAGATGGGCTGAGAAGTGGCAAATGAAGTTTAACATCGACAAATGTAAATTACTACATATGGGAAGCAGTAATCCCAGAATAACGTATCAACTCTGTGGTACCACACTGACAGTGGTAGAGAATGAAAAGGACCTGTAGGTAATTGTGCAGGCAGATATGAAGTTTACTGAGCAGTGCAGACGGTCTGCAAGAGTAGCTCATGGTGTCTTGTCAATGATATACAGGAATTTTTCTAGCAGGCATAAGGAGGTGATTATCCCCTTGTATAAGGCACTGGTCAGACCACACCTTGAGTACTGTATACAGGTCTGGAGGCCTCATTTTAAGAAGGATGTAGAGTTGTTGTAACGGGTACAGAGAAGGGCAACAAGATTAGTGAATGGAACAAAGGGTTGCTCTTATGAAGAAAGAGCTTAAGGCAAATCACAGTGTTTGGAGACTAGGCACCTGCGAGGTGATCTGATTGAGGTGTATAAAACCTTGAATAGTTTGAGCATGCTCAATGATGATTGGATTCTTCCTCTTGCTCAGAATAATCGCCTGAGAGGTCATAAATTCAAATTTAGGAAAGACGGTTGTAGGATACATGTGCAGAAGTTTGCCTTTAGCCATCGGGTGGTTGATTGCTGGAACAAACTTCCATCTGTCATTGCAGAAGTTGACAGCTTAAACAGATTCAAGGCAGAACTTGACAAACATTTGTAGCGAATGGATAGGTGAAATAAGGGTGTTTTTTTTTTTTTATGCCTGATGCTATATAAGCTTGCCTTCTAGCATCATGTGCCTTTGCTAATGCACTTGCTCAGGTTGCCGACAAGACGAATAGGTATTTTGCATTTTCATTCATATATGGGGAATTCTTCAGGGAAGGGTATGCCAAAAGTTTATCTAACTCTAACAGGAAGCTGAATGATTTTGTGATAACTGAGAGGAAACTGGAAGAGAAATTGTTGAAGTTAAACATAAAAAAGGCACTTGGGATGGATGCGATCTATCTAGTCATATTAAGGGAGGCAGCAAAGGAGGTAAGCAAAACGCTTAGCCATAATTACGAGATATGATATTGATAAACATATATTAAGCTTAATGTCCAAGTTTGCAGTTGATATGAAAGTTGGCAGGGTGGTTAATGACAGTAACAAAGGTATGCTGCTTCAACAACGTATAGAAAAATTAGATAGATGGGCTGAGAAATGGAAAGTGAAGTTTAACACTGAAAAATGCAAGGTATTGCATAGGGATAGCAGTAATCCCAGATTAATATACCAACTTTGTGGTATCATATTCTTTCTACTGAAAATTGAAAAGACCTGGGGATAATTGTGCAGTGAGATATTTAGTTCCCCAAGCAGTGCTGACAGGCGGCCAAGAGAGAAAGAGATTATGGAGTTTTGTTAATGATATACAGTAATTTTGCTAGCAGAGAGAAAGGTGATTATTTCACTGTATAAGGCAATGGTCAGACCACATTCTGAGTACTGCATACAGGTCTGAAGGCTTCATTTCAGGAAAGATATAGAGCTTCTGGGAAGGGTGCAGAAATGGCAACAAGACTGATGAAGGGAACAAAAGAGTGCTCTTACCAAGATAGGCTTCACTTCTACAAACTACAGCATTTGGTGAATACACATTGTGAGGTGATCTGATAGAGGCATGTAATGCGTTCAACAGATTGAGAAAGCTCAATGCTGGTGGGATTCTTGCTTGGACTACACACATGAAGGGAGGGCATAGATTCAAATTCAGGAAGGATAGTAGATTGTTGGAACAAGTTTCCATCTGTTGTTGTGGAAATGGATAGTTTGAATCAATATAAGGAATAGCTAGCCAAACTATTGGAGGGGATGGCCAGGTGATATGGGACTTTTTTTTTTTTTTTTTTTTACCCTTTTTTTTTTGGCTGATGCCGTATAAGCTTACTTTCCTTCATCATTTGCCACTACTAATAGTTCTAATTAATTAATCAATGGTTCATGA
This sequence comes from Mastigoproctus giganteus, assembly GCF_048544385.1. Lineage (NCBI taxonomy): Eukaryota > Metazoa > Arthropoda > Arachnida > Uropygi > Thelyphonidae > Mastigoproctus > Mastigoproctus giganteus. The sequence goes on along the minus strand of NC_143579.1, from coordinate 181,539,397 downwards.
ATGAAACATTCATTCACTAATTATCCATTTAATTATATTTATATTAATTTTAAGACATTAAATGGCTTATAATTAATATAAATAGAAATATTTCATGAAATAATATCACTTAATATCACATTAAAGAGTCAACATACCCACGTATCTAAGAGACATGTAACTGAAAATTTTTCAGGCATACTATTCAGATGGCACGATAGTGTCCTCTGGATGGATTGTAGAAATTCTGATGATTCTAACATTGGGAGTAAAATAATGCAATTATTAAATCAAGTAGTTCACTGCTATATATATATATATATCCACTAAGTTAGATGTCACCTAGAATATTTTCATGGATACATTCAACAAAATTGATTAAATCAAACATGTGCAAAATTACTTCAAAAATAAAGGTAGTAGTTAGCCATTTCATTTTTCACTTCTAAAATCAATGGCAATGGAGGGGAGAAGACTTATTTTTTACAATAATTACATCCATTCCAAAATCACCACAGCATTAGATGGAATATTAATCAAATATCTGGATCAGTTTTGTCTTTTCACTGACAGGGAGGGTATACAGACAAATACAAAGGTAACAATGAAGCAAGAGCCAACAGTATGTAGATTATCAGATGGATGTTTGTAACTATTAAATATGAGAACAAATAATTCTAGAGCAATTAATATTTACCTGAGAGAGAGAGAGAGAGAGAGACTAATTATCACATTATGCAATAACTGCTTTTGCACTGATTTTTTTTATGCAATTAACATACATGTAAACACACGTACAGCCACTCCCCAACTTATTAAGGGTTACATTCTGCGAAACTCTACATAAGTCGAATTTTCCCTAAATGCTTATGCAGCACTCGCAACTATGCATGCTGAATTTGATTGAAGCAAAAAAGAATCATGAAAAACGTAAATAGAATTATTTATTCAATTTTTTTATCATGCGCAGGAAAAATTACAAAAAAAGAGAGGAGACAGGCATAACGTCAGCAAGTGTTACCTTTCGAGCATCATTGCCAAAATTAACTCTCCAGCTGATAAGCACGCCGCTGTAGAAGTTGAGTGCTGTGGAGATTTAGAAGGGGTTTTTTCCAACACATCACAAAATTTCTCCGCAGCTGCATAATCAGCACTGGCGACTTCACTGCATACTTAAATGTTTTGGAAACCAGTGCAATGCTTGAACCTATTAAACCACCCGCTGCTTGCCACGAACTTGGCTTGGGGTTTGGCGTACTTATCCTTAATATCTTTGTTGATCCTTAATATATTTACTGATCTTAAATGCATTGATCATTTAACATGTTCTTTTATATGTGCACTGTCCCTTAAAATGGTATTCATGGTTGAAGCAGAGAGACCTAATTCTGTGAAATAGATGACAAACTTTGTCCTGCTTCATACTTCTTAATTAATCATCTTCATTTCTAAATCAATTTTGTTTTGTTTCCTAGCACTGCCAGCACTTGCACTTTCTGTTGGTCCCTTTCCCTTCATCACTGTAACAAGCAAATAGGAATGAAGAGAAGATTATGAAAAATTTGTTTTTATAGGATTGAAGATTTCAGTGAAGGGAATTCATTTTACCAATAATACCCTAACATAAAAACTCACAGAATTCCAGTTATTGGTATTATTGCAAATGCAATAAGATTGAGTTTACTATCTGTTTATAATAGATTGTGCTAACAGAAAAGTCCAATAAACCGGAAAGTGCAAATTGTTTTTATTGTTTTATGGTTGTGACCTCCAGAAATGTGCTTTAGAAAAATATCACAAATGCATTCAAAAATTGATTCTTCTAATGGAACATATGATAACAAAAGTGTAGTGCAATTTCCACTATAAAAATGACACCTTTTAGAGAGATAAATAGCTTAGTTAAATAGCGAAAATTTCAACTTCCAGGGTCTTGGAACAAATTATCCAAAAAAAAAAAAAAAAAAAAAAAAGTTATTGGGTTCGCATTACGATACCTCCATTTATTCCTGTGGGATGCAAAATACGTTTCTATGATTTTTTTTAAGTTTTCACTGGCTGGCAAAAACTTACGTAAAGTCGAATTTCCGTAAGTTGAGTATTATGTAAGCCAAGGAGTGCCTGTATATTAATATACACTGAACATATTATGATACACTATATCGATGTGCACTACGGAAAGAAAGACTGTCACAAAAGAACTATTTGTATTTGAATACTTGCCAACATTTAGAAATCAAAAATTATGACTTCTTAATAAGTATCCAGAACTGTGTGTTCTTGCACCGAAAATTGTACCCAATCTTTACGTCAAATTAACAATAATTAGGTATTACTAAACTATACTTTAAAGTTCTTTGCTTTGCTTTATTTATTTTTTATTTTATCATTCTTTTCAATTATCTATTATTAGCTATTTGGGGGGGGGGAATTCCACACAGTAGTCAAAACTAACTAGAGTGCACCATGCCATCAAACACAAAGTAATTTAACCTTCTTTTATAGACAAATCCTCTTTAAAGATAATGAAACACATTTAAACTAGACAAACCTTTTAAAAAATGCAGCTTCAATACACACAATACACCAACTAACAGGTAACTATCACTCCACCCGAATTCATGAAACTTACAAGAAGCCCCGAAATCAAGACCACATTGTTAACTATACTAAACACAAGCAGAGCTACCTAAACATTGTCAATTCACCTACAATTGAGGCTAATTATGAGAGCATCACTGAACTCAAGAGTGATTCCACTGGATCAGAAAAGTGCCAATGTATTTCCAATACATAAGGGTGGTTCTAAGAGTGATGCTCTCATAATTCTAATTTAAGAAAATTCTGTTTTGCATAAATATAATTAAAAAAAAAAAAAAAAAAAGATGGGGGGGGGGGAGGGAGAGTCAGTCCAAATTAGCAAGGTTTGACAGTACATAAATGCAGGGACTCACATCTGGTGAGTATGGGCTTGGCACACCCAGGGTCTTCCTTTCTACTTTTCTCTCTCTCTCAGGGTAATGGGGAAATTTTTTTTTTGGTCAGTGCAGCATAAGCCTCAGGCTTCCTTGCACCATATGGCTATTAATAATAATAATTTCACCATAACCCATACTAATTACTGACCGTCTCAATTTTGTTCTCTAAAAGTGACCGCATGAAACTTAATAACTGTGTTGAATTGTTTCTGGCGGGAATATTAACCAACCACCTCTATATAAATAACAAGATTTTTGTTGTTAAACTAAGAAACATACACTTATTTTGTATAATCCACTGAAACCATTAACCTGGCAGTAGTACTATCCCCTCATCCCCTGACAGGCCTCAGGGGGTGAGAGGACAGTACTCAAATAAATTTACCGTATTTCTTCGATTCTAAGACGCCACGATTATAAGATGCACCTTAATTTCAGTAAAAAAAAAAAAAGCATTGATTCTAAGAAAAATAAAATAAATCTAACAAATATTTTTATTATAACAGAATTCAATTTACTAACAACAATAGTACTGGTATTTATCAGTAGGTATGTTATTAATCACTTCCTTTTGAATCTTCTGAGCCGTCGATATCTGTATCTGAATCAATATCAGAGTCTACTTCACATTCAGGGTCAGATTCTTCTGAGCCATCATTATCTTCATTTTTTCATGATACATCATCTTCTGAGCCATCAAGAGCGTTGGTGATGCAACATTTTTTAAATGAGTGCTTTACTATTCTTTCTGGGATCAGCTTCCAAGCTGTTGATACCCATTCTGCCAATTTTGATGCCGGCACTTTCTAAATTTTTCCGGAAGGTGTCAGCAGAAGGTTGTCGGTCAACAGCCAGGTTTCATATTCCTTTTGCAAGTAATCCTTAAATGGTTTGTTGATTGAAACGTCAAGTGGCTACAGTTGGCTAGTCATACCCACTAGGAATCACAACCAAGTCACCACGTTTTTGCACAATCTTATTTTTGACCTGTTCGGATAAATGTCCACGAAATGCATCAAGTACTAGATGCTAGGTGGGTTAAAGACTTCCAGGACATCTATTCCACACAACATGTAGCCAGTCTTCCGTAAGCTCTGCCAGCATCCATCCATTTTCTTGTGCACGCACAATAACATCTTGGGGGAAATTTTCATTCTTCAGTATGGTTTTTCTATTTAAAATTAAATATGGTGGCAACTTTCAACCATCAAGCAGTGATGTATAGCATCACAGTGATATGCTGCTTTTCGTAGCCCATGCTCATAATCTTGATTTATTTAGCACCTTTAGCATTGACTGTGTAATTTCGACGCATAGAAGACTATGGTTTCGTCAGCATTTCCAATTTGAATAAACTCAGTTTCTTTTTTTCCTTAATTTCATTACCCATCGCTGAAAGTTAATCGGCTTCTGTTGAAAATCTGCAGGAATTTTTTGACAGATAGATGTTTGGTGCCTTAACAATAATCCACTACGACGCATGAGTCTGTCGCACCAGCCGCGACTGCCTTTAAAAATTTTCTCCATTCTGAAGGACTTGGCAATTTCTCTGGTTTTCAATTGCATGGCTTGTCAAGTGATGGGCAATCCTTTTGTGCATGTCTCCGTTACAAAACGTAATGCAGCGTCATCGACTTGTGGAAATCTTCCTTTCTTAGACCCTGTAAAGCACTTGGTTGCTGCTTTGCACGAAAATATGGAATTGCGATAATTTCTCCAACGACAAACATTTACTTCACTAATGTCAAAATGTCGACCCACAGCTCTATTTCCATGTTCTTTTGCATACACAATAACTTTTCGTTTCAATGCGGCTTCGTAGTGCAATCTCTGATATTTTAATGTGCAATAAGGGAAAAAAATTAACGAAATACAATAACTCCACTTCTTACGTACTTTCGAAAATACAAACAAAACTTACTAGTTTTCGATGAGTGAGCTCCACTAAAACCTCAGGGGCTCACATCTGGTGAGTATGGGCTTGGCAAACCCAGGGTCCTGAGCTGGATATCATCATTCTTCTCTTTCTTGGTGATTCCTTTCTACTTCTCTCTCTCTCTCAGGGTAACTTGGGAATTTTTTTTTTTTTATGGCTGGTGCAGCATAAGCCTCAGGCTTCCTTGCACCATATGGCTAATAATAATAAAATAACGGTGGCTTCACATTTCGAAAGCACGTAAAATCACCCACGCCACTTTATTCTCCAATGGAATTGGAGAATGCGATAACAGTCGAATTTGGAGGTGGGGTTTCCACATAAAAACAAAACATGTGTGTGCTGTGCAAAGTGCGGGAAAATTCGATAAAACACTGCGATTGTAAGATGCCATCGATTCTAAGATGCATCCTGTTTTTAGAAGCGTTTATAGGGGGGGAAAATGCGTCTTAGAATCGAAGGAATACATTAATACAAACCTAGTTTATAGAAAATTCTTGTTTGTACAAAGTACACATTGTTCCTATGCAAAAAATAGGCTTTTTTATGTAAGCACATTTATTACAAAATTTGGTTGATATGTAAAATCAGTTTTTAACCCATGAGAAATAAACATCATCCTGTATTGTCAATACTATGCTCAGAATACTTGTTTTGTTATTGCCCAATGACCAGCATGTGTGTGTGTGTGTGTGACCACCTGATTCTACATTTTCTGAAAGACAGTTCTGACTTCTTAATTTTCTTTTATGCGATTTAGAGCTAAAATGCTTCAGACTTGAGAATAGTTTACTGCCATATAAGTTAGCGCAATGGCTACATACCATCTCATTATTAGAGATGACTACTTATTCTCTGTTGGTAACCAACATCCAGACAGCAATTTCAGGGCTATTTGGCCCTCATCAGTGAGTGGGTAGGTACCCTGAAGGTATAAACAGCTGACAACCCAATTGTGAATTAATTTCACAATATGAGAGATGCCAAGTGGGGTGCAGTTTGATATATATAGGATATTTAGGGCTAAAAAAGCCTCAGACTACAAGAATAGTTTGCTATCATAAGTTAATGCAATAGCATAAATTTTATACACAGTACACCAATCAAAGTTGTCCAGTGGCATCATTACTTTTATGTAAACAAAGCCAGTTTATATTACCATAAACTGGTTTTGTTTATGGTACACTTGAAATATAAATAGACCCTGAAAAATATCAATTGTAAGTCAGATGCAATTGTCAAAGAATCCTTTTTCAATCTATTTTTTGTGCCATTTTTTTAAAATGGATCTAAGCTGATACCTTTTTGGAGCTTGTGTCATTAAATTAATTCTAAGTCTGCTTATATTAAATCTATCTAGCAGTAATGGTGACAAAACCTAGATGGAAAGATTTAAGTCTGGAACAAAGCAAAATGAAAAACACAAAACAATAACATCCCTTTACCTACAAAATTGGCAGAAAAAAAAAAAAAAAAAAAAACAAACCAACCCCTTGAAATGCATGACACAGGAGCAGCAATAAAAACAGGAAACAAATTTGTGATGAAAAACATGAGGTACCTAAAACAAATGTCTGCATCGAATTTACCAGTATCAGGTCCAATTTGCAAAAAAAGTCTATCTAGCTCAACAATATGGAATTATCAATTTCAAATGCTGTAGTAGCTGGCTCCAAAGATTCAAGGACAGGAATAACTTAGTTTCATGAAATGTTTGCAGACAGTCTGGATCAAGTGACAAAGAAAAGGCTACAGACTGTTCTGTAAGATCTATTTTTGAAAAATATGAGGCAAAGGATATATATTTTTAATCCTGACAGGACAGATATATTTTATAATTTGCTGCCAAACAAAACAATTGTTGTTCAAGGAGAGCCTTACAATGGTAGAAAATTAAGTAAACAAAAAAATCACTGTTCCGATATGCTGTAATGCAAATGGCAGTAAAACTGCATCCACTTGTAGTTGGTAAATTTTCCAAGCCAATGTGTTTTTTAAAGGAGTTAACCAACTTCCATGCAACTAGGAGAGCAAGATTGGAAGTGCCTGGCTCATGGTCAAAATTTTCAGACTTGGATATTGAGAGTGAAGAGAAGAATGGCTTCAGAAATAAAGGAACAGTTTGATGATTCTGTTGAGGCACATAATCTGACAAATATACAGCTGTTTTTATTTTCAAGTACCACCAATTTTATGCAGTCAATGGTTCAAGGCATTATTTATGCCCTGAAGTGAGCATATAGAGCTCACATGATAAGGTACTTAATCTACAATATAAGAGGGAACAATTTTCAACCCGTGTTTTCAGCTCTCCAAAATATTGTGATTGCTCAGGACAGTACTGCATACTAATAAGCTGTTTCAGAAAGAGTGGATTTGGAGAAAACATTACATTGAAAAACATGGTCCAGAAAAATGAATGCAATAATGTTGAGGAATGAAAGACTTTGAAGGAGCATATGGATTTTGTTGTAAAATCTGAAGAGTTTAAGATGGATTATGAAGCAATGCCAATGTCAGAATGGCTGCCGAGTACTGAGCCAAATGAAGTTTTTGTTACCAGTAATGAAAGCGAAAAATCCCACACTATGCCTTCTAAAAAAGATGCCCAAAATACACTGAGCATAATAGAGAATGTGTTGGCCCCGCAGCAATACTAATAAAGAAAACTATTTAATTTGATAATGTTTGTGCTGTAGTTAAGAATGTATATAAGACAAAAACTATGCAAACAAAGTTATATTAATTTAGATTAAAGAGTTAACTGTTTGTGATTTCCTGTTTGTTAATTGGTTTAAATATTAAGACTAATTCTTTTACTCTTATTATTTCTTATTATTGTTATGTATATGCACACATACAAAAAAAAACAGTATAGTTTTGTTACTTTTCGCAGACCTCATTATTATAAAACATGAAAATTTAGTTCCCTTGAACTTTGTATTAACGAGAATACACTATTTGGTTTTTGTGAATTGTGCTTGATATTCTACCAGCAGACTGCAATGTTCATTAATTTCAGTTGTACATTTTGTAATAATAACTGAAAATATTGTATTTTGCCATTAAAAGGTTTTAATGAAATAAAGTTTATTAATTATAGTTAAATTTTCAGAAAAATGTTGATAACATAAAACAGAAAAAAACATTTGTGGTTGGTTGGTTGATGTGTTATTTAATGGCACAAGGGCTGCTAAGGCCATATTGTGCCTGATTCTATTTGATAGTGCAATTTACAGTTAAAATCTGTAAAATAATCCCGTCTGCTTTAAGAAATAAAAGAACTCAGCTAGATTTGCATTGTCTCCAATCAGATGGGGTAATTTCAAAGGTTCTTGCAGATATGAAAGCGATTTGAAAATTTTTTTTCGATAATTATTATAATGATTGCAATTTATTAGAATATGCCTCACCGTAAGTGTAGTCTGACAATATGTACAAATAGGCGGATCTTCCCCCCCATGAGCAGATAAATATGGGTTAGATGCGTGTGCCCAATACGCGTCCTAGCCAGGATCACCTCCTCTTGCCTATTTGATCGCATACTTGATGGCCATAACTTAGGTTCCTGTTTAAATTGAAGCAGTTTATTTCCACACTGAGCCTGCCAGATTTGCAACCATTGCTCTTCACACACGTTTTTTATGACTGATTTGTAATCTACATATGGCACTTGGTAGTTAGGAGATCTTGCAGTGATTGGATGTTTAGCGGCGCGCCTCCGTAGCCAGGTGGGAAGGAGCAGCAGTGGTAGCACATGCTTCTTGATTAGACCGGGGTTCGAACCCGTCACCACCAAATACGGAGCATGCGGAAAGGTCAGGGAATGACCACCGCACCGGAGCAATATGGCCTTAGTTGCTAATGCTCCTAAAAACCAAATAACATAACAAATAACTTGGATGTTTAGCGGCTTGATCTGCATATTCATTTCCTTTGATGCCTACATGACCCGGTATCCAACAGAAACAGACTAATTGGTTTGCAGCTTGTAACGCAATTATCTGTGATCTAATTTGCTTCAAGATGGGGTGGATTGGTTTGGATGGATTTTTCAATGATTTTATTGCACTCAGAGAATCAGAGTAGATCATAATTCGCTTACTAGACAGATTAATAATGTGATCCAGAGCTATTTTAATCGCCCACAGTTCAGCAGAGTAGATGCTGCATTCCTTTGGAAGGGACACAGAAGTAGAAAAGATAGAAGAAACTGCTGCTGCGCCCACTGTCGTACTAGTTTTCGAGCCATCTGTATATATTTGAAGATACCGAGAATTTTCTGCTACATGTGCAGAATGGAGTTTCCTGATGGTAAGGTCTGCTGCTTGCTTTTTCCCCCACTGTTGGAATGAGAAGTCACAAATTGGTGTATAATCAGACCACGGAGGGTCGTGATTGCTCATTTCCTGAAAGACATTACCCATGTCTAGATTCCAACTGTAGCAACCTTATTCCAATAGGCTTGTTTTCGTTAGGCTTGTTTTGATAAAATGTGGTCCACTGGGGCTCAAATAAGTATGGCAAGATAGGATGAAAAGGAAGACTCCGTATTTTTGCTGCATAGTTCAGCATCAACATTTTCCTCCGAAGATGGAGTGGAGGTTCGTGTGCATCTATATATAGACTCTGTACAGGGGATGTTCTGAATGCTCCTAAAGCAGTTCTTAGGGCACTGTGATGGTGTCTAGCCAAGTTAGTGCACTTTTCCTGGCAGAGTCATAGATTGGAGCTCCGTAATCCAAGTGAGATCGGATTAATACCCGATATAGCCGAAGCAGAGTATATCGGTCAGCACCCCACGTCAATGAAGATAGTACTCGGAGGATATTTAATTTTTTCAAGCAAATGGTTCTCAGATACGTGATGTGTTGTAAGAAATTTAATTTATTGTCCAGGATTAGGCCAAGAAATCTGATACTATTGGAAAGAGGTATGGTGGTATTTTTAAGATGTAGTTCAGGCTCAGGGTGGATCTTACGTTTTTTACAGAAATGAATACAGTTAGATTTTTGTGGTGATAAGCGGTAGCCATTGCGAGACATCCACAGCTCGATTTTGTTAATTGAGATTTGAAGCAGTCTCTCAATAGAATTCATAGTTTTTCCTTGGCACGAAATCATGAGGTCATCTGCATAGTGATATAATTCTACTGTGCTTGGAATATCATGGATGATTTTGTTTATTCTTATTAAAAATAGAGTTGGACTCAAGATAGACCCTTGAGGGACCCCTTCCTCCTGTATATGAATTCTAGATAGAGTATTTAGATGACTAACCTGAAAGGTTCTGCTCTGGAGAAAGCTCTGAATAAACAGAGGAAGCCGGCCTCGTAGACCAAAGGTGTAAAGGTCACGCAGAATACCAAAACGCCATGTTGTATCAAAGGCCTTTTCTAAATCAAAACTTACCATAACCAGGTGGTCATTTCTGACAAAAGCGTTTCTGATGTTCGATTCTGCTTTGGTCATCATATCTAATGCAGATCTATTTTGCCGAAAACCGTACTGATTTTTATGTAAGATGTTATGTGACTCAAGAAACCAGGTGAGGCACTTCAGAACCATTTTCTCCAGTGTTTTCCCCAAACAACTAGTTAAGGAAATTGGACGATAATTTCCTGGATTAGAGAGGTCTTTCCCTGGTTTAGGGATGGCTAATACAAGTGAATGTTTCCAAGAGCTAGGATAAATATGTTCTTCAAAAATTCTGTTGAAAAATATTAAAAGAATTTGCAAAGCAGTATCATTCAAGTGTTTTAGCATAATATAAAATATACCATCAGGTCCAGCTGCACTATTGGGTGCTCTGTTAAGAGCATCCGTTAACTCGGATATAGTAAAAGGCTGATTATATGGAAGAGACAGACCGGTGTTGAAATTTAACTTATACCTTTCTGCTACCACTTTAATTTGTTGGAATGAAGCATCATATGAATTTGCTGCTGAAATTTTTGCAAAGGCTTCAGCAAAAGCATTTGCCATGTCTTTGGAGGAAGACAGTTCCTGTCCATTACAAATCAATATTGGAGAGGATGACAATGGATATTTGCCATTCAGATGTTGGATTTTCCTCCAGATTAATCTCGTATCGGTGTTTTTGGTGATAGTGGAAGCGAACTGTATCCAGGAATCCTTTTTGGCTTTCCTTCTTATTTGTCGTGCTTTAGCATTTAATTTCTTGTAATTTATAAGGTTTATAATAGTGGGATGCTTGCGGAAGATATTCCAAGCTTTGTTCTTTTCTTTTTTTGCTCTCATCATTCCAACAGTAGTTTTTGCACCTGCGTGGATGAGTCGACGACTGAGGGACAGCTATGTTAGCTGCTGCTAGTATCCGTTTAGTAATATGGTCATTAGCTTCATCTATTGACTGGCTCAGAATGAAGTTTTTATCTAAAACTGTATTTAAGGAAAATTTTTCCCAGTTTGCCTTTGTAAATTTCCATCTTCTGCGAGTTTCCGGATAGGTGGTGGTAGTTTGGAATTTACAAGTAATTGGAAGATGATCACTATTGTGGGGATTATCCAATACAGCCCAATGTATACTTGGGTACAGAGCCGGGGAACAAATAGATAGATCTATGGCTGAAGTATTTCCTGAAGGAAAATGAACATGAGTATGTGCACCGGTGTTCAGCAGAGTTAGATTTTGTTTGTCCAGTAATGCTTCTATTAGCTGCCCTCTTTTATCCATATGGAGACTTCCCCATAATGGGTGGTGTCCATTAAAATCACCCATCAGACAAAAAGGAGGTGGTATCTGGGCAAGGAGCTCATCAAAGTCTCTGAGTATATACGTTTGGTTCGGCGGAAGATAAATAGAAATAAGAGATAAAGATATTCCAATTTCTATTCTCACAGCAACAACTTCTAAATTGGATTTTAAAGGGATTTGTCTAGACGGAATAGTAACGGATACCAAAACCGCTACACCTCCATGGGCTGCAGTTGCTGCATTCCTGTCACGCCTGTACAAAATATATTTCTTTATTGAGGGGGTCACTTGAGGAGTTAAAAATGTTTCCTGTAAACAAATGCCTGCTGGATTGAAATCTCGGATTAGGTCATAAAGTTCATCTGTATTAGTACGTAGTCCTCGACAGTTCCATTGTAAAATGCACTTCATTATTTAGTTTTAGTGGTAGGATGATCCGGTTGCCTTTTAGAGGCAGTAGGCTTATTGCGATCTATTTTAATTTTATCTTTTTTAGGAAAGGTAGGCCGTCCAGTGTCCATATCTTCTTCGGCATGAATTTCTAATATAGGTTCTTGTTCAGTTTTGTCATCTGTATCCATTTCTGCAGTATTAATTTGAGTTTTAGTAGAAGATTCGGCTTGTGTCATCCTGGTCTCACTTTGGGACTTAATGCCGCTAGTATTTGGGATGGAGATTGGAGTATTGCAAGTCTGGTCTCTGTTGTTTTGCTTCAAGGATGGCTGAGGAACTGAAAGCTGAGCTCTAGCCCATTCAGCAAGTGATATGTTTGGTGGAACTGAGTCAGTGGTTTGTGTGGCAATTGAACGGTATTTCTTTGTAACAGCTGCATATGTACGTACAGGAGTATCTTTCAGTACTTGTCGTCGCGCTTCCTGATAAGTCACTTTATTTTCAACTTTAAATTTCTGTATTTTTTTCCCAACTTTCCATAACTCACAATTTCTAGAATATGCAGGATGTTCTTCCCTGCAGTTAGGACAAACTGGAGATGTAGCAGTACAGTCTGTTTGAGTGTGATCCTGGGATCCACATTTTGGGCATATTGTGTTTCCTCGACATGTTGCCTGAGAGTGTCCGAACTTCTGACATTTAAAACACCGTATTGGATTTGGTATATACGGGCGGATATGGCAATTTAAATAACCAGCTTTTACAGTATTTGGTAAGTTTTGGGTATTGAATGTGAGAATTACACTGCGGGTTGGAATGAGATTGCCGTCTCTACGAGTCAAAATTCTCTTAGCTTGTATGACCTTTTGGTCTTTAAGTTCTTGTACAAGCTCCTCTTCTGTTACATTCAATAGATCCCACTCAGAGATAACACCTTTGGAACTATTTAGGGTTGAGTGGGGAGATATTTTAACAGGGATACCACCAAATGTTGTCATCTTTAACAATAATTCTGAATGTTTCGACTGTGTAGTTTCCACCAGCAAATCTCCTGACTGTAACCTTTTGACCATTTTAGGTGATCCAGCAGCATTTTCTAGAAATCTCTGTATAATAAATGGGGAGAGTTTGCTCACTGGTTGACTAGTTAAGGAATGGATAATCAGGAAAGTTGGATACTCAGGTTGATTATCTACTTTTAAGTGCTTATGTTGCGCACTACCTTCATCAGAGTTATACCAATCTATGGTATTTGAGCTTGAAGGCTCTAAGGCTGGATAATTTTCTTTATCCATGTCGGCTCCTTTTCGCCCTGGGGGATTAGCTTTTCCACCCAGGTTACCGGCCCCGCCACGGGGAGGCAGGAGCAGTGCCGCTTGTGGCCAAGCGTAGGAGTTAGTACGGTTAGTATATACAATAAAGAAAAAGGTATTTTCCTTTTTCTGGCTCTCTTTCTATACTTTTAAAAAGTAGAGCTAATCAACAGAAAGACGTACGAACGAAATGAAACAAGGAAAAACTCAGTCGCTTTAGAAAATCGCTATAGGAATCGCAGTACTATTTAGCACAGAAAATCGCTTGGCCTCAAGAAACGCTTGGCACCCGGGGCCAAAAACATTTGTCAATATTTGCGAGAGAGAGAGAGAGAGAGAGAGAGAGAGAAATTAACATATTTCAATGTGAAAGAAGGGAATCCTAATAGTTTTGCCTGTGTACCTTAAACATGAAATAACAACATGGTCTTTAATATTGATTTTTCTCAGGTTCTTGTGACATTTACTAAGTGAAAATTCTACATGGTTAAAATAGGAAAACCATCACAATACATCACTTTGTGTGCCTATTTTTTTTATTTTATTATCACCATCCATTTTTATTTTTTCTTATGAACAGCTTTCTTTGCACATTACCACCTGCGTATCACTTGCAAATTGAAGCCTTCTAAATTTATTATGTAAGAAAAAAATCAGTCTGAACCAACATGTAGTATTCCAGCTGATGCCATACATAGCTCACAACTCATCCAATTATGCTTTGAGGAGCTTTTGGATAGTGAAAAATATGCCATTGTACTGAAAAGCAGTAGTTCATTACATGAAAAACTTACTTGGCTGGACACAATGGAATAACTTAAGTGATATTGCCTCTGTCAGGGCTACCCAGTTTTCATGAAGTGAAAACAATATAAATGGATAATAAAAGCAGCACATACAAGACTAGAGACACTATTAGGAAAGTACAAAAAAGAATCGACTATTAATCCTCAGCCAGTGAGTTACTAGGGTTAGGTTTCTTGCTGCAGGCACTGTCAGGGGATAGGATGCTTACTGCTGAGTAAACAGTCACTGAGAGGAGAGATATTTAAGCTCTCTAATTTGATACTGACATAACAAATGAAGTCAATTTGAAAGCTGCACATATCTGAGTTCAATTTCCTCTGAGGATGCTTTGATCCCTCCAGTGATGGTAAGTGAAAATCAAGCCAACTGGACTATGCACACCACACCTGATTGATGACACCCTATGAACAGGTGATTTAAATTGATACTATCATCTTAAACAAAGGGCATCACCAAAAGGTAACTGGGTGCCTCCGTAGCCAGGTGGGAAGGAGCAGCAGTGCGTAGCACACGCTTCTTGATTAGACCAGGGTTCGAGCCCGTCACCACCAAATATGGAGGACGCGGAAAGGTCAGGAAATGACCACCGCATATCCCGGAGCAATATGGCCTTAGTTGCTAATGCTCCTAAAAACCAAATAACAACCACCAAAAGGTAAATCCACCATTTGTTTAAAACTTTGGCACCATCGTGAGGGTTGTGTCAAGGCTATTAGTTGCTTATCAGATGACGCCATCTGATAAGCAACCAGTAGATCACACATACTCTAATTGAGGGTGGCCTCGATCAGAGGATATATGCTACCCTGGGTAATGTAGCAAATCTAAGTAAGAAGGAGCCAAGCTGTGTATGGAAGAAAACTTTAATTACATACATAATAAAGATTATGTGTACCCTTAACTCCTAACATTAGACTGTACTTGCTCTATATACCTCAATATTGTGTATTATATTTCAATGCAGGAAATAAAATAATATGAAAATTACTTATATGTTGGGCAATGTTTAATGCAAATAGATAACGTAAACTGAATTATGATTAACTTGCCATATTCTTCTTTACTAGCATTGCACTGAGGAGGCTTTTCTGGGTATTTTCCAGGAACAGTTATATTGATTGGTGGCACACATGGAAGATTTTTGTCATCTAAAAGATCAATATAGCTTCTCAGTATCTTATTTATTTCAATGGAAATCTTCACAGAAAACGAAAACAGTAAAATTTTTGTTCTGTCTATATCTAATAATTCGGAGAATGGTATTAAAAAAAAAGTAGTCAAACCAACTAGGAGGACCAGACTACTACCATTTCAAGCATTTGCAGATAGATTTCAGCCATGATTTTAGTGTGTATGTATGCAAATTAATATCCACATTGTCAAAGAGAAAATATTCTGTAACTGGAAAACAACTTTGAGAAATTAACTATTTAAGTAAAACAATGCTTGCTCTCTTGAACTTAGGAATTCAAATTACAACACAATGTCCAAAAAATACCTGGCGTTATAAAAACATTAAAATTTGGAACATTCTATATGCTGTCCAAACCTGAACATACTCTTATTTTCCCAAATTATCTATACATTTTTTATTCCTTTTATTAAAGAGGCATCTTTTTTATTGCATTAATTATAATTAACATCATATTTCAGTATTTTTTTCTGTAATATTAATAATCCGAATTATAAAAGTTATGAAGACTCATATAACATGGGTCATTTAGAGCTGAGAAGAATGAATTAAAACTATTACATTTCAATTAGGAGAAAACATAAATATTGTTCTATAAATTCATGAAAAAATTGTACAGGTTTTTAGTTCAACAGCAAAATAAGAACAACTTGATAATATGAAATGTTTAAAAGCCTTGTTTTGTTAAGCTGGGAACTCCACCCCCATGGAACTAAGCAGCTTTTGAAGAGGATTAGGGGCAGTAAGGGTTACAGAACTCATTGTGGTTTATTTAAATTTTGTATTGGGATTATAGTACTATCCTTAAAACCACAAGTTTCTTTTTACATCCATATGTGACCAACATACTGACTTCTGATATGTATGTGCATCCACAGAATGGCATATGGCATTCTGTCGATTAAAAAAGGCAACCATAGGGAGTAATATTCTTAATCTGATTATCAGCAGTGATTATTCATGTATTAAGAATTTTCAGATAAAGGAACCAGTAGGTGGCAGTGATCATAGTGTACTGAAGGGTGATTTACTTAAAGACTACCACAAAGGAATAAAGAGAAGGGTTTTGCTTTCATAAAGGTGACTACAGTAGTTTCAGAGATTTTTAAAGTTCTATACAGTGGGACCAACTGATGATGTTACCAACGGCAAATTCTAAATGGAAAGCATTCAAGGAATTAATCTTGGAAGCTACTAGGCTTTTCATACCAACTAAAAAAAAAAAACTAAGAAATATTGTTTAAAGTTTAGATCTAAATGGATGTCAGATGAACTAATGACACAAGCGGCAGAGAAGAAAAGTGCATGGGATACATATAAATTAACAGGTGGCACAGAAGCCTATGGAAGATATAAACTAGTTCTGTAATCAAGTCACAAATGAGGTTAGGCAGGCAAAGGCAGATTATGAGAAATCTTTGGCAAAGGATGCAAAGAAAAACAGAAAAGAGTTCTTTACTTATGTAAACTCTAGAAGGAAGGGGATGAATCAGATTGGTCCAATTGATATTGATGGTTCAACTGTTGATATTCCTGCTCAGGTAACAAACAAACTGAATGAGCATGTTGCATCCATATTTACACATGAAGAGTTATTCAGGGACGGGAATACCAGAGGTGTGTTAAACTATGACAGTGAATTAATGATTTTTTAATAACTGAGAGTAAAGTGGAGTAGAAATTGTTGAACATAAACATAAAAAAAAGGCACCTGGGGTGGATGGGATCTATCCAGTTATATTAAAGGAGGTGGCAAAGGAAGTAAGCAACCCCTAGACATAATTATGGGAGCTTCCTTGAACTCAGGGGGAGGTACTCAATGGACTGGAGATGTGAAAACATGATCCCCATTCACAAAGGAGGATCAAAGGGTAACACAAGTAATTATAGACCTGCTAGTTTAACTTAGGTTCGGGGGAAATTAATGGAGGTACTGGTTAAAGAAGAACTGCAGGATCACCTAGATAACATTTGGGATTATAGTTTGGACACAGCATGCGCTTGTTAATGGGAAGACATGTCTGACTAATCTGATGGGATACTATTATGTGGTCATAAAGGAACTGGATGCAAAAAATAATTTTGATATCATATACCTGCATCTCAGGAAAGCTTTTGATACTGTTGCACATGGAAGAATACTGTAGAAATTGGAGAAGTATGGCATTAAGGACAAAATGCTGCTATGGATAAAGGGATGGTTGAGTGGGAGAAGAGCAGTGTCAATGGACACTGCTCTTCTTGGACTAATGTTATTAGTAGAGTCCCTCGGGGTTCAGTGTTGGGTCAGTTGTTTTCTGTATTTATTAATGATACTGATGAAGGTATATTGGCTGCAAACTTCGATTAATGTCGAAGTTTGCAGCCAATATGAAGGTTGGAAGGGTTGTTAATGACATTAATGACAGTACGCTACTGCAAGAGGATCAAGAAATGTTGATCAGATGGGCTGAGAGGTGGCAAATGAAGTTTAACATTGACAAATATAAATACTGCATATGGGTAGCAGTAAGCCCAGAGTAACGTATCAACTGTGTGGTACTACACTCAAGGTGGTAGGAGAATGAAAAGAATCTAGGGGAAAGTGTTTTTTTTTTTTTTTTTTTTTGGTAGTTGTTGTCGCATCGGCTTCTGTGGCCATAATGCACCTCCCAAGGTTTTTGCAGTACTTTGATCCAGCCCGAGGTGGGATTCGAACCCGCGACCTTTGGGTTGCCAGGCAGGCACTTTACCCACCTGGCTAGCCCGGTCGGCAGGGGTAAGTGTGCAGTCAGATATGAATTTTTCTGAGCAGTGCAGACAGTCTGCAAGACTAGCTCGTGGTGTCTTGTCAATGATATAGAGGAATTTTTGAAGCAGGGATAAAGAGATTATCCCCTTGTATCAGCCAATGGTCAGGCCACACCTTAAGTACTGTATACAGGTTTGGAGACCTTGTTACAAATGGTACAGATCCCACCTCTCTCTTTTGAATAAATTAAAACTTTTATTAATTGATAAAACCAATATTAGCCTGGTTTCCTTTGTTGTTGGTAACTATATTAGTAATCAAACACCTGTATTTTAATTAATAACCTGTTGATTCTACCGACAAGGACAGAAACCAGTAGAATCAAGAAATATTATTCAAAATTAGAGTTTAAATATTGAGAACCTTAAGAAAAAGCCCACCCACTCGTAACTAGCATAGAAAAAGCTATGTAGATGTACATGCCACATAAGCCTAGGTTTGCATTCACAGTGCAGCGGCAGATTTCCGTTGTAAGGTCAGGAAATGGTCAAGAAAGACTATCTTCCCTCATAAACATGCAAGAGCTCCACAGATTAATCGCTTAAGGGGACATAAATTCAAATTGAGGAAAGACAGTTTTAGAACAGATGTGCAGAAATTTGCACATGTGTGGTTGAAAGCCAGCGTGTGGTTGATTGCTGGAACAAACTTCCATCTGTTGTAGAAGTTTACAGCTTAAATAAATTCAGGGCAGAACTAGAGAAACATTTGGAGCGAATATGGAAAGTTTTCTTTCTTTTTTTTTTTTTTTTTTTTTTTTGCCTGATGCTGTATAAGCTTGCTTTCTTGCATCATATGACTCTACTAATGCTATAACTGCAGTCTTGTCTAGATGATCCTGCAGTGCTTTTTAACCAGTGACTCCATTATTTTACCTTGGAACAGACGTTAAACTAACAGGTCTGTAATTACACGTGTCATCCTTTAATCACCGTTTGTGAATTGCGGACACATTTGCACATCTCCAGTCCAATGGGGACTGGCCCTGAGTCCAAGGAAGCTTTCATAATTATGGCTAAGGGTTTGCTTACTTCCTTTAATATAACTGGACAGATCCCCATTCACTCCCAGGTGCCTTTCTGATGTTCAGTTTTAATATTTTCATCTCCACTTTTGCTCTCAGTTATTACAAAATCATTTAGCTCCCTGCCAGAGTTTATTAACCTTCTGGCCTCCACTTCCCTATTGACTACCTCATTTCAGAATGTAGATGCTAATTACCGATTCAGTTTGTCAGTTACCTCAGCAGGGTTATCCACAATCGAACCAATCTGATTCATCTTCCTCCTAGAGTTTACATAAGTAAAGAAGTTTTTACTGTATTTCTTTCTATCCTTTGACAAATATTTCTTGTAATCTGCATTTGCTTGCAAAACATCCTTTGTGACTTGATTACAAGACTATCTTATATCTACCACAGGCATCTGTGTCTCCTGATAATTTATATGCATTCCATGCATTTTTCTTCTCTGCCATGAGTCTAATTAGTTCATCCGACATCCATTTAGGCCTAAACCTTGGACGGTATTTCTTAGTTGGTATGAAAAGCATAGGGGCTTCCAAGATTAATTCGTTGAATGCTTCCCATTTACAATTTGCTGTTGGTAACATCATCAGTTGGTTCCACTGTATAGAATTTAAAAACTGTCTAAGACCACTGCAGTCACCTTGTTGTTGTTGTTATTTGGTTTTAATGAGCATTAGCAACTAAAGCCATATTGCTCCGGGGATATGCAGTGGTCATTCCCTGACCTTTCCGCATCCTCCGTATTTGGTGGTGACGGGCTCGAACCCCAGTCTAATCAAGAAGCGTGTGCTACGCACTGCTGCCCCTTCCCACCTGGCTACGGAGGCGCCTTGCAGTCACCTTTACGAAAGCAAAAACCCTTCCCTTGACCACTGATGGTAGTTACATCTCTGAGTAAATCCCATATCAGTACACTGTGATCCCTGCCACCTAGTGGTTCCTTTTTCTGTAGATTCTTAATGCATGAAGAATCACTGCTGATAATCAGATCAAGAGTATTACTCCCTCTGGTGCCTCTCAAATGTTCTGCTGCCGTAGAAAACAATCATCCAATAAATCCACAAAAGTCTTGCTAGTGTGTGTGTGTTAGTGACCAACCCACAAGTTCCAGTCTACATCTGGAAAGTTAAAATCCCCCACTGTAAAGCAATCTGATTGATTAGCTCACTATTTCTCTGTACAGCTGTTCATTGTACCCATCAGAGTCATTAGGCCAATAACATATTCCTACTCTCAACTTGGTTTGTCAGTGCTTATGTCACACCAAACTGACTCACCACTGCACTGCCCACATGTCAACTGAGCATGCTGTGTTGGATTTAATAGTTTTTTAACTAACAGCATCATCCCTGTTCCACTTCTATCCTGACGATACTTTCTATACACATTATACTCACCAAATTCCAATTCGGCATTCCTTATCTCTGTGTGACACCACGTCTCTGATATTCCAACAACAATCAGCCTTTGATGTCTTGACCAGCACCTCAAATTCATCAAATTTATTTACTATACTGCTAGCATTGGTGTACATGCAAGTATACATGCACCTGTTTTTACTCTTAGTTACACTAACACAAACCATGAATTTACTTGTTCCATGATGATGATTCCCAGCAGTCCTTTAAATCACCAGCACCTCGTTTTTAAGGCTACTGCTCATTCCAATAGAAGCAGTGAAAGAATCACTTTCACCTTTGCCTGCTGCGGCTATTGTTAATCTATTAGTCTGTGGATCCCCCACAAACTAGCAGTTTTCCGAATCAACTAACATTGCCTTGATAGCATCAGCAAATATTCTTGCACCCTTTCTATATGTGTATCCCAA
Source organism: Mastigoproctus giganteus (assembly GCF_048544385.1). NCBI lineage: Eukaryota > Metazoa > Arthropoda > Arachnida > Uropygi > Thelyphonidae > Mastigoproctus > Mastigoproctus giganteus. The sequence goes on along the minus strand of NC_143579.1, from coordinate 181,518,436 downwards.
CCCTGTAAAAACAATCTCTCTTGTTAACAAGCACACATCACACTGAGAAAAATTCTACCCTATGAGCCTTGCACAATCTCTCCAGATTGAAAAGTATCTGGTCATATACTCCCTCCTATTGTGTCAGGGCTCATAGGGTAGAATTTTACCTGTATTGACCTGTACTTGTTAATTAAGTCTGCAGATCCCCTACTCTTAATGTCATTAGTGCCAACATGTACAAAAATATCATCCTTTGTGCCCTTAAAAGATGATATCTGCTATAAAACTTCATCAACTTTTGCCCCTGGCAGACATATCCTGGTCCTATTCCACATCTTTCTTGCACAATATATTTCCCATCTCCATGACAACAGAGTCACAGACAATTACTAACTCCTGTGGGACCCGCGCTTTCTGCCCAGAAGGTTGCCGCTATGTTGCCTAATGCACAAGAGTGAGATCCGGCATCGAGTTGGGCAGCTGAGAGTTTGATGACCCCCTTCAATTCGTTCGAGGGCATCTACCCTACTCTTCAAACTCTCAGACGCATATCAGAACACTGAGTTGGTGGATAATTTCTTGATACTGCGCACCTTTTGTCAGGAAGACGGGGAATATATTGTGTAAAAAGAGTAGATGGAACAGGACCAGGGTATGTCTGTCAGGGGCAAAAGTTGATGATGTTGTAAAGCATATGTCATCATTTAAGGGCACTAAAGGTGATATTGTCGTACACGTTGGCACCAATGACATTAAGACTAGGAGATCTGCAGATTTACTTAACAAGTACGTCAATGTAGCAAAAAAGTCATGAATTTGGGTTCAATTTGAAAGTGCCTGCAATTCTGCCCAGAAACGATAGGAGGGAGTACATGATGAGAGAGCCTTGTCAATCAATTCGGCCTTGGAAATGTGCAAGGCTCAAGGGGTAGAATTTTTTTCAGCGTGGTCTGTGCTTGTTAACAGGAGAGACTGCTTCTACAGGGATGGGATACACTTAAATAGAAAGGGTGCAAGAATATTTGCTGATGCTATCAAGGTAGTGTTGGAAAACTGCTAACTTGAGAGGATTCACAGACTAAAAGGTTAAAAGTAGCCACAGGCAGAGGTGAAGGTGATTCTTGAACAACTTCTATTAGAATAAGTAGCGACCTGGAGCGAGGGGTGTTGGGGGTTTCAGGGACTGCTGGCAGTCATCGTGAAACAGGTGGGTATATGGGATGTGTTAGGGTAACTAAGAATAAGAATAGGTGCATGTATACCAATGCTAGAAGTATAGTAAATAAATTTGATGAATTTGAAGTGTTGATCAAGACGGATATTGTTGGGATAGCAGAGACGTGGTGTCACAGAGATATAAGGAATGCAGAACTGGAATTTGGGGAGTACAATGTGCATAGAAAGGATAGGAAGGGAGGAGGTGTTATGCTGTTAATTAAAAAAAACATAAAATCAAAAGAAGTGCATCCAGTTGATATAGATGAACAGTGCACTGTTGAATCAGTTTGGTGTGACATAAGAACTGCGAAAGCAAAAATAAGAGTAGTGTGTTATAGGCCTAATGACTCGAACGACTACAATGAACAATTGTACAGAGAAATATAGTGGGCTAATAAATCAGAATGTCTTATAACGGGGGATTTATCTTCTCAGATATTGACTGGAACTTGTGGGTTGGTCACTCTCACACTAGTAAAACTTTTTTTGGATTTATTGGATGACTGTTTTCTGCAGCAGCATGTTCGAGAGGCAACCAGAGAGGGTAATACTCTTGATCTGGTTATTAGCAGTGATCACAGTGTACTGATGTGGGATTTACTTAAAGATAATTACCATTAGGGGTAAAGGAAAGGGTTTTTGCTTCCGTAAAGGTGAGTTACAGTGGTCTCAGACAGTTTTCGAATTCTGTACAGTGGGATCAACTGACGAAGTTACCAACAGTAAATTCTAAGTGGGAAGCATTCAAGGAATTAATTGTGGATGCTACTAAAAGTTTCATACCTATTAAGAAATATTGTTCAAGGTTTAGGCCTAAATGGTTATCAAATGAACTAATGAGACCAGTGACAGAGAAGAAAAATGCATGAGATGCATATAAATTATCAAGTGACTCAGAAGCCTATGGCAGGTATAAGCTGGTCTGTAATCAGGTTACAAAGGAGGTTAGGCAGGCGAAGACACATTACGAGAAATCTTTGGCAAAAGATGCTAAGAAAAACAGCAAGGATTTCATTACTTATATAAACTCTAAAAGGAAGGAGGTGAATCTGATTGGTCCACTAGACATCGATGGTTCGACTGTTGATGATCCTGCTCAGATAGCAAACAAACTAAATGAGTATTTTGCATCTACTTTCACACAATAGGGATTATTAAGGTTTGAAAATGGCAGAAGGCTATCAAATTGTAGCAGGATACTTAATGATTTCATAATAACTGAGAGCAAAGTGGAGGAGAAATTGTTGAAGTTAAACATAAGAAAGGTACCTGGTGTGGATGGGATCTATCCAGTTATATTAAAGGAGGCGGCAAAGCAACTAAGCAAACCCTTAGCCATAATTATGAGAGCATCCTTGGACTCAGGGGGGATCCCCACGGACTGGAGATGTGCAAATGTATCCTCATTTCACAAAGGGGGATCGAAGGGTGACATGAGCAATTACAGACCAGTTAGTTTAACTTCTGTTCCGGGTAAGATAATGGAGTCACTAGTTAAAGATGCATTGCAGGATCATCTAGACAAGACTACAGCAATAAATCAGACACAGCACGGGTTTGTTAACGGAAAGTCTTGTCTAACAAATTTGATAGGATATTATGATGTGGTTACAAAGGTACTGGATGCAAAAAATTATTTTGATATCATATATTTGGATTTCTGGAAAGCTTTTGACACTGTTGCGCATGGAAGACTATTGTACAAATTGGAGCAGAATGGTATTAAGGGTAAGTTGCTACAATGGATAAAAGGATGGTTGAGTGGGAGAAGACAGAGGGTGGTAATTAATGGGTGCTGCTCTTCGTGGATTAATGTTATTAGTGGAGTCCCACAGGGTTTGGTGTTCAGTCCTCTGTTGTTTTGTATATTTATCAATGATATTGATGAAGGTATATCAGGTTTAGTGTCGAAGTTTGTAGATGATACAAAGGTTGGCAGGGTTGTTAATGACAGTAATGGCAGTGTGCTACTGCAACAGGATCTAGATAATTTGGGCAGATGGGCTAAGAAGTGGCAACTGAAGTGGCACCTTGACAAATGCAAAGTACTACATATGGGGAGAAGTAAGCCCAGAGAAATGTACCAACTGTGTGGTACTACACTTAAGGTGGTAGAAAATGAAAAAGACCTGGGAGTAATTGTGCATTCAGATATGAAGTTTTCTGAGCAATGCAGACAGGCTGTCAGGGCAGATCATGGGGTTTTGTCAATGATATATAGGAATTTTGCTAGCAGGGAAAAGGAGGTGATTGTCCCTCTGTATAAGGCAAAGGTCAGGCCACGCCTTGAGTACTGCGTACAGGTCTGGAGGCCTCATTTTAGGAAGGATGTAGATTTGCTTGAATGTGTACAGAGAAGGGCAACAAGATTGGTGAGGGGGAATGAAGGGATCCACTTACCAAGAGAGGTTTAAGTTCTGCAAATTGCAATGGCTGGAGACTAGGCACCTGCACTGTGATCTGATTGAGGTGTATAAGGCCTTGAATGGGTTCAGCACGCTGAATTCTGATGGGATCGTTCCAGTTGTTCAGATTACGAACCTAAGGGGGCATAAATTCAAATTAACAAAAGCCAGATGTAGAATAGATGTGCGGAAATTTGCCTTTAGCCAGCAGGTGACTAACTGCTGGAACAAACTTCCATCTGTTGTTGTGGAAGTTGATAGGTTAAATAAATTTAAGGATGAACTGGACAGGCATTTGGAGGGAATGGTGTGATTTTTTTTTTTTTTTTTGGCTGATGCTGCATAAGCTCATACACTTGCTTTCTTGCATCACATGCCACTACTACTACTACTACCTAGCACACATTAAGATATCCTCCTTGGCCAGATCATGTCCTTTTCTAGAAAGTTCAGCAAACATTTTACAAGCTCCACATTTTTGATGTGAAAACATCTATGGCAGCATTAGAGTAAAATCGATTGGTAATGATATTTTTTTTTTATGGAAATGATACCATTTCCTATTAGGTGGCTGTTAGATTTAAATGATACAAATTACCTCATTTCCTAAATGGCATTAACGATGTTTACTCAGTCACCAACGTTCATTTGGTAGGGTAAGTAGTTGATTCAGTAGAGTAAGCAATGCGTAGTAGTACTATGCAAGAAAATAAGCTTTTGAAGCCACCGAAGAAGTTGTTGTGTTGAAAAGGAACGAGTTCAAAAAATGGAGAACAGGAAGAGAGGAAGGGGGGAAAAAATGCATCGTTTAATAAAATCTGCTTCTCAAGATTTTGTTCAACATCAATCTTCTAGATCGACTTCTCATCAAGAAGCTGGACCATTGACGTCACGTAATTATATTCAAGAACTCCCTGAAGATTTTGATCCAGAAGCTTTGAGTTCAAATGAATTACCCGAGGATTTTCAATTGATTTTTCAATTGTTGCAGTATACTCCGTCTAGCCTGAACCGGCTGGACGGAGTATACTGCAACAACTAGCTTCGAATGCATCATCCAAAAAGAAACAATCATATTTCAGCTCCCTCAGCCTATGCAAGAATAAATGCTTCAAAGCCATCGAAGGAGACTGCCATTGAGAGGGAGGCTTCAATCACTTCTTGCAGTAGGGTTTTTTTTTTTTTTTTTTTTTTTGTTATGATGTCATACTAGTCTACAAATGGATTTCGCCAACTAATGAGTTGTGAAAATAACAAATCTAATTTCAGTTAACCTATAAGAGTATTTCGAAGATGGCTAAAACTCCTGCTGAGGGAAATCGAGAGAAGTATGTAAGAATAAAAGCTTCAAACCCACCCAAGAAGCCTCCCATGTCGACTAAAAAATTAGTTCAATAACACAGCGAATGAAAAAAATTAGAGTTTAATGAAATCTGCTTCTCAAGATTTCGATAAACACTAGCATTAGTAGAGGCATATGTGCAAGAAAGCAAGCTTATGCAGCATCAGCCACAAAAAAAAAAAAAAAAACGCTCCAATTTCACCACTCCGTTCGCACCAAATACCTGTCCAGCTCAGCCTTAAATTTATTTAGGCTATCAACTTCCACAACAAAGGATGGAAGTCTGTTCCACCAACCAACTACTCGCTGGCTAAAGGCAAACTTCCGCACATCTATCCTACATCTGTCTTTCCTCAATTTGAATTTATGCCCTCTCAGATGATTATTCTGAGCAAGAGAAAGAATCCCATCAGCATTGAGCATGCTCAAACCATTCAATGGTTTATACACCTCAATCAGATCACCTCGCAGGTGCCTAGTCTCCAGACACTGTAATTTGCAAAATTTAAGCCTTTCTTTGTAAGGTCAACCCTTTGTTCCAATCACTAATCTTGTTGCCCTTCTCTGTACTCATTCCAACAGCTCTACATCCTTCTTAAAATGAGGCCTCCAGACCTGTATACAGTACTCAAGGTGTGGCCTGACCATTGCCTTATACAAGGGGATAATCACCTCCTTATCGCTGCTTGAAAAATTCCTGTAAATCATTGACAAGACACTATGAGCTACTCTTGCAGACTGTCTGCACTGCTCAGAAAACTTCATATCTGCCTGCACAATTACCCCTAGGTTCTTTTCGTTCTTCACCACTGTCAGTGTAGTACCACAGAGTTGATACATCACTCTGGAGTTACTGCTTCCCATATGTAGTACTTTACATTTGTCAATGTTAAACTTCATTTGCCACCTCTCAGCCCATCTGCTCAACTTTTCTAGATTCTGTTGCAGCAGCGTACTGTCATTAGTGTCCTTAACAACCCTGCCAACCTTCGTAACATCAACCGTCTACATCAAGAAGCTGGACCATCATCATTGCAACATTATATTCAAGAACTTCCTGAAGTTTTCGATCCAGAAGATTTCAGTTCAAATTAATTATCTGAGGATTTCAATTGATTCCTGAACCGGCTAGACAGAGTATACTACAACAACCAGCTTTGACTGCATCATCCAAAAAGAAACAAAATCACAATTCAGCTCAATCACTTGTCGTAGATCCTCCAAAGGTTTCAACAGTAGCGAGCATGAAATCATTTACAAGAACATCGAACATGACCGCAACTCCTTTAAAGAATTTGAACGATAATTTCTGAAAAATGCATTTGGAGCTGTTTGATATCTGTGATTGATTCTGGTATGAAAATAATGCAAAATTGCGCACACCAGGAAGTTACCTGCACTCTTGCATTTCAGCTTGAAGTGCAAGAGTGGATGTAGCATTTCTCAGTCCATGATAAAAATTTTTTTCCATTTGCAGCAAATTTGTAAAGATCGTTGATATTGGTAACTTGAGATAATGCAACATAAAACTAGTTGTTGTTTGTGAAATTTCTCATATTCGTAAATTACGGAATCGAAAGTACCTCCCTGAGATCTATGGATGGTATCAGCATAAGCCAATATTAGTGGAAAATGATTTCGTTTAGCCGTGATCGTTCCATTGTTATTCAACGAAATACTTGTACTACTACTACTTATGATTGGTATGGCTTCTGAATCGATTTCTCTGGCCACTGCAAAATGATGAGCCTTCGTTCTAGGTGTTATGTTATTTTGGTTTTTAGGAGCATTAGCAACTAAGGCCATATTACTCTGGGGATATGCAGTGGTCGTCCCTGACCTTTTCGCATCTGCCATATTTGGTGGTCATGGGCTTGAATCCCAATCTAATCAAGAAGCGTGTGCTATGCACTGCTGCTCCTGCCCACCTGGCTACAGATTCACCATTCATTCTAGTAATTTGAGCCATAGCAGGTGATCCTGGAAATTTCAACCAAAGACATTTAATAGAATTACTCTTCTTCATATTCAATACATGCCAATTTTCCTAAAGCTCTGTTAGCCAGACCATCGGACACGTCAACATTAGTGATTATCAAGTATGGTTTATCAATAAGTAAAGGAAGTTAATACGGTAATCCACCGGTGTCTAATACTGCCATTTTATGAAGTTTTTGTTGCACATGAGCCTCACATTTTGCAACTGACACATATGTTTTGAGCAATCGACATAACGGTATCCAAAGACGAATTTAACACAGAATTGTTAAAATCGTTCACAGATTTATTTTTCAAATATGGGAAAAGTGTAAGCAATACAACCTCAAATTGATGAAACTATTGAAAAAAAAATAGATGCTTTAAAATGTTAAACGTGTTCGGATTCTTTTTATTCCTAAACTCTTTAACCTCGTCCAAGCCAATGATGTTTTCACATAAAATAAAAATATTTTGTGCATGCAGGGTACACACGGTGCTCTTTTTTTTAGGCTGTGATGCATTGAAGAATCACTCCTGTGAGGTGATCTGATTGAGGTGTATAAGGCCTTGAATGGGTTGGGTTGAGCAAGCTGAATGCTGATGGGATTCTTCCTCTTGCTCTTACTGAGAACCTGAGGGGGCACTGTTTCAAATTGAGGAAAGATAGTTGTAGAGTAGATGTGCGTTGCCTTTGGCCAGTGGATGGTTGATTGGTGGAACAGGCTTCCATCTTTTGTTGTGGAAGCTAATAGCCTAAATAAATTTAAGGCTGAGCTGGACAGGTATTTGGAACGAATGGAGGGGTGAAATGGGAGCGTTTGATATATTTTTTTTTTATTATTTTGGCTGATGCTGTATAAACTTGCTTCATTGCATTGTATGCCTCTACTAATGCTAAACACAAATTTCAGTCTTGTCAGATTTCAAACAATAAAAAATGCAGTTAGAGAGAATGTTTTGCAGGGTTCCAACCAATAAAACCATTATTCATATTATAAAGTCTGTATTACGTCACAAAACATCATACAATATTAATGTATACAGTACAGTGTTTCTTTTTGCTATAGTATGTTTACTACAAATATATATACAGTATATTAATTTTTAAATAGATAATTTAGATTACTTATACTTTGATTCAGCATTCACTGAAATAACTTTTCACTTACTCTGGAGGCCCCTGGGCTGTAGCCCTTAAAGCCCATGCCTTAATCCGACACTGTTGGGAGCTAATGATTTTGTAATAACTGAAAGGAAAGTGGAAAAGAAATTGTTGAAGTTAAACACAAGAAAGGCACCTAGAATGGATGGGATCTATACAATCATATTGAGGGAGGCAGCAAAGGAGGTAAGAAAACCCTTAGGCATAATTATGAGTGCACCTTTCTATACAGGAGAAGTCCCTGTGGACTGGAGATGTGCGATGTATCCCCAATTTGCAAAGTCGGATCAAAGGATGCAAGGAATTCTTATGGGCTTTTTTCACAACATGACTGAGTTAGTCATTCTCATGCGAGGGTGGCACATGTCTGATTCTAAAGATTCACCTCAGCTGCTTTGGCAACTAAAACACATAGATCTTCAAAATCCCAAAAATCAAATCTAGCTGCTGAATTTACAAAATTGTGGATTGCTAATCACAGAAAATATTTCACTACGGATGGCAATGTTGCCTTCTGTGTTGCATATGAAAAAAAAAGTTCCATACAGAAAAAAATTCCAGATCGATCAAACATATGGAAGCAATATTGCACATTGTGCCCAAACATAATAAAAGCAAGGAAAAATTGTCATTTTGATTTTAACCAAACTGTGTTTCTCAAGAGAAGAGAAAAGGATCAATCAAAATTTGATTAATTAAATCAAAACATTCCAGACAAGTCTAACTTCAGAAAGAATTATTTTAACACAATTTTTAATTTGTCAAGATCTGAATAAAAGTTCATCTGGATGTCTGTTGATGAAATGGCAAATACTTGATTCTGTTTACATTGCACCCTTGGTATGTGTGATAGGAGAACTTTATTATCTATATTGCTGCTTGTATGGTTCTATAATTGCAAAATTTGTGAATAAATCTTCGCAGTTAATGAAGTTAGACCAAGAATCAATCCACGACAAACACATCTGTATTTCTGTTAATAATGCCCTCTGTATATTATAAAAGTAGCTTCTCCATTACAGGTTTTCTGTTCAAACCTAATTCACATTGCTTGCTAATCAGTCCATAACATACACAGGCTTGATGAAAAAAGTTGGGAGATTTTCTCCAATTTTACTGGATTCTATCTATCCTTTATATAAATAATAAAATGTGTAAGTAACACATACATAATACAGTGAATTATTTTAAATATTTCCAGTAATTAAATTAAAAGCCACATTTTTAAAGAAAACCTAAGTCTTAATTTAAAATGGACTTGTTCATACAACCTGTATCAATATTACAAATCCAATGCCTTGTAACAAGTGTTGGAATATACTGTAAAACAGAGATGTGAACGTTTCCCAAAAAAAAAGGTGTGTGTGTGGGGGGGGGGGGGTATATGCATTTCTGAAACTTAAGATATACCTTTTCACATCTTGTGTGTCTGATTTTACTTCTTTCAAAAATAACACCTTAAAACATAAATTAAAAGTTTATTTCCCCCCATATATAAATAACATCATGTGATTACTTAAAATAATTCTAATGGACAGTTACATAAATATTCTGAAATACATGTGAAAAATTACCTAACTGACAAATAAGATGTACTGTATGAGATCCATTATGCTGAACTGGATCAAGCTGAACTTTAAACCTCTGATCTAGCCGTGCAATTTCTCCTTGTAGTATGTCAGAAATTTCAGGACTTTCTTCATCAGCCTTCCGTTTTTTAGGAGGAGGACTAGGAATTCTAATGAAAGTATGATAAAAAGAAACAAACTGCTACGTAATCAATTCTGCAAATTACTAATACAAATAACAATACATTTCCTAATAAGAACTGTTATTAATGGGAAAAACAACAACAATAATAATAATGTTATATGAGCAGGATATACAAACATTGACATTATATGTAAACAAAGCATAATATGAGAATCTGAAAATTTCCTGGCGAACCACAGAAAGTGCAAAGCAGTCTGGAAATGGGTCTCAACTTATGTAAAAGAGTCACCTTAACTTAAGGGAAACATATTGATATAAAGTTCTCTCATCTTTTCAAGAACCTTTACATAGAACCCACTGTCTCCTTCTTCTAACCACCCCCTCAAATTGCCTGAACGTTGCCTTTCAAAATTTCTTTTCAGTGGAAGAAATGGGTAGCAGATCAAAGAGGACATATATAGTGGACAGTGCAGGCACAATAACAATTCATAACTTATACTGTCTGTCCGAAAGTTTTGTGAGCGAGTGTCACGCAGGAAGCAGATCACTTTGTAGAGTAGCCCATGATCCTTATCCTTTAACTCGGCAACAGCAGTGCAACTATAATCATAAATTATAAACATGAAACTAACAGGCAATTAAAACTTATGTTTGCATACACATATTAATATATTTTTCCCTTTAGGATCCTTGCATCCATTTAGGCCTAAACCTTGAACAGTATTCCTTAGTTGGTATGAAAAGCCTAGCAGCTTCCAACATTAATTCACTGAATGCTTCCCTTCTATATTTGTTGTTGGTAACACCATCAGTTGGTCCCACTGTACAAAATTTAAAAACTATCTGAGATCACTGAAGTCACCTTTACGAAAGCAGAAACCATTTCCTTTACCCTTGATGGTAGTCACATGTTAAAGTAAATCCCACATCAATACACTGATCACTGCCACCTAGTGGTACCTTTATCTGCAGATTCTTAATGCACAAATAATCACTACTGAGAATCAGATCAAGCATAATGCTTCCTCTTGTTTCCTCCCTGTCATACTGCTGCTGTAGAAAACAGTCATCCAAAAATTCCATAAAAGGCCTGCTACTATGTAAGTGACCAATCCACAAGTTCAAGTCAATATGTAGTAAGTTAAAATCTCACATTATAAGACATTCAGATTTGCTGTTTGTTGTACTCATCAGAGTCATTAAGCCTATAACACACTCTTATTTTTGCTTTCCCGCTGCCTTTTCCTGTTACTAGAGTTGAATGTTGTGGGCATACCTGGTTCATTTACAATGTCCAATCTGGCAGATGTGATGATGAAGTCCTCTAAGAGAAGGCTTCACTGAATCAAGGTTGCATCATACTACAGGGTTGATTGTGCAATGGCATCTGCAGCCACCAAGAGCTCTCCTCTCTCCCAAGGATATCAACAGTACTGTGCCATATGGTTGCAAAATTGCAAGTACACTGTCATCGTAGTATGACAGCTAGTGTTGCTTTTGATGGTGATACTTGCAGTATATGAGGTGCATAAAGAGGAAATTCTAGTAATCACTAGGACTGGATTCCTTATTATTATGGCAGCCATGTAGGTATTATCACAGATTTGGATCCTGTGATATGACACAGGATCCAAATCTGTATCATATACATTAGATAGCCAGGACCTTGCCCCATTTGCAAACAGGCTCCTGAAGAAGAACCACTTCAGTGTTCATTTTTTCCCATAAACTTGGTGAGGTGGTTGGCTACCAAGACAGATTGTGCATTCACTTGTGTGATGTTCGCCTATTTATAACTGGTCTGATTTCTGAAAACACCCCCTGCTTGTTTATAAGTAGAAGCAGGATTCATCTATCCCTGATAGTGGTCATGTGGCCAATTTACTCCTTTGCAGTTGCATTTGCCAGGCTGATCTCTTTTCTATGTGCCCAGACTCTGCAAGAACAAAGTCCCTGAAATAGTAGGAGGGGCATCCCACGAAGATTCTACTCTAGATTTTGATGACTTAGTTCTTGTTGAGAACTAGATTTTTATTTCTTCGAGGGCTGTAGTCTTTTCAATGTGGTCTCTTAAGCTCCCGGAGTAAATTTCCTCAACCAGCTTCTGTCTCTCTCTCAATATTGCCCCAAAGAGGATGAGGCTTGGGTCCCTGGTTCTTGGAGAGTATTTTGAGCCTTGGTGACTATACTTGCACAGGTTTTTATTTTATCAAGGTTGACTTTGTTTGCAACCCTCTTGTTTGCCTTTGTCCCTAATTTTTTTTACACTCAAACTGGATGTTGTCCAACTTCAGCTTGGTCTTCAATACTTCTGTCTGGATGGCTTCACTGGAGGTCTATTGGCAGTGCTCCTGGGCCTTGAAGATGATATATTTAGATACTTGGGTGGTGTTTTTTTGGTTGCTTTACAGTTTCTACATAGGAAGTGGTTCATTGCAGTGATGATTGGTGCTTGAGGAGCAGTCATGTTGCCCACAGCATTTAAGCAATCAGTCTTAGTTCTCATCTTTGAGTTTTAACATCATTTTCTCCATCTGGCCACAAGAGAGAACTAGACAGCAGTGCTGTTGGAGAGCTTGCATTCCTCATTGCCTAGGCAACATTTGCATCTTCACTTCAGGATAGTAATTTTGTTTAGCTTGTGTGGGAAGGTAATTCCTCCTTGATGTTCCCATTATCTTCATGTTCATCATATGAGCTAACCTCTTGGTTGTAGGACTTTGTCCTGGTGAGTTTTTTCCATCCAGAAAAAAAAAAAAAAAACTCAGACTAGGGGTGGGGTGTCTCCACTTTGGTGTTTTCTCCTTCTTCCACCATACAATAGTTGTTCTTTCTTGGTCCTCTGTAAGACCATAACCAGTTCTAAATCTTCTTCCGAACTTTTCCTTGCCAGACATGACAGGTAGTGATCAAGTAGGTACAAGCTTGGTGAAGTTGTGTCAAAGTAAAACAATCCTGGTAACTATAAGTTACCAGGATTGTTTTACTTTAAATACCTGTGTAATGAAGTTGTTTCATTGAGACGAGTCTGAATTAAAGCAATCGGATGAGTGGTATCCAAGATAAAGAGGCCATCAATTTGGGATGAAGGGCTGACTCTGCAGGATTATTTCCTTAGATCGGGGGGAGGGGACAGTTAAAAAAAAGTTAGTGGGGGATTTACACCCTTCAGCCAATAGTGGCAATGTTTTCCATCTAAATGCTTGCAAAGTTTGCAAGCTCAGCATACAACAGTGTTGAGCACAGGCTTAGGAGGGGAGTAAAGATCTAGGTGCATTTTTTATATAACACAGAGAAGAGTCCTTATTCTATTGGTATGAGTTTTAAGATGCTCAGGGGCAAATTTCATGGACCACATAATAGTGATTATTTAAACAAAAGGAGTTCCAATGTGGTGGTGAACAATAAGTATTGTTTACAGGGTAGCCATAACTCAGTAAATATAATTCCGATTGTAAAAAGAAGCACATCACTGAAAAGATTGAAAAATAAATAACAACACAGGGTGCCCGACCCAGTCAGTTGCAAGCCAAGAAATAGTAGGCTGCCTCTCTAATGCCTTGTGTATGGCAACTAACAAACCTGACCCATAGATAAAAGCATTAAATAATGACTGTGATATCTCTGCAACCTAGCCATAGAAAATAATAAAAATTTTACCCTGGGTGTTCCTTCAGAAGATCTTTCTAATAATACCATTCATTTCTCCAATGTGGTGATAATCCAAGATGCAAGGCATAGCACAAGCTCAAAATTATGCTGACATGCACACTACTAATACATCTTGTGAACTCCTCTGACCATTTGGACGTGCCGGAGTATAAACAGAAAATTTATTATTTATATGATGAACTAGAAAGTTTCATCATATGTAACAGTAATGTTATGTGCTAACTGCCTTCAGCACATATTATCCTGACAAATGCTGTTTTGTAAACTTTTCCTTTTTAAGCCCTGGCTATAAGTCAATCAAAGCATGGACTTGTTAAAGAGAAATTATATTTTACCAATCTGATAAGCTACTATATGCAAGATTGTTGAGAACCAGCTGGGTCCTTGGGAAAATGTCTAACTGGATCAAATCACCTTTCCCAATGGAAAGTTATCAATGTGTTGACCAAGATTTTTGCAGCACCGGCGAACACTAAGTTTTTATTTATATTTAGTCATTTTATTAACTTAATTGTTACACTAAATTATTTTCTATAAGAAGCTTTATAGTTCTAGTCAAGCTCCGTGGTTTATTTTGAATTTAGATAGCGATTTTGAAAGTTAATACTTGGTGTCTGTAGATTTTATGGTTCAAAACTTGCCACCATTGTTATACGATACAGAATAGTGTAAGGTTTAACGTAACATTAGATAGCAAAATATGTATTATCAATTAATCAGTAAAATTCATTAATCTTATTAAATTTCATTAATTAAATTATACTTAAACGGAATCATGATCCAGACTAGAGCAGCAAAGCAATGCTCACAGATTAGCCAGAGCGCTGAGTATGGCACAGAAAGGGATATAATGACTGAAGAAGCAGTAATTGAAAAGGCGGAGTCATATACTCATCTGGGACAAGTCATTAGCTGTAATAATGATAAATGGCTGGAAGTCAAGAGAAGAATAAATTTTGGATGGATAGCATTCAGGAAATATAGTCACATACTGAGGATCAATATCCCAAGTTGTCTGAAAGTAAAATAATGAATCAATGTCTACTTCCCACCATGACCTATGGAAGTGAAACTTGGGCACTCACCAAAAGAATGGAAGAGAAGCTGAGAACTACACAGCGAAGAATGGAATGAATTATATTGGGAATCAGACTGTTAGATAAGAAGAGAAACACATGGATTAGGCAGCAAACTCAAGTAAAGGACATTCTTATCAAAACTAAAGAAACTAAAATGGTCTTGGGCAGGACACATAGCTCAAAGACATGATGACAGATGGACTAAGAAAATAACAGATTGGTACCCAAAGGGAGCTAGAAGAAAACCTGGAAGACAACAAAGGAGATGGATGAACAAAATTCATGAGTTTGTAGGTAGTAAATGGATGGCTAATGCACAAAACAGAAGAACCACAAAAAAGGTCAGGGAGGTCAAGGCTGTATATGAGAAAGCATTGGCTAAAACAGAAAAGAATGGGGACAAGGAAATTTTCATATATCTGAATACAAGGAAGAAAAAAGAGAATCAAATTAGATCCTTGTGCACTGGGTGTGGGAAGTATTAGACAATCCAGTTGATGTTGCAGATGAATTGAATAGGTACTTTGCTTCTGCCTTTACTGACAAAAGATCCTTCATGCTGAGAAGAGGCTGTGCAAGTGAGACTGAGCCATATGAAATAATTTTGACACAGTTTAATTGGGATTTTAGCAAAGCATTTGACTTGATCCCTCATGTCTAACTTACTGCACAAGAATGAACAGGTTGGGATCACCGGCAATACCCCAAGTTAGATGTTGACTCTGAAAATCAGGATAGAAATAGACATTCCTGCTCACAGGACCTAATAGCTCACAATATTGAAATATTTTGAAGACTATAAAGTTTGAACTAAAGTCAACCAGGAGTGCAATTTACTGTCCACACTTTAATATGTTGGTCACTAAGGCCAACCTGTTATTAAATTTAATTATAATGTATAGAGAGATAACATGCAGACCTGTAGGTTAACTGGAAAAAAAAAAAAAAAAAAAAAAAAACATATATATATATATATATATTAAAAAATATATATATATATTTCATTAGCTGAAAAAAAAAAAAAAATATATATATATATATATATATTTTCAGCTAATGTTAAACACTAATTTAAGCTAACATCAAGCACACAAATTTAATCAGAAAATGTGTGTAAACACTTACCCTGGCCATGTACATGGAGTGTCCACTAAGAAAGTGAACTGTTATTTTGCAGTGGCTAGAAGGCCACTGCAAAATAATTCAGGCAACCTCTAATGGACCATGTCACCACAGTAGAAAACCACAACATGTAATCTTAGAATAATTGAGTAAGTAATCAATAAGAGGCATATAACACTTACAGTGGATTCTATTCATTGCGATCACTTCAGGACACAACTTAATTAATAACAATAACCTAGAATTCAGCTGTTTGTTTTTTATAGATTCAGGACATAAATGTATACACAAAAAGGAGGAAGTGGACAGAAATTAAACATTAAAATCAAACAATACAAAATACTTTCAATTGCCCACTATTTCTTCGAGAAAGTTATCAATGAAAATGAAACTGTTGTAATGTTTCTGGAAATCCAAACCACGAAAAACAAATAAAGAAAATAATAAAATCAAGAATTAAAAAAAGGATGAATGATCTAACAGTCAGATTGATAGGAGTATACAGTACTTTCTTTCACGGAGTAATGACATTGACAAAGTGACAAATAACGTCAATCCTAAAACCAAGTCTTGTTTTATTTCCCATGGGGGTGGGCAAACCACGAAAAACAAATAAAGAAAATAATAAAATCAAGAATTAAAAAAAGGATGAATGATCTAACAGTCAGATTGATAGGAGTATACAGTACTTTCTTTCACGGAGTAATGACATTGACAAAGTGACAAATAACGTCAATCCTAAAACCAAGTCTTGTTTTATTTCCCATGGGGGTGGGCAAACCACGAAAAACAAATATAGAAAATAATAAAATCAAGAATTAAAAAAAGGATGAATGATCTAACAGTCAGATTGATAGGAGTATACAGTACTTTCTTTCACGGAGTAATGACATTGACAAAGTGACAAATAACGTCAATCCTAAAACCAAGTCTTGTTTTATTTCCCATGGGGGTGGGGTGGGGGGGGGGAGATGCTCTTATGCTCGTCTTTGCTGATACTCATATCTTGGTATTAAGACATCACAAATATTGTCTGCATAAAAAAAAACTACGGTTTCTCCCCCCCCCCCCCCTCTAAACAGCTAATCATTCCGTACAGATCTCAAAACTGCCCTACTATGGAATTCTGTTCCCAAATCTGGGGTGATATACTCCAAACCTATCAAGTGTCTAGACCAGTAGTTTTCAACCTTTAACGGCACCCTTAAGTAATTTATTTTATTTTGGGGCACCCCTACTCAACTTTCTACCTGTTAGATCCGATTCTCTCTGTGTGTGTGTATGTATGTATGTATATATATATATATGATATTTATTACAATAATATAATTATAAAAATTACATTTCATAATACAAATTATATATATACAGTATATAATTTTATTCTTTATATAGAGGTACTAAGTAAACATCAATTACAGATCAATACAAAATTAAAAAGATACTGTACACCTTTTTATAATGAAATAAATATAAAAATTAAAACATAATAATAAGTTTAAGTAACTTAAATCCAAATTACGTGGCACCCCTGGAATGTTGTTGCTGCACCCCGGTTGAAAACCACTGGTCTAGACTATTCAAAAGCAGACAGGCAGGTTAATTAATGACCGGTCTCTTACAAACTCTCTCTCTCTCTCTCTCTCTCTCTCTCTCTCTCTCTCTCTCTCTCTCTCTCTCTCTCTCTCTCTCTCTCACACACACACACACACACAGATATTCAGTTTCTTCTGCATGCTTTTTCTGTGCATTACGGTTTATGTTACCTACATGAGCCATAAAAAAAAGAATAAAGTGTGCCATTTCTATAGATGCATCTATGGGTACCATTCTTTTGAATTGCCATCTGTAATACTTTCACACTGTTCCAAACCAGGCCAAACACGTTGCATAACCAGTCGGCACCATCCATTGTCCAGTTCCAAACTGACAGAACCAATTTCTTTCTCTCTTCTACTTCTGGCTTCTGTAATAAGTATTACAGATGCTAATACCTTCAGATGTTCAGAGTTTCATCAAAAAAAAAACAATCACCCCATGTACACTAATTTTTCCAAAATAAGTTAATTTTCTGATACATAAACTCTCTGATTTTGAAAGTCATCATAAGCATCTGAAACCTTATGCCAAAGCAAACCTAGCAACACCATGCCTGAATAGTTATCAATCCTTAAAATAGAGTTAATATTCATTAATGCTAACCTTCTACTGGGTCCACAGAGAGCAGAAACTGTTGGGCCAAAGGTACGTTGTAAAGTATGATTAAATAAAGGTGTCTTCATGTTGCTAGTAATGGCATCTAGGAGTGGATGGCAAACATTTAATTCTTGAGATTTTATGGGACCTTGAAGCAATAACTGAGAACTTGCTGAAGGCATATTATCCATCTGAAATGTACAAATAAATTTTGGCAAAATAAGTTTGCATAAAACAATAATAATTTTACAGATATATTTAAAGTAATACCAAAATTTAATTTAGTATTACTGAACAAATTGTCCTCATTTAATGAATCAACCAGGTAAACCAAGTGGTCCCAAATCAAAGGCTACATATGGGCCTTTTTTATATATACAGCTCCCTCTCAGACAAGAGGCTATGGCATGATTAAGTGCTTCTAGCTGACTTTTATAATTTTCTTGAAAGGAACTGTTAACTGTTCCTTTCAAGAACTGGAAAACAAACTAGAAAATTTAATTTCACACTACAGTCTCTGTCTATAAAATATGGGGGGGTTATTCAATTAAGACATGTTTAACACAGACAGTTTTCACCATGGTGGGCAAGGGAAGGGGACAATGTATACTTAACCTAGCAGTGGTCATACCCCAAAGCATAGTATGGTGGCAATGCACTCAACTGAGATGTAAACAAATGTCTTTTTAATTTCTTGAAAAATTTAATTTCTTTGGGTTTTATGAATTGTGTTTGGAGAATATGAATGTTTTGTCAAGGGATTACACTAGACAGTATTAAAGTAACTTTAATAAAAAATTAAATACAGTGTTACTTCAATATAATGCTGGTGTCATGCAACAACTTTAATACCCACATTATAAATGAAGTGTGTTATAGCCAAAAAATTTTTTTTCCGTTTTTTTTTTTTTTTTTTTTTTTTTTTACCACAAATGCACTACTTAGTAAATGAAATATTTATTTACTAATTTTTTTCAGTACACACTCTAAAAGAAAGTATTAAAGGTTACATCACTCACTTTATATTTTACTAATTCACAATGCTGTTCTGAACTTACATTTTATGCATCGTTCTGAAATAGTCATGTAATTTAGTTTGCAGGAACTGATGACAGCATTATTTAGGTACATAATTCTTAACAGTGGTCAGATGCAATAAATGAAGATATTCACTATCACTTTGACGTTCTAACTATGCCACTACCTCATTAATGTTTTTAAGCACTTTGTTAATTTCTGGTGCTTTTTCCTTACACGAGTCATCCACATTATCTTCTGAGTCACTTCTTATGTCACTGGTCTTCTGTTTGTCGACTGTCTTCCCACTGTTCACAGAGGCTTTGATTTCTTCCTCATTCAGGTATTGAGCAACTGGGGCTTCCACATTCACCCAAATCCAAGCAGCCAGGTCATTTGCTCCAAGACTGCCACCAAGTACACTTTCCCCTCGATTTCCCAGATTTTGGATTTTCTGGACAATCGAAATTCCACTATACCACCATTTCCCGGATACTAACCGTAATTCATGGGACGTCCGCCAGTTAGTGCGTACAGCGACAGGATTGTTTTTGTTGCACATGGCTGTGAGCATGAGGAGAGTTCACTTTATATCAACATTTATCCATTGTTAGTATTATTTCAAATCATTTTTGTGACCAGCAATGGCTTCAAAACAAACAAGTGTTAAAAGAAAGAATGTGCATTTGGACGCCAGCCAAAAGCTTGAGAGTGGTGCCTCAGTTTGTGAGTAGTATGGAGTTAAAAAGCAAACTGCTTCTGATATTCGCAAGGCCAAAGAAAAGCTCCAAAGCTTTGAATTAAAGTATAACATTGAAGGTATGGGTTCCATTAAGAGAAAGCACATGAAAGTAAGCAAAGATAAAGATCTTGAAGAAGCTGTTTACAAATGGTAGATGCAGGAGCAACCATATGGAGTGAACGTTACTGGTGTCACCTTATGCATTTCAGCTGAGAAACTAGCTAAACATATGGGCATTAACAATTTCAAAGCTATTGATGGGTGGCTGTGGCGTTTTAGAAATTGCCATGGCATGTGTAACAAGAAAGAGCACAGTGAAGCTGACTATTCAAATAAGCTTAGTTATTTAACTAAATTTGCATTTTTCATTGTCTATTGTTAAGATATTTTCTGTATAAAACTTTATAACCATTTTTACAATTCTAAATTACTCAGTTGGACCTCTGTTTAACGAACTCCTTTTATAGCAAATTATTTTGAATTCCCACTGGAAGTTACATTTAAAATAGTTTTTTTTTTTTTTTTTAAGGAGCATTAGCAACTAAGGCCATATTGCTCCGGGGATATGTGGTGGTCATTCTCTGACCTTTCCGCATCCTCCATATTTGGTGGTCACGGGCTCAAACCTTGGTCTAATCAAGAAGCGTGTGCTATGCACTGCTGCTCCTTCCTACAGAGGTGTCATATAGTTTCTGTTGAGCAAAGAAAATTTGCTGCAACACATTCAATTGAGCCTTTCAGACTACACCTCAATGAACTGATAAAGAAGGAGGTCCTGCTCTTATCCCAGGTGTATAATGGAGATGAGACTGGGTTATTCTGGCAGACCGTACGAAAAAATACTCAAGCCTTCAGAAATGAAGACAAAACTCCTGGAAAGAAAATTAGCAAGGAGCATTTTTCAGCTTTATACTTGTGCAAGTGTTGATGGCCTCCATTGCCTAAAGCTGGCTGTCATAAGCAAATCATCATGCCCATGTGTTTTGAAAGATTACATGACACAGTTGCCCGTTATCTACTACCATTCAAAGAATGGCATGGTTCAACGACAACATATTTTCTGCCTGGTTTTTC
This sequence comes from Mastigoproctus giganteus, assembly GCF_048544385.1. Taxonomy (NCBI): domain Eukaryota; kingdom Metazoa; phylum Arthropoda; class Arachnida; order Uropygi; family Thelyphonidae; genus Mastigoproctus; species Mastigoproctus giganteus. The sequence goes on along the minus strand of NC_143579.1, from coordinate 181,497,732 downwards.
AAGCATTTTGTCTCTGAAGTACGTTGATATCAATATTAAAAGTGGCTCCCAAACCCCGAGGGGCTCACATCTGGTGAGTATGGGCTTGGCACACCCAGGGTCCTCAGCTGGATATCATCATTCTTCTCTTTTTTGGTGATTCCCTTCTACTTCTCTCTCTCTCTCTCCCCCCCCCCACCTCTCTCATGGTAACTTGGAATTTTTTTTGGCCGGTGCAGCATAAGCCTCAGGCATCCTTGCACTATGTGGCTAGTATTAATAATAATAATAATGTAAAGGCTCTTCTTTTATTAGATAATGCTCCTGCTCAACCAGTTTCTGAGAAATTAGTCAACATTGATGGCAAGATCTGTATCATGTTTCTTCCTCCCAATACAACCCTGAGATAAAGGAGTCATAGTTTCATACAAAAGGCTCTACCAGTAACGGTACCTGAATGAAATTTTGGTCATCATTGAGGAGGAAGAAGACTTAAATGAAGACACAAGAGGCCAGCGTACTCTGCAAAACATAAAAAAAATACATCAAATCCACAATTTACAACTTTACTTTGTGATTCTTGGAATGACGTAAAAAACCACTACACTGGCTTATAGCTGGAAGAAGTTGCTTTTTGATAGTGACCCTGACATTTATTTGGAAGGGTTTGAGCACGCCAACTTCCACCAAACACTATGCCGTGCGAGAGAGAGAGAGAGATGTTACAGTGGAGGATGCAGCTCACTGGCTAAAGGAAAGTGGCGTGGATCCAGGCTACCAGATCTTGACACCAGAGGCGATTACTGATGAAGTGAGAGCAGGTGATATTGAGGGGGACGTTCAGTGATGAAGAAATTATTAACAAACCAAAAAAGGACAGCAGTATAAGATGCACTTGATCTTGTCATTCAGTATGCCGGCCTCTCAGTGAAATCCAGCCCCACTACCACCATTTACATATGTTAAAAGCAGTGTTTTTTTTTTTTTTTTTTGGGATGGTACACAACGGTATGGTGTACCAGCACCTTTATTAGCAATGGCTTGTGACATTTGGATGCAGTAAACTTTGAAATTTGTAATATTCCACAAATTTTTTTTACATGTTTACCTACTATTCAAATAAGCTTAGTCATTTAACTAAATTTGCATTTTTCATTGTCTATTGTTAAGATATTTTCTATATAAAACTTTATAACCATTTTTGCAATTCTAAATTACTCAGTTGGATCTCTGTTTAACGAACTCCTTTTATAGCAAATTATTTTGAATTCCCATTGGAAGTTACATTTAAAATAGGTTTCTGTTTTGTTTTTTTTTTTTTTTGTTTTTTTTTTTAAGGAGCATTAGCAACTAAGGCCATATTGCTCCGGGGATATGTGGTGGTCATTCTCTGACCTTTCCGCATCCTCCATATCTGGTGGTCACGGGCTCAAACCTCGGTCTAATCAAGAAGCGTGTGCTATGCACTGCTGCTCCTTCCTACAGAGGTGTCATATAGTTTCTGTTGAGCAAAGAAAATTTTTCATATATTAAACGGATTAGGACAGACTTAACTTGGTACGTACAGTTTGCATTTCTGGCCTTTAGGCAATTAGTGCTGCTGCACAAATTAAGAGAGCTAACGGGATTACTATTCACAACTTGCCATTCATAAATCACTTATCAGTACAAGTATATTTTTGTCTATACTGTGGATTTTAGTGTTTTGCACCAACCTTGCGTAGAAATAAAAACAAAGGAAACTGGACTTTTAATAACTGTGTTTATAATAAATTATAATAACCTGTATTTACAATAAATTTAACTTTACGATAAACTATACATATAAAATATTAAAATCTGCTACATTATGAACAATAAAATGCATTAAAATATACTAAGTTAAAAGCGATAAAGAACCATAGCTTTCAAAGGCTCCAGCCTTCTTCTTCAGCGGTATTTTCTTATTCTGCAGTACATCTTTAAATATCAGCAGGTTTATGGTACTCATCACGTGTTTCATTCTCACGTGTTTCGTTCTCTTGCGTTGTGGAACCGGAAGTGGCTCGAGCGGGAGTCATACGGAACCGTTCATCCCTTCTGAGGATAGTGGCCTCAAAGAGGGGATGAATCCGCGTACCTCTATCTCTATTAATGTTGATTGTAGAACAGATCCGCAAACTCTCGAGCCACTTACGGTCCCAGAACTTATGCGCCCGATTGGTGATGATAGCATCGTCCGGGGAGATCTGGTGCTGCTTCTCCCAAAAATGCTCGGCCACGGCGGACTTGCCACACTCCGCATTTCTTATTGCCTTAGTGTGTTCCCCCAGACGATCTTTGAGACGGCGTTTTGTTTCCCCTACATAACATTCCCCACAATCCGGGCATCTAATGCTATATACGACCCCACTTGTGTTCTCTTTTTGAATGGGGTCCTTAACCTGAGACACGATTGTGTGCAGCCTCCGCCCCGGAAGCTGCACACAACTTGTCTGGTACTTTCTTAGTATTCTAGCTATATGATCAGTCAGACCCGGATAATAGGGAATGTATGCAGTGGATGTCGGTGTAAAAGACTCGCCTCTCCTCTGGTTTCCTTTAACATATTTTTCTATAATCCTCTGGGGGTAGCCACATTTTGCAAGATCCGTCGTGACACGTTCATACTCTAATTTCCTATCATCGGAGGTACTGCAATGTGATTTTGCTCTATCAACTAATGTTCTTATCACACTGTTCCTATGATGGTTGGTCTGAGCTGAGCTGTAGTGCGAATACTGCCCTTTACACATGGATTTCCTATATACCTTAGTCTTTAGCTGTCGGTCTTCCCTGCAGACCAACACATCTAGGAACAGCAAAACTCCTCCTTCTTCTGCCTCCGATGTAAACTGTATGAATGGGGAGAAGCCATTTAAGATGTTCAACACCTGATCTTCACTCCCCTTCCGAATAATTAAAACGTATCATCTACGTACCTTTTCCAGGGGCGCATAGGGAGAACACTAACATTAAATATTCTGGCCTCGAGCTCCTCCATAGCTAAATTAGCTATAATTGTGCTAATGGGGGAGCCCATGGCTGTACCATTAACCTGCTTATACATAGTATTGTCAAACACCATAGTGGTGCTTGAGAGGCATAACTCTATTCCTTCCTCAATATCCTCTAGCTTTAGCTGTGTTCTAGTATTTAGGGTGGTGTCCCTCCGTAATGCCATGTGTGCACACCACACCCCATGGTCAATCGGAATACATGTAAAAAGCGATTTCACGTCGAAAGATATCATGATTTCATTCTCTTCTATGCGTTGGCTTCTAATAAAATGCACAAAGTCTTTACTCTCTTTAATACTATATTCGGAAAGTCCCACTAGTGGAGATAATAATTTGGCTAAGAAACCAGAAAGTGCATAGGTTGGACTGCCTATAAATGAGACTATGGGTCTAAGTGGCACATCTGTTTTCTGAATTTTGGGCAAGCCATAAAATCTTGGCATTTGGCTACCTGTAGCATGCAGCATCCAATATTGTTCCTTAGAAATTTTATTAGACTTAAGCCAACCCTGTACCATTCTGTTCACTTGTCGTTCCAAACTAAGAAGTGGACTTTTCTAAATAACTTTATAAGTAATCTGATCTTCCAATAAATCTAACGCTTTATTTCTATATGCTTCCCTATCAAGAACCACAGTTGCTCTGCCTTTGTCCACAGGTAGGACTACAATGCTATCATCTTGTTCAAGGCTTCTTAGCGCTAATTTTTGCTTCACATTAAGATTGGAGGGGGCATTTTTAGCTTGACTGAGGATAGCTGCTACTTTTACTCGAATTTCATTAGCTGTAACTTCGGGAAATTTGTTTATAGCCCTTTCCACACCCATTGCTATTTCTGCAACGGGTAATCTGGGCGGCACCATGGCAAATTTCGGTCCTAAATTTAGAACCTCCAACTGCTCTTTAGTTAGTTGTATACTACTCATATTCACCACAAAATCCTTGGTAGTTCTATCACTATTGCCCCTAAGCTTGGTTTGTTCTCTAAGCCTGTCAAACTTCCCCATTTGTCTCCGTCTATAACTGTCCGAAATTTGTTTTGCTTTAGTTGCCACCACACTAATCACTCCTGCTAAGTGCATCGGAGTCAACTTGTCACTTATCTTGTCAAAGCACTGCCTTTTGCCTCTCCTAATGTGGTATAAATTGTTATGCAATTTTTCGATCCATATATTAAGGACCTTCTTTTGATACCACTTGGTAATATTAAATAATCGTTCATCTTCAAAGGGTAGCTTTGTTTGAAAGCCTCGTGGTATGAGATTATGCGTCTTGCATCGATGGGCAAACCTCAAATGTTGCTCATGTTTAGCCTCCCTAACACTATGTCTCTGAAACTCTCTGACGTACTGCACAATTGGACGGCCATAACATCGAAATAATTCTTCAAACAGGCCTCTGAGGTTGGGTATATTCATACTGTGGATTTTAGTGTTTTGCACCAACCTTGCGTAGAAATAAAAACAACGGTTCCACAACGCAAGAGAACGGAACACGTGATGAGTACCATAAACCTGCTGATATTTAAAGATGTACTGCAGAATAAGAAAATACCGCTGAAGAAGAAGGCTGGAGCCTTTGAAAGCTATGGTTCTTTATCGCTTTTAACTTAGTATATTTTAATGCATTTTATTGTTCATAATGTAGCAGATTTTAATATTTTATATGTATAGTTTATCGTAAAGTTAAATTTATTGTAAATACAGGTTATTATAATTTATTATAAACACAGTTATTAAAAGTCCAGTTTCCTTTGTTTTTATTTCTACGCAAGGTTGGTGCAAAACACTAAAATCCACAGTATGAATATACCCAACCTCAGAGGCCTGTTTGAAGAATATATTTTTGCCTACTTTAACCTTTTTGCTATCCTAAGTTAACCTCTAATTGAAGAAAGGATGCCATGTGCTATTGTTAAAAACAAATCTCTGTAACTAATGTAATACGCTTGATGAACAGTAGCTATCTTCCCCTCCAGAGATAGCTGTTTGTAACTAGTGTTCCGCTGATACTCATTTATTACATCTCTAGCTGAAGGGAGAAACTAGATGTCTATAATAATTAATCTCTGATGTGTCCCATTTATGAAAATTACCCTACAACTAAATACCAAATATATCGAAGAAAATATATATTTACCTTTTAAATAATATAAATATATTGACCCTTTTCAGTTTTCAATAGAAATTGTTAGTTCTTTGAACCTTACTTTTTTTCATAATTTGCTTTGGGAGACATGATCATACTCACTGTATATTTGAAACCATGGAATGAAGAGGTGTGTTATGTCGAGGTTGCACTATACTTAAAAAATGCCCCCCCCCCCTTTACCTTTAATTTTAAAGAAAATCTTTTCTGATAAAAATTAAGAAAAAGTTTTGATTTAAATAGGAGTCTTTTTTTTTTTTTTTAAATGAAAACTCCAAACACAAGAGGTATTAGAACATAGAGTCAGAGGCATAGCCAGGTTTTCGGTGCCCTTGGCAAATTTGTGGCTACACGCCTTTTTTTCGATAATTGGTAAAATCATAATAAATAATAAGTACAGTCGGACCTCTGTTTAACAAACTTCTTTATAGCGAATTTTTCTATTTAGAGATTTTTTCTTTTTGCAGAATTTTTTTAGAATTCTGCTAAATAAAATTTTCTTTACCAAAATTTTTTATTTCTTCATTTTATGGAACAAATTTTCTTTGTTTGTAGAACAAAGAAAATTTTCGACATAACGACTGCATTACGAGACTTAACTGGGTACACATCGTTCGCACCCATGGCCTTCAAAAGCAAGCAACAGTGTTGTTGTTACGCCAGAATTAAAAGATAAAGAGATTACCTTCTGCAACTCAGTGGTACCCGTAAAACCTATCCGACTATCTGTCCCACATACCGAGAAGTCGAGCTGGCCAACTACTTTCTGTGTATCCATAGCCAGTGGGCAGACCAAGCTGTATTAAACATTCGGACAATAGGCTCTCGTCAACCTTCTGTTGTAATCACCCTGTCAGAGATTTAGAAGAGAGTGGTTTCCCTTTATCCCGACAAGCGGTCATCTGTTGTTTCGTGGAAGTGAAACGGCACCGTTTCAAAGCTATTGGCCTATCATCGAGCACAATATGAGACACAGAGGAAATGATGCCTCCCACACTACTATCGTAGTTTTTTCTTAAGAGTTATCTATGATTTTTTAAGGAACAAATTAATAAATTCATTCTGAAGATATATAATTAGTGCAGTGTTTAATATGCGATTCCAGAACATTTTTCATACCAACGTCAAATTGGCCAACAAATTTTATCAAGTTTAAAAATAGACCACAATTTTTTTCTTCGATATTGATATTACTAGCATGTCCACGAAATGCCAAATTATTTTCAGCACAGAACAATATACATTTCAATATATGACGCCATTTCAAAATTTCGCTTCTTAGTGCTGCTTGTCCAGTGTCGTCAATTAGTCCACCTTTTTGAATACTCGTTTCTAATAATTTCCATTTTGTGAAATTGTTTATGTGTTGTAATGAATTCTCATGAAAAAGAACGTGTGGGCTTAGATGTTTCCAATCCTTAAATCCATCTGAGCTTCAAAATGGAACATTATTAGTGCCAGATACAAATAAGAGGCACACGGAAAGCAATATTGCATCTTTCTTTTTGCAATAAAATAACCATTTGCTCTCCTTTTTTTCAATACCTTCATTTTTGTATTTCCACGAATTATTGAAACATCGGCCATTAGTGACAGGATATGTATTTAAGACTATATGTTCGAGACTGTGTTGCACAATAAGAGATCTGTTTTTGTGGGTATTCAAGTTCCATGTGGTCGGATCATTAAAATTCAGACTTACATGTTCCACGTTAATATTATTGCTGCCATCATTTTCAGCCAACTGTTGCTGGTTATTGTCCACACTTTCTAATTCTTTTAAAATAACTTCAACTGTTTGTGCTTTTTCTTGGACTTCCACTTCAGTGGCATCATTCTATGTGGTACTGATATCCACTTTTTTTCTTTGGTGGCACGTCTAAAATTAATTTAGCCTTTGTTTTATTTAAATTATAAATCACAATATTCACGATTACCTGTTTATATAGCAATCACAAAAACACCATAACTTATTCAGTTTGTACACAATGCATGAATTGAGAACTACTATACATTCGAGCATGCACTGATGAAGCGATCGCCTGATTGGTCCCTTCAAAGTTACATTCTGGACAGCAAATAGATCTATGATGCTATGTACTCAGATGTAAGGATGCATGCAGGCTTGAATCACCGCATGAAAATTAATTTTCACCCTCCTTGTGCTGTCATTTGATGGACATCATCGAGGGACACCATTTCGTCAGCTAGCCTCGGGTGTCAAGATAGCTTGACACTGTACTGATGTAGTCTGTCAGTGACGCCCTTCGCACCTGCCCAAAATGCCAAGGCATTCCTACGCCACTGCCTATAGTACTTAGTACCGTGCTTGGGTTGGAAGGTGAGGAGATGAAAGAAGATATTTGTTGACATTAGACTTGAACTTCTGTAGACTGTAATTTTCGGGAAATACGTATGAAGGAAGGTTAAACTTAAACTATATATGTTCAGTACTATTAGTTACCTCCATAAACAGATTTTATTTTATTTTTATTTTTTTTAAAAATTATTTCAAATTGATGCACTGTGAATTGCCAGAAATCTGAAACACTTGCATGTTTTGACCCAGAGCAAAGAAGTCTTCTTACAAAGACAATGTACTGCCACTTGATGAAATTTGTGCTACCTCAATATTTATAAGATTTTCAATGAGAACTTATGCAATAAGTAGTCAGATGCAGTAATAAACTACTTCTTCACCGAATGAAAGAACTATCAGAATCTTCTCTTCTTCTATTTGTCTGCAAACCTTGGCAGTATGATGGCCTGCAACTATTCCAGATTCATCCTTCTGATTTAGTCTAGTAGAATAGGCAACTTGCAAAATGGAAGTGAAAGATAAATGTCCAAGACTAATTAATGTCCAAGTTTTTAGGGTTTTTAAGGACACTACTGACAGTATGCTGCTGCAACAGGATCTAGAAAAGTTGAGCAGATGAGTTCTAAAAGGAAAGGGATGAATCAGATTGGTCCACTGGATATTGATGGTTCAACTGTTGATGATCCTGCTCAGGTGGCCAACAAACTAAATAAGTATTTTGCATTCACACATGAAGAGTTATTCAGGTAGGGGAATGCCAGAGGTGAATTAAACTCTGGCAGTGAGCTAGATAATTTTGTAATAAATGAGAGGAAAGTGGAGGAGAAATTGTTGAAGATAAACATAAAAAAGGCACCTGGGGTGGATGGGATCTATACAGTTATATTAAAGGAGGCAGCAAAGGAAGTAAGCAAACTCTTAGCCATAATTATGAGAGCTTCCTTGGACTCAGGGGAGTTACCCATGGACTGGAGATGTGCAAATGTGACCCCAATTTACAAAGGAGGATCAAAGGACGAAATAAGTAATTACAGACGTGTTAGTTTAACTTCTGTCCAGGAAAATTAATGGAGGCACTAGTTAAAGAAGCACTGCAGGGTCATCTAGGCAAGACTTCAGTTATAGCTTGGACACAGCATGGTTTTGCTAAGTGGAAGTCTTGTCTGACCAATTTGATTGGATACTATGATGTGGTAACTAAGGAACTGGATGCAGAGAATAACTTTGATATCATATATTTGGATCTTAGAAAGGATTGGTTGAGTGGGAGCAGACAGAGTGGTAATCAATGGACACTGCTCTTTGTGGACTAATGTTATTATTGGAGTCCCTAAGGGTTCAGTGTTGGGGCCATTGTTGTTTTCTGTATTCATAAATGATATTGATGATGGTATATCAGGCGTAATGTCCAAGTTTGCAGACAATACGAAGGTTGGCAGGGTTGTTAAGGGCACTAATGACAGTACACGCTGCAACAGGATCTAGAAAAGTTGAGCAGATGGGCTGAGAGGTGGCAAATGAAGTTTAACATTGACAAATATAAAGTACTTCATATGGGAAGCAGTAACCCCAGAGTAACGTATCAACACTGTGATAGTACACTGACAGTGGCAGAGAATGAAAAGGACCTGAGGGTAATTGCATAGGCAGATATGAAGTTTTCTGAGCATTGCAGACTGTCTGCAAGAGTACCTCATGGTGTCTTGTCAATTATATAGATGAATTTTTCTAGCAGGGATAAGGAGGTGATTATCCCTTTGTATAAGGCAATGGTCAGGCCACACCTTGAGTACTGTATACAGGTCTGGAGGCCTCATTTTAAGAAGGATGTAGAGCTGTTGGAAAGAGTACAGAGAAGGGCAACAAGATTAGTGAAGGAATGTAGGATTGCTCTTACAAAAAAGGCTTAAGCTTTGCAGATTACAGTGTCCGGGACTAGGCCCCTGCGAGGCGATCTGATTCTTCCTCTTGCTCAGAATAATCACCTGAGAGGGCATAAATTCAAATTAAGAAAGGACAGTTGTAGGATAGATGTGTGGAAGTTTGCCTTTAGCCAGTGGGTAGTTGATTGGTGGAACAGACTTCCATCTTTTGTTGTGGAAGTTGATAACCTAAATAAATTTAAGGCTGAGCTGGACAGGTATTTGGAACAAACAGAAGGGTGAAACGGGAGCGTTTTTTTTTGGCTGATGCTGCATACGCTTGCTTTCTTGCACCGTATGCCTCTACTAATGCTAATGCTAAATTTAAACCTAACAAATTCTTCAACATATCAAGGAGCAATGAACTTCAGTAAATGCAGATGGTCATGTTCAATTGCATTCACATTATCAAATATTAGCATAAAACAAAAAGCATCATGTTTTTGAAGCAAATTTCAAGAAATTAAGTCAGAAGAAAGGAAAATGAGTAGCCTTTCTGCATATGTGATGATAATCTGCCTAGAGTTATCAGCTTGCTTGGACAGGATTTTAAAATGTTTGTGCGAGATTTTTATTTTAAAGTTTTCCCCCACCCACCCCCAAGAGTTTATTAAATTGTCCGTTTACAAAATTTCTTTTGGAACATGAATTAAATTTGTATGTGAGCCAGTTCCCATAACATGACTGATTGTAGTGTTTTTAAAATTGGTAACTTTATAAAACTTCGCCAGTTTTTCTATTGGTTCAAATTTCTATAGGAAGCCCATATCTCCTTTTAATTTGGCCAGAAGATGCTTAGTACAGTACTCCATACTACAGCCTTCTGACACTAGCACTGAGATCTAGCTATTTTTGATTTCACTTCTTACCCCTCCTTTCTTTCTTTTCTTTATTTTTGAGACGTTCACAATAATGGGGGTATAGCTTGGAATCATTTCAACTCCACAGTGCAATTCCATCTCTACTTCGACCTTACTTCCAATTTCACTAAAAATGCCTAATGCTTTCCTTCTTTTGCAAGTACACTTTTTTTTTTGGTATTTCACTATCATGATAAAACATTTCTGAACAATATGCCTGCGTGAACAGCACAGCTCAGGAAAATTAATTTCATGATAAACGATGCTAAAATAAATGGAGCATCCAGCATGAATGACACTATTATTTTCACTCTGAAATAGTGTCTTTTTTCGCATTTCTTTCTCCATACCGAACATTGTTCTTACGCTTATTTGTGTGAAGATGTGTAATCACATCACATTTCACTTGAAACCAAGCACAAGTGTTACACCCTACTAGCTTTCATAACACACAGAAAATCATGGGTACAGGTCTTCTTAAACACCAGTACATTTCTTTGGCATAATATTGAAGGGATTCTTTTAAATATTTTTGCACCACATGCATCATTTTCAAGAACTACAGTTTAATGTACAGTATACGTAACATTTTGTTTCATGCAACATATTTAATGAAAATCTGGATGGCTAGCTCATCTGGCATTTAACTCATTTACTTGAGAAGCACAATAAAATTTCATGTATGAAATTTTTTAATTTTGGGGCAAAAATTTAAAAATCTGAATTTGGTGATTTTAATAGTAGTTTTCTCTCTCTTTTTTCTCTCTTTATTGAGTGTTTTTCCCAATCATTATCTCTTAAGATAATGAGTGGGAAAAGACCAGAGCGTTAGGAATGATGTGTACACCAGTAAACCCAGATGGGATTCCATTCCATCACTTTGTAAGTCAAATTGGCTGTAAGTCGAATTTAATACAAAAATACTAAGGGCATACAAATACATAATGAAAAATAATAAACAAATTATCTAAACATTAATGGACTTTAATTCTTTTAAAGTTTCATATACAAATGTATGAACATAATAATAAATTAAAATAACTGGAAAAGCAATAATCTTAACTGTCTTCACCATCCATTTATCTGCTTGAAAAAGACAGTTCAGCTTGAAGTTTATCAGTGTGGGAAGTAGAAGTGCTAGGTTTTTAAGAACATGTTCAATTTTATTTGAACAGTTTGCTTTTTCTTTTCATTATAAATTTCTTTATAACATGCAAGAGCTTCATGAGCTAAACAATTTAGCTTTGAGAATCTTTTCAGTATTTCAGTCCATACTTTCAAATTTTGCATTCCATCATTTATTTGATTAAAGCTGCAGCCATTTTTTCTGAGCACAAACGTTTTAGGAGGTTCTTCTAGCTCTCCCTCATCTTCCTGAACAACTTGCTGTTACATGAGCTAATGAAGTCTTCATTGGTGAGCTCCTCACATCACTTCAACAAGTGATGTAAGTTTGATGCGCAAACTTTACACTTTACCATTACAATATCATTAGTAATCAATTTTTCCAATTTCATTTGCTTTGTAGTTAGTAGTTAATTCAGTCCATGCTTCTGCATCATTCTTTATTTTGTGAAGAATGTTATAGTTTGTTCAGAATTCTCTTAATGTCTGTTCTTTCTCTGTTGCAACAATTGCCTATGCAAAAGTAATTTTTAAATAATGTGCTTCATTAAAATGGCTGTATTAAACTTGCGTTGTTAGGTGGTAAAAAAATCACTTTTACATTTGAGGGAAGATGACCTAGAACATTATTACAAATCAAAAGGATTTTCAAAGGAATATCTTTTTCATGACAATATTCTTTTACTTCTGGAATAAAACAATTAGTAAACCAATCTCCAAAAAGGAATTCTGTCATCCACACCTTATATGAAAGATAATGTACTGGTAATTTAGCTTTACTAATTCCTTTGAATGTTCTAGGGTTTTGTGAGTGATAAATCATAAATGGTTTCAACTTATAGTCAGCAACATTTCCACCCAATAAGAGAAAAATATGATCCTTATACACTTTGAAATCTAGAATACACTTTGCTTCTTTTTGAATGTATGTATGATCAGGCACCTTTTTGCAGCAGAGACCAATTTCATCTACATTAAAATTTGTTCTTTCAAATAATTTTCTTCTTTAAACAACACATCAAAATCATTCTTGAAGATACCAGCAGCTTTCCAATCCACTTGTTGCTTCCCCACTTACCTCCACACTCTGAAAGTTTCCACAATTTTGAACATTTCAAACCAGCCATGGCTTGCATTTAAACTCTGGTTGTAGCTCTCCCCTTCTTTTTAAATCTTTGAAAAGACTGCAAACTTTAGTTTGGATAGTCATGAAACTTAGTGGAATATGCTTTTGAATAAGATCTTCATCCAAATTAACTATTTTTCTAATTCGTGTATGGGACCTTTTCATTTTTTTCTAACTATTGTTGAATTTATTGGTGCTGATTCTCTCATTGACTTGTGAATCTGCTTTTTGTTCTTTAAAATGGTAGAAATTGTCGAATGGGATAATTTTAAATCACATGCTAAGTCAGACTGTTTTACCACACTCATGTTGTTTTATTAATTTTATTTTAAGCTCTAAGTCTATTGCATTTCTCTTTCTTTTATCACTTTTTCTATTACTGGCCACAGGAATTTGATAGAAGCACAAATTAAAAACCAAGCGACTCAGAAGCCTATGGCAGACATAAGCTAGTCTGTAATCAGGTCACAAAGGAGGTTAGGCAGGCGAAGGCAGATTACGAGAAATCCTTGGCAAAAGATGCTAAGAAAAACAGCAAGGATTTCTTTACTTATATAAACTCTAAAAGGAAGGGGATGAATCTGATTGGTCCACTTGACATCGATGGTTCGATGTTGATGATCTTGCTCAGATAGCAAACAAACTGAATGAGTATTTTGCATCTACATTCACACATGAGGAATTATTAAGGTTTGAAAATGGCAGAAGGTTATCAAATTGTAGCAGGATACTTAATGATTTCATAATAACTGAGAGCAAAGTGGAGGAGAAATTGTTGAAGTTAAACATAAAAAAAGCACCTGGGGTGGATAGGATCTATCCAGTTATATTAAAGGAGGCAGCAAAGCAACTAAGCAAACCCTTAGCCATAATTATGAGATATTCTTTGGACTCAGGGGAGGTTCCCACGGACTGGAGATGTGTAAATGTATCCCCAATTCACAAAGGGGGATCTATCCAATTCTAAAAGGAAGGGGATGAATCTGATTGGTCCACTTGACATCGATGGTTCGACTGTTGATGATCTTGCTCAGACAGCAAGAGTAATTACAGACCAGTTAGTTTAACTTCTGTTCCGGGTAAAATAATGGAGTCACTGGTTAAAGATGCATTGCAGGGTCATCTAGACAAGACTGCAGCAATAATTCAGACCTGGGAGTAATTATGCAATCAGATATGAAGTTTTCTGAGCAATGCAGACAGGCTGCCAGGGCAGGTCATGGGGTTTTGTCAATAATATATAGGAATTTTGCTAGCAGGGAAAAGGAGGTGATTATTCCTCTGTATTAGGCAATGGTCAGGCCACACCTTGAGTACTGCATACAGGTCTGGAGGCCTCATTTTAGGTAGGATGTAGATTTACTTGAGCGTGTACAGAGAAGGGCAACAAGATTGGTGAGGGGGAATGAAGGGATCCTCTTACCAAGAGAGGCTTAAGTTCTGCAAATTGCAGTGGCTGGAGACTAGGCACCTGCACTGTGATCTGATTGAGGTGTATAAGGCCTTGAATGGGTTGAGCACGCTGAATTCTGAAGGGTTCCTTCCATTTGTTCAGATTACGAACCTAAGGGGACATAAATTCAAATTAAGAAAAAGACAGATGTAGAATAGATGTGCGGAAATTTGCCTTTAGCCAGCGGGTGGTTAATTGCTGGAACAAACTTCCATCTGTCGTTGTGGAAGTTGATAGGTTGAATAAATTTAAGGAGGAACTGGACAGGCATTTGGAGGGAATGGTGTGTTTTTTTTTTTTTTTTTTTTTTTTTTGGCTGATGCTGCATAAGGTCATACACATGCTTTCTTGCATCACATGCCACTACTACTACCACCAAATTACAAACTGCAAATAAACTTACAAGCAACAACACACATGAACACTGCTGCTTAGCAGCTAACCAACACAAAATTTGATTGCATGATAGGATATGTTCTCACATGATCAACTGCGTCTTTGGCTAATATTCCTGTGCAATCATGAAAAATCTTAATTTTTTTTTTCTAAACATGTATTTCATGGTCATAAGTCCCAGTGTTCATAAGTTGAGGGATACTTGTATATCAATAAACATTTATTATATTTACATTTGAAAAACATAACACAAATGCCACTGAAATCTGTAAAAAGAGGAATCCTTCATTAAAACCATAAAAACTAGCCTCTGCAGTAGATGTCTCAAACAATGGTCGTGTCACAGTGAACCTCTTAATAGGTAAGCAATTCTTTGAGGACTTGTAAATAATGCTGCAGTCATTTATTAGGCCAGTATAAATAGTTTAATAGTACTGTGAATCATTAAATCAGAGTAGTTAATGCTCAGTTAAGAGAGTTGTTGCAGTTGATTGTCACAACATAGCATCCAATTAGTATCTTTGTTATATATAAAATTGTGATGTAGAAAAAGAAAAATTAAAATAAAATAAAAATAAGTAAAAGGATATATATAAAAAAGACCTGTTACCCCACAAAAGAGATATTGTCACCTAAAGCACAACTAAGGCTGTGCGACAATATCTCTTTTCTTAGTATTTTATCATCATGTATTCTATCATTTTTTCCCTCCTCTATTCCCTTTCTTTTCTCTCCTACTTTTATTACTTTTGTCGTCAAACTAATTTTGCACTTTATGACTTTTATATAACCTTTCAATCTAATTTTTCCCCCTCCTTCTCTAAACTAATTTCGAAACTATAATTCCATTGCAAAAATTTGCAGTTTTCAAATACATCTTAAAAATACTACTAAAAAGGACAGAATAGTAGAGTCCACTAAAAACTCACCTTTCATTTTAAAAGCTGATCACCTCCCCTGGTACCTCATGTCTTCAATGTCCTGATGAAACCTCTCACTGTTCTTCATTTACACTTCCTCAATTTTCTGGGAAAAGTTGATGTGGAAGTGTAAAAATGTACTGTGACACTCATGTTGCAGCCCAACTTCTTAAAATGTAGTACAGTCTTTATAATACTTCTTTGAAAACAACATTTTTTGTATTCTTGTGCCATTCTGCTAACCTTATCTCAACAGTTGGAATGATCTGACCTGAGACATTGCTAGATACAAGACTAAATACAGGGTTAGTAAATGAAATTCCGACTCTATCAAACATTTGCCCTTGACTTTTATTTATAGTCATCACAAAAGCCAGCTGAACAGGAAACTGCCATCTCTTAAATGAGAATGGCAAAGTAAAATCAGACGAAGCCAAATCTACACGCGGTAAGAGTACCTGTTTTCTTTTAGCTTCCCCTGTTATTATTTCTAGATCCAAACAATTCTGATGCATAACTTTGACTATAAGTCTCGTACCACTGATCAATCCTTCTGAAATTGCCATATTCCACAGTAAAATAACAACTGCTCCTACTTTCAACTCTTAAATGTTTGGTGGTAAACCATTTAAACTGAGGCGGTCCAGGAATTCGGTTGGATATCGCAAAAGTTTTTCAGTATCTTCAAATATAATTGTGTTAACTTAACACTCTTATATTGTAATGCATCACCAGGCATCATTTATAAAACTTCTAAATTGTAGCCAAAAACATAAGGAATCAAACTGTCATGAACTATTAGATTAGGATCTAATTCAATTTCGTCCAAAGTTCCTGGCACTGTGGGATATGTTCCATTTCCGATTGCAAGCAGGAAAGCAGCGAATTCTATTTCATTTTGATTAGCCCTCATGTTTTACTGTAAATGGTGAATTTTGAAAGAATTCCACAAGTGAGAACATTGTGGAATTTCTAACTATTACTTGATAACAATAATGAGTTCTGAACATTTTAAACATAATGAATGGCAATGAGTGTATGAGTTTGTGTGCGCAATGTAGTGAGCGAGCAGTGCAATGGATTAGTTATTTCTTTTAAGGTAGGCAGTGCTAGTAGAGAATTATTATTATTACTATTTATTTATTTTATTTTATTCTTTCAGAACAAATGACGGAACGATTGTGCAAACATGCAAATTTGTTAATCAGAAAAAAATACCTTATCAACTTAGATAACTGTTTGTTTAACAGTTAACACCTTCCTGTGGCTACATCTATGAAGTGAATGTTGAACTATTCTTGTTTGTACTACAAAACTGGCTCATTCCATAAAATAAAACTATTCAGAATTTTTAAATTAACAACTTTGTGCACATCTAGGAAGGAAGGAATAGCTTCAATTTGAGACCACTTCCAGCATGATCGGTTAAGCCTATCGTTCATACTGATGGAGTAAGGAAAACGGCTTCTGTATTAAATATATAGAGGTAGGATATAATGTTTTATTAAGTATACACATTAGTGTTTTATATCACAGTACAGTGTTTTGCAATTTCTTATAAATTTTAATAAGAAATTACAAAGGGAATCAATTCAGTTTTACTCAAGTATGATCAGATAAGTAAGCAAGATAAATTTACAGCTAGAGAATAATATTTTCAAATAACACTGTTTAGCAGACTATAGTATGGAATCGAACAATAGTCGGTTCAAACTCATGTAGTATTGCACTTAAGCACCAACTGTGGAATAGCATTAGCATTTTAGCATTAGCATAGGCATTTGATGCAAGAAAGCAAGCTTATGCAGCATCAGCCAAAAAAAAAAAAAAAAAACCACTTCCACTTCACCCCTCTGTTCGTTCAAAATACCTGTCCAGCTGAGCCTTAAACCTATTTAGGCTATCAACCTCCACGACAAGGGATGGAAGTCTGTTCCACCAACCAACCACCCGCTGGCTAAAGGCAAATTTCCGCACGTCTATCCTACATCTGTCTTTCCTCAATTTGAATTTATGCCCTCTCAAGGTGATTATTCTGAGCTAGAGGAAGAATCCCATCAGCATTGAGCATGCTCAAACCATTCAAGGCTTTATACACCTCTATCAGATCACCTCGCTGGTGCCTAGTCTCCAGACACAGTAATTTGCAAAACTTAAGCCTTTCTTCGTAAGAGCACCCCTTTGTTCCATTCACTAATCTTGTTGCCCTTCTCTGTACTCGTTCCAGCAGCTCTACATCCTTCTTGAAATGAGGCCTCCAGACCTGTATACAGTACTCTAGGGGCCTGACCATTGCCTTATACAAGGGAATAATCACCTCCTTATCCCTGCTGGAAAAATTCCTGTATATCATTGACGATACTCCATGAGCTACTCTTGCAGCCCGTCTGCACTGCTCAGAGAACTTCATATCTGCCTGCACAACCACCCCCAAGTCCCTTTCATTCTCTACCACTGTCAGTGTAGTACCACAGAGTTGATACGTTGCTCTGGGGTTGCTGTTTCCCATGTGCAGTACTTTACATTTGTCAATGTTAAACTTCATTTGCCACCTCTCAGCCCATCTGCTCAACCTTTCCAGATCCTGTTGCAGCAGCATAGTGTCAGTAGTGTCCTTGACAACCCTGCCTACCTTTGTATCGTCTGCAAACTTGGACATTAAACTTGATATACCATCATTATTATCATTTATAAATACAGAAAACAATAATGGACCCAACACTGAGCCCTGAGGGACTCCACTAATAACATTAGACCACGATGAGCAGTGTCCATTGATTACCACTCTCTGTCTTCTCCCCCTCAACCACCCCTTTATCCATAGCAGCAATTTGCCTCCAATGTCACACTGCTCCAATTTGTGTAGCAGTCTTCCATGTGCAACAGTATCAAAAGCCTTTCTAAGATCCAAGTATATAATATCAAAGCTATTCCCTGCATCCAGTTCTTTTGTGACTGCATCATAGTATCCAATCAAATTGGTCAGGCAAGACTTCCCCTTAACAAAACCATGCTGGGTCTGAGCTATAACTGAAGTCTTGTCTAAATGATCCTGCAGTGCTTCTTTAACCAGTGCCTCCATTAATTTTCCTGGAACAGAAGTTAAGCTCACAGGTCTATAATTACTTGTGTCAGCCTTTGATCCTCCTTTGTGAATTGGGGTCACATTTGCACATTTCCAGTCTATGGGTACCTCCCCTGAGTCCAAGGAAGCTCTCATAATTATGGCTAAGGGTTTGCTTACTTCCTTTGCTGCCTCCTTTAATATAACTGGATAGATCCCATCCACCCCGGGTGCCTTTCTTGTGTTTATATTCAACAACCTCTCCTCCACCTTACTCTCAGTTATTTCAAGATTCTGTAGCTTACTGCTAGAGTTGAATACACCTCTGGCATTCCCCTCACTGAATATCTCCTCATGTGTGAATGTCGATGCAAAATATTCATTTAGTTTGTTAGCTACCTGAGCAGGATCATCAACAGTTGACCCATCAATATCAAGTGGACCAATCTGATTCATCCCCTTCCTTCTAGAGTTACATAAGTAAAGAACTCTTTGCTGTTTTTCTTTGCATCCCTTGCCAAGGATTTCTCGTAATCTGCCTTTGCCTGCCTAACCTCCTTTGTAACTTAGTTGCATATCAACTTGTATCTATCATAGGCTTCTGTGTCATGTGTTAATTTGTAAGTATCCCATGCATTTTTCTTCTCTGCCATATGCCTCATTAGTTCATCTGACATCCATTTTGGCCTAAACCTTGAACAATATTTCTTAGTTGGTATGTAAAGCCTAGTAGCTTCCAAGATAAGTTCTTTGAATGCTTCCCATTTTGAATTTGCTGTTGGTAACATCATCAGTTGGTCCCACTGTATAGAATTTAAATACTGTCTCAGTCCATCGAAGTCACCTTTACGGAAGCAATAACCCTTCCCTTTACCCCTAATGGTAGTTACCTCTTTGAGTAAATCCCACTTCAGCACACTGTGATCACTGCCACCTAGTGGTTCATTTATCTGCAGATTCTTAACGCATGAAGAATCACTGCTGATAATCAAATCAAGAGTATTACTCCCTCTAGTTGCCTCCCGAACATGCTGATGTAGAAAACATTCATCCAATAAATCCACAAAAGCCCTGCTAGTGTGCGAGTGACCAGCCCCCAAATTCCAGTCAATATCTGGGAAATTAAAATCTCCCATTATAAGACTCTCTGATTTACTGGCCCACTCTATTTCCCTGTACAGTTTCTTATTATACTCATCAGAGCCATTAGGCCTATAGCACACTCCTACTCTCAATTTTGATCTCCCAATGCTTATGTCACACCAAACTGACTCAACACTGCACTGTCCAGCGATGTCGACTGGCTTCACTTCCTTGGTTTTTATGTGTTTCTTCACTAATAACATAACCCCTCCCCCCTTCCTATCCTGTCTATCCTTTCTGTAGACGTTGTACTCCCCAAATTCCAGTTCTGCATCCCTTATATCTGTGTGACACCACGTCTCTGATATCCCAACAATATCTGCCTTTGATGTTTTGAGCAATACCTCAAATTCATCAAATTTATTTACTAAACTCCTAGCATTGGTGTACACGGAAGTATACCTGCACCTGTTTCTATTCTTAGCTCCCCTAACACAACCCATGTGTTTACTTGTACCGCAATGGCTCCCAGCAGTCTCTGAAATATCATGCATCTTGTTTTTCAGGCTTCTGCTCATTCTAATCGAAGCAGTGCAAGAATCTCTTTCACCTCTGCCAGTGGCTACTGTCAATCTATTGGTCTTTGTCTCCCCCCAAGCTAGCAGTTTTCCGACCCACCTAACACTGCCTCGATAGCATCAGCAAATATTCTTGCACCCTTTCTATTTAAGTGTATCCCATCCCTGTAGAAGCAATCTCTCCTATTAACAAGTACAATCCAGGCTGAAAAAAATTCTATCCCTTGAGCCTTGCACAATCTAGGAATATATTCAAAACTATTCCTAGAAGGTCACAATAGTGACAAAAGTGATTTCTTTACATCTCCCAGTATTTAGGAGAGAGAGTTAAAGTGTGTACTCACTATTTTTGTTGTTGAAGACTGCCTGCCTTCCTGAAAACACAGTTGATATTAAACCTGGAAGATATTAAATCAGGGGATTCAACATGAATTCAATTGTCAAATTCAATACTGGAGCCTTTTGACTTGCATCTGGCTGCAAAGAGGGAATACTAGGGCCAAAGGCGCTAGTTCTACAAGAAGTTGTAATTCTGTGGGACTTGAAATATACAATAAACAGGGACTACACTGTGTAATGAGGTTAGGTGGAATGGGAAAGGAGCTGTCTGTAAGGTGCAAGGTTACTGATATCAAAGAAAAACGTAGACAATTTTACATGAAAAGTAAACAAAAAATAAATGTTATGATGGGTTGGAGAGATAAGGAAAATTTAGATCATTGACTAAATATATCAACATTGGAATAAGGTAAAGTAATTTTATGCATCAAGGAATGGTCTTCAACAAAGATGGAAGATTAAACATGGAAATAACTACCAGAATAAGTAAAGCAGGACGTACAGAACACCAGTTAAATGAAAAGATAAAATTAGCTACCTTAAAAGCCAGCTTATAAGCCTATTTAGGCACCAAGAGACATGTAAGCAATAAAACTGATGAAAAATTAGTCTTCAGAGAGAGAGAGAGAGAGGAAATCACCAAGAAAGATGATATCCAGCTCAGGGCCCTGGATGTGCCAAGCCCATTCTCACCAGATGAGCCCCTATGGTCAGAAGAGAGATATCCAATCAAGAAAATCTACTTTGGCAAGACCTAGATAAATTATTTGAATGGGCTAAAAAAAAAAAAAAAAAAAAAAAAATGGCAACTGAAGTATAAAATTTGAAAATACAAGGTCTTGTATCTGAATAGCAGTAGTCCTACAATAACTAGATTGTGCTACTTAGATAAAACTTACTCATGACAGCTGATAAATAAAAGGGACTCGAGAGCCACTATACAAACTGATATGAATTCTTTGAAAGCTACAGATGACAAGCTGCTTGGACAGCTCATGGAGTTCTGTCAATTATTTATAGGAACTTTGCAAGAATAAACAAACAGTTGATTATTCCATTATACAAAATGATGGTTAGATCACATCTTGAATATAGAATACAGGTTTAGAAATATCATTTTAGGAATGCTGTTGAGATGTTGGGAGGAGAGTGGGAAAAGACCAGTATTCTGTAGGCCCTGCAGATGTCTAGTTTCCTGTTTGGAAACTAGACATCTGTGGAATAACCTAATGAGGTGTGACAATGAAAAAATTTATAGCAAGTCTTATAGTACCGTATTAATTGCTCAAAGTAATAATATAGCTATGGCTTAATATTATCAGTACTCACCTCACCTAATAAGGTGTTCAAGGCTTTAAAACAGTTGAGTAAACTAAAACATGGGTCATCTTTACAACTGGTTATCTAACATACACAGGGGGGGGCATACATTCAAATTGGAAGGATTAATTGCAAATACATGTTTGAAAATTTTCCTTTAGTAAAAGTGATTGATTGTTGGGATAAATTCTTACTTACTCTTGTGAAAGGCTGGAATTTATCTAAATTTTAAACACTGACTGGGCAAAAATATTTGTTTCAAAAATTTTTTTTTTCTTTTCTTTTTTTTTTTTTATGAAAACCCCAAACACGAAAGGTATCAAAACCTATAGTACTTAGTATCGTGCATGGGTTTCACTGGTCATGCTTTCCCCCTTCCAGTGTTAACACTATGGCCAATATTAACTATATACTCTAAGGAAACTGAGCCACCTAATAGTGGTTTGAAGTTCATATATATATAAAGACATAAGTTTGTATCAATGTATTAACACAATAACTGGCCAGTTCATTAAGTATTCCAACCAAAGAGCAAGTATCACTCTATTAGCCATAACAACATCCTCAAGCCGGGGGAAATAGTCTCCACAAGGAAATCTACACCAAATGCACCACAAGGATACTAGTTCACCCAAAAGCAACTGCATAAAACAGTTGCCAGACTGTCATTACATGGCTGCTCAGCTGGGCTGAGACTGAACTGAGCAGGCCAGTAAAGTTATACTCATCTTGAAGCCATTCCCAAATGATCCATGCTCTGGTGACATACTGCATTATGCTGTTGGAAGTAACTGTTACCAGAATAATAAATTGTGAGCATGAAGTGATGCAACACTTGGTCATTAATAATGTTTAAACAGGATACGGCATTCAGATGATGATCTGGCAATATTGGAATACAGATGAGCAAAAGTTGCAGCCAATAACTTGGGCAAGAGAACAGAATTCTCAACTACTGTTTGGACAGAAAGCAAGTTTTATACTCTTGGCCAGTTCAAAATCTAATTTGAACTTATTAATAATTGCTTTACAATTGTTAAAGCTTTGGTGAAGCAAGAAAATGAACATGGAGATCAGGATGCAAGCCAATTGTGATATGTAACATTCTTATCATGAACAGCCTTAGTGATTTATTGGAAAACCAAGGTTTGGATAAAGGACGAGAAGTTAAGGTGGTTTGTGAAATAAAGGATATCATCCCTAAAAGAATAATTTCACTGACAAGATCTGAGCAAATGTTGACACCAGAAGATTCGAAACAGTAATCTGACCAAGGAAAAGAAATCTTGCAGATCATCCCATTTTGCATTCTTGTAATGGCAAACAATAAGAGGTTGTGAATGACAAAAGAAAGGCTCCCATTAGAGAAGAGACTACCAAGTTGTGATCTGAGGTGCACACAGGACCTCAGACAGGTCATCAGTAATTGCAAAAGCCTCCACACCTTGACGAGCTGGATCCACATGACTAGAAAAACAGAACACAGCTGGAGCTGCAAACATTAAAATTGCCAAAGAAAATTAGGTGACAGTTAGGAAAGTTGGACCAAAGAAAGTCCAGTTTCAAAGAAAGGAAGTCAGAGTTTAAGTGATTATTAGAGATGGGAGAACGATATAGGCAACAGATGAATTTGACAGAATGGAGTACAGAGATTTTACGACAGAGGATATTCTAAATTAATAAGTAGCTGACAGAGAATATTGCAGTGGACATATGCACAAGTACCACTTTTGAAGTGAAAAGAATTGTACAGCAAATAATTAGGCCAACTGATATTAGTAGTGGTTGAATCAAATAACTGGGATTTTGGTTCATCCAACAGCGGGCCACTTTTGCTCACCAAAAGTAGCCCACTGGTCACTCATATCCTTTCATCCAGGCTTTGAGTCAAGCAAACCTTCTCACTCATTTAAAGTTTGAGAACGTTTCGGCCCCAAGGCTTCTAATCATTCGCCTTACCGGATGAGGCTGATTCCCTCGAGTGCCAGCTATCCTGAGGAAAACTTTAGAGGGGAACCAGCTACTAGATGGTTCGATTAGTCTTTCACCCGTATACCCGGGTCTGACAATCAATTTGCACATCAGAACCGCTGAGGATGATCAGTTTCCTCTGGCTTCATCCTGCCCAGGCATAGTTCACCATCTTTCGGGTCCCAATATGCACGCTATCACTGGGAAAAAAAGTGGGGCCCGGTAAACTGTACATGGAAATGGAGATCACTTGCGATTGAAACTGTGATCACATATATGTGAAATGAATAAGGAATATACGGGAGGTTAAGATCATTCATTTGTGGAAGGGAGTGGATCTGTTTGAGCAGGTACACAGAAGAGCAAAAAGATTAGTGAGGAGAAGAAAAGGATGCTCTTACCAGAATAGGCTTTAGTTTTGCAAACTACAGCATCCAGAGAGTAGACGCCTGTGAGAAGATCTGATTGAGGTGTCTAAGGTGATGAAAGTACTGAGAGAGCTGAATGCCAATGGAATCCTTCCTCTTGTTCAGACTAAGGACACAAGGTAGCATAAATTCAAACTGAGAAAGGATGGTTACAGGACAGATGTGTGGAAATTTTTCTTCAGCCAGTGGGTAGTTTGAACAAATACAAGGATGAACTAGACAAACTATTAGAGGGGATGGATAAATGGTGTAAGAAGTGATGGTCCCCCCACTTCCCTGGTTGATACTGTATAAGCTTGCATTCTTCAATCATTTGTCACTATAATACTAACCTTCTAAATGATTTACCCAGATCTGCAGTAGTTTTTCATGAATATATGCAATCACATCATCTGACATTTTAGTCTTGCTGCCACAGTTTGCCTAGTTACCAGTGAGTCTCAAGAAAAATTTTAAATCAACACCTATACTTGATAACTTGAGTGTCTTGAAATATTATCTGCAAATATATCCTTAATTCACAAAGGGGACCAAAATGAGACATGAGTAATTACAGACCTGTTGGCTTTACTTCTATCATATCTTCTTTAACCGCTGACTCCATTATTTTCCCTGGGAAAATAATGGAGTCAGCGGTTAAAGAAGTAATACAGGATCATCCAGACAGGAATGCAGTTATACTGCAGTCAGACAAGATCACCCCTTGTGATCTTGTCTGACCAATTTGATTACTCTGATGCAGTGATAAAGAAACTGGAGTCAATAAATAATTTTGATATCATATACTTGGATTTCAAGAAAACTTTTGATACTGTTGCACATAAAAAGACTACTGTACAAATTGGAGTAGTATGGTATTAATGGAAAGTTACTGCTACGCATGAAGCGATGGTTCAGTGAGAGTGGTAATCAGTGCTCTTCGTGTACTAATTTTATTAGTGTAGTCCCTCAGATTTCAGTGCTGGCCCCATTATTGTTTTTTGCAAATTCAACCCACCTAATTAAAAATTCTGAAAATTCGATCATGTTTGTTTTTGTCCATATCTGTAATCCACAACCTTTACCAATACAATATCATACTGGCAACACTTCCAATTTTCATGTGTTTTTGCATGTAAATGGATTTTGATTTTCCCAAGCATAGGGCTTCAGTTACATTTCCTGTATCATACAATATCTCTCACTAAGTTTATCAAGAGTTTTTCAATGAGGAACTTCCATATGTACCAAATGGATAGCACATGTACTGCCATACTTTGAAAATTTGAGAATATTCTATCCCAGCATTTCTCAAACTGGGGTCCGCAAAATGATCAGAAGGTATAAAGTAATATATGTTTATTTTCTTAAAAAATATACTGATAGAATCACAGCAAATTTAGTTGTAGAACTACTTATTTTCGATACGATTAGTATATAACTGTATACATATTTCAAATTATTCATTCTATGTATAGCAAATTTGATGATAAATAAAGTTATTATATATATATATATATATATATATATAATGCCATGCTACTGGCATTCATTTTGATTTACATATTTAATATCAGTTATATGTATGTATATATATATATGGGTCCGCAAACTTGTTTTGATTTTTGAAGGGGTCTGTAAATCTCAGTAGTTTGGGAACCGCTGTTCTATCCTATAATGAAAAACAGCTGGCTAATCAATGATGCACAGTTTATAAGGCATTTTTAATATGAATGGTGAACCATGTACTGTATTAATGATTTACATAAATAAAATCTCAATGTTAGAAAGAAGCAATTAATTATATGCTATTTTGAAAATATGATCAGCGAATTGAACTGCAGTAACTTTGGTTCCTCTCCTTCAAAACTGAAGTTTAAAATTGACAACTGCAAAGTACTGCATATGGGTAGCAGTAACCCCAGAGTAACATATCAATTGTGTGGAGAATGAAGAAGACCTGTGGATAATTGTGCAGTTAGATATGAAGTTTTCTGAGAGTTCAGACAGGCTGCCAGAGCAGCTCATGTGGTCTTGTCAATGATGAACAGGAATTTTGCTAACAGGGACAAGGAGCTGATTATCCCTTTGTATAAGGCAATGGTTAGGCCACACATTGGGTACAACATCAGTGTTCTACCCAGAAAATTTTGCCAGCTGGGTGGCACAACAAAGTAGCTGGGTGGAGATTGTTTGTTTGTTTGTTTGTTTGGGAATTTTTTAGGCGCATGGGCGTCTATGGCCATAGTGTGCCAGGCAGGTGGAGAAGTGTAATACTTTGCAATATTATAAAATTTTCTGTTATTTATAAATGTGATTTAAGCAATCAGGAGCAAAAATTAATTTCATAATTTAACATATGCTCCTGTTGCATTTACCTCGATTGAATAGTATGTTCGAATTAATATTGATCGAGATCAGTGAGCAGTACCATACGGTGCCGTGAGAATCGCTTAAATTTTAGCCAGATGGTCAGTTAAATACACCAGGCGGTGCACTCATTTGATAGGTCCTAGGATATAGAATACTGTACATACAGGTCTGGAGGCCTCATTTTAGGAAGGATGCAGAGCTGCTAGAACGAGTACAGAGAAGGGTAATGAGATTGGTGAGGGGAACAAAGGGTTGCTCTTACCAAGAAAGACTTAAGTTCTGTAAACTGCAGCATCTGGAGACTAGGCACCTGCAAGGTGATCTGATTGAGGTGTATAAGGCCTTGAATGGTTTGAGCAAGCTAAATGTTGATGGGATTCTTCCTCTTCCTTAAATTACACACCTGAGGGGCATAATTTCTAATTGAGGAAAGACAGTTGAAGAATAGATGTGTAGAAATAGGCCTTTAGCCAGAGGGTGGTTTATTGCTGGAACAAAGTTCTATCTGTCGTTGTGGAAGATGACAGCTTAAATAAATTAAGAACAACAAAACAAACTTTTGGAACAAATAGATGGGTGAAATGGGGAGGGTTTTTTTTTTTTTTTTTTGACTGATGCTGTATAAGTTTGCTTTCTTGTATCATATTCCTCTACTGATGCTAATGCGATATGATTTTATTTACAATAACTTAATATCATATCCGAATAAACTTTGAACTATTTTACTTATGATGAAGTAGATAAGCCAGAAATTTAACTCACGGGTTTCAATTTTAACTGATCCATTTTCTCAAGGACTAGTTCACATTTAAGCAGTACATCCATAGAACACCTACAGGACAAAATAAAATAAAATTATGCTGTACAAAATGATTTCAAATACAAGGTGGAATTTAGATCTGCAACTTTGAAAATAAAATACTCAGTCAAATCTAATAACAAGGTCCAAGGGACCAATGAAACATTTTTATTAATTCTGTTACTCATTATAATTGCAATAACACTCTTGTAAAGTTTCAAATGCAATTTTTTAGTTATATAAACCTGGGAAAAACTTGCAATATGATAAATTGAATGGTCTAGTGAAAAACTATATATCTCTCTGTCTCTCTCTCCTAGCCATTTGTGATCACAACCGATTGCTAGTTATTCAAATGAATATAGGAAAATCTCTTGGGCCATTGAAAAAAACTTGATGTGCTCTCTGCTTGCACTTCTCAATTAACATACAAGACAAAGTTACCAACATGATTACAGGCATAAGACTCAATTAAAAAAATAAATAATAAGAAAAATGCATGACATTTATATAATATACATATATATATAGCTTGAATTACAGCAGCTATCAATCACAATTAAGAACTGAAAGCTATACACCATAGATGTTTGGTCATCAACAAATCACACACTTGTATCATAAATGGGTTTGAGTGAAACATGACTGAAACTTCAGAAAGGTATACAGCATCCTGTGAGTGCATATAACCAAAAATATGCCAAGTTAGCAAAGGCATACACACATTGAACAGCTAGTAACAGTCAAACACATATGGCAATTACTGACCTGACTCAACATTAACAACACCGCCATCAAACTGAATTACCTGAATGAGCAATTATCCACTTTCAATATAATTAGTGTACTAAAACATTAGATGCAGGTTACATTCTGAATTAATTTTGGAAATCAGTCATCAGACAAAAAAAAAAAAAGTACCACTTCACATCATACATGAAACCATTTGATACTCAGAAGACCCTAAGGTGACCTATATATAAGCAACAGGAATCTGAAATGAGCACCTAAAATTCTTAATTATCGATTTAAAAATGACAACATAAGTTTCTCTTATTCCATTAGATAATAATATAAATATCCACTGTCCATATATTTTCCCACCATAGCAGCCTTAGAAATGTCTTAATTAATCGCCTGCCTTTAATATCAGATGAGCCAAGTTTTCACAGCAGCTACAGATACCAACATACTATTCTTGACTTCCAGGTAACAATCTGGGGCTTCTCATACCTGAGAAAATGTCTGTGACAGGCTCATATGAAGAATAACAGCTGATAATCAGATCAAGAGTATTGTTTTTTCTTATAGAGCTGATTTTTTTTCTGTGGTTCATAAATATAATACTTTTTAAATAGTCTCAGCATTGTTATTAGAAATCTAAATATGGTTATGTACTGTAACACTTTCACTGCTAGCTTTTCCTTACAACCTTTTGCACTTGAGACTGAAAATAATGGGATTGAGTCAATGTGGATTGGAGAGGACAGAGACATTTTTGGGCTTTCTTCTCACTATGACTGAGTTATTCAACCTCTGGCAGAGGTTCCTTGACATAAGTATCTGTTTTTTTTCACTCAAATTGGAAGAAAGTTCTAAAGTTCAGGCAGTTTTCCATCTAAGTGGATTAAAAACCCAATGTCACACGTTTACATCATGATCAATGAATGTTTTAAACAGTTCTTTTGAAAGTTCAACTCTCGTTGCATATTCTTTTTTTGTGTTTAAAGTATCATATATAATTTGGATACCATATGATATCTTCATACCATATGTCTTTGATCCTAAAAGTTCTAGCATGGAAAACAAGTTCGTCATTTGCTGGCAATGCACCATCTTCTGCGATATCAAATCCATTTAAGCACTTTTTACCTTTCAAATATTTTATCTCTTGATAAAGTTTCTTTACCATATACCTTCTACAATCATTTCTATATTCTCTCAGGCTGCCTTTGACAAAATAGGAAAATTTTATAAAAGCCCTTCGTTCAAAAAGTGACATAAAAAATGACTAAACAAAATTATTTACTGTTAAAACATAAAATGTAACCTTTCTGCCTGTGCAATCAAAATGACATCCAAAGTGTAAAATGTCTAAACATTTTTCTAAGCTAGATTGTCTGAAGAATCTAGGTTACAAAATAAAATAAAGTTTCTTAACATATAGCAAAATCCCATTACAATGAATACAGTTTTAAAAAAAAAAATTATGCCCCCCAACACTACAGGAACCTCTGGTCTGGAGTGTATCAAGAACAGTCCAACAACCAGAAAACATCTTGCAAACAGAGGTTTTGGATGAAAAGAATTATGCAGTCAGTCACACAAACCGCAATGCAGTGTAACAGCAGAGAATCTCATCAGTTTCCATCCCCTGTCAGTTAAAAAAAGATCAGTATTGGACATGGGAACATATGTTCAACATCTGAGGAGTTGAAAAAGATTGCAGAGTTCAACAAATTCCAATTCCAGTTATTCTACACTGATGGCAGTACCAGACATGGTTACAGCAGCATGAGCTAGTGGATCCAATCATACCAAATGTCAATACATCAGGTTGTTGGTGCAAGTGTGATGGTGCAGAGAGTATTTTAATGATACATATTAGGTTCCCTAATATCACTGGATCAAAGTCTAAATGTCACAGTCTACTCAGAATTATCATCCACGTACATCCCTCTATGCTTGCAGTTTATCCATCCAACAACCCTTCCATTTCTACATATTAATTTTTTCCACTGAGTCCTTATATTGCAAAAATAATCTAAAAATAAGAAAAATTAACATTACCAAAAGGGAAAAAAAGAAACTTGCATGAAAACTATCATGGGTGAACCAGTAGCACAACAGACTGGAGGGGAGAGAAAAGGGGGGAAAAATAATAATTAAAAAACCCCTAAAAATCCATGCATCTTTCTTTAACATATAGTTACTGAAAATTAAGAACACTGGTAGGGATTATTTAACAGAAGTCTAATGACACAGAATGGAACTTTTGCACTAGCTGAAAATCTTCCCACAACAATAAAAAAATAAAATAAAATAAATAAAAAGAAGTTTAGAGACTATTTATATTAAATTTTATTGCATGCACATCAATATTTAGTGCAGTATAATTTAATAAATCAGAACCCTCTGTGCCCAGCACATGCCACATTTTTGAAAATTGTCACTTTTTTTGACACCACATAAATCTGACACCTGCAGTCTCAAATTGCAAGCTGTTATACATACAGCCTAAAATATTCTGGGGCAATTCACTAATTTTTTTTTTATTAAATAATACAGTAGCTCTAATCCTAGAACCGCCACAAAATGAAGTAACTGGTATTAAGCCAAAATGTAAACCTGTGGCCATATTGGCCCAATGAGTAAAGTACTTCCCAAGAAAGAAATAAAAGTCACAGGTACAAATGCTGCCTCCAGTATGGGAGTTGCAATGGTCCAATGTTTTTTAATATAAGATATAAATCGTTCAATATAATTTCAGAAATTGATTGCTTTAAAAATAAATTACACACTACTATACTATTATGGTGGGACCTCTCTCCCAGGATTGAACCTTCATCGCAAAGGATCGATGATCCATCACCATCTATGTGGACTCTACTAGACAACAATCTCTCTGCACAAGAGACTTTCTCCCATGTGCAATGCAATGACTGGACATGACCACAGCAGCTCTGCTGTAGCATGCTGCCTGGTGTTCTGAACTGGACAAACTTTCCCAGTTCTCCTTTAAAACACCATCCCTGGGTAGGGAGGGGATGAGACATAGGCGATCACCTTCTCTTTCATCCCCATACTTCTACCTGTCACCCCCAATCTTCAGCCTCCCCTCCGCTCTACCTTTCCTGACTGTGAACGTCCAAACTGCAAGCTGCTAAACTCCAATGTCAAAAATTTAACCTAACCTTCATTTAAAACCCATCTCAGCCTTATTAAACCTCTAGCATCTACCATTTTTTTTTTTTTTTTTTACATAAGCCCTAGCCACTGAAATCTCAGGAAAATAGGTGGCAGGGCCTGCCAGAATAAATAACTATAATACAGGTGTACCTGGTCTGCCTCCATGGGGCAGAGTGTGGGAGACATCAGCCCCCAATCGGGATCCAACGGCTAAGTGGCCAGATGAACTACGGTACACAACACTACATACAATAAGGGCACAAAAGATGATATAGTTGTACACATTGACACTAATGACATTAAGAGTAGGAGACCAGCAGACTTACTTAACAAGTACAGGTCATTGTTGAAAAAGAGCCACAAATTAGGGTTGAATTTGAAAGTGTCTGCAATTCTGCCCAGACATGATAGGAGGGAGTATATGATGAGAGCCTTGTTGAACAATTCGGCCCTGGAAAGATTGTTCAAGGCTCAAGGGGTAGAATTTTTTCCAGCCTGGTCTGTACTTGTTAACAGGAGAGACTGCTTCTACAGGGACTGGATACACTTAAATAGAAAGGGTGCAAGAATATTTGCTGATGCTATCGAGGCAGTGTTAGGTGGGTCGGCAAACTACTAGCTTGGGGGGATACAAGGACTAACAGATTAACAGTAGCCACTGGCAGAGGTGAAAGTGATTCTTGCACTGCCTCTATTTGGAATTAGCAGCAGCCTAGAAAACAAGATGCAGGATATTTCAAAGACTGCTGGGAGTCATTGCGGTACAAGTAAACACATGGATTGTGTTAGGGTAGCTAAGAATAGGAACAGGTCCATGTATACTTGGGTGTACACCAATGCTAGGAGTTTGGTAAATAAATTTGATGAATTTGAGGTATTGCTCAAAACATCAACGGCAGATATTGTTGGGATATCACAGACGTGGTATCACACAGATATAAGAAGTGCAGAACTGGAATTTGGGGAGTACAATGTATACAGAACGGATAGGAAGGGAGGAGGGGTTATGCTATGCCTTAAGAAACACAAAATCCAAGGAAGTGAAGCCAGTCGACATCGCTGGACAGTGCAGTGTCGAGTCAGTTTGGTGTGACATAAGCTTTGGGAGATCAAAATTGAGAGTAGGAGTGTGCTAAAGGCCTAATGACTCTGATGAGTATAATAAGAAACTGTACAGGGAAATAGAGTGGGCCAGTAAATCAGAGAGTCTTATGTAATAGGGGATTTTAATTTCCCAGATATTGAGTGCAATTTGTGGGTTGATCAATCACACACTAGCAAGGTTTTTGTGAATTTATTGGATGATTGTTTTCTACACCAGGATGTTCGGGAGGCAACTAGAGGGAGTAATACTCTTGATCTGATTATCAGTAGTGATTCTTCATGCATTAAGAATCTGCAGATAAGGAAACCACTAGGTGGCAGTGATCACTGTGCTGAAGTGGGATTTACTCAGAGAGGTAACTACCATCAGGGATAAAGGGAAGGGTTTTTTCTTTCGAAAAGGCCACTACGATGGTCTGAAACAGTATTTAAATTCTATACAGTGGGACCAACTGATGATGTTACCAACAGCAAACTCAAAATGGGAAGGATTCAAAGAACTTATCTTGGAAGCTACTAGGCTTTACATACCAACTAAGAAATATTGGTCAAGGTTTAGGC
Organism: Mastigoproctus giganteus; assembly: GCF_048544385.1. Classification (NCBI taxonomy): domain Eukaryota; kingdom Metazoa; phylum Arthropoda; class Arachnida; order Uropygi; family Thelyphonidae; genus Mastigoproctus; species Mastigoproctus giganteus. The sequence continues at coordinate 181,464,937 of NC_143579.1, read as the reverse complement.
CTAAATGGATGTCAGATGAACTAATGAGACATATGGCAGAGAAGAAAAATGCATGGGATACATATAAATTAATGGGTGACATGGAAGCCTATGATAGATATAAGCTGGTCTGTAACCAAGTTACAAAAGAGATCAGGCAGGCAAAGGCAGATTATGAGAAATCCTTGGCAAAGGATGCAAAGAATAACAGAAAAGAGTTCTTTACCTATGTAAACTCTAGTAGGAAAGGGATGAATCAGATTGGTCCACTGGATATTGATGGGTCAACAATTGAGGATCCTGCTCAGGTGGCTAACAGACTAAACGAGTATTTTGCATCTATATTCACACATGAAGAGTTATTCAGGAAGGGGAATGCCAGAGGTGAAGTAAACTCTGGCAGTGATCTACATGATTTTGTAATAACTGAGAGGAAAGTGTAGGAGAAATTGTTGAGGATAAACATAAAAAAGACACCTGAGGTGGATGGGATCTATCCAGTTATATTACAGGAGGCAGCAAAGGAAGTAAGCAAACTCTTAGCCATAATTATGAGAGCTTTGGACTCAGGGGAGGTACCCATAGAATGGAGATGTGCAAATGTGACCCCAATTCACAAAGGAGGATCAAAGGCGACACAAGTAATTATAGAGCTGTGAGTTTAACTTCTGTTCCAGGAAAATTAATGGAGGCACTGGTTAAAGAAGCACTGCAGGATTATGTAGACAAGACCTCAGTTATAGCTCTGACACAGCATGGTTTTGTTAAGGGAAAGTCTTGCCTGACCTATTTGATTGGATACTATGATGCAGTCACAAAAGAACTGGATGCAGGGAATAACTTTGATATTATATATTTGGATCTTAGAAAGGCTTTTGATACTGTTGCACATGGAAGACTCCTGCACAGATTGGAGCACTATGGCATTGGAGGCAAATTGCTGCTATGGATAAAGGGATGGTTGAGGGGAGAAGACAGAGTGGTAGTCAATGGACACTGCTCATCGTGGACTAAATGTTATTACTGGAGTCCCTCAGGGTTCACAGTGTTGAGTCCATTATTGTTTTCTGTATTTTATAAATGATAGTGATGATGGCATATTAAACTTAATGTCCAAGTTTGCAGATGATACAAAGGTTGGCAGGGTTGTTAAGGACACTGCTGACGCTATGCTGCTGCTGCTGCAACAGGATCTGTAAAAGGTTGATGGGCTGAGGAGTGGCAAATGAAGTTTAACATTGACAAATGTAAAGTACTACATATGGGAAACAGCAATCCCAGAGCAACGTATCAATTCTGTGGTACTACACTGACAGTGGTAGAGAATGAAAAGGACCCGGGGGTAATTGTGCAGGCAGATATGAAGTTCTCTGAGCAGTGCAGAAGGGCTGCAAGAGTAGCTCACGGTGTCTTGTCAATTATATAGATGAATTTTTCTAGCAGGGTTAAGGAGGTGATTATCCCCTTGTATAACGCAATGGTCAGGGCACACCTTCAGTACTGTATACAGGTCTTGAGGCCTCATTTCAAGAAGGATGTAGAGCTGGTGGAATGAGTACAGAGAAGGGCAACAAGATTAGTGAATGGAACAAAGGGTTCCTCTTACGAAGAAAGGCTTAAGTTTTGCAAATTGGTGTTTGGAGACTAGGCACCTGCGAGGCGATCTGATTGAGGTGTATAAAACTTTGAATGGTTTGAGCATGCTCAATGCCGATGGGATTCTTCCTCTTGTTCAGAATAATCACCTGAGAGAGCATAAATTCAGATTGTGGAAAGACAGATGTCGGATAGATGTGCGGAAATTTGCTTTTTAGATGCAAAGGAAGCAATATTTGTAATGTACTTGTGCCAAGAGAGATTAGAAGTCAGCGTAATCCCCAAAAGAGATATATCATTTTGCCTAGAAATCGGAGTGTCACCAAAGATAAGCATAGGAGCAGAAGAATCCTTTTTGCGAGATATAAGACAAGACTGAGTTTTAGAAGGTTTGAAATCAACTAAGTTGTCTTTGCCCCACTGGAGAATTACCTGAAGATCGGAATTTAACTTAGTTTTTTTTTTTTCCCCCCTTCACAAAAAGATTTCAAAATAATTACATTTTTATTGCAAGAGGCAAACAGCATTCAGGAGCTCATGCTTCTGAGTTAATGAAGGTACGCAGAAATGTTTTTACTTATCAAAAATCATTATAGCACAGCAGGTTAGCACAATGGTATTGGAGTTATATATAGAAAACAGCTATTATTGTATAATTTAAATAGAAATGAATAACTGCAGAAGTAACATTTTTCTAACTCATGCTTGTATTTGGTTAATCTCCAGTCTCCTTGTGTAAATAAAATTACAATGAGACTAACCTAATGGAAGCTATTCATACCTTACACAGAAGAAATAAAATTATCAAAAGGTTGCTTAACTCGCTGGAAAAGTAAAATAACTCCATAAATAAAACTGAAATATGAACGTGATGGTAGCATATATCCTTGATGTGTACATGTGACTAAAAATGCATACTGCATATGTGTAAAATATATACAGTGAAACTTCCCTTTAACGGACAGCCATGGGGAACGAAAATTTGTTCGTTAGAGAGAAGTGTCCGCTAACAAGAAGTCTGAGGGAGGAAAAAAAAAAGAAAGAAAGAAAAATCGTTAAGCGTTTAATGTAAAATTAAATTAAAATATATACAGATTTTGAACAATATTTTTGTAAATAATATACAATTACATACACAAGATATAAAGAAAAATCGTTAAACGTTTAATGTAAAATTAAATTAAATTATATACAGATTTTGCACAATATTTTTGTAAATAATATACATACAATCGTGCTATGCATATTATGACTTTATCTTAAGAAAAATGCATACAGTAATCACTTATTTTCTTCTGCACCTTCTTGAGGCTGATAATTTTGTTTTCAACATTTGAAGAAACCATCGAAAGTCCTTCAGTATCTTCTTCAGCGGCGAAAAACATTTTTAAACAATTGATTTGTGTGAGCCCTTCTATTTTCATCGGTGGTTCGTCGTTAATATGTTCTTCGACAGAATGACCTCCTTTCATTTCTTCATCCTCATGAGGAACTTCTTGAACAATATCGATGATAATGTCGTTGATATCTAGAGCACCATCTTCTGTAGTGAGGTTCGAGTCTATATCTTTGTAGCCAGGGTCACTTGTAGCTGAAGTATCGTACATTATCAATAGATGTTGAAGTTCTTGTTCTTCTTGGTGCTCCACATTGCTGTTCACAACTTCAATTTTTGCGTTTGAGAAGCCAGACTTTACAAAACAGTTCACGACAGTTTGTTTTCTAATTGCGTTTACTGAAGAGGAAATCCACTGAATCGCATCTAGGATGCTGATTTTCTTTGCAAGGTCACTCGCACATGTTACATCGTTCATGTTTGCAATGAGATGTCTTAAAACCTGTTTTCTGTAGTGAAGTTTAAAATTTTTTATTATCCCTTGATCCAAGGGCTGACACTGCAGATGTGTTTGGTGGCAGAAAAACGATTTGAATGTTGGACAATTCAATGTGTGGGTGAGATGCAGCATTACCCATGAAAAGAATAATTTTTCTGTTTTGACGAATCATGTTTTGGTTAAAGTGACTTATCCATTCGCTCATGATATCTCGTGTCATCCACGCTTTTTTATTAGACTTCCAGTCAACATTCAAAAGATTCAACTTTATGCCCTTGAAACGATAATTTTGTGGTTTTCCTATAACAAGAGGTTGTTCAAGTCTCCCAGCATATTTGTACACAATAGTACAGTCAAGCGTTCCTTAGAAATTTTTCCGCACTGGAACTTTTCGTTTTTTAGACTCTGTTTTTTCAGGAAGAGCTTTAAAAAACAATCCTGTTTCGTCACAGTTGTAAATATCCTTAGCTTCAAAATCACAACATAAACTTTCCAATTTAATGGTCCACTCTGTTACAACCCCAGTATCAACAGTAACCTTCAGTAACCAGTAACCTTCACCACTTACGGTTTTCCAAGAAATTTTATGCCAAGTTTTGAACTTGTCTAGCCATCCCACAGAAGCTTTGAACTCATTTACTCCCATAGATTTCGCAACCTCCAAAGCCTTTTCCCTAATAATAGGCCCATTAATGGGAATTTTTTTAGCACGTGCATGACAAAACCACTCATACGTAACATTGTCAATTTGAAGTCCAACAGTTTTTGGGAATGATTTTTGAAACAGATCATTTCCGTGTTGCCAAAATTGTTTGAGCGGTTCATTTTTTTCCCTTTAGGATGTCGCTTACCTGCGTCTTCCCGATTTTGAATTTTGCAGCGAGAATGCGAACACCATTTTTTTGCCGATCACAAGTATTAATGAGTTCGACTTTATCTTTTAAAGTTAAATGTTTACGAGAAGACATTGTGCTCTTCACACGACACTGAACAAAACTGTAAACTCAAACAATGAAAGGCCAACCAAATCCCCCCCCCCTGCACACACTGAATTCATCAGAAGTTTTACACGTGCCTTCAAATTCTTGAAAAAGGGTTTAGAACCGCGACGTAAACCTTGATAAAATTCAGAGAATTGGAAATAGAAAATAAACACACGATTGAGGCAATACATGGAAGAAAAGTTCCTAGAAAAAGGGCCGTGAGCTCTCCAGCAGTCCGTTATGGGGAGATCAAATTAAGTGCTAATCTAAAAAAAACAGTGCAGATTGCCTGTCCGCGTCCGTTACAGAGAATGTCCACTAGGCAGAAGCTGCAAACATGTTAAAACCAACAGAGGTGAGTTGGGGAATTTGAAAATGTCCATTGTAGAGAGATGTCCGTTACGAGAAGTTTCACTGTACATGTATTATATGTCAAATATGTTAGATACAGTACATAAAAACTCGAGAATATTTGATTCTTGGCTATTTTATTTTCAAAAGATGATGCTTAATGAAGTGGTGTAAATGTCTGTAAGATTGTGATGAGCACATATTTAATGTCCAGTGTAAAAAAATCTTTGTTTCCTGGAATCTAAAGTTCACAAATCAGATGTTTGTATATCCAAAGTTCACCATTCTATAAAATGCAGCAGCTTGATATCCAGGCAATCTGCTTATATTCACTTAATTGTTCGCCAGCTCTGTTGGCAAAATGCTTTTCCAATAGTGGCTCACTGGTTAAGTAATTTTTCTGTGACATGTTTCACCAGTCAATTGCTTTGTTATGTGCAATTTTATTTGTTGAAGTTAATATCAGAAATGCTTGTTAATATCTTAATCTAACCTGTTTACTTGCAAGCTGGGTTTCCTAGTAAAAATGTAGTGACCAGTGTTATCTATACTAAACACTGTATAGTAGGCAGTAAATCACTTGGGATTGAAAGTGATTTTAAATGAAATCAGTAGATAGCATCCTGGTGATAATAAACATTAGGTCACTGGTGCTAATCAATGGCCTAACTCAATACTCCTATCATATATAACACAATCACAGCTGAATCAATATCCAAGGCTCAGTTTAAAGTAAACTCACTAGAAAAATATTAAGTATGATACTCCAAATAAATTGTTTCATTATTTTCTGAATATCACAGTAAGGTTATTTAAAATATTTTGATAATCATTTGTTTTTCTTACTTTAGCTTCCTTAATAGATGTTAACTGTTTCTCACTTGCTTATATAACATTAAAAAAAATAAAATCCATAATTGCTTAGCAAAGCCAATATCTGTATAACAATAAGTAATTTTTTTCACAAGTATACCTTTTAGGGCCAGTTAACACATCAAGTAAATTCTTCATTCTGCTCAATTCTTTTTTTCTGTCTGAAAGAAATATATTCAAGTGTTTCAAAATAAATAGTGATTAAAAAGAAAATGAATACAATTATTACTTGTAATTACATTTATTTATGTTTATATATGACTCTTTCAGGGCTGGCACAATTTGAAATGAGTTTACTACAGACAGTGTTAGATTTTCAGGTGTTAAAGCAATATGGCATCCACATTTTGTTCATATATACATTATACAATGAACAAAACTATTCAGGCACACATATGCAAGCAGCTGCAAAAAGAGCCTTTAATCAAAAACATCACTGTACAATTTTATTCAAGAAATTACAGTTTATACCACAAATAATTATTATTTTTTAAATGTGTATTTTTATTTTAATAATTAACTGCTATGAACTTAATGAAACTAATAATGAAATATTACACTGGCATAGTAGGATCAAGTTGACCCCAGAGTCTATAGAAGTAATTCTCTAAGAAATATATACATACTTCACAAACACAAAAAACACCAAGCAGAAATAGCATCAAATGCATTTCACCTGAAATAAAAATACTAACAATAATAATAACATCATAAAAAGAAACTTTAATCCATGTAACATCAGACTATGCCTTACATGCCTAGTTATGCACTCGCAGCATGTAACTAGCAAATGGTACCTCCTTTGTTCTGCAAAAAATTTATTTTATACCTTATAACTTGTCATATACATAATGCCAAATACATTTGGACGAACTACACCCAAGAAGGAACCTGCACAGGTGAGATACTAATAACTACCCAAGACGATGTATTCTAAAAATTAACGTCTTCTTAGGATTTATTCCATTATTATGACAGTTCTCCTCAACCTAACATCAAAAAGTCATTCCTTTATTTATTTTTTTTATCTTCCCACAAAACTAACCACAACACTGAACATGAAATAGAACACAGGCAATTTCAAGCACATACAGCGTAAAAAAAAATATATATTTCAGTATTAGCAGATATTAATGATAGCAATCAGAGATAAAGCCAAGAAGAATTATAGCACTCTGCATGGTTTTCAATATTTGTAAACTAATAACTGTTTTTAATTCAGTTTTTTTAAGCTGATTTCAGAAATTTTATTCATTTTTTTTCCCTATCACGTATCGTTTTTTTTTTTCACAAATCACTTAAGTTAATGTCATGAGTTGTATTATCGAATGTATTAAGTTAGGAGTGAATACTGGGAATTTGTAAACTAAATATTTGCATGTTGGCAATGCTGCCTTCAGTCATTTTTCTTGACCTTGACAGCTCCATGCAGCAGTGTTTATCAGTGTGAATTCAGTTTATTTTTGAGTGTTAAAACATGTGCTAAATTTGAGGTATTGCTCAAGGCATCAAAGGCGGATATTGTTGGGATATCAGAGACGTGGTGTCACACAGATAAAAGGACAGAACTGGAATTTGTGGAGTACAATGTGTACAGAAAGGATAGACAGGATAGGAAGGGAGGAGGGGTTATGCTATTAGTTAAGAAACACACAAAATCCAAGGAAGTGAAGCCAGTCGGCATCGCTGGACAGTGTAGTGTCGAGTCAGTTTGGTGTGACATAAGCATTGGGAGATCAAAATTGAGAGTGGGAGTGTGCTATAGGCCTAATGACTCAGATGAGTATAATAAGAAACTGTACAGGGAAATAGAGTGGGCCAGTAAATCAGAGAGTCTTATAATGGGGGATTTTAATTTCCCAGATATTGACTGGAATTTGTGGGTTGGTCACTCACACACTAGCAAGGCTTTTGTGGATTTATTGGATGATTGTTTTCTACATTATCCAATAAAACCACAAAAGCCTTGTTCCATGTTCAGGAGGCAACTAGAGGGAGTAATACTCTTGATTTGATTACTCCCAGTAGATAGATTTTCATGAAATTTTATTAAAGTCAGACCAATACAAATCCAACAATCATTATTATTATTTATGCACAGTGTTGGACAAAAAAACTGCATCACCTTAAAAAAAAGTAACATCTGTAGTGAAATGTATAAGATATTGTTTGATTACAGTAATTTTGTTTGTCGTAAAGTAAAGGTATTGTGTCAGATAATGATTCTATTGCATTAGTCATTTCTATAAATATGGCGTTGAAAGGGAATACAAGCTCATTAGTATGCTGTTTTGGGTAGGTGTAAGCATGGCTCCATATGTTCAGTTGACACCAAGAAAAAAAAAAGTGTAGCTGTTGCTCTGGCCAAGGAAGGGCCTTCCACGCATGCTATCGCTGATAAAATAGGCTGATAAAATTGGGCAACTGTATATCTAGAAGTTGATTAACTATGCCAGGTCGTTGCAAGGCTGTAATTGCAGCTCGAGGAGGAAAACAAAATATTAAGGACTTATTTTGCTGATTTACAGTACATAATACTATTACGTTAACTTGTCATTTCAGTTTGTGCCCGTAAATGCAATAAAATGTGTTTGGTTGTCATGATTGCCATTTGCATGATTTCTCATATTTCTGTTAATTACGCATTTTACCCTTTGGGAAGATATTTATGGCAATTAGGTATATAAGGCGGAGTCTTTTTATTGGATTTCATTCACAGAGATATATATCCCATCTAACAAATGCATTTCGAACGTTTCTATAACCCACAATGCCGTGCACATTATTTGTAAAATTCACAAGTGATGCAGTTTTTTTTGTCCACCACTTTATATCATATAGGCCATTCATATACCATATATTATAGCTGAAGTGCTGGATATTAAGTTTGTTGCTGGTTTGAGGAATGAATGGTTAATGTGATGCGATGGATGTACAGAAACAAAATGTTCTGAGTTCCAGAACAAAATCCCTTGCTTTTTGCTTGTGGGTGTGTTTTAACCCTTTGCCTGTCCCGTGCATCACATGTGATACACATGACGTATTTTCTATACGCTTGTGCATCACATGTGATACACACTTACTGGAGTTTTAAATACGATAAATTTTCGATCTAAACGTGTTATAGTTTGTCTTCCAACTCAGTGTGCATCACATCTGATTCACAAAGTGCAAGAATGTGAATTATCTGAAATAATATGGTGGAGTTACTAAATATATAAAAAAACATACAAATATAAATAAAGTAGCTTTTATTTCTCATTCAATACACTACATAATATTATTTATGGTATTCATTGAAACAAGATAGGCAAAATGATTTGTCACATTCGACACATTCTGTTGAGACTTGTTTAGATTTTTTCATTGCTTCTTTGCGATTTTCCTTCGATATGATTGTGTAACAACGATACCTTCTCCGAACGAGTTTTCCATCTTCTCTTCTTGGTATATTTCATAATGTGTCATATGGGATGCACACATCCTTGCATATCCTTGGTCCGTTACATGTACCCTGACCTACTAGATATGTAAAAAATTACTCTAGAGAGTAATTTTTTACATATCTAGTAGGTATGTAACATAATAAAAGCAACTATTTTGCTTTTATTATGTAACTATTTATTATGTAACTTTATAAAAGTAACTATTTCAAACGAACGTACGGCTTAGTACATGCGAAATATATGTGGACAGGCAAAGGGTTAAATAAACAAATTATTACTATCTGCCTACATGCTTGAAATGCAGTACGTTAACTAACTGGTAAAATTTTGTTCCCTGATTATGTAACTTCACTGAAGAGGAGTCCAGTAAACTAAGACATTCTTTTTAACCATCTGAAGTATACCCCACCTCAAGTTGTTTATCATCTCCCTAATTCAGAGAAAATGCATATTTCTATCAGTTATCATTTGTACTTACCTTCATCTTTATCTATCCGAGAAATCATCCTTTTAAGTGGCTCAATATATTTGGAAAGTTGCTTGAGTTTTTCATGATATGCTTGATCATCTGCAGCTGCTTGAGAGGCAGGACTTGGAGTTGCTGTACTTGCTGCTAATTAAAGCAAAATGGAATCAATAAAGGCCTTCTTATAAGACAAAAAAAAATTCATCAAAATTTAGCCAGCAAATGACATGCAGTTTTAATTTGTCAAGATACCGTTCAAAACAACTAAGATCTCAACCATAAGAACATAAAAACAACTATGTAATGTTAAAGTCTGGTAGCAATTGTCATTTGCATGATAAGTTCCTTGAATCCTTACAACAAATTGCCATTTACTATAGCATTATTTAATAAAATATCAATTTAGTAGGATTAAATGGGTAACAATGAAGCTTTTCTTTAAAATATGCATTTTAAACTTTAGTGATAACAATTTTTTCAGGTGTATGTTTGCAATGGATATTTCTGTTAGAAAGATGTTTTGACTAAGGTATAAGTATTAAAAATCCCAACCACAACACAAACCAATATATAATAGGTAAAGATTAGTATACAACTGAAGTGACTGTTCGGAGAAAATGTATAAATGTATTTGCTAAAGTTTCACTTCATTTCAATTGTTTTTGCAAATCATTAAAGTAACTGTTTTAAAGTACTGTAAATAAAGGCAAGCCACTTTTTATGATTAAAATTTGATATTAACTTAGGTTTGGCAGCTGCTGAGAAAAAGGAAATTTAGTAAAGAAATAAGTTGTTCATCAGAATACACCTAAAAACAGACACCAAAACTTCATTAAATTTATTTTAAGGATTCAAGGAACTTTTTGCTTAAGTACAAATCCTCTGAGTAACAAATGTCAGGGGAAGGATATCAATTAAATGTGCTTGATCACATCAATATGGTTGTAATAAATGGGTAATTTTTCTTTTTTTTTGTCATAAAGAGAAGTTTAATATTTTGATAACAGAAATTTCCTTTGTAAGTATAACTGTGTTACTAAATTGTTAAATGGCCACTGCCATATGTTAATTCTGGGTTAACAATGCTTTTCTTTTTGCAAAGGAGTAGAAATGTATATCCAAACTTTTTGTAATTACATTTAAAAATCAGAATATAATATTTACTTGTGTCTCTGGCTCTAGTCTTTCTGTTTTAAGTTTTTTTATTATTATTTTTTTTTATATTTTATGAAAATACCACACACAAAACATATTTCTATTTATGGTATTATAAATACACCAAAAGGTCATTAATACTCTTTTGAGTCAAAGATTAACTGATCAATAGCCAGGATGCATGTGTTTTCAAATTCAGCAGTCAAAACTACATCACCCGCATGTGAAATAAACCTTCCTTATCCAAGAGAAAAATAATAAATATTACAAAATACTACCCTGTGGAATTCTGACCACTGTAGTTCAGAAACTGAGGGGTTTTTTTTAATAATGAAACCCTCAAGCACAGAAAAGGTACTAGAACCCACACTACTTAGTACTGTGCATAGGTTAAATTTTAGAAAACAGATGATATTTGTTGACATTAGACTTGAATTTCAGTAGATTTTGATTTTCAGGAAATACAGATGAAGAAAGGTTGTTACAAAAAACAGGAGGGATAAATGAGGAAAATGAAAAATTAGTTCTGTGCATTTGGAGTTGCAAGAAAACACTGAACATTGAAGAAACCAGCATTAGTTGAGAAGTAAGAAGGCACAGAGGCAGCCACCATCACCTACAGTGATGTAGTTAGAGAGAAAATTGGCCAACCAATTGCAAAAAAACATGGCAAATTACAACATGGGAGCTTGTTTAAAAAGTTTTCATGCTAAACATGATCAAAAGCCATGGAAATGCAGAAAGCAACTACTTGAGTTTCAAATGCAGCTTAAGAGCTGATGGCTAATGGATTTCTCCATTACTCTGGAAAAAAGTAGAGGTTAAGTCCAATGGGATGATGATAATAGGAAGGGAGGATCTACCACCCATTTTAGAAACTGGTTAGATATGAGCAAATTTCGATGCAGAAGAAGAAAAAACACCAGTAAAATAAGGAAATGCAAAAAGCGACACAAAAGAGGAGCAAGGTTTTGGAAACATGTGTGACATGTCATTAGGACTTGAAGCTTTCCAGCAATGGTCCTAGTGGGATCCAGTCATTAGCATGTTCTGCCACAAAAAATGCACATCCCATTGACTGTAATGCTGAAATTTGGCTGCCATTAATAATTCAATATGTATGCATCAGGTTGAACTTGTAAACTCTTCTAGCCTTAGCCATCTAAGGGAATAAACCTAAATTTATTTATTTATTCTTGTGACCAAGATTGTTCAGAATTAAATAAACCTACTGAGGCTGTGGATCGGGCTAGTGGGCTCTTGGCTGCTGTATGAAGCCTTTTTAAACTAACTTGAAGTATGGCTAGCACTGACATTACAAATGTAGGTGAAGAGTCCATACTTTAGCTAAGGGTTCTCCCATTAATTCTCATGTGGTAAACCTTGTGATGGATCTCAAAATCTAACCTCTTTCCCCAATACATATGGAGAAGGTATACTGATGACCAGGGCAACAAAATAGCATATTTAGCTTACTCCAATAGCAAATCTGATTCCTAAAATTCACCACTAAAATCGAGAACGATCACACCCTCCCTATCCTGGACATTATAGTAAAAAGAGTATAGCCATACTTAGTAATATCAGCCTATCACAAATTCATATGCAGGACAGTATACTAATTACAAATCACAGCTGCCTAATGATAGTATTGTCTGGGCAATTATGAATAGAACTTTATCGCACTGTTCAAACAAATCAGACAAACAGAAGGAAATCAGCAAGGTGAAAGCAGATCTTAGTAAATGGGATTACCCAGAATGAACTCAAAGTACATTGTGAAGTACTTAAAGTACTTAAAGCGAGAACTCAGGTAGTTCTCGCTTTACGAGTTTTTTTTTCTCCAAAGCGTCAAGTATCAACAAAATCGAAAATATGAACATTAATTGCAAAAAATGAATGTTAAACATTCATAAATACCACATTTCAAACCACACGCGTAGCTATACATTACAGTGTACCTAGCTTTATGATATTAATCTGTTCCAAAGACACTATCGTAATGTGAACCCAATAACACATTGTTTTTTGGCAATTCGTTCCACGACCTCAGAAGTTGAAATTTTTGTTTTTTGGCAATTCGTTCCACGACCTCAGAAGTTGAAATTTTTGCTATATAACTCTCTAAAAGGTCATTTTTATAGGGAAAATTGTATTAGTTACCAATTCAAATAATTAAAATGCACTACACTCTCATCGTTATCATATGTTCTGTTATAAGAACCAAATTTTGAATGCCTTTGCGACATTTTTCTAAAGCACATTTCTGGAGGTCACGACCATAAAACAATTTGCACTTTACAGTTTATTTGGCTTTTCTGTTACTGAAAGCAATTAGTAAACTCGATCTTCTTGCATTTGTGAAAATACAGATAGCTGGAATTTTGTGTTTTTTTGAATTATTATGATGAAATGTGTTTCCCCTTTACTGAAATTTTCAATCGTATAAAAAACAAATTTTCAGAATCTTCTCTTCATTCCTTTTTTTTTTTTTAAAGCTTCGTAAACCTGTTACTCCGTGCAAATTGTGTTAGTTGCAATTTGTGCGTTCCGTTAAAAAATGCTTATGCATGCTACTGAAATTTATAATGAAAATAGAAGACTATCTTGGAAACAAGAGCCACTTGAAGCATTTCTGAAGAAAACGACTCCTTGTGCAACAAACCAATGAGTGCCGAGCCAATAATAAGTGGTCAACGAGTGTGCATTTAGTCGATGGTGAAGAATAAACATTCTTTAAAATTTGTAAGTCATAAATAATTTCTTTATTATTATAATTTGCTTGATTTTACAGGCTATGTTTTAATTTCTTTGGATATATCAATCATTGTTTAAACAAACTAATTAGCTAACTAATTTCATTGTTGATAACGTAACCCCTATTTTTAACCTTATGTCTATGGAAAATAAATTCCCGCTTTGCGAGTTTATGCTTTATGAGCGTGCGCTAGAAACGAATTAACTCGTAAAGTCAAGAACTACCTGTATTGGGAATTGTTCTTAACTCAGGCACATAACGAAAACGTAACACACAGAGTTTATCTCCTAGAAAAGGAACCCCATCTCACCAGCACTGTTCATATTCTTTTTTTACCTCAGCATACCACAGGGTATAGCCAGAGCCCTGTGAGGCTATAATAATCTTACTGTACACACACACACACACTTGGCAGAAAACTAGAGAATGCCTCCACCTCCAAAATGCCTGTATCACCTATGAAGAGGAGAAAGGTCGTTTACTACGTTCCCTGTAAGGATTGTAGTGCTACATCAAGGCTATAAGTTCTATGGAGGATAAACTAAAAGACCACTGTGATGCATAAGACTTTTAAGATCTTCTCCAGGGTGATGATGCATGCAGATTACAACCACCAGCAGATCTTAGTTACATGCATATTTCTGAGCCTTTGGGATGCCCTCCCCACATCTCCCATTCTTCATGATTCTCTTCCACCAGCATTGCCATGGTGACTAGTTGTTAACTTTTCCTTTCTCTTCCCCACTACTTCACTTACTTTCCCACAGGAATAATGTCACTCTCCTTTTCCAGTCTTCCTCCATTACCCAAGACTTTGCACCTAAGTGAACTAAAAGTCACCTACACCTAATACTAGCCACATTTTAATTTAGTTGAAAAAGGCTTTATTACCAGACCAAATGTATTAGTAACTCACCACAGGCATCCACATTACATAGTGTATAATCTTTCTGACTCCTCTACAAGAAAGTGACTTGACCGAATCAGAGTAATGTGTATGTGGCGGCATTTTCAAGGAGCTGGGTATATTCTTGCTGGGTGCATGCCAAAAATTACTTCGTACATGTTCCCCTGCCCTCTACTTTCATTTCACAAATATGTGGTCTCAGTTTCAATCTCAATGATGTCCCTTTCCACCTACAGTATGCGAAGCCCCACTTATTTTTTCTGAAATAATCCCAATTATCGGATGCCTCAAAAACAGCTCATCCCAGTTGTCCTAATTATTCGCTGTGTGATTCCTTTCACTTCAACAGTTCCGATATTCTCTGTCAGACATCTAGTAATTTGGAATTTCCTCTTTTTGACCTTCTCTGGCTTAAAATCTCTCTACTCTCATTCTATCAAATGCATTTGCTACCTCTATTGATCTCCCAACCAATTACTTGGAACTCTGACTTCCTTTCTTTGAACATTACTTTCTCTAGTCAACCTTCCTAATAATGAGGTAATTTTTCCTTGGCAATTTTAATGTTCAGAACTCTGCTTTTATTTTTTGAATTTCATTTTTGTCCTTCCACCGCTGACATGCTCGAGAGTATGCAGGATGCTCTCCTTGGCAGGTAGTACAATTTGGCTTAGAAGCTAAACATGCCTTGCTCTCATGATCTTTAACACCACAGCAAGCACAGGCAGGGAAGCTACAACAAGCTGTTTGAGAATGGCCATACTTTTGGCATGTTTTTGTTAGGATGAGAACTTGGGTAGAGACAAGATTACCATCCTTTTGCATCGATATTCTCTTGACAGATGCCACTCCTTGGTCTTTCAATTCAGGGCAGATCTCTTCTTCAGAGATATGAAGAAGGTCCCACTCTGATATGACACTTTTTTTTTTTTTTAAGGAGCATTAGCAACTAAGGCCATATTGCTCTGGGATATGCGGTGGTCATTTCCTGACCTTTCCGCATCCTCCATTTTTGTGGGCACAGGCTCGAACCCCGGTCTAATCAAGAAGCGTGTGCTAAGCACTGCTGCTCCTGCCCATCGAGGTGCCTCATGACACCTCCCATAAAACTCTGAAGAGTTCAGAGTTTTATGGGAGGTGGCAACAATGGGTATTCCGCCTATCGATGTAGATTTCAAGATTTTTTTCCGGCATGTTTTGTATTTACTGCTTCAACTAAAATGTCTCAGGAACGCAGCCATTTAACAGATTTAGAGAATCCTGCCATCCTTTCTCTGGATGAAGGATGACATCTTCCTGATTGATTGCTCTCTGGTGGATTGGAGAATGAGGAAAAAGTGGGTCACAGATGGTGTTTTACGCTCAGTTCTGGCTCTTTTAACAGAATTAGTTTTGTTTTCATCTGATTGGTTAGGTAGGGGCCTTGCTGGAGCCCTCAGAAGAAATAGGATTTAAATTACTAATATGAGTAAGATAACAATTTCCAATGCCCTAAGTATGTCATCCACCACGGAATCCTACGAGGGGATGCCCACTAGTGAGCTAGCACGTACTGCGTACATGAATGGGATGTCAAGTTCCCTTCGGAGAACCATACCCACGTTTCCAATAAGCGTTAATCCTTCCCAGGACAAAAAGGAAGGGATACTTATTGGAACTCAGTTGACTCTAGCAGTAAGAACCACCCACCCAATTGATCCCAGTCAGGCCGGTCCGGGACCTCCTGTATTGTCGAAGCAGGGGCCAAAGTGGTGTATTAAGGCTGGGCCCCTCAAACACCAGGATCCCCCTTTCTGAGTTTCCACTGGTCACGGTGCATGGCTGCACACGTTGGATTCTAATGATGTAACCCTGGAACCAAGGTATAGTCATTAGATCCCAGTGATGCTAATCTGGAAGGCCAGCAGCATCACTGGGAGGCCCCTCACTGTGTACAGGTGCGCACACCAAGGGATTTGAATAGGTAACATCATCTTCAAAGTTTGTAAATCATAATCACGCTCCAAAATCAAGTGTTGCTGCTGTTGCAAAAATCATTGGGCAATTAAGATATATGCAAAACAAATAATCTGCCATGTCAGATTATTCAAACTAACAGTTTGCCATCCCTCAACAGATTCAGCTGTATATGCGAACAAAAAACACTGTGAAAGAAAATAAAATTGGTGAGAAAAGCTAAATGACCAGTAGAGCCAAAATCATTGGTGAAATTGATATTTCAATTGCTTTGTGTGAAACATTAAATGGTGAGTTATTTATGATTAGAGATTCCGTATTGAGAGAGGAAAGAATTTTTTTACAACAAAGCAGTAGTTCAATGTTTATCACAGGCTCAATGATTATCGATGATATGTTCAAAACTGTTCTCAAAATTCTTATCAGCTTTACATTATACATGCACCAGTTGTTCTACCAATTACCGAATTTTACCCTTAGTTTATGTGTTAATGACCAACAAGAGTGAGGAAAGTCAAACGTTTATTTCAAAATTTGACTGAATTTGCTGAAGAAAATTAAATTGAACTGAAACTACAGACAGTATTAACTGATGAAGAATTTGCTGCAATAAATACTTCAAAAATGAATATACTGATGTATCAAACAAAGTTTGTTTCTTCCACCTGGAGCAGTGTAGTTGGAAAAAGATCCAAGTGAGTGGATTGGCATCTCAATAAGGCACTGACAAAGAGTTTAGCTTGATGCTGCACCATTTGTTTGCCTTGCCACTTATTCCAACTGATGAAATTCCAGAAGCACTCAATGTTCTGAAGCCCTGTTTGCGAACAGAAGCTAGTGATGTGATTGAGTGGTTCGAAAACAATTATATTTGTGGAAGAATAAGGTGGTATTTGTGTAATGGTACTGCTTTTTGTGCACCACCATTGTTTCCAACAATTTGGTGGTCCAGGTATAACTCCACAGAACTAGGAATTCCATGTATCCAAAATACTGTTTAAGCTTTTCACAGAAGATGGGAGAATTGGATGTGTACACATTGGCATCTACAGTATCATCGAAGAATTCAAAAGAATGGCAGCAAATAGATAACTAAGTTGAATGCATACTACGCAGTCAATCCTGTCCAAAGCAGAAGGCAATGATTGAAAAAGAGAATTTTGAATTTTTGTGAAAATAAATTTGTGCTGGACCACCTTTGTGGAATTGCTCAGTGTTTCATTCTAATTAATAATATTGTTAAATTAAGTTAATTTAGTTTTTAGATTACAGTTATACAGTTTTTTTTAGATTACACTTATATGTTATTCAAAAATGACATTTAAATATTTAATTATTTTAAATAATTAATGACATTTAGTGTGTCTAACAGCCATAGAAACAATGTATTCATTAAATGATTATGTCCTTTAATTTAATATAGGTCCACAATCCCTTATTCAAAACCCTTGGGGGCCAGATGTGTTTTGGAATTCAGAATTTTTTTTTGGATTTCAGAACTGGAGTATGGCACCTATACCATATACAGTCAATTCCGGTTATTTGGGACACATTGAGATTAGTGCATTTTGGCCTGATTAAGCGGCTGCCCCAATTATTCGAATTTTCACATAAAAAAAGGCAAAAACACAATGGACTCCCTCTTTACAATTGGTTCACTGTACAATCAAATCACATTACGATGGAGTCATCGTAGTACCGTTCATTATACGATGTGTAGCGTCAGTTAAGTGAATTGAATTTTAATTTTATTAAACAGCGATCTAATTAGCAAAAATTTACTCTTTATTACCATACCAATTAAAAAATTAAATGATACGTGAGAATCGGAAGAATATACGTGATAATCGGAATAATTAATATGTACATACTAACTAGTTGACATTTCTGTTCACTGACATTTGTGGGTGGGGGTTAAAATTTAAAACAATAAAAAGATAAGCAATCAATAAAAAAGAACACGGCACACACAAATTGCAAGTAATACGATACGCACAAGTGAGAACAGACTAACAAGTTACGAAGCTTTCAAAATAGAAATGAAGAGAAGATTGGGAAAATTAATTTTTTTATATGATTGAAGATTCTATGCAAGTGTAAACCCATTTCACCATAATAACCCACAGAATTCCAGCTGTATTATTGCAAATTCCATAAGATCGAGTTCACTATCTGTTTATGATAGATTGCACTAACAGAAAAGCCCAATAAACAGGTGACTGCTAATTGTTTTTATTGTTTTATGGTTGTGACCTCCAGAAATCCGACTAAACAGGCCAAGGCAATCGTAGGGTAATCTCCAGTGCTGTGGTCTCCTGCCCTGATTACACGGCATGTTGCCCCAATTAAGTGAAGTAAACCCTGGCTATTTTCTCGATTAGGTTCTGTTTTTTAAGAATTGCCCCAAAAAATGTCTACCCCGATTAACCGGTGGCCCAAATAACCAGAATCCACTGTATTACCATAACACCCTAGCAGGATCTGTGACAGCATCCCATAAGCAAACCTTATGAACATTCATACTGAGTGGGACAAACAAAGACTATAAATAGTATCACAATTTATTTGCGCAGTAATAATCTACTAAATGAAATAGTGGATATATATATACAGGTGACCCCAGCTTAATGCTGATAATTCGTTCCATAAAGACAGAACACCAAGTGAATCCGCACTAAGTGAGCGCCGCATTCCCATAAGGTAACATATGTATTTGTGAGTTGCGGTTGGTGCCATAGGATATTTCTTAATCAATAATAAACAGTAGTGAAAAGATGCACAAATGTCAGTCAAAATATTTAATTTTCAAATATTTGTACATATAAAATATTCTGCATTACATACATATATAATTATGTGGTATCCAAATTAAACTTACAATTCCAATTAAAATCATGAAATATGTGTCGATTTTGGGTTGAACTTTGGCCCTCTTCCAAATAAACTAAAAGGGTATTAATTTTAAATCCCCCGCAGCGTTACCACCAACAATAAAGTCAACCAATCCTTCACCGCTTTGAAACCTGGCATGCTTTTTTTCTTCTTTCAATATGAAACTTCTTTTAGGAATTCGTTTCCACAAAAGTCCTGCTTCATCTATGTTAAAAACTTGTTGAGAAGTATAACACATAATATCCCTCTTCAATAATTTTAACAAGTTCTTTTTTGAAAGTTTCGGCTCCTTCTGCACTTGCGGCTTCTCCCTGGATTTTAAATTTATTCAACCAGCCCTTACTAGTTTTAAATGGTTCCACATTTTTTTTTTTTTTTTTAGGTGAGTTTTCATTAGATTATCTATCATATTGGCTAATCTCTCTCTCTTTCTCTCCTTTTTTTAAATAATATTTAACTTAACTGAATTCTGCATTGGATATTATCTTCAAAAAATTAGTCTTTCCATTTCAATCCTAATAGCCGGCCTAGCCCTAGTTGCTTGCAGTGGAACAGCTATCTTTCCCACTGCTAAAACTAATTCTTTATTTTTTTTATATAATTGTTCTTACAGTTAAACTTGCAAGTCCTAAATTATGGCACACATCCGCTAGTCTTTGACTGGAATCGATTCGCTTCAAAACGTCTAATTAATTTTCAAATTCAGTCTTTTTCTTACATTTATAGTCTTCGTACTGCACTCAGACGTTGTTGTTTTTTCATTCTTATCGGCTATTATTAACTCTTCGAAAATGTAACTGCGTTGGTTGCATTAATTATGATACAATGTTCAAGTAAACTGTCCGTTTTGCACGATGTCTAATACGGTACTGAATGACTAGACTTCGGTTAATGCACATAATGCAAATATTAACAGCAATATACTTGATCATTTTTTAAAATGTTGATCTCGGAACTACGTAACATGTCACTGTACTGCAATTAAATTAGCGTGCGACAAAATTTCACTGAGCGTGGAAAAATTTCTCAAGTCGGCATGGGAAACATTTTAATGCTGTTTTGCTATTCATTTTCAAGCTATCGACTCCGTCAAATTCATTAAATGTGCCAAAAATGCAATCTGTAAAAGAGCGTTATAGTGATCTGTGACAGCGTTATAGTCAGATACGGGTTATAATATAAGAACAGCGTTATAGCGAATCAGCGTAAAGCGAACCACGTTATAACGGGGGCCTGCTGTATATAAACTTAAGTGAGAATAGTGATTAAAGATGTATGCTTTACCCCCCTTTTTTTATGCAAGATTCAGTTTTCAATTATTTCAAACATTATTCAAATATAATGTGTATATATATACAGAGTGTCTCAAAAATATTGGTACAAACATTTAGGGGAGGTAGGTAACATCTAAAGGAATGTGAATCGCATAGGAACCAATAACCGAAAACGTCACCGTAAGGCGGTAGACGGCGCTGTTCACCAGTTCGCGAGAGGGAAAATTACTGGTTTACTCGTTCAAGCAGTAGTCGCCGCACGAAGAGCATGCATCGATATATGAACTATGAGCTGGCAGACAGATTAGCAGAGGTCAATGGATGAGCCGCTCAACGAAATTATGGAGAACGCTTACCAGACAGACATGTACCGGACCACCGTTTGTTTGCACGTGTGCATCAAAATTTGTGAGATTATGGGTCATTTAGAGGAAACAGGAGTACTGCGGGCAGACCATGTTCAACACGAACTCCCGCCATAGAAGAAAGTGTGTTGAATGCCGTCCAGAATAATCCTACTACCAGCACATGTGCCATTGCCTCTGCCCTAGAAGTGTCTCGTTGCAGTGTACAGCATGTCTGGCACGACGATTCCTTACACCCCTTTCATCCCCAAAGGGTTCAGTTAATGCTCCCCCAAGATCATCCTGCACGTGTGGCTTTTGTGCAGTGGTTTCTCCAAGAAAGTGTTCAAGACTTGAATTTTCCAGCCTATGTTTTGTTCACGGATGAGGCTTATTTCATTTGGGAAGGCTTATTCAATCAGCACAATGCTCATGTGTGGGCTCACGACAACCCACACGGTGTGCGCCCCCATGTGGCACAACATCGCTTCGCAATAAATGTGTAGCAGGTATGGTCGGTGACTGCTTAGTCAACCCATACCTGTTACCATCCCGCATGAACTCCGCTAAATATCGGATCTTTCTTGAACAAGTTCTACCAGGGTTACTTGAAGATGTTCCAGCAAATGCGAGATGCAACATTTGGTTTCAACATGACGGGGCATCTGCCCATTATGGAAGGTGTGTTCGTGACCATTTGAACAGGCGTTTTGGGCATCGATGGACCCGTTGCCTGGCCCCCGCGCTCACCTGATTTATTGAGCCTTGATTTCTTTCCGAGGGGTGCCCACAAATCTATCGTGTATAAATCACCTGTGCAGACGGAAATGGATCTCGTGGCGAGACTCGTCTGCACTGCTGCTACTGTCAAAGAAACTCCAGGTGTGTTCGACCGTGTCCGCCAATCCATGCTGCATCGGTTGCATGGTCGGTGTCACGCTTGCATTGCATCTCATGGTGGAACCTTCGAGCATCTGTTGTAACATCATGAAATGCATCCATCGTTAATATTGTCAAATAAATGTTTGCCACTAATTAATACTGTCTTGTGTCATTTCTGCTTCTTGCGCCTCTGCTATTACTTTCCTGTGATGTTTCCGGTTATGGGTTCCTATGCGAATCACATTCCTTTAGATGTTACCTACCTCCCCTAAACGTTTGTACCAATATTTTTGAGATACCCTGTGTGTGTGTGTGTGTGTGTGTGTGTGTGTGTGTGTGTGTGTGTGTGTGTGTGTGTGTGTGTGTGTGTGTGTGTGTGTGTGTATACACACCATAAATATTCTAGTACAGTTCATTTCTAAGGAAAACATTCAATAAAACTTTAAACATATACAAACTAAACTAATACTTGTAAATATACATCTTCCTTGAGGAACTTGGAGAAGAGGGTGCATCAGCGTTGTCATCAGCTTGGTGTCAGACAAATGAAGATGGGTCAGAAACAGGATTTGCAAGTGATGAAGCAGCACTATGAGAGACAGCCTTTTTTTTTTAAGAACATCCAGTGTCAGTCTCATTAGCATTGGTCCTAATTAGACTACTGTAAAAGTATAAATAGGCAAAATTTGCAGCCAATAGCTTGGCCAGAGACCAGAATGCCAACTAACATTCGGACAAATTTTCTACTTTTTGCTTGTTCAAAATCTAACTTGGATTAATTAATAAGTGTCTTTCACTTATTGCACACTCCGGTGTAGACAAAAAATGAACCTGAGATGCAAGCCAATTACAATATGCAACATTCTTATCTTAAACAGCCTTAGCGCAGTATTGGTAACCCAAAGTTTAGATAAAGGATGAGATTTTAAGGTGGAGTGCGGAATAAAGGATTTCATCCCTTTTTTCTGACAGAAAAATTTCATTGTAATGATCTGAGCAAACACTGACATCAGAAGACTTAGAACAGTAATCCGATCACAGAAAAGAAGAATAGGTATCCCACAGATCATTCCATTTTACATTCTTGTAATGCTAAAAAACAAGATGCTTCAGAATGGCAATGAGAAAAAGGCTCAAGCATAGAAGAAACCATCAACAGGTTGTGATCTGAGGTGCCTAGAGGACCACTGACCTGAACCATGTACTTTGAATGGTTGTTCATGAGAAAACGATGAGTGTTGTGTGTAGTTAGGACTGTCCGGTATTCTGGTAGATAAATTAACAATCTGTGTGAGGTCATTAGTAATTGCAAAGGCCTTGTCATCTTGACCAGCTGGGTCCATGTGACTAGAAAACGGAAGCCAGATGGAATGTAGACACTAATATCACCAAGGAAAATTACCTCACTGTCAGGAAAGCTGGACTGAAGGCAGTCGACTTTCCAAGAAAGGAAGTTCAAGAGTTCTAAGTGATTAGTGGAGTTGGGCAAATGAGAGGCAGCAGATAAATCTGACAGAATAGTGTAGAGCAGTGGTCTCAAACTGGCAGCCCGCGGGCTGCATCCGGCCCTCGAAGCAATTTTACACAGCCCGCGAATACATTTCAATTATGTATTTGTTGTAAATACTGTGCTTATAGTTTTAGAGACATAGAGATATGGACAATGTGTGCAACTGCTATTGAAGGAAAAAGAGATAGAATGAATAGGTTGGGGCTTTGTCTTGGTCACTGTATGCTTGTATGCCAGGCCACGTGACTGTGGTAAGGTGGGAGAACTTCCCACGTCGGTACAATCAGTAAATTTAGTTCACCAGCCAACAGTTGGTGGCGCTTCAGTATTCTGGTGTTTCCAATTTTTTCTATTGAGTTGGTACTTCTGATATATATTTTCCTTGGGTCAGTCACTAGTTGGTTAGCTGTATGCACAGCTGCGCAGTTCATATTGCTATATAGAGGGAGACAAACTAATGTACGGCAATTTGAAGTAATTGCCTTATAAAACCTGTTTATTTGTGCTTGTTGTTAGATCTACAATGTAGATATAATAATAAACGATAGGTATTGATATAATGTAGATTCTACATTATATCAATACCTATCGTTTAGAATTGTGCGTAACTTTTGAGTGTTACTTTCATACGAAAATTCATCTTGTTATATTAAAGTTGTAAATAAAATTATAATAGTGATTTTAATTAAGAGCAAGCCATGTCTTTGACAAAGGGTAAAAGAAAAGTGGACAAAGCAGGACGTGTTTTTCAAGATAAATGGGAAATGATGTACTTTTGTGGTGTTGTGTGCAATAAAATTGTATATTTTATTTGTAATAAGGGAATATCAATTGCAAAAGAATACAATTTATGTCGTCATTACGAAACAAATCAAAGAAAAATTTGAAAAGTTTGAAGGCAAACTGAGGGAAGAAAAGTTACAGTTTCTGAAATCTGGCTTACGACGACAACAAAATTTTTTTACTGAAGCCAATAAATCCAGTGAAGCAACAGTTCACGCAAGTTTTGCTCTCGCGCACATCATTGCAAAACAATCAAAACCATTTACTGGTGGCGAATTCCTTAAAGATTGTTTGATTAAGTCTGCTGAACTTCTTTGTCCTGACAAACAACAATTATTTAAAAATATTAGTTTGTCAGCCAACACGGTAGTGGAACGTATTAACGAAATCGCTAGTGATTTACGATGTCAGTTAAAAGAAAAAAGTATAGATTTCGGAGCATTCTCAATAGCAGTTGATGAGAGTACTGACATCACAGATATAGGACAACTTGCCGTTTTCGTACGAGGTGTTACTGATGAATTTGAAATAATTGAGGAATTACTGGAAATAATTCCTATGAAAGGAAAACTGGTGCACAGGATATTTTTTCTGAAATAAAAACTGTAAAAGATAAATATAAATTAGGTTGGGATAAAATGATTGGATTTGAAAGTGATGGTGCAGCTGCTATGGTTGGTAAAAAAAAATGGAGTAGGGGTAAAATTAAGGAATATAGTGAAAGAAGAAAAATTTCAGATAATTTTTGCACTATACATTGCATTATTCATCATGAAGCACTTTGTGCCAAAAGTTTGCAGATGGATAATGTTATTGAAACAGTAACTAAAACAGTAAACTTTATCCCTGGACGAGCTCTGAATCATCGAGAATTTGTTGCATTGCTTGAATAAATTGAAAGTGGGTACGGAGAAGTGATTTATTATAATGAGGTGAGATGGTTAAGTCGAGGAGCTGTATTAAAACAGTTTTTGATTTAATAAACGAAATCAAAATTTTCATGACACAAAAAAATAAAACCATCGACAAGCTACATAATGATACATGGATAACAGATTTAGCATTTCTTGTTGACTTACCGTCCATTTAAATATTCTCAATAAAGAGCTGCAAGGAAAGAATAAACATCACTGACATGTATTCTTGTATTAAAGCTTTTAAAGTTAAATTGCAATTATGGGAAACAACACAACTGGAATCAAAAAAATTCATACATTTCCTACATCTTAAATCCTGCCCTATTATTCAAATGAAAAATCTCAAGAATATGGAAGAAAAACAGCATTATTACGACAAGAATTTGAAGAAATATTTAAAGATTTTAATGATTTGGAGTCCGATTTTACATTATTTTCATTACCATTAAAAACGAACATGAATAACGCACCAGAAAATCAACAAATCTTATAGATTTTCTTATAGTGTGATATAAATCTTATTCAAAGATTTGAAGATACAGATTTGATTAACTTTTATTCGTACTTGTCAAAAGATAAATACCCTCAGTTACGAATTTTTGCAATAAGAATAATCGCTTCGTTTGGGAGTACATTTATGTGAACAGTTTTTATCACAGTTGAAAATTAATAAGTCAAAGAAAAGAACTCGATTGACGGATGAGCATTTACAATCCGTGATGAAGATAGTTTCTAGTAATTTTTCTCCAAGGCTACAAGACTTTATCAGAATCGAAACGCCATCAAGTGTCAAGTTGTAGTAAGAAATAAAGAAGTTCATAATTATTTACATACAAACATATGTATTTTTTCTGTATGTGTCAAAGAAAAATTTAATAAATAAAAGAAAGAGAATAGGTTGTCATTATTAATTCTCAACTTTTGTCCCATTTGGAAAGTTTTCATAATTTGTTTATTCTTAGTTTAAGTTAAAAGTAAGTTATTTAGTGGTTAATTCAACATATTAGAATTATTTGAAATAAATGTCAGTCTGAAAATTTAATATTTAGCTGTCAGTACGTTTGAATTTCAAAGTGTAACCAACAGAAATTTCTTGCAGGTACCAACCTTTAGATTTCAGATAGAAAATAAATATAAATTTTTTCATTTGCGTTATTATTATTATTGTTTATGTATGTTTTGATAAATATTTAGTAAGTGATTGGGCATCTAAAGAAAATAGAAAAGAAAATTTAACCGAAAGAAAGAGTCTCAATTTTAGCCAGGGAGAGAAGGAGAAAAATATAAGTTTGAGAAATACATTCTAGAAAATACAATTGAACATTATTGAAATAAATTGAAAATAAAACTTATTATAAACTTACACGCAACACACCACACGTCACACATAACAGCAGGTTATAAAGGGGTGGTATCCATACATCAGGGGTAAGTACGGTGCAATATATATATTCTCTCTCATTTTGTAAAAAAAATTCCGGCCGTCAGCTGCTTTCAGATCGTGCATTCGGCCCGCATGCAATTTGAGTTTGAGACCACTGGTGTACAGGGATTTTAAGCCAAAGAAGCTCCAAAATTGGAGTTAGTCTCTGACAGAGAATATCATACCAGACATATGAACAAGTACCACCTTTGAAGCAGGATTGTTAGTTATTTGGAGCATTAGCAACTAAGGCCATATTGCTCCGGGAATATGTGGTGGTCATTCCCTTGACCTTTCCGCATCCTCCGTATTTGTGGTGACGGGCTCGACCCCGGTCTAATCAGAAGCTGTGCTACGCACTGCTGCTCCTTCCCACCTGGCTACGGAGGCGCCACCACCTTTGAAGCAAAAAGAATCATACAGCAAGCAATGTAATGGAGACAACTGATATGAGAAGTGGTTGAGGCAATTTACTTGGTGACATTCTTGAATTTGTTTAATATCTTCTGCATACTCTTTCTCTATGGAGATTCCTCTCTTCCTAACTTTCTTGATATTTTTAACTTTTATTTTAGATAATGTAGGTTTGTAGGCTCTACAAACCTTTTCCTTAACTTCTTCACTAGTATTATACTGTTCATTATTTGGTTTTATCAACATAATATGTACTTCCTTGATATTACGTTTCTGAAGAATAACTTGTTCAATTTCTTTCTCAACTATCTGAGCATAAGACTCTTTTACTCAGAGATAACTTAACAATCCTGGACTTACAAACTTTGTTTTCCAAAAAGATTTCTATGGCATTTATTTCCAAACCATCCCACATTCTGAATAAAGCTGACCTGCTAGCATCCCATTTTACTCTTCAACTCATGTATTAATGATCTTGGTAAAACACCTCCAAACATTCCCAACATGCTCCATTCTATGCCTCCTGTGGTTTTCCATCAAAAAGATTTCAGAAGGATTTTGATGAATCTTGATGCAAAGAAAGCTCCAGGTCCTGATGGTATTTCTCCACTTATTCTCAAAACCTGTGTTCCTGAACTTACTCCTGTTCTCTGCTGCCTTTTCTCACTTACTTATTCCAAAGGTGGTTTTTCCTTCTACTTGGAAATTTTCTCATATCCAGCCAGTTCCTAAAAAGGGTGACAAATCCCATCCATCCAATTATCATCCTATTGCAATTACTTCTACTCTTTCTAAAGTAATGGAGAAATTAATTAACCGTCAACTTCTTAAACTACCTAGAAACCTTGGTAATTTAAGAGTTGGCCTTCCGTCTGATCAATAATTGCCAGTATAGATTTCGTCAGTGGTGATATCCACTGGTGATATTCTGGCTTATGTTACTCATTTATGGAAAAGTTTGGTGAAACACAAGCAGTCGCTCTTGACATCTCAAAGGCTTTTGATCGTGTTTGGCATGAAGGTCTTCTAAACAAGCTTCCAGCTTATGGTTTTCAAACTGTTTTTTTTTTGTAATTGGTTATCCAGTTTTCTCTCTGAACGCTCACTGAGGGTGATGGTAGATGGCTCTCTGTCTTCTAATTTCTCCACTAATGCTGGAGTCCCCGAAGGTTCAGTTCTTCCCCCACTCTTTTTCTTGTGTATAATTATGACCTTCTTCCATTGATTGGAAATCCTATCCATAGTTTTGCCAATGATGGCACATTGCATTCCACTTTCCATTTTGAGAAACCTTGCCATGCTCAATCAGCTTCAATTTCTCGAATATCCACTACCAATTCCTTAAATGCCGATTTCCAGGTATTTGTCCAGTGGGGCAAAGACAACATAGTTGATTTCAATCCTTCTAAAACCCAGTCTTGTCTTATATCTTGCAAAATGGATTCTTCTGCTCCTATGCTTATCTTTGGGGATTACCCTGACTTCTAATCTTTCTTGGCACAAGCACATTACAAATACTGCTTCCTCTGCATCTAAAAAAAAAAAAAATTTGGTTTTCTCTTTCGTTCTCGACGTTACTTTTCTTCCAAACAGCTGTTCACTCTGTACAAATTGTAAATCCACCCTATCATGGAATATTGTTCCCACATCTGGGGTGGTGCCCCCAAAACCACCTCTCCCAGGCTTCTTGATTCCATTAAGAAGAGGGCAGTTAGGTTAATTAATGATTCATCTCTAACAGTCTCTCCACTCGCTATCTCATAGATGTACTGTTTCTGCTGCATGCCTCTTCTACAGATACTTCCATGGGCATCGTTCTTCTGAACTGGCTTCTATAATTCCCGTTCTCTCTCTCTCTCTCTCTCTCTCTCTCTCTCAAAACAGTCCAAACACGTGCTGCTACCAGTCAACATCCATTTACTGTACAAATTCAAACTCACAGAACCAACTTTTCATTTTCCTTGTTTATTCATTCAACTGCCATTTTCTGGTACAACCTTCCTTCACACGTATTTTTTGAAAATTACAGTCTACATATGTTCAAGTCTAATGTCAACAAATATCTTCTTTTGTCTTCTCAACCTCCAACCCAAGCATGGTACTAAGTATTATAGGTTCTGATACCTCTCGTGTTTAGGGTTTTCATTAAAAAAAAAAAAAAAAAAAAAATTCTGAGATTCTGCTCATAGGTCCACTTGTCAACTTTTTATCATTGCAAAGGGAATTTTCCCATATTTTTAAACTAACCATAGATCTTTATCAATCTTCACATTTTCATTACTATCAAGAACCAAAGTGCACAGTATCATTTCTAATCCTTTCAGCAGCTGTTTTCTAGGTCAATCTTGTTCAGTGCATCCCTCTCAGAAGTAAATGTTGCATCCTTAGAGGTTCCTTTACCACCATCACCATTATTCAACGCAGTGTGTGCTCTTTCAATTCTTACAACTGCTGTCTTCATCTTCAGAGGGGACTTTATCGAAGTTCCTCCCTCAATCACTTCCATATCATCATCATCACTGTCATCCCTGGGCGAGGGTATCATACCTTTCTTCTTCGCAAGCATGACCAGGCAAGGAAAAGTGAGAAAAACATTGCCCCCTACTTTCAAAATTGAATTCAAAGTATTGACACATTCAGAAAAACTTTAACTTAGCTTGACAACACACCAACTCAAGGCTTTAATACGATACTTTACATAAATTTTTACAAAATTCAAATAAACAAGTTCAAAGTTGAATCAAATGAGAACAGAGCACATCATAAATGCTTTAATCACAGACCTTCTATCTGCATTAACTCTGAGGCAAGAGAAATAAATAAGAATAAGAAAAAGATATAACAGAAAAGATAAGTATACAGGGTGTCTCAAATATATTAGTACAAACGTTTAGAGGAGGTAGGTAACATGCAAAGGAATGTGAATCGCATAGGAACCCATAATCGGAAACATCATGGAAAAGTAGTAGCAGAGGCACAAGAAGCAGAAATGACACAAGACAGTAATTAGTGGCAAACATTTATTTGAAATAATATTAACAATGGAGTACGAGATGGATGCATTTCATGATGTTACAACAGATGCTCGAAGGTTCCACCATGAGACGCGATGCATGTGTGACACTGATGCAGCATGGATTGGCAGACACAGTCGAACACACCTGGAGTTTCTTTGACAGTAGCAGCAGCGCAGACGAGTCTCGCCATGAGATCCATTTCCGCCTCCACAGGCAATTCATACATAAATTTTGCTTCAAAAATTTGCACTGTAACTCATGATGTTAAATTAGAAAAAAATGGAAAAAGCTTTAAATCTGTGGACAGAAGACCGAACTCAAAATAAAATTCCATTAAGTTCACTCATCATTCGTGAAAAGGCAAAACTCCTTTATCAACACTTTAATGAAACTTGATAGCACTGGCTGGATAAGTTTTTAGCTAGCAAAGACGCCGGTTTGAAAGATTTGTTCGAAATTTCTAATAAATATTACATTTAATATTAAATTGTTTCTTATTTTCATTTCGATGCCATATGCTTGCATTTCTAATGGTCATATTATGAAGGTACATATAACATATAATACATACATAGACAAAATTTTAGACTAGTTTTTCTTATATATTTCATACTTTGGAACGTAACCCCTTTATTACTATGGGAGCCATAGCTCAGTATTCACGCCATTTCTCAGGAACGTAACCCCCGCAAATAGCGGGGGTTTACTGTATTTCTAAATAACAATACAGAAATAATATGTATAAGTATAAGGAGATATATAATAACATAATCTATGCTGGTGTTTAAAAAAAGTGCATCACCAGTTAATATTGTATTTGTCATCCAAATAACATAAGTATATGGCATTATTTCTTAAGATTACATCAGATAAGATTGACTCACATAGCAGATGATGCAATATTGCATCAGCTGTTACTTTCAGCTATATAAGCACACTCTGCAAGGTTTGCAGTTATTCCTTGCTTGTGTCAGGATGGCGAGTTATGTGCAGTTGAAGCCAAGAAGAAAGGATGCTATTGTTGATTTACGTGAGGATGTTCTTCCCATCATATTGCTTACAGAGTGCCTTGTAATCAGTCGAAAGTGAGTAGATTTCTTTTCAAACTCAAGAATACTGGTTCTGCTGATACCAAAAAAGGAACTGGATGCAAACGAGTCTCTATGCCAAAACAAGACCGCGTTTTGAAGCACTTATGCCTTAAAAATTGTAAAGCTTCTTTGTCTGAACTGAAAAGAGAATGGGAAGAACATATGGGAGTGGTAGAAAGTGAGGTGCGACGGTAACAGTCAGAAGACACCTCTTCAAAAATGGATTTGCAGCCCATCATCCTAAGAAGCCCCTCCTCACACAAAAAATGAAAACGTCCCGATTAATTTGGTGTAAGGAGCATGTCAAATGGACCTCCCGAGCAGTGGAAGTCAGTTATTTTCTCGGATGAGAAGAAATTCAACCTGCATGGCTCTAATGTGAGACAAAACGATTCGCCATAGACGTGGTGAAGAATAACATCCAGAGTGCATGGTGTCTACAGTGAAATTCCCTACCAGCCAAATGATATGGGGGTGCATTTTGTATTGCAGAGTAGGTCACCTGCAATTTATAAAAGGTTCCGAAAATGCCAATGAATACCTGGCTATAATGGAAGGGAAATTCCTGCCAACCATTAGAGACCATTTCAACCTGCCAAATAACTACATCTTTCAAGAATCTGCTCCTTGTCGTTGGGTGAAAAGTGCAAGTAGGAACTTCTGCAGTTACTTTAGCTTCATTTCTGCATTAGAGGTGTGACAGTAATGTGTTTAAATTTGTGGAATCTGCAGTTGCCAGAAAAAAACAAAGCCCTTTTGTAAACTTCAGGAAGCCACAATGTGTTTGGAACCACAAACTCCCAGTTGATTATTTTCAGAAATTGATCTTGTCAATGCCTCGATGGTGTGCTGCTGTCATCAGGGCCAGAGGCAGTTCAACTAAATATTAGTTTGCACCTGGTGAACTTGTCATTTTGTTTTCTATTTAAAATGATGAATTGGAGGCTTCTGATAACATTTCAGCTTAATTGTCGTGTTTACCAAAACTGTTGTATAAAGGTTGCAAATGCTCATTTTGAAATATTTTGAGATCACCTGTCAAATATTACTTAGCTTTGCCCTAACTATTAATAAATATCTTTTTTTATATTTCTATTTGTGATGCTAGTTATTAATGTAACATACCATTGCAAAAAAAGGGTTTAGAAATGTGAAATTCCTAGCTGATGCACTTTCTTTGAACACCAGTGTACATAAGTATAAGTAGATACATAATAAGTATAATAAGTACGTAAGTATAAGTAGTATAAGTAGATATATATGTGAAATTCGTAGCTGATGCACTTTCTTTGAACACCAGTGTACATAAGTATAAGTAGATATATAATAAGATAATATATATAAGTATACGTAAATTGTGTAATTTTTAACGAAAAAAAAAAAAAAAAAAGCATGTGAAAAGTAGTCAATTTTTTTTTTTTTTTTTTTTTTTTTTTTTTTTCAAATCCAGACTTGAGTTAAATTTTACTGACAATGAATGCATTCTAATTAAAATACAACCACAGAACTAGTAATTAAAATTTGCTTTCAAGGATTTTTCTGTCTGTAGATAGCTTCAAAGAAGCTATCTACAGACACTCTTCCAGATTTTGCTTTCTTCAGAAATGCAGAGTCAAAGATTTTTTATAACAACAGCCCTGCTGTCTAGACTTGGCTACCAAAAACAATTCCAAAGTTTCACCAGAAAGATATCGTCCATGTCAGATTAGTCGATATGATACATTGCTGCCTACCATTAATTCAGAGAGCCTGATTTAGATTCCTGTCTGTGATTGGAGGAATTCCTTATGCCTTTTCGATCAAGGCTGTTATTAGCTGAAAGGAGCAGTATATTCCTCTTGAGTTATTCCATCATATACAGGAATTGAAACCAGACCTCTCCAAATGTGTGGCAAGCAACAATGTATCATGCTGACTAAGCTGACAGGGAGGACATTTTCCTGGTGAAACCTTGAAAATGCTCGTTCTTTGTAATGAGTAATATCATGATAAAATGGAGTGACCAATTTTCAGCATATGCTGTTAGTCCCCCTTTGAAGGTTTCAAGATCAATTCTGATTCAGCAGCCATCAGTTGCCCTCTCACTGCTGCCCAGAAATCTATATTATTTTCAGACATTCAAGCAAAACAAGGAAAAGTCAAAGGAATGCCAAATTTCTAGCATATGTTTCAATGTCTATAGACAAATCTTGATTCCCAACTTATATCCTCCTCCCAAAAAAAAAAAAAAAAATTCAAATCTAACAGCAAGTAGTGTGTGTGTGTGTGTGTGTGTGTGTGTGTGTGAGAGAGAGAGAGAGAGAGAGAGAGAGAGAGAGAGGGGGGGGGGGGGGACTTATGACAGTTATATTGAGGCAAAACACATCAAAAAGATGGATTCTCTATTGAAAATTTGGAAAAAAGGAAATTTGATCATATAGTTATGATAAGTTATAGCACTGATAAGTATTATAAAAAAATGTACATCAGTTGTTCAAAATTCAATTTATATTTACAGTTAAAACAATAAAAAAATAAAGACAAATTGTCATATGAAACATACATTATCAAAGACACGTTACAAAAGTACCTGGTGTATTTAAATTGCTTCCAG
Organism: Mastigoproctus giganteus; assembly: GCF_048544385.1. Classification (NCBI taxonomy): domain Eukaryota; kingdom Metazoa; phylum Arthropoda; class Arachnida; order Uropygi; family Thelyphonidae; genus Mastigoproctus; species Mastigoproctus giganteus. Next base: position 181,431,492 of record NC_143579.1, on the reverse strand, counting down.
GTGACGGGGCTGCTCCCACCACAGTTGCAGTTCGATTTGAAAAATTACTAACTGGAGATGGAGTAATTTGGGATGTTGGGCTTGGTGCATATCCTGCTGGGGATGGAGCCATTTGTGAGCTTTTTGGAAAATAATCGTAGATATAAGTTCTCCCTTATACATATATACAAAAAGCAGGAAAACAAATCAATATACACTGAGTGATCACTGAATTATGACCACCTACCTAATACTTCATAGGTCCTCCTTTTGCCTTCAATACAGCAGCTATCCAACGTGGCATTGATTCAACAGGATGTCAGAAGTGTTCGGGAGGTATGGCCAACCAAGCTGTGTGTAATGCGGTCAGCAATGCAGGTATGGAGGTGACTGGTGTATCCAGACGCCTGATATGCCTTTCCATAACGTCCCACAAGTGCTCTATGGGATTGATATCGGGGGAGTTCGGAGGCCAATCGATATGCTGGAAGTCAGAACTGTGTTCCTCAAACCATTCCTTCACAACAAGTGCCTGATGGCTCAGTGCATTGTCATCTTAGAAGACAACATCGCCATTCGGGAAAAATTGTAACATAGTGGCGTTTACACAGTCAGCAAACAGTTGACTATAGCAGAGACCACTGATATGTTGTTCCACATGCACCATGGGTCCAAGTTCCTGCCAGGGAAACATGCCCCACACCATACAATCACCTCCACCGGCCTGCACTTTTTGATACCATGCATGATGGATCAAGATCCTCATGTTTTTGTTGCAAAATCCATATACAACCATCCACGGTGTGGAGTAAATAACCTGACTCATCTGACCAGCATACCTTCTTCCAGTCTCCTAACATCCAACTTGCATGCTCTTTGCACCAAATGAGTCTTACAACGATTAACCTTGGTTAGGAAAGGATGCCGCAGGGGTCGTCTGCTGGTATAGCCCATACGTGAGAGTGTACAACACATGGTCATGCCAGATATTGTTCCGGGTTGGCCCATGTTGTATTGGGTAGTCAACTCTTGGACAGTGCTGTGCCCGTTCGCCTGTACGAGTCGACGGACCCTGCGCTCACGTCTAACTTCGACCTTTCGCTGATCTTTGCAGGGTGCCGTTGGGTCATTGTTTGACCATTTTGATGCCAGTCCTGGTATACTTTAACTACGCCAGTTCTCAAACACACCACCAAGTTCAGCCATCGATCTCGATGGCTGAAAAGGGAAATCAAGACTCCAGCTTGCCGAGTTTCCATAATCTGTCCTTTATCATAGTCCTATAAATCCTTCCTTTTACCCATAACGCTTGGAATTTTACTACTACTGAACCATTGACACCTTATCTATGTTACCCAAGTCGACTAACTGTGCACTCTCGTACCTCATGTGGTCAACAGGTTGCATTCACTTTTCACAAGGGTGTCATAGTGATCAATCAGTGTACAAAGCTTGTGTGTCTCAATTAATATAGTAAAAATTTACAATTTTAAATTCGAACTAGAAAGCATATTCATCCTACAGGTTTCTCTCAGTATACACCTTGGTAACAGATTTCACACTTGTTCACTCACCTGGAGAAGTCTAGGTACGAACACTGTCACAGTGACTAGAGGAAATAGTATTTAAATGACTGTCTTCAATCAAAGCTGATTGCATGTTAAGAGTGGAGCACTTCCCTTGAGAGTTATTCGGGCTTTCCCAACCGAGTGGTGTGCAAACTATGGGGTGCGACCCTCAGAGGGGTCGTGGCAATTTTTAAATAAAATTAGTTTTTGTATACGTGAAAGACAAAAAACCTGTTGTTAAAATTACTTTTTCAATACTACACCTACAGTATTGAAAAAGTAATTTTAAAAACAGGTTTTACTACTCGAATGAAGTCTGAGATACAAATGAACCCTATTGCCACTATTTTTTAGGGTGGTTTCACGTGTGATGCAAGTGGCTTTCTCACTTATTGTCCTTGTGGATAATATGGCTTAATTTGCTCACTGGCTATGGACACACGGAAAGCAGTTGACTAGTGTGACTTCTCAGTATGTATTAATACTTCTCAGTACTACTCAACTGCTGAACCATAATCCGTTTAGCTCTTAATTCCTGCTTCCTACAGCAAAAATTTCTGAAATTGCCTAAAGGCCAGAGGTGCAAATATGCAGTGGCAGTGAATAGCAAGTCTGTACATGCACGCTTTATTCTGCTTCATAATTCAGTGCTTTCACGTCAACTTGGATGTGTTTTTCATTCTTCTGCTACTTTTTATATTATCGTTGTTTTTAAGAAGAAAAAAATATATACATTTCTATATATTTTTCCATGGACAATTGGGTAATCAGAACAAAATGGTCGAGGAGTGATGACAATAATGTTGCTACACATACTTCAGAAGCTGAAAGGGTAAGAAATGTATCATGTGAAAATTTGGACGCTAACGTTATTTAAAGTGTAGTCCAACCATCATATTCCTAATCAAAAAGAATAGAAAATATCAAGAAGAATTTATGAAGTACAGCTTAACTTAATGTTGTTGATCATGAGCAACGTCCTACATGCATAATATGTTACAAAAAACTGGCTAATGAAAGCACGAAACCTATTAAATTAAAAAGACACAAAACATCCAGAGATAATGAAAAAAACTGAATCCTTGTTCAAAAGCCACATCAACACCATACAAGGTCTGAAATCTTTCATGAAGAAACACTGCAGTTACTTGTAAAGCATCGTTGAAAGTTTCATATTTAATAGGAAAAAATTTGAAATCGCATACTAATGGTGAATCCCTTGTTCACCCGGCTGCAATAAAAATGATTTCAATGCATGGAGAAAAGTACAGAAACGATTTAAATACCATTCCTCGATCTAGAGACACAGTTATCGCAAACAACATAAAATTCAATTTATTAAATCGATTGAGAGAAAGTCCAATTTTTGCAATACAGTTAGATGAATTTACACATATTTCAAACCTTGTTCAACTTATTATATATGTCATATACTGCTACGAGGGAGATATTTTGGAAAGCTCTGGAAGGAAGAACGACGGGAAAGATTTTTGATGTTATAAATATTTTCTTTCAAACAAAACTATCCAAAGTGGAACAACTGCATTAACAGGATAAAATAATGGTTTAAAAGGCAAAGGAAATTGCTTCAAATATAGTTTTAAATCATTGCATTACACAGGGAAGCATCAGTAGCAAAGGAAATGCAAACTGATTTGCACAAAGCTTTGAACGATGCGATAAGTGTGATCAACTTTATTAAAAAGTAGAAGCTTAAATAGCAGACTTTTCACAATGCTTTGTAATGAAATGGGATGAAACGCTTCTTTTATATACGAAGTGGTGTAGTTGTCCAATGGCAAAGTGTTGTGATGTCTTTTTGACCTCAAACATGGTTTTATTTTTTATCGGATAAAAATCAGAACCTTGCTCAATTGTTTACAAATCAAAAATGGCTTGGACAACTTAGTTCCCTTGCTGTTATATTTGAAAAACTTTATGGTTTAAATTTAAGTCTTCAAGGACAGGGAACAAATATATTAATACTCAGTGATAAAATAAACTATTTATAGAAAGGGAAGCTTAATCTTTGGAAAAATTAAATTTGGACATAATAATACTGAAACTCCCCCAGGCTTTTTTGCTTTTGTTATAACACTGACATTTTACAATTTAGGGATATCATTGCCACCCACCTAACAATGCTAATTAAGAATTTTTCCAAAAATTATTAGAGATATCAATTTTCCAAAAATTGATATTTCTTCATGTCCCAAAATTATTTATTTGTTTGCTGAATTCATCATCATCATCAGCCATTTTCAATCCACTGCAGGATGAAGGCATCTCCAGCAACTCTTCAGTTCCTTCTGTTTTGTACAACGGCCATTCATTTACTACCCACAAACTCATGAATTTCATCTGTCCATCTCCGTCATTGTCTTCCAGGTTTTCTTCTATTGGGTACCATTCTGTTATTCTCTTAGTCCATCTGTCATCATGTCTTCGTGCTATGTGTCCTGCCCAAGACCATTTTAGTTCTTTAGTTTTGATATGAATGTTCTTTACTAGAGTTTACTGAATTACCATTGAACAAAAGGAAGATCCCATCAACCTGTCATCTGAAGAAGCCTTACATGCTCTTTTCAAGACTACTTGGGAAACATTTTGTCTTTCTCTTTGAGATGAGTATCCAGATTTATTGAAAATGGCGATACAAAGGTAGTTTTCAGGTCTACATATTTATGCGAGGTTGGTTTCTCAAAATTAACATCTATAATAACAAAACAGCATTCCAGACTTGATCCAGAAGATGACACGAGATTAGTAATTTCAAACATTGCACCAAATATGGACCAAATATTATCGGTTATCCAGGCTCGTTCTTCTCATTAATTGTTTTGTTTTTGTTTATTTTTTATTGTTTTATAATCTTAATTTAAAAATGAGAATTTGATTTGTTGTTTTTGCTGTATTCAATTAAAATATTAAACAATTATTTTAATGTGAAATTAAAAAGGAAACAATTTTTTTATCCCTTTCTCAGTACTCAAATAAAATTTTCTACTACATATTTTATAAAATGCCACTTTTCTTCTCTAAAAATCTGATCACCCTACCTCGGGGTTTACATTGAGGGGTCGTAAGTGAAATAAGTTTGCATGCCACTGTCCCAACACACACATGCAAAAGCAAACAAAAATGTCATACGAACTAGCACAAGATATCGGATTTGTGTATTGTGCATTATGACCACAGTAGTCAATTCATCAAAAATATCCGAAGCAAGCAAACCAATTAACTTTAGAATGTATAACTACATCTTCCTTTTGTTAATTTAGAAAATGTAAGCGTAGGACAAAAATACGACAATGTTTAGAAATCAGCATCTGAAAACTTTTAATAAATTAGTCTTTGAACATAAAGCGGTCTGGAACATTTTAGCCTGAGTAATAATATTTAAAGCAGATGCTCAAGCAGATGTTCTTGTAACATGCCATTTAACGTATTGACTTCCAAATATGAGTTGGCTCGTATTTGGCAATCTGGCCCAGGACACCAGCTACAAGTTAACTCGGACTGTTATGACTTGCCTTTCAGGCATAGCTATGAGTATATTTTTAGCAAATATGAGCAACTGATGGATAGTGGGCTTCTGGAATAAGAATGAAAAATCAACCAGTGTCAGAAAACAGAAAATTCATTCACAAAAAAAAATATATATATATATTTACAAATACATAAAGAAAAGTGTATAACTAAAACTCATGATAATATTATAATGTTTATTTGTGATATTTCTTGAAACATTCTACACAAAAGAGCAGGCTTTTCTTGGCACACTGGACAATAATAGTGTATTTCTCGGCATTTTTTATTTCTTGTACATACTCGCCGGGCGTGCTTTTTTTTCAGTTGGTGGTATTGCCGAGAAATAATGAATGTTGCGTTCTGACCTAATCTTCGTTGGAACATTTAGAATTTTTTTTCCAATCAAAGATTCAATGAATGTTTCCCTGAATCTTAGAGATTTTATGGTGGAACCTGTAACTTGATGGAAAAGGTTGTATGCATATTTCTAAAATATGTAATGCAATTTTTTTTGGCCATCTGATGGTTTTTCTTAGTGCTGAAAATATGAGAGCATTTGATCTGATTGATCTATGCCGGACATTCCGCGATTGTAATTTCGAATTATGTTGGGCTTTATCGAAATTTTTCCATTCCGGTTATGGAAAAATTAAACTAATTCAACAACGTGTTTGTTAGAAATAGTGAGAACTTCTCTTTTATCCCTCCACTTATAAAGTACAATAGGGCCATTTCATTGCCATGCAACTTCTCCTTTCTTCAATTTTCTCATCACCAGATCTTTTGGATTTTCTTTTGTGTTGGTGCGTAATGTTCCACATACATAAGTTTTTTGAGCAGACAACAATTTCGTAAGAGCAACAGAATTAAAAAAAATGTCCATATACACTACATATCACTTGTCTAAGTAGTCCTCAAGCAAGTATAGCACAACTTCGGCAGTATGACCTGTTTTGTTCACTTTATTTTAATTTACCTGAGTCAATTTTTATTTTCATAACAAGGCCATTGGACTCTCACAGTTTGTAAAGTTTGATTCCGTATTTGTGCTTTTTATTTTTTATGTACTGGCAGAAAATTCAGTCTCCCGTGCCACAACATCATCGACTCATCAATACAGATGTCCTTATCTGGTATGTAAATATTGCGCATAACATTATTTAAATCAATAATGTTATGTACAAAATAGCTCAAAATCGATCTTAACTTGTATAGCCTGTCAGCAGATTGTAATGAGTTATCAGCAAAGTGAAAATATCATAATATCAACTGGAATCTATTTCGACTCATAAGATCACCAAAACATAACATTGTAGAATGCACTTGTGCTCCAGTAATTCTCTATTGAAGGAAAAGAACAAGGACCAATTTGTAACAAAAGTCCAAGAAACACTTTCATTTCTGAGATGTCAGTGCCCTTCAATTTTGATGATCTGGCATATTTTTGTGAATGTCCACATTTTTCAATTCCTTGCCTAGCGTATAAATTAGATAATTGCATTAATGATGTAATAAATTCATCCGAAGAATATAGCTCTACCAATTTTTGTACACTAAGATCTGTTGTGTCCATTTTCAGACCAACGTTCTCTTCAAAAATAAATTTTGTAGGATCTGCTATCTCTTTCCACAAATTATCATTATTTGACGTACTTGCCTGCGGAGAATTAGAATTATCTTCAGGCTGGGAGCTGGCTTCACCTCCGCTACCCTCACTTGAATCATTAGAAGGTTCATAATTGTCACTGCCGGAACCAGAACCATACGGCTCGTCAAAAATCTCTTCAAATTCCGAGTCACTCATATTAGCATACAGCTCAAGCTCTTCTTCAGTCAGTGGTCTCTTCTTGTGCATGTTTTTTTTTTTTTTTTTTTTTAGAAACACGTAACAAATTATTAAACACAACGTCCATACATGGCACGCTCTATGTCACTACTACGGATTTATGCACAGCGCTGACTCATATGGCACATTCTACAGGTAACAATATGTCTCAAGTTAACTCATATTTGGCTGCCACGAGGAATTTTCTATTACACATGCCATCTACGAGATAATTCAAGAAGATTTTTTTAGGAGTTTTGGTGATGAATATATATTTTTGTTTTGAATAATTTAACATGCCTAACTCAGATTGGTGTCAGAGACCCATTCATCCAAATAAGACATAGTAGTTAAAGTGTTAAAAAATATCGAGAGGTTAATGTGCCACAATGATAATAAATCTTAAATTATTTCACCATTTTTATGTTTTTGTAATTAATTTTTCTATGGGTTCACATACCATCCAGCACAATTAGTTGCGCCACCAGTGATATACAAACCATAGGTTGACAACCTGTGATTTAAAGTAATCTGCTACTTTTAGAAACTGCCTGGCAAATTTATAGGAACACAAGCTAATAGCAAGTTGGACCACTACTAGTCAAAATCACTGCTATGACAAGACAAAGTCAACAACATGGACAGAGGATTCTTCTAACCAGCAGATCATTCCAGTTTATCCCACAAATGCTAATGGGATCTGGATTGGGCTGGCTGGGATGGAGAGGTCATCTAAACACTCCTTCACTTATTTTAACTGTTAAATGATTGAATGCCATCTTGAAAAACACCTCTTTCTAGAGGAATAAATATGAAACACTGCTAAGTGTCTATTCTGCAGAGATGTACAGGCATTCAAAGTTTTCTACAGCGAGATAACAGGCCTATGAATATGCAATGAACATATAAGCCACATCATAATGGCATTTAAACCAATAACTAAGTTTTCATTTTCATACATACAAGGTTCAATAAAAAAAAAAAAAACGTTTTGTGGATGTCACAAGAAATTAAATGCTAAACGTTTACACTATTAATATTCTTTCATATAAGAATTCTTCAATCATACACTTGTCCCACTGTGCTTAGCACTGATTAAAATATTTTAAGAAGTCTTTTGTGAATACTTTTAGATGATCCAGTGTTTGAAAGGGATTTCTTGATTCAACTGAAACTGTTTTCTTTTTGTCTTGGACTTGTCACATTACGGTCTAAATTGTAATGTGACACTGAACACTGAACCAACCAACCAAACCCAAACTTTCACATTCTGTTTTCATTTTGAAAATAGCCAAAGCTGCATGGTGAAAAATCAGATGTATAATGTGGAGGCAGCATAATCAGAACTTCTTAGTTGGTGGTGGTGGTGGTGGGGGGAACCTACTGGACAGCGAGTGATTTATTCGGTCATTTATGGTATATTGCATCCTTCTTAACTGTTTACAATTTCTTGGTAATAGGCTGCATTAACAGTGACATCTCATGGAAGGAATCACTATACACTTGTCAAAAATGCTTAAAAACAAATGGATCAGTTGCATATATGGTCTGAAAAATGGCAACTAAAGTTTAATGCTTCTAAATGGAAATCAGCAAGTATAGCTGAGCACTATGCTACAATATTAGAAGTGTGGTCAATAAAATGAGCGAATTTGAACTGCTGGCTAAAACAAGTAACACGGACATAATAGGGCTTATGGAGACGTGGTGCCACCCGGAAATTGGGGATGATGAGTTTCAGTACGGCTTGTACAATGTATTTAGGAAGGATAGGGTAGATAGAAGGAGTGGTGGGGTAATGCTTCTTATCAGAAGCAGCCCGATTGCGACAATAGCTTTCCCGGGTTCAGACGTTTCACATGCTAGTATAGAATCTGTATGGCGTGAGATAGTTGGAAACAAAGGTATAATGCGAGGAGTAATCTACAGACCATGTGATTGTGAAGATTACGATGAAAGCCTCTACATGCAAATGGAATGGGCAAGTAAGCATCACTGTCTTAGTACGGGCGATTTCAATTTAGCCTCTAATTGATTGGAGTAAAGGGGAAGGAAACTGGACATCGGGAACAAAATTTTTAAATCAACTATATGACTGTTATTTGTATCAACATGTCAGGGAAAATACTACAGAAAAGAATATCCTAGACCTCATCATCACCCATGAATCGGATGACATAACAGGGCTGACACTAGAGGAACCAGTAGCAGGAAGTGATCACGGAGTTCTATGGTGGATGATGATGAGAGAGATAGCAGCAGTAAAGGGCAAAGGAATGGGTTTTAATTTCAGAAAAGGAAATTACGATGCCTTAAGGTACTACATGGCCTCTATTAACTGGGTAGATATCGTGCAGAGAATGAATACATTTGAACTGTGGTATGCTTTTAAAACATTAATCACAGATGCCTCAAATGCATATATACCATTAAAAAAAATACTCCATGAGGAGGGTTCCAAGTTGGATGAATAGTGAAGTTGCCACATTACTTGAGCAGAAAAAGGTGGCATGGAAAAGTTACAGAGCAATAAAAAGTACTGAAGCCTATAACAGCTACAAGGTGATCTGTAACAGAGCCACAGAAAAGGTTCGACAGGCAAAGGCAGTTTATGAGAAATCACTAGCAAACAGAGCAAAAAGAGGGGGGGGGGGGGAATTAAGGAATTCTTCACATATATAAATGTTAAGAAGATCAGGACAAACCAGATCGGATCTTAACGTAAGGGAAAGGGGATAGTATTAAATACACCAGCTACCATTGCAGATGAACTCAACAGTTATTTTGCATCGATATTTACAAATGAGAAACCTTTTGTGGCAATGGGAAATTGTGGAAGCGAAGTTGAAAAATATGTAATTAATGATATTGAAATTTCGCAAGATTATTTAATGAAAAAACTTTCGAGCCTACAGGCCAGTAAGGCTCTTGGAGTTGATGGAATATACCCTATAATCTTAAGGGAGGCGGCAAGTGAGTGCATTGAACCATTGAGGCTAATTATGAGAGCATCACTAGACTCTGGGGAGATTCCCTTGGATTGGAAAAGTGCCAACGTATCTCCAATACATAACGGTGGCTCTAAGAGTGAAGTGGGAAATTATCGACCTGTCAGTCTGACTTCAGCGTTAGGGAAAATCATGGAGGGGCAATGATCAAGGATGGAATTCAGGATCATTTGGATCGAATTGAAATTCTCAAGGATACTCAGCATAGTTTTGTAAAGGGAAAATCATGTTTAACAAATCTGGTTCGCTATTTTGAAAGGGTCACTCACGAGCTGGATTTAGGGAATAATTTCGACATTTTTTATTTAGATTTCAGCAAAACTTTTTACTCAGTCCCACATGATCGGTTGCTTTAAAAGCTGGAACAGGTTGGAATCACTGGGAAAATCCTTAGATAGATAGTCGGATGGCTTCAGGGCAGGAGGCAGAGGGTTGTGATAAATGGCTATTCCTCAGATTGGGTTGATGTAAGAAGTGGGGTTTCCCCAAGGATCAGTATTAGGACCACTGTTGTTTTTAATTTTCTTCAACGACATTGATGAAGGGACAGAGGGTATGATGTCTAAATTTGCAGATGATGTTAAAATTGGTAGAGTAGTTAATGATCACTGTCTTCAGAGAGACCTAGATAGACTTCAGGAACGGTCAGAAAAATGGCAGCTATGCTTTAATCCAACAAAGTGTAAGGTATTACACCTGGGAAACAGTAATCCCAAAATAACTTATTGACTTCGTGGAGTTCAACTAAACCCAGTAGTGGAGGAAAGGGACTTGGGTGTTACGATATGGTCAGAAATGAAATTCTCTGAGAATTGTAAACAGGTTGCAAAGAAGACCCATGGTGTCCTATCGATGATCTATCGAACTTTTGCAAGTAGAGATAGGGAAGTGATAATCCCATTATATAAGGCTTTTGTTAGACCACAATTGGAATACTGTGTTCAAGTATGGAGACCGCACCTAAAAAAAGACATCGAGCTTCTTGAAAGGGTGCAGAGACGAGTAACTCGTCTGGTGAGATCGGCAAAAGGGCGTCCTTATGAAGAAAGCCTTTGAATATGTGGGTTGCAGAGTTTGGAAACTAGACTTGGTCCTTGAGGTTGTCACAGACATTCTCTCAGATATGCCAGACAAGCTGTACTTGCTACCTTGGAGTCTAAAACGCTGATGGAACTGATATTCGGGTGACACTCAAGTCAAGTGGACCCAATTTCGGCGAAGTCCGGACGGTCTGTGACAACCAAATCCTCTGCTTGCACCTTCACGATGGTGGGACTGTTAGTAATCCTGGGTATAACCTCCATGCACAAGCACATGGTGGGTGACCACCCAGGTGTGAACCAACGTAAGCAGGGGTCGAGGTGTGGCGCCCACACCACATGGAGGAATGCCGCCCCTCTATGTTACCAGGCAGTACTAGGTGGTAGATGACTCTCATCAACCGGTGAAATACCACCACTTTGCTTATTGGAGGCTTGAAGTGGTGGAACCCATGTTTAGTCTCTAGAGCTAAGTTCCGGTCAACCCTTCCCTATCTCTTCCATCATGCAGTATGATTGATGACTTTTGAGGTTATGATGAACGTTGTGGCGAGATCCAATATTCCTTACATTTCGAGGGTACAGCTCTAAAACGGTTTTCGCAGGCCGGCCGCTAGTTAGTACACCGGACCGAACCTATTGGTAACTCTCTAGGAGGCTTCCGGATCAGCTAGTGTATAATCTTGCTACCTCTACTCTGCCAGATAGTGACTGGAGGGAGTCCGAGTAGTGTGTATGCGGGGAGCATTGTCGAGGCCACGTTATGTCAAGGATCTGGGTATATTCTTCCCACATGTACGCCATATCCAAAAATTTCATTACTTCATACAGCATGTCCCACCCACTTTTTCTTACTATTGAATACACCATGAATTGTCAAACTAATAGAACAAGCTTATCTGCGAAAAGATCTAAACCTCCCAAGGATTTCCTAATTCATTTCACAAATATACGTGGTCTCAATTCTAATCTCAACGATGTCCATTTCCACTTGCAGTCTGCCAAACCCCATGTACTTTTTCTGACAGAATCTCAGTTAGCGGTTGATTCAACTACTGTTCATCTCAGATGCCCAAATTATTCGCTGTATGATTCCTTTCGCCTCAAAGGTGGTACTTGTGCATATGTCCGTTCTGATATTCCCTGTCAGAGACTTGGCAATTTGGAATCTCCTCTCTTTGATCTTCTCTGGCTTAAAATCTCTCTACCTCATTGTGTCAAATTCATCTGTTGTCTCTACCGTTCTCCCAACTCCACTAATCACTTGGAGCTCTTTGACTTCCTCTCGTTGCAACTTGACTTTCTCCAGTCCAACTTTCCTAACAGTGAGGTAATTTTCCTTGGTGATTTTAATGTTCACAACTCCAGCTGGCTTCCGTTTTCTAGTCACACCGATCCAGCAGGTCGAGATGCTGAGGCTTTTGCAATTACTAATGACCTAGCACAGATTGTTCATTTACCTACAAGAATACCGGACAATCCTAATCATACAGCCAATACGCTTGATCTTTTTCTCACAAATAACCCTTCTAAGTACACGGTCGAAGTGAGAGGTCCTTTAGGCACTTCAGATCACAACTTGGTGATTGTCTCTTCTCCAATGGAACCTTTATCTCATGGCTATTCCCAACCTCGTGTTGTTTGGCATTACAAGAATGCAAAATGGGATGACCTGCGAGACTTCTTTTCTTCTTTTCCTTGGTCGGATTACTGTTTCAAAACTCCTGATGTCAACGTTTGCTCAGATCGTGTCAGTGAAATTATTCTTGCAGGAATGGAATCCTTTATCCCACACTCCACTTTAAAATCTCGTCCTTTATCTAAACCTTGGTTTTCCAATAAATGTGCTAAGGCTGTTCAAGAGAAGAATGTTGCATATCGTAATTGGCTTGTTTCTAATTCTTCAGTTTCATTTTCTGCCTACACCAAAGCTCGCAACAATTGTAAAGCAGTTATTAATCAGTCCAAACTAGAGTTTGAACAGGCTAAGAGTAGAAAACTTGCTTCTTGCCCTAATGGTAGCCGAGCATTCTGGTCTCCTGCCAAAGCTATTGGTCGCAACTTTTGCCCATCTCTGCTTCCACCTCTGTCCAAACCAGATGGTTCTGTTGTCACTTCAGCCAAGGATAAAGCTGACCTGCTAGCATCCCATTTTTCTTCCAGATCATGTATTAATGAACTTGGTAAAACACCTCCCACCATTCCCAACACGGTCCATTCAATGCCTCCTGTGGTCTTCCGTCAAAAGGATATCAGAAGGATTTTGATGAATCTTGATGCTAAGAAAGCTCCAGGTCCTGATGGTATTTCTCCACTTGTTCTCAAAATCTGTGCTCCTGAACTTACTCCTATTCTTTGCCGCCTTTTTTCACTTTCTTATTCCAAAGGTGTTTTTCCTTCTGCTTGGAAATTTGCTCATATCCAGCCAGTTCCTAAAAAGGGTGACAAATCCCTCCCATCCAATTATCGTCCCATTGCAATTACTTCTACTCTTTCTAAAGTAATGGAGAAATCAATTAACCGCCAACTCTTAAACTACCTAGAAACCTTCCGTCTGATCAACGATCGCCAGTATGGATTCCGTCGGTGTCGATCCACTGGTGATATTCTGGCTTATGTTACCCATTTATGGACTACTTCAATGGAAAGGTTCGGTGAAACACAAGCAGTTGCTCTTGACATCTCAAAGGCTTTCGATCGTGTTTGGCATAAAGGTCTTCTAAACAAGCTTCCATCTTATGGTTTGCCAACTGTTTTTAGTAATTGGTTATCCAGTTTTCTCTCTGATCGCTCACTGAGGGTGATGGTAGATGGCTCTCTGTCTTCTAACTTCTCCACTAATGCCGGTGTCCCCCAAGGTTCAGTTCTTTCCCCCACTCTTTTCCTCTTGTATATCAATGACCTTCTTCCATTGACTGGAAATCCTATCCATAGTTTTGCCGATGATAGCACATTGCATTCAACTTTCCATTTTGAGAAACCTTGCCCTGCTCAATCAGCTTCAACTTCTCGAAAATCTGCTACCAATTCCTTAAATGCCGATCTTCAGGTAATTCTCCAGTAGGGCAAAGACAACTTAGTTGATTTCAACCCTTCTAAAACTCAGTCTTGTCTTATATCTCGCAAAAAGGATTCTTCTGCTCCTATGCTTATCTTTAGTGACACTCCAATTTCTAGGCAAAAGGATATATCTCTTTTGGGGATTACCCTGACTTCTAATCTCTCTTGGCACAAGCACATTACAAATATTGCTTCCTCTGCATCTAAAAAACTTGGTTTTCTCTTTCGCTCTCGGCGTTACTTTTCTTCCAAACAGCTGCTCACTCTGTATAAATCGCAAATCCGCCCTGCCATGGAATATTGTTCCCACATTTGGGGCGGTGCCCCCAAAACCTCTCTCAGGCTTCTTGATTCCATTCAGAAGAGGGCAGTTAGGTTAATTAATGATTCATCTCTAACAGAGTCTCTCCACTCGCTTTCTCATAGACGTACTGTTTCTGCTGCATGCCTCTTCTACAGATATTTCCATGGGCACTGTTCTTCTGAATTGGCTTCTATAATTCCCGCTCTCTCTTTCAAAACAGTCCGAACACGTGCCGCCGCCAGCCAACATCCATTTACTGTCCAACTTCAAACCCACAGAACCAACTTTTCATCTTCCTCATTTATTAATTCAACTGCCGTTTTCTGGAACAACCTTCCTTCATACGTATTTCCTGAAAATTACAATCTACAGAAGTTCAAGTCCAATGTCAACAAATATCTTCTTTCGTCTTCTCAACCTCCAACCCAAGCACGGTACTAAGTACTATAGGTTCTAATACCTCTCGTGTTTGGGGTTCACATAAAAAAAAAAAAAAAAAAAAAAAGACACTTTAGAGAAGATTTGATTGAGGAGTTTAAGGCTGTGAGAGGCATCAGTAAAATGAATGATGACGGAATTTTCAAGGTTATAAATGATGCTAGAACTAGGGGACATAAATTCAAGTTACGGGGGGAAATGTTTAGATTGGACTGCAGGAAGTTTTAGTTTAGCCAACGAGTTATAAATTACTGGAATAAGTTGCCTACATGGGTGGTAGAGGTTGACAGTTTGGGGAAATTCAAAGTTCATCTGGATAGTACACCTTCGGGTCAGGGAAGCACATAGGATGATAAGTTTAATTTCCTTTTCTTTTACTAATTATTATTATTTATTTATTATTATTTTTATCATTGTTTTATTCGTTTTTTTTTTTTTTGGCCAGTGCAGCATAAGCCCTAGGCTTCCTTGCACCATGCGGCCATTACTAATACTAATAGGTTACGGAATGAGTAGCAGTGTTAGAAGAGAGAAGTGTCATCCTTTTTTTGCAGAGATTACAAGTAATCAACAGCAAATAATATCCCAAATCATGGATACTTTCTCTTTAGAAGGTAAGCGCAATTATAGACTGAGCTTCATGACTATTATGGCAACAAAAGCAAAATTATTTTTTTCATCCAGTTCCTTTGTGACCACATCATATTATCCGATTAAATTGGTCAGACAAGACTTCTTAACAAACCCATACTGTGTCTGAATATGCAACAATAGGATTTTTAATCCACTTGGAAGGTAAACCACCCTAGTTTTAGAATTTTTTCTTCCAATTTGGCAGAATAAAACCAGGATATGTTTGTCAGGCAACTTTTGTTTGAGGTTGACATTTCAGTCTTAGTAAAAAAAAAAAGTCCAAAAAGTCCTCTTAAAGCCATTTTTGACTCTGTCCTGCAATTTGAATCCTGGGTCAAAAAGGTCATTGGAAATCATCATCATCATCAGCCATTTTCAATCCACTGCAGGATGAAGGCCTCTCCAGCAACTTTCCAGTTCCTTCTGTTTTGAGCACTGGCCATCCATTTACTACCCACAAACTCATGAATTTCATCTATCCATCTCCGCCTTTGTCTTCCAGGTTTTCTTCTAGCTCCTCTTGGGTACCATTCTGTTATTTTCTTAGTCCATCTGTCATCATGTCTTCGAGCTATGTGTCCTGCCCAAGACCATTTTAGTTCTTTAGTTTTGATAAGAATGTCCTTTACTTGAGTTTGCTGCCTAATCTATGTGTTTCTCTTCTTATCTAACAGTCTGATTCCCAATATAATTCGTTCCATTCTTCGCTGTGTAGTTCTCAGCTTCTCTTCCATTCTTTTGGTGAGTGCCCAAGTTTCACTTCCATAAGTCATGGTGGGGAGTATACAATGGTTCATTATTTTACGTTTCAGACAAACTGGGATATTGCTCTTCAGTATGCGACTATATTTCCTGAATGCTATCCATCCAAAATTTATTCTTCTCTTGACTTCCAGCCATTTATCATTATTACAGCTAATAACTTGTCCCAGATAAGTATATGACTCCACCTTTTCAATTACTTCTCCTTCAATCATTATTTCCCTTTCTGTGGCATACTTGTTCATCATTACTTTTGTTTTAGCCATATTCATCTTTAGTCCAAAATCCTTACTAACTGTGCATAACTGATTAAGATTTTCCTCTAATTCTTTGGGATCATGGCTTATAACCACAATGTCATCTGCAAATCGTAAATGGTTTAGGTACTCTCCGTTCACATTGACTCCTTTCTGCGACCAATCTAATCTTCTGAAAGCTTCCTCAAGGGCAGCAGTAAACAGCTTCGGAGATATTGTGTCTCCTTGTCGAACTCCCTTCTCGATTTTAAATTTGCTACTGTCTTTGTCTAGTCTAATAAAGGAGGTAGCACTCTCATATATTTTCTTCAAAATCATATATGGGGTATCTATGCCTTGTCTTTCCAGTGCCCGAAACATTGCCTTATGCTGTATGGAGTCAAATGCCTTTTCATAATCCACAAATGCCAGGCATAATGGTGTTTTATATTCATTTGCTTTCTCCATTAGCTGTGATATTACGTGAAGGTGATCCATAGTTGAGAATCCTGTCCTAAAGCCAGCTTGCTCTTTCGGTTGATTCTCATCAAGTATTCTTTCTAATCTGTTAGTAATGACCCTTGAGAACAACTTGTAGATGTGGGATAACAAGCTAATTGGTCTATAATTTCCAATTTCTGATTTATCTCCTTTCTTATGCAGCAAAACTATGACTGCATTATTCCACTGCTTAGGTGTCACACCTTTTCTAATGCACTTTGTGAAGAGCCTTGCCAGTTTTTGTGTTATGTCTCTTCCTCCCAATTTTAACAACTCTACAGTAACTTCATCTTCCCCCGGGGCTTTCCGATTCTTCATTTTCTTCAATGCATGTTCTACCTCATCAGGAAGAATATCGGGTATGTCGTATGAGTTGCTACTTTGCAATCCATGTTCCCCACTGCTGGTATCATTCCCTCGCTCCTTGTATAATTCTCTATAGTAGTCTTCTGCTATTTGAATTATGCCTTCTCTGCTGTTTATAAGTACACCATCGCTATTCTTCAGTTTCAGTATCATTTGTCTTTCTGTATTGCTGCTCATGGCTGCTGATTTAAATCCTTTGTTTTCCCTTAATGCTTGTTCTACTTTTCTTGTGTTAAATCTTCTTATGTCCTCTCTGAGTCTCTTTCTAATGGCTTTGCATAACTCAGTATACTCAATTTTCTCCCTGTCAGTGTTTTTCTTGCTCTTCATTTGTCGTTGGAAAAGCCAACAGCAAAAGTGTAAATCTGGATGCCTTTTCAATTGAGTATAGAAACTTGAGGAAGATTTAGGGGGCACCACCCTAGATGTGGAAATGGTATTCCATGGTAGTTCAGCTTTGAGATTTGTACAAAGTGGGTAATTGTTTAGAAGAAAAGTAACACCAAGAGCAATAAAAAAAAAAAAAAAAGGCCCAATTTTTCTGATGTAGAGGAAGCAATATTTGTGGTATGCTTCAGCAAAACAGAATAAAAGGGTAATCTTAAGATATGTGATCTTGTCTAGAAATCTGAGTGTCATCAAGGATGAGATTGTTGTTTGTTATTTGGTTTTTAGGAGCATTAGCAACTAAGGCCATATTGCTCCGGGATATGCGGTGGTCATTCCCTGACCTTTCCGCATCCTCCGTATTTGGTCATGACGTGCTGGAACCTCTGTCTAATCAAGAAGCGTGTGCAACACACTGCTGCTCCTTCCCACCTGGCTACGGAGGCACCTCACGGATGAGAACAGGAGCAGTAAACTTTATTGCTACCTAATATGACGTTGGTACTCCCCATTCAGCCAAAACAGCTTATACCTGGCGAGGCATGGATGCTACAAGATTTCTAAATGTGTCTGGTGTGTCTTGTGGTACCAACATGTAACCAGCAGATCCTTTGACTTCTGTAAGGTCCGTGGTTGAGACGCCACAGATCGGAGTTGCTGTTCCAACACAAACCACAGATGCTTGATGGGAATGATGTCTGGTGAATTTGGAGGCCAGGGAAATACCTGGAAGTCTTCCTCATGTTTTGCGAACCAGTCTCAAACAATCAGGGCAGTGTGGCATGGCGCATTATCCTGCTGGAAGACGGCACCACCAAAGGGGAAAAGACCGTTGCCATGAAAAGGTGTACCTGGTCGGCAATGATGTTTAGGTAGGTGGTAAACATCAGAGTGCCCGGCACATGGATGACTGCACCCAGAGTATCCCAGCAGAACATCACCCAAAGTATGACACTGCCAGCTTGTTTTTGTACCACGGTGCATTCATGGGCCATCACTTCCCCAGGTAAACAACAGACATGTACCCGGCATGCACATGGTGCAACAGGCAATGTGTTTCATCAGATCAAACGATCTACTTCCAATCACTCAAGGTCTAGTTTTGAAGCTCTTGTGACCATTGTAGGTGCTGTCACCGGTGAATCCTGGTTAGCATGGGCACTCGGAGAGTGCCTGCAGCTACGCAGCCCCATTTTCAGCAGGGTTCGATGTACTATGTGTTGTGACACATTACTCCCGCCACCAGCATTCCAATTACCGGCGAGTTGCGCCACAGTCACCTTCTGTTGCTATGTACCATCTGGGAAAGCCTTCGCTCACCTCAAGCATCGATGAGACGTGGTCATCCAACACCTCGCCGGCAGTGTGTGGGTTTCTCCTCCTCGGACCACTTTCGGTGGGTACTAACCACAGCTAACCGTGAGCATCCCACCAGCTGTGCCGTTTCGGATATGCTCTGACCCAGTCGCCTGGCCATTACAAGTTGGCCTTTGTAAAACTCGCTTAAGTCTACTGCCTTTCCCATCTGAATAACAACAGTAACACTGATTAAAGGAGCTCAGTATCAGGTGTTTTTTTTTACTGCATCCCGACCCGCGCCGTAGTTCACCTGAAGTGGCTTCTTCGATTTGCATAACGACTCACTGGTAATAATGTTTTGGCTCATCTGTGTATGACAGAACCACCAAATTTTAAAAGGATTGTTTTTTTTTTTTTTTTTTTTTTTTTTGTCCAACTGGAGAACTACTAGATCAGCATTCCTTAAGAATCTGCGACGGACATTCAAGAAAATTAAGCTGCTTGTGCAAACAAGGTTTGTCAAACTGGAAGGTAGAATCCAATGTAATATTATCAGCAAAACTATGGATAGAATGTCCACTCAGTGTAAGGTCAATTAATACACAAGGAGAAAAGACTGGGAGAAATTACTTGGGGAACACAGGTTTCCCACTAATATTCCTGGCGCCTCCTTAGCCAGGTGGGAAGGAGCAGCAGTGCGTAGCACACGCTTATTGATTAGACTGGGGTTCGAGCCTGTCACCACCAAATACGGAGGATGCGGAAAGGTTAGGGAATGACCACCGCATATCCTGGAGCAATATGGCCTTAGTTGCTAATGCTCCTAAAAACCAAATAACTAACTAATATTCCTAATATATTAATGGTAATATAATCTTCTCAACTTGGGTCTTGTATTCTCATGCTGCTATTGCTGAAAAAGAGCTAATATAATTCAATTGTATCAGTTGTAGGTTCCAAACCAATTCAATTTAGTTTTGTCTGTTGAAGGATACTGACTATATTTTTTTACTGTGTTCCAATAATGTTTCATGGCAATTAAAATTTATTTATTTATTATTTATTTATTTTTTTGTCAAAGAAGATAAGTGTCCAGTGAGTTTCACAGTTTTAATAAACAGCATATAATTATTTTTCCATACAGTGTAAAGACAAATATATTTGCCTTATTTGCAAAGAAACTGCCTCGGTTTACAAAGTATATAATTGGAATGAGCATTACACTACAAAACATAGTGAGACTCTCTTACCCTTATACTTTCTTCTACCTGACACCAATTATTAAAACAAAGAGAAATTCACTAGAAAAATAATTTCTATTTCTGAAAGTACATATATTTAAGAATAGACATTTTCAAGGATGAAAAAATAATAATGATAATAATAAATAAATAAATAAATAAAAAACTGCTCAAGATTAACAGATAAACATTTGGAAGATATTTTTAAAAATTAGTGTTTCAAATTTAAGCAGTATTGGGCATATTATTATAACAAGTAAAAAGCAAGTACACTGATCTACTACTTGTAAATCATATGTATCTATTTTTCTGCCATTAAGAAAAACTTGAACGAGTATGTTGTAATAGTGGCAATAATAATGATTATTGCCACATATGTACAGTTGACTACATAATAAAATAAATATAAATGTGAGAGAAATTTTTGGATCTGGCCTGCCTACTACTCTGAATATTCCTGCGTGGCCCTCCCTACAGAAAGATGGAGACCCCTGGCCTAAGGGATAAAAGAATAAATGTAGTTAAATAAAAATAAGTTAACCATGTTGAAAAATTGTTAAACAGTATACAGCAGTTCTCCCTTTATCATACCTGAATTTTGACATTTCATGCTTGGTAAAATTATAAAATTATCCAAAGCCAGCAATCTCCAAGTCCTGAGGCTAGTGGATTTCAGAAAGTACTTGTATTTGCAATTCTACAGCACAATCAACCAATTCTGCTTTAAATTTGGCCAAATTCATTGTGTCCACCACATTGGAAGGCACCTTATTACAAATGTTTGACAACTCGCTATCTAGAGGTGAACCTCATGAGATCCAATTGTCTTGTGAGATTTTGTTCCACCCCCCCCCCCTGGATCATATCTCATCAAGGAAGAACACTCCTTTTTAATTCATTTTACTCAATCCCTTCAGTGCCGTATAAACATCAACAAATATATCTCTCCTTATGTTTCTAGTTGTCAAATTTTGCAGTCCATACCTTTCAAGAAATTTTATGTCCATTGCTTTGTACCCATCAGCAACCTTGTTTCCCTTCTCTGAATTCTCTGCAGAAGCCATGTCCTTTTTTGGGTGCAGTTTCCAGATTTGAATGCAAAATTCCAAATGTGGTCTAACAATTGCCTTGCAAAGAGGGATAATGACATCCTTTTCCCTACTATCCCAGCCACCTGTTTACACTGAGAGAAAAATGGCATGTCACACTGAATTATAGCACTGTGGTCTTTTTCACCTTGAACCATTTTTATCATTTTTTAGACCATACAGCAACAAATGCCATTTTTCAGGTCATATGCACAACCAATCCAAATCATTTTGAAGCATTATGGTCTTAGATAAAATTGTTATACAGTAATACCCCGAAGTTACGCGATAGGTGGGTCCGACGAAAATCGCGTAAGTCGGGGTACAACTTTTCATATAAATACATATAAATTGTGCTTAATTGGGACCAAGGACTAACAAAAACACTAGTTTAGAAGAAAAATATTAATAAAATTGCAGTTCTTTATACATATTAATACAAAATATGTATTAAAAAAAAACAAATGACTTACGTAAAAAAGTTATTTCGATGTCGATGGCTTCATAAAATCTAACAAATTCGTCTGACGACACAGCGCGTTCTTTTTTTCACGCAGAATTTCTTCGTTGCAAGCTAATAATTTTTTTATTCCTTGCTTTGTAGCTATAATGCGTTCTTTGTTAGAGTCTGTTTTCTAAAATTTTTAAGCCCTTTACAATTGAGCCCTTTTCAATTTTCAACCTGTCAAGTTTGCAATTGTCATGTGCTTTTCGCTGTTGCTTCATTTAGGCCTGTAGCACGTGCAATATCACATGGTCTTTCATTTCGCTCAAAGCGTTTCACAATTTCATATTTTTTCTCTATCGACAGAGGTGGACTGGCCATAAGCCTTACCGGGAAAACCCCGGTGGGCCAGTGTGATTTTGGCCATAAACCATAGTATTGAGGCCACTATAAATTTTCCCGGGTAAGAATTTTTGACCCAGTCCGCCTCTGTTTATCGATAATTGCTTTTCTTTTTCTCTCTGAATCTGCAGTGTCTTCACCAGTATGCTTCCTTTTCACACCTTTTAAGTATTTTACTCATTTTTAGGGAATAAAGCACAATTACAAAACGAGGAGGCACGCTTGATACGCATAAACAAAGCTGCGCGCATGTAGCAACTGAATAAACAACACCATAAAGGCAGAGATACACTATTAACACCTCACATTTCTAGGGGTTACTACCATAAAACAATAAAAATCCAGTTGCATTTCTGCTAGTGAAATCTGTTATAAACTGGTAGTAAACTCGATCTAATTGCATTTGCGATTATACCGATAGCTGGAATTGTGTTGGTTTTTACATTATTACGGTGAAATGTGTCATAAAAGCAGCAAAGTTGAATTTTGTTCATCTTTCGCTCTCATTCTCCGCCGTCGCACCGCATATCGATAACATATGAAAGCCGACCTTGAAGATAGTGGGCGGCAGCGTTGCCAAACGAAAAAAATCAAGAACCGCGTAACTCCGAGTTCGCGTAAGTCGGGGTATTACTGTATATCCTATTCAAGGAAACACTTCAAGGTAAAAGGTGTAGAATTTACAGAACCACAGTCTTTCCTGGTAAGAATATCTTTTGTGCCCCAAACTAATCCTGTTCCTCTTTTCTACACCATTCCACAAAGATCTATGTCCTTCCTAAAATGAGGTTCCGAAAACTTGCATGCAGTATTCCAGATGTCGCCTAATCATTGCCTTATACAATGGTATAATCATCTCTTTGTCCCTGCTGGTAAAGTTACAATATATCACTGACAGAACCCGAAGAATGTTCCAACAGCTTGCTTGTTTTGTGGTTATTTGGTTTTTAGGAGCATTAGTGGTAAAGTTGCAATATATCACTGACAGAACCCGAAGAATGTTCCAATAGCTTGCTTGTTTTGTGGTTATTTGGTTTTTAGGAGCATTAGTGATAAGGCCATACTCCTCCGTTTATACTCTGTAAATTGCACGTATTCTGTGGTCAATTTTCTGTTTGCTAGACGAAAAACACGGGTTTCCGGGAGAAAAAACCATGCTACCCATCACCTCAGACTGACTAACTCACCCATGTTGTGAAATAGGTCCATAAAAATTCCTCTCATCATCGACGGGACTCGAACCCAGGACTTTATCACTTGGAGGATGGCGATCCTACCAATTATGCTAGCCATGAGAGCTCAGCTTGCTTGTGCTGCTTCATTATCATTCTTTGCATCCAATTCCTTTGTAACAATAACCACACAGTAGCAAATCAAACTTGTGAGCCATGATCTTCCTTTAATAAATCCAAACATCTTGATAGGACTAGAGCCTTACGGATCTACTCCTATCAAGATGACCTTGCATTATTTCTTTAACTATAGATTCTGTTATTTTCCCTAGCACAGAGGTTAAACTTATATCTCTGTAGTTAGCCACTTCAAAATTTGAACCACCCCCGTGAATAGGATATGAAATCATACTTCTCCAATCTGCAGATACTTCTAAATTTAATATCGTTCTCATTACCGTGGCTAAAAGTTTAATTACTTCTTCTGCAGCTTCCTTTAATATAACTGAATAGATTTCATTACCCCCAGGAATTTTGTTCACTTTCAGTTACAGCAATTTCTCTCCCACCTTACTTTCTGTTATTATTAATTTACTTAAATCCCAATCAGTATTAGATAAACTTCTGCTAATCCCATTTCTAAAAACTTTGTTTATGCATGTAGATGCCCATATTTATTTAGTTTATTAACAATCTGTACAGTATCATCAACAGTAATACCATTCAAGTCCAGTGGACCAATGTGCTGTATCCCTTTCCTTGTGCTGTTAACATATGCAAAGAATTCCTTACTTTTCTTTGCATTCTTAGTCAAAGACTTCTCAAAATCTGCCTTAGCTTGCCTAATTCCCAAAGTAACTGAATTATATGCTAGTTGTAGTTATTGTGAAACTCGGTATCCCTTGTTTATAATCATCCCATGCACTTTTCTTCTCTGCCACTAAGCTCATCAGTTTATCTGGCACCTGTTTTTGCCTAAATCTTGAAAAATATGTATCTCTTACAAGGTATAAAATGCTTAGTGGCTTCTGTGATTAATTTTCTGAACACTTCCCATTAGGCATTTATATTTTTTAATAACATTAGCTGATCCCACTGAAAGAATTTAAAAAATATATAATCACCTTTGTGAAAAGAAAAACTATTCCCTTTACTCTTAGACAATAGTTATTTCTCGAATAAATTCCTCATCAATATACCATGATCGCTGCCACCTAAAGGTTATTAGTAATGATAATTTATACTCTTAGTATGTTTTATTAGGGTGATTCATAAATGTGTATAGTAGAAACTCATACCTGGTCCTAGTGTGAGTGATGAAACAGTGGAAGTGAGCCTTACTTTCCTCAGAGGCCCAAGAAAATCAAAAACTCATACAAGTCATGAACTGGGTCTGCCACAACCAACCACTTGGAAAAAGCTATAGTAATACTTGAAGTTGAAGCCTGTCTTACTTCTATCAAGAAGTGAAAGCAATCATACAAAAAAAAAAAAAAAAAAAAAAAAATTGTTTATACTGTAATATGACCACCATGTCAGAGGCTTACACAATCACTTATCATATTTAGTAGTTGTGGTTTTGGAACACGGTCCACCCCTGACCTGAAGCATATCAATTTCTGTTTGAAAATGCAGACAAGGCACGATGATGAAAACGAACTGCTCAAGTATATAGTGTATCTTTGTTTAGTGATGAATCCACATTTCACATTTATGTCAACACACAATGTTCATATCAGGGGTACTGAAAATCCAGTTCAGTGCTTGCATTAATGTGTTCTCAACATTCTGAAAGTCAATTTGTTCTGCGCTGTGAGTTCAGAGAAAGTTCTTTAGATGGCTTTCTTCTTACAAGAAAAAAATATCACATGGGTTGTTCATCCCAATGGAAGATTGTTCTTCCAACAAGATGACATCCAACCTCGTTATCAATGAGGAGTGGCAGCATACCTAGATAAGCACTTCCAAGTAAGATGAAGTTGTCTTCAGGTCCCAGATCCCCAGACTCATAGCATGGATTTCTCTAGATTTCTATCTTCGGGATATTGTGAAAGATGACATCTATCATCCACCATTACCAAGGAATGGCTGAACTGAAGGCAAATATCACTACTGCCATAACAAAAGTAATCCCTGAATCTCTGTGTAAAGTGTGGGTGAAGCTGGATTTTCTGTGGGATGTTTATTGAATAATCACTAGTGGCCATATTGAAAATCAGTAGTGAAACTCACCAAAATTTTAGGTGTTTGTTTGTTTTTTTTCTGTTTTTTTTTTCTGTCTTCTTTCAGTTCCTAGAATTATGGTGCAGAAAAATGTTTATAAAGTTTTTAAGCTTCTTTGTAATATTCCTGTATCTTACTACAATTTCAATTTATAAAGTCGGCAGCCAAATAACAAGTGTGTTTAAGCTTTATTAATTAAATATGCTAAGCTAGTCACTTTCACTTGTTTGATTGTATAACAGAAAGAATGAGCATCTGGCAAACTGTATCTTTGGTATATTATCTCACAAAAAACACAAAATATATAAATGAATGAAATTAAAGCCTTATTACCCAACACTTGAAGGTGGCTGACCAGCAGGAGAAGCAATTGCAGACTGATTGCTATTTGGACCCTGATTAGTAACCTAATAATATATAGGGTGTTAAATACAAATATATTAATGAAACTAAAGATACATATTAAGTGGTTTGACTATTCAAAATCAAAAAAGTTAAGTACAGGAAAATTTAATATTTTATGCAAATAAAAACACAAGTAAATTTTCAGTGAGAGCAGTAGTAGGTTGTTGTTATTATTTGGTTTTTAGGAGCATTAGCAACTAAGGCCATATTGCTCTGGGGATATGCGGTGATCATTCCCTGACCTTTCCGCATCCTCCATATTTGGCAGTCACGGGATCAAACCCCGGTCTAATCAAGAAGCGTGTGCTACGCACTACTGTTGCTGCCCACCTGTCTAAGGAGGTGCCACAGTAGTTTTTTTTTTTTTTTTTTGTTGTTGTTATTGTTGTTAGTGCATCAGCTTCTGTGGCCATAATGCACCTCCCAAAGTTTTTGTATTTTACTGTGATCCAAACATGAGATGGGATTCGAACCCCTGACCTTTGGGTTGCCACAGTAGTAGGCAAGAAAATATCTGTTTCACTCAGTGACCTACGTGCCAAATTTTTAAGTGAAATCCATGCACAGAAACAGAACTCCTAAAGGCATTGCAGTCAGAACATTAGAATTAGCATATGATACAAGAAAGCAGGCTTACATAGCATCAGAGGGAAAAAAAAAAAAAAAAATCCTTCCCATTTCACCCATCCATTTAGAAATTCTTGTCTAGTTCTGCCTTGAACTTATTTAAGTTGTTGACCTCCACTACGAAGTTTGTTTCAACTATCAACCACCTGCAGGCTAAAGTAAAATATATGCAAATTTATTCTACCATTGTGTCTTTCCTCAATTTTAATTTATGTCCTATCAGGTGAGTAACAGAGCAAGAATCCCATCAGCATTGAGCTTTCTCAAACCATTTAAGGCCTTATACACCTCAATTAGATCACCTCGCAGGTGGCTTATCTCCAAATGCTACAATTTGCAGAAATTAAGCCTTTCTTGGTAATAGCAACTCTTTGTTCCATTTCACCAATCTCATTGCCATCTCTGTACTCATTCCAGCAGCTCTATATCATTCTTAAAATGAGGCCTCCAGACCTGTAAGCACTACTCAAGGTGTGGCCAGACCACTGCTTTATACAAGGGACGATCTGCTCCTGATCCTCGTAAAACGAGGATCAGGAGCAGATCGTCCTACTCCTGATCCTCGTTTGTGGAATGTGGTGCTGTCCAGATCCTCGTAAAACGAGGATCTGGACAGCACCACATTCAGCAGTTACGGGCTTGAACCCCAGTCACTCAAGGCACGTGTACTTATGCACCCGCGCGCCTGACCACTAGGCTACGGCAGCCTTTTCGAGAAACATTCACGCTCGTGATTTTGTCACCCCGTTCACCCCACCCACTGAGCATTGTTTTGAATGGGAAAGAATTTCAGCCACGCCCATGTTTTTTATGGCGGAAAATGTTCAAGGCGCTTTAAAATTCACATTTTTTTTAGGTTTCATTTTATATTAAATCAGCGACCACGAGTACAGATACCGCGAATAGCAAGGGTTTACTGTACTTTACATTTTTAATGTTAAACTTCAGTTGCCACTCTCAAGCTGCTCAACTTTTCTAGATCCTATTGCAGTAGTGTACTACCATTACTGTCATTAATAACCCTGCCAACATTCGTATTGTCTGCAAACTTGGATATTAACCCTGGTATATCTTCATGAATATCACTGATAAATACACAAAACAACAAGGGGCTCAGCACTGAACCCTGAGAAACTCCACTAATAACATCAGTCCACGAAGAGCAGTGTTCACTGATTACCACTCTTGTCTTCTCCCAATCAACCAGCCTTTCATCCATAGCAGCAATTTGCCCTTAATGCCATACTCCTCCAATTTGTGCAGTAGTCCATGTGCAACAGTATTAAAAGCTTTCCTAAAATCGAAGTATATGATATCAAAATTATTTTTTTGCATCCAGTTCCTTTGCATTCATATCATAGTTTGTTTGTTTGTTATTTGGTTTTTAGAAGCATTAGCAACTAACTCCATATTGCTCCAGGGATATGCAGTGGTCATTCCCTAAAATTCCCGCATCCTCAGTATTTGGTGTGCATGGGATCGAACCCTGGTCTAATCAAGAAGCATGTGCTATGCACTGCTGCTCTGCCCACCTGGCTACGGAGGCACCCTCATTTCATAGTATCGAATCAAGTTTCTCAGACAAAACTTCCCCCTAACAAACCCATTCTGTGTCTGTACTATAACTGCAGTGTTGTCTTGATCCTACAGTGCTTCTTTAACCAGTGATTCCATTATTTTCTCTGAAACAGAAGTTAAACTAACAGGTCTGAAATTACTCGTGTCACATTTTGATCCCTTTTTTGTTAATTGCGGAAACATTTGCACATCTCCAGTCCATAGGGACCAGCCCTGAGTCAAAGCAATCTTTCATAATTATGGTTAAAGGTTTCTTACTTCCTTTAATATAACTGGATAGATCCTATCCACCCCAGGTGCCTTTCTTATGTTCAATTGTAATAATTTCTTCTCCAGTTCGCTCTCAGTTATTACAAAATCATTTAGCTCCCTGCCAGAGTTTGATAAGCTTCTGGCCTCCAATTTCCAACAGACCTCCTCATTTGTGAATGTAGATGCAAAATATTCACTGTTTGTCAGCTACGTCAGCAGGTTCATCAGCAATCGAACTGTCAGTGCCAAGAGGACCAAAATGATTCAACCCCTTCCTTCTAAAGTTTACACAAGTAAAAAAGTCTTTATTGTTTTTCTTTGCATTGCATGCCAAAAATATCTTGTGATCTGCCTTTGCTTGCCTAGCCTACTTTGTGACTTGATTACAGACTGTCTTATATTTGCCATAGGCATCTGTGTCCCCTGATAATTTATATGCATCCCATTCATTTTTCTTCTCTGCCACAAGAAAAGATCTACACCTCCCAAGCACTTCCTAATTCATTTCACAAATATACGTGGTCTCAATTCTAATCTCAACGATGTCCATTTCCATTTACAGTCTGCCAAACCCCATGTACATTTTCTGACAGAATCTCAGTTATCGGTTGAGTCAACTACTGCTCATCTCAGATGCCCAAATTATTCGCTGTATGATTCCTTTCGCCTCAAAAGGTGGTACTTGTGCATATGTCCGTTCTGATATTCCCTGTCAGAGACTTGGCGATTTGGAATCTCCTCTCTTTGATCTTCTCTGGCTTAAAATCTCTCTACCTCATTGTGTCAAATTCGTCTGTTGTCTCTACCATTCTCCCAACTCCACTAATCACTTGGAGCTCTTTGACTTCCTCTCTTTGCAACTTTACTTTCTCCAGTCCAACTTTCCTAACAGTGAGGTAATTTTCCTTGGTGATTTTAATGTTCACAACTCCAGCTGGTTCCATTTTCTAGTCACACCGACCCAGCTGGCCGAGATGCTGAGGCTTTTGCAATTACTAATGATCTTGCACAGATTGTTCATTTACCTACAAGAATACCGGACAATCCTAATCATACAGCCAATACGCTTGATCTTTTTCTCACAAACAACCCTTCTAAGTACATGGTCGAAGTGAGAGGTCCTTTAGGCACTTCAAATCACAACTTGGTGATTGTCTGTTCTCCAATGGAACCTTTATCTCATGACTATTCCCAACCTCGTGTTGTTTGACATTACAAGAATGCAAAATGGGATGACCTGCGAGACCTTTCTTCTTTTTTTCACTTTCTTATTCCAAAACTTCTGATGTCAACGTTTTCTCAGATCATGTCAGTGAAATTATTCTTGCAGGAATGGAATCCTTTATCCCACACTCAACTTTAAAATCCTGTCCTTTATCTAAACCTTGGTTTTCCAATAAATGTGCTAAGGCTGTTCAAGAGAAGAATGTTGCATATCGTAATTGGCTTTTTCTAATTCTTCAGTTTCATTTTCTGCCTACACCAAAGCTCGCAACAATTGTAAAGCAGTTATTAACCAGTCCAAACTAGAGTTTGAACAGGCTAAGAGTAGAAAACTTGCTTCTTGCCCTAACAGTAGCCGAGCATTCTGGTTTCTTGCCAAAGCTATTGGCCACAACTTTTGCCCATCTCTGCTCCCAACTCTGTCCAAACCAGATGGTTCTGTTGTCACTTCAGCCAAGGATAAAGCTGACCTGATAGCATCCCATTTTTCTTTCAACTCATGCATTAACGATCTTGGTAAAACACCTCCCACTATTCCCACCCAACACGTTCCATTCAATGCTTCCTGTGGTCTTCCTTCAAAAGGATGTCAGAAGGATTTTGATTAATCTTGATGCTAAGAAAGCTCCAGGTCCCGATGGTATTTCTCCACTTGTTCTCAAAATCTGTGCTCCTGAACTTACCCCTATTCTTTGCTGCCTTTTTTTCACTTTCTTATTCCAAAGGTGTTTTTCCTTCTGCTTGGAAATTTGCTCATATCCAGCCAGTTCCTAAAAAGGGTGACAAATCCCTCCCATCCAATTATCGTCCCATTGCAATTACTTTTACGCTTTCTAAAATAATGGAGAGATCAATTAAACGCCAAATTTTAAACTACCTAGAAACCTTCCGTCTGATCAACGTTCGCCAGTATGGATTCCGTCAGTGTCGATCCACTGGTGATATTCTGGTGATATGCTGCTACTGGTGATATGGTGATATGCTGCTGTAGAAAACAATCATTCAACAAATGCACAATGGCCTTGCTAGTGTGCGAATGACCAACCACAAGTTCCAGTCAATATCTGGGAAGTTAAAATCTCCCATAAGACAATATGATTTACTGGTCTACTCTATTTCTCTGTACAGTTGTTCATTGCACTCAGAGTCATTATAACACACTCCTACTCTCAATTTTGTTTCCACAGTGCTTACGTCATACCAAACTGACTTAGCATTGCACTGTCCACCACATACTGGAGTGTATCTTCTAAACTAATAATAAGGTACTTGTTTTTATTATCTTCCTGCCAGTGACATCACCACTCTAGCAGTGCAACCATCGTCAACATTAAACTTATATATTACGAACTATAAAAGGTAATGATAGAAAGTGGGAAGGTAACTAACAACTGTACTATACTGGGAGGATAATAGAAAAGTACCAATAATAACAATAACAATAATAAATAACTTGAGTTGCACTAGTATTTTTTTGAAATAGCTAACTTTTAGGAACTGTAAAAAAAAAAAAAAAAAAACAAAACAATGAAGAACAAAAGCTTTATCTGGAATACTTCATAACTGTATCCAAGTACTATCTGAATAGCATTCCCAGACTTTTTTCTTAAGAAGTAATGGTAACTAATTAATGCATGTCATACATTGCAGTGGCTAAATTATGCAAGTCATTATAGAATGTAGTAAACAGTATTTTCAAAGTTCTTTGCTTATGCCACTCAACAAATTCGAAGAAACCCAATCTCCATTCACAAATGAATTCTCTTTAAAAAAAAAAAATAATAAATAAATATATATATTAAACTAATAAACTAACCTAGCCTTCTTTTAACAAAAAATGAGGCATATAACAAGCTAATTGATAACCAGTAACAAAAATGGTGTGCTAATTCCACCTGAAAAAGAAAGCAATGACATTACGATATTAAAAGTTAAATATAAAAATCAAACATGCAAGCAAACCACTTTTTTTTTCAGCCGATGTGTTTGCTTTCTTTGGATTAAATAACCACAAATCTTTATTAGGTAGTGATTTTCTTATGAACTCAGTATTCGTAATGACTAATATAAAATCCGTTCACATAGGCAAATTCTTCTATACATTCTTTTTTAAAAAATGCATGGGGGAGGGAAAATAAAATACATAAATAAAAATGATAAAAAACAAACTTGACTAAAACGTGGGGGGCGTTTAAGAAAACTGAATTTACTGGAGAAGTTGGTAGGTATGCATTTGCCATTAATAGTACATTTTAATAATAATTTAATTAATGTGTCAGAGTGATGAATTGTATGGGTAGATAATTGCAATTATAGCTATAAAAAGCATCTCCACATACACACACAAAAAACAAAAAAGAAAGACAGGATTTATCAGTTCATAATCATAGTACAATGACTACAAAAAAATTACAAATAACCAGATAACCTTGTTATCTGGTTATTTGTAACCAGACTAAACATTTTGACCCTGTTTTAATGACATTATCAAATTTACAGAAAACAAAGAAAGGAGGAGAATATTAATTTTAAAAACCAGAAGTGGTATAATTCCTCAGTTAACAAGGAAAGACTTATATATACAATAAAAATTGGCTCATAAAGTCTTTTTTTTTTTTTTCATTAAGAGTATTATAAAATTTGCATTATTTCCACCCCCCCCCCTTTCTGCTTTCTTTTAAATAAATAACTACAAACCTTTATTAGGCAGTGATTTTCTTATGAATTTAGTGTTCATAACGACTAATAGAAAATCCACTGACAGACTTATTTTGCAATAATTTCATCTATACATTCTCTTTTAATAAAGCATGTTAGTTTAGGCTGCACAAACCTTGTTTCCAATGCAAACTCTTCATGTGGTTTTTTTTGTATTTACTAATTCACTTGTCAATTCCTTATGAGTGCCTTAAATGACAAAGAAGTAGACTTGTAGAAAATCCTTTACATTGTATTATGGTTTTACATTTTTACACACAGTTTCTGTCCCTTTGGTGATTACTAAAACATTTCCATGCTTTGAATTCACTTTGATTTACTGCACTTGATAAGACTGGTTAAACTTAAAATTTTATAATTACAAAAATACGTTACAACATGTAGTTGCTGTGTTTTCGCTTTCAAGACTAAAGATCGATTGTCTAACCTAAGGAAGCACAGAGTGTTTTGATCGAGCATTGCAGCAGCTAAAATTTTGCCTATTTAATTAATCAAATTAATCCATTTATTATCAATTTGATTAAATTATTAATAATTTAAACAAAAATTAACCTTACACAAAATTTAAAAAATGGGATTATCGTAGGATTTTTGACATTTTCCTGGAATCAATTTTATCATGGCATCCTGTGATCCCAACTGCTAAGCCCTGCTGTATAGTAGCTCGGTAATGAAGCCATATTCTGCAAAGCCCTGCTGTATAGTAACTTGGTAATGAAGCCATATTCTGCAAAGCCAGACCTGCATGTTGAATGGATGTACTGTGTATTAATGTCACACAGTGTTGAATGCTTAGCCCCTTAGTGACTAGGAAGAGGCAACAAGGATATATCCCCATAGAGGCAGGCAAAGGTAAACTATAAGTGCCCTCTCTCACACACCACTTAGGTATAGAGAGAAGGAAGGTCCAAGATATTTTATTTTATTTATTTTATGTAAACCCCAAACACGAGAGGTGTTAGAACCTATAGAACTTAGTACAGTGTTTGAGTTGGAGGTTGAGAAGACAAAAGAAGATATTTGTTGACATTGGACTTGAACTTCTGTAGACTGTAATTTTCAGGAAACATATACGAAGGAAGGTTGTTCCACAAAACGGCAGTTGAATAAATAAACGAGGAAGATGAAAAGTTGGTTCTGTGAATTTGAAGTTGGACAGTAAATGGATGTTGGCTGGTGGCTACACCTGTTCAGACTGTTTTGAAAGAGAGAGAGGGAATTATAGAAGCCAATTCAGAAGAATAGTGCCCATGGAAGTATCTGTAGAAAAGGCATGCAGCAGAAAGAGTATGTCTATGAGACACTGAGTGCAGTGACTCTGTTAGAGTTGAATCATTAATTAACCTAACTGATCTCTTCTGAAGAGAATCAAGAAGCCTGAGAGAGGTTTTGGGGGCACCACCCCAGATGTGGGAACAATATTCCATAGTAGGGCGGATTTGCGATTTATACAGAGTGAGCAGCTGTTTGGAAGAAACGTAACGTCAAGAGCAAAAGAGAAAACCAATTTTTTAGATGCAGAGGAAGCAATATTTGTAATGTGCTTGTGCCATGAGAGATTAGAAGTCAGCGTAATCCACAAGAGAGATATATCATTTTGCCTAGAAATCAGAGTGTCACCAAAGATAAGCATAGGAGCAGAAGAATCCATTTTGCGAGAAATAAGACAAGACTGAGTGTTAGAAGTGTTGAAATCAATTAAGTTTCCTTTGCCCCACTGGAGAATTACCTGAAGATTGGCATTTAAGGAATTGGTAGCAGATTTTCAAGAAGTTGAAGCTGATTGAGCAGGGCAAGGTTTCTCAAAATGGAAAGTGGAATGCAATGGAAAAGAGTGGGGGGAAAGAACTGAAGCTTGGGGGATACCAGCATTAGTGGAGAAGTTGGAAGACAGAGATCCATCTAACATCAATCTCAGTGAGTGATCAGAGAAAACAAGAGAACCAATTACAAAAAACAGTTGGCAAACCATAAGCTGGAAGCTTGTTTAGAAGACCTTTATGCCAACACGATCAAAAGCCTTTGAGATGTCAAGAGCAACTGCTTGTGTTTCACCAAACTTTTCCATTGAACTTGTCCATAAATGAGTAACGTAAGCCAGAATATCACCAGTGGATCGACACTGGCGGAATCCATACTAGCGATTGTTGATCAAATAAAAGGCCGACTCTTAAATTACCAAGGTTTCTAGGTAGTTTAAGAGTTGGTGGCTAATTGATTTCTCCATTACTTTAGAAAGAGAAGTAGTAGTAGTGGCATGTAATGCAAGTAAGCAAGTGTATGAGCTTATGCAGCATTGGCCAAAAAAATAAAAAATAAATATAAAATAACACCATTCCCTCCAAATGCCTGTCCAGTTCCTCCTTAAATTTATTTAACCTATTAACTTCCACAACATCAGATGGAAGTTTGTTCCAGCAATTAACCACCCCCTGGCAAAAGGCAAATTTCTGCACATTATTCTACATCTGTCTTTTCTTAATTTGAATTTATGCCCCCTTCGTAATCTAAACAAGTGGAAGGATTCCATCAGAATTCAGCGTGCTCAACCCATTCAAGGCCTTATACACCTCAATCAGATCACCGCGCAGGTGCCTAGTCTCCAGCCACTGCAATTTGCAGAACTTTAGCCTCCCTTGGTAAGAGGATCCCTTCATTCCCCTCACCTATCTTGTTGCCCTTCTCTGTACACACTCAAGCAAATCTACATCCTTCCAAAAATGAGGCCTCCAGACCTGTACACAGTACTCAAGGCATGGCCTGACCACTGCCTTATACAGAGGGACAATCACCTCCTTTTCGCTGCTAGCAAAATTCCTATATATCACTGACAACATCCCACGACCTGCCCTGGCAGCCTGTCTGCATTGCTCAGAAAAAAAACTTCATATCTGACTGCACAATTACTCCCAGGTCTTTTCATTTTCTACAACCTTAAGTGTAGTACAACACAGCTGGTACGTTTCTCTGGGGTTACTTCTACCCATATGCAGTACTTCGCATTTGTCAAGGTTAAACTTCAGTTGCCACTTCTTAGCCCATCTGTCCAAATTATCTAGATCCTGTTGCAGTAGCACACTGCCATTACTGTCATTAACAACCCTGCCAACCTTTGTATCATCTGCAAACTTTGACACTAAGCCTGATATATCTTCATCAATATCATTGAAAAATATACAAAACAACAGAGGACCCAAAACCGAACACTGTCGGACTCCCCTCATAACATTAGTCCACGCAGAGCAGCACCCATTAATTACCACCCTCTGTCTTCTCCCACTCAGCCATACTTTTATCCATTGTAGCAACTTACCCTTAATACCATTCTGCTCCAATTTGAACAATAGTCTTCCATGCACAACAGTGTCAAAAGCTTTCCTGAAATCCAAATATATGATATCAAAATTATTTTTTGCATCCAGTTCCTTTGTAACAACATCATAATATCCTATGAAATTTGTCAGA
The DNA here is from genome assembly GCF_048544385.1 of Mastigoproctus giganteus. Lineage (NCBI taxonomy): Eukaryota > Metazoa > Arthropoda > Arachnida > Uropygi > Thelyphonidae > Mastigoproctus > Mastigoproctus giganteus. Next base: position 181,395,715 of record NC_143579.1, on the reverse strand, counting down.
GAAGACTTTCCCTTAACAAACCCATGCTGTGTCTGAATTATTGCTGCAGTCTTGTCTATGTCTAGATGATCCTGCAATGCATCTTTAACCAGTGACTCCATTATTTTACCCGGAACAGAAGCTAAACTAACTGGTCTGTAATTACTTGTGTCACCCTTCGATCCCCAGATCACAACTTAGTGATGGTCTCTTCTCCAATGGAACCTTTCTCTTGTGGCCAACCTTGTGTTATTTGACATTACAAGAATACAAAATAGGACGATTCCGTAAAGGTGAGTACAGTGGGATCAACTGACAATGTTACCAACAGTAAATTCTAAGTGGGAAGCATTCAAGGAATTAATCGTGGATGCTACTAAAAGTTTCATACCTATTAGGAAATATTGTTCAAGCTTTAGGCCTAAATGGATATCAAATGAACTAATGAGACTCATGACAGAGAAGAAAAATGCATGGGATGCATATAAATTATCAAGCGACTCAGAAGACTATGGCAGATATAAGCTAGTCTGTAATCAGGTCACAAAGAAGGTTAGGCAGGTGAAAGCAGATTACGAGAAATCTTTGGCAAAAGATGCTAAGAAAAACAGCAAGGATTTCCTTACTTATATACACTCTAAAAGGAAGGGGATGAATCTGATTTGTCCACTTGATATCAATGGTTCGACTGTTGACGATCCTGCTCAGATAGTAAACAAATTGAATGAGTATTTTGAATCTATATTCACACATGAGGAGTTATTAAGGTTTGAAAATGGCAGAAGGTTATCAAATTGTAGCAGGGTGCTTTATGATTTTCTAATAACTGAGAGCAAAGTGTAGGAGAAATTGTTGAAGTTAAACATAAGAAAGGCACCTGGGGTGGATGGGATCTATCCAGTTATATTAAAGGAGGCGGTAAAGCAACTAAGCAAACCCTTAGCCATAATTATGAGAGCATCCTTGGACTCAGGGGACGTCCCCACGGACAGTAGATGCGCAAATGTATCCCAAATTCACAAAGGGGGATCAAAGGGTGACATGAGTAATTACAGACCAGTTAGTTTAACTTCTGTTCCGGGTAAAATAATGGAGTCACTGGTTAAAGATGCATTGCAGGGTCATCTAGACAAGACTGAAGCAATAATTCAGACACAGCATGGGTTTAAGGGAAAGTCTTGTCTGACAAATTTGATTGGTTATTATGATGTGGTTACAAAGGAACTGGATGCAAAAAATAATTTTGATATCATATATTTGGATTTCAATAAAGCTTTTGACACTGTTGCACATGGAAGACTATTGTACAAATTGGAGCAGAATGGTATTAAGGGTAAGTTGCTACAATGGATAAAAGGATGGTTGAGTGCGGGAAGACAGAGGGTGGTAATTAATGGGTGCTGCTCTTCATGGACTAATGTTGTTAGTGGAGTCCCACAGGGTTCGGTATTGGGTCCTCTGTTGTTTTGTATATTTATCAATGATATTGATGAAGGTATATCAGGCTTAGTGTCGAAGTTTGCAGATGATACAAAGGTTGGCAGGGTTGTTAATGACAGTAATGGCAGTGTGCCACTGCAACAGAATCTAGATAATTTGGACAGATGGGCTAAGAAGTGGTAACTGAAGTTTAACCTTGACAAATGCAGCAACTGAAGTTTAACATTGACAAATGCAAAGTATTGCATATGGGTAGAAGTAACCCCAGAGAAACGTACCAACTGTGTGGTACTACACTTAAGCCGGTAGAAAATGAAAAAGATCTGGGAGTAATTGTGCAGTCAGATATGAAGTTTTCTGAGCAATGTAGACAGGCTGCCAGGGCAGGCCATGGGGTTTTGTCAATGATATATAGGAATTTTGCTAGCAGGGAAAAGGAGGTGATTGTCCCTCTGTATAAGGCAATGGTCAGGACATGCCTTGAGTACTGCGTACAGGTCTGGAGGCCTCATTTTAGGAAGGATGTAGATTTGCTTGAACGTGTACAGAGAAGGGCAACAAGATTGGTGAGGGGAATGAAGGGATCCTCTTACCAAGAGAGGCTTAAGTTCCAAATTGCAGTGGCTGGAGACTAGGCACATGCGCGGTGATCTGATTGAGGTGTATAAGGCCTTGAATGGGTTGAGAACACTGAATTCTGATGGGATCCTTCCACTTGTTCAGATTATGAACCTAAGGGAGCATAAATTCAAATTAAGAAAAGACAGATGTAGAATAGATTTGCAGAAATTTGCCTTTAGCCAGCAGGTGGTTAATCGCTGGAACAAACTTCCATCTGTCGTTGTGGAAGTTAATAGGTTAAATAAATTTAAGGAGAAACTGGACAGGCATTTGGAGGGAAAGGTGCGTTTTTTTTTTGTTTTTTGGCTGATTCTGCATAAGCTCATACACTTGCTTTCTTGCATCACATGCCACTACTGCTACTACTACGATCTGCAAGATTTCTTTTCCTTGGTTGGATTAATGTTTTAATCTTCTCATGTCAAAGTTTGTTCAGACTGTTTCAGTGAAATTATCCTTGTAGGGATGGAATCCTTTATTTCACACTCCATCTTAAAATCTTGTCTTTATCTAAACCTTGTTCTTCCAATAAATGTGCTAAAGCTGTTCAAGATTTGTGTTGCAAATCACAATTGGCTTGCATCCGACCACACTACATGAGTTACGGTCTCTGCACCCTTTCAAGAAGCTCAATGCCTTTCTTTATGTGCAGTCTCCATACTTGAACACAATATTTCAAGCGTGGTCCAACAACAGCCTTATATAATGGGATTATGTCCTTATCTCTACTAGCAAATTTTCGATAAATCATCAATAGGGCATCATGGTCCTTGCTTGAAATCTGTCTGCAATGCTTGGAGAACTTCACGTCTGAGTGTATCGTAACTCACAAGTCCCTTTCTTCCACTACTGACTTCAGTTCAACTCTACCAAATGTAGAAGTTATTTTGGGGTTACTGTTCCCCCAGGTGTAACATTTTGCTGGATTAAAGCATAGCTCTGCAATTTTCTGACCACAGCTGAAGTCTATCTAGGTCACTCTGAAGAAGCTCTACTTGGCGGTGATCATTAACTACTCTACCAATCTTTACATCATCTGTAAATTTAGACATTATGTCCTCTATCCTGTCATTGATTTCATTTATGAAAATCAAAAACAACAGCGGTCCTAATACTGATCCTTGTGGAACCCCACTTCTTACTTCAACCCAATCTGGGCAATAACCATTAACACAGCCCTCTGCCACCTGCCCTGAAACCATCCTGTTATCCCTATAAGGATTTTCCCTTTGATTCCAACCTATTCCATTTTATAAAGTAACCGCTCATGTGGGACTGAGTCAAAGGCTTTTCTGAAATCTAAATAAACAATGTCAAAATTATTCCCTAAATCCAGCTCATGAGTGACCCTGTCAAAATAACTAACAGATTTGTTAAAAGCGATTTTCCCTTTACAAAACCATGCTGTGCATCGTTCAGAATTCCACTTCTATCTAAATGATCCTGATTTCCACCCTTGATCACTGCCTCCATGATTTTCCCTACTACTGAAGTTAGATTGACAGGGCGGTAATTTCCCACTTCACTCTTAGAACCACCCTTATGTATTGAAGATACACTGACGTTTTTCTAATTCGACAATTCGGTGGATTTTTACATGATTATGGTGATTTCCCTTCACTGAAATCGTCAATCATATAAAAAACAAATTTTCAGAATTCTCTCTTCACTCCTACTTTTTAAGAAAACTCAAACTTGTTACTCCGCATCTCACTTGTGCATATGTGTTAGCTGCAATTCGTGCGTGCCATTGTCTTTGTTATCGATTGCTTCTTTTTCAAATTTAGAGCCAAAAAAAAGTCAGTGAACAGAAATATCAGTTAGTTAGTATATACATATTACCGTGTTAATTAAGCTGTGTACACAAGCGCAAATTTACTTTTATATTGCTAACTTGTGGAAAATTCAGGAAAATTCTTCAGAAGTTCAAGTCCAATGTCAACAAATATCTTCTTTCGTCTTCTCAATCTCCAACCCAAGCACGGTACTAAGTACTATAGGTTCTAATACCTCTCGTGTTTGGGGTTCACATAAAAAAAAAAAAATATTCTTCCGATTTTCACGTATCATTTAATTTTATTAATTGGAAAAGAAATAAAATTTGCACTTTACATCTTTACTTTTATAGCCTATGGATGATATATTCCTCTTATTTTTGCTTATTAGAACCGCCATTTAATAGAATGAAAATTTAATTTGCAAACAGGATCACAATGACCAGTATTTTATTATGGAGAGTCCTTCGTAAAGTGATTTGATCGTACAGTGAACCAATTGTAAACGAGATCCACTGTGCATTGATTGGAGGAATAAGAGCAAATATGGTGGATATTAAGAAAAGAAAAATTCCCTGTTTATGCACTAATGAACTCAATTTCAAAAAGCAGTCACTGATTTTTAAAGCATTCAAAGTTCACTTTCTTTATTATTCATTTACTAATTACATAAAAATAATGAATTATTACTATTTTTATCCTATTAATTAAAGAATACCCGTAAATACATAGATTTGATTTTTAAGGTATACCACATTTCAACTGTTATTAAAATCCAGGAGGAAGCAGTAGTAGCAGAGGCATGTTATGCAAGAAAGAAAGCTTATATAGCATCAGTCAAAAAAAAAAAACATTTCACACATTGGTTCACTCTAAAAGATTTCCTAGTTTCTCCTTGAATTTCTGTAAGCTATCGGCTTCCACGATAGATGGAAGTTTGTTCCACCAATCAACCACACACTGGCTAAAGGTAAATTTTCACACATCTATTCCAAAACTGTGTTTCCTCAATTTGAATTTATGCTCTCTCAGATTCGTAATCTCAGCAAGAGGAGAAGAATCCCATCAGAATTGAGCCTGTTCAACCCATTCAAGGCCTTACACACTCAATCAGCTCATCTCATGGGTGTCTAGTCTCCAGATGCTGTCATTTGCAGATCTTAAGTTAGATTGACAAAGAGGACCCCTTCACCAATCTCACTACCCTTCTCTGTACATGCTCATGCAAATCTACACCCTTCCTAAAATGAGGCCCCCAGACCAAGTACCTCCAGTACTCAAGGCGTGGCCTAACCACTGACTTATACAAAGGGATAATCACCTTCTTTCCCCTACTAGCAACATTCCTGTATATCACTGACAAAACCCTATATCTGCTCTGGCAGCCTGTCTGCACTGCTCAGAAAACTTCATATCTGACTGCACAATTACTTCCAGGTCCTTTTCATTCTCCATTACCCTGAGCGTAGTACCACACAGTTGGTAGGTTACTCTGGAGATACTGCTTCCACCATGCAGTACTTTGCATTTGTCAATGTTAAACTTCAGCATTTGTCAATGTTAAACCCATTTTCCCAACTTATCCAGTTGGAGTAGAATATCTTTACTGTCGTTAACAACCCTGCCAACCATTATATCATCTGCAAACTTTTATATTAAGCCTGATGTACTTTCATCAATATCACTGATAAATATACAAAACAACAGCAGGCCCAACACCAAACCCTGGGGAACTTCACCAACAACATTAGTACACAGCAGCAGTGTCCATTGATTACCACTGTCTTCTCCCACTAAACCACCATTTTTATCCATTGTAGCAATTTGCCCTTAATACCATACTGCTCCAATTTGTATAGTAGTCTTCCATGCGCAACAGTATCAAAAGCTTTCCTGAAATCCAAGTATGTGATATACTTGGATCTGTGCATTACATTACAAAAAGTTGAGTGAACATTAAAATGTGAGGTACACACAGTGATGTGAAATAATTACCTTTTATATTTTATTAATTAACTGGCAAAAATTTCATTATGTACTTTTAAAAAAATTAAATACAGTCAGTCCTCATATAGCACAATAGTTCCTAGAAACCCTCGTGCAATGCAAAATTGTGCAATATAAACAACAGGCCCTATGGGAAAAATAGGGTTAGGTACCGACCACCTAAGATTGAATACACATTTGTAACCAAAACATTACTAAACACAATAAATAATCGTTTGTTATTTGGTTTTTAGGAGCATTAGCAACTATGGCATATTGCTCCAGGGATATGTGGTGGTCATTCCCTGACCTTCACGCATCCTCCGTATTTGGTGGTCACGGGCTCAAACCCCGGTCTAATCAAGAAGCGTGTGCTACACACTGCTGCTCCTGCCCACCTGGCTACGGAGGCACCTAAATAATCGTAATAAAATACTTAAGTATTTTATTACGACTATTACGTAATAATAAAATATTGCTACTGCTTTTGCTTCTATCGTAAGCAAACTTGTTTTTTTTTGTTTGATTTTCTATCCAAACAGATGACAGCTGTTCCGTCTCTTCCAATTCTTTGTGTCTTAATCTAATGGATTTTAACTACACTTTGAGTTGTTCCTGCTATGAAAGTTGTTTTTATTTTCTTGCATTCTTTGTAATTCTCGGCGTTGCCTCATTTAGGCTTGTGGCACGTGCAATATCACATATCACAATTTCATATTTTTTCTCTATCGACAGAGGTGGACTGGCCATAAGCCTTACCGGGGAAACCCCGGTGGGCCGGAGGCCGGTGTGATTTTGGCCATAAACGCTAGTATGGGGCCGCTGCAAATTTACCCGGGTAAGAATTTTTGACCCAGTCTGCCTCTGTTTATCGATATTGGTTTTCTTTTTCTATCTGAATCTGTACCGTCTTCACCAGGACATTTCCTTTTCACACCTTTTAAGTATTTTACTCATTTTTAGGGAATAAAGCACAATTACAAATTGAGGAGGCACGCTTGATACACATAAACAAAGCTGCGTGCATGTAGCAACTGAATAAACAACAACGTAAAGGCAGAGACACCCTATGAACACCTCACTAGCTCACATTTTACTAAAGCACATTAGCATTAGTAGAGGCATTTGATGCAAGAAAGCAAGCTTATGCAGCATCAGCCAAAAAAAAAAAAAAAAAACCCACTTCCACTTCACCCCTCTGTTCGTTCAAAATACCTGTCCAGCTGAGCCTTAAACTTATTTAGGCTATCAACCTCCACCACAAGGGATGGCAGTCTGTTCCACCAACCAACCACCCGCTGGCTAAAGGCAAATTTCCGCACGTCTATCCTACATCTGTCTTTCCTCAATTTGAATTTATGCCCTCTCAGGTGATTTTTCTGAGCTAGAGGAAGAATCCCATCAGCATTGAGCATGCTTAAACCATTCAAGGCTTTATACACCTCTATCAGATCACCTCGCTGGTGCCTAGTCTCCAGACACTGTAATTTGCAAAACTTAAGCCTTTCTTCGTAAGAGCACCCCTTTGTTCCATTCACTAATCTTGTTGCCCTTCTCTGTACTCGTTCCAGCAGCTCTACATCCTTCTTGAAATGAGGCCTCCAGACCTGTATACAGTACTCTAGGTGTGGCCTGACCATTGCCTTATACAATGGAATAATCACCTCCTTATCCCTGCTGGAAAAATTCCTGTATATCATTGACAATACTCCATGAGCTACTCTTGCAGCCCGTCTGCACTGCTCAGAGAACTTCATATCTGCCTGCACAATCACCCCAAAGTCCCTTTCATTCTCTACCACTGTCAGTGTAGTACCACAGAGTTGATACGTTGCTCTGGGGTTGCTTTTTCCCATGTGTAGTACTTTACATTTGTCAATGTTAAACTTCATTTGCCACCTCTCAGCCCATCTGCTCAACCTTTCCAGATCCTGTTGCAGCAGCATAGTGTCAGTAGTGTCCTTGACAACCTTTTTTTGCAGATGATACAACCTTTGTATCATCTGCAAACTTGGACATTAAGCTTGATATACCATCATCAATATCATTTATAAATACAGAAAACAATAATGGACCCAACACTGAGCCCTGAGGGACTCCACTAATAACATTAGTCCACGATGAGCAGTGTCCATTGATTACCACTCTGTCTTCTCCCCCTCAACCACCCCTTTATCCATAGCAGCAATTTGCCTCCAATGTCACACTGCTCCAATTTGTGTAGCAGTCTTCCATGTGCAACAGTATCAAAAGCCTTTCTAAGATCCAAGTATATAATATCAAAGTTATTCCCTGCATCCAGTTCTTTTGTGACTGCATCATAGTATCCAATCAAGTTGGTCAGGCAAGACTTCCCCTTAACAAAACCATGCTGTGTCTGAGCTATAACTGAAGTCTTGTCTACATGATCCTGCAGTGCTTCTTTAACCAGTGCCTCCATTAATTTTCCTGGAACAGAAGTTAAGCTCACAGGTCTATAATTACTTGTGTCAGCCTTTGATCCTCCTTTGTGAATTGGGGTCACATTTGCACATTTCCAGTCTATGGGTACCTCCCCTGAGTCCAAGGAAGCTCTCATAATTATGGCTAAGGGTTTGCTTACTTCCTTTGCTGCCTCCTTTAATATAACTGGATAGATCCCATCCACCCCGGGTGCCTTTCTTGTGTTTATCTTCAGCAGTTTCTCCTCCACTTTACTCCCAGTTATTTCAAGATTCTGTAGCTTACTGCTAGAGTTGAATACACCTCTGGCATTCCCCTTGCTGAATAACTCCTCATGTGTGAGTGTCGATGCAAAATATTCATTTAGTTTGTTAGCTACCTGAGCAGGATCATCAACAGTTGACCCATCAATATCAAGTGGACCAATCTGATTCATCCCCTTCCTTCTAGAGTTTACATAAGTAAAGAACTCTTTGCTGTTTTTCTTTGTATCCCTTGCCAAGGATTTCTCGTAATCTGCCTTCGCCTGCCTAACCTCCTTTGTAACTTGGTTGCATATCAACTTGTATCTATCATAGGCTTCTATTTCTGGGGTTACTACCATAAAACAATAAAAACAATTTCCAGTTGCGTTTCTGCTAGTGGAATCTGTTATAAACTGGTAGTAAACTCGATCTAATTGCATTTGCAATAATACTGATAGCTGGAATTGTGTGGGTTTTTATGTTATTATGGTGAAATGTGTTTCCCCTTCATTGATATAAAAAACATAAATACATTTTCAGAATCTTCTCTTCATTCCTATCGTGTTGCGTTCAGTTAGGGTGATTCCGCATTCGACTGCCATTTCTTGTAAACACAAAGGCGAATCGTGCATAAGCAAATTCGGTTCGTCTTATATACGATATTTTTCCCCTATTTATAAATCGTGTATGATCGAATTCGTGTAGTGTAAACACGTGTTATACGAGGACTGACTGTACGCCCAAAATAAAATGCAACATGTACATTACCTAACTTGTTTAATATTTTTATCGACAAACACTGATTTCATAAAACAGTTCTTACTGAAACTGGACTATGACCAGGAAACTGTAAAGCCTGTTGTGATCCTTGATACTGGGAGGATGCAGGGCTTGGCTGTTGACCTTGTACAAAGGAGAGACTTTCTGTAAAGCCCCCTTGTAGAGACTTGAATTGGCAAAAAAAAGGGAAAATAAAACATGAGGATGATTACATTTACTAATTAACATTTACATATTATTGTAATATGTGCTCATAACTTTTAATTACAATATGCATATATTCAAGATATCTATATTTAGAATAAGGATAATTAACATTAAATTAATTATTTGGAAATTCACAGCTTATAACATAATGAAAATAGAAATAATTATATTAACATTACCTAAAATTATTTATTAAAGCAGGGCAGTACTTCAGTGCAAATATTATTATGACCCATAATTATATAATGTCAATATAATTATGGGTCATAATAATATTTACTTTATCTTCTTTGGATGTATTTCCTGTATCTAAAGAAGGTAAAGTTTTAACAATCTAACTCATAAAATAATTTCAAATTATATATTCAAGCAAACATTTCAGTTGTATCACTCAATCTATAAGCACTACAGTGCCTGCTCTTATATAATTTTAAATAATTTAATGTATGTTAGATATTAAACTATTCTCTCTCATATGGAAAGATAACATTATTCCCTTAGTTATAGAGTGATACCTGCCTACATAAGGACTTACCAAACAAACTTAAGAAAACACACAAAAAATTTAATGGAATTACAAGTTTGTATAATAACGCTAATAATTTATTAAAGCAGGGCAGTACTTCAGTGCAGATAATGAAATAGTACAATACTGCATTATGTTCTTTTGTTGTGAATGTTAGGGCTTAGTCCCTTTAGAAATGACTATGTTTATCCATGAGTCAATCTTGAATAACTAATATCGATTTTAATTGAATAACATCATCCAGTATGCGAATCTATTAATCATTAAAAATTCAAAGGCAATATTACAACCAGTATCACAGCTAGAAGGGTCACTCATCAGACAAAGGGATAGCTTCAATTAGAGACTGTTCATTAGTGAAGAGATGCATTAAACCTAAACAAGCAGCCAAACAGCATGCAGAAGAAAACTTCCAAATATGAAAATTTAACTTTCTTTACATATGTAAGTATGTCCCTAGAAACTCAAAACAGAAAAACGTAGCAGAAAATCTAGTTAGGGAAGGACGTTACATGGTGCAATCCATTTAAATTATAATATATCTAATTACCACTCTTATGCCACATGGGGTTTTTTAATATATTTTATTTAGGTAGTACCTAAACTAATATACATTCAGTTAACGTTTCAGGTTTCTTGCCGATACCCATCATCAGACCCATCATCAAAATAACATATTTTACATTAATCAGAACGAAATGACAATCAACTAAGATATATTTATATATGATCAGTTCTAGTTTACAGAAAATAGATGAAAAGTTCAAGGTTATAATAACAAATTTGGAAATTAACAATTAGCATATCTAAGTTATGATTACGATCTAAAGGAACAATTCTGTTACAGTTGTGTTACAATGAGCTATTTTCAGCTGCATTACAGTTAACCTATTTTTTAATTAAATAAACTTTTTACCTGCTGACCGAATCCTCCTGCCAGATGCTCAGACCTAAATGGAGGCTCAGTCAGCAATACATTTATAGGAAAAGTATTCATGTAGTTAGCCAATAAGAATAGTGCTGGTTGCCTATTCTGAATCCAGGGTGTTTGCGTGATGACCTTTGTTCTCTTGCTCTGGTTCCAGTGTAGAGGACTCCTGAGTTGACCTTTGCTCATCAGGTGTGTAGGCTGTTTCTGGGGTCTAGAAGAGGGTGTACACTGTCTGCTCTTCTGGTTGATTTGTTTCTTTCTTCGTATCCCATTGTGATATGGCTGTCTATAGCTTCGAGGAGACATATTTTAGCTTCTTCTAAGGGGATGGTAGTGGACTTTGAGTCCACGCCAAATGATAATAGAATATCTTCTTTGTTGATTTCGACATCCTTGAGTCTGGTTATTAAATCCTGGGTATTTTTTAATGATCTTTGGTTCTTCGGAACTATCTGGAAGAGGAGTTGTGTCAGCCATTTTGATATCTTCCACTAATAACGGGTTTGCTCACTTTAATGTTGGCAAACATGTACAGCATTTCTGAATCGTTAGGGTTTAACTTCTTGTGTAGGTCTTCATCAATCATTTTTTTTTGTCCAGTAAGGCTTGTAGTTTTCTTTTGACTTTTTTCTCGAGGTTGCAGGTGGGATCTGTTTTTAAAATTTTGTACGTGCTGGTGTCTTTTAGAATCTCTTCTACTTTCTCAATGTAGTTTTCTTTGACTTTGACTGTTGTGTTTCTTTGACTGTGGTGTTGTTCCCTTTGTCTGCTTTAGATATATATATATATATATATATATATATATATATATTTCTGCCTTCTTTCAGATTTTTGAATGCTTTCCGTTCCTCGGTGGATAGGTTGTTGTTCTTATTGTAGATCTTGTAGTTTGAGCTGTATATTAACTGCATGGCTGTGATATTGATCGTATCTTTGGGTAGATTATCCTTAATGTACTTTAGACTATTGTGGAGATCTCCACAATAGTCTAAAATTTGAAGAAGATTTCTTGGAAAACCAACAGAAAAAAAACAAAATTCTGGAGCAAGTGCATGGGTGATATCATAGCCGTCTGGAATCATGGTACAGATAATTTACAAAAATTCTTTGAAGCGCTCAATAATCATCACCAAAAAATCAATTTCAAAAGGAAAATTGGGAATAACGGCCAAATTCCGTTCCTGGATATTCTTTTTTCAAGAAAGGCCAAAAAACTACATATGGGAGTTTTCAGAAAACACACAGATACTGGCATCATGCTAAACTATAAATCCTGCCATCCTCTGTCTACAAAAATAAGCGTTGTAAAGTCCTTCACGCGTAGAGACTACAAAATTTGCAATGAAGATAATATACAACAGGAACTAAACACGATAACCAGGGTTGCCTTAAAGAATGGATATCCGATTCACATCACAAATAAAGCCATTACTCAACCACAACCTAGCACTGACAGCAGAAGTACCTCCATATGTATACCGTACATACCTTCACCTCCAAAATAGCCAAAGAAGTCAAGAAATTTGGGATCTTCACCTTTTACAAAAGTTCAGCCTCTATCAAAGAGATCATTAAGCTAGAGTCCAACAACCCCGATAATCCTAGAGGTCCTATATATATAGATATATAGGCGAATCATACAGACACCTACAGTGTAGAATAAGAGCACAAAAAAGATGTAGAATAGGCAGAATTCAGTCCGATACAGCGTTCCACACCTTTCAATGTGGCGACACTTGGAATTTCGGTAACATAAGCATCCTTTCCACAGATAGAAAGTAGAAAATTCAAAGAAGCCTTTCTCATCAAATTATTTGGATCTTCAGCAATCAATAGATAACAGGGGGTTGACTTCAACTCACAGTATATATATTCATCTCTTTAAAGAAAAAATAAGTGAAGAAATAAAGTTGCAGGAAAGAAAAAGAAATCAATCAACCAGAAGAGCAGACAGCATACACCCCCTTCTAGACCCCAGAAATAGCCTACACACCTGATGAACAAAGGTCAACTCAGGAGTCCTCTACACTGCAACCAGAGCAAGAGAACAAAGGTAATCGCACAAACCCCCTGGATTCAGGATAGGCAACCCGGCACTATTCTTATTGGCTAACTATATTAATACCTTTCCTATAAATGTATTGCTGACTGAGACTCCATTTAGGTCTCAGCGTCCAGCAGCAGGTAAAAGTTTATTTATTTAATTAAAAAATAGGTTAACTGTAATGCAACTGAAAATAGTTCATTGTAACAACAACTGTAACATAGAATTGTTCCTTTAGATTATAATCATAACATATATATATATATATGCTAATTATTCATTTACTAATTTGTTTTATTATAACCTAGAACTCTTCGTCTATTTTCTATAATTGTTATTGGCATTAGCAAAGGAACATGATGCAAGAAAGCAAGCTTATATTGCATCAGCCTAGAGAAAAAAAAAAAACAGAAAAAAACACCTTCTAATTTCACCCATCCATTCGCTCCAAATGTTTGTCTAGTTCTACCTTGAATCTATTTAAGCTATCAACTTCTACGGCAGATGGAAGTTTGTTCCAGCAATGGCTAAAGGCAAACTTCCGCACATCTGTCCTACAACTGTCTTTCCTCAATTTGAATTTATGCCATCTCAGGCGATTATTCTGAGCAGGAGGAAGAATCCCATCAGCACTGAGCATGCTCAAACCATTCAAGGCTTTATACACCTCAATCAGATCACCTCACAGGTGCCTAGTCTCCAGACAATGTAATTTGCAAAACTTAAGCCTTTATTTGTAAGAGAAACCCTTTGTTCCATTCACTAATCTTGTTGCCCTTCTCGGTACTCGTTCCAAAAGCTCTATATCATTCTTAAAATGAAGCCTCCAGTCCTGTACGCAGTACTCACGGCGTGGCATGATCATTGCCTTATACAAAGGGATAATCACCTCCTTGTCTCTGCTAGCAAAGTTCCTGTATATCATTGACAAGCCAACATGAGCTACTATTGCAGACTGTCTGTTCTGCTCAGAAAATTTCATATCTGCCTGCACAATTACCCCCAGGTCCTTTTCCGTCTCTACCACTGTCAGTGTAGTACCACACAGTTGATAACATTACTCGGGGGTTACTGCTTCCCATATGCAGTACTTTACATTTGTCAATTTTAAACTTCAGTTGCCACCTCTCAGCCCATCTGCTCAACTTTCCTAGATCCTGTTGGAGCAGTGAACTATCATTAGTGTCATTAACAATCCTGCCGATTTTCATATTGTCTGCAAACTTGGACATTAAGCCTGATATACCTTCATCAATATCATTAATCAATACAGAAAACAATCATGGACCCAACACTGAACCCTGGGGGACTCCACTAATAACATTAGTCCACAAAGAGTAGTGTCCATTGATCACCACTCTCTGTCTTCTCCAACTCAACCATCCCTTTATCCATAGCAGCAACATGCCTACAATGCCACACTGCTCCAATTTGTGCAGCAGTCTTCCATGTGCAACAGTATCAAAAGCCTTTCTAAGATCCAAATATATGATATCAAAATTATTCTTTGCATCCAGTTCCTTTGTGACCACATCATAGTATTCAATCAAATTGGTCAGACAAGACTGAAAAAACCCATGCTGTATCCAAGCTATAACTGAAGTCTTGTGGATGATCCTGCAATGCTTCTTTAACCAGTGCCTCCATGAATTTCTCTGCAACAGAAGTTAAACTAACAGGTGTATAACTACTTGTGTCGCCATTTGATCCTTCTTTGTGGATTGGGGTCACATTTCCACATCTCCAGTCCATGGTTAACTCTCCTGAGTCCAAGAAAGCTCTCATAATTATGGCTGAGGGTTGATTTACTTTCCTTTGCTGCCTCCTTTAATACAATTGGATAGATTCCACCCCAGGTGCATTTCTTATGTTTATCTTCAACAATTTCTTCTCCACTTTACTCTCAGTTATTACAAGATTATCTAGCTTACTGCCAGAGTTTAATACACATCTGTTTAATACACATCTGGCATTCCCGTCCCTGAATAACTCCTCTTGTGTGAATGTAGATGCAAAATATTCATTTAGTTTATTAGCTTTCTGAGCAGGATCTTCAACAGCTGAACCATCGATATCAAGTGGAACAATCTGATTCATCCCCTTCCTTCTAGAGTTTACATAAGTAAAGAACTCTTTGCTTTTTTTTTTTTTTTTTTTTGCATCCTTTGCCAAAGATTTCTCATAATCTGCCTCTGCCTGCCTAACCTCCTTTGTGATTTGGTTACAGACCAGCTTATATCTATCATAGGCTTCTGTGTTATCCATTAATTTATATGTATCCGATGCATTTTTCTTCTCTGCCACATGTCTAATTAGTTCATCTGACATCCATTTAGGCCTAAATCTTGAACAATATTTCTCAGTTGGTATGAAAAGCCTAGTAGCTTCCAAGATTAATTCTTTGAATGCTTCTCATTTTGAATTTGCTGTTGGTAACAACAGTTGGATCAGTTGGTCCCACCATATATAATTTAATTACTGTCTCAGACCATTGTAGTCGCCTCTTTGAGTAAATCTCACTTCAGCACACCGTGATCACTGCAACCTACTGGTTCCTTTATCTGCAGATTCTTAATACTTGAAGAATCACTACTGATAATCAGATCAAGAGTTTTACTCCCTCTATTTGCCTCCTGAACATGCTGCTGTAGAAAACAATCATCCAATAAATACACAAAAGCCTTGCTAGTGTGTGTGAGTGACCAACCCACAAATTTCAGTTAATCTCTGGGAAATTAAAATCCCCCATTATAAGACACACTGATTTACTGGCTCACATCTATTTCTCTGCACAACTGCTCATTATACTCATCAGCTTTATTAGGCCTATAATACAAACCTACTCTCATTTTTCATTTCCCAGTACTTATGTCACACCAAACACTCAATATTGCATTGTCTACCAACATCAACTGGATACACTTCCTTAGATTTTGTGTTTCTTAACTAACAGTATAAACCCTCCTCCCTTCCTGTCCTATCTATCCTTCCCATACACATTGCACTCCCCAAATTCCAATTCTGCACTGCTTATGTCTGTGTGACACCATATCTCTGATATCCCAACAATATCTACCTACATCTCTGATATCCCAACAATATCTACCTTTGATGTCTTGGCTAGCTCTTCAAGTTCATCAAATTTATTAACTATACTCCTAGCATTGGTGTACCTGCAAGTATACATGCACCTGTTTCTACTCTTAGTTACCCTAACACAGCCCATGTATTTACTTGTTCCAATATGACTCTCAGCAGTCCTGGAAATTATCATTGCCTTGCTTTCCAGGCTGTTGCTCATTCTAATAGAAGCAGTGCAAGAATCACTTTTGCCTCTGCCTGCGGCTACTCTTAATCTACTAGTCTGTGTACCCCCCAAGCTAGCAGTTTTCCGACCCACCTAACTCTGCTTCGATAGCATCACAAATATTCTTGCACCCTTTCTATTTAAGTGTATCCCATCCATGTAGAAGCAGTCTCTCCTGTTAACAAGCACAGACCAGACTGAGAAAAATTCTACCCCTTGAGCCTTGCACAATCTCTCCAGGGCCAAATGGATCGACAAGGCTCTCATCATATACTCCCTTCTATTGTGCCTGGGCAGAATTGCAGAGTTTCAAATTCAACTCTAACTCATAGCTTTTTTTTTTAGGCACTGACTTGTAATTGTTAAGTAATTCTGCTGGTCTCCTACTCTTTATATCATTAGTGCCAATGTGTACAACAATATTACCCTTTGTGCTCTCAAAAGATGATATCTACTCTACATCATCAACCCTTACCCCTGGCAGACACCCCCTAGTCCTATAATCATATGTAAATACATCTTAGTTGATTGTCATTTAGATCTTCTCAATGTAAAATATAAGTTATTTTATCTTTGTTACCCAATGTATATTAGTTTAGGTAATACCTGAATAAAATATATTAAAAACTCCACGTGGTATATGAGTGGTAAGATATATTATAATTTAAGTGTAACAGGAAATACTATTCCAATACCTACACTGAAACAGTAATTCTTACTAAACTACTGTATTAAGCCAATGAAGCTCACTAATATGGGTCATATTATGTATGTAACAAGAATTACATATTCCACTGGAAGTTTTCTTCTGTACACCACTTGGCTTCTCATTTATATTCAATACAGTAATTCGCTGCTCAACACAAATCACTAATTGAGACTACCTGTTGTCTGACGAGTGACCCAAATAGGTCAGAAACCAGACAAGTGTCTTCGAGCTTTTAATGAAAAACTGATTCATCTACAGGGTAATGTTATATAGTAAAAAATATTAAGCACGTTAAGTACTGAATCATGGATAAATGTAGTCATTTCTAAAGTGCTTAAGCCCAAGGTCTGTCCCTAGAGGGATATAACTGTCTCCGGGTGGTAACGACAGAAAAACATAATGAAGTATTGTGTTATTTAATCAATCTAAGGTTGATATAAAGACATGACATTAGTATATAAAGATATACTAATTCTAGTCATATTTTTATATCAACCCATTAATGCATATGCATATATATTCTTTAAAAAATATACATTGTTTATCTATGGAGGGCCCACACTTTTAAATTCAAGATTCCAGTGACATTTTATACAAGTTGCAAATTAAAGCACACTGTGAAACTTTTGAAAACTATTTAATATATTAATATGATGTTAACCAGATATTAATATGAAAGGTGAAAAACAAATTAGTTTGTTCCTTCAGAATTTTATTCCTCAACCACCAGTTAACACAGCAGCAGCAATCCCCAAGGCAGAATGCACTGGTCCCAAAGGAGGTAGTAATTTTCGGTGACTATTGTCAGAGTAATGGAAAATATGTTGTGCAAAAAGGAGAGAAACCGGACCAGAGTACGTCTGCCAGAGGCAAAAGTAGATGTTGTAGAGAAGATATCTTTTAAGAGCAGCAAAGGTGATGTTGCAAATGGGAGCACTAATGATATTAAGAGTATAAGATCCAATTCACAAGTACTGGGCAATATTGGGAAAGAGTACATGTTGAGAGCCTTGTAATTCATAATTGCATCCTTAGATTCAGGGAAGGTCCCCATGAAACACAGTCCCCATTGTTTCATGGCTATGACCTTCAGAAATGGACTTTAGAAAAATATCACAGACTACTCGATTTGCTTGGAAGCCATGAGTGAATTCCAGATTGGTTTAGTTCCAGATTCGGTAAGAATAATATTGGCCCAAAACTGTGCGATTTATTATTTTTCTCAATTTTTTACGGTAAAATATGAACAAAAAGAAAACATGTAGTTTTAACATTGCAATGAAAAACGGAAATTATTAATAGAATTAGAAAAGATAAAAATTTAGGAAATATCTCCGAAGAGTTTAATGTGGGGATTTCAACAATTTATGACATCAAGAAAAATTCCAGTGCTATAACAGAACTTGTGTCGATTATGGATAGTGAAGGAGGATCTAGCAGGAAAATGACGATGTCGAAACCTGAAAAGGCTGCTTTAGAGAGAGAGTGTGTGCACTTTATTTGTGGTTTCTTCAGAAGCGAAATTTAGGTGGCCTTTTTTTTCTTCTTTTTTTTTGGTAGTTGCTGGCGCATCGGCTTCTGTGGCCATAGTGCACCTCCCAAGGTTTTCTGCAGTACTTTGATCCAAGCCTGAGGCAGGATTCGAACCCGCAACCTTTGGGTTGCCAGGCAGGCATTTTACCCACCTGGCTAGCCCGGTCGGCTTTAGGTGGACCAGTGTCTGGCCTAATGTTGTGTGAAACAGCATTGGATTTTATTGGATTGGATTTTACACAAAGGCGAATCGTGCATTGGCGAATTCGGTTCGTGTTATATAAGATAATTAATAGGTCATGAAAATTAATAGGTAAAGAAGATTTTAAGGCAAGAACAGGCTCAAAAACTTTAAACTGAGATATGGTATAGGCGAACTAGATATTCAAGGTGAGAAACTTTCTGCAGACGAATTGGCAGCGGTGTCCTTTAAAAGTAAGTTCGCTTCAGTTAAGCAAATTACAAGAAAGAAAAAGTTCATAATGTTGATGAGCCGAGCTTATTACGGAAAGCATTACCGAGAAAAACCGTAGCCACTAAAAGAAAAATGCCTGCACCACGTTTTAAAATGAGAAAAGAGTGACTTACAATTGCTGTGTGCACAAATGCTACTGGGATGCACAGATTGTCTGTGCTTGTTAACAGTAAGTTGAAAAAACCGAGAGCATTTAAAAATCTTTCTAATTTACCTATTTGTATAAAAGTCATTAAAATGCCTGGATGGATGTTTCTGTTTTCCAAGATTGGTCTATAATTTTTTTTATGTAATTAATCTTATTTAATTTAATTGTAAGATAAGATTAAATTTATTTAATCTTACCAGATTACATAAATTTAATCTTACCGGAAAATTGGCGATTATCCAGAAAATTTGGCTATCCAGAAGAGGTCTGACATCAATTATTCCAAATAACTGACGCTCTGCTGTACTGTGAAAAATTTTAAAATAAATTTAAACATTTAAAAATCAGTAACACACAGAAGTTACTTTTTCACAATGTATATTTTTAAAAATATGTAGCACCTGTTGTACCTCGCACTAATAAAATATTTCTTTATTCTTGTATTCCTTTTTAATTAATAAGTTTTTTTTAAATACAGTACAGTGAAACTTCTCCTAACGGACACCTTTCTTTAACGGACATCTCTCTACAACGGACATTTTCAAATTCCCCAACTCACCTCCATTGGTTTTAATGTATTTTCAGCTTCTGTCTAGCGGACATTCTCTGTAACGGACGCGGACAAGCAATCTGCACTGTTTCGTTTAGATTAGCACATAATTTGATCTCTCCAACGGACTGCGGGAGAGCTCACGGCCCTTTTTCTATGAACTTTTCTTCCACGTATTGCCTCAATCGTGTGTTTATTTTCTATTTCCGATTCTCTGAATTTTATCAAGGTTTACGTCGCGGTTCTAAACTCTTTTTCAAGAATTTTAAGCCACGTGTAAAACTTCTGATGAATTCGGTGTGTGCGGGGGGGGGGGGAGATTTGGTAGACCTTTCATCTTTTGAGTTTCAGTTTTCAGTTTTGTTCAGTGTCGTGTCGTGTGAAGTGCACAATGTCTTCTCGTAAACATTTAACTTTAAAAGATAAAGTCAAACTCATTAATGCATATGATCAGCAAAAAAATAGTGTTCGCAATCTCGCTGCAAAATTCAAATTCTCGAAGACGCAGGTAAGCGACATCCTAAAGGAAAAAAAATTAACTGCTCAAACAATTTTGGCAACACGGAAATGATCAGGTTCAAAAATCATTCCCGAAAACTGTTGGACTCCAAATTAACAATGTTACATATGAGTGGTTTTGTCGCGCACATGCTAAAAAAAATTCCCATTAATGGGCCTATTATTAGGGAAAAGGCTTTGGAGTTTGCGAAATCTATGGGAGTAAATAAGTTCAAAGCTTCTGTGGGATGGCTAGACAAGTTCAAAACTCGGCATAAAATTTCTTGGAAAACCGTAAGTGGTGAAGGTGGATCTGTTGATACTGGGGTTGTAATAGAATGGACCATCAAATTGGAAGATTTATGTTGTGATTTTGAAGCTAAGGATATTTACAACTGTGACGAAACAGGGTTGTTTTTTAAAGCTCTTCCTGAAAAAACAATGAGTCTAAAAAACAAAAAGTGCCTGGGCGGAAAAATTTCTAAGGAACACTTGACTGTACTATTGTGTACAAATATGCTGGGAGACTTTGAACAACCTCTTGTTATAGGAAAACCAAAAAATCCTCGTTGTTTCAAGGACATAAAGTTGAATCTTTTGAATGTTGACTGGAAGTCTAATAAAAAAGCGTGGATGACACGAGATATCATGAGCGAATGGATAAGTCACTTTAACCAAAACATGATTCGTCAAAACAGAAAAATTATTCTTTTCATGGATAATGCTGCATCTCACCTGCACATTGAATTGTCCAACAATCAAATCGTTTGTCTGCCACCAAACACATCTGCAGAGTGTCAGCCCTTGGATCAAGAGATAATAAAAAATTTTAAACTTCACTACAGAAAACGTGTTTTAAGACATCTCATTGCAAACATGAATGATGTAACATGTGCAAGTGACCTTGCAAAGAAAATCAGCATCCTAGATGCGATTCAATGGATTTCCTCTTCAGTAAACGCAATTAGAAAACAAACTGTCGTGAACTGTTTTGTAAAGTCTGGCTTCTCAAATGCAAAAATTGAAGTTGTGAACAGCAATGTGGAGCACCAAGAAGAACAAGAACTTCAACATCTATTGATAACGTACGATACTTCAGCTACAAGTGACCCTGCTACAAAGATATAGACTCGAACCTCACTACAGAAGATGGTGCGCTAGATATCAACGACATTATCATCGATATTGTTCAAGAAGTTCCTCATGAGGATGAAGAAATGGAAGGAGGTCATTCTGTTGAAGAACATATTAACGACGAACCACCAATGAAAATAGAAGAAGCGCTCATACAATCAATCGTTTAAAAATGTTTTTCGCCGCTGAAGAAGATACGAAGGACTTCGATGGTTTCTTCACTTCAAACAAATGATGAAAACAAAATTATCAGACGGAAGAAGATGCAGAAGAAAATAAGTAATTACTGTAGGTATTTTTCTTAAGATAAAGATAATAATATGCATAGCACAATTGTATGTATATTATTTACAAAAATATTGTTCAAAATCTGTATATAATTTAATTTTACATTAAACGTTTAACGATTTTTTTCTTTTTTCTTTTTTTATTCCCTCAGACTCCTTGTTAGCGGACACCTCTCTAATAGACATATTTTCATTCCCCATGGCTGTCCGTTAAAGGGAAGTTTCACTGTATATACATTATGAAGTGCACAAATTTAAATTACTTTTCTTCATTTCAAAGATAATAATGGTGGTCCACCAAACAACTGTTCGTGTTACATACTTTCACATCTTACTAGTGGATTAATCAAAGGACCCTGGAACACCAACTAGCACTAGTTACATGATGTTAGTAATTCTAAGAATATCTATGGTTTAAATGCACTTCTCTATCCTTCCTTGCACTCAACCACTAACAAACCTGATAAATTATGCTGATTATTGGTTTCAGATACAGTCAGTCCTCGTATAGTACGATAGTTGTGTTCCTAGAAACCCTCGTGCAATGCAAAATCGTGCAATATAAACAACAGGCCCTATGGGAAAAATAGGGTTAGGTGCCGACCACCCAAGATTGAACACACATTGGTAACCAAAACATTACCAAACACAACAGATAATAATAATTTTTTTATTATTATTATATTATGTTTTATTATAATATAATAAATAATAAAAAATACGTAAGTATTTTATTACGACTATTACGTAATAAAATGTTGCTAATGCTTTTGCTTCTATTGTAAGCAAACTTGTTTTTTGTTTGATTTTCTATCCAAACAGATGACAGCCGTTCCATCTCTTCTTTGTATTTTAATCTAATGGATTTTAATTACACTTTGAGTTGTTCCTGCTATGAAAGTTGTTTTTATTTTCTCTGCATTCTTTGTAATTCTCGGGGTTGCCTCATTTAGGTCTGTAGCACGTTCAATATCACATGGTGTTTCATTTCGCTCAAAGCGTTTCACAATTTCATATTTTTTCTCTATCGACCGAGGCGGACTGGCTATAAGCCTTACCGTGGAAACCCCAGAGGCTGGTGTGATTCTGGCCATAAACCATAGTATGAGGCCACTATAAATTTCCCCGGGTAAGCATTTTTGACCCAGTCCGCCTCTGTTTATCGATATTGCTTTTATTTTTCTCTCTGAATCTGCAGTGTCTTCAAAGGACACTTCCTTTTCACACCTTTTATGTATTTTACTCATTTTTAGGGAATAAAGCACAATTACAAAATGAGGAGGCACACTTGATACACATAAACAAAGCTGCGCGCGTGTGGCAACTGAATAAACAACACCGTAAACGCAGAAATACACTATTAACACCTCACATTTCTAGGGGTTACTACCACAAAACAATAAAAACAATTTCCAGTTGCGTTTCCGCTAGTGGAATCCATTATAAACTGGTAGTAAACTCGATCTAATTGAATTTGCGATTATACCGATAGCTGGAATTGTGTTGGTTTTTACGTTATTATGGTGAAATGTTTTTCCCCTTCACTGATATAAAACACAAATACATTTTCAGAATCTTCCCTTCATTCCTATTGTGTTGTGTTCGGTTGAGGTGATTCTGCGTTCGACTGCCATTTCTTGTAAACACAAAGGCGAATCGTGCATAGGCGAATTCGGTTCGTGTTATATAAGATATCGTTCCCCTCTTTATAAATCGTGTATGATCGAATTTGTGTAGTGTAAACAAGTGTTATACGAGAACTGACTGTATTAGATATTTCCAGCTCTGTCAGGCTTTTACAGATCGATTTGTAATACCACACTGTCACTTATTTTTTGTGTTTCTATTAAAATATTAATTTATCAGACGATTTAAATGTTCTGATGGGCAACCAATTTTAACATAAATCTGTCTTTCGGCAGAACTTTGCAATGCTAGGGGAGAAAAAAATACAGGGGGGCGTTTAAATATCACAGCTTATGGGACAGGGCATTTCATTAACTGTGAACATCAGGGTAGAGAAACAATTTCAATTCCAATGTATAGGTTAGTGCAATAGCATCAGTTTAATTTGTAGCCATCTACCAGAGTAGCTAAACTGGCATCATTTTAATTATATCTCATATTGTGAATGCCTTCACAACAATTTGCCATGATATTGTACTACCTCGAATAAGTAAAACTTCACGTGGAGAAGACTACTGCTATTTATTCTCAGCAGATATAACCACCCAGATGGCAACGTTTTGAATCTTATTGGCTTCTCATTGGTGGGTGGGCAGGTTGGTTGGTTGGTTTTGTTTTTATTGGCGCATTAGCTACTGAGGCTATAATGCGCCAAGACCAGGTCGTATATAGAAAATTTTAAACTTTCAGTGACCTACTTAGTTAGGTCAAGATGTATAACATATGTATAAAAGAAAAATATAAATTTTATATAAGAGCAAAAATGTTTATTGACTTTAAAAAGGTAAAAACAGCAGACACATGGTCATTGTCAGATAAAATCTGACTGAGTGTATACGGCTCAGTCAGATGATTAAAAGCGGTAGAACGGATATTGCTAAAATCTGGACAATCAATTAAAATGTGTCTAAAAGTTAAAATTGTGCCACAGGACTCACACATAGGAGGGTCATCAGCCCTCAGCAAAAATGAATGTGTCAAATGACTATGTCCTATGCGGGTCCGGGCAAGAACAACTTCCTCCTTACGATTCCTGCGCAGACTAGACTGCCACGGTTCAATTACAGGCTTTATACAATATAGTTTATTCCCAGTCTGTCTATTCCACGAGTCCTGCCATTGGGAGTGTATCTTCTGCTGTATTGTTTGCCTGTAGTCTGTATAGGGGGCTGACAGGCAGCGATTGTTATTGGGGATTGCTGATTTGGCTGCGGTGTCAGCCAAATCATTTCCCTTAATCCCAACGTGGCTCGGAATCCAGCAGAAGCGGATATCATATTCATGTTCCCGGAGGAAGTGAATCTTCTGCTGAATGCTAGACAGAACCGGATGAGCATTATATCTCACAGATATTAAAGCCTGTAACACACTGAGAGAGTCAGAATACAAAATGAACTGTTGGTATTGGCATTCACTAATGTGATCCAAGGCTAACTCTATAGCGTGCAGCTCTGCAGTAAATATGCTGCATTCAGAGGGAATCTGCTCCGATGTAGTGCTGTCTGTAAAGACAGCAGCAGATCCCACATATGATTCCGACTTCGAGCCGTCTGTGTAAACTGGCGCGAAGTCAGAATATTCAGCTCGGTGTGCTGAATAAAGCTGCAGGTAGACAAAACGATGGAGTGTCCGACTTTCCCCAATTTCTAAGGGACAAGTCACATGCTGGGAAATGCGCATGCCAGGGTGGAAGGTGTTGCTTCGGTGTTTGGGCAATCTTGTCTACCTTGATATTAAATTCTTTGAGTAGCTCTTGCAGACGAATACCAAAAGGTCGGTTGGCAGTCTTACGGGGTGGGCAGGTACCCCGGTGTTGCAATAATGACACTCCAGTTATGAAGCATAACTCCACAATATGAGAGATTAAAGTTATTAAAACGATGCCAAATTAACTACTCTGGTAGATGGCTAGAATTAAACTGATGCTACTGCACTAACCTATACATTAGTTATTCTACCACATAGCATGAGGCTCTTGCCCTAAAATACTCTATAGTCTCTGCACAACTGGATTGTCATTATTGCAACACCAGGGTATCTGCCACCCACTGATTAGAAGCCAATAAGATTCGACAAGGTGCCGTCTGGGTGGTGGTATCCGCTGAGAATAAGTAACAGTAGTCTTCTCCACCGGTGAAGTGTTACTTATTCAAGGTACAATACCATGGCAACTCATTGTGAAAGCATTCACAATATGAGATATAATTATAATGATGCTAATTTAACTACTTTGGTAGATGGCTATGAATTAAACTGATGCTATTGCACTAGTCTATAAGTTAGTTATTCTACCACGTAGCATTAGGCTCTTGCCCTAAAATACTCTCATCTCAATTGCTAAAAAGTACAAAGTCTGTCTAATCTGATACTTTTACACTAGAATTTGAGAACCAAGAACTAGAAAATATCATTTAAGAACTGGTTCAAGTGAGATGGAAACACGAAATTCTCTGCATAAATCCTTTCTATTCCGTAAATGTCTTCAAGACATCAACTAAATCTCTTATCAACTTTAATCATCACAAATAATGAGATCAATAAAATATTAAATTAAACTAGAATTTCAATTACCATTGAAGAATTTCCAACTCCTGGAGGTGGTTGCTGTTGTTGCGGTTGCTGTTGTCTTAATTTTTGTAACTGTAACTGAACGTTTGGAGATATCATTTGTGGTCTTGGTTGTTGTGGAGTTGGTGCCACAATACCCCCTACTGAACCTAAAACTATGAAATAACAGTGAATAGTTGTAAATACATTTATGAAAATCATAACTCTTGTTTAAAATGCTTTATGCACTATGTAAATTCTTCATCTTCCAAATCTATACATGATTACTAAAATTTATTTATCAGTACTTACACCTGGCCTGCTGCATAACATGAGGATTCATTCTCTGTTGTGGGAATTGATTAACAACAACATTGGGAGATGATGATGAACCAATGTCTGACTGTGATAAAGGCTGAACCTGAACCTGCTGTGTCTGTGAAATGGGAATAGCACTTATAGTACCACCTGAACCAAGAAGTGGAGTAGTCATTTGAGTCTGTCCTGGCTGAGACTGTATGGTAATGGCAGTATTTCCACCTTGGTTAGCTAAGTTACGAAGAGCACTCATTGGATCTGACACCTGGCCACCAGATGTAGTTCCACCACCAGATGGTGCCATAGTTGAAGCAGCAGTTGCTTGTGCCAAACCTGGCTGAATTGTCTTCTTTGAATCTGAAACATTAAAAAATATGAATAATATGTTAAGTAATTTGTGGATTATTACAGTTTCAAGATAACACTAGATTTAAAGCTAAGTGAAAGTTTTGGCCATATGCAGTCCAAAAAGTTAGAGCCTGAAGAAGCAGATTCTGTTCTAAGAAACATGTTTCTTTGTCAAAGCAACTAAGGCCACAAAGCATCCACATATGTCCATATGGTCAAGTTTGCCTGCTTTGGTGGATGAAAAACCTGATTTATGAGAGGGCAAAGTTTGTTTAAGAGAAGTGAATAGTATTAATTTCCTGTTGAATCAACACAAGTGCAACAGGCTACAAACTGAGAAGGATAATAAGCTCTTCTCCTTTGCAGCTATTAATTTAAATGTAATACATTTCAGTCTGTAAAGACGCAGATGAAGCTATTTTTTTTTTTTTTTTTTTTTTTTTGTTTTCTCAGAATATGCATGGAATTTTAATCTGTAGAAGATATGATTAAAAAAAAAAGTAACTCATCCATCCAGAGATTCTTGAAGAAATACCATGTTAATCAAGCATTCTCTCACAAACCAAACCTATGTTGTCTGTTTTGTAAAGAAGACAAACCTGTACAGCTAAAAGAAATCAAAACTCATGAAATGCATGGCATGCTTTTAGTAAATGTGATTGTAGGAAAGTTGTGTGCTGAAGAACCAAGTCAGCCTCAACTTCTAAATATAGAATGTTGGAAGGAATGACATACTATAACTGCTCAATTTGCAAATGATTCTCTTAAAATTTTATAGCCTAAGAGTGGAAACAACAAAAAAGGTACTCCTAATGGTAACCAATACAGCTATACATGGTGAGGGCAGCATTATATATGGCATCTCCTTTGAATGATAGATAACAGGAATCATTCTTTCCAAATCTAACTTGCATAACTTATTTGGGTAAGCTGACCAGATCTTCTGGTGACCAAAGTGAGACACTTGGTTAAAATTAGTGATAGACATAATCAAATGATTTCCATAATGAAATGATATGATTAATAATCAGTCATGACTTGATTATGCCCATTACCAGATAAAACAAAGCCACATTATAAGGCATTCTACTATTGTAAAAATAAAAGTACCAAGAAATTTCCTGGTATCTTGTTGGTCCAATCTGGTCAAGGTTTTAGCATTCAAAGGAGATGCCATATATAATGAATGACTTCAGCCAATTACATTAAGTTTTCATTACAGCATAAACATAAGTTATCTAAAAGACATTCTGCTTTTGTTATGGAGCAACATTTTGTTAAATAAATGGCAATGAATTTAACTTTATCTATGGGTGTTACATAAATGTATATTATTCAGTTATTCACAATTTGTAAAGAAATGGAGGGGTACAATGTGACCCCCCCCAATAATCCACAATGTGATATGTAAAAAAGGATACTGTATTTATACTGTTTGATTGCATTAGAAAATAAAAATCAAGAGATACAGGTAGGCAGAGAGTGCATATAACGTAGGCATTACAGTACCAGTCAATATTACTGAAGGAGTTATATATTTCCATCAAGAGGCAAATCATAAATGTTTTTCCACAAGCAGCTGAGCCCAGTACTAAACACTAGGGGATTTCACTAATTGTAACAATACAAATACTTGTATTGTTGCAATCATACTATTCAACAAATGGCTACAATAAAATGGGTAATTAGGCTATTGGCCTAACCTTTTCTAAATGATGAGATGATTCAGTAGAGTAAGCAGCGGGTGTGTTCATTTCATTGTTCATACTAAATATTTCAAACTGAAGTGTGATGCTAATGTCACTAAAATTGATTCAGTAGAATAAGTAGCGGGTATGAGCATAAAATGTTAATTGTTCATGATTTCGGTTCTGGCTGTTCGAAATTTAGTAAGATCATTACACATAAAACATCTTTCATGCATACAGGGTACAAGTGTTTCTTTTTTTTTCTTTTTGTACTTTTATGGAATTTAAACAATATGGATTTTAAGGTGAGTAATGAGAGATAAGCTTTTGCTATAAAATTTTAATGAAAAAAAAAACTTATCTGTGAAAAGATCTAAAACTCCCATATGCTTTCTTCTTCCTTTCACAAATGAGTGGTCTCAGTTCTAATCTCAATGATGTCTATTTCCATTTACAGTCTGCCAAACCACATGTACTTTTTCTGACAGAATCACAGTTATTGGTTGATTCAAATTATTCACTGTACAATTCCTTTCACTTCAAATGTGGTACTTGTGCATATGTCCACTCTGATATTCTCTGTCAGAGCCTTAGTAATTTGGAATCTCCTTTTTTCAATCTTCTCCAGCTGAAAATCTCTCTACCACATTCTGTCAAATTCATCTGTTGCCTCTATCATTCTCTCAACTCCATTAATCACTTGGAACTCTAACTTCCTGTCTCTGAAGCCTGACTTTCTCCAATTGTACTTTCCTAAAAGCAAGGTAATTTTAAAGTTTACAACTCCAGATGGCTTCCGTTTTCTACTCACACAGACCCAGCTGGTCAAGATGTTGAGGCTTCTGCAATTACTCATGACCTTGCATAGATTGTTCATTTAACTACCAGAATACCAGAGAATCCCAATCATACAGCCAACAAACTTGATATTTTTCTCACAAACAATTTTTCTGAGTACATGGTCAAGGTGAGTGTCCTCTGGGCACCTCAGATTATAACCTGGTGATGGTCTCTTCTCCAACAGCCTTTCTCTCATGGCCATTCTCAAGAATGCATGGCATTAAAAGAATGCAATCAGATGATCTGCTCGATTTATTTTCTTTTCCTTGGTTGGATTACTGTTTCAAATCTTTTTATGCCAAAGTTTGCTAAGATTGTTTCAGTGAAATCATTCTTCTAGGGATGAAATCCTTTATTCTACACTACACCTTAAAATCTCATCCTTTATCTAAACCTTGGTTCTCCAATATTGTGCTAAGGCTGTTCAAGAGAAGAATGCTGCATATCGTAATTGGCTTGTATACAAATCTACAAGTTTATTTTCTATCTACACCAAAGTTGGCAACTATTGTAAAGCAATTATTAATCAGTCCGAACTAGATTCCGAATAGGCTTAGAGTGGAAAGCTTGCTTCATGTTGAAATAGTAGTTGAGCATTCTGGTCTCTTGGCAAAGCTATTGGCCAGAACTTTTGCCCATTTCTCTTCCCAACTCTGTCAAAACTAGTATGGTTCTATTGCCACTTCAGCCAAAGTTAAAGCTGACCTGCTAGCATCCTTTTTTGTCTTCCAACTCTTGTATTAACGATCTTGGTAAACTTCCCACCATACCCAGTACACTCCATTCAATGCCTCATGTGGTGTTTGGTCAAAAGGATGCCAGAAGGATTTTGAACAGTCTTGAGGCTAAGAAAACTCCAGGTCCTGTTCTATCACTTTTTTCACTTCCTCATTCCACAAGTATTTTCCCTTCTGCTTGAAAATTTGCTTATATC
Source organism: Mastigoproctus giganteus (assembly GCF_048544385.1). Classification (NCBI taxonomy): domain Eukaryota; kingdom Metazoa; phylum Arthropoda; class Arachnida; order Uropygi; family Thelyphonidae; genus Mastigoproctus; species Mastigoproctus giganteus. Next base: position 181,365,737 of record NC_143579.1, on the reverse strand, counting down.
CATCAAATTCCTAAAAAGGGTGACAAATCCCTCCCATCCAATTACACTGAACAACAAATATCTTGTTACAGGCATGAAAGTAAGTTTACTTTATAGATTTTGGGGTGCTTAAAATGGCAGATTGGCTCATTTTCAAAAAAAGTACTTTTTTATATTTATACAAGATATTTATTATTTATATGGCAGTAAGAATGTAGCTGCAAATATACCTATATCAAACACAGGGCCTTTTTGACTTTCACTTGTATTCAGCTTCAGAAGCAATAATCGGCTAACGTGGCTTCACTCCATTTGCTTTTGTATCTTTCTTCCATTGCTGCAATGTCTTGGAGGAAGCACTTATGATGTTCGTCACTGACAGCACCAGTTTGGCAGGAAGAAATCCAGGTATGAGTGCAAGAAATGCATCTTCAATGATATGTTACACCCCCAGTTTTTCATGAGAAGTAATGAGATCTTCCACAAGCTGCCTGTAATTGCCAGCTTTAACATGTCCTAGAAAATTAGTCAAAATATTTCAAAAGGCTTTCCACACTGATTTCTTGCTATCACTAAGGGCATATTCGAACTGTTTGTCTTTGAAAAGTTGCCTTATTTGTGGACCAATGAAAATGCCTGCCTTAATGTTCTCTGTACTAAATCTTGGGAATTTCTCTGGAAGTGTGTGAAGGCAAGACTTGCAGAGCCTTTACAAAATTTTCCATGAGTCCCCAGTTTGATGTGGATTGGTGGGAGCAGAACTTTATTTCGATTTATCAGAGGTTCAAATGCTATGTTCTTCATTCCAGGTGTTAATGATTTTCATCGAGGCCAACTCTTGTCGTAGTGCATATCCTTGGCACGGCTATCCCACTTGCAGAAAAATCGACAATACTTAGTGTAACCCTTTTGTAGTCTTAATGCCATTCAACTTCTGATAGTTGTACACCTATGAGGATGTTCTCCATGTTTGTGTAGGTTTCTTTTTTGTGGACAGCACACGCAAGAAGTATTGTGAAGGCAGCATATTTCCATTGCGCAATAACACAACCTTAGGCAGCTATAAGATACTTAAGGCTGTGAACCTTAGAAGCATCTATAAATAGTCTCCATTCTTTGAGAACATGCCTCACATTCGTTGCTGCCGTTAGACAACCAAAATCCTTACAAACAGTGGGTTCACCTTCTGTTTGATAGAATTTGTCTTTATTTCGAGTGTGAAATGCTACTTTTACAGAATGATCTAGAACAGTGGTTTCTAAACTACTGAGACCTACAGACCCTTTCAAAAATCAAAAAAGTTAATGGACCCCTTAAAAAAAAAAAAAAAAAAAAAAGTTTGCGGACCCCTATATATAACAGATGCATATATTATATGCATACGTATATATGTGTGCAGGGTCAACCACTGTTTTGTGGACCCCCGAGAACTGGTCTACGGACCCCAATTTGGAAACAGTGATCTAGAAGATTTCGCTGTTGTAGCCTCAAGGCCAAAAGCAATGCCTTATTCTTTGGCAGTTTGAGATCCCTGTCGAGGTCATTAATCTCACTTTCTGTGATCTTATGTGGTTCAGAAGGATAAAGGTTAGGACAAAATGGTGGATCCCTTGACGTAGACAGCTGTGTACTGCTTAGTGTATATCAAGTTGATGTTCATCAGTGTCTTCATCTTCAGGAATAGGTAGCACTTCACCGTGAGGCATGGAACGAATTGCAGATGATATATTTGGGTATGTCACTGTCCACTTTTTCTTCATTGCCATCCCTTTTCTAATAGGTGGCACCATACAGAAGTAACAATTTGATGTGATTTGTTGGTTCCCTTCACATCATGGGCATGCGAAAGGCATAAAACGTCCCTTTTGATTCACCCACGCGTTGAGTTTTGATAAATAGGTAGTGCAGCATATGTGTGGAGTCCAGTTCTTGTCCTTGTCACCTACTTTACACCCAATGTACAAGAAGTAGGCTTTCTTATGGCTTGAGTTAAAGGATGTTTTCTTGAAACTAAAGTGACTTCTCCACATATGTAAAAGAAATCCAGGGACTGACACCTGGTGATTATGGGCTTGGCACACCCAGGGTTCTGAGCTGGATATCATCATTCTTCTCTTCTTGGTGATTCCCTTCTACTTTTAACTCACTCTCTCTCTCTCTCTCTCTCTCTCTCTCTCTCTCTCTCTCTCAGGGTAACTCGGAATTTTTTTTTGGCTGGTGCAGCATAAGCTTCGGGCTTCCTTGCACCATTCAGCTAATAATAATAATAAATCATCCGGACTATTCACATAATTACAGAGCATATTAATCTCACACGAACAAATTTTGCCAAAAAGTAGGAATCTTATAGAGTACTGTTAACTGAGAACAAATTACCCAGTACATAGCCATATTCGAGAGTTACTGCAACAGAGTTGAAGACTCATTTGAGGCAACAATTTATGTGATGCAGGGCAAGGAGACAGTTGTCAATCATGTGATAAGAGTTTAGTGGTACTGAAACTGTGGCACTGTCATGCATTTAGCCGAGAGCCAAAGTCTATAATGTAGAGTAACTGGCTAATATGAGACTGCAACTGCAATTCGAAAACAAGAACCAACTGACACATTTTAATGTGATTTTCATGTTCAGCATCATAAAATTAGTCTTAGTCATAATATTTTACGTGTTGACCAGTGTTATCCATTGCACTTACTTCCTAATTGAAAATAAAGTGGCACTGAGCAGATTCCTGTGGCATGCATTCTTCTTGAACAAAGTACTGCAAATGAGTGTTTTGATAGTGCATCTGAAATGTTATATTGCAAAAAATTTTGGATGACAGTGTAGTTGCCCAGAAACAGTGCAACTGCACTATGAGGTGCAGTTGCACTGTTACAAAAATCTCTACAGTTCCAGTGAATTATATTATGCATTATTTTTGTTTAGCAGAGGACAAATTTGTCTTTCTTCAACGTACCCAGTTTATTTTGGTTGGTTTTAGCCTTTTCTTTCTTTCTTTTCTTATGATATAGATATGGGACAATGTCCAATATATGTCACCTTCTTAGATCATAGATCTGCATAGATCTCTAATATTTCCTCTTGGTCAAGTTTATCATTTATATCACCATACAGGTATATGGATGACTTTTTTCACATTAGATTCCTGTCTTTCCATTTCTCATCGCCAGATTGTGGTGGTAGCTGCAGGGAATGAAATCAGTATATTGCTTGCTTCAGCACTTGCTTAGAAGATTTTTGTGTAGTTGTAAATAGTGGAATAAGCCCAGCTAGCAAGAAATATTCGCAGGAATCAATACATTGGTCTGTGTTACTACAGACTGTTGTTTCTGTGTTGTCATAGCATATCATAAACTAATGTTATTAGTGGAGTCCCTCAGGGTTCAGTATTGGGTCCATTATTGTTTTCTGTATTTATAAATGATATTGATGATGGTATATCAAGCTTAATGTCCAGGTTTGCAGACGATACGAAGGTTGGCAGGGTTATCAAGGACACTACTGACACTATGCTACTGCAACAGGATCTGGAAAGGTTGAGCAGATGGGCTGAGAGGTGGCAAATGAAGTTTAACATTGACAAATGTAAAGTACTACATATGGGAAACAGCATATCAACTCTGTGGTACTACACTGACAGTGGTAGAGAATGAAAGGGACCTGGGGGTGGTTGTGCAGGCAGATATGAAGTTCTCTGAGCAGTGCAGACGGGCTGCAAGAGTAGCTCATGGTGTATTGTCAATGATATATAGGAATTTTTCTAGCAGGGATAAGGAGGTGATTATTCCCTTGTATAAGGCAATGGTCAGGCCACACCTAGAGTACTGTATACAGGTCTTGAGGCCTCATTTCAAGAAGGATGTAGAGATGCTGGAACGATTACAGAGAAGGGCAACAAGATTGCTGAATGGAACAAAGGGGTACTCTTACGAAGAAAGGCTTAAGTTTTGCAAATTACAGTGTCTGGGGACTAGTCACCAGCGAGGTGATCTGATAGAGGAGTATAAAGCCTTCAATGGTTTGAGCATGCTCAATGCTGAAGGGATTCTTCCTCTTGCTCAGAGTAATCACCTGAGAGGGCATAAATTCAAATTGAGGAAAGACAGATGTAGGATAGATGTGAGGAAATTTGCCTTTAGCCAGCGGGTGGTTGGTTGGTGGAACAGACTTCCATCCCTTGTCGTGGAAGTTGATAGCCTAAATAAGTTTGCTCAGCTGGACAGGTATTTCGAACGATCAGAGGGGTGAAGTAGAAGTGGTTATTTTTTATTTATTTATTTATTTTTTTTGGCTGATGCTGCATAAGCTTGCTTTCTTGCATCAAATGCCTCTACTAATGCTAATGTTTTAAATATGATAAAACTTGCTTTTTTTGCAGCCTGATTATGTCATCGTGTTTTTTGTTTCATATTCCTATATTTGCTGTTCTGTTTCATATTCCTATATTTGCTTTTCTGTTTCATATTGCTCACACTCTGGAATATACTAAATTGTCACCTTTAAACTTCAAACATTTTGCAGTTTAAGAGTTATAATCAATTTGTGCATGTGCATAGAACCATAGTTGAGACCAACAGGAACTGAACTTCTCAACAAGCGTTTTGAAAATGTTCATATTCTCGAATTTGTAGCATCATATAGGATTCAGAACATATGAGCAGATTTGACAATTTAGGTAACCTGCTTTTACACTATTTGGCAAGGTTGATGTGCAGAAAGTTAGGATGTGGATACTAGTATACTATCTTTTTTTTTTTTTAATAACTGTCCATTTTGCTCTCATGTTCCTATGACAGCTCCCTTGGACTCAGGGGAGCTCCCTGTGGACTGGAGGTGGCCAAATGTATCACCAATTCACAAGGGGGGGGGGTCAAAAGGTGACACAAGTAACTACAGACCTGTTAGTTTAACTTGTGTTCCGGGGAAAATAATGGAATCACTGGTTAAAGAAGCATTGCAGGATCATCTAGACAAGACTGCAGTAATAGTTAAGACACATCATGGGTTTGTTAAAGGGAGGTCTTGTTTGACCAATTTGATTGGATATTATGATGTAGTCACAAAGGAACTGAATGCCAAAAATAATTCTGATATTGTATACTTGGATTTCAAGAATGCTTTTGATACTGTTGCACATGGAAGACTGCTGTACAAATTGGAGAGGTTATGACATTAAGGGATAATTAAGGGTTGCTACAATGGATAAAGGGATAGTTGAGTGGGAGACGACAGAGTGGTAATCAATGGACACTGCTCTTCGTGGACAAATGGTATTAGTGGAGTTCGCCAGGGTTCGCTGTTGGGTCCATTGTTGTTTTGTATATTTATCAATGATATTGATGAAGGCATATCAGGTTTAATGTCCAAGCATGCAGATGATACTAGGGTTGACAGGGTTGTTAATGACAGTAAAGACAGTATGCTACTCCAACTGGATCTAGATAAGTTGGGAAAATGGGCTGAGAAGTGGCAAATGAAGTTTAACTTTGACAAATGCAGAGTACTGCATATGGGTAGCAATGACCGAAAAGAAACGTACCAATTGTGTGGTACTACACTCAGGGAAGTAGAAAGTGAAAAAGACCCGGGGTAATTGTGCAGTCAAATATGAAGTTCGCTGAGTAGTGCAGATGGGTTGCCAGGGCAGGTCATGGAGTCTTGTCAATGATATATAGGAATTTTGCTGACAGGGAGTTGATTATCCCATTATATAAGGCAAAGGTCAGGCTACATCTAGAGTAGTAGGAAGGATGTAGAGTTGCTAGAACAAGTACAAAGAAGGGCAACAAGATTGGTGAGGGGAACAAAGGGGTGCTCTTACCAAGAAAGGCTTAAGTTCTGCAAACTGCAGCACCTGGAGAGTAGGCACCTGCAAGGTGATCTGATTGAGGTGTATAAGGCCTTGAATGGGTTGAGCAAGCTGAATGTTGATGGGATCCTTCCTCTTGCTCACACTAAGAACCTGAGGGGGCACAGTTTAAAATTAAGGAAAGACAGGTGTAGAGTAGATGAGCAGAAATTTGCCTTTGGCCAGTGCGGCGCCTCCGTAGCCAGGTGGGAAGGAGCAGCAGTGCGTAGCACATGTTTCTTGATTAGACCGGGGTTCGAGTCCGTCACCACCAAATACGGAGGATGCGGAAAGGTCAGGAAATGACCACCGCATATCCCGGAGCAATATGGCCTTAGTTGCTAATGCTCCTAAAAAAAAAAAAAAAAAATAACAATATAAGCCTTTGGCCAGTGGATGGTTGATTAGTGGAACAGGCTTCCATCTTTTATTGTGGAAGCTAATAGCCTAAAAAAATTTAAGGCTGAGCTGGACAGGTATTTGGAACGAATGGAGAGGTGAAAGGTAAGCGTTTTGTTTTTTTTTTTCCCCGCTGATGCTGTATAAGCTTGCTTCACTGCATCGTATGCCTCTACTAATGCTAAATTTACCACAGTAACTGTAAACAAATTTCAGTCTTGTCAGATTTCAAATAATAAAAAATGCAGTTAGACTAATGCTAACTTTTTGATTCTGTAGTTCCTGGGCAATTTCTTCCTCTGTGACATCATTAAGTTCCATTCAGAGATGGAACTCTCTGGAAGAATTCACAGCTGTGTGAACAATTACACTGGCAGGGTCTCTGCCAAAAGTTGAAAGCTTGAGGAGAGCTTCAAGGTGTTTGTTATTTACTGTTCTGACAAGTTAATCAAGAGAGGAGTCTCCTGAACATCTTCAGTGCAATCAGCATTTTATAGACATTCTTGAATGAGAAAAGGTGGCACTTTACTCAATGACCGATTTGTTAATAAATGTATTATCAAAAGTGATGGACAGTCCCTGTTAATCTTGACCAGTTTTTAATCTTTTAGGATTATGAGTCATTATCAGGCTTGTGTGTATCAGGACAGTGTTTGGACTCAAAGGCTCAAGCGATGGGAATACACTGCAGTTCATGGTTTGCTACTTTTTGCCCTGGGTTTAAACTTTACCACCAAGGTTTCCAAGCCCAGCTACATGGAAGCAGGATGATAGTGAACAAGTGGCAGTTAAAAGTTTGTGGGGTTAGCTGGGTTATTTTGATAATAAGCAGTGCTTTTTTTTTTTTGTAAAATATAAACTTCCAGAATGCTGAGAAATAAAAGCATCGTTAGCACTAATTTGACATTTCAAATTACTAAAGTATAGTAAATTGCAAAACTAATTAATAAAATTAATTTAATGGTAAAAAAGGTAAACTGCAGCTTGTCCACTACAACAGGTTGGCAGATTCATTGTATTTAGCAGTCAGGATCTTGAACCCCAGTCTACTCAAAAAGCATGTGCTACTGTAGTCCCGCTCCTGACCACTTGGCTACAGAAGCCATATTTAAAGGTATCATTTATATTAAAAAATGATTTATATTTTTATAAAGATTACAAAGTCAAGCTGTGAATCTAGCTTAACTCTTCACTAATGCATAACTTGCCAATGGCATTAGTAATAATAAATAATTTTTAAGATAAATACTTTTATAAATATATGCTTATTTTATTTCTTTTTAACTTCTGGAATGCTGCTCCAGCAGAGAAAGAGCCCTGATAATAAGAATATGAAAGGTAACTTTCCTTTCTAAGACTATACTGACTACTTGTAAACCTCCTATTTACAAAAAAAGGAATAAAGAACTACATAAATGGAAAGAACTAAATAAATTTGACGCATTCTACAAGATCACATTTATCACTTGACAAGAATTCTTGGCACTCAGTGTCTCAAAAAGCTGGAGATCGGTGATTCATAAATAGGAAGAAAACAAAAAAAAATTTTGGGCCAAAACAGGTGAACAACAGGGGTTTTTAAAAGTCCACACTGCATCAGAAATTAAATTCCACTGGCAAAATACACACTTATATTCAAATACAGCTGTAGGATTGTTTATCAGTACAGCATGTTTTTGAACATTAGCTTACCTATCATTTTCTGTCTGAATATTCTATTTAGACATCAATTGATTTTCATCATTTCAAGAAAGATATGGTAGACTGCCCTCTTCAGAAATATTGGGTCCAAGTTTTGTTCATAGTGGCCCTGATAGCATTTCCTGTACTTCACCAGAAAGAGAAGATCTGAACTCAGTTTTTATTTTTCCAACCTGGCTGAACATTCTCTCACAATCAGAGCTTCATAATATCATATGGTAGATTTTAAAGAACTGATGCTGCTTCATCTATTTCTTTCTGCAAAAAATGTGAAAAGAAATAGATGAAGATGATACAGGGCCAGTTGATGAAACTGTTGTTATCTCAGCATTGATGAGAACATTTTTCAATGGGAACTCATACACAACCATAAAAAAAAAATAATAAAAAAAAGAGACACCTTGTTTTAGATTTCATGGTCTTGTCAGCAGCAACGCTTACGACCAGGTCAGAAATCACTCATCTGGTTTGTCTGTTATGGTAATCCAAAAGGTAAACTGCAGATAAAACAGTGGTTAAAAAAAAAAAAAAAAAAAAAAAAAAATCCTGCCCATTTTTCAGGATTTTTTTTTTTTTTTTTTTTTTTTTTTTTTTTTTTGCTATATATGTTACTCAAAGGAAAATTATTCTTTTATTATATTTATGTCTGTATTTACCCAATTCACCCTTTGAATTATCCTTGTGAACGGGTAATATACACTGCTATAACATTAATATCTTAACACGTAAAATTCTCCGAATAATGCAGACAGGCTGCAGAACAGCTCGCATATATCTACAAATAACCTTTATTTACAGGAAAATTAATAATGTGTGCTGAAACCTATCCTTTAGGAAAGAATCTAGTTTCCATGGAATGCACTCCACCAGTTTTTTGTAATTCTCCTCCTAATGGGCATTGCTCTTTGTAGATTAATGTTATTAGTGATGTCACCAACGATCAGTGCTGGACCCACTGTTGTTTTCAATATTTATTAATGATACTGATGAAGGTATACCAGGACTATGACTATGTATGCAGACGATACAAAGGTTGGCAGGATGTTTAGTGACAGTAATCATTATATTATTATTATTAGCCATATAGTGCAAGGAAACCTGAGGCTTATTCTGCACTAGTCAAAAAAAAAAAATAATAATAATAATAAAAAATAAAAAAATTATTCTGAATTATCCCCTGAGAGAGAGAGAAAACAAGAGTCAAAAGGAGAAAGGAATCACCAAGAAAGAGAAGAATGATGATATCCAGCTTGGGACCCTGGGTATGCCAAGCCCATACTCACCAAATGTGAGCCCCTGGGGTTTCATGATAAACTACTGCAACAAGATCTAGAAAAATTCGGCTAATGGGCTGAGAAATGGTAGTTGAAGTTTACCATTGACAAATGTAAGACACTACATATGGGTATCAGTAATCTCAGATTAATATACCAACGGTGTGTCATACTACACTCAGCATAATGGAAAATGAAAAAGAACTGGGGTAGTTGTGCAGTCGGATATGAAATTCTCTGAACAATGCAGACAGGCTGCAGGACAGCTCATGAAGTTTTGTGTCTATGATATACAGAAACTTGACTAGTAAGGACAAGTAAGTGATTATTCCTTTGTACAAGACCATGGTAGGGCCACACCTTCAGTACTGTATACAGGTTTGGAAGCCTCATTTTATGAAGGATGTAGATCTGCTGGAACATATGCAGAAAAAGGCAACAAGATTGGTGAATGGAACAAAAGGTTTCTCTTACCAAGGAAGGCTTCAGTTCTGCAAATTGCAGAATCTAAAGACTAGGCACCTGCGAGAAGATATGATTGAGGTATTTACGGCCTTGAATGGATTGAGTAAGCTCAATGTTGATGGCATTCTTCCTTTTGCTGAAACAATACATTAGGGGGCATAAATTCAAATCAAGGAAGGATGGTTGCAGGACAGATGTATGAAAGTTTACCTACAGCCAGCAGGTAGCTGATTACTGGAACAAACTTCCATCAATCATTGTGGAAATGGATAATTTGAACAAATTCAAGGAAGAACAAGACAAATTCTTGGATGAGATGGGATTATGGAAAGCATTACTAAGAAAAACCCTAGCTACTAAAAGAGAAATTTCTGCACCAGGTTTTAAGATGAGAAAGGAGCGAGCTAAAATTGCTGTGTGCGCAAATGCTACTGGGATGCACAGATTGTCCATGCTCACTATCAGTAAGTCGAAAAAACCGAGAGCATTTAAAAATCTTTCTAATTTTCTTGTTTTTTATAAAAATCATAAAACTGCCTAGATGGATGTTTCTGTTTTCCGAGATGGTTTATAATTTTTTTTTATTCAATTAATCTTAATTATTTAATTTAATCGTAGGGTAAGATTAAATAAATTTAATCTTACCTTACGATTAAATAAATAAGGTAAAGTAAGTAATAAATAAGGTAAAGTAAGGTAAGATTAAATTTATTTAATCTTACCTTACATTCGATTATCCGGAAAAACTGGCTATCCAGAAGAAGTCCGACATCAATTATTCTGGATAACTGACACTATACTGTATATCAATAGTGGAGTATTATTGCACGTAATTCATATTAGAGAACCAAAACATAATACACACTTGATAATACAGCAAATGTTACTTAGAAAGAAAAAAAAAAATCTAATAAAAAACACTTGCTCCATGAGTTAATATATTCATTTTTGATAATTAATGTATTTACTTATATTCAAAAATTGGAACTGAACGCAACCTGCAAATCACAGTTGTACTAAACTGACCCACACTGCGGATAAATGACAGGTATATGACACGATGCAGGACTGTCACATCTCACTATCCTTTAAAAGAGGACCAACAGCCCTCAACCACTCTATGAGCTACTTTAAAAATAAACAACTCACGAGATCAATCTATCACAACTTTTCTATTTTAAAATCTGGTAGACTAAACCTATTAAGTAACTTTAGAAGGCAGCATCTGGATCACCTAGTGTGTAATCTTGCTGCTCCAACTCTGCCAGATAGTGACTTGAGGGAGTCACTATCTGGCATAAGTAGTGTACATACATGTGCAGGGACATATGAGGCCACATTATATCAAGGAGCTGGATATATTTTTGCAGCAGGTCACCATATCTACAAATTTTATCAATTCATACAATATGCCACCCTCCTCTCTTTTTACTTTATTCTACTGAACATGACCCTCTTTTTACTTTATCTGCATCATGAATAGTCAAAACTAACAGTACAAACTTATCTTCAAAAAATATCTACACCTTCCAAACACTTCCTTGTTCATTCCATAATATACATTGTCTCAGATCCAATTTCATTGACATCCATTTCCACTTTAGTCTGCAATCTCCCACTTATTTTTCTGAAAGAATCCTACCTATTGAGTGTTTCAACAACTGCTCATCTTAGTTGTTCAAATTATTTTCTGTAGGATTCATTTCAGTTAAAAGGTGGTACTTGTGCATACGTCTGTGTGATATTAGCTGTCAAAGACTTAGTAATGTGGAATCTCCTCTTTTTGATATTCTAGGGCTTAAAATCTCTCTACCCCATTTTGTCAAATTCATCTGCTGCCTCCATCGTTCTCCCAACTCACCCAATCATGTGGAGCTGTAACTTAATTTCTCTGACACTATTTTCTCTAGTCCAACTTTCCTAACAGTGAGGTAACTGCCCTTAGTGAGTTTAGCATTCACAAATCCAGCTGGCTTCAATTTTCTAGTCATTTGGACCCAACTGACAAGATGCCGAGGCTTTTACAATTACAGATTGTTCATTTGCCAGAATACTGGACAATCCTAATCACATACCCAATAGACATTTAAGTTTAACACTAACAAATGCAAGATCTGCATATGGGTAGTGGTAATCCCAGATTTATGTACCAACTGTGTGGTATTGCACTCAGAATAGTGGAAAATGAAAGACTTGAGGGTAATTGTACAGTCAGATATGAAGTTCTCTGAGCAGCACAGACAGGCTGTCAGGAAAGCTCATGGTGTTTTGTCAATGATAACCAGGAACTTTGCTAGCAGGGATAAGGAGGTGATTATCTCATTGTACAAGGCAATAGTCAGTCCACATCTTGAATACTGCATATAAGTGAGGAAGACTCATTTTAGGAAATGATGCTGATCTGTCAGAACAGGTGCAGAGAAGGGAAACAAGATTAGTTGTTATTGTTATTTGGTTTTTAGGAGCATTAGCAACTAAGGCCATATTGCTCCGGGGATATGCGGTTGTCATTTCCTGACCTTTCCACATCCTCCATATTTGGTGGTCACGGGCTCAAACCCCGGTCTGATCAAGAAGCGTGTAACAAGATTAGTGAAGGGAACAAAAGGGTGGTCTTACCAAGCAAGGCTTCAAAGTTCTGCAAATGGCAGTGCCTGGAGACTAGGCACCTGCAAGGTGATCTAATTGAGGTGTTTAAGGTTTTGAATGAATTGAGCAAGCTCAATGCTGATAGCACTCTTTTTCTTGTTCAGACTACTTGTATGGAGGCATAAATTCAAATTGTGGAAGTATGGTTGCATTACACAAGTGCAGAAGTTTGCCTTCAGCCAGTGGGTGGTCAATTGTTGAAACAAACTTCCATCTGTTGTTGTGGAGGTAGGTAGTTGGAATAAATTCAAGGAAGAATTAGACATATTATTGGACGGGATGGCCAAGTGATGTGGGAATGCATCATTTGCCACTACTAAAAACTTGAACTTTTGATGTGAAAACATCTTTAGCAGCACCTAACAATGGAATGTAACGGAAATTTGAGATGGATGTGCATTGTTATGGTCAAATATCTGACCACAACAATACACATTGCGATCATACTAAGGAAGTATGACATCACAAAAGAACCACAATAATGGTTCTTTAGCAACACGTCATACTATTCTACAAATGGATTTTGCTAACCTCTTCCAAGCCAAGGATATTTTCACATAAAACACCTTTTGTGCGTACAGAGTACACATGCAATTTTTTTTCACAAACAATCCTTCAAAGTACATCGTCAAGGTGGGTAGTCCTCTAGAAACCCAAGATCATAACTTGCTGATGGTCTCTTCTTCAATGGAGCCTTGTGGCCATTCTCAGTTCATGTTGTTTGACATTACAAGAATGTGATTTTAAGGAAAAAGAATAATCCAACCAAGGAAAAGAAGGGATCTGCAAGATCCCTTCTTTTCCTTGGTTGGATTACTCTTTTTTTTATATCTTATAAAAGATATCTTATATCTTTTATGTCAATGTTTGCTCAGTTGTGTCAGTGAAATTATTTATAAAATAATGACATTTCTAAAATGTTCTACTCTTTCCACTGCTTTCTGTGATCGTGCAATTTCCAGAATTTTCCATTGCCTATTTAAGCGATTGTTTCGCATGCTGACAGTTAGTTTTACTGTGGCTTTCCCACTGAGTCAGTTACATCATAATGCGAGTGAACTAATGTTTGTGTTGTCGTTTCTATTTAATAAAGTCAGTAAGCAAACAGTTTTGTGTTGTGACTCTTCTATACACGTGATTCCGACATGATGTCGCTTTCCAAGCCAACTAGAAAAAGAAAGGAACCTTCACTCACAATGTCAATGAGCAATCAACAGAATAACCAATCGTTACCAAGGTCAAATCAGTATCACTGGAGAATTTTCAAACTGTGTTACATTGATGAGTGGAGACAATTCCAAGATAGTAATTGAGTTACTTTTGCACAGAGGTAAAAGGTAAAATTGTGTGTATTATTTGCAGTGAATAGATTAGTGTTATCAACGAGTACAATATTAAACAACAGTATGAAGGTAAATCAAGAGAAGAAAAACTAAAGGATACAAAGAACTCACTTCAAAGGCAGCAAAATGCAATTACAAAAATTAATGAAGGCAGTGAATCAGTAGTAAAGACAGTTATGAAATCGGCTATTTTCTGGCAAAACATTCCAAACCTTTCGGTGAAGGCTCCGTGGTTAAGGAATGCATGATAAAAGTGGATGAAAACATCTGTCCCAGAAATGTGAAAGTGTTCCAAGTAATTTTGTTGATCAATCAGATCACCTTTCAGTGGCTGAAAGGTGATCTGATTGATCAATGTTTTTCAATTGCACTTGATGAAAGTAACGATATTCAAGACGTGGCACAAGTTTCACTGTTTCTTCGAGCCTGCGATGACAGTTTGAAAATGATTTCTATCCATGGAACTACTGCTGAGGAAGACATTTGTGACATCGTATGCCGCTTTCTGGAAAAATACTAGCTTCATCTCAAGAGACTCGTGGCTGTGAATACCAATGCAGCTCCAGTGATGACAGGCAAAGTCAAAGGATTTGTACAACACTAGAAGCAAAACTGAAGGATGAGTATCTGGACAAAAAAAATTGCAATCTTTCCACTGCATTATTCTTCAGTAGGATCTGTGTTCAAAAATACTAAAAATGTACTATGTGCACAGTTTTGACTGTGGCCAAAACTGTGCGAATTTAATCCAGTCCAAAGGACTGAATCACCATCAGTTTGCTCTCCTTCCTAAGGATTTTTTTTACTTTTGGAAGAAATAATACTGTTCCTAGAAATGAAAGGTCAGGATGTATTGCTTCTGAAGGATTAGTCTTGGGCACAAGATCTGGCCTTCCTAGTAGATATTACAGGTCACCTAAATGATCTAAACATCAAACTACAAGGGAAACATTAGTTGATAACAGACATGCACAATGTACTGCCTAGTTTTCAAAAAAAGTTGATTGTGTGACAAAATTGATTAAAAGCGGACACTCTGACTTAATTTTCTATGTGTGAACAGTTGAAAAATCAGAGTCAAAGTTATACCTTTTCAAAATATTGTGACAGAATAGAAAAGATTAAAGACAAATTTGATAGGCACTTTAAAGATTTCAAGGAGCACCAAGAAGATTTCTCTTTTCATGGGTCCTTTTTCTTTTAATGTTGAGAGAGCTCCCATTCCATACAAATGGAATAATCGATCTGCAGAATGACTCAATTTTAAAAGAAAAATACCAAGAAGTTGGGATCCCAAAAATCTACTCGTATTTAGGGCAAAAAATACCAGGAGGCAAGAAAGTTTTTCCCACAAATTTATGTTAACTTTGGGAGCAGATATTTATGTGAACAATTGTTTTTGCGTACAAAAGCTAACAAAACAGTCCACAGATAAAAAAAAATCTGAAAAAAAAAAAATTTTTTTGCATTTCGCAGGTCAAGTGCAGTTTCAGATTTTGAATGTAAATAATTTAATAAAATAGTACCAAAAATTAATATATTAATTAACTGTTTTCATTAGATTGTTTCCTATGTAACCTTATTTACTAAATTATCAAGTGTATCTTTGTGTGTGCATGTGACTTGAATTACATACATCACTACTACACTACTGATATCTTTATAAATTTCATACATTCACCTAAAAGGCACGCTTAAATTTCTATATTCTAAATTATTTTAACCCCCCCCCCCCAATGTCATATTGCCAGACACAATAGAGTTAGTAAAAATTTTGAAAAATTTTAGAATTGAAGGAAATGTTCTGGATAACTGGCTAACGTTCAATCGACTTCCCACTAACCAATATATTTTTACATCACGTAACCATGAGCAGAAAGGACAACTACAACTGCTGTTCACATTCCACACGGGGGATTACTTTCCTCATGTGTTTTTGTTACAGTCCCAATGTCCTTCCTTGCCATCAATTTAAAGCTACTTGTCACCTTGGACAATCTGGAAAATGCAGGCTCGGTAACCTACGATACTCAAAACGTCCTGATCAACACCACAGGATTACCTTGATGTCAATGGATAAACTCCCCAGAAAACAGTTCAGATGAACTTCACAAAAAAGGGGGAAAGGAATGAAATAATATTCATTATCAAAAAGCAAAAAGGCTAACTGTTACACCAAAGTGGGATTGATGGGCTACCCTTCAGGAAACATCTCAAATGTGGGGAAGGGGTGGGGAAAATGCATACAGTTCTCTAGGTAATATAACAATATGTGAAAATAAATGATTCCTACACTGCTCTATACACCTGTGTTCTGATCTAGAGTCTCTCCTGCCCAACTCAATAGGTTTCTCAGGTGGAATACTGGTTTCTGATATGGCTAAACAGGATGATAGACAACCCATTTACCATCTCCGAGAGTGTACTCAATGCAAACCATGAAACAAAACCCCGCAAAAACTATCATCACTGAGAGGAACCTGTGCACCTTGGCAAAGGCGGATTTAACGGTGGGCGGGCGCACGTGCCCTGGGTCCCGACTTCTGAAGGGCCCACGCAAAACCTCAACAAATTAGTTGAACATATTAGTTCAAAACTTTGTGATTATTATTATGCTATTATTAATTATATTATACATATATTATATTCAAATTTTATTGGAAATAAAACATTAATAGTACATAATATCTTTTATTTATTTAAAAAAATGGTTAACATGTATTTTTATTTTCCCTGTCTCTCTTTTTTTAAGGGGCCCAATATTTTCTTCTGCGCCCGGGGCCTCGACCGACCTTAATCCGCTCCTGCACCTTGGTACAACTCATCAATAGTCTAATGGACTCACCTGACATCTGGTAAGTCATCACTAGCCTTCACAGCACTGAATGAACTCAGTGGAGTGCAACATCTAGTCTAAGATGCACACTACAAAATCTGCAGCACCTTAGATCAATGTTTCCTGTGAACACCATCAAATTATATAACTTCCTAGAAATTGATGCCTCAAATTTCTGCAGCTCTAAGGGCTACAGGTAGGATATCCTGGAAAAAGCATACAAACATGTGCAGCAATCATGACAGAACCTTCACTCGCAATCAACAGAATAACCAATCATTACCAAGTTCAACTCAGTATCACTAGAGAATTTTTAAACTGTTACATTGAGCTCAGAGTCAGCTAGGATTTCCCAGACTGTGATTAAATGGTGCTCAGATTGTGCATCTCGCTCTATTATATTGTAACTTTCTATCTTCATCAATTTAATTGCAATAAAGTGTAAACATTTCTAGCTTAAGAAGGCTGTACCAGGGAATGTTCACAGATGATGTGGAAATAAGGATGTTAATAATAATATTCAAAACTGTCACCGACAATAACTAGCCCCTTGTGGGATAAGCATATTCTGCCCTGAAGGTTGCTGTTGTTGTTGTTGTTATTTGGTTTTTAGGAGCATTAGCAACTAAGGCCATATTGCTCCGGGATATGCGGTGGTCATTTCCTGACCTTTCCGCATCCTCCGTATTTGGTGGTGACGGGCTCGAACCCCGGTCTAATCAAGAAACATGTGCTACGCACTGCTGCTCCTTCCCACCTGGCTACGGAGGCGCCTCCTGAAGGTTGCTGCTGCTGCTGTGTTGCCTGGTGATCAAGTGCAAGCTCTGGCATTGAGTTGGCCAGATGAGTTTGATGCGGCCCCCCCATTTTAATACCTTCAAGAGCATCTACCTAAACTCCTAAAACTCTTATAAGTGCCCATCAGAATTCTGAGTTGTCACAATTTCTTGACACTCTGCACCTAGCACACACAAAGACAGCCTCCTTGGTTAGATATGTCCTGTTCCAGAAAGTTCTGTAAACATTTCACAAGCTGCACATTTTTTTAGGCTGTGATGCGTTGGAGAATCGCCCCCCCCCCTCGGTTCTCCCAAGTCACAGCACTACTGCCACTTTGTGCCTGTTGCTTTGCTGCTATAGTCTCGGGCATGATATTGTATACTACTGATTAACAATGAAAATTAATAAGATTAATAATTTTAATTAATTAATTATCAATACTACTATTTAAAAGATTCCTAAATACAGTGATATGTATTATGCTATCTAGTTTTACATTAGATAAACCTATTAACCACAATTAAAAACTTGAATTCCCTACCACTCACTCTATAACAATGGCTGCAAGATTCAAACAAAACAATGGTTTCAAGTATATTAAGTCATTATCTTGTTTTTCTTTCCACCACCACACCATTCAAAATATTTTTAAACAGTAATTGGTAAACCCCTCTGCTACAAATCAAATTATGGGATTTTTGGTCTACATTCACCATTTAATAGAATTCAAATTTTCTACATCTGCTTGCAAAAACACACACCCGCTACTGCAACAAGAGCTAGAAAAATTAGACAAATGGCTGAGAAATGGCAACAACTGGAGTTTAACATTGATAAATGCAAGGTAGTCCATATAGGTAGAAGTAATCCCAGGTTAACATTCCAACTCTCCATTACCATCTGAAGGTAGTAGACAATGAAAGACTTGTGGGTAATAGTACAATATGCAGGAAGGTTTCTGAGCAGTGCAGACAGATTATAGAATTTTGTCAATGATATACAGGAATTTTGCTAGCAGGGATAAGAAGGTGATTATCCCACTGTATATGGCAACAGTTAGGTCACACATACTAAGCACTGGTACTGCATAGAGGTCTGGAGGCTTCATTTTAGGAAGGATGTGGATATGGTGCAAAGAAGAGCAACAAGGTTATTGATGGAAACAAAAGGGTGCTCTTACCATGAAAGGCTTCCGTTCTGCAAAATGCAGAGCATCTGAGAGACCAGATACTTAAAAGGAAATTTGATTGAGGTGTTTAGGACTTTGAATGGATTGAATAAGCTCAGTGCTGATAGCGTTCTTCCTCTTGCTCAGACTACATGGATGGGGGGGGGGAGGTGGCTCCACTAATAACATCAGTGTTCTTTGTGAACTAAAGTTATTAGTGGAGTCCCCCAGGGTTCAGTGCTGAGCCCATTGTTGTTTTCAATATTTATTAATGATACCGATAAAGGTATATAAAGCTTAATGTCTAAGCCTGCAGATGATAAAAATGTTGGCAGGGTTAACACCAGTAATCAAGGTAAGGTACTGCAACAAAATCTAGAAAAATTAAGCCAATGAACTGAGAAATGGCAGTTGAAGTTTAACATTAACAGAGGCAAGGTATTGCATATAGGTAGCAGTAATCCTAGCTTAACATACAAAATGTGTGGTACTGGAAAATGGGTAATGAAAAATGTAAAGACCTGGGTAATTGTGCAGTCAGATATGAAGCTCTCTGAGCAATGCAGACAGGCTGCCAGGCCAGCTCATGGGGTTTTGTCAGTGATACAGAGGAACTTTGCTAGCAGGGCTAAGGAGGTGATTATACCTTTGTACAAGGACATCATTAGGCTACATTTTGAGTACTGTATACAGGTCTAGAGGCCTCATTTTAGGAAGGATGTAGACCTACTGGAACAGGTGGAGACATTTATTCTAATGTGCAGTGGGAATTTAAAATTTGAGCAGTTGAAAGTATTACACAGAATACAAAAATATTTAATTAAACAATGAAACCATATTTTATACAAAAAAAAATAGGAATATGTAATTACAATACACTTAATTTTTTTTTTTTTTTTGTCTTAGTTTCATAATTTTCTCATTCTTTCTTATATCAGCTTTTCAGAGAGTTTTCAAATTTTATACAGTGGTCCCAACTGATGATTTTACCAACAGCAAATTTTAAATGAGAAGAATTCAAGGAATTAATCTTGGAAGCTAGAAAGCTTTTCATACCAACTAAGAAATACTGTTCAAGGTTTAGGCCTAAATGGATGTCAGATAACCTAATGAGAATCATGGCAGGGAATAAAAATCCATGGGATGCATATAAATTATCAGGAGACAGATGCCTAAGACAGTTTGTAATCAAGTCACAAAGGACATTAGGCAACCAAATGCAGTTTACGAGAAATCTTTGGCAAACAATGCAAAGAAAAATAAAGACTTCTTTACTTAAGTAAACGCTAGAGGAAAGGGGATGAATCAGATTGGTTCGCTTGACATTGATGGTTTGATTGTTGATGAATCTGCTGACAAACTGAATGAGTGTTTTGCATCTACATTCACACATGAGGTCTGCAGGGAAGTGGAGGTCAGAAACTTAAACTATGGCAGAAAACTAAATGATTTTGTTATAACTGAGAGCAAAGTGGAGGAGAAATTGTTGAAATTGAGCATAAGAAAGGCATGTGGGGTGGATTGGATCTATCCAGTTATATTAAAAGAAGCAGCAAAGGAAGTAAGCAAACCCTTAGCCATTATGAAAGCTTCCTTGGACTCAGGGGAGGTCCCGATGAACTGAAGATGTGCAAATGTGTCCCTAATTCACAAAGGGGGATATCAAAGGGTGACATGGGTAATTACACACCTGTTAGTCTAACTTCTGTTCCAAGGAAAATAATGGAGTCACTGGTTAAGGAAGAAATGCAGGATCATCTAGGCAAGACTGCAGTTATAGTTCAGACATGGGGTCTTGTCAACAGCATGGGTTTGTTAAGGGGAAATCTTGTCTGACAAATTTCATTGGATACTATGGGGTGGGTGGGGGTTGAACCAGCTCGATATCTTTCAAAAAATATTTTCCCTCCCACTTTTCAATAAGCTGTTTGTTAAAGGCTCTAGCACATCCTCTCAACAAAAATTGGTCTTTTAAAATGTTAGTTTTGACTTTACAAAAACTCTCCTTTCCCCAGTTAAAATAGCAACTGTGTCACATTGTAGTTTCTTCTGGTATCTGATAATCACAGTTAAAACATCAGCCAAAAATGCAAGCGGACAAAGATTGCTCCGACTAAGATAAAACATAGTATGTGCTTCTCAATTAGAATAATTTTGAATATAAAGCACTAGAGCATGACCAGAAAAAATTACAGCATTTATGACTTCAAAGGAGAATTCTGTCCACCTCACTTCAAATAACTGTATCAAAGAAAGAAAATTGCAACCATTTTCTTTAGCTAAATCTTAGTTCTCCAGTTCACAACCATGAAGGATGAAAATAACTGCTTAATCCTACAGGTTCTGGAAATGTCTTCAGGTGAACAATGGACTTTCTTACCGACTTCCATGCCATGTTCACTAAATGAAGTCATATGACTTCAAATTAATGACCAAATAAGCACAAAGCATTTTGCTAAATACATTTTCAGGCACACCTTCACCATGTCTGTCCATCCACATGTAAATAACTCAACTCCTAATTTTATATGTGGATAATTTTCATAAAATTTTATAGTACTTTTGCACATGGAAAACTACTATTCAAATTGGAGCAGTATGGCATTAAGGCCAAGCTGCAAATGGATGGGAGAAGATGGAGAGTGGTAATCAATGGACACTGCTCTTTGTGGACTAATGTTATTAGTGGAGTCCCCCATGGTTCAGTGTTGGGACCATCGTTGTTTTGTATATTTATCAATGATAATGATGAGGGTATATCAGGCTTAATGTCCAAGTTTGCAGATGAAATAAAGGTTGGTAGGGTTGTTAATAACAGTATGCTACTGCAACAGGATCTAGAAAAGTTGGGCAGATGGACTGAGAAGTGGCAACTGAAGTTTAACATTGAAAAATGAAAAGTAATACACATCGGTAGAAGTAATCCCAGAGAAACGTACCATGTAGTACTACATTCAGGGTGGTGGAGAATTAAAAACACCTGTGGGTAATTGTTTAGCCAGATATGAAGTTTTCTGAGCAGTGCAGACAGGCTGCCAGAGCAGGTCATGGGGTCTTGTCAATGATATACAGGAGTTTTGCTAGTAAGGGATAAGGAAGTGATTATCCCTTTGTATAAGGCAATGATCAAGCCACACCTTGAGTACTGCGTATAGGTCTGGAGGCCTCATTTTAGGAAAGATGTAGAGTTGCTAAAACAAGTATAAAGAAGAGCAACAAGATTAGTGAGGGGAACAAAGTGGTCCTTTTCCAAGAAATGCTTAAGGTCTGCAAATTGCAGGGTCTGGAGACTAGGCACCTGCAAGGTGATTTGTTTGAGGAGTACAAGGCCTTGAATGGATTGAGAAAGCTGAATGCTGATGGGATACTTCCTCTTGCTCAAATTACATACCTGACGGGGCATAAATTCAAATTAAGGAAAGACAGCTGCAGGATCACTGTGTGGAAATTTGATTTTAGCCAGCAGGTTGATTGTGGAACAAACTTCCATCTGTTGTTGTGAAAGGTGATAGCTTAAATAAATTCAAGGAAGAACTGGACAAACTTTTAAAGCAAATGGATATGGGATTTTTTTTTTTTTTTTTTTTTTGGCTGATGCTATATAAGCTTGCTTTCTTGCATCGTATGCCTCTACTAATTACTAATGCTAATTGGCTCTTTTAGAAAAATTTAATTAAAATCAGCCCAACAGAAATCCAGCAATTATTCCACACGTAATAACACAGCTTCTTGGGGATATATTTTCACAATTTTATATTTGGGCTTTTTAGGAAGATTTGTCAAGCCATCTTAAATTTCATTAAAATCAGACCAATAGAATTCCATCAAATATTATTCCCCCTCCTTTTTTTTATACATATGTCACCTAGGCTATCCACATACCAAATATTTTAGCTGAAGCACTGGATATTACATTTTTTGTCATGTGCTAATTGGAAGAATAAATAGGAATATAGAGGATGCACAGAAATGGAATGTTTTTGATGAAACTTAATTGTTGTAATAACCACTCTTTTAGCATGTGAAATTAATAATATAGTTTATTAAGCTTATAGCCCAAACCACTATACATTTAAGGGTGATGTTTTAGGCAACTTACCACTGCCTATCATCACACCAACTGGCTGTTATGGATGAAAATAAAGAGTTACAATATGGAAACATTTGCAATTAATTATTAATTGTGAATTTTACGGAATCCAAGCTAAGGATTTTTATAGTTAAAATTACATTAGAGTTATACAGGATTATACAACGGATTACGATAAATACATACGGAAACACAACCATAAAAATTAAATTCTTACCTGATGTCAGAGTCCTGCTTGCCACGACACCAAAACTTGTGCATACTGGGAAGAGGTGCTTGACAACAGTTACATTATATTATAGGATTAAATCTATTGACCAATAGTAGGGTATCAAGTTTTACTATCCTGGATCCAGTGGTTTTTGTTTGCAGTGCACTACCTTCAAGTTCAGATCATCTGCAGGCTGTGTGTTAGCTGCTCTTCAGGATTCCCCCCCCCATATCTTCCTTTATTTTTTTGTTGAATAGGTGGAAATATTGAGAGTTGAATTTAATTCCTTGCTTCCTATTAATTGATGAGGCACCAAACATTTTTATGAAGAATGCTTTTTTAAATTCCCTTCTGTTGTACTGTTGTCTGCAGATAAGATTCTGGTATTGTTGACATTCTTCATTAGAATGCACGTAGGGCTGTGTGTCAGATTTTACAATTCTTCCACATTCCATATCTTTTTTATGTTCTTTAATTTTGCAGTTCGCTTTTCTATATGATTCTCCTATGTATGTACCCCCACACCTATAGTCTATTTTATAAATAGGACCTCTGGGCTGATGTTTCAAGATCTGCTTTACCAAGGCAGAGAAGAGCTCTTGAAGAAAGTGGAGATTCCATATTGTCTTGCTTCTTTTGCTATTTTTGTATTGATTGTTGGTATGTGAGATATGCATATGGTGGTTCTTCTGTCCCTGCTGGATTGGGGTTCTGTGAAGGTCTTGGTGATGTCTTCTACTGCTCTGTTAATAAGATGTAGTGAAAATCCATCCTTGAAGGCAGTTATGGTTATTGTTTGGAGTTTTTATTGGAGGTTCTTCTTTACAAATTCTGTATGCTCTGAGCATGAAGCATTTGAGACCACCAATTTTTGTTGAGAATGGGTGGCAGAATTAGTAGCTTAAGAAGATCCTAGTGTATTTCGGCTTCCTGTAAACTCTTATAAGTAACTCTGGGTTTTCTGATGAACAAGATGTCAAGGAAAGAAAGGCTGTTGTTGTTAAGGACTTCAGAAAATCTTTGTAGATGTTCTGTTCCATGGTTCCAGATTTCAGTTTTTTAGGTTGGTTTTCCAGGAATCGATCTTCTAATTTTGACAAATATTTCTGCCATGAGTGGTGAGAGGGCATTTTCCATACTAAAGCCTGAAAGTTGAGTATAGAATCCTTCATTAAATGAAAATAGGGTTTTTCTATTGAAAGGTCTACAAGATCTAATATTTCTGAAATTGGTAGCAGTTTTGGATATCCTAGATAGATGTGGCTGTCAATTACTTCAAGGAGGCTTGTTTGGCCTCTTCTAGAGGTATGGTGGTAAACATGAAGTCCACAGCAAACAATGCCAAGATATCATTATTGTTGGTTTCCACATCTGAAAATTAGGTCTTGGCTGTTTTTTTTAACATTCTCTGGTATTATACGGGAGAGAAGTTGTACTAACCATTACGATATTTTCTGAATGGGGTGAAGTCTACCACTGATAACAGGCCTCTTAGGGAAACCTGGTTTATGTGCTTTTATACAGGGTTATTCAAAATGAAGTCTGAGGTTTCTGAATTTTTTTTTTTTTTTGGGAAAGCGGATCTCGAAAGAACGCATAATAATATCCCAAGTTTTGTTCCCACGCTCAATGTTCGGTATGCTGCACGGCTAACCATCAGATGGCATTGGATGCATACCGCCATGCAGTCGTTCGTTTGCCTGTGACGCCAGTTCTGCTCTGTTGCGACATGGCTTCGGAATGTAATGAGAAAGCTTTTACTGTGTTGGAGTTTCGTGTAAGTAAATCTGTTACCATTGTGCAACGCCAATTTCGGACAAAATTTAAGAAAGATCCGCCGACGGACAAGACAATTAAGCGAGGGTATACGCAGTTTAAGGAGACAGGATGTCTGTGCAAAGGAAAAAGTTCCAGTCGCTCGCCCGTATCAGATGCTAATGTGGAACCCAAGAAAAATCCACTACGAGGGCAAGCAAAGAACTTCACATCCCACAAACTACAGTTTGGCGTGTTTTGCGGAAGCGATTACTAATGAAACCATATCGGCTAACCTTGTTGCAGTCTTTGAAACCAGATGATCTGTGAACGAGGAGTAACTTCTGCACTGCACTGCACTGCCACATGGAACAAGATGACATGTTTGTTGACAGTGATTTTTTCTGATGACTCGAACTTCCATTTGTCAGGGAAAGTGAATAAGCAGAATGTGCGATTTTGGGGGACATCAAATCCGCATACACATGTCGAACACAAGCGGGACTCTCCAAAAGTAAATGTCTTTTGCGCCATATCTCAAAGAAAAGTTTACAGTCCATTTTTCTTTTGTGAAAAGATTGTAACTGGGGCGATTTATTACGCTTATGGCGTCTACCCCAACTACAGGACGATAGTGCGAACTTCATCTTACAGGACGATAGGATGAACTTCATCCTACAGGACGATAGTGCGAACTTCATCCTGCAGCAAGATGGTGCCCCATGTCACTTCCATCACATAGTCCGGAATTTTTTAAACAGCCATTTACCACAGCGATGGATCGGACATGGGAGTGCTGCAGATCAGCAGATCGAATCCTGGCCGCCTCAGTCTCCCGACCTAACGCCATGCGATTTCTTCTTGTGGGGTTTCGTAAAGGATAACGTTTTTGTGCCTCCCTTACCTGCGACTATACCAGAACTGAAAGATCAGATCACTCCTGACTTACTAAGCCGTGTGTGGGAAGAATTCCTTTTCCGAGTTGATGTCTGCCAGATCACTAAAGGCTCTCATATTGAACATTTATGAGGTATGTAAAAAAACTTCATTACTATACTTGCATTCTGGAAATATTTCTTTCTTCCTATGTCTGCTCATGTGTGTACAGAAATTGTTTAAAACTCCGGACTTCATTTTGAATAACCCTGTATTTGTGAAAAGGTATAGGGCTTCAGAGCTGTTAGGATTCAGTTTTTTTGTGGAGATCTTCGTAAATATTATCATTAACCATATGGTGCAAGGAAGCCTGAAGCTTTTGCTGCACCAGCCAAAAGAAAATTTCCCAGTTACCCTGAGAGAGAGAGAGAGAGAGAGAGAGAGAGAGAGAGACCCTGGGTGTGGCAAGCCCATACTCACCAGATGTGAGATATCTGTGGTCAAAGAAGGCTTGCAGTTTCTGTTTTACTTTCGTCTCAAAGCCATAGAGTCTGTTTTTAATGCTTTGTAGGTGTTGGTGTGCCTAAGCAGCTCTTGGACTTTATCGATGTATTCTTCCATGTCCATTATGACTGTAGTATTTCCTTTATCTGCTTTCAACATGTGGATATTTTTGTCTTTCTTCAGGTTACGTAAGTCTTTTCTTTTACTGGTGCAAAGATTGTTTGTTTTCGTGTAGATCATGTAATCTGTATTATTCAGAAGCTGAATGGCTGTTATATTGGTGTCCTTGGCTTGGTTGTCCTGAACGTTCGTTAAATTATTGTGCAGGTAGGCTAGAAAGTGTAGTGTGGGGACATGGCTGGGTGCAGGTAGGCTAGAAAGTCTAGTGTGGGGACATGGCTGGGTGCAGGTATATAATTTAATGCGATCTTTAATATTTAGAGTGGCCAGGGTAAGTTTTCCATTTCAACATGTAATGAGAAATTAATGTCTGCATTTTAGTTTAGTACTTTTTATACTCAGATTTTCAAATTGGCAAATGAGACTCTGTGGCTGTTCTGTACCTAGATCTAATATAGTTAGGAAAGAATGTTACGTGGTTGTTTTCCATGAAACTTAATTGTTGTAATAACCATTCCTCTACCACACGAGATTGATAATATAGTTCATTAAGCTTATAGCCCAAACTGAATACCATCAGCCAATATATGGTCTAATGATAGGCATTCGTAAGTTGCCTGGAACATCAGCTTTAAATGTATAGTGGTTTGTTCTTGGTAAAGAAGACTAATAATACTTACAGTACTTCACTGAAAAAAACTGTTTTCTATTATATTCTTCTTCTTTTCCTCATTTCAGCTTCAATTCATTAAAGTTTTTTGCAGTTAATCATGTTGCTCTGTTCAACTATTGAATTGAAAACCCAGAAGGTATGCATATTCACACAAGCAAAGAATAAATAAACTAGAAGAATAGGAAATTATACTTCAACTGAACTGGAGTTAATTTTAACTCTGTTACCAACTCAACATTAAATGTTAAATATTTTTGTGCTGAAAAGTGCATTTATCCTGATGGTTCTATGCAACTGCATTAATTATTTCTGAATAGTTCCAAACAACCTATAGCAAGGGTGGCCAACAATTCGATCGCGGCTTAAATTTCGGTCGATCACTAGGATTTTAAAAATATATTAGTCAAAATCTAAATGTCATTATTATTACGTGCCCACTGCATACGCTTATTACACATCCATTGAACCACGTGGCTACTCTTGTCGCCGAGCAGCCGATAGACTTGTCAAATCAAAAATTAACAGTTACATTGTGGAGAGCATAGTGTATGTGTCGAATTCTTATTTAGCTTTTTTTTTTTTCCTTTTTTTTTTTTTTTTATGAAAACCCCAAACACAAGAGGTATCAGAACCTATAGTACTTATTAACGTCCTTCGGTTGGAGGTTGAGAAGACAAGAGGAGAAGATATTTGTTGACATTAGACTTGAACTTCTGTAGACGGTAATTTTCAGGAAATATGTATGAAGTAAGGCTGTTCCAAAAAACAGCAGTTGAATCAATAAACGAGGAAGATGAAAAGTTGGTTTTCTGAGTTTGAAGTCGGACAAGAAATGGATGTTGGCTGGTGGCAGCAAGTGTTGGGCCTGTTTTAAAAGAGAAAACAGGAATTATAGAAGCAAATTCAGAAGAACAGAGCCCGTGGAAGTATCTGTAGAAAAAGCATGCAGCAGAAACACTACGTCTATGAGACACCGAGTGGAGAGACTGTTAGAGTTAAGTCATTAACATAACTGCCCTCTTCTGAATGGAATCTAGAAGCCTGAGAAAGGTTTTAGGAGCACTGAACAGTATTTATAATGTGCTTGTGACAAGAGAGATTAGAAGTCAGGGTAATCCCCAAAAGAGATACAGTGAAACTTCTAACGGACACCTCTCGTTAACGGATATCTCTCTACAATGGACATTTTCAAATTCCCCAACTCACTTCCATTGGTTTTAACGTGTTTTCAGCTTCTGTCTAGCGGACATTCTCTGTAACGGACATGGACAGGCAATCTGCACAGTTTCGTTTAGATTAGCACTTAATTTGATCTCCCCATAACGGACTGCGGGAGAGCTCACGGTACTTTTTCTAGGAACTTTTCTTTCACATATTGCCTCAATCTATTTTCTATTTCTGATTCTCTGAATTTTATCAAGGTTTACGTCGCGGTTGTAAACCCTTTTTCAAGAATTTTTAAGGCACGTGTAAAACTTCTGATAAATTCGGTGTGCAGGGGGCGGGGTGAATTTGGTCGGCCTTTCGTCTTTTGAGTTTCAGTTTTGTTCAGTGTTGTGTAAAGTGCACAATGTCTTCTCCTAAACATTTAACTTTAAAAGATAAAGTCGAACTCATTAATGCGTATGATCGGCAAAAAAACTGTGTTCGCAATCTCGCTGCAAAATTCAAAATCGGGAAGACGCAGGTAAGCGACATCCTAAAGAAAAAAACTGAACTGCTCAAACAATTTTGGCAACACGGAAATGATCAGGTTCAAAAATCATTCCCGAAAACTATTGGACTTCAAATTGACAATGTTACGTATGAGTGGTTTTGTCGCGAACGTGCTAAAAAAATTCCCATTAATGGGCTTATTATTAGGGAAAAGGCTTTGGAGGTTGCGAAATCTATGGGAGTAAATGAGTTCAAAGCTTCTGTGGGATGGCTAGACAAGTTCAAAACTCGGCATAAAATTTCTTGGAAAACCGTAAGTGGTGAAGGTGGATCTGTTGATACTGGGGTTGTAACAGAGTGGGCCGTCAAATTGGAAGAGTTATGTCGTGATTTTGAAGCTAAGGATATTTACAACTGTGACGAAACAGGGTTGTTTTTTAAAGCTCTTCCTGAAAAAACAATGAGTCTAAAAAACGAAAGGTGCCAGGGCGGAAAAATTTCTAAGGAACGCTTGACTGTACTATTGTGTACAAATATGCTGGGAGACTTTGAACAACCTCTTGTTATAGGAAAACCACAAAATCCTCGTTGTTTCAAGGGCATAAAGTTGAATCTTTTGAATGTTGACTGGAAGTCTAATAAAAAAAGCGTGGATGACACGAGATACCATGAGCGAATGGATAAATCACTTTAACCAAAACATGATTCGTCAAAAGAGAAAAATTATTCTTTTCATGGATAATGCTGCATCTCACCAGCACATTGAATTGTCCAACATTCAAATCGTTTTTTTGACACCAAACACATCTGCAGAGTGTCAGCCCTTGGATCAAGGGATAATAAAAATTTTAAACTTCACTACAGAAAACGTGTTTTAAGACATCTCATTGCAAACATGAATGATGTAACATGTGCGAGTGAACTTGCAAAGAAAATCAGCATCCTAGATGCGATTCAATGGATTTCCAATTCAGTAAATGCAATTAGAAAACAAACTGTTGTGAACTACTTTGGAAAGACTGGCTTCTCAAACACAAAAATTGAAGTAGTAAACAGCAATGTGGAGCACCAAGAAGAACAAGAACTTCAACATCTATTGATAATGTACGATACTTCCGCTACATGTGACCCTGGCTACAAAGATATAGACTCGAACCTCACTACAGAAGATGGTGCTCTAGATATCAACGACATTATCATCGATATTTTTCAAGAAGTTCCTCATGAGGATGAAGAAATGGAAGGAGGTCATTCTGTCGAAGAACATATTAACGACGAACCACCAATGAAAATAGAAGAAGCGCTCATACAAATCAATCGTTTAAAAATGTTTTTCGCCGTAGAAGAAGATACTGAAGGACTTTCGATGGTTTCTTCACTCCAAACAAATGTTGAAAACAAAATTATCAGCTGGAAGAAGGTGCAGAAGAAAATAAGTGATTACTGTATGTATTTTTCTTAAGATAAAGTCATAATATGCATAGCACAATTGTATGTATATTATTTACAAAAATATTGTGCAAAATCTGTATATAATTTAATTTTACATTAAACGTTTAACGATTTTTCTTTATCTCTTGTGTATGTAATTGTATATTATTTACAAAAATATCGTTCAAAATCTGTATATATTTTAATTTAATTTTACATTAAACGTTTAACGATTTTTCTTTCTTTCTTTTTTTTTTCTCCCTCAGACTTCTTGTTAGCGGACACCTCTCTAACGGACAGATTTTCATTTCCTATGGCTGTCCGTTAAAGGGAAGTTTCACTGTATATCAACTTGCCTAGAAATCGGAGTGTCACCAAAGATAAGCATATAGCAGAAGAATCCTTTTCGTGAGATATAAGACAAGACTGAGTTTTAGAAGGATTGAAATCAACTAAGTT
This sequence comes from Mastigoproctus giganteus, assembly GCF_048544385.1. Classification (NCBI taxonomy): domain Eukaryota; kingdom Metazoa; phylum Arthropoda; class Arachnida; order Uropygi; family Thelyphonidae; genus Mastigoproctus; species Mastigoproctus giganteus. The sequence continues at coordinate 181,335,516 of NC_143579.1, read as the reverse complement.
GTCTTTGCCCCACTGGAGAACAGTGGTTAAAGAATTGGTAGTGGATATCTGAGAAGTTGATCAGCAGGGCAAGGTTTCTCAAAATGGAAAGTGGAATGCAATGTGCTATCATCGGCAAAACAATGGATAGGATTTACAGTCAATGGAAGGAGGTCATTAATATACAAGAGGAAAAGAGTGAGGGAAAGAACTGAACCTTGGAGGACACCAGCATTAGTGCAGAAGTTAGAAGTCAGCCATCTACCATCACCTCAGTGAGTGATCAGACAGAAAACTAGATAACCAATTACAAAAAAACAGTTGGCAAAACATAAGATGGAAGCTTGTAAGACCTTTATACCAAACACGATCGAAAGCCTTTGAGATGTCAAGAGGAACTTTTCCATTAAATTTTCCATAAATGGGTAACATAAGCCAAAATATCACCAGTGGATCGACAATGATGGAATCCATACTGGCAATCGTTGATCAGATGGAAGGTTTCCAGCTAGTTTAAGAGTTGGCGGTTAATTGATTTCTCCATTACTTTAGAAAGAGTAGAAGTAATTTCAATGGGACGATAATTGGATGGGAGGGATTTGTCACCCTTTTTAGGAACTGGCTGGATATGACAAATCTGACACATAATGTAGCCTCAACAATGCACCCCTCATACACACTCCGACTCACTCCAGTCACTATCTGGCAGCAGAGAGGTAACAAGATTATACACTAGCTGATCCGGAAGCCTCCTAAAGAGTTACAAATAGGTTCGGTCTGATGTACTAACTAGTGACTGACCTGTGAATACCATTTCAGAGCTGTATCCTCGAAATGTAAGGAAGATTGGATCTCGCCATAATGTTCATCATAACCTCAAAAGTCATCAGTCATACTGCATGATGGAAGAGATGGAGAAGGGTTGACCAGAACTAAGCTCTGGAGACTAAACATGGGTCCCACCACTTCAATCATCCAATAAGCAAAGTGGTAGTATTGCACTGGTTGATGAGAGTCATCTACCACCTAGACAAATGGAACGGACATTATATATCTGAACGGACATATGCACAAGTACCACCGTTGAGGTGAAAGGAATCATACAGTGAATAATTTGGGCAACTGAAATGAGCAGTAGTTGAATCAACCGACAATTGATAGCTTACTTAATATTAATAACTGGACAGTACCTTTTATGCTAATTTAATACATTGTTTAAAATGAATACTACGAAAAAGAGTAAAACATATCATTTTCATCAAGAGTAGGAACTAGAATACTTTTTTGTAACGATAAAAGTAAAATGTTTGATTCGCAATAGCTATCACCAAAAAAGGAAATTTAGAAAGGCACTTCAACACACTCCACGGTATATACCAATCGGATTTTCCGTCTAATAGCGACAGAAAAAATAAATTAAAAGAACTTAAATCCAGATTATTCGCACAACAATTTTTTCATGACACCTAATTTACAATCTGTTGTAAATTAGTCTACAATCTGTTGTAAATAGGTCACTGTTGAAAAAAAGCCATGAATTAGGGTTGAATTTGAAAGTGTCTGCAACTCTGCCCAGACACGATAGGAGGGAGTATATGATGAGAGCCCTGTCGATCAATTCGGCCCTGGAAAGACTGTGCAAGGCTCAAGGGGTAGAATTTTTTTTAGCCTGGTCTGTGCTTGTTAACAGGAGAGACTGCTTCTACAGGGATGGATGGGATACACTTAAATAGAAAGGGTGCAAGAATGTTTGCTGATGCTATCGAGGCAGTGTTAGGTGGGTCGGAAAACTTCTAGCTTGGGAGGGATACAAGGACTAATAGATTAACAGTAGCTACTCGCAGAGGTGAAAGTGATTCTTGCACTGCTTCTATTGGAATGACAAGAAGCCTGAAAAACAAGATGGAGGATATTTCAGAGACTGCTGGGAGTCACTGGAGTACAAGTAAACACATGGGTTGTGTTAGGGTAGCTAAGAAAAAGAACAGGTGCATGTATACTTGCGTGTACACCAATGCTAGATAAATAAATTTGATGAATTTGAGGTATTGCTCAAAGCATCAAAGGTGGATACTGTTGGGATATCAGAGACGTGGCATCACACAGATATAAGTAATGCAGAACTGGAATTTGGGGAGTACAAAGTCTACAGAAAGGATAGACAGGACAGGAAGGGAGGAGGGGTTATGCTATTAAGTTAAGAAACACACAATCCAAGGAAGTGAAGCCAGTCGACATCGCTGGACGGTGCAGTGTCGAGTCAGTTTGGTGTGACATAAGCATTGGGAGATCAAAATTGAGAGTAGGAGTGTGCTATAGGCCTAATGACCCTGATGAGTATAATAAGAAACTGTACAGGGAAATAGTGGGCCAGTACATCAGAGAGTCTTATAAAGGGGGATTTTAATTTCCCAGATATTGACTGGAATTTGTGGGTTGGTCGCTCACACACTAGCAAGTCTTTTGTGGATTTATTGGATGATTGTTTTCTAAATCAGCATGTTCGGGAGGCAACTAGAGGGAGCAATACTCTTGATTTGATTATCAGTAGTGATTCTTCATGCATTTAGAATCCGCAGATACAGGAACCACTAGGTGACAGTGATCACAGTGTGCTGAAGTGGGATTTACTCAAGGAGGTAACTACCATCAGGGGTAAAATGAAGGGTTATTGCTTTCATAAAGGCGACTACGATGGTCTGAGACAGTATTTAAATTCTATACAGTGGGACCAACTGATGATGTTACCAACAGCAAACTCAAAATGGGAAGCATTCAAAGAACTTATCTTGGAAGCTACTAGGCTTTACATACCAACTAAGAAATATTGTTCAAGGTTCAGGCCTAAATGGATGTCAGATGAACTAATGAGACATAGGGCAGAGAAGAAAAATGCATGGGATACATATAAATTAACATGCGACACAGAAGCCTATGATAGATATAAGTTGATCTGTAACCAAGTTACAAAGGAGGTTAGGCAGGCGAAGGCAGATTATGAGAAATCTTTGGCAAGGGATGCAAAGAAAAACAGCAAGGAGTTCTTTACTTATGTAAACTCTAGAAGGAAGGGGATGAATCACATTGGTCCACTTGATATCAATGGTTCAACTGTTCATGATCCTGCTCAGGCAGCTAACAAACTAAATCAATATTTTGCATCTACATTCACACATGAGGAGTTATTCAGGAAGGGGAATACCATAGATGAGGTAAACACTTGCAGTGAGCTAGATGATCTTGTAATAATTGAGAGTAAAGTGGAGGCGAAATTGTTGAAGATAAATACAAGAAAGGCATCTGGGGTGGATGGGATCTGTCCAGTTATATTAAAGGAGGCAGCAAAGGAAGTAAGCAATCCATTAGCCATAATTATGAGAGCTTCCTTGGACTCAGGGGAGGTACCCACAGACTGGAGATGTGCAAATGTAACCCCAATTCACAAAGGCTGACACAAGTAATTATAGACCTGTGAGTTTAACTTCTGATCCAGGAAAATTAATGGAAGCACTGGTTAAAGAAGCACTGCAGGATCATCTTGACAAGAATTCAGTTATAGCTGAGACACAGCATGGTTTTGTTAAGGGAAGGTCTTGCCTGACCAATGTGATTGGATACTATGGTGTAGTCACAAAAGAATTGGATGCAGGGAATAACTTTGATATTATATATTTAGATCTTAGAAAGGCTTTTGATACTGTTGCACATGGAAGACTGCTGCACAAATTGGAGCAGTGTGGCATTGGTGGCAAATTGTTGCTATGGATAAAGGGATGGTTGAGTGGCAGAAGACAGAGTGGTAATTAATGGACACTGCTCATCGTGGACTAATGTTATTAGTGGAGTCCCTCAGAGTTCAGTGTTGGGTCCATTGTTGTTTTCTGTATTTATAAATAATATTGATGATGGTATATCAAGTGTAATGTCCAAGTTTGCAGACGATACAAAGGTTGGCAGGGTTGTTAAGGAAGCTACTGACACTATGCTGCTGCAACAGGTTCTGAAAAGGTTGAGCAGATGGGCTGAGAGGTGGCAAATGAAGTTTAACATTGACAAATGTAAAGTTCTACATATGGGAAACAGCAACCTCACAGCAACGTATCAACTCTGTGGTACTACACTGACAGTGGTAGAGAATGAAAAGGACCTGGGGGTAATAGTGCAGGCAGATATGAAGTTTTCTGAGCAGTGCAGACTGGCTGCAAGAGTAGCTCATGGTGTCTTATCAATGATATACAGGAAGTTTTCTAGCAGGGATAGGGAGGTGATTATTCCCTTGTATAAGGCAATGGTCAGGCCGCACCTTGAATACTGTATACAGGTCTGGAGGCCTCATTTCAAGAAGGATGTAGAGCTGCTGGAACGAGTACAGAGAAGGGCAACTAGGTTAGTGAACGGAACGAAGGGTTGCTCTTACGAAGAAAGGCTTAAGTTTTGCAAATTACAGTGTCTGGAGACTAGGCACCGGCGAGGTGATCTGATAGAGGTGTACAAAGCCTTGAATGGTTTGAGCATGCTCAATGCTGATGGGATACTGCCTCTTGCTCAGAATAATCACCTGAGAGGGCATAAATTCAAATTGAGGAAAGACAGATGTAGGATAGATGTGCGGAAATTTGCCTTTAGCCAGCGGGTAGTTGGTTGGTGGAACAGACTTCCATCCCTTGTTGTGGAAGTTGATAGCCTAAATAAATTTAAGGCTCAGCTGGACAGGTATTTTGAACGAATGGAGGGGTGAAGTGGAAGGGTTTTTTTTTTTTTTTTTTGGCTGATGCTGCATAAGCTTGCTTTTCTTGCATCATATGCCTCTGCTAATGCTAATCTAAAGCAGTAACTGTAGCATTGTTTAAAGTGAGTCATCTTGCAAAAAACTGTAAACCATTTTTTGATGGTCAATTCAAAGACATTTTTAGAAATAACCGATTCTGTTTTTGAAAATTTTAAGAACAAAAATGAAATTAAAAGTGCTCTTCAAGATCTGCAATTCTCTCAAAATACTGTGATGCGGTGCATTGAAAAAAGTGAATAAAAATGTGAGTGAACAATTAAATAAGATAAATACATCAAATAACTTAGAAAAATGGATCTTCATTCATGATATCCACTTGCCTCTACTAGTACATCCTATCTGATATCCACATGCCTCTATTACTACTAGTACTATGCAGAGAAATACATCAAATAACTTTAAAAAATGCATCCTCATTCATGTGACTGCTACTACAGTAGAATAAGCAACTGACATAATAGTAGTAGTGGCAACTGATGTAAGAAAGCAAGCTTATATAACATCAGACAAAAAAAAAAAAGCTCACAAACTTCACCCATCCTTATCCTCCAAGAATTTGTCTAGTTCTTCCTTGAATATATTCAAACCATCCACTTCACAACAATAGATGGAAGCCTATTCCAACAATGAACAACTCCATGGCTAACGGCAAACTTCTGTACATCAATCCTGCAACCATCCTTCAACTTAAATTTATGCTTTCTCATGCATGCAGTCTCAGCAAGAGGAAGAATTCCATTCATATTCAGCTTAACTCAATCCATTCATGGCCTTAAACACCTCAATCAGATCACCCTGTAGATGCCTAAATCTCCAGATGCTGCAATTTGTAGAAGCAGCTCTGTAGATAAGGATTTTAAGCCAGAGAAGTTCGAAAAGAGCAGATTCCAGATTACTAAGTCTCTGACAGGGAATATCAGAGTGGACATATGCACAAGTACCACGTTTTAAGTGAAAGGTATAGTACAGCAAACAATTCGGACAACTGAGATTCTGTTTTTCTGACATGGAGTTTGGCAGACTGTAAGTGGAAATAAACATCACTGAGATTAAAACTTAAACCACGAAAGGGTTAAGGAAGTGTTTGTTCTATTATTTTAACACTCCATGGAGTATTTAGAAGTAAGAAGAGGTGACGACGTCAGAAGCTAGGTGAATGCTTTATGAAGTAATGAAATTTTTGGATAGGCCATACACATGATAAGAATATACCCAGCTTCTTGACAAGATGAAGTAAAGTATAAAGTGTGTTAGTTGTCTGACAGCACCTGGGGGTTTCTCCCATCTCCACGTTATGCATTCTATCAGTATGACACAGAACTCTGAGGCCGGAGATTTAAATTTTGTGGGTGGGGAGTGGTTTGTTGTGTAATGTTCTGTTGTTTCTCTGACCATTTGGTAGTTGGGCCCTGCTTCCTAGAAAGTTACCAAGAGGTTCAGTCTGGTAGACTATTTAGCGTCCAGCCTGCAAATACAGTGCTGGAGCTGTACACTTGAAGAAATGTAAGTAAGATTGGATCTCACCATGAAGTCCTTCATAACCTCAAAATACATCAATCATATTGTATGATAGAAGAGATGGAGGGGAGGGGTTGCCAGAGCTTTGCTCTGGAGACTAAACATAGGTTCCACCACTTCAATCCTCTAAGCAAAGTGGTGGTATAGTGCCAGCTGATGAGAGTCATCTAACACCTAAATGTGAGGTGCTCATGAAATAGTGCAGGAACTCATGAGTCATGAGTAAATGTCCCATTCTGCTTTATGGATACATTTTCTATCATATCATGTATGCTCAACTGTGCCCAGTTTCTTTATTATAATCTTGCTTAAGATGTACCATCATCATAGCCCTAAAATAAAACTGGTGAAAAAGTGCATGCATCAGAGTGTTGCACAGAAATTAAAGCTGTTAGTGGACTCAGGTAAGTACCTCTTTCACAAATCTGTGAGGAATACAGAGTGAAAAAACTAACAGTAAGCTATTTTAAAAACCAAGGTTAAACTTAAATAACTAAAGTCAGTCTATTCGACTATTACTTATGCTCACAGTACAACAAACAATTTCATATCAAGCTGCACTGGTATTGCACTACTTTCAAATAAATGGCATCTTCAAAAGGTTACTCTTCCATTATTAAATAACTGCAGACAATCTAAAAGCAATGTCTATTTGCAATTCAAGTAACAATTTCAAGCTTCATAGTATTAATGTAATGACCTTTATACTCAGAGGTTGAGTCACAGTAGAAAAAAATTTTGCCTTCAAAATTGCACTACTTTCAAATACTTTAACACAGGCAGTGATGCTTCTGCAGTAACACAGGTTCATTATTTTCAAGAGGAAACTTACAGGTGAAGTGCTGACACTACAAGTGATGGAAGCATTTCAACAGGTGGCAACAGAAAGTACATGAAAACAGCAAACCAGTACTAACTTCAAAGATGCAGTTTATAAATGGTTTGAATAACAACTTTACTTAGTTGCTGAAGTGAGTTTGGCAGGTCAGAAGCTAGGTGAAATGCTTTAGGAATATTGTTCCACACACACTGAAAATACATCAGTATCTCAACTTTTTAACTTCTGTCTTGGAAGAGTCTTTACAGGCCCACTATAAATTCACAGTAAATTCTGTTCTACTGACTATGGCTGCCATAGCTGAGGTTATGCACGAGGGTGCATAACATCGGCTAAGTACATGTGCCTTGGGTGACCAGGGTTAAAGCCTGTGACTTCTAAATACGGTGCTGTTTCTTGTATTTTCTCTATCTTGTGAATCCTCTGACCATGTGGTCAACCCAGAGTATAAACAGAAAATTTATTTATGTACTATCATCAAACAATAAAAGTCAGAGTACATAAAAGCTTGTTTTTTATTAACTTTATTTCAGTGTTTCTAATACATTTGTCAATTATGCAGGATAAAAATGGTCCCAAAAAAGATGATTTAGCAGAAATTCGCCGATAATGAAACTTCCCCTATTATGAAGTTTTAAAAATTTAAGTGAAAAATTTAAGTGAAACTGAAATGTGAAACTTCACATTTCAGTTCCAAGTTACAGTTATCTGCATCTTAATTAATGTCAGAGGTCACCAGGATTCTGATGCTTCAACTACTCCTATATATATCATGCATATTAGTTACTACTTTCTTTTGTTAATTACAAATTCTGTCTGGAGTTCTGCTAATGAATTCTGTTAAAATTTTAATAATAATTATCTTGGGCAAGGTTATGAAATCAACTAGTCATTTTCATTTGGTAAATTGCCCCCCCCCCCCAATGTTTTCTTCATTTTACACTGTACATTAATGGTGCATGTAATGCACCAATCATTTCCCACAATTTTCTCTATTTCACACCTATATTCAAGGTACATTAATCATCTATCTCTGCATCTAATAAATGATTCCTGTCACTATTAGAAAATGCAGACAATTACCTCAAAATTCTGTATCGGGCATTCAAAAATTATATGAATAATCCTTGTTTTTTCCCCCTTTTTTGACTATGCTTTATAGCATTACAATGACCCAATGGATTTTTGTATAGGCATTCACAAAAGATTTATAAAAACTAGTTAAACAAAATTTTAAATACAATTTCAAAAAATTATTTAAAAGAAATTAAAATATGCAACATTATAAGCAGTTAGATAGGATATACAGAATTTGTGAATTAATATTAACACTATTAGATGCTAAAATAGCAAGCACTGGCTCATCCAACATACTCAACTTGTTCAAAGTAAGCAAAAATTTAGAAATATGAAAATTTCGGATAATGTTCAATTAACCAATGATTATCATATTCAAAGGCATGAGGAAAATTCCTTTAAAAATTACCTTCCTTTTCCAATTTTATTTTCAGTAACAAACAGAACATTTAAATTGTTTATAAAATTCCATTCCCAGATGTAGCCTCAGCCAATTCATCCCGGCAAATTAAAAGAATACAGAATAATAAACATCTGACTTACAGGAAAAATAAAACATAACTACACTTTCCACGTCAACAGGAGGGCCAGATGGCACAAGGAAAGTGGCTGCAACTCACAGCAGGACAGTCTTACGGGAAAGCCATCGTATTCAACTGTTGTCAGCACTCACCATTCGGTCACCATCATCAAGAAAAAACAGGGGGAGGGGATGGAGGAGGTCCGCTTCTCATTGAGATGCTCTCTGCGCACAACACGAACCGCAAGCCTCGATCCGACACTTATCCTCTCTGGAGCTGGATATCCCTACGCAGCACGAAGCAGTATACACATGCGCACAAACACCTTTCGTTTTTAAATTGCATGGGTGGTTTTTGTTGTTGTTTTTTTTATTATTTTTTATTTATTTCAATTAATCACGAAATACTACTCAAAATGTTCCGATGACCCAAAATAAAAGTGTATTATCCAAAATAATAAAAACAACGCGTCCATTTTATTCCGGTATTATTGTCGGTTTGCAGCCGCAGCCGACGCTGCAAATCCTACCATAGGAAAATGACATACGCATATGGTGCGCGTATTCTTAAAAGTTCGCTTCTGTATCGAAATGGTAAACTATTAACATAATTAATTTATTTCAGTGATTTATTTCAACTAAATTAGTAAACGTTTAGTTGTTTGAAATACGCAAAAAAAAAAAAATAATAAATAATAAATAAATAAAATATAAAAAAAAAATACTCGAATTATAAAATCGCGGTAAAATAACAAATAATTCTGCACGCCGCACAAGACACTTTTGGAAGTACAATAAGCATAATGAAGATCGCTAGTATTATACAAAGAAAACGGCTATGCCTTTCCACCTCAATTATAAAAATTTCATGTATAATGGTTTAAAAAGTTAGTGCTTTCAACTAAACGTTCATGTATTTTGAGATAGGGGGAAAGAAAGAAATAAACAGGCGAGGGGGTACAAAAGATGCATTATGCTGTAAAATATTGTTGTATAATCCTTAAACTCTATAATCGAATAATATATACATAAAACTAGAAGCGGAAGCGCACAATTAATTAGTCTAGTTACAGCTTAACTACTGTTATGAGCCATGTCTAACTGGGGAGAAATTTCACTTTATATTTTGCTCATGTATGTGCCTACAGATGGCATCCCTCATTCTCAGTAAGCTGCGTCCTGACTTGTACTGTTTTCTTTTTTCTATTTCACAGTTTCAAAACATTGCTGATTCTCAAAATCTGCACAAAATTGGGTACTTTTAAAAAATTAACCATTTTTATATTTGCTTATTTTACATAATAATAATAATTTCAAAAAGGCACAGGTTAACTATGCTGTGTGGGGGGGGGGAAGAAATCCCTGCAAATTTCCTCCTCCACAGAAAGAGCAGATTCAATCCTTTATGGATGCACCCAAAATGTCACTCTCACCTCCCATGTTTCAAAAAAGGACAGGCAGGACAATATTTATATATTAGTTTATTCTTGCAATAACAGCAATAATCTGCCAAGCCTTATTTATAAAAACACATTGCCCATTAAGTTGTCCCTAACCTACAAAAGAGATTAGGTATTTGAAGTTACTGACAATAATGGCAAGAGTTCTGGGCAATTTCAACAGACCACCACATTTAAAATAGCTCTAAAATGGTGAAAAGGAAAAGATGACACTTGTATTTTTGTAGAAAAAGATAGAAAAACACAATACTAATGTGTTTCATGCAGCAGACCTATTTCAAAGTATATTAACACCTGCATGGTTAAAAAATAGCCAGTAAAAACAGGGAGAATTTTATCCTTTGCATTTTGTATATGGCAATTTAATTTTCTTAAATTCATTTTGTAGCTTAAAAAGACAATTTTTTTTTAAAAATAATTTAATTTTTATTTAATTTTAGAGATCCCTCTAAAACAATGGAGAATACCCAATTAAGTTTTGAAGAAAGAAAGGCAATTACAAAATGGTATTGGAAATATGAAAATGTCAATGAAGTTCAACTTGCTGGAACAAAAGCACCCACATGTTTAACAATTACTCATTTGCAGGATAAATTTGAGGAGCGTAGAACCATTCAGAATATCAATAACTTAGCATGTGGCAGGAAGAGGACATCAAGAAGCAATGAAAACGTTGAAGCTGTAAGACATGCAATCTTGTGCACCCCAAGAAAATCAAGCAAGATGGTGTTCACAAGAGCTAGGTTTAAACAATACAAGTGTTTTCAGAATGAAGGAATTAAAAAATTCAACAAGAAGCATTAAGTATTTCACACAATTTGTGAATTTCAGTATGTAGATAGATGCCACTCATGCATTAATGCTAATGGAGGACATTTTGAACAATTAAAGTTTTATTGCTGTAAAAAAAATTAATGTTTTTTGTCTTCAAAGCATAAAAAAAAAAAAAAAAAAAAATTTACACTTGTATATATTGTTCATTAAATATATATATATTTTTTTAAAGTGTGTATACACAATTTTTAGACACCCTGTATGTGTGAGGTAGAATTGATAAATCTGTTAAAAAGTGCTAAGATGGAGGCATAAATTACACAAAATGACATAACTAATAGGAGAAGGATAGAAGAAATTGGGTGATGGTAGATGGCTCTCTGCCTTCTAACTTTTCCACTAATGCTGGTGTCCCCAAAGGTTCAGTTCTTTCCCACACTCTTTTCCTCTTCTTGTATATTAATAGCCTTCTTCCAGTGACTGGAAATCCCATCCATAGTTTTGCTGATGATAGCACACTGCATTACACTTTCCAGTTTGAGAAATCTTGCCCTGCTCAATCAGCTTCCACTTCTCGAAGATCCACTACCAGTTCCTTAAATGTCGATCTCCAGATAATTCTCCAGTGGGGCAGACAGTTGATTTCAATCCTTCTAAAACTCAGTCCTGTCTTATATCTCACAAAAAGGATTCTTCTGCTCCTATGCTTATCTTTGGTGACACTCTGATTTCTAGGAAAGATTACCCTGACTTCTAATCTCTCTTGACACAAGCACATTACAAATATTGCTTCCTCTGAATCAAAAAAACTTGGTTTTCTCTTTCGCTCTCGGCGTTACTTTTCTTCCAAACAGCTGTTCCCTCTGTACAAATCGCAAAAAATCTGCCCTACCATGGAATATTGTTCCCACATCTGGGGCGGTGCCCCCAAAACCTCTCTTAGGCTTCTAGATTCCATTCAGAAGAGGACAGTTAGGTTAATTAATGACTCCTAACAGAGTCTCTCCACTCTGTCTCATAGACGTACTGTTCCTGCTAAATGCCTTTTCTACAGGGCACTGTTTTTTCCATGGGCACTGTTCTTCTGTATTGGCTTCTATAATTCCCGCTCGCTCTCTTTCAAAACAGTCCAGACATGTGCCGCCACCAGCCAACATCCATTTACTGTCCAACTTCAAACTCAGAACCAACTTTTCTTCTTCCTCGTTTATTCATTCAACTGCCATTTTCTGGAACAACCTTCCTTCATACGTATTTCCTGAAAATTACAGTCTACAGAAGTTCAAGTCTAATGTCAACAAATATCTTCTTTCGTCTTCTCAACCTCCAACCCATGCACAGTACTAAGTACTATGGATTCTAATACCTCTCGTGTTTGGGGTTTCCATAAAAAAAGAAATTGGAGATAGAGGATTGAGAAAAAGAGGAAGAATGTGAATATCCTATGTGATATAATGAATTAAACAAAATCATAGGCTGAATTGCAAAGCCAATTAGATAAAAGGAAATAGAAAAGCAAAATTGATTAAATTAATATAAGAAATAGTAGCCAGCATCAGATATGGGTGCTGGGTGCTTAGCACTGTAAAGACATTTTAATTTCACTTAATTTTATTCTTAAATCTGCTTTTCTTTCACAGGTATGGACAAGTATAGAAATGCAGTCTTTGATACATGATCAGGTGTAGTCCCCTGATTATGTATCAATATTTATTTTTAGCTAACATCAGATTTTAATTTCATAATTTCTCTACCCCTTTTTTGGACCTATAACCAAAATTACCCACCCATATCTGATGCTGGCTACTATTCCTCATATTAATTTAAGCATTTTTATTTAATCAATATTGCTTTTCAGTTCCCTTCTATCTAGTTGGCTTTGCAATTCAGCCTATAATTTTGTTTAATTCATTATATCACACAGGATATTCACATTCTTTCTCTTACACCTATAATATCTCCAATTTCTGCTATCCTTCTCCTATTAGTTATGGCATTGTGTAACTTATGCCTCCATCTTTAGCACTTTTTAACAGACATAAATTCTACCTCACACAATCTTTTGTATCCTTTGTTGCTGCTTTGCACTCAGGTGCATTTGTCAGTCGGCGCCTCTGTAGCCAGGTGGGCAGGAGCAGCAGTGCGTAGCTCACGCTTCTTGATTAGACCGGGGTTCGAGCCTGTGACCACCAAATACGGAGGATGTGGAAAGGTCAGGCAATATGGCCTTAGTTGCTAATGCTCCTAAAAACCAAATAACAACAACAGCATTTGTCATATCACCTTTATATTTATTTCTATCTTTTTATCTCTCCATTACCATTGCATTTTTCAACCCATTATTTTACCTATTTCATATATATATATATATATATGAGAAATTTATTTTTATTTCAAACGATATAGCTTAAGATAAAGGTGTGTAACCATAACCAACAAAGGGCACTAACAGTCTCAATATATAGTGAAGTCATCATACTAATTCCAATACTAACAAAATAAACAATCTGTATACAGGTCTGGAGGCCTCATTTCAGGAAGGATGTGGAGCTGCTGGAACGGGTACAGAGAAGGGCAACAAGATTAGTGAATGGAACAAAGGGTTGCTCTTACGAAGAAAGGCTTAAGTTATGCAAATCACAGAGTCTGGAGACTAGGCACCGGAGAGGTGATCTGATAGAGGTGTATAAGGCTTTGAATGGTTTGAGCATGCTCAATGCCAATGGGATTCTTCATCTTGCTCAGAATAATCAGCTCAGAGGGCATAAATTCAAATTGAGGAAGGACGGATGTCGGATAGATGTGCGGAAATTTGCCTTTGGCCAGCGGGTGGTTGGTTGGTGGAACCGACTTCCATCACTTGTTGTTGAAGTTGATAGCCTAAACAAATTTAAAGCTCAACTGGACAGGTATTTCGAACGAACGGAGGGGTGAAATGGGAGTGGTGTGTGTTTTTTTTTTTTTTTTTTTGGCTGATGCTGAATAAGCTTGCTTTCTTGCATCATATGCCTCTACTAATGCTAATGCTAAAAATAAACAATCAATATTACCATAATGTCATTACTGAATAAGGCTTACATTGAAAGGCACATCAACTATGGCTAGCACCTCTCAATATATGCCATCAATAACAACATGAGCTATCTGTTTCTGCTAGTTATATGCCTCAATATATTAATATATACTAAATACAGTATACATAATAGCTTTAAGATTAAATTTAAGTTTAAATTTACTAATTGAGATACTATTGCTATACTTGTTGCCTATTCCTTTCGCCTAGTTTTTTGGGCTTATGCCCTTGCTATTCTTTCTACCTGTGCATTTTGCTACGGAAACAGAAACACTTATGTAAATATCCCATTAATGTTTAAGAGTATGGCTATCTATAGGGCTAGCAGTTATATTTTTGCTAGTCTGCTGTTCCTATTTTATTTTGAGAGATTTATATTTGGTAACTTTGGCACATTTAGCTACTTAAATTTAATCTTAAAGCTATTATGTATACTATATTTGGTATACATAATAACTGAGGCTGGCATGTAACTAGCAGAAACAGATAGCTCATGTTGTTATTGATGGCATATATTGAGAGACGCTAGCCTCAGTTGACGTGCCTTTCAACGTAAGCCTTATTCAGTAATGACATTATGGTAATATTGATTGTTTATTTTGTTAATACTGGAATTAGTATGACTTCACTATATATTGAGACTGTTAGTGCCCTTTGTTGGTTATGGTTACACACCTTTATCTTAAGCTATATCATTTGAAATAAATATAAATTTCTTGTATTTTCGCAGGCTTATGTAATGTTCAGTCATTTCTGATCGCGTTAATTTGTCCTGTCCTGAATATATTAGTTGTTTAAATTATCAAAACTATTTGATTATTAGTGATTATATTATATATACATATATATATATATATATATATATATATATATATATATATATATAAAATATTGATAAAAATAATAGGATATAATCACATTACTGTATGATTAAGCAAGCAAGAAAAAGTATTAAATTATAATAATTAAACTGGGTTATGAATCCGAGGCACTACTAGTTATAGTAGAGATACCAGCAACCATAATGAAATATAGACAAATGTTTATTTTCAGTGTATTGAGTAGGGGTGCTGATCTGTCAATTCT
This sequence comes from Mastigoproctus giganteus, assembly GCF_048544385.1. Taxonomy (NCBI): domain Eukaryota; kingdom Metazoa; phylum Arthropoda; class Arachnida; order Uropygi; family Thelyphonidae; genus Mastigoproctus; species Mastigoproctus giganteus. The sequence continues at coordinate 181,320,402 of NC_143579.1, read as the reverse complement.
AATTACCATGTAAAAAATTGAGAATGCCAGCTTGAAGGTTAAAGAGATAAACTGAAATAATAATAACAATAGTACCTAAAGTAATGGGTCCTAGGGCTTTAACTACTTGTTGCTGTTTTGGTTTTTATGAGCATATTGCTCCGGGCATATGCAGTGGTCATTCCCTGACCTTTCCGCATCCTCCATATTTGGTGGTTACAGGCTCAAACCCCGGTCTAATCAAGAAGCGTGTGCTACGCACTGCTGCTCCTGCCCACCTCTCTACGGAGGCGACTCTAACTACTTCTTCAGAGTGTCGGCAGCCAAAACCGCAGGAGCCACCGCAATAAGCAGGATCTCTGTTTCTGTTATGATGTTTACATGCGACGCATATACATCATAGGCGATCCAACAGAGCTCAAAAGGAAAGGATAAAATTCAAACTTAAATAAAGATAAATGCTAAAATAATGCCAATAAATCTTGTTAAAGGAGAAATTAATGAAAGTTTGAATTCAAAAAAGACAAAATATAGTATAAAATTTAAACAAAGTAACTATAGATTAAGGAATGAAGTCAGGTTAAAGCCAACTTACTGTGTGCTTGGATGGGAATTGGTGAAATTTTACTGACTGATTCCAGTATATGGATGCAGTAATAAGTAATTTGTTTTATTTCAATCAAAAAAAAAAAAAAAAAAAAAATGTAAGCGTTAGACCCATACATCAGTCAGTCCAATTCTTTTTCATTGAATAAAACAAAAAAAATTGAGAACAGTAATTCAGAGTTAAACTTTTTTTTTTATTTTTTTTTTTTTAGAAATTGAAATATTTTCAGTGACAAAGTTCTCAGTCTTTTCATCTGGATTTTGCTAATATTATTTATAACATTTACAATGAACAAGTTCAGGAATGTACACGTCTTGCCTTTTAATAATGGTTAATTACCATATAGATGCTTAAGGGTTAAAAACTTCTGTATTGTACTCAAATTACTTCTCCTTCAACCCATGCACGGTACTAAGTACTATAGGTTTTGATACCTTTCGTGTCTGGGGTTTTCATAAAAAAAAAAAAAAAAAAATGTTCGCCAATAATCTTACTATACAATTTTAAAGTGATAGAGAGACATCAGATAAGATCACACTATGAGTGCATATGTGGTCGCTCGCGCGCGCGCGCTCTCTCTGTGTGTGTGTGTGTGTGTGTGTGTGTGTGTGTGTGTGTGTGTGTGTGTGTGTGTGTGTACACGCTGGAGGGAGAAGGAATGGGTTAACTTATCAATATGAAATTCAGTGCAAAGGTCATATCATAATTCCCGAAAGAGCTGGGGCTTCCAATTACCACAATGTTTCTTTAGGGATGGGAGTGGGGAACTGCATGAGCCAATGGAATTGGTCCTTAAATGGGCATCAGTAAAATTTGCATGCATGCCACCAGAAAAGTTTTATGCTGCATGTGGCATGATACTTTTTAATTTTCTATATATAATATATTGCATACACTTGCCCAAGTGGCATGTGTAAATATTCTTATAGATATCATTAACAAAAAAATAATAATAAAATAAAATAAAATTGAACTCAAGGAAAAATTTTGCCAACCACTGATCTATAACGTACACTGTTGTTTTGGGGCACATCAGTAATTTTGACTATATCGTGTATCATACTTGTATATGGGTGTGGTCATGAGCCGATCTGCATGTTGTGCAGATTGAAAACTTAAGAATAACTCGTGAGAGAAACTAATCCCTCTGCCTGAAATTGGCTACCACAGCTTTGGTTGAGAAGGCCTTTAGAAATTCCTCCAGTCTAAGACATGGCTTGAACTGAGCCCTCTCCAAACAAGTGATGAAACCACATTGTCATGGAGGACAACAACACATGCAATAATAAACTGGAGTCAATCTAACTTGCTTCTGGAGTAATCCTCAAAATCTACTTTTATTTATATATTTTTTGTAGAAGTGGGGAGAGATACTGAATTGAAACCATCCTTAAAATCATCCAAGGGACTGAAAAACATATGCTGAAAATTTTGCGTCTGACTTTTCCTTATAGAGTAATATCAAAATATCTGAAACATGCTAGGATTTACATGTTGAGAACTCAAAACGGTAAGAGAGATTACTTTCCACCTTTATATTGGTGTGATTTTTAATAAAATTTGAGAAATCTTTCTAAAAGACACATGAAAACTCATCCCAATTCATGGGAAAACCTTTGCTTCTTCCATTAAACAGAATTAGAAGGGATAAATGAGGAGGGGGGAAGTTGGTTATGGATGCTAACTGGTTGAGATGTTTGGAATAGTTTGGAAAAGAATGGATTAAGAAGAAAATACAGAACAGTGCTCATGGAAGTATCTATAAAAAAAAATTGATATAAAAATTTATATACTATTCTTTTATTCAGCTGGCAAAAACTGAATAAAAGAATAGTACTGGATTTAAACATGATAGAAAATGACAAATACAGAGTATTTCAGGAAGGTTTGAAGAAAAAGGTAAACCTAACAATAACAGCAAGCAGAAATCTGTGTAAGGCAAAAACAATGGGCTGAACGAGGATGCTCTTAATTACAGATATAATTTCAGCATAAAGACATGCCATAAGTTTATGTAGAGATGGCATAATAGAAATAAGAAAAGCATTAACTAACTTATATTATTATAGAATAGGACTTTAAAAAAATAGCTGATGATAAAAGGATACAGAGAGGTTTTGACAATTGAAGTTGAGATTGCAATTATTTTGTACTGAGTAAATTAAAAATAATAATTAGTACCAAAATAAGTAAAGAAATAAAGCATGAAAATGGATAGAAATGAAAAATTCCAATTTGTCAGCAACTATTAAATACAGAAACCTGACTAAAAACTTAAATGCCATTCCTAATGCTAACATAACTTTAGATAAAGAATGGCAAAATTTTCTATGGTGAATTTATATTTTAAAATATAAGTTTTCTGTTTCTATTTCAGGATGATCACAGAGTATTATTTTTATTGATATTTAAGAAATTTTATACTTATACAAAGCCTCATTGTGTATATTTTTTGGGCGCCTCCGTAGCCAGGAGCAGCACTGCGTAGCACACGCTTCTTGATTAGACCAGGGTTCGAGCCTGTGCCCACCAAATACGGAGGATGTGGAAAGGTCAAGGAATGACCACCGCATATCCCCAGAGCAATATGGCCTTAGATGCTAATGCTTCTAAAAACCAGACAACGTATATTTTTTGGTGAAAGCCTCGTTTATATGCATTTGTTGGTGAAAGCATCATTTGTGTAGATTTGTTGGTGAAAACATTATTTATGTATATTTGTTGCTCACAGCCTCACATGTGTGCAGTTCTGTTGATGAAAGCTTCATTTGTTTACAACTGTGTTGACGATAGCTTTATGTGTTCATTTGTGTTGACAAAAGGCTCATTTGTGTACACAGCAAATGGAAAAAGAGTTTGCTACAAAATGCACTGATCACACACTGCAAAAAAAAGCCACCATAAGGTGCCACATTGCAATTTCACTTCAAATAAAAAGCACTGCTCCCCAAAAGGAAAGTATGGTGCTATTTATTGAAATGTGTGCTATTACTCACACAGTTGTTTCCATACTTGCTAACACTTTGTAAAGTTAAGTACTTAGATGATCTCAGGTGGAGAAAGCAAAGGTTTTCCCATGAACTGATCTTTTCAGTTAAGAAAACATGATTATCAGCCCATGAACCATACTTGCATAGACATAATACACTTCACAATGATATAGCCTAAGATGCAGATGAACCATAAGACCAGTAACAATATGCATACAAGAGTTATATATTAGATTTCTCATTCCTACATATACAAATCAGGCTTTTGCCATTGTACAGTAATATTTTGTAGTTCTTTTATGCCTGAAGCTCTTCCTTTAAGTTTATTGGAGTTTTCAATTTTTTTGACACCATTTAGCAACACTCATCTAACACTGAGCAATCTAATATTTAATCTTTCACTAACTGTGTCCAATTGTTGTTGTTTGGTTTTTAGGAGCATTAGTAACTAAGGCCATATTGCTCCGGGATATGCGGTGGTCATTCTCTGACCTTTCCGCATCCTCCGTATTTGGTGGTGATGGGCTCGAACCCCGGTCTAATCAAGAAGCGTGTGATACGCACTGCTGCTCCTTCCCACATGGCTACGGAGGCGCCCTGTGTCCAATTACCCACTGATCATGTGCCATGTACTAAAACAGCTGTATGGCTACTTGAATGCATTTCAACAGCAGCATACTTCACCTTTGGAGGCAGTGTTTCAAACCGGTGCTGCCCAAAATCCCGATTGTATTTAAAAAAAAAAAAAAAAGTTGGTCTATATCTCAGAAACTGTATTTTCAATAAAAAATGTTTTTCATGTAATCAAAATGGCCACTAAAAACATTAATATTTTATTTGAAACTTGTACATTGAGTTATGCAAACAGTATATGATAATGTTAATGTTTTATGTCATATTAATGAATAAACAACACACACATATACACTAACAGTTCAGAAAAAACTGATTAAACTGTGATTATTGTCACATTACTGACATTTTTGGGCGCCTCCGTATTTAATCTGTGATATCGAAATCACAGATTAAAATTTGCAAAAAATCATACAAATTATAATCAAACGTTTAAGTATTATAATAATCTTAATAATAATAATACTTAAATAATCTTAAGTATTATAATAATAAGAAGAAAATGGAAATTTTTTTACTGTTACCCCTTTCAAAATATCCTGCCCGCACCCATGGTCATGCCTAATATACTTGTCAAAGAAATTCATGAAAGTACAGCTAATAACAAATACCTGTATAATTAGTTTTAGTTATGCTAATGATATTTATGACAAATGTTACGCAGCTGCCAAAATACATTACTCTAAATTTTCATATTCTGAAAGTATTCTTATTTCAAGTTTTTTATCTTTAGCATTTCAATGCTATACCTATAATTATTGCTCAAATGCCCTATACAAATAGCAAAATTAGACTTGAAAATTTACCAATTAAATGCAATATAATAAAGTCAAATTAATTAAGTCGTTTTTATTTGCTAATTGTATTTTAAAACCCTGTTTATTTAACAGAAAATATGATCTTCAAATTGAAAGAGGTTTTTCTCATTAAAAATTTAGTTATTTTTTATATTCTTTTTATACAAAATTAATGTAATAACGTAAATTTTTACTTACTAAAAAACTAATAAATATATAGAATTATATTTATATATTTTTACAATATAGTAAGATGCTGTCAGGATTTTGGGGCAGACCCGTTTCAAACACAGCATTACAAAAACCAAGAGGATGACTACAGTGGTCTCAGACAGTTTTTAAATTCTGAGCAGCAGGACCATCTGGTGATGTTACAAACAGCAAGCATTCAGGGAAGTAATGATAAAAGCTACTAGGCTTTTCATACCAACTAAGAAATACCTTTCAAGGCTTAGACCTAAATGGATGTAAGATGAACTGATGATACTTGTAGCAGAGAAGAAAAATGCATGGAATGCACATAAATTATTGTGATACAGAAGGGTACGATAGATATAAACTAGTCTATAATCAAGTCATAAAGGAGGTTTAGGCAAGCTAAGGCAGATTATGAGAAGTCTCTGGCAAGGACTGCCATTATAAGCAGCAAAGAAGAAAAATGTCTTTACTTATATTAACAGTAGAAGGATTGGCCAACTTGATATTGATGGTTTAACTGTTGATAATTCTGCTCAGGTTGCTCACAACTAAATAGGTATTTTGCGTCTACTTTCCCATATAAGGAGTCTTTAGGGAGGGGGATTCCAGAAGTTGATCAAAATCTAACAGAGCTAAATGATTTTGTGATAACAGAGAGAACAAAAAAAATTTTTTTTTTTAATTGTTTTTCTTTATTTTTATGAAAAACCGAAACACGAGAGGTATTATAACCTATAGTACTTAGTACCATGCTTAGGTTGGAGGTTGAGAAGACAAAAGCAGATATTTGTTGACATTAGACTTGAATTTCTGTAGACTGTAATTTTCAAGAAATACATATGAAGGAAGGTTGTTCTAGAAAACGGGAGTTGAATGAATAAACAAGGAAGATCAAAAGTTGGTTCCGTGAGTTTGAAGTTGGACAGTAAATGGATGTTGGCAGCACGTGTTCAGACTGTTTTGAAAGAGAGCGGGAATTATAGAAGCCAATTCAGAAGAACAGTGCCCATGGAAGTATCAGTAGAAGAGGCATGCAGAAGAAACAGTACATCTATGAGACAGCGAGTGGAGAGACTGTTAGAGAGGAGTCATTAACTACCCTAACTGCCCTCTTCTGAATGGTATCTAGAAGCCTGAGAGATTTTAGGGGCACCGTCCCAGATGTGGGAACAATATTCCATGGTAGGGCGGATTTGCGATTTGTACAGAGTGAACAGCTGTTTGGAAGAAAAGTAACGCTGAGAGCGATCGAGAAAACCAAGTTTTTTAGATGCAGAGGAAGCAATATTTGTAATGTCCTTGTGCCAAGAGAGATTAAAAGTCAGGGTAATCCCCAAAAGAGAAATATCATCTTGCCCAGAAATCGGAGTGTCACCAGAGATAAGCATTTGAGCAGAACAATCCTTTTTGTAAAATATAAGACAAGACTGAGTTTTAGAAGGATTGAAATCAACTAAGCTGTCACTGCCCCCACTAGAGAATTACCTGAAGAAAGGCATTTAAGGATGATAGCGGATATTCGATAAGTTGAAGCTGATTAAGCAGGGCAAGGTTTCTCAAAATGGAAAGTGGAATGCAATGTGCTATCATCGGCAAAACTATGGATAGGATTTCCAGTCAATGGAAGAAGGTCATTACTATACAAGAGGAAAAGAGTGAGGGAAAGAAATAAACCTTGGGGGACACCAGCATTAGTGGAGAAGACAGAGAGCCATCACCCTCAGTGAGCATTCAAAGAGAAAACTGGATAACCAATTAAAAAAAACAGCTGGCAAACCATAAGATGGTACTTTGTTTAGAAGACCTTTATGACAAACACAATCGAAAGCCTTTGAGATGTCAAGAGCAACTGCATGTGTTTCACTGAACTTTTCCACTGAATTTGTCCATAAATGGGTAACATAAGCCAGAATATCACCAGTGGATCGACACTGAAGAAATCCATACTGTTGATCAGATGGAAGGTTTCTAGGTAGTTTAAGAGTTGACAGTTAATTGATTTCTCTATTAACTTTAGAAAGAGTAAAAGTAATTGCAATGGGACAATAACTGGATGGAGGGATTTGTCACCCTTTTTAGGAACTGGCTGGATATGAGCAAATTTCCAAGAAGAAGGAAAAACACCTTTGGAATAAGAAAGTGAAAAAAGGCAGCAAAGAACAGGAGTAAATTCAAGAGCACAGGTTTTGAGAACAAGTGGAGAAATACCATCAGGACCTGGAGCTTTCTTAACATCAATATTCGCCAAAATCCTTCTGACATCCTTTTAACGGATGACCACAGAGGCATTAGAGTGTGTTGGGAATGGTGGGAGGTGCTTTACCAAGATCATTAATACATGAGTTGGAAGGGAAATGGTATGCTAGCAAGTCAGCTTTATCCTTGGCTTAAGTGACAACAGAACCATATGGTTTTGACAGAGGTGGGAACAGAGATGGGCAAAAGTTGCGGCCAATAGCTTTGGCATGAGATCAGAATGCTTGGCTACCATTAGGCAAAAAACAAGTTTTCTACTCTTAGCCTGTTCAAAATCTAGTTTGAACTGATTAATAACTGCTTTACAATTGTTGCAAGCTTTGGTATAGGCAGAAAATGAAGCAGAAGAATTGAAAACAAGCCGATTACGATATGCAACATTTTTCTCTTAAACAGCCTTAACACATTTATTGCAAAACCAAGGTTTAGATATAAAGGATGAGATTTTAAAGTGGAGTGTAGAATAAAGGATTCCATTCCTACAAGAATAATTTCACTGACACGATCTGAGCAAACACTGACAGAAGTTTTGAAACAGTAATCCAACCAAGGAAAAGAATTCTTGCAGGTCATCCCATTTTGCATTCTTGTAATGCCAAACAACACAAGGTTGGAAATAGCCATGAGATAAAGGCTCCATTAGAGAAGAGATAATCACCAAGTTGTGATCTGAGGTGCCTAATGGACCACTCACTTCAACTGTGTACTTAGAAGGGTTGTTTGTGAGAAAAAGATCAAGTATGTTGGCTGTGGTTAGGATTGTCTGGTATTCTTGTAGGTAAATGAACAATCTGTGCAAGATGGGTCGGTGTGACTAGAAAACGGAAGCCAGCTGGAGTTGTGAATATTAAAATCACCAAGAAAATTACCTCGCTGTTAGGAAAGTTGGACTGGAGAAAGTCAAGTTGCAAAGAGAGGAAGTCAAAGAGCTCCAAGTGATTAGTGGAGTTAGGAGAACGGTAGAGACAATAGATGAATTTGACACAATGAGGTAGAGAGATTTTAAGCCAGAGAGGAGATTCCAAATTGCCAAGTCTCTGGCAAGGAATATCAGAACGGACATATGCACAAGTACTACCTTGGAGGCGAAAGGAATCATACAGAGAATAATTTGGACATCTGAGATGAGCAGTAGTTGAATCAACCAATAAGTGAGATTCTGTCAGAAAAAGAACTTGGAAACCAGGCAGTGAGGAGACAGCCCTCAGTGAAGTCTAAGGCTTTAAATGGATTGAATAAACTAAATAATGACTGCGTCCTTACTCTTTCTCGGTCAACACACTTAAGGGGACATAAACTGAAAAAAGACTGCTGCAAGCTGTACAGATGTGCGACTATTTTCTTTCATCTAGAGAGTAACTAATTGCTGGAACAAACTTCCATCTGGTATTATGGAAGTGAATAATTTGAATAAATTTAAGAGAGTGTAAATTATTATTGAACGCTGGACAACATGATTTTTACCTCCACTAATATATCAGTTGTTTCTAATTAATTTTTAGACAGATTTCAAAAGTAATTCTAAATTGTTTGCATTGCATCACATCACAAATTCTTCATAAAGAGGTTTTTGTGTTTACACACAATACACATATTTTACTACATTACTCTGATCTGCAGTATTATTATTTTTTTTATTCTTAATGAAAACCACAAACATGAAAAGTATTAGAACTTACAGTACGTAATACCATGCATGGGTTGAAGATTGAGAAGACTAAAGATACTTGTTGACATTAGACTTCAATTTCAGTAGATTGCAATAGTAAGGAAATATGTGCAATGGAAGGCTCTTCCCTAGAAAACAGATATCAAAGGGTTAAATGTGGAAGAAGGAAAGTTGGTTCAGAGTTTGAAGTTCCAATAGTAGCAGGATGCTATCTGGTTGAAGCATGTGTCTAGATAGGTTTGGAAGAAAATGGGGGAATTACAGATGCCAATTTAGAAGTATCTATAGAAATGACATGCAGCAGAAACAAAATGTGTATGAGAAAGAGACTGAAGAGAGATATCATAAATTAAACACGACTGCCCTATTTTGAATGGAGCTTAAAAGCCTGAGAGAGGTTTTGGGGTGCACCACCCATCCAGATGTGGGAACAATATTCCATAGGAGTGCAGATTTGAGGGAGATTTGTACACAGTAAGTAGTTACTGTGTAACTACTTAGAAGAAAAGTAATACTGAGAGCAAAAGAGAAAAACCAGTGTTTCAAATCCAGATTATTATTAGTATTAGCTGTATGGTGCAAGGAAGCCTGCAGCTTATGCTGCATCAGCCAAAAAAAAAAAAAAAAAAAAATTTCTGAATTACCTCAAGAGAGAGAGAGAGTAGGAGGGAATCCCTAAGAAAGAGAAGAATGATGATATCCAGCTCAGGACCCTGGGTGTGGTGAAGCAATATTTATGATGTGCTTATGCCAAGACAGATTAAAAGTCAGGCTAATACCTAATAGAAATATTCAATCTTGTCTAGAAATCTGAGTGTCATCAAAGGTGAACATAGAAGCAATACTCATTTTTGTGAGATATAAGAAAGGACCGAATTTTGGACGTACTGAAATCAATAAAGTTATCTTTGTCCTATTGGAAAATTACTTGGAGATTGGCATTTAAGAAAATGGTGGTGGATATTCAAGGCATTAAAGCTGTTTATGCAGGGTTAGGTTTCTCAAATTGGAATGTGAAATGCAATGTGCTATCAGCAAAATGAACAGGATTTCCAGTCAGTGAAAGAAGGTCATTAATATACAACATAAAAAGAGAAAGAACTGAATCCTGAGAAAATAAAGAAGGGAGCACTGCATTAAGGGAAAGTTGGAAGGCAAAGAGCCATCTACCATCAGTCACATGAATGGTCAGAGAAAAAACCTAGATATTTAATTACAAAAAAAAACGGTCAGCAATCCACAAGATGGGAACTAGTTTAGAAAATTTTTATGCCAGAGATGATCAAAAGACTTAGAAATGCGAAGAGAAACTATCAGGTTTCAAACTGAATGTTTCCATTGAATTTGTCCACAAATGAGAAACATAAGCCAATATATCAGTAGACCAACACTGAGAGAATCCATATTGGCAATCACACGGAAAGTTTCAAGATAGTACTTAGGATTTGGCAGTTAATTTTTTTTTGGTACATACTATATAACTAAGAATAATAATAATATCAAAAATAAATGAAAAAATAAATTAATTTAAATTAATAGTAAAAACAAAAACCTTATCTAACAATACAGTAATAGGAATAACACGTTTTTAAAGATTTTATTTATACTTCATAACTGTTTTGTCATCATTGCATCACTTGGGTACCTACCCACCCACCCACCGAAGAAGGGCCAAATAGCCCTGAAACGGTGCCGTCTGGGTAGTGGTATCCGTTGAGAATAAGTAACAACAGTGTTCTCCATTAGTGAAGCATTACTTATTTGAAGTAGTGCAATATCATGGCAACTCGTGAAGGTATTCACAATATCAGATATAACTTAAACGATGCCCCCTTTGCATATTTGTGCTAATTCAGAGTTTAGCTGTGTACTAATATGATGTGTTTGCACTAACTTGTACATTGACTAAATCTCTCGCAGCCTGAGGTTAAAGCCCTTAACACATTTCAGATTTTATTTATAAGATAAACTAAGAGAAAAGCATTTAACGGAAATGAAAATATTGTACGGTACAAACAGTGACTTCTTAATTTACACAAGGGTTAAGTTCCAGGACAACTTGCTCAATTTAAATTCATACATAATGAAAATGATCATCAAAAAATGCAATAATAGAACTATGAGAGTAATTTTCGCATCTAGCTAAGTTACCCCCACCAGTACATACCATTCGTTTTCTTTGCTTAGAAGACTGGGCACTCTAAAGAAAATGATGAGCAACCAAAGAGATTCATTCATCTTTATTGATTTACTTATTCATTATGTGCTGGTCCCAAAGGGACTAGTTATTGTTGGTGACTCTATTGTCAGAGAGAGAGATGGGGAATATACCATGCAAGAAAGACAGGTGGAACAGGACCACAGTATTTCTACCAGGTGCAAAAGTTCATGACGTTGTAGAGCAGATATGTACATTGACTAAAGGCTTTTAAGGGCACAAGAGGCGGTATTGTTGTACACGTTGGAACTAATAACATTAAGAGTAAGAGATCTGCAGATTTACTCAACAAGTACAGGTCAATGTTGAAAAAAAGTCACAAATTAGGGTTAAATGTGAAAGTACCTGCAATTCTGCCCAGACACGATAGGAAGGAGTATATGATGAGAGCCTTGTCGATCAATTCGGCCCTTGAAAGATTGTGCAAGGCTCAGGGGGTAGAATTTTTTTCAGCCTGGTCTGTGCTTGTTGACAGTAGAGATTGCTTCTACAGGGATGGGGTACAATTAAACAGAAAGGGTGCAAGAATATTTCCTGATGCTATCAAGGCAGTGGTAAGGTGCATCGGAAAACTGCTAGCTTGGGGGAGGATACACAAACTAAAAGGTTAATAGTGGCCGCAGGCAGAGGCAAAAGCGATTCTTGCACTGCTTCTATTAGAATGAGCAGCAGCCTGTAAAGCAATTAAATACATCGGCTGTGTTAGGATAACTAAGAGTAGAAACAGGGGCATGTACACCAATTCTAGGAGTATAGTTAATAAATTTGATGAGCTTGAAGTGCTAGTCAAGACATCAATGGCAGATATTTTTGGGATATCAGAGACGTGGTGTCACACAGACATAAGTAGTGCACAATTGGAATTTGGGGAGTACAATGTGTACAGAAAGGATAGACAGGACAGGAAGGGAGGAGGGGTTATGCTATTATTTAAGAAACACAAAAATCTAAGGAAGTGCATCAAATTGATGTTGGTGGACAATGCAATGTTGAGTCTGGTGTGACATAAGCATTGGGAAAGGAAAAATGAGAGTAGGTGTGTGTTATAGGCCTAATGAATGTCACGAGTATAATGAGCAATTGTGCAGAGAAATAGAGTGGGCCAGTAAATCAGAATGTCTTATAATGGAGGATTTTAACTTTCCAGATATCGACTGGAAATTGTGGGTTGGTCACTCGCACACTAGCAAGACTTTTGAGGATTTATTGGATGACTGTTTTCTACAGCAACATGTTCAAGAGGCAACCAGAGGGAGTAATACTCTTGATCTGATTATCAGCAGTGATTATTCATGCATTAAGAATTTGCAGATAAAAGAACCACTGAGTGACAGTGATCACAATGTACTGATGTGGGATTTACTTAAAGATGTAACTACCATCAAGGCTAAAGGGAAGGGCTATTGCTCTCGTAAAGGTTACTACTGAGGTCTCAGATTTTAAATTCTGTACAATGGGATCAACTCATGATGTTACCAATGTTGACTTCTAAATGGGAAGCCTTCAGAGACTTAATTTTGGAGGCTTCCAGGCTTTTCATTCCAACTAAGAAATACTATTCAAGGTTTAGGCCAATATGAATGTCAGATGAACTAATAACGAGCCTCATTAGTTCATCTGACATCCATTTAGGCTTAAACCTCGAACAAATGAGGCTCCGGGCAGAGAAGAAAAATGTATGGGATGCATATAAAGTATCAGGTGACACAGAAGCCTATGGCAGATATAAACTAGTCTGTAATCAAGTCACAAAGTAGGTTAGGCAGGTGATGGCAGATTAGGAGAAATCCTTGGCAAAGGACGCAAAGAGTTCTTTAGTTGTGTAAACTCGAGAGGGAAAGGGATGAATCAGATTGGACCACTTAACATAGATGGGTTGACCACTGATGATCATGCTCAGGTAGCTGATAAACTGAATGAGTATTTTGTATCTACATTCACATGAGGAGTTATTCAATGAGGGAAGTGCCAGAACTTTATCAAACTCTAACAGGGAGCTAAGTGATTTTGTAATAACAGAGAGCAAAGTGGAGGAGAATTGTTGAAGTTAAACATAAAAAAGGCACCTGAGGTGGATGGGATCTATCCAGTTATATTAAAGGAGGCAGCAAAGGAAGTAAGCAAACACTTAGCCATAATTATGAGAGCTTCCTTGGACTCAGAGAAAGTCCCCATGGACTGGAGGTATGCAAATGTATCACCAATTCACAAAGAGGTTCAAAAAGTGACACCATAACTACAGTCCTGTTAGTTTAACTTGTGTTCCGGGGAAAATAATGGAATCACTGGTTAAAGAAGCATTGCAGGATCATGTAGACAAGACTGTAGTAATAGTTAAGACACAGCATGGGACTGTTAAAGGGAGGTCTTGTCTGACCAGTTTGACTGAATACTATGATGTGGCCAGAAAGGAACTGAGGCACCTCCATAGCCAGGCAGGCAGGCAGCCAGCAGTGCATAGCACATGCTTCTTGATTAGTCCAGGGTTTAAGCCTGTGACCACCAAATATGGAGGATGCGGAAAGGTCAGGGAATGACCACCACATATCCCGGGAGCAATATGGCCTTAGATGCTAATGCTCCTAAAATCCAAATAACAACAAACAAAGGAACTGAATGACAAAAATAATTTTGATATCATATACTTCGATTTCAGGAAAGCTTTTGATACTGTTTCACATGGAAGACTGCCGTACAAATTGGAGAGGTATGGTATTAAGGGTAAGTTGCTACAATGGATAAAGGGATGGTTGAGTGGGACACAACAGAGAGTGGTAATCAATGGACACAGCTCTTCGTGGACACATGTTATTAGTGGAGTTCCCCAGGGTTCGGTGTTGGGCCCATTGTTGTTTTGTATATTTATCAATGATATTGATGAATGTATATCAGGTTTAATGTCCAAATTTGCAGATGACACAAACGTTGAAAGGGTTGTTAACAACAGTAAAGACAGCATGCTACTCCAGCTGGATCTATATAAGTTGGAAAAATGGGCTAAGAAGTGGCAACTGAAGTTTAACATTGACAAATGCAAAGTATTGCATATGGGTAGCAATAACCGAAGTGAAACCTACCAACTGTGTGGTACTACACTCAGGGAAGTGGAAAGTTAAAAAGACTTGGGGGGGGGGGGTAATTGTGCAGTCAAATATGAAGTTCTCTGAGCAGTGCAGACGGTAGGTCATGGAGTCTTGTCGATGACATATAGGTTGTTAACAACAGTAAAGACAGTATGCTATTCCAGCTGGATCTAGTTGGGAAAATAGGCTAAGTGGCAACTGAAGTTTAACATTGACAAATGCAAAGTACTGCATATGGGTAGTAATAACCAAAGAGAAACCTGCCAACTGTGTGGTACTATATTCAGGGAAGTGGAAAGTGAAAAAGACCAGGAGTAATTGTGTAGACAAATATAAAGTTCGCTGAGCAATGTAGATGACAAGTCATGGAGTCTTGTCAATGACATATAGAAATTTTGCTAGCAGGGAAAGGGATGTGATTATCCTGTTATACAAGGCAATGGTCAGGCCACATCTAGAGTACAGGTCTGGAGGCCCCATTTTAGGAAGGATGTAGAGTTGCTAGAACGAGTACAAAGAAGGGCAACAAGATTGGTGAGGGGAATAAAGGGGTACTCTTACGAAGAAAGGCTTCAGTCTACAAATTGCCACACCTCGAGAGTAGGTACCTGCGAGGTGATTTGATTGACGTGTTTAAGGCTTTAAATGGGTTGAGCAGGCTGAATGCTGATGGGATTCTTCCTCCTGCTCAGATTAAGAACCTGAGGGGCACAGATTCAAATTAAAGAAAGACAGTTGTAGAACAGATGTGTGGAAATTTGCCTTTAGCCAGCGGATAGTTGATTGGTGGAACAGACTTCCATCTTTTCTTGTGGAAGTTGATAGCCTAAATAAATTTAAGGCTGAGCTGGACAGGCATTTGGAACAAATGGAGGAGTGAAATGGGAAGGGGGTTTTTTGGCTGATGCTGCATAAGCCTCTACTAATGCTAATTATTATTTTTTGTACAGTAAGAAAAAGTATGTTCACTATAACCAACATATACAGTACAGTACAAACAACAATTGAAAGAGAGAGAGAAAGAGAGATTGGGATGGAGGGTGGCCTTAGGCAGATTGATAACAGGGATCATCAAACTCCGTTCCCTCAGATTTGGACCAGATAGGTAGGGTGTTATGCTAACCCAAGAGGTGGCGGGTTCACTTGACTGCTCCCTTGAGCACTTGAAAATGGAATTCAGAGTTAATTGCTTTGCACGTTGCCTCTTCTCACAACTCATAGTAGCAACCAAATTCTAGTGTAACTTTACATTGCATTTTAGAGTTTCCGTCAAGATGGTCTTCATCAGCTAACAGATTTAGGCCTTCACCTATAAGATTTAATGCTTTTGTTATTCCTTTCACTGTCAGGCTTTGTTCATTAACCCCTGGGCTTTCGCTCACTACTGACTCCTCCTGTTAAATGCGATGCTGCTCCAGTGTAAACAGATCTTCATTTGACAATTCTTGATGATGCAAATCAACTAAATCATCAACATCAGTTGCCTCCACTTCGGTGAATCCTATCATGCATTTGTCTTTAGTTTGTGCATATCTTCATCTGTATCAGAGCCTTTGAAGTAGTTGCTAAGATCTAGATATAACTTATGCCACAAACTTTGAATACAGTTGTGTGGAACTTCAATGCAATGTAGCATCAATAAATTTTAAAGCATCTTTTATATTGAAAGCTTGCCAACATTGCTGCATACTCATCTGTTAATGGTCAGTCTTGTCCATCCATTATATCAACCAGAATGTGCTTTAAAGATTTAATCACATGTTGTTCCATAGGCTGGAGTACTGAGGTTGCATTTGCTGGGGAAAAAAACAATGGATGGCCTGTGGCATTATCAAGAATAAGTAAGATACTGAACGGAATTCTTTCTGCTTTGCAATACACTTCCCATTCTGTGGTAACTGAGATCCAAGATAACTTCTGATAATAACAGCAGTCGTCCACCCTTTAGGGTTTGAGTACCAGCACACGAGCATGTACAACCTGTCATAATCTTTAAGGGCACAAGAGTTTTGATAGTGGTAAATGCACACAGGTTTCAGTTTAGGATCCTCCATATTAGTACAAAACAGAAGGGTTAGCCGATCTTTTGCACCTTAAAGCCAGGCAGTCTTTTCGGCAAGGGAAAATGAATCAAGGTTGAATATCTGTTTGGGTGTGTACCTCTCGTGGCACTTTCCATAAATATGGTTGCCATGCATTATTTTAAATTTGCATAATTTAAACATGCATAAAGTAAGAGGTCACTGTATTTTGGTATATACAATATTTTACTATCACAGTAAAAACAATTACAATCTTCATATAAAAGGAAACATACAAACTAACTTTTTAATAAATTAATCTAATTTAAAGAAAGAATCCAATGTTGTTTGCACAGTTTTTATCCTATATTTTTAACTACAGAACAGACATTATTAAATGCAATAGTTGTTTCCTTATCAATGTTACTGCAGGCCAACGGATTCTATATTATGCTCAATTCATTTCAGACATCTTTTTTTGATGGCAGTTTGTGTGCTTCTTCACTTTCACTGTCACTGGTAATAAAAACATTATCGCTTTGCTTGGTGCTCAGCAGCTCTTCTGGTGTTGGCATTGTGGTGGTAGCAACTTCATCATCCATCTTCATTAACTCTTCAAATTCGCTAACAAAATCCATATGCTCCTTCAAATTCCCTCATTCCTCAATGTTATAACATTCGTTAGCTGGACCATATTTTTCGATGATATTCTCTCCAAAGCCACTCTTTCTGAAGCAGTTGATTATTACACTTGATGCAATACTGTCCCAAGCAATAAGATTATAGATGGCATTCAAGACATTCCAATTTGGCTGTAAATTGTTCCCTCCTTCTATGTTGTGGATCATATAGAGCCCACCTTATCAGGTGGACTCTATATGCTCTCTTGAAGTTATAAATAATGCCTTGACCCAGTGGCTGCATAAAACTGGTGGTATTGGGAGGTAAAAATAACAGCTGTATATTTGTTCACTTAACTGTCTCGGCAGAATATGCTGTACAATAATCTAGAATCATTAAAATGTAACTTTTTTTCTGAAGCCATTCTTCTGTCCACTTTTAGTTACCAAGACTGAAAAATTTTGACCGTAAGCCAAGCACTTCTATTGACCTGATAATCATAGGGAAGTTGGTTAACTTCTTTAAAGCATCTTGTTTGGGAAAATTTATCAATAACAAGTGGGCATAGTTTTGTACTGCCATCTGAACTGCTGCATAACAGAACAGTGAGTCGTTGTTTACTTAATTTTCCACCATGACAAGACTTTGCTTGAACAGCAAATTATAAATAAACTTGTCTCGTCAAGATTAACAATATCCTTTGCTTCATCTTTTTGAAGAATGGACCATACAGAACACGACCAGTCTATAGACTTTTCTTTGTCAAATAATCCAGACTTGTCGCACACATTTCGTGAAACTTTGCAAATTAGATGCATGCATTTGTTGGTACCACTCAAAAAGTTTTGTTTCAAGCTCCTTGTGTTTTGCACCACCAATTCATTTCTCTTTTTTTTTTTTTTTACCGCACTCCATTGTAATGCACTTCAAGGGTTTTTTTTTTTTTTTTCAGTATTGTAGATAAATTAAGTAAAAGGATGTTGTATTCCTTTGCAATGTCTGTTTTGCTTTGTTCCATCCTATCAGCCTCTTGTATAATTTTCAGTTTTTCCAGGCATAATTCCTTCTGTTTACATTTTGTCACCATAACACTGCTAGATGAGATTTAATATAAACAAACTTTAAATTAATTTACAGACAAGTTTCAAAAAAAGGTATATGCGCTCAGATAAAACAGCACAAAAAAACAGATTATACTGTAGCAAAAGACTCTTTGAACTGGCGTAACAATTGCAACTGACCTTAATCCCAGGGAGAAAGAAAGTGTATGTAAACAACTTAGAAAACCTGTTTTTTGTTTTTTTTTTCTTTTGTTAATTTAACAGCTCATTCTTCAAAAATGATGTTTTTCAGAGTGCACTTACATTGTAGTTACCATAAGGTGGTTTTGTTTACACCAAAGTAAATTTTAACAAGTCAGTGCCATTCTTGGGAAGCAAGGAACTGGGTGGCTAGGGGCAATAATCAGACAACTGTGCTGCCAAGATTTGTATTAAACATGCAACATAACAATATTTATTTATTTCTCACAGGTTGAAAACGAACTTTGTAATACATATTAACCGAATTTTGTAATAAACGAGTAATGGTACGTGCTTCATATAAACGAGTACTTTGTATAAACCGAGTTTGTATTAACAAGATTGTACTGTACTATGATTACTACCCTGCCAAACTTTGTATCATCTGCAAACTTAGACATTAAGCTATATCTACATTCAACAATATCATTAATATACATAGAAAACAACAATGGACCCAGAACTGAACCCTGGAGGACTCCACTAATAATATTACACCAAGAAGAGCAGTGCCCATTGATAGCCACTGTCTTCTTCGACTCAATCTCTCCTTTATCCATAGCAGCAAGTTGCCTTTAATACCAAACTGCTCCAACTTGTATAGCAGTCTTTTACGTGCAAAGGTGTTTAAAGCTTTTCTAAAATCAAAATATATGATGCCTAAATTATTTTTTGCATCCAGTTCCTTTTTTTAATAGTATCCAATCAGATTGGTCAAACAAGATTGCTCTTTAACAAATCTATACTGTGACTGCACACCTGTATAGATGGTGCTGCATTACTTCTTTAAACAGTGGCTCCATTATTTTCCCTGGAACAGAAGTCAAGTTAACAGGGCTGTAATTACTCATGTCTCCTTTTAATCCCCCTTTGTGACTTGGAGATACATTTGCATATCTTCAGTCCATAAGGACATCTGAATCCAAAATACTCACATAATCATGGCTAAAGGTTTGCTAAATTTTTCTGCTGCCTCCTTTAATATAGCTGGATAGATCCCATCTACCCCAGGTGTCTTTTTATATTTAGCTTCTACAATTTCTCCTCCACTTTCCTCTCAGTTATCACAAAATCATTTAGCTCCTTGCCAGAATTCGATTCACTTCTGGAATCCATCCCTAAAAAATTCCTCATGTGTAGATGCTATTTGTTTTTTTTTTAGGAGCATTAGCAACTAAGGCCATATTGCTCCGGGATATGCGGTGGTCATTCCCTGACCTTCCTGCATCCTCCGTATTTGGTGGTGACGGGCTCGAACCCCGGTCTAATCAAGAAGCGTGTGCTACGCACTGCTGCTCCTTCCCACCTGGCCACGGAGACACCTCATGTGTAGATGCAAAATACCCATTCAGTTTGTCTACAATTTGAGCAGGATCATCAACAGTTAATCCATTCATATCTAAAAAACCAACATGAATAAATCCCTTCCACGTATGTACGTAAAAAAAACTGCAGCCATTAGCAACCCACTGTAGGATGGAAGCCTCCTCAACAACTCATGCTGAGGGACATGGACCATAATCTACCACACTGGTCCAGTGCAGGTTGGCAGATTGACCGTATTTAGCAGTCAGGGGCTTGAACCCCAGTCTACTCAAAGAGCATGTGCTACTGCTTCTTACCGAGGAGCATAGTCCCCCCCTCCATCCTGTCCTGTCTATCCTTTCTGTACACAGTATACTCCCCATAATAAAATACTAAATCCCTTATATCTGAATGACACCATGTCTCCATATAATCACAGTGTCTGCATTTGATGATTTGATTCAATAAAATGTATTTACTAATGCTCCTAGCATTACTCCACATACAAGTATACCTACAACTGTTTTTACTCTTAGTAAACCTAACACAGCTCATGTATTTGCCTGTACCAAGAGGAATGCCCAGCAAGTCTTGAAATCCCCAACACATTGGTTTCTGGGCTGCTGCATGTTTTAATAGAAGCAGTGTAAGAATCACTTTCACCTGTGCCTGTGGCTACTATTGTTGTTATTTGGTTTTTAGGAGCATTATCAACTAAGGCCATATTGCTCTGCCTGTGGCTACTGTAAATCTATTAGTTTGTGTATCATCCAAGGCCAGCAGTTTTCCAATCCATCTAATACTGCCTCAATAGTATCAGCAAATATTCTTTCACACCTTCTATTTAAAGGTATCCTATCTCTGTAGAAACAGTCTCTCCTGTTAACAAGCACAGACCACACTGAGGAAAATTCTACACCAAGCCCTGAACAGTCACACAAGAGCCAAATTGACTGACAAGGCTTCATCATGTACTCCTATCATGTCTGGGCAGGAATGCAGACATTTAATTTCAATCCTAACTCAAGAGTTTAGCATTAGTAGCGGCAAATAACGTATGAAAGCAAACTTATAGAGCATCAGACCAAAAAAAAAATTACCCACACTGCCCATCCATCCCTCTCCTCCGAGAATTTCTCTAGTTCTTCCTCGAATTTATTCAAACTATCCACTTCCACAACAACAGATTAAAGTTTGTTCAAACACTCAACTACCCACTGGCTGAAATAAAACGTCCACTTATCTATCATGCAATGATCATTCCTCAATTTGAATTTTTGCCTCCTCATGTGTGTTGAATCAGCAACAGGAAGAACACCATCAATATTGAACTTACTCAATCTAATCAAAGCTTTAAACACCTCAATTGCATATCCTCACAAGTGCCTAGTCTCCAGCAGCTACAATTTGCAGAATCTCTCTTTTTAATGTTGTTGTTATTTGGTTTTTAGGAGCATTAGCAACTAAGGCCATGTTGCTCCAGGGATATGCGGTGGTCATTCCCTGACCTTTCTGCATCTTCCATATTTGGTGGTCACAGGCTCGAACCCTGGTCTAATCAAGAAGCGTGTGCTACGCACTTACCCACCTGGCTATGGAGGTGCCCTCTCTTTTTAAGAGCGCCCTTTTGTTCTCTTCGCTAATCTTGATGCCCTTCTCTGTACTCATTCCAGCAGATCAACATCCTTCCTAAAATGAGACCTCCAGACCATATACAGTGCACAAGATGCAGCTTAACCATAGCCATGTAAAAAGGGATAATCAGCTCCTTTTCCCTGCTAGAAAAGTTCCTGCATATCACTGACAAAACCACATAAGGTGAGCTGAGCTGAGCTGGGAGCCTGTTTGCACCACTGAGAGAACTTCATATCTGACTGCACAATTATCCCCAGTCTTTTTCATTTTCCACTACACTGAGTGTAGACTAACACAGTTGGTATGTTAATCTGGGATTACTGCTATCCACATGCAGTACCTTGCATTTAGCATTAGCATTAGTAGAGGCATTTGATGCAAGAAAGCAAGCTTATGCAGCATCAGCCAAAAAAAAAAAAAAAAAAAAAACCCACTTCCACTTCACCCCTCTGTTCGTTCAAAATACCTGTCCAGCTGAGCCTTAAACTTATTTAGGCTATCAACCTCCACCACAAGGGATGGAAGTCTGTTCCACCAACCAACCACCCGCTGGCCAAAGGCAAATTTCCGCACGTCTATCCTACATCTGTCTTTCCTCAATTTGAATTTATGCCCTCTCAGGTGATTTTTCTGAGCTAGAGGAAGAATCCCATCAGCATTGAGCATGCTTAAACCATTCAAGGCTTTATACACCTCTATCAGATCACCTCGCTGGTGCCTAGTCTCCAGACACTGTAATTTGCAAAACCTAAGCCTTTCTTCGTAAGAGCACCCCTTTGTTCCATTCACTAATCTTGTTGCCCTTCTCTGTACTCGTTCCAGCAGCTCTACATCCTTCTTGAAATGAGGCCTCCAGACCTGTATACAGTACTCTAGGTGTGGCCTGACCATCGCCTTATACAATGGAATAATCACCTCCTTATCCCTGCTGGAAAAATTCCTGTATATCATTGACAATACTCCATGAGCTACTCTTGCAGCCCGTCTGCACTGCTCAGAGAACTTCATATCTGCCTGCACAACCACCCCCAAGTCCCTTTCATTCTCTACCACTGTCAGTGTAGTACCACAGAGTTGATACGTTGCTCTGGGGTTGCTGTTTCCCATGTGTAGTACTATTTGTCAATGTTAAACTTCAACTGCCATTTCTCAACTCATTTGCCTAATTTTTCTATATCTGTTTGCAGTAGTATACCTTGAATACTGTCATTAACCACCCTGCCAATCTTTGTATCACTTGCAAACTTAAGACATTAAGCCTGATATACCTTCATTAATAAATACAGAAAATAATGGGCCCAAAACCTAAACTTGTGGGTCTCCACTAATAACACCGATCCACAAAGAAATGTGTCCATTGATAATCAGTCTTCTTCTGCTCAACATTCCCTTTATCATAGCAGTAACTTTTCCTTAATGGCACACTGCTCCAGTTTGTACCAGCAGAATTTTATATACAACAGTGTCAAAAGCCTCCCTGAAATCCAAGCATGTGATATCAAAATTATATTTTGCATTCAGTTCCTTCGTTACTGCAGCACAGTATCCAACCAGACTGGTCGGACAACACCATCAATTAACAAATCCATACTTTGACTGCAGTATAATTGCATTCCTGTCTAGGAATGCGATTACTTCTATAACCGGTGACTCCATTATTTTCTCTGGAACAGATGCTAACCTAACTGGTCTGTAATTATTCATGTCACCTTCTGATCTCCTTTGTGATCTGGAGTACATCTCCATTCCATAGGAACACCCCATGAATACAAGGATGCTCTCATAATTATGGCAAAGGGTTTGCTTACGTCCTTTGCAGCCTCTCTTAATATAATTGGACAGATCCCATCCACCCAAAGTGCCTTTGTTTTTGTTTTTTTTTTAATTTTTAGTTTCAACAATTTCTTTTCCACTTCCCTTTAAGTTATCACAAACTCATTTAGCTCGCTGTTAGGGTTTGATAAACTTCTGGCATCCCCTTCCCTAAAGAATTCCTCATGTGAATGTAGATGCAAAATACCTATTCAGTTTGTCAGCAAACTGAGCAGGGTCACCAACAGTTAAACCACTGACACCAAGTGGGCCCAATGTGATTCAACCCCTTCCCTAAAGAATTCCTCATGTGAATGTAGATGCAAAATACCTATTCAGTTTGTCAGCAAACTGAGCAGGGTCACCAATAGTTAAACCACTGACACCAAGTGGGCCCAATGTGATTCAACCCCTTCCTTCTACTATATAAACATATTACCATAAGCATAGAAGTCTTTGCTGCCAGGGCAACGTTAATGCTATGGCCAAACCAGTCATGGCCAGAGGCCTCACTCAAAGAGGGGCCTCATTTTCAGTGTAAATATTTTCTAAGTAGTGATAAAAGTTTCTAATAATAATAACAGTTTTTACGGATGACAGAAAAATATGTATCAATGTATGATACATATTTTTGTACATATGATACATATTAATGTATGAATAAAACTCTCTAAACACAAGGTTTTTAAAAACCTATGTAGTATTTCTATTTACATGTATATATGTAATATACACTGAGTGATCACTGAATTATGACCACCCCTATGAAAACTGAATGTGACCCATTAATGTGAGGTACAAGAGTGTGGAGTTAGTTAGTCGACCTACGTAGCATAGATAAGGTGGTTCAGTAGATAGTAAAATTCCGAGCATCATGGATAAAAGGAAGGATTTATCGGACTTTGATAAAGTACAGATTGTGGGTGCTTGACAAGCTGATACCTCGATTTCCCGAATGGCTGAACTGGTGGGGTGTTCGAGAGCTGGAGTAGTTGAAGTGTACCAGGACTGGCGTCAAACAACGACCCGATGGCAACACTGCAAAGGTCAGCAAAAGGTCGATGTTAGAGGTGAGCGCCGGGTCCGACTACTCGAAGAGGCGCAGCACTGTTGAAGAGTTGACTACCCAATACAACATGGGCCAACCCGGAACAATATCTGGCATGACCATGCTTTGCACATATGGGCTATACCAGAAGGCGACACACCTATCGCATCCTCTCCTAACCAAGGTTTATCGACGTAAAAGACTCACCTGGTGCAAAGAGCATGCAAGTTGGATGTTAGAAGACTGGAAGAAGGTGTGCTGGTCAGATGAGTCACATTATTTACTCCACACCGTGGATGGTCATCTACAGATTTGGAGTCAAAAACTTGAGGCTCTTGATCCATCATGCATGGTATCAAAAGTGCAGGCCGGTGGAAGCAGTTGTATGGTGTGGGGCATGTTTCACTGGCAGGCACTTGTACCCCTGGTGCATATGGAAAAACGTACCAGTGGTCTCTGCTATCGTCAACAGCTTGCTGACTGTGTACACTCCGCTATGTTACACTTTTTCCTGAATGGCAAGTGTCTTTCAAGATGACAATGAACTGATCCATCGGGCACTTGTGCAGGAATGGTTTGAGGAACACAGTTCTGACTTCCAGTATATCGATTGGCCTCCAAACTCTTCCCTGATATCAAACTCATAGAGCACTTGTGGGACACTATGGAAAGGCATATCGGGCATCTGGATATACCAATCACCTCCATAGCTGACTGCATTACAAACAGCTTAGTTGGCCGTACCTCCAAAATGCTTCCGACATATTGTTGAATCAATGCAGTGTCGAATAGCTGCTGTACTGAGGGCAAAAGGAGGACCTACGAAGTATTAGGTAAGTGATCATAATTCGGTGATCACTCAGTGTATACAGTAAACCCCCGCGAATAGCGGGGGTTACTTCCTTAGAAATGTCGTGAATACCGAAAACGCGAATACTGAGTTATGGCTCCCATAGTAATAAAGGGGTTCTGTTCCAAAGTATGAAATATATAAGAAAAACTAGTCTAAAATTTTGTCTATGTATGTATTATATGTACCTTCATAATATAACCATTAGAAATGCAAGCATATGGCATCAAAATGGAAGGAAGGGGATGAATCAGATTGGTCCACTTGATATTGATGGGTCAACTGTTGATGATCCTGCTCAGGTAGCTAACAAACTAAATGAATATTTTGCATCGACATTCACACATGAGGAGTTATTCAGCAAGGGAAATGCCAGAGGTGTATTCAACTCTAGCAGTAAGCTACAGAATCTTGAAATAACTGGGAGTAAAGTGGAGGAGAAACTGTTGAAGATAAACACAAGAAAGGCACCCGGGGTGGATGGGATCTATCCAGTTATATTAAAGGAGGCAGCAAAGGAAGTAAGCAAACCCTTAGCCATAATTATGAGAGCTTCCTTGGACTCAGGGGAGGTACCCATAGACTGGAAATGTGCAAATGTGACCCCAATTCACAAAGGAGGATCAAAGGCTGACACAAGTAATTATAGACCTGTGAGCTTAACTTCTGTTCCAGGAAAATTAATGGAGGCACTGGTTAAAGAAGCACTGCAGGATCATTTAGACAAGACTTCAGTTATAGCTCAGACACAGCATGGTTTTGTTAAGGGGAAGTCTTGCCTGACCAACTTGATTGGATACTATGATGCAGTCACAAAAGAACTGGATGCAGGGAATAACTTTGATATTATATACTTGGATCTTAGAAAGGCTTTTGATACTGTTGCACATGGAAGACTGCTACACAAATTGGAGCAGTGTGACATTGGAGGCAAATTGCTGCTATGGATAAAGGGGTGGTTGAGGGGGAGAAGACAGAGAGTGGTAATCAATGGACACTGCTCATCGTGGACTAATGTTATTAGTGGAGTCCCTCAGGGCTCAGTGTTGGGTCCATTATTGTTTTCTGTATTTATAAATGATATTGATGATGGTATATCAAGCTTAATGTCCAAGTTTGCAGATGAATCAAAGGTTGTATCATCTGCAAAAAAAGGTTGTCAAGGACACTACTGACACTATGCTGCTGCAACAGGATCTGGAAAGGTTGAGCAGATGGGCTGAGAGGTGGCAAATGAAGTTTAACATTGACAAATGTAAAGTACTACACATGGGAAAAAGCAACCCCAGAGCAACGTATCAACTCTGTGGTACTACACTGACAGTGGTAGAGAATGAAAGGGACTTGGGGGCGATTGTGCAGGCAGATATGAAGTTCTCTGAGCAGTGCAGACGGGCTGCAAGAGTAGCTCATGGAGTATTGTCAATGATATACAGGAATTTTTCCAGCAGGGATAAGGAGGTGATTATTCCATTGTATAAGGCAATGGTCAGGCCACACCTAGAGTACTGTATACAGGTCTGGAGGCCTCATTTCAAGAAGGATGTAGAGCTGCTGGAACGAGTACAGAGAAGGGCAACAAAATTAGTGAATGGAACAAAAGGGTGCTCTTACGAAGAAAGGCTTAAGTTTTGCAAATTACAGTGTCTGGAGACTAGGCACCAGCGAGGTGATCTGATAGAGGTGTATAAAGCCTTGAATGGTTTAAGCATGCTCAATGCTGATGGGATTCTTCCTCTAGCTCAGAAAAATCACCTGAGAGGGCATAAATTCAAATTGAGGAAAGACAGATGTAGGATAGACGTGCGGAAATTTGCCTTTAGCCAGCGGGTGGTTGGTTGGTGGAACAGACTGCCATCCCTTGTGGTGGAGGTTGATAGCCTAAATAAGTTTAAGGCTCAGCTGGACAGGTATTTTGAACGAACAGAGGGGTGAAGTGGAAGTGGGTTTTTTTTTTTTTTTTTTTGGCTGATGCTGCATAAGCTTGCTTTCTTGCATCAAATGCCTCTACTAATGCTAATGCTAAAATGAAAATAAGAAACAATTTAATATTAAATGTAATATTTATTAGAAATTTCAAACAAATCTTTCAAACAAGCACCTTTGCTAGCTAAAAAACTTATCCAGCCAGTGCTATCACCAGTTTCGCTATAGTGTTGATAAAGGAGTTTTGATTTTTCACGAATGTTGAGTGAACTTAATGGAATTTTATTTTTAGTTCGATCTTCTTCTTCTTCTTCTTTAATGCTGCCGAATGGCGTTTGCGACTTCGTTTTGATATTGTTCTCTGTCTAGCGCTGCGTGTAGAATTTGTGCTGTTGTCATGTGAAGCCAGGTGT
Organism: Mastigoproctus giganteus; assembly: GCF_048544385.1. Taxonomy (NCBI): domain Eukaryota; kingdom Metazoa; phylum Arthropoda; class Arachnida; order Uropygi; family Thelyphonidae; genus Mastigoproctus; species Mastigoproctus giganteus. The sequence goes on along the minus strand of NC_143579.1, from coordinate 181,293,040 downwards.
TGATGTTATCTAGCCATGCCATTTTCGGTCTGCCTGGGCGTTTCTTGCCTTCGATCTTTCCCTCCAGGATGAGTGGTAGTAGGTGATATTTTTGTTGGTTCCTAGCAATGTGACCTAGGTATTTGCATTTCCTGCTGATGATGGTTTTGAGCAGGTCCCGTTCCGTGTGCATGTCCTGCAGGACCTGTGCGTTGGTTATCTTGGCTGTCCACGGAATTTTCAGCATTCTTCGGTAGAGCCACATTTCGAAGGCCTGGAGCTTTTTTGTAGTGGCTGATGTTAGAGTCCAGGTTTCTACACCGTAGAGCAGTATTGGCCAGATGTAGCATTTCAATGTGCGTAATTTGAGCACGATGTTCAAGCTTCTGTCGGTGAGGAGGGTTCTCCATTTGGTGAATGCCTGCCTGGCTTGTTCAATTCTGCTTTTGATTTCGGCCTCATGGTTCAGCTGGTCATCAATGAGCACTCCGAGATACTTGAAGCGGTGTATTTGCTCTAATTTTTCGTTGTTTAGTTTGATCGTGATTTTGCTTGCAGTCCTGCTGACCTTCATCACCTTTGTTTTCTTTTTGTTGATTCGTAGCCCCCATGCTTGGCTTTCTATGTCCACTTCGTTCAAGATGGTCTGTAAATCTTGTTCTGAATCCGCTATTAGTGCTGTGTCATCGGCATATCTTAAGTTATTGATGTAGTGTCCGTTAACTTTTATGCCGATGTTTTTGTCAGCCAGTGTTTGGTCGAAGATCATTTCCGAATAGATGTTAAAAAGAATGGGAGATAATGGACAGCCTTGCCGGACGCCTTTTTTTATTGGAATTGGGTCTGTCAGATCGTTGTCATAGCGAAGCCGGGCTGTTTGATTCCAGTAGAGAGTTGTAATAAAGTTGATATCATTGTTTTCAAGCCCAAGTTTTCTCAGTCGGTCAATTAGGCGGTCGTGGTCTACTGAATCGAAGGCTTTCTCGTAGTCAATAAAACATATATACACGTCTTTTTGATGTTCATAGCACCTTTGTAGCAATATTTGTAAACAGAAAATTGCTTCTCTGGTGCCTAGTCCCCTGCAGAATCCGAACTCTGTGTTTCCTAGTGCACTTTCGCACTTACATCTTATCCTTTGCTGAATCACCTTGAGGAAGACTTTTAGCACCTGGCTCATTAGACTGATCAGCCTGAAGTCTTCGCATTTCCGGCTGGTAGCCTTTTTTGGTAGGGCCACAAAGATGGATTGGAGCCATTCGGATGGAATGTCGTTGTTGTTGTAGATTTGATTGAACCATTTCGTTAGTTGTTGGATGTTGCTGTAGTCTTCGATCTTCTATCCACAGATTTAAAGCTTTTCCATTTTTTCTAATTTAACATCACGAGTTACTTAAGCAATTAGCACGTTTTCACGGACACTACGGCGGATTTCTTGATTGATCGTACCATTGACTCATTGATTTTACATTGTTTTGCCACTGAGGAGACACTTTCACCATTAGAAATTTTGTCTAATAACTCAATTTTATTCGCTAATGTCATCACCTTCTTTGATATTTTCACATTTCCCTCATTATTCGTAGCCATATTTTTGTACGGGTTAGAAAGAACTTGTCCACAATAAAGTCACTTTCTTCCGTTAACACACTCGAAAAAGTCTGTTTTACACACTGCAAAACGGTAGATTTATCACTTTTGTAAGCATATCAATTTATAAATTCATAAATTTATAAGCGTATAAATTAAAAGCAAACGACGAAACCTTCCACGACAAGCGCATAACACATACTGAACAAGGATTAGCAAGAAACATCCACGCTCGCGATTTTGTCACCCCTCTCCCCCCACCCACTGAGTGCTGTTTTGACCGGGAAAGATAATTTTAGCCACGCCCATGTTTTTTATGGCAGAAAATATTCACGGCGCTTTAAAATTCACATTTTTTTTTTAGGTTTCATTTTATATTAAATCAGCGATCGCGAATATGCGAAACCGCGAATACAGATACCGCGAATAGCGGGGGTTTACTGTATATCTTAACGGGGCCTCAAGTTTAAATATGCCAGGGGGCCTATTTCATCCTTGATTTCCCCCCCCCCCCCCCCATTTGCTGTCATTCTTTGCCAGAGGCATTTTGTATTCTGCCTTAGCTTGCATAATTGCCTTTGACTTAATTACAGACTAGTTTGTATTTACCATAAAATTCTTTATTAGCTGATAATTTACATGCATCCTACTCATTTTTTTTCTATGCCACAAGTCTCATCAGTTCATCTGACATCCATTTAGGTCTAAGCTTTGAACAGTATTTTTTAGTATTTTTCTTCAGTTCTTGGCACTAAATCCTTAGATTTCCTGGTGCGTCTTACAACACGAAGACATCCTCCACAGCAGAAATCTGGTGTGGAGGATGTCTTTGTGTTGTAAAGTCAAAGGCTGAAGCAGTGACCTCAGTGCCTGATGGGGTCAGTCTCTTTTAATCCTTCAAGGGCATCAACCCTATTCTGCAAACTCTCATACAATCCCATTCCCATCAGAAAGACAAGTTTGTCATTACCCTCCTCGTGCTCTCTGCAACAAACATACAGAGACATTCATGTGGTACCCTATGGCTATACCATATGCTGCTAGAGCAGGGGTTCTTAACCTTCTTAGTTCCAAGGACCCCTTTGCCAGTCAGGTGAATGCCACGGACCCCCTTCTCAGAATAATGTTTTTAAATGCATAAAATAAAATTACAAAAAAAACCAGTTTAATGAAATAGTTACCAAAATTTAAAAAAAAAACATTATACAGTAATCCCCCGCTATTCACGGGGGTTACGTTCCTGAGAAATGCTGCGAATACTGAGTTATGGCTCCCACAGTAATAAAGGGGTTCCGTTCCAAAGTATGAAATATATAAGAAAAACTAGTCTAAAATTTTGTCTACGTATGTATTATACGTACCTTCATAATATGACTATGTACATAGACAGTACATAGTGAAATGCAAGCATATGGCATCGAAATGAAAATAAGAAACAATTTAATATTAAATGTAATATTTATTAAAAATTTCAAACCAGCGCCTTTGCTAGCTAAAAAAACTTATCCCGCCAGTGCTATCACCAGTTTCACTAAAGTGTTGATAAAGGAGTTTTGCCTTTTCACGAATGATGAGTGAACTTAACGGAATTTTATTTTGAGTTCGGTCTTCTATCCACAGATTTAAAGCCTTTTCCGTTTTTTCTAATTTAACATCACGAGTTACAGAGCAAATTTTTGAAGCAATTAGCGCATTTTCACGGACACTATGCCGGATTTTTTCTTCCGATTTTTTGATTGATCGTACCGTTGCCTCATTGATTTTACATTGTTTTGCCACTGAGGAAACACTTTCACCATTAGAAATTTTGTCTAATAACTCAATTTTATTCGCTAATGTCATCACCTTCTTTGATCTTTTAACATTTCCCTTGTTATTCGTAGCCATATTTTTGTACGGGTTAGAAAGAACTTATCCACAAAAAAGTCACTTTCTTCCGTTAACACACTCGAAAAAGTCTGTTTTACACTGCAAAACGGTAGATTTATCACTTTTGTAAGCATATCAATTTATAAATTGATAAATTTATAAGCATATAAATTAAAAGCAAACGACGAAACCTTCCATGACAAGCGTATAACGCACACTGAACAAGGATTAGCGAGAAACATCCACGCCGGGATTTTGTCACCCCTCTCCCCCCACCCACTGAGCGCTGTTTTGACCAGGAAAGATAATTTTAGCCACGCCCATTTTTTTTATGGCGGAAAATGTTCACGTCGCTTTAAAATTCACATTTTTTTTTTTTAGGTTTCATTTTATATTAAATCAGCGACCGTGAATACGCGAAACCGCGAATAGCGGGGGTTTACTGTATATGTGTTTCTTTCTTAACACATTGAATAATAATACAATACATTTAAAATATAGGAAAGTTGAAGTTAAATTTTATTTTTTAAGGACATATCAGTGTGAAGACTGTTGTTGTTTATCTTGAATAAGAACATTAAACTGTGGTGTGGTGTGGTATTTGACAAGGCAACACGCATGTCACGTTGGACATCTAATCGATTTTGATTTTTTGTTTTCATTGTTACAAGTGCTGAAAATCCCAATTTGCACAGATATATTGTTGCAAATGGTATCAAAGCTTCCATAGCTCGCTTTATAAGATGAGGATAGGCTTCTCTCAGGGAACACCAAAATTCTCCAAGGCTTTTTGAGGTAAACTCCAATCGTAGTAAGTTTTTTGACCTAAGATCAATGAGTTCATCTTTGGTTAAGTCAACATCTTCGATACGGTTTATATCAGAAAGAAAAGGATTTCGGATCCATGGTTCAATTTTCATGCCATCAAGATAGAAATAACTTTTAAAAGAGTTCTGTAATGTTTCCAAGTGTTCACAGATATCTCTTTTCAAAAAAATTGAGAGAGAAGTTTGCATTTCAACTACATCTTGGTAAAGCACTTCCTGCAACAGTGGAAAGTTTGCAAGAATGTCGGTCTCTACTCTCTTCTTCCATATTGGTAACTTAGCCAAGAAAGCTTGTAATATTTCAGTTGCATCCATAATGGTGACTTCATGACCTTAAATGGAAAGATATCTCATTAATATGGTGAAAAATATTTGCCAGGTAAGCCAACCCAATGGATAAAATACTTCCTTTCAAAATGTTCTAAGAGTGGGTTTTCTTTTTCTTCCAGAAAAAGTGAAACTTCTGCCCTTAGTTCGAACAAGCCCTTTAAGACTTGTCCTCTTGAAAGCCAGCACACTTCTGTGTGGCAGAGAAGCACTTCATATTCTGCTCCCATTTCTTGACAAAATCTTTTAAAAATACGATGATTCAGAGAACTTCTTTTGATAAAGTTGATAACTTTTATGGCTGTTGACAATACTTCTTTCAGGGTTGTTGGAAGAGTCTTTGTTGCCAGTGCATGTCTATGTAAAAAGCAATGAGTGACGACGACTTTAGGACCTTTTTTCACTAAAGTAGCAAAACCAGATGTATTACCAAGCATCACAGGAGCTCCATCAGTGCAAAGAGAATGAAGTTTTCCTTTCCATTCAAAGTTTCGTTTGTAAAAAAAAACTTTTTACCATTTCGAAAACGTCGACGGCCTTTGTAGTTTACGAAAGAGACTCACAAAATAAGAATTCTTCTTTGATGTCGTCAGCATGCATATAGCGAACAAAAATAAGGAGCTGGCTACATTGAGAAATGTCTGTAGTTTCATCCAATTGCATACTGAAGGGGAATGGCGAGGCTGCCATTTCCTCGATGACCTGCTTCAAAATATTAAAAGACAAACTATTCTAGAATGTATTACATCATTTGACAAGGGAACAGCTTCCAGTTTTTTTTTTCTGTTCCAGTCCACAGACAAGTTTGACGATTTCCAGTGCACATGGCTTTACTAAAGTCTCTCCAATAGTGTGGGGCTTCTTTTGCTTGGCAATTCGGTAAGCAACTTTATAGGATGCTTCACGAAAACCTTTTCTTGAATGGCAAATTCGAGTTTTAGAAGTGTCCCTGCTTTTTCGAATTGATATTTTTTCACACGAAAAAAACCAGCATGGACAGACTTGAGATGGTCTTTCAGTTTTGATGCCTTCATACTTCCGTTCGCAAGAATTTTTCAGCACAAAAAACACTGTGGTATTTGAGTCCCATCAAGTTCATTAATGCAAGTGAAACCAAATAATACATAGTTTTCATCATACTTCCTTTTCTTCGACATTTCAACTTAAATTTGGTCTGTAACAAATGTTAAATAATTAATGTAAAAATAATTAATGCAATATTAGCAACTAAGAAAGACATATACGAAGACTGTATGCATCGACAGACACACGGTGGGTGTGCATACACGCCTGTAGCACTGCAGGGGCCGCCACCGTTGGACTGGTATACACGCACATAGCAGCGAAAAGGTTAAATTACACACTTCAGCTGTTATCTAAACCATAGGACGTGTCTGAACATACCTGGTTTACACTCATAGCCAGCGTGTCTATTCGTGTTAAAAGTGGCCTACTAGGCACTTATTTGCTGGATAGTTTGCCAACTACGTCGCACGATAGTCTGTCCACGGCAGGACTGCAATCAAGTGCGATCTAGCGGCAGGTCTAATAACTGCCGTAATTTCAAAGTAACGATGAGGGCAAGCGATTTTTCGAGATATGCAATAACTATAATATGATATCAAAATATCTGTTATTTCTATTGGTGACTACAGATACAGCTAATATAATTGTAATTTATTACATACATTCATAAGTGAAGGAAATTAATGAGTTGTTTTTTTCCCATCCAAGCTCATGGACCCCCTGAAATCCTTCCACGGACCCCTTGGGGATCCACGGACCCCTGGTTAAGAAACCCTGTGCTAGAGGGTGCTACGCAAAAAAAGCACAAGTAACACACAACACAATTCTGATTTGTAGAACTGCCTTTGGAAGTTCTCCCCCAGAATCAATGCATTCCTGCTACTTTGAGCCCTTTGCTTTGCTGCTCAAATAAAAAAAAATAAAACAATTTTTTTTTTTTTTTTTTTTTTTTTTTGCAAATAAAGGATTCATGTTTTTGATTTCTACCTATTTGACACACCAAACTGACTGACTGACTGGAAGTACTTATCTACTGGATATTCTTGTTGAATGTATTTCCATTCCTTGATCAAAAGTTTGCATTGTATATTTAAAACTAATAATTTGTATCACTTATGTATAATAGTGTCATTATTTCTGATATTACAATTGTTGGCATCTAATTTTTCCCATAATACAGGTAAAAAGTATTTTTCATCAGAAAAAAAGACTGTGGACTACAGATCTATGGATGCCGATTCCAAATCTGTTTTCAGTTTTCCTCAAATATGTCAAATTTTGTGATTAGACCATTACATGAACAGACTGAAACTGATTATAACACCTGAATACCTATTCAGCCAACCTACATGAATACAGTTATTTTTTTATAATCACTGTTTATATTTATGTAGCTGTTTCAATATATTAATTATATGATTATAAATTGTTTTAGATAAGATTTGGTGAATTACTAAAACACATTCATCACAAACAGTGAAAGTGTAAAAATCACACCAACAAATTCTGCTACATGTGTAGCTCTTTGTTAACTAAAGCAGTGGCATACAATAAATGGATATTCCAGAAGACCAGTAATATTTTGACTGTCCTCTATATCAGTGTTTCTCCACCTTTAGTAGACCATGGAGCACCACAAACTATTCCCTAATTTAGGCAGGGCAAAAAAACAAATATGTATATATTTTTTGGCACTTTACTATATGGAAATACAGTAAACCCTTGCTAATCCGGTTACAGTTAATCTGGATCGAAATATGAATTCTGTTCACAGTTAAGTACTTTGAAAGAAAGACACACGGGATTTAGAAAAGCAGATGAGTAACTCTCACCGTGCACTGATTCACTGTGCAGAGAGAGAAAGAACATACAGTACACTGTCTTGCATGTTGTTCAATATCATTGTTGACTCAGAGTCGGACAGATGCTGTTGCTTATATTGCTTTATTTGCCTACTTCTTTATACGTATATACATCGATGAGCCAAAACATTATGACCACCTACGTAATACGATGTTGGTCCTCCAAGTGCAGCCAAAACAGCTCATACCCGGCAAGGTATGGATGCTACAAGATTTTTAAGTGTGTCTTGTGGCATCAGGTACCAACACGTAACCAGCAGATCCTTTAACTCTTGTAAGGTCTGTGGTTCAGAGCAACTCCACAGATCAAAGTTGCTGTTCCAACACAAACTGTGTTGGAACAGCACATATGCCTGATGGGATTGATTTCTGGGGAATTTGGAGGGGCCAGGGCGATACTTGGAAGTCTTTCTCATATTCCACAAACCAGTCTAGAACAATCCAGGCAGTGTAGCATGGTGCATTATCCTGCTAAAAGACGGCACCGCCAGAGGGGAAGACTGTTATGAAAGGGTGTACCTGGTCAGCAATGATGTTTAGGTAGGTGGTAGACATAAGAGTGCCTGGCACATGGATGACTGGACCCAGGGTATCCCAGCAGAACATAGCCCAAAGCATGACACTGCTGCCACCGGCTTATTTTCGTCCCACACTGCATCCAGGCACCATTACTTCCCCAGGTAAATAACACACACGTACCCTGGCCATCCACATGGTGCAACAGGAAATGTGTTTCATCGGACCAGACGACCTTCTTCCAATCACTCGAGGTCCAGTTTCGATGCTTGCATACCCATTGAAGGCACTGTCACCAGTGAACCATAGTTAGCATGGGCACTCGGAGCAGCCTGCGGCTACGAAGCCCCATTTTCAGCAGAGGTCGATGAACTGAATGTTGTGACACATTACTCCCATCACCAGCATTCCAATTACTGGCAAGTCACACCACAGTTGCCCTTCTGTTGCCACGTACCATCCGAGAGAGCCTTCGCTCACCTCGAGCATCGATGAGACGTGGCCGTTAAACACCTGGCTGCCGGTTCGTGGGTTTTCCATGCTTGGACCACTTTCACTAGGTACTAACCATGGCTGACCATGAGCACCCCACCAGCCGTGCCATTTCAGATATGCTCTGACCCAGTCATCTGGCCATTAATCTCCAAAAGAGATATATCATTTTGCCTAGAAATCAGAGTGTCACTAAAGATAAGCATAGGAGAAGAAGAATCCTTTTTGCGAGATATAAGACAAGACTGAGTTTTAGAAGGGTTAAAATCAACTAAGTTGTCTTTGCCCCACTGGAGAATTACCTGAAGATCGGCATTTAAGGAATTGGTAGCAGATTTTCGAGAAGTTGAAGTTGATTAAACAGGGCAAGGTTAGGGCAAAATAGAAAGTGGAATGCAATGTGCTATCATCTGCAAAACTATGGATAGGATTTCCAGTCAATGGAAGAAGGTCATTAATATACAAGAAGAAAAGAGTGGGGGAAAGAACTGAACCTTGGGGAACACCAGCATTAGTGGAGAAGTTAGAAGACAGAGAGCCATCTACCACCACCCTCAGTGAGTGATCAGAGAGAAAACTGGATAACCAATTACTAAAAACAGTTGGCAAACCATAGATGGAAGCATGTTCAGAAGAACCTTTATGCCAAACACGATCGAAAGCCTTTGAGATGTCAAGAGAAACTACTTATGTTTCACCGAACCTTTCCATTGAATTAGTCCACAAATGGGTAACATAAGCCAGAACATCACCAGTGGATCGGCACTGATGGAATCCATAGCGATTGTTGATCAGATGGAAGGTTTCTAGGTAGTTTAAGAGTTGGCAGTTAATTGATTTCTCCATTACTTTAGAAAGAGTAGAGAAGTAATTGCAATGGGATGATAATTGGATGGGAGGGATTTGTCACCCTTTTTAAGAACTGGCTGGATATGAGCAAATTTCCAAGCAGAAGGAAAAACGCCTTTGGAATAAGAAAGTGAAAAAAAGGCGGCAAAGAATAGGAGTAAGTTCAGGAGCACAGGTTTTGAGAACAAGTGGAGAAATACATCGGGATCTGGAGCTTTCTTAGCAGCAAGATTCGTCAAAATCCTTCTGACATCCTTTTGACAGAAGACAACAAGAGGCATTGAATGGAGCGTGTTGGGAATGGTAGGAGGTGTTTTACCAAGATCATTAATATATGAGTTGGAAGAAAAATGGGATGCTAGCAGGTCAGCTTTATCCTTGGCTGAAGTGAAAACAGAACCATCTGGTTTGAACAGAGGTGGGAGCAGAGATGGGCAAAAGTTGCGGCCAATAGCTTTGGCAAGGGACCAGAATGCTCGGCTACCATTAGGGCAAGAAGCAAGTTTTCTATTCTTAGCCTGTTCAAACTCTAGTTTGGACTGATTAATAACTGCTTTACAATTGTTGCGAGCTTTGGTGTAGGCAGAAAATGAAACTGAAGAATTAGAAACAAGCCAATTACGATATGCAACATTCTCTCTTGAACAGCCTTAGCACATTTAGTGGAAAACCAAGGTTTAGATACAGAACGAGATTTTAAAGTGGAGTGTGGGATAAAGGATTCCATTCCTGCAAGAATAATTTCACTGACACAATCTGAGCAAACGTTGACGTTAGAAGTTTTGAAACAGTAATCTGACCAAGGAAAAGAAGAAAAGAATCTCACAGATCATCCCATTTTGCATTCTTGCAATGCCAAACAACACGAGGTTGGGAATAGCCATGAGATAAAGGCTCCATTAGAGAAGAGACAATCACCAAGTTGTGATCTGAAGTGCCTAAAGGCCCTCTCACTTTGAGCATGTACTTAGAAGGGTTGTTTGTGTGAAAAAGATCAAGCATGTTGGCTATATGATTAGGATTGTCCCGTATTCTTGTAGGTAAATGAACAATCTGTGCAAGGTCATTAGTAATTGCAAAAGCCTCAGCATCTCGACCACCTGGGTCGGTGTGACTAGAAAAGGGAAACCAGCTGGAGTTGTGAACATTAAAATCACCAAGGAAAATTACCCCGCTGTTAGGAAAGTTGGACTGGAGAAGTCAAGTTGCAAAGAGAGGAAGTCAAAGAGCTCCAAGTGATTAGTGGAGTTGGGAGAATGCTAGAGACAACAGATGAATTTTAAATAATGAGGTAGAGAGATTTTAAGCCAGAGAAGATCAAAGAGAGGAGATTCCAAATTGCCAAGTCTCTGACATGGAATATCAGAATGGACATATGCACAAGTACCACCTTTGAGGCGAAAGGAATCATGCAGCGTATAATTTGGGCATCTGAGATGAGCAGTAGTTGAATAACTGAGATTCTGATATTCTCTGGGATTCTGTCGATAACTGAGATTCTGTCAGAAAAAGTACATGGGCATTTGGCAGACTGCAAGTGGAAATGGACATTGTTAATATTAGAATTGAGACCACGTATATTTGTGAAATGAATGAGGAAGTGCTTATGAGGTTTAGATCTTTTCGCAGATAAGCTTGCTCTATTAGTTTGACAATTCATGGTGTATTCAATAGTAAGAAAAAGTGGGCGGGAAATGCTGTATGAAGTAATGAAATTTTTGGATATGGCGTACACGTGGTAAGAATATACCCAGATCCTTGACATAACGTGGCCTTGACAATGCTCCCCACATACACACTACTCGGACTTCCTCCAGTCACTATCTGGCAGAGTAGAGGTAGCAAGATTATACACTAGCTGATCCGGAAGCTAGTCAGCCGGTCTGCGAACACTGTTTCAGAGCTGTACCCTCGAAATGTAAGGAATATTGGATCTCGCCACGCTGTTCATCATAACCTCAAAAGTCATCAATCATACTGCATGGTGAAGAGAAGGGTTGACTTAGCTCTAGACACTAAACATGAGTTCCCCCACTTCAAGCCTCCAATAAGCAAAGTGGTGGTACTGCACTGGTTGATGAGAGTCATCTACCACCGGTTAATACCACCCTTGATGAGTCATCTACCACCTAGTAGTTTAAAGATTAGTATATGTGCAAGGAAATGGCCACCTCCTTGTACTTTCTCTGATATAACCTGTGTAGCTTCCTTAGGTTGAGAAATGTTCACACTGCATTCCATGTTTCTGCAACCTTCCTATAAGTCCTTAGGCTCTTTAGAAACCATTGCATCATCCACAAGTTAACTTTTTTTTTTTGCCCTGCTTCTTTATTAGATTTAGCAAACTCTGTAAGTGTTTATGTTCATATTAATTACTGGCTATTTTTTTTTCTTGCCACATAAGTTTCACTATAATGTGTTTTAGTCCTTTAAATATAATTTCTGTTCACTGATGAATCACTAACTACATGAATGCCACAATCATAATCCCATAATCGATTGCCAACGTCTAAATGTTATTTTTTATTATTACGGAACTCCAATGCAACCACTATACATTTTTTTTGGAAAAAATCAAGTGTTATTAAAAAAGATATACTATTACCTTATTATTTGTCCCCTTATTCCTTTAAATTATTTCTCTGAACATTTAAAACTGACTCACCAGCATCTGCAAAACTCTTTCCAGCTCTTTTCTATTCAGGTGCACTCCAACAGAGCAAAAATCCCTTCTAACAAGTGCAGTCCATACAGAGCCGAAACTATGGTGGGGCAAGAGGGACTCCAGCCCCAAGCACAGCATTTTAAGGGTGCACTCAACAGGTTATGTATTTTAATATTGCTTTATTTTTAATTTAAATACAGTCGGACACTGCTTAACGAACTGCTTTACGGTGAATTTTTTTGAATTCCTTTAGGTAATTACATTTAAAATAGTTTCCATAAGAAAGAAGAAAATTTCCATATAATGAACTGATTACGAGAAACATTACTTTATAAGCATTGTTCCCACCACTTGCCTTTAGGCAATTAGAAAGCATGAATTAAGGGTTAAAGGGATTACCGTTCTGCAATATAAGTGGTGCCTATAAAACTATGCAACCACATATTCCACATACTGAGAAGTTGCACTAGTCAACAGCTTTCTACAGCCAGTCACAAGATTAAGGCATACTCCTGACATGGATAATAGCTAGCCTCTGGTCAACCTGTATTCTTTGTTTATAATAAAAATTTTATTAAAGGAAATAAATACTGCATTAACTTTGTACGTGTTATGTAATCCTTATGCTTTGTCCTTCAGTGCTATCTAATCCTCCAGTGTTAGCTAGTTGGCGGGTATTTTGCTTGAATTGCAAAAGTGAGTGTAGTTGCAGGTTAAATGAAACTAGAGTGTCAATTCAAATTTTGTTGTTCAGTTGTTTCGTCTTCACATTAAAAAACTAAGTCTTAATAAATTGTTATAAACAAATGTTTGTTTTATGTACTTAATTTCCTTTAGTTGAAAAATAAAATATAAGTAACCATATATTTTATTTTTATAGGTTATAAAATTATAGGTAATTATTAGTTATTTAAAATATGTTTTAGAATTGGAGTTTTGTCTCATTTCCAAAATGAGATTTAGACACAGTAATCAAATTGGGAGGGTTCAGTTCCTCTTGTTAATTTTTTGAGCAGAACATTTTCCTTGTTAAAATACTTTTTTATACTACAAAAATGCAGATTGTGGGAAAACTCCTATTTAAAATAATGTTTTATCAACTTTGTCTTTTACTAATCGTACATGGCAGTCACATAGCTCCAGAATGAACAAACTATGATGAGTGTGCAGAATATACGGTTTTTGCGTAGACAAAAAAAAAAAAGACGATTATCTCATTTTTTTTTTATTATTTTTTTATTTTTACCTGTAAATTGTAATTATTTTCTAAAATACTACAAAAACTGTACGTGCAATAAAATTGTGTATGTAAATATCTGTGTATAAATATGTAATAAAATACTAACTCTTTAAAAGAAATTTAGCATTCCCTTTTTAAATTTTTCCTTTCGACAACTAAGTATATTGTGTAAAATAGTAAATGGTAGTTACTAAAATATTGCTGTGTTTATATACTAAAATTTCTTTCAATTTGTGCATATGCCTCAATGAAACAATTTTTTAAAATGCTGTTCTAGAATTCGAGTCTACAATAAACGTTATTTCCTTAGCTGTGCTCCAAATTTAATTAAAATAAAGTCTTTAAAAATTTTAAATTTATAAATTATCGGTAAGAATAAGATGTCCAAATGACCAAGAGGAGCAGAATTAACTCTTGTGCATACCTCAAGAGTATTTGTTTGTTACTGTAACAGAACTAGTAGCAAGATGTCCTAAGGGCAAAATCATTTCAAATGACCACGTAGTAAATGCCAGGAAAGCAAGCTTAAATAACTTTTAAGGGGTGTGTCAGGGTAGTTAACTATACAAGAACACCAAGTCTGAATTGTTTATACAGTAATGTCATAAGTGCCATCAATAAAATGAGTGAATTTGAACTACTGGTTAGGACAAGTAACGCTGACATAGAGCTTACAGAAATGTGGTGCCACCCAGAGATAAGGGATGATGAGTTTCAGTACGGTATGTATAATGTATTTAGGAAGGACATGGAAGATAGAATGGGTGGAGGGTGGGTTCATGCTTCTTATCAAAAGTAGCCCGAGCACAATAAAAGCTTTCCCTGATGCAGACATTTCACATGCTAGTATAGAATCTGTATGGTGTGAAATAGTTGGAAGCAGAGGAATAATGAGAGTGGGAGTAATCTACAGGCAGGTACCCTAGTAAGATTATGATGAGAATCTCTACATGCAAATGGAATGGGCAAGTAAGCATGAATGTCTTATTATGGGTGATTTCAATTTGCCTCTAACTGATTGGAGCAAATGGGAAGGAAACTCCACATGGGGGACAAAATTTTTAAATCAACTAGATGATTGTTATTTGTATCAACATGTCACGTAAAGTACTATGGAAAAGAATACTCTAGACCGCATCATCACCCATGAACCAGATGGCATAACAAGGCTGACAGTACAGGAACCAGTTGCAGGAAGTGATCACGGAGTTCTATGGTAGACGATGAAGAGAGAGAGGTAGCAGTAGTTAAAGGCAAAGGAATGGGTTATAATTTCAGGAAAGGAAATTACGATGCCTTAAGGTGCTACGTGCCTCGATTAACTGGGTAGATATCTCACAGAGAGTGAATACAATTGAATTATGGTATACTTTTGAAACATTAGTCACAGAAGCCTTCAATGCATATATACCATTAAAAAATACTCCATGAGGAGGACTCCAAGTTGGATGAAGTTATCAGATTACTTGGATAGAAAAAGAATGCATGGAAAAGTTACAGAGCAATAAAAAGTACTGAAACCTATAACAGCTACAAATTGATCTGTAATAATGACACTGAGAAGGCTGGCAAAGGCAGATTATGAGAAATCACTGGCAAATGGGGGGGGGGAGATAAGGAATTCTTCACATATATATAAAAGCAAAGAGAAGGACAAACCAGATCGGACCCTTATGTAATGGACATGGGTTAGTATTAGATACTCCAGCTGAAGTTCCAGGTGAACACAACAGTTACTTTGCATCGATATTTAGAAGAAAAACCCCTTCACATCAATGAGAAATTCTGGGAATGAAGTTGAAAAAAATGTAATGTTGAAATTTCACAAGTTGATTTAATGAAAAAACTTGAGCCTACAAGCCAGTAAGGCTCCTGGAGTTGATAGCATTTACCCTATAATCTTAAGGGAGGTGGCAAGTGAGTGCATTGACCCATTGAGGCAAAGTATGAGAGCATCACTGAACTCAGGAGTCATTCCATTGGATTGGGAAAATACCAATGTATCTCCAATACATAAGAGCAGTTCTAAGAGTGAATTGAGAAATTACCGGCCAGTTAGTCAACTTCAGTAGTAGGGAAGATCAAGGGTGGAATTCAGGATCACTTAGAAATTAATTATATAATATCGCTGTATATACACCATAGTTTACCCATAAATTTAAACAACGTATGTAGTGTAAAAGGTATTTTAATTGTATCTCATATTGTGGGTGCCTTTGCAACAAGATAGCTGTATTGCACTACTTCAAATAAATAACGCTTCTCTAGTAGAGAAGACTACTGTTATTTATTTTCAGTGGATACCACCACACAGATGATCGTTTCAAAGTTAGTTGGCTTCATCATCAGTGAGTGGGCAGGTACCTAGTAAGGCAACATGCCATCACAGTTGCGAAGTTATTCCCACAATATGAGAGATGCCAAATGGTGTATAAATACCAATGTATTAGAAGATGAAATGCACAAGGCATAATTTCTTATGGGTTTAGGTAATTAACTGTATAATATTGGTGTAGATACACAATAATTTACCCATAGTGATCGTCTGGGTGGTGGTATCCACTGAAAATAAATAACACTAGTCTTCTCTACTAGAAGTGTTATTTATTTGAAGTAGTGCAATACCAGCTATCTCGTTGTGACGGCGCCCACAATAACACACTTACATATCTGGTACATTACAAAAACTCTCTCCATCTCAAATAGTAATTGCAACAGATCTGAACTCCAAATCTCCACTATGGAACACCAAAACCGGTGATTCCCGTAGGTGTAAACTGGAACAATTTATCCTTTCTCAAAACCTGCACATCCTAAATCAACCCAACCGAGCATCTTCTTTACCGTTCTAGGCAAGTCAAACATTGACCTGGCAATCTGTACACCAAAATTAACCAACAAGATTTTAGACTGGGCTGTTCACAACAATAACATGTGTAGTGACCACAGGACCATCTCTTTCAAAGTTTCTGCCAACCAGCCTGCCAGGATTCCACCTCTTCAAGAATTAAGATTCTCTATTAAACACAAAATTGAAATCCTTCAAAAACTCTATAAAACAAGATTTCTATGAAGACATGACTGACTCCTTAAATCAACTAAATACAAAAGAGTATGCATTTTATGTACAAACAGCATTACTATGGGCCACAGCCAACTCAGCCAAATGCAAAACACCTAGGACTACATCCATCCCCTGGTGGAATTCTCACCTGACAGAGCTAAGGAAAAGTACATCAAGCTAGAAAACTCTACCAACGCAGGCGTTCCTGGCCTCAAGATGAAGTTGATAGATATAGGAACGACTACTATACCTTGAAACATCGATACAATGCGGAAATCGCCCAGCAAAAAAGGCACTACTTGGCAGACTTTTTCTCCTCCGCTGGTAATTCAGATCCCTGGGGCCTTCTCTACAAAATTAGTAAAGACAAACTGCCCACCAATGAAATCTACAACTCCATTGAGGACAACAACACTGAAATGACAGACTTTAAGAACACAGTCAATACAATCCTGGAGAAACTGTTTCCTGAAGATGATACTACGCTGACTTACCACTGCAGTCTTCCCTGAGGATTCTTAATCTCGAATATATTTCTACCAGGGATATGGAATCGTTCAACCTCACAGAACTACAGACAGCATTAGAGAAACTCAAAGCCAGCAAACGCCCAGGTGCAGACCTGCTGGAAAAGATTATCATAAAAAAATTTGGAGAAATATATCCCAACGTACTGCTCAACTTATTCAATAAATGTCTAATCAATGGCAGATTCCCCTGCCTATGGAAAAGCCCTTGTAAAACTAATAAAGAAGCCTAACAAACCACAATCAGATCCAAAAGCTTTCTGACCCATATCCCTTCTTCCCAACTTAGGAAAACTTTTTGAAAGATTGTTAGAATTCAGAATTACAGACCTCTTCCAAAATCAGAACCTACTCTCATCGCAGTATTTTGGTTTCGTCAAGGGCAAGACATGTGGGGATGCTTCTTACACTCAGAAATCATGTCCAAGACTCTAGAGCTAAATATGAACTGGCTATTTTTATAGACTTTGAGGGTGCTTTTGACTCCCTCTGGTGGGAGATCATCCTTGATAGTTTCTGCTCTGCCAACTGCTCATCCCAGTTATACCAAGTAGTTTATGCTATTTCAGACAATAGATATATACAGGTCCAAAAAAAGAACCACAGCATCACCCGATCCATTTCAAAAGGGTGCCCCCAAGACTCTGTACTGGGAAACCTCTTCTGGAAAACACACAACTCCTAGGTGTCCAAAAAAATTTGATTATATACCTATCCTATAGCATATGATTTGGTCCTAATATTTCTGTAGCTGTGGCAAACGGATAAGTTTCCCTTGAAATTTTATTGTATTTTTGATTAGTTAAGGTATTAATTTGTACTATTAATACAAATGGATTAAATAGGCTTAGTAGCATCTGTTAGGTTATTTTTTAAATTTAGCTAGTGATTTTGTAAGTTACAACTAGCTACTCATAAGGCTACCGTGCCGATCTTTTGGCAGGAATATCGTAGCGTAACTAGTAGCTCACAAGAATAGCAGGGTTTAAATTGTAATAAATAAGTATTTTGAAAGCTTTAATCACCTTTTGGGCACATATCTTTTCTATTTTATCTTATTTTCATTAGTTAAGATATTAATTTGTTTTACAAACAAATTAAATAGGCTTAGTAGCATTCATTAGCATATTTTTTAAATTTAGCTAGTGACTTGTAAGTCAAAAATCGCTACTCGTACCGGTATCGTATTGTGTTTTGGCTGGAATATTGTAGCACACAAGAATAGTAGAGTTTTAATTGTAATAAGCTAAATGTAAAAATGCTGTAAATCTAAAAATAATGTAATGTAAAAATGCTATTGAGGCAGTGTTAGGTGGGTCAGAAAACTGCTAGCTTGGGGGAAGGGGTACAAGGACTAATAGATTAACAGTAGCCACTGGCAGAGGTGAAAGTGATTCTTGCACTGCTTCTATTGGAATGAACAGCAGCCTGGAAAACAAGATGCAGGGTATTTCAGAGACTGCTGGGAATCATTGGGGTACAAATAAACACATGGGTTGTTTTAGGGTAGCTAAGAATAGGAACAGGTGCATGTATACTTGCATGTATACCAATGCTAGCAGTTTGGTAAATAAATTTGATGAATTTGAAGTATTGCTCAAAACATCAAAGGCAGATATTGTTGGGATATCAGACATGTGGCACACAGATATAAAGAATGCAGAACTGGAATTTGGAGGGTACAATGTGTACAGAAAGGATAGACAGGATAGGAAGGCAGGAGGGGTTATGCTATTAGTTAAGAAACAAAATCCAAGGAAGTGAAGCCAGTCAACATCGCTGGACAGTGCAGTGTCGAGTCAGTTTGGTGTGACATAAGCATTGGGAGATCAAAATTGAGAGTAGGAGTGTGCTATAGGCCTAATGACTCTGATGAGTATAATAAGAAACTGTACAGGAAAATAGACTGGGCCAGTAAATCACAGTGTCTTATAATGGGGGATTTTAATTTCCCAGATATTAACTGGAATTTGTGGGTTGGTCACTCACACACTAGCAAGGCTTTTGTGAATTTATTAGATGATTGTTTTCTACATCAGCATGTTCGGGAGGCAACTAGAGGGAGTAATACTCTTGATATGATTATCAGTAGTGATTCCTTTATCTGCATTAAGAATCTGCAGATAAAGGAACCACTAAGTGGCAGTGATCACAGTGTGCTGAAGTGGGATTTATTCAAAGAGGTAACTACCAAGTGTTTTTACTTTTGTAAAGGCAACTACGATGGTCTGAGACAGTATTTAAATTCTATACAGTGGGACCAACTGATGATGTTACCAACAGCAAATTCAAAATGGGAAGTATTCAAAGAACTTAGCTTGGAAGCTACTAGGCTTTATATACCAACTAAGAAATATTGTTCAACGTTTAGGCCTAAATGGATGTCAGATGAACTAATGAGACATATGGTGGAGAAGAAAAATTCATGGGATACATATAAATTAATGGGTGACATGGAAGCCTGATAGATATAAGCTGGTCTGTAACCAAGTCACAAAGGAGATTAGGCAGGCAAAGGCAGATTATGAGAAATCCTTGGCAAAGGATGCAAAGAAAATCAGAAATGAGTTCTTTACCTATGTCAACTCTAGAAGGAAAGGGATGAATCAGATTGGTCCACTGGATATTGATGGTTCGATAGTTGAGGATCCTGCTCAGGTGGCTAACAAACTAAACGAGTATTTTGCATCTACATTCACACATGAGGAGTTATTCAGGAAGGGAAATGCCAGAGGTGAAGTAAACTCTGGCAGTGAGCTAGATTTTGTAATAACTGAGAGGAAAGTGGAGGAGATATTGTTGAGGATAAACATAAAAAAGGCACCCGGGGTGGATGGGATCTATCCAGTTATATCAAACGAGGCAGCAAAGGAAGTAAGCAAACCTTTACCCATAATTATGAGAGCTCCTTTGTACTCAAGGGAACAAGCCATAGACTGGAGATGTGCAAATGTGCCCCCAATTCACAAAGGAGGATCAAAGGCTGACACAAGTAATTATAGACCTGTGAGTTTAAATTCTGTTCCAGGAAAATTAATGGAGGCACTGGTTAAAGAAGCACTGCAGGATCATTTAGACAAGACTTCAGTTATAGCTCGGACACAGCATGGTTTTGTTAAGGGGAAGTCTTGCCTGACCAATTTGATTGGATTGGATACTATGATGCAGTCACAAAAGAATTGGATGCAGGGAATAACTATGATGTTATTTATTTGGATATTAGAAAGGCTTTTGATACTTTTGCACATGGAAGACTGCTGCACAAATTGGAGCAGTATGGCATTGGAGACAAATTGCTGCTATGTATAAAGGGATGGTTGAGGGGAAGAAGACTGAGTGGTAATCAATGGACACTGCTAATCGTGGACTAATGTTAGTGGAGTCCCTCAGGGTTCAGTATTGGGTCCATTATTGTTTTCTGTATTTATAAATGATATTGATGATGGTATATCAAGCTTAATGTCCAAGTTTGCAGACGATACAAAGGTTGGCAGGGTTGTTAAGGACACTACTGATGCTATGCTGCTGCAACAGGATCTGTAAAGTTTGAGCAGATGGGCTGAGAGGTGGCAAATTAAGTTTAACATTGACAAACGTAAGGTTCTACGTATGGGAAACAGTAACCCCAGAGCAAAGCATCAACTCTGTGGTACTACACTGACAGTGGTAGAGAATGAAAAGGACCTGCGGGTAATAGTGCAGGCAGATATGAAGTTTTCTGAACAGTGCAGACAGGCTGCAAGAGTAGCTCATGGTGTCTTGTCAATGATATAGAGGAATTTTTCTAGCAGGGATAAGGAGGTGATTATTCCCTTGTATAACACAATGGTCAGGCAACACCTTGAGTACTGTATACAGGTCTCATTTCAAGAAGGATGTAGAGCTGCTGGAATGAGTACAGAGAGGGGCAACAAGGTTAGTGAATGGAACAAAGGGTTGCTCTTAAGAAAAGCTTAAGTTTTGCATATTACAGTGTCTGGAGACTAGGCACCGGCAAGGTGATCTGATAGAGGTGTATAAAGTCTTGAATGGTTTGAGCATGCTCGATGCTGATGGAATTCTTCCTCTTGCTCAGAATAATCACCTGAGAGGGCATAAATTCAAATTGAGGAAAGACAGATGTAGGACAGATGTGTGGAAATTTGCCTTTAGCGAGCGGGTAGTTGGTTAGTGGAACAGACTTCAATCCCTTGTGGAAGTTTATAGCCTAAATAAATTGAAGGCTCAGCTGAACAGGTATTTCGAACGAACGGAGGGGTGAAATCGGAGTGGTTTTTTCTGGCTGATGCTGCATAAGCTTGCTTTCTTGTATCATATGCCTCTACTAATGCTAATACTAATAAATAAGTATTTTGTAGGTTTTATTCACTTTCTGGGCATATATCTTTTACATTTAGTTAAGGATATAACTAATTTAACACTGATTGATACGGTATAGCGAAACTTGATAACGTAATCTTGAACTTGATAGCTAAGGTATAACATAAAACTATATAGCGGAATATGTATACGTATTCCGCTATATCCGGAACACGTATCACTGCATTAACTTAGTATAGTATTGTATAGTCAAGTATAGTATAGTAAATTAATCAATTAAATTTATTAACCTTATTAATTTTCATTGTTATTTTAATTAAATCATATTTATATATAAATCATACCCTAGACAAGAGCAGCAAAGCAACGTGCACAAAGTAGCAGGAGTGCTGTGGATCGGGGGAGAACTGAAGGGAACAATTCTCCAATGCATCACAGCCTAAAAAAATGTGGAACTTCTGAAATTTTTCAGACTTTCTGGAACAGGATATAATATTGCCAAGGGGCGGGGTGTCTGTGTGTGCTTGATGTAAGCGGTGTTAAGAAGTTAGGCGCTAACACACCGTTATGGGTCTTTATGAGAGCTTCAAGAACAGGGTAGATGCCTTCAAAGGAAACTGCGGGACCCATCAAGCTCAGCTGTCTACATCAATGCCAGAGCTTGCACTTGATCATCAGGCGACACAGCAGCAACCTTCAAGTCCCACAGGAGCTAGTTACTGTTGGTGACTCGATTGTCAGGGAGACAGGAAATGTACTGTCCAAAAAGGATAAGTGGAATAGGACCAGGGTTTGTCTGCCAGGGGCAAAAGTTGACGTTGTAGAGCAGATATCTTTTAAGGACACAAAGGATGATACTGTTGTACAAGTTGGCACTAATGAAATTAAGAGTACAAGATGTGCAGACTTACTTAACAAGTATAGGTCAGTGTTGAAAAAAAAAAAATCGCAAGTTATGGTTAAATTTGAAAGTACAGGTCAACCATCACTAATCCGGTTCCACCGCTAATTCGGACATAATTTCCACGAACGCAATTTCAAATTTTCCGGGTCAGTGCACCGACCTGCCGCTACTGTTTAGGTGACGTTGGTTGCAGCATCAGCTGTCAGCGTAAACACTGGCAAGCCATTGCCACTTGTTTTTCTGAATTTATTATTATTATAACCTGCTCACATTTAGCTCCAGCCATGGTTTCAATGCATAAAGGAAGTGCTTTTCATGGTGTAAAGCACAAACGCCATACATTGTCCGTGGTGTAAAGCGCAAGCGCCATACACTGTCCATAACAGATAAAAGTTGAACTTCTGAAAAAAACTCTACAGTGGGGTGTCCTGTGAAAAAAACTCTACAGTGGGGTGTCCTGTGAAAAAAAAACTCTACAGTGGGGTGTTCATTTTTCAAGCAAACTTAGTCAAAAACTGATCCATAGAAATCCTTTAATTTTTCTAGAATACAATCAGGAAAAGTTTTTGCATACTGATCATATCTCTCGCTACAAAGAAGTTGAAAAAATTCCAGTTTCAAAAGTGAAGAGTATCTTTCTTCCATCTCCAGGCACATGCAGTTGACTATTCCTTGGTATAACCAAAGGCACATGCTCTTCTCCTCTTCTTCATATCCTTTTCATCTTTTAGGCTTTGGCTTCTCAACCACATGCTTTTCCTTTGCAGAAAAGCATGTGGTTTCCTTTGCAGTTTAACTTCTGTTCCAGGTAAATTAATGGAGGCACTGGTTAAAGAAGCACTGCAGGATCATCTAGACAAGAATTCAGTTATAGCTCAGACGCAGCATGGTTTTGTTAAGGGCAGGTCTTGCCTGACCAATTTGATTGGATACTATGATGTAGTCACAAAAGAACTGGATGCAGGGAATAACTTTGATATTATATATTTGGATCTTAGAAAGGCTTTTGATACTGTTGCACATGGAAGACTGCTGCACAAATTGGAGCAGTGTGGCATTGGAGGCAAATTGCTGCTATGGATAAGGGGATGGTTGAGTGGCAGAAGACAGAGAGTGGTAATCAATGGACACTGCTCAACGTGGACTAATGTTATTAGTGGAGTTCCTCAGGGTTCAGTGTTGGGTCCGTTGTTGTTTTCGGTGTTTATGAATGATATTGATGATGGGATATCAAGTTTAATGTCTAAGTTTGCAGATGATACAAAGGTTGGCAGGGTCGTTAAGGACACTACTGACGCTATGCTGCTGCAACAGGATCTGGAAAGGTTGAACAGATGGGCTGAGAGGTGGCAAATGAAGTTTAACATTGACAAATGTAAAGTACTACATATGGGTAACAGTAACCCCAGAGCAATGTATCAACTCTGCGGTACTACACTGACAGTGGTGGAGAATGAAAAGGACCTGGGGGTAATTGTGCAGGCAGATATGAAGTTCTCTGAGCAGTGCAGACGAGCTGCAAGAGTAGCTCATGGTGTCTTGTCAATGATATACAGGAATTTTTCTAGCAGGGATAAGGAGGTGATTATTCCCTTGTATAAGGCAATGGTTAGGCCACATCTTGAGTACTGTATACAGGTCTGGAGGCCTCATTTCAAGAAGGATGTAGAGCTGCTGGAACGGGTACAGAGAAGGGCAACAAGATTAGTAAATGGAACAAAGGGTTGCTCTTACGAAGAAAGGCTTAAGTTTTGCAAATTACAGAGTCTGGAGACTAGGCACCGGCGAGGTGATCTGATAGAGGTGTATAAGGCTTTGAATGGTTTGAGCATGCTCAATGCCAATGGGATTCTTCATCTTTCTCAGAATAATCACCTCAGAGGGCATAAATTCAAATTGAGGAAGGACGGATGTCGGATAGATGTGCGGAAATTTGCCTTTGGCCAGCGGGTGGTTGGTTGGTGGAACAGACTTCCATCACTTGTTGTTGAAGTTGATAGCCTAAACAAATTTAAAGCTCAACTGGACAGGTATTTCGAACGAACGGAGGGGTGAAATGGGAGAGGGTTTTTTTTTTTTTTTTTTTTGGCTGATGCTGAATAAGCTTGCTTTCTTGCATCATATGCCTCTACTAATGCTAATGTTAATGCTAATTATCAAATCCATGTTCCTTGTCATTCCTAAGCTGTTTCATAGTATCATGCACCTTTTCACAATAGTACAATATGTCATAGGATGAAGTTTGCAGTATATTATTCAAGACATCAGTATAGCCAAACAGAACAGAAAAAATTTCTAGCAACAAAACTGTTTGAAAATCTTGCATCCACATCCCATTCCCCAGAATTCTGCACAATGTGTTCAAAAAATTGAATAAGTTGAATACTGTTACATTTTATTGTGTTTGTTAAACGGGAAGTAAATTTTCATCTGGTTGGTGAGATGGAGGGTAATTTTTTAGCAACAAAATCTTCAAAGCATGTACTCTTTTCGATGATTTAGAAAAATATCCTGTCAATCCACTGACAGTTTGGAAATACAATCTACATTACTTGATATTCGAGGGGCTTTGCTTCAGAACTAAGATCAAAAACGTGGGCATGGCAATGTGTAAATCTTGCTAAAGGATAGCCCTCAATAACATTACTCTGCAACCCATTAATATGCCCACACGTGACACAAGCACCATCACAAGTTTGGCCGACCAACTTGTCCTTAATATTAAATTCCTCAACTCTGTTTACAACATGTTTAAAAAGACCGCCAGACGTTCTATCATCGCTTACATCTGTAAATCCGATGACCATTTCGTATATTTGCCCATTATGGACAAAACAGTTGAAGTTGCGATTTTGACATGACATCAGCAGTTTCATCCAGAAGAATGGCCACAAATGTAGTGGAAGAAATTTAGCATTAATGATATCATTTTGTACTGTGGAAAAAGTTCCTTGAAATACAGTTGAAACCTTTAAATGACTGTCTAAAAGAGGATTGTACTGACGGAGCACTTTAAAAAATTCTATATAATTCCCTCGATTAGCTGAATCTTCAGACTGATCATGACCTCTCAAAGGATGCTCATGCTTAGCCAAATAACACACAGCATCAATTAATCTTTTTAAAATGTCTATTTTTCTTTACTTGTTCATTACAGCTAATTTCAATTTTTCTTTGACTGTCAATGAGTGTCAATTTTTTTGTTTTCCAAACATCTTAAGATTTAAAAATGACTGAACATGTGGTTGGGAGCGCTCATGTTTTTGCACTGCTGCAGTTAAATTCTTTGACCATACTTCGCATCCAGTTAACCATTCTACTGTATCGTACTGTGAAACAGAAAAATGTCTCATGTATTCAGTTTTTGCATCTTTGTGCTTGCACAGTAAATTTGGAAGAGGACGAGGCTTACCTTCTTCAATTATGCTCATACAATCATCAAAAGCTCTGACAGAAAATGGGACGTTCAGTACATCGTCAACACTGTTTCCGATTGTAAATATAGACAAAAAAGCTATAAATTATATCTAAAAAAATTATAAATATACATTTAAATATAAACATAAACGTATATTAAAAAATTTGTGTAAATCGATGTTATAAACACATCAGTTCACACTTTATACAAGCAACACAGACGAAATTCAGAAAACAAAAACAGCAACTCACTAACTACTCCTGGGTGCTGTTGTCTCAGTGCACATCCTGCCACGCCTTCTGGACGGTTTAAACCACTATTTTGGTTTTGGTTTTTTTTAAGGAACATTAGCAACTAAGGCCATATTGCTCTGGAATATGCGGTGGTCATTCACTGACCTTTCCGCATCCTCCGTATTTGGTGGTGACGGGCTCGAACCCCGGTCTAATCAAGAAGCGTGTGCTACGCACTGCTGCTCCTTCCCACCTGGCTACGGAGGCGCCGGTTTAAACCACCGGAAGGCTAAGAATTTGACCTGCTGTGCCATCTGTATGTCTATTTAGAGGGCTCAAAGGTGGCGCCCACACCTTGGCTATTAACACGAATTTGATACAATGTTTATACCCCAAAACTTCTCCTTTTCATGGAACATTGTATATTGGATTTAATTTTAGGAATCATGTGAAGCCAGCAAACAATTAGGGGAGTCTAACAGAAAAAAATGCAAAGATATAATATCAATGATATTACGATTCAATGGACGTGAATTGCACACTTAGCACACCCAGAATATACACCCCTGGTTGGGATAAACTTAAATAGATAGGGTGCAAGAGTATTTGCTGATGCTATCAAGGCAGTGTTAGGTGGTTTGGCAGTGCTAGCTTGGGGAATTCACAGACTAACAGATTAACGGTAGCAACATGCAGAGGTGAAAGTGATTCTTCCACTGCTTCTATTGGAATGAGCAGCAGCCTGGGAAGTGAGGTACTGGGGATTTCAAGGGCTGTGGGAGTCATCTTGGAACAAATAAATACATGGGTTGTGTTAGGGCAACTAAGAGTAAGAATAGGTGCATGTATACTTGCATGTACACCAATGCTAGGAATATAATAAATAAATTTGATTAATTTGAGGTGTTGGTGAAGACATCAAAGCATAAGGTTGTTGAGATATCAGAGAAGTGTCAAACAGATATAAGGAATGCAGAATAGAAATTTGGTGAGTATAATCTGTACAGAAAGGATAGAAGGGGAGAGGAGTGATGCTGTTAGTCAAGAAACACAATCTAAGGAAGTGCATCCATTTGACATGGTTGGACAGTGCAGTGTTGAGTCAGTTTGGTGTGACATAAGCACTGAGAAAACCAAGTTGAGCGTAGGAGTGTGTTATAGGCCTAATGATTCATGAGTACAATGAACTATAAACAGTGAGCCAGTAAATCAGATTGTCTTATAATGGGGGATTTTAACTTCTCAGACAGTGGAATTTGTGGGTTGGTCACTCACACACACACTAGCAAGACTTTTGTGGATATATTGGAGGATTGTTTTCTTACAGCAGCATGTTCGAGAGGCAACCACAGGGAGTAATACTCTTGATCAGATTATCAGCAATGTTTAATCAGGCATTAAGAATCTACAGATAAAGGAATCAATAGGTGGCAGTGATCACAGGGTACTGAAATGGGATTTATTTAAAGATGTAACTACCATCAGGGGTAAAGGGAAGGGTTTTTGCTTTCGTAAAGGTTACTATGGTGTTCTCACAGATTTTTTTAAAATTTTATACAGCGGAATCAACTGATAATGTTACCAAAAGCAAATTCTAAATGAGAAGCATTGAAGGAATTAATCTTGGAAGCTACTAGATTTTTCATTCCAACTAAGAAATACTATTCACGGTTTAGGTCTAAATGGATGTCAGATGACCTAATGAGACTTGTGACAAGGAAGAAAAATGAATGGGACGCATATAAATTATCAGCGGACACAGATGCCTATGGCAGATATAAGATACAGTCAATCCTCGTATAACACGTTTTACATTACAAGAATTCGATCATACACGATTTATAAATAGGGGAACGATATCTTATATAACACGAACTGAATTCGCTTATGCACGATTCATCTTTGTGTTTACAAAAAATGGCAGTCGAACACAGAATCACCACAACCGAACGCACCACGATAGGAATGAAGAGAAGATTATGAAAATGTATTTATGTTTCTTATATCAGTGAAGGGGAAACACATTTCACCATAATAACGTAAAAACTCACACAATTACAGCTATCGGTATTATCGCAAATGCAATTAGTTCGAGTTTACTACCAGTTTATAACAGATTCCACTAGCAGAAACGCACCTGGAAATTGTTTTTATTGTTTTATGGCAGTAACCCCTAGAAATGTGCTTTAGTAAAATGTGAGGTGTTAATAGTGTATCTCAGCCTTTACGGTGTTGTTTATTCAGTTGCTACACGCGCGCAGCTTTGTTTATGTGTATCAAGCGTGCCTCCTCGTTTTGTAATTTTGCTTTATTCCCTAAAAATGAGTGAAAAGGAAGCATCCTGGTGAAGACACTACAGATTCAGAGAGAAAAAGAAAAGCAATATCGATAAACAGATGCGGATTGGGTCAAAAATTCTTACCCGGGAAAATTTATAGTGGCCTCATACTAGCATTTATGGCCAAAATCACACCGGCCTCCGGCCCACCGGGGTTTCTCCAATAAGGCTTATGGCCAGTCCGTCTCTGTCGATAGAGAAAAATTATGAAATTGTGAAACGCTTTGAGCGAAATGAAAGACCATGTGATATTGCACGTGCTACAGACCTAAATGAGGCAACAACGAGAATTACAAAAAATGCAGAGAAAATAAAAACAACTTTCATAGCAGGAACAACTCAAAGTGTAATTAAAATCCATTAGATTAAGACACAAAGAACAAAGAATTGGAAGAGATGGAACAGCTGTCATCTGTTTGGATAGAAAATCAAACAAAAAACAAGTTTGCTTACGATAGAAGCAAATGCATTAGCAATATTTTATTACGTAATAGTCTTAATGAAATACATATTTTATTACGATTATTTATTGTGTTTGGTAATGTTTTGGTTACAAATGTGTGTTCAATCTTGGGTGGTCGGCACCTAACCCTATTTTTCCCATAGGGCCTGTTGTTCGTATTGCACGATTTTGCATTGCACGAGGGTTTCTAGGAACACAACTATCGTGCTATACGAGTACTGACTGTAGTCTGTAACCAAGTCACAAAGGAGGCTAGGCAAGCAAAGACAGATTACAAGATATTTTTGGCATACAATGCAAAGAAAAACAGTACAGACTTTTTTACTTATGTAAACTCTAGAAGGAAGGGGTTGAATCAGATCGGTCCATTTGGCACTGACAGTTCGATAGCTGATGAACCTGCTAAGGTAGCTGACAAACAATGAATATTTTGCATCTACATTCACACAAGAGGTCTGTTGGAAATTGGAGGCCAGAAGCTTATCAAACTCTGGCAGGGAGCTAAATGATTTTGTAATAACTGAGAGTAAGGTGGAGGAGATATTGTTGAAATTGACCATAAGAGAGGCACCTGGGGTGTATGGGATCTATCCAGTTATATTAAAGGAAGCAGCAAAGGGAGTAAGCAAACCCTTAGCCATAATTATGAAAGCTTCCTTGGACTCAAGGGAGGCCCCCATGAACTGGAGATGTGCAAATGTGTCCCAAGTTCACAAAGAGGGATCAAAGGGTGACACAAGTAATTACAGACCTGCTAGTCTAACTTCTATTCCAGTGAAAATAATGGAGTCACTGGTTAAGGAAGTGTGCAGGATCATCTAGCCAAGACTGCAGTTATAGTTCAGAAAAAGCAGGGGTTTGTTAAGGGGAAGTCTTGTCTGACAAATTTGATTGGATACCATGATGTGGGCACAAAAGGTAAATGACAGTAATGATAGTACGGTACTGCAACAGGATATAGAAAAGTTGACCAGATAGGCTGAGACATGGCAACTGAAGTTTAACATTGACAAATGTAAATTACTGTATATGGGTAGCAGTAACACCACAGTAATGTATCAACTGGGTGGTACTACACTCAGGGTAGTGGAGAAAGAAAAGGACATGGGAGGTAATTGTGTAGTTAGATATGAAGTTTTCTGACAGTGCACACAGGCTGTAAGAGTAGCGTCCTGTCAATGATATACAGAAATTTTGCTAGCAGGGATAAGGGGGGTGATTATCCCCTTGTATAAGGCAATGGTCAGGCCACACCTTGAGTACTGCACAGAGGTCTGGAGGCCTCATTTAGAAAAGATGTAGAGCAGCTGGAATGAGTACAGAGAAGGGCAACAAGATCGGCGAGTGGAACAAAAAGTTGATGTTACTGAGAAAAGCTTAAATTCTGCAAATTGCAGTGTCTGGAGATGAGCCACCTGTGAGGTAATCTAATTGAGGAGTATAAGGCCTTAAATGGTTTGAGAAAGCTCAATGCCGATGGCATTCTTGCTCTGATTACTCACCTGAGGGTGCATAAATTCAAATCGAGGAAAGACAATTGTAGAATAGATGTGCGGAAATTTGCCATTAGCTAGCTGGCAGCTGACAGTTGTACCAAACTTCCATCTGTTGTAGTGAAAGACAACGACTTAATTAAGTTCAAAGCAGAACTAGACAAACATTTGGAGTGAATGGATGGGTGAAATGGGAGGGGGATTTTTTTGTCTTATGCTATATAAGCTTGCTTTCTTGCATCATATGCCTCTACCAATGCTAATAATTCCTGGGAATTCAAGATCCCAGTTGAATTAAGAGCTTCTTCAGTACTTGGAAATCTTATAGAATGGGCAATCAACAATAAGTTATAAATATCTACTGCCAAAATGCA
Source organism: Mastigoproctus giganteus (assembly GCF_048544385.1). Classification (NCBI taxonomy): domain Eukaryota; kingdom Metazoa; phylum Arthropoda; class Arachnida; order Uropygi; family Thelyphonidae; genus Mastigoproctus; species Mastigoproctus giganteus. Next base: position 181,262,664 of record NC_143579.1, on the reverse strand, counting down.
AATGACCTTTAAGGGAGAACTCAATCTACAGCATCCCCCACTCGTGAATATTCATGGAAAACAAATTCCCTATGTCAGGAACACTAAATACTTGGGCCTGCTGTTAGACGACAAGATGAAGTTCATGCTCTGTATAATCCACCTAACAAAGAAAATTAAAAAGTTCACCATGGCCATCATTAGAATTATAAAAACTGACTGGGACTAGGGTGCATAACCCTTATGCTCTATTACAAGGCAGTCTTTATTCTCACAGCAACCTACGCTGCCTCACCGTCGTACAACAGAGCCAAAAATACTAAAATTCAATCCGAACTCCTCTTGCGCTTCAACGAATGATGATCCTAACTATGCTTAGATCCTGCAGAACTGCCTCAACCCAATGACCTAGAGGTCACCACAGGTGCCATGTCCTTAGATTTCCATCTAGCATTCTGTGCATTTTGCTATTCTATCAAGCACACCAAGCCCATGACTTTCAGAGGAATAACAGTTAACACACTTGCAGATATAAAATCTGAGAAGACCTGGGTCTAGGCAGAATTGATGAAACAATAGCAAACACCCTGGAACATATCAACTAAAGGCAGAACGACTTTCAACTTCATCCCAGAAGTCTCTTTCACAGCAAACCCAGGAACATTCTCATGGTGCACTCCAAACATTTCTTCTCACTGGCCATGGATCAATCAACTCAAACCTATATCAGTTTAGATTAGCTAACACTGATTCTTGCATATGGCAACAAACAAGATTGGATCTACATTATGTATCACTACACACTCTACATGGACATTAGAAACATCCTGAAGGCACAAATTCCCGGTCTTTCTCCTGAGAACGAAACGCTCTTAGTAGAATCCATTGCTAACTTCAAAGCCTTCTAGCAGTTCTCTACTGAGCTATTTTCTAGAAGAAAATGACTTTTGGCATACCAACCAGCCACAAATTCAAATCAAGACGCCTAGAATAACAGAGAACCTTTATATTACTGTTTACTATGAAGAACCTAAATTATGGAACTTTTAAGAATCTTCTGCCTTCAGTCTCTAGGGAATCTCATGTCTCTAAATCACGAAGATTGTCACCCTCTTTCACCTTCCCGCCCCACTTTACTTTTTTTTTTAATTTAACTTAATTATATTATTATTTTGCTTTATTTAAGTGTACTTAGTTATTATTTTTTCTATTATTAATTTAATTTCTTTTTTTCTCCTATTATTTTTTTTATTTTTTTTTTATTTTTATTTTTTTTTTATATATATACAGTGAAACTTCCCTTTAACGGACAGCCATGGGGAACGGGAAGTTGTCCGTTAGAGAGAAGTGTCCGCTAACAAGAAGTCTGAGGGAGAAAAAAAAAAAAGAAAGAAAGAAAAATCGTTAAACGTTTAATGTAAAATTAAATTAAAATATATACAGATTTTGAACGATATTTTTGTAAATAATATACAATTACATACACAAGAGATAAAGAAAAATCGTTAAACGTTTAATGTAAAATTAAATTATATACAGATTTTGCACAATATTTTTGTAAATAATATACATACAATTGTGCTATGCATATTATGACTTTATCTTAAGAAAAATACATACAGTAATCACTTATTTTCTTCTGCACCTTCTTCTGGCTGATAATTTTGTTTTCAACATTTGTTTGGAGTGAAGAAACCATCGAAAGTCCTTCAGTATCTTCTTCAGCGGCAAAAAACATTTTTAAACGATTGATTTGTATGAGTGCTTCTTCTATTTTCATCGGTTGTTCGTCGTTAATATGTTCTTTGACAGAATGACCTCCTTCCATTTCTTCATCCTCATGAGGAACTTCTTGAAAAATATCGATGATAATGTCGTTGATATCTAGAGCACCATCTTCTGTAGTGAGGTTCCAGTCTATATCTTTGTAGCCAGGGTCACTTGTAGCGGAAGTATCGTACATTATCAATAGATGTTGAAGTTCTTGTTCTTCTTGGTGCTCCACATTGCTGTTCACAACTTCAATTTTTGCGTTTGAGAAGCCAGACTTTACAAAACAGTTCACGACAGTTTGTTTTCTAATTGCATTTACTGAAGAGGAAATCCATTGAATAGCATCTAGGATGCTGATTTTCTTTGCAAGGTCACTCGCACTTGTTACATCATTCATGTTTGCAATGAGATGTCTTAAAACACGTTTTCTGTAGTGAAGTTTAAAATTTTTTATTATCCCTTGATCCAAGGGCTGACACTCTGCAGATGTGTTTGGTGGCAGAAAAACGATTTGAATGTTGGACAATTCAATGTGCAGGTGAGATGCAGCATTATCCATGAAAAGAATAATTTTTCTGTTTTGACAAATCATGTTTTGGTTAAAGTGATTTATTCATTCGCTCATGATATCTCGTGTCATCCACGCTTTTTTATTAGACTTCCAGTCAACATTCAAAAGATTCAACTTTATGCCCTTGAAACAACGAGGATTTTGTGGTTTTCCTATAACAAGAGGTTGTTCAAAGTCTCCCAGCATATTTGTACACAATAGTACAGTCAAGCGTTCCTTAGAAATTTTTCCGCCCTGGAACTTTTCGTTTTTTAGACTCATTGTTTTTTCAGGAAGAGCTTTAAAAAACAACCCTGTTTCGTCACAGTTGTAAATATCCTTAGCTTCGAAATCACGACATAAATCTTCCAATTTGATGGTCCACTCTGTTAAAACCCCAGTATCAACAGATCCACCTTCACCACTTACGGTTTTCCAAGAAATTTTATGCCGAGTTTTGAACTTGTCTAGCCATCCCACAGAAGCTTTGAACTCATTTACTCCCATAGATTTCGCAACCTCCAAAACCTTTTCCCTAATAATAAGCCCATTAATGGGAATTTTTTTAGCACGTGCGCCGACAAAACCACTCATATGCAACATTGTCAATTTGAAGTCCAACAGTTTTCGGGAATGATTTTTGAACCTGATCATTTCCGTGTTGCCAAAATTGTTTGAGCAGTTCGTTTTTTTTCTTTACGATGTCACTTACTTTTGTCTTTTTCAGCAAGATTGCGAACACTATTTTTTTTCCGATCATACGCATTAATGAGTTCGACTTTATCTTTTAAAGTTAAATGTTTACAAGAAGACATTGTGCGCTTCACACAACACTGAAAACTCAAACTCAAAAGACGAAAGGCCGACCAAATCCCCCCCCCCCCCTGCACACCGAATTCATCAGAAGTTTTACACGTGCCTTAAAATTCTTGAAAAAGGGTTTAGAACCACGACATAAACCTTGATAAAATTCAGAGAATCGGAAATAGAAAATAAACACACAATTGAGGCAATACGTGGAAGAAACGTTCCTAGAAAAAGGGCCGTGAGGTCGCCCGCTGTCCATTATGGGGAGATCAAATTAAGTGCTAATCTAAACGAAACAGTGCAGATTGCCTGTCCACGTCCGATACAGAGAATGTCCGCTAGACAGAAGCTGAAAACACGTTAAAACCAATAGAGGAGAGTTGGGGAATTTGAAAATGTCCGCTGTAGAGAGATGTCCGTTAGAAGTTTCACTGTGTATATATATATATATATAAATATATATTTTTTTTTTTTTTTTTTTCTTGCTGGTACCCTTAGCTTGGGCATCTGCGGGAACAGGATGTTGCTGGCACCCACTGGTATAGCACTACCTCCAGTGTGCGCGGGATTTTGCCCTTCCTAGGACAGAGAAAGATTACAATAGACGAGGGACATACGTAGTTATGTCCCACCTCCTCATGGTGTAGCCGGGCACCGGGTAGGCTTTCCAGGTGATCCTGGCCTTCCCAGTGGCAGAGTGGTCAGAAACAACTAAACAACACTACATACATTTCTGGCCATTCTACAGAATGGCAGAGCTGAACTAATGTTCTGGAGCAGCTATACAGAAGACACTATGTTGTTGTTATTTGGTTTTTAGGAGCATTAGCAACTAAGGACATATTGCTCCGGGATTATGCGGTAGTCATTCCCTGACCTTTCCGCATCCTCCGTATTTGGTGGGCATGGGCTCGAACCCCAGTCTAATCAAGAAGAGTGTGCTATGCACTGCTGCTCCTGCCCACCTGGCTATGGAGGTGCCTAGAAGACACTATACATGTACATGTCTACATAGATATTGTACTAAGTCTTGGGAATTTCTCTTGCAAGTATGTGAATGCAGTACCGTTCACCTCCAAAACCTTCACGAATTTTTCATGAGTCCCCACAGTTTGATGTGGATTGGTGGAAGTAAAAATTTGCATCTATCGGAGGTTCAAATGCTACATTCTTCATTCCAGGTGTTAATGATTTTCATCGAGGCCAACTCCCCTTCTCGTAGTGCATATCCTTGGCACAAGTATTCCACTCGCAGAGAAAGCAACAATACTTAGTGTAACCCTTTTGTAGTCCAATAAAATGGCATTTACCTTTAAATCACCACATATCTGGCACTTATACTTCTGACAGTGTACATCTAAGCGAATGTCCTCCATGTTTGAATATGTTTCTTTTTTGTGGACAGCATACACAAGAGGTATTAAAGAAAGGCAGCATATTTCCACTGTGTAATAACACAGCCTTAAGAAGCATCAATAAATAGTCGGCATTCTTCAGGAATGTGCCTCGGTTCCTTGCTGCCATTAGACCATTGATGGCCCTTGCAAAAAGTGAATTCACCTTCTGTTTGATAGAATTTATCAGTCTTTATTTTGAGTACGAAATGTTGTCACTTTCACATAATGATCTAGAACAGCATTTCTCAACCGTTTTGTTACTGTGACACACTTTTAAAGACGAATTTTGCAGCACACTTTTAAAGACGCTAAAACTTTGTGGCACACTTTTAAAGATGCTAAAATTTTGCAGAATACTACATACTACAATTACTACTATGCTCATATTCATAAAAGGGAAGTTATTTCTGTTGGGTATATTTAGTAATATGCTTATTATTTGTTTTAAATGCTTTTAATCTCTTTTTGAGCATACATGAAATTTAAAAGTAAATACGTAAAAATTAATATAATTATATAAAAACAAACAAAAGTACAATTATAACATTTTAATTAGTGAGGCGGTTGGGTTTGACGGGAGACACAGATTTTTCTCTCTTTTTTTTTTAATCTCATTTAAAGCAGAAAACCCTGTTTCACACAAGTAGGAAGTAGAAAACAGCAATAAAATTCTAAGTGCCTTTTCCAAAATTCTGAAAATCGGCGCAGCGTAAATAAAAAAAATTTTTGTTGGAATTCATTTTTATTATAAAACTTGGATTTATTAATTTTTTTTTTAAATTTGCATTTTCCGTGCCACAGAGGTTGAGAAATACTGATCTAGAAGATTCCACTGTTGTAGCCTTGAGGCCAAACGCTCTGCCTTATTCTCTGGCAGTTCTTTCTGTGATCTAATGTGGTTCAGAAGGATAAAGGCTTGGTCAAAATGGTAGTTCCATTGACATACATGGCTGCTGTACTTCTTCGTGTATATCAAATTGATGTTCAATGTCTTCACCTTCATCAGAGTGTACAGAGAAATGGTCGGGTGGTTCAGGAATAGGTAGTACTTCACTGTGAGGCATGGGACAAATTACAGATGGCATATTTGGGTATGTCACTGTCCACTTTTTCTTCATTGTCATCTCTTTCCTAATAGGAGGCACCATACAGAAGTAACAGTCTGTGACGAGATTTCTTGGCTCCCTCCCTATCATGGGCACTGTAAAAGGCATAAAACATCCCCCTTTCAATTCATCCATGCTTTGAGTTTTGATAAATAGGTAGCGCAGCATTTGTGTGGAGCCCAGTTCTTGTCCTGGTTGCCTACTTTATACCCAAAGTACAAGAACATTTATCTTACACGACACAAATACTGCGCAAAAAGTAGGAATCTCACTGAGAACAAATCACTCAGTACCTAGACATAATCGAGGATACTGAAACAGAGTTGAAGATGCATTTGACACAACAACAACTTATCATGTGATGCCGAGCAAGGCAACAGGTGCCAATCATGTGCTAAGAGTGTGTGGTACTAGAACTGCAGTGTTGCCATGCGTTTTGCTGAGAGCAGTAGTTGATAATGTAGAGTAATTCACTAATTTGAAATCCCCAACTGTAATTTGAAAACAAGAGCTAATCAACACAAAATTGCCAAGATTGGGTGTTTTTGCTTTTGTAACATTTTACAAGTTGACCAGTGTAATAAAAGCTCTAGTAGTAATGTAGGCCCAATGCATTAATCAAGAAAAGAAGCAGGGTACTATTAAAATACAAGAACTGAAATAGTTTGAGAAATAACACTCATACTGCATTATGCCTTCTGTCTATTGAGGCTATCTGTTGCGTGAAGATGAGATGGAACCAAATAGTTCTGAAACTAGTTGCAATTGTGCCTTCAAGTTTTTAATGACTAACAGATTCACCTACTTGGTGATTTTATTTGATTAAAAACAATATTAGTTACTTTAGGTCGACTCAAAGATAACATAGTCCTTTGTCCTCAAGCTTTGTCACTGTCATGGGAAGGTCAAAACTGACCTCCCTAGCAGTATGGACATTAAAAACAGAAATAACACTCAAACTGCATTCTGTTTTTATAGACACTAAAAACAGAATATAGTGTGAGTGTTATTTCTCAAACTACTTGAATTCCTGCATTGAAATAGTACCCCACTTCTTTACTTGAGTAACTGTCTTAGATCGAACTTTATTTGTTAACAACTTGCAGCTGAACCGCAATCAGATTTAAACTCTGGAGAACTGTTAATTATTTTCCTATTCATTTCTGGTTATTTTCTCTCTTGTCACAAGTTTCACCATAATGCATTTTAATATAACCTGTTCATTAATGAATGAACTATATGAATGTTACAATTAAAATCACAATCCATGCTTTCAACATTTAAAATTTTATTTTTATTATTACAGTGAACTCCAGTGTAACCACTATATAACTTTTTTTTTTTTTTTTTTTGTAAGTAATCAATGTTATAAAAAAGATATACTGTTATCTTAACATTTGTTCCCTTATTCCTTTCAATTATTAATTTCTCTGAACATTTAAACTGACTCATCTAGACCTGCAAAACTGTTTCCAGCTCTCCTATTTGGCTAAATTCATGACAAGAGCAGCAATTCCCCACCATAATCCTTCCACAGTCCCTTCAGTCTAAAAATGATTGTCAAAGCTTGCATATATTCCCTCTTGACATGACTGGGCAAATTTCACAAGATATGTTCTTAATAGCAAAGTAAAAGCAGCATTCATACAATTTCAATTCAACACAGGAATTGAAATTGTATGAATTTCGCAAATCAATTTCTGTTTTGAGGATACTTTGCTCTTCCAGTTACAGAAACTGACTCTTGGACTTTGAGACTTGGACTTACACACAAAAGGATAAGACCACTATTCACGTGTCAACTTAAATGACAATATTATTTTAATATAAACAGAGCCACAAAAAAAAAAAAAAAAAAAAAAAAAATGAACTGTTTATTCAAAAGTCAAGGCATTGTCTCAGCTGTTTTGAATCTTACTAATCTATTAAAAAAAAACCAGGTGAGCTATATTAGCAAACTTATGCTGATTAATAAGGCCTAACTGTGCAGGTTTAACAATAATGTGCAAACTCTACCAGCTACATTGCACCTATTTATACTCAATAAGTTTAATAGTAAGCTGCAATGAACGATGACAGCAGTAAGGGGGATCCTTGCCTGTAAATAGATGGATGCACAGGTAAGTCAGCCTTATTTGTGCCCATGTAAACATTACTCCTTGTTGAGATGTGTGCATGCCGGAGCACCAAACTTTACAGTCTTTTTTCAACCCCAGGGGCTCACATCTGGTTAGTATGGGCTTGGCACACCCAGGGTCCTGAGCTCTCGCTCTCTCTGGGTAACTCGGGGAATTTTTTTTTGTCTGGTGCAGCATAAGCCTCAGGCTTCCTTGCACCATATAGCTAATAATAATAATAAACTGATAATTTATAATTGAATTATGAGTGCCATAGTATTTTCAGCTGTGCAAGGCATGCCACTTGTGTGATTAGTCTATAATCAATGAATGTGGTAGAAATATTAGTTAAATCACATATCAGATTCAACTAATATTTCTTAATAGCTTTATCCGCTTGTTTCATTTGCTAAAATCCCTACATGTGCTGAGATCCAACAAAAGACAACTACTTGATGATGTTACTGGATTTGCATTAGCAGGGCATATGATGTTAAAAAGAAAGCTTATATAGCATCAGTCAAAAAAAAAAAAAAAAAAAAACACACCCTTCCCACTTCACCCAACCATTCACTCCAAATATTTGTCTAGTTCTGCTTTGAACATATTTAAGTTGCTAACTTCCACTACAACAGAGAAGTTTGTTCCAATTATCAACCACCCACTGGCTAAAGGCAAATTTCTGCACATCTATTCTACAGTTGTCTTTCCTCAATTTGAATTTATGCCTCCTCATGTGAATAATAAGAGCAAGAATCCCATCAGCATTGAGCTTTCTCAAACCATTTAAGGCTTTATACTCCTCAATTAGATCACCTCGCAGGCGGCTCATCTCCTGACACTGCAATTTGCAGAACTTCTCTAGCCTTTCTCAGTAACACAAACCTTTTGTTCCACTCACCAATCTTGTTGGCCTTCTCTGTACTCGTTCCAGCAGCTCTACATCCTTCCTAAAATGAGGCCTCCAGACCTGTATACAGTACACAACGTGTGGCCTGATGATCGTTGCCTTATTTATACAAGGGGACAATCATCGCCTTATCGCTGCTAGCAAAATTTCTGTATATCATTGACAAGGTACCATGAGCTTCTCTTGCAGCCTTTTTGCACTGTATTTTGCATTAGAAGAATCCTAATTTGATTTAAGACAGTGATTAATCAGAATTCCCCTCTGCCATGTACCACATCAACTACAAGCTGGCTACTCAACCTATACTAGATACATTTATTACTCTAGGCTACTTGTTGCCTTATGAAAAACCAGTAAGTGTTGAAATGGCTGTCAAAATGGTATCTTGAAGTTTAAACAAATAGTGCAAATAAATTCACTGTTTTAGATGCTACTCATCTCTAGTAGAGTATCTCCACTCTGTCTCATAGACGTACCGTTTCTGCTGCATGCATTTTCTACAGATACTTTCATGGGCACTGTTCTTCTGAATTGACTTCTATAATGCCCACTCTCTCTTTCAAAACAGTCCAAACATGTGCCACCACCAGCCAACATCCATTTACTGTCCAACTTCAAACTCACAGAACCAACTTTTCATCTTCCTCATTTATTGATTCAAATGCCATTTTCTGGAACAACCTTCTTTCATATGTATTTCCTGAAAATTACAATCTACAGAAGTTCAAGTCTAATGTCAACAAATATCTTATTTCATCTTCTAAACCTCCAACCCAAGCATGGTACTAAGTACTATAGGTTCTAATACCTCTCATGTTTGGGGTTTTCATTATAAAAAAAAAAAACTTATATTAAAATGAAATAGAAATTTAAGTTGACTCAATAACATTCACATTCTGGTTCTGTTACATTCCTCCTTTGACTTATATGAATTATGTAATGTGTTCCTGGAAAACCTTGTATTAGCCAAATTCATACTAATTGAATGATCCTCCCCCCGCACAATGGGAGGTTGGTTTTCTGACACTCTAAAAAGCATATTTTTACCATAAGAAAATGATAAATTCAAATCTGAATAAGATTTAATTTAAAAAATGGCTGAGTTAATGGTGTATACCTCACCTTCAAAAATAGTGAAAATGATTGATTTTATCTCTCAGCCCACACTCGCTGAAGGTCTGGTTTTTAATTTGTTTAGCTTATGCTTTTACATTGCATACTATTACATGTATATCATATAAAACACTTATTTGAAACTGCAAAATAATATACAGAATCCACTTTATAATTTATTTGAATTATTTTAGAAGATTATTTTATTCAAATAGCTTAATAGTTTATAAGATCAAAAGTTATTTCTGTTTGATACTCTGAATGGCATGCATCATTGAATCATGTATTACAGCATGTGCAAAATAACTATTTAATACCATGCTCAGATAAGTAAGAGGAACATACAGGTGTATTCAAATGATCAGTACCAGCAGTGTGAAAAAATACTTATTTTTTTTTTCTCACATTCCTGAAAAACAGGAACCAGAATAAGCAGTTTTTGATACCTGGTATTTATGAAAATAGATGATACAAGTCTAACATGACAAGGTCTGATATGTTAATACTAAGTAACTGCATAGCAACTCTTAGTTTCTGATTAACTCTTTCTTGAATATGTACATTTTACAAATGCGGGCTCTCTTATGTACAGATTCTCTAGAAATATTCAAGTAGGTGTTGCCATATCATATCTGTGTTTCTAACAACTGTAGACAGTTAATAACATAAGGGTAATAAGCAAATAGCTTTGAAAATCAGAAACAATGCTTACATCTGTTAGCTCCAATTGTCTAATAAAAAACAAAATTCAATAAATTGATAATAATCTAATCCAGAAGTTGATGAAACTGAATCAAGTGTAAATAGCTGTAGATGATACTAGTGTGAAAAAAAAAAAAAAAAAAAGGAAAAAAAAAAAAAACCCCAGAATTTAATACTTTTTTTTTTAATTTTGATTTGATTTTTGACCATAATTTCATTATAATCATCATGAGAGTGCTCAACTACCCAACACCAGTGAAATCAATATAAGATTTATAGTGTTTATTTTTATAACTTCAAAATTCCAAAAAGAAACAATCTAAAGAGTTTATTGCCTTAAACTCAGTACCTGTAGTCCACACACACATATGGAAAAGTGAGTCACTGTAAGCCTGTGTAGGTTCCAAGAACACTGCCACAAGCCCACACGCACACACAAGTACACTATGGAACGTCACATGAAAGAGTTAAAATGAAGTGAAAAACTACTCCAACATCTGAGATGCAATCTGCCTTTAATTTCTTAAAGAATTACAGATTATTCTCAGATGTTTTGTGGTAATTCCTGTACCACTTCTTCAGTGAAGTCCTATAGTGCTGTCCTTACGATACCATCAGCCTCACATACCAAGCTTGGTATGTAAGATTTAAGTGCTCATTATTTCACCAATTTCTGATTCTTGATATACCTGTGAACCATGCCGCTAAAAGAATATTTAAGATCTGAGATGTGTTGTCAAAATGTTACCAAGGCAGTTCAAATTATCTGCAGTGGCTCAAAAATGTTTGTGTTATTCAAAGGATGTGTGAATGTATAAAGGAGAAGTGGAATTGCTCTAGGTAGTCTCCCAATATCACAACTTCCTGTGCTATCAAATCAGCAAGTCTGGACTGATTTTTACTTACAGGCAGTTTGCTTCACACACAGGTATCCCCTTGGACATTATGGTCAGCCCCCCTTTGACCTTTGTGCTTCCACCCAGTTATTCTTTTCAAGATCCTTTAATGTCCAATTTCATCCACTGAAATATCAAAAATTTTCCAATATAATTTCTGTTCTTAGTTCTTACAAAATACAGTAAAAAAAAGAGTAGATTTGCCTACACTACTGTATCCATTCAAGCAGCACAGCTGAACCCACATTTCAAAGTACTGCATGTTATCAACTTTCTGCTTTCTGCTCTGGCTCAAGTCAGTTTTCTTGATGCTGTTATTTTCCATTTTGGGTTATTTCAGATTATAAAAAAGTTAATAAACTATTACAACATATTTATTAGGTGTATAATATGCAATACATTATAACAATATCTATATAAGTTGTAAGTTATAATACAGACAGTCCTCGCACTTACAATACAATTGGTTCCTGAAAGTCGCATCGTTAGTCAAAGTACAGTTTCCTATAGGAACAATGTTATAAATTGGTGTTACATTCCTGACCCATTGGTAGAAAATATATTTCACAAAAATGACCTGTAATATTATACTCAGGCAAATATTTATGTAAATATAATTTATTTAAGACATTAATCATTTAATTTCAATTATGTTCTAGTTAAGACTTAATAAAACAATGAAGGTTAAAAATCCACCAAAGGAATAAAAAACATAAAAAGACATATAGATTAAAACAACCTGGATATCACAAACAACAACTTCATTATTGTTATAGGTGTTGACTGGACAGAAGATAGCCAAAAGACTATCACAAATTCACCTTTCTGGTGCTCAACTGGGAGTTCTAAAAACAATTGCTCATAATGATGCCAGTAACTACAGTAAATTGTCGGCCCCCCTCTTAGAGTTAAGTTCTCTGCACATTTATACAAATATTTTCTCCTCTGCAGTCTTTTAAATGTCTGAAGTCAGAAACAAAATCTAGACATCCCTAACCAGCTGTTCACCCAGGATGCGATAACAGATAGCTGTGGATGTCTTGATTTTGAATCAAGTTTGATAACAGAACTTTATTCATATGCTACAATCTGAAGAGTTCTGATTTGTGGCAGAAAATGCTGATGCTGACAAGATTTGCAAAGGACAGTGATGTTTTGAACAAATGAAAAGCTAACAGTGGAAAACAAAAACAAAATACTTAGCTTTCACTGTGTCTGCAATAGATGTTCAGAAAACTGGTCACTGAAAGCCCATGAATGTTCCAGAAACTTACTGCCACAAGCCCCACACACATTACGGATGTCATGTGAAAGCATTAATGTGAATTAAATTGAAGTGAAAAAACATCTGAGATGTAGTGTCAAAGTGTTGCCAAGGCAGTCCAAATTGTCTGCATTTGTTCAAAAATGTGTTGTTGATAATAAAATAAATGGACATAATAGGGCTAATGAAAATGTGGTGTCACCCAGAAATAGGGAATGATGAGTTTCAACAATAGTCAGGACCGTACTTACACTTCTCAGGGCCCAAGGCACTGAGCTTTTGTGGGGACCCCCTTTAAAGCTACCAGAGTGCAAAAAAAAAAAAAAAAAAAAGCTTGCATATATAAATATAATAAGAAAAAAAAAAAAAAAAATTTAACAGATCTGTTTAACACAAATGTTGAATACTGTGAAATAATTTAGATGCACCAGATTCATATTTTTGCTGCATTATTAACTGCTAAATTCAACTTAATTTCAGTTTTCAGATTCATACTTTCAATTAAAATTGTTTCCGTATAACTAATAAAATTTCCATATAATGAACGAATTTTGAGAGACCTGGTGCACATTGTTTGCACCTATGGCCTTTAGGCAACATAACTGCTTCTGTAGAATGCACGGATTGAGAACTAAAGGGACATTCCATAATTTAGTGGTGTCCGTAACACAGTTACAACCGACTCCCACATTCTGTACTGAGAAGTTGCACTGGTCAACTGCTTTCTTGTGTTCATAGCTAGTGGAAAAGATTAAGACAAAAATCCAACGTGGATAATATGCCGTGGTCATCATGGATACTACTGTTAAACCCTATTAGAGAATTAGGAGAGAGTGATTTTCCTTTATTCTGGAAATTCATCTGTTGTTTCACAGAAATGATTCATCAACACTTTCAGTAAATTTCACCTGTCTCTGTTTACACAATACGTAAAAGTGGGGACCTAGTTCAGATGTGGGAATTAAGAAAAGAAATCGCTTTAAAAATTTGAAATTACAGAGCCCATGCGAACCCCTCCCCCTATGGTGAGGCCCGAAGCTAGCACCTCAAACTCTTGTTCATAAGTATGGCCCTGACAATAGTATGTATAATGTATTTAAGAAAAATAGGTAAGATAAAAGGGATCAGGGAAGTCATGCTTCTTAACAAAAGCAGAACTTGATAAGCTGCTTTTGATAAAAAGCATTAAGAATTTACACATGCCAGCAGAGGATCTGTGTGGTATGAAGTAACTGGAAGCAAAGGTAAAATGCAAGTGAGGATCCTTCATGATGACCTGGATAAGCTTCAAGGATAGTTTGAAAAGTGTAGCAAATGTAGCAAAATGAAACTCCAAAATAACATACACTTGGTGGGGTTAAATTAAAAACAGTAGAGGAAGAGAGGGATTTGGAAGTTCTGATATAGTTGGCCATACGGTTCTCCGATCAGTGAAGACTGTCAGCAAGGAAAACCTACAATTTCCTATCAATGATTTATCAAACATTTGCTTGTAGAGATAGGGAGACATAATTAAACTGTATAAGGCTTGTAAGACACAGCTACAATACTGTGCACAAATAAGGAGTTGCACCAAAAAAAAAAAAAAACCACATCAAACTTCTTGGAAAGGCCCAAAGATGGATCTTTGGTGAGATCTGTAAATTACTGAGCTTGACAACCAGGCAACTTAGAGGGGACCTGAGTGAGGAATACATACAAGGCTCTGCGATGTAATAGTAAAATGAAGGAAGGCAAAATTTTCACTGTTATAAATGATTCCGGAACCAAGGGCAAAAAATTCAAATTATGGGGAAAGACATTTATATGAGACTGTATAAGAAGTTTCCTTTTAGCCAGCAAGGTTTTAATTACTAGAAAATGTTGCCTTCTTAGGTGGTTTTAATTTCCAGCTTGGGGAAACTCAAAGATCAAATGTATAAAATAATAAATAAAATTTATATATTTTATTATATTATTTTTTATATTTGCCTATGGCTTCCTTGAACTATATGGCTAATATTAATATCCCAATCCCAGAGAAAGTCATCCTCCGTTAAACAGAAGACAAGAAGGTCTCTGTCTGCTGCTCATTGCCTACTGTTACAGCCTTAACTGAGAAGAGCATCCATCACAGTAGCCTTGTCTCCAATAATAATAATAAAAAATAAAAAAAAGATACCACGCATTTGAAACAATGTAGTGGACATTTATCATTTATTAATTAATATGAACCAATGGTAATAATCTTATCACAGAAAAGATTCATATCAACACAATTTTTTATTATTTTTTGGTCCAATAATCAACAGCCCATTCTTGTTATTAGCACAACATATCAATATTTTTAAACTACACTCAGACAATGCTGCTTTGCACCTGCTAGTGTTTGCTACTTTCATAATTTTTTTAATAATTTGGTTTTTACTTTTATTAATTGATATATCTGCACAGTAGAGGTCCTCATGTGGTGGTAAATTACTCAATAGTATACTCTGAGTATTAATAAAGCACTTTTATTTATTCATTCATCAGTGGGCTCTCAATTATTAAAAGTTAGGGGCAGTCAATAAGTATTTACCCTCACCTAGAAATATTTTAGTTACGGATTTCAGTGTGTGTGTGCGCAATATTATATATATATATAAAGTAGGAAAGGGAAAAGGAAGATAGAGGAAGAAACTTATGTACGAGGGCCACAGAAAGCACCCAACGACAATAATGAATATAAGTGTTGTGTATTAATGAAAGTTGAAGAGAAAAGAAACAGAGAAAATTGTGAGAAGACAAAAGGAAAAAAATAAGTGAAAGGAGGAAGTATGGATAATGAAAAAGTAAAGCATAATAATAAAATACATTTTAAGTATAAGGTACATATATATAAATATATTGTCACATATCGCACAACTCTGGCATCTCCTCAAGTGTTAACCACCAGAATTTCACAAAAAAAAAAAAAAAAAAAAAAAAACAATATATAGTGTCTTCTGTTAATAATGTAAACTACAGTTAGGCAAAATTAATAAAGTGAATTAGGGAAATAAGGAGGATTTGAATTCAGAGTAGTACATAGTGTAGAATAAGAAAAATGATAAGTATAGGGGAGGATATATAAAGCAAATATGTATTTTATGGTTAACACAGAGGAACTTAAAAGTAACTTAATATAATCACCTATTTGGAAAATTTAATATCAAATGAAGGGAAAGACATCCACACTAAACTACAAAAATATAATAAAATGAACAGTACAATTAAACACCACTTTGGAAAACAAATGCTAACTGAAACAAAATTATGATTAGCATTAGTAGAGGCATATGATGCAAGAAAGCAAGCTTATATAGCATCAGCAAAAAAAAAAAAAAAAAACACCCTTCCCCATTTCACCCATCCATTCACACCAAATGTTTGTCTAGTTCTGCCTTGAACTTATTTAAGTTGCTGACCTCCACTATGACAGATCGAAGTTTGTTCCAACTATCAACCACCCGCTGGCTAAAGGTGAATTTCCGCACATCTATTCTACAATTTGAATTTATGTCCCCTCAGGTGAGTAGCAAGAGGAAGAATCCCATTAGCATTCAGCTTGCTCAAATCATTCAAGGCCTTATATGCCTTGAATGGTTTGATTACACAACATTACTTCAAAATTAGCCATCTTTCACAGTGGTGAGACTTGGGTAATAAATAAGAAAGATGCACAAAAACTAGATGCAGCACAAATCAGATTTTTAAAACCATTATTAGGCTTTACAATGCTAGACAATCAAAGAAATTCAGATATTCATGAGAAATTAAAAAAAGGATCAGTCACATAGAAAGAATGAACCCAAATTGGATCCCAAAATTAGCATTTAACTACAAACCTACAGGCAGGAAAGATGTGGGCTGACTAAGACAACAATGGCAAGATCAAGACCACCACCAAGAGTTACAACGGAACAGGTCTTAAAAGACCTAAGCAGGATCATGTTCATGATGATGATGATAAAAATAATAAAATATAACAAAAATTACTTTAGGTTAATTTAGTTCTTTAGCTGTTCTAACTACCCATATTTCTTTAGTTCCTCTGTCATGTCAACTGTAAAATACATGCTGCTTTATACATCTTCCCCTCCCCTATCATTTTACTTTTATCTATATTATTTTCTACTCTAAATTTAAATCCTCCTTATTTCCCTTAATTCTCTTTATTAATTTTTGCTTAGTTATGGCATGTAGTTAGAAACTACCTGCCACAGCTACACAAATTACATTTTTATATATATATATATATATTTTTTTTTTTTTTTTTTTTCTCTTATACTTAAAATGTCATTTATTATTATTTATTATTATTATTTTTTTTCTATACCTATACTAACTTCTTTTGTATATCTCATCTTTCCCTTTTTTTTTCCCCCTTTTCTTTTCAACTTTCATTGATGCATAACATTTGGGCCACCGGTTAATTGGGGCAGCCATTTATTTGGGACAAATCTTAAAGAACAGAACCTAATCGAGAAAATAACCAGGGTTTTCTTTGCTTAATTGGGACAACATGCCATTTCATTGGAACAGGAAACTGCAACACTCAAGATTTCTCCCCCTCACCACCGATTGTGGTGGTCCTGTCAGAGATAATCGTAAGCCCACTGTCAAGCGAAATAAGTAGTCACTGGTTAATATGACCACTGGTTAGTAGAATCAGCCACTTTATAGAATCAAATTTCAAAAAAACCAATTGAAATCATTAATGGACTATACTTTCAATGTTATTGTACGTTCGGTTATAAGAATCAATTTTGAACACCTTTGTGATATTTAGCATTAGCAGAGGCATACGATGCGAGAAAGCAAGCTTATGCAGAATCAGCCAAAAAAATAAAAAATAAAAACCTCCCATTTCACCCCTCCTGTCTGTCCAACTCAGCCTTAGATTTATTTAGGCTATCAACTCCCACAACAAAAGATTGAAGTCTGTTTCACCAATCAACCACCCGCTGGCTAAAGGCAAACTTTCGCACATCCATTGTACAACCGCCTTTCTTCAATTTTAATCTACAACCCCTCAGGTTCTTAATCTGAGAAAAGGAAGAATCCCATCAGAATTCAGCTTGCTCAACCCATTCAAGGCCTTATACACCTCAATCAGATCACCTTGCAGGTGCCTAGTCTCCGGGCACTGCACCTTGCAGGTGCCTAGTCTCCAGGCACTGCAATTTGCAGAACTTAAACCTTTCTTGGTAAGAGCACTCCTTTGTTCCCCTCACTAATCTTGTTGCCCTTCTTTGTACTCATTCTAGCAACTCTACATCCTTCCTAAAATGAGACCTCCAGACCTGTACACAATACTCTAGGTGTGGCCTGACCATTGCCTTATACAAAAGGATAATCACCTCGTCTCTACTAGCAAAATTCCTATATATCATTGACAAAACTCCATGACCTGCTCTGGCAGCCCATCTGCACTCCACCTCCCTGAGTGTAGTACCACACACTTGGTACGTTTCTCTCAGGTTATTACTACCCAAATGCAGTACTTTGCATTTGTCAATGTTAAACTTCAGCTCATTTCCCCAACTTATCTAGATCCAGTTGGAGTAGCATACTGTCTTTACTGTTGTTAACAATCCTGCCAACCTTTATATCATCTGCAAACTTGGACATTAATCCTGATATACCTTCATCAATATCACTGATGAATACAGAAAACAACAATGGGTCCAGCACCAAACCCTGGGGAACTCCACTAATAACTTCGTGGACAACTGTTATTTGTCCACGAAGAGGAGTTTCCATTGATTACCTCTCTGTCGTATTTTACTAAAGCATAGGCGCCTCTGTAGCCAGGTGGGCAGGAGCAGCAGTGCACACACTTCTTGATTAGACGGGAGTTCGAGCCCATGACCACCAAATACGGAAGATGTGGAAAGGTCAGAGAATGACCACCGCATATCCCCTCGGCAATATGGCCTTAGTTGCTAATGCTCCTAAAAACCAAATGACAAACAAACACACTAAAGCATATTTCTGGAGGTCACAACCATAAAGCAATAGAAACAATTTCCAGTTTCCAGTTTATTGGGCTTTTCTGTTAGTGCAATCTATTATAAATGGGTGGTAAACTCAATCTTATTGCATTTGCGATAATATCAATAGATGGAATTCTGTGGGTTTTTGTGTTATTATGATGAAATGTGCTTCCCCTTCACTGAAATCTTCAATCATATAAAAACAAATTTTCAAAATCTTCTCTTCATTCCTAATTACTCTTTGTAAAATTGTTACTCCATATCTCACTTACATGTATCATGTTGGTTGCAATTTGTGTGTGCCATGTTCTTTGTTATTGATTGTTTATCTTTTTTATTGTTCTAAGTTATACAACCCAAAAAAGAAACGTTAGTGAACAGAAATATTGATTAGTTAGTGTGTACATATTACATTATTAATTAAGCTATGTACGTAAGCATAAATTTAATTTTATTTTGCTAACCTGTGGATCATTATTCTGCTAACCTTAACCTGTGGATCAATTTTCTTCTGATTTTCACACATTTAATTTTTTAATTAGTAAGGTAATAAAGTGGAAATCTGTGCTTAATATATCTTTACTTTTATAGCCTGTGAATAATATCCCTCCTATTTCACATATTAGAATCGCCGATTAATAGAATTAAAATTTAATTTACAAACGTGATCACAGTGACTGGTGCTAACTACATACATATAATGAATGGTATTTTATTATGGAGAGTCCATCACAACGTGATTTGATTGTATAGTGAACCAATCATAAAGCAGGTGTCCACTGTATTTTTAACTATTTATGTGGCACTTTGCATAATTGGGGCAATCACTTAATTAGGTCAAAGTGCACTAGTCCCAATGTGTCCACTGGACATACATTCAAAATACCAAGTAAGCCTCCCACCATCCAAGCTGTAGCTTATATGTGGTTCATGACTTATCTTTTTCTAACTTTTACTATGCTTAAAACAATTTATTTAAAAAAAAATTTTTCGAATTAAACACAAGTCAAATTGGAGAATGCAATGCCACTTGGCCCTAGTCAAGAGGAAACAGACTTTAAATTCATTGTTCATCCAGTCTATCCCAACGGTCTAAGTTTCCACCCCTGCCACTGGGAGGTGGGCTCTACTATTTAGCTTTAATCACACTCTCCTTTTAAACACAGAGTAAACAAAATTATTAAAGCAAGTGAATTTCCATTTATCCATGAAAATGTTCCAGAGGAGCTGCTGTTCTAAATTTCCTAGTGCTAACTCTAGTCAACTTCTAATGTCAACATAGTTCTCACAATTGAAACATAATATTGTTGTTGTTATTTGGTTTTTAGGAGCATTTGCAACTAAAGCCATATTGCTCCGGGGATATGCGATGGTCATTCCCTGACCTTTCCGCATCCATTTGGTGGTCACGGGCTTGAACCTCGGTCTAATCAAGAAGCGTGTGCTATGCACTGCTGCTCCTGCCCACCTGACTATGGAGGTGCCGAAACATAATATGGGCTGTTGTTGTTATTCGGTTTTTAGGAGCATTAGCAACTAAGGCCATATTGCTCTGAGATGTGCGGTGGTCATTCCCTGACCTTTCCGCATCCTCCGTATTTGGTGGTGATGGGCTCGAACCCCGGTCTAATCAAGAAGCGTGTGCTACGCACTGCTGCTCCTTCCCACCTGGCTACGGAGGCACCTAATATGGGCTGATGTTTCCTAATCACCACATACACATTTATCATTTTCCTCAAGCTGAAAGAGTCTTTTGCTAATCCATGACCTGTTATCAGAAGACACTACAAAAAGCCTCTTTTTGAAGACTGGTTCAACATTTGTTTTTGTCCAGTGAAGTATTGTGAAAATGAAAGGGAAAAAAAAAAAAAAAAAATCTTAGTTTTAAAGCTTTGTTACTTTTAGATAATGCTCCTGGCCATCCCACTACAATAGGTGACATGCACAGGTAATATTTTCACCACAGAATACATTGTAAATTTTACAGCCTATGGATCAAGGGATCATTGCAACTTAGGGCCTAATACCTGAAAAGAACCTCTGAATAGGCAAATTCAAGCCACTACGGGTAACAAACCAATTACACTAATGGTGTTCTGGAAAAATTATAGCATTAAAAATGCGACTGAAAATATTCATGAGTCTTGACATCAAGTGACAACGAACAACATGAGAGCTGTGTGGAAAAATCTGCCTCATTATGCAAATGATTTTCTAGGCTTTAATCAGCAAATAACTTCTGTTGTTGAAGAAATAGTGAACATAGGCAAGAAAGTGGGGGGGGGGGTTCCCTGTATATATACACAGTGTTCAAAGAAAGTGCATCACCTAGGAATTTCACATTTATAACCCTTTTTCGCGATGGTATGTTACATTAATGACTAGCATCACAAATAGAAATATAAACAAAAGATATTTATTAATAGTTAAGGCAAAGCTAAGTAATATTTGACAGGTGCTCTCAAAATATTCCAAAATTAATATTTGCAACCAATACAATAGTTTTGGCTGAAATGTTATCAGAAGACCTGAATTTGCTTCAGTTTATCATTTTAAATGGAAAACAAAATGAAAAGTTCACCAGGTGCAAACTAATATTTAGTTGAACCGCCTCTGGCCCTGATGACAGCAGCAGCACACAGTCGAAGCATTGACAAGATCAATTTCTAAAGATAATCAACTGATAGTTGATTGTTCCAAACGAAAATTATGAAGTTCACGAAGGGTCTTTGGTTTCTTTCTGGCAACTGCAGATTCCACACGATGCCAATAGTTTTCTACAGGATTCAGGTCCGGGTTGTTTCCTGGCCAGCTAACAGTTGTAATGGACTGTCCTTCCAACCATTTTTTCACATGTAACAAATGGAAACACATTACTGTCAAACCTCTAATGCAGAAATGAAGCTAAAGTAACTAGAGAAGTGCCTACTTACACTTTTTGCCCGATGACAAGGAGCAGAGTCATCCTGAAAGATGCAGTTACTTGGCAGCAATTTGCCTTCCAATATAGCCAGGTATCCATTGGCATTTACGGAACCTCTTATAAACTGCAGGTGACCTACTCCGCGATACGAAATGCAACCCCATATCATTTGGCTGGTGGAGAATTTCACTATAGACATCACACAGTCTGGATGGTATTCTTCACCACGTCTACGGAGAATCGTTTTTTTCCCCATCAGAGACATGCAGGTTGAATTTCTTCTCATCCAAGAAAATAACTGGACTTCCACTGCTCGGGGGTCCATTTGACATGTTCCTTACCAAATTAATCAAGCCTTTTCATTTTTTGTGTGAGGAGGGGCTTCTTCTTAGGATGACGGGCTACAAGGCCATTTTTGAAGACGCTTCTTCTGACTGTTACTGTCGCGCCTCACTTGCTACCACTCCTGTATGTTTTTCCCATTCTCTTTTCAGCTCAGACGAAGAAGCTTTACAGCATAAGTGCTACTCAGGACTTGTTTACATCCTGTTCCTTTTTTTCTATCAGCAGGACCAGTATTCTTGAGTCTGGAAAGAAATCTACTCCCTGTCAACTGATTACAAGACACTATAAGCAATATGATGGGTAGAACATCCTTCCTCATGTAAAGCAACAATAGCACTCTTTCTTCGTGGTGTCAACTGCACGTAACTCGCCATCCTGGCACAAGCAAGGAATGACTGCAACTCTTGCAGAGCATGCTTATATAGCTGAAAGGAACAGCTAATGCAATATTACATCACCTACGCGTGTCAATCTTATCTGATGCAACCCGTAAGAAATACTGCCATATACTTACGTTATTTGGACGATTACAATTTTAAGGGGTGATATATATATATATATACACACACACACACACACACACATATATATATTACATTAATAAGAAATTGAGGAGATGTGTTAAAAATATAGTAATATAGTTTATGGACTAGGGATACTGCATTTTTTGGCAGAAGGAACACAATGACCATAATGAATATACAAGTTAAATGAGAGGACGAGAATACAAAATTGAGCTACAAAATGGGGATGGGAATTACTGAAAAAACATAAAAACAAAAAAGAAGTACTTATTGCCGAAAATCTCATGATTTCAACATCTTTGTCAAGAGCCAATCATCGAAATCACAGAAGTAGCACCTCTGTTTCTGACATGCAATATACACTAGCATGCAGCGGTAGTGACAAAGGTAATTTGAATTTAACGGTATAGACCTAAACATTGAGGCAAGCACGGGAACAGTGAATGCATTCACGAGAATGGTGAATGTATAGTGAGCCTGAAATTTCAATGGTTGACCCTTGATGAAGACATTGAAATCATGAGATTTTCTCATGCATTCGATATTGCAGTAAACTAGTTCAGTTTACCGAACGCAATATCAACATGCTATTTTTCTACAATAACACACTTTTCTCACCTATGCAAAATTTAGTGACTATTTACTGATACTTTGTAAACTTATTATTTCTTTTCTATCATGGGATGTACTATTTCATGTATTTAATGACAATTTCTCAACATACATTTGTAATTTTTAATTTTTGTTTAATTTGCTGTCTCCAAATTCTGACACACTGGTTCATTATGGTATACTATAAATACATTGACCTGGCTTGAAATAAACTTTTGGCTTCCCACCTCTGCAGTACAGACACTCTCCTCAGTCTGTATACCATCTTTGACTTTAGTCAGTTATTCCCTTTTGATTTTAGCCTTTTTTTTTTGCTTTCCACCTCTGTCAGGTCAGCTGAGAAATATACGTATGCTTTACTCTTATCGCTACATTTAGGCTTAACTTCCGCTACCATTAGATTTCAAATTGCTTTACAGATTCTACCACATGCTACATATGTTTCACACCAGAAACAGATGCCTTGCTTTTTGCTCTATCTTTCCTGTGGTTTTGATGGTTGACTCTTGAAGAAGACGTTGAAATCATAAGATTTTCAGCATTAAGTACTTGTATTTTTTTTGTGTACCTTCCGTAGTTCCAATTCCCATTTTGCTAGCTCATTTCCTATTCTCTTCCACTCAATCTACCAACTTATAAGATGTAGGTTAGTGCAAATGCATCGTTTTAACATAGCTATCTACCAAAGTAGTTAAATTAATTAATTAAATTGGCATCGTTTTGGTTATATCTCATTGTGAATGCCTTCACGAGTTGCCATGGTATTGTACTACCTCGAATAAATAACATTTCACCAGAGGAGAAGACTATTGTTATTTATTCTCAGCAGATACCACTACCCAGACAGCACCATTTCAAAGCTTATTGGCTTGTATTTGGTGGGTGGGGAGGTACATTGGTGTTGCAATAGTGACAACACAGTTATGAAGTATAACTTCACAATATGAGATGCCTGATGGTGTGTAGCGATATAGATTATAAAGTATTTAAGGGCAAGGTTGGTTTAAGGTTGGTTATAAATCATTAACTTTATAACCAACTTAAGTTAATGAGAGGATGAGAATATATATAATAACTTATATATATACTCTACTAAGTCTCATAATTTAATGCATATTTAATTGCTTTTCTAGATCCATCAGTTACTGAACTACAGCCATGAATAGAGCAAGTGATGGTTGCGTTATACTGGAGCAGGTGAGGCCCAACCATTTCTTCATTTTCAAGACAAAGAAGCAAAACAAATCCACATGGAAATGAAAGTGTAAATGTGGAGGGCTGTGCATCATATGAGACTGAAAAATTGGAAAAGACAGTTCAGGGTGGGGGGGGTGCAATGTACATGCTGACACAAGGAAGACTTGTGGAACGCATCACAGCCTAAAAAAATGCGCAACTTGTGAAATGTTTGCCGAACTCTCTGGAAAGGAACATGACATTGCCATGGGGGATGTCTTTGTGTGTGCGCGATGTAAGGAGTGTAAGGAAATCAGGCGACAACTCAGTGTTGTTATGGGCCTATATGAGAGTTTGAAGGACAGGGTGGATGCCCTCGAAAGATCTAAATTGAGGGGTCCATCAGGCTCTCAGCTGCCCACATCAACGCCAGAGCTTGCACTTGGTCATCATGCAACACAGCGGCAGCCCCCAAGGCAGAATGCGCTGGTCCCACAGGAACTTGTAGTTGTTGGTGACTCTATTGTCAGGGAAACGGGAAACATGCTTTGTAAAAAGGATAGGTGGAACAGGACCAGGGTATGTCTGCCAGGGGCAAAGGTTGATGACATTGTAGAGCGGATATCATCTTTTAAGGGCACAAAAGGTGATATAGTTGTACACGTTGGCACTAATGATATTAGGAGTAGGAGACCAGCAGAATTACTTAACAAGTACAGGTCACTGTTGAACAAAAGCCGAGAATTAGGGTTGAATTTGAAAGTGTCTGCAATTCTGCCCAGACATGATAGAAGGGAGTATATGTTGAGAGCCTTGTCGATCAATTCGGCCCTGGAAAGAATGTGCAAGGCTCAAGGGGTAGAATTTTTTTCAGCCTGGACTGTACTTGTTAACAGGAGAGACTGCTTCTATAGGGATGGGATACACTTAAATAGAAAGGGTGCAAGAATATTTGCTGATGCTATCGAGGCAGTATTAGGTGGGTCGGAAAACTGATAGCTTGGGGGGATACAAGGACTAATAGTTTAACAGTAGGCAGAGGTGAAGGTGATTCTTGAACAACTTCTATTAGAATAAGTAGCGACCTGGAGCATGGGGTGCTGGGGGTTTCAGGGACGGATGGCAGTCATCCTGAAATAGGTGGGTATATGGAATGTGTTAGGGTAACTAAGAATAGGAGTAGGAGCATGTATGCTTGCATGAATACCAATGCTAGAACTTTGTAAATAAATTTGATGAATTTGAAGTGTTGGTCAAGGCATCAAAGGCGGATATTGTTGGGATAGCAGAGACGTGGTGTCACACAGATATAAGGAAGGCTGAACTGGAATTTGGGCAGTACAATGTGTACAGAAAAGATAGACAGGATAGAAAGGGAGGTGGTGTTATGCTGTTAATTAAGAAAAACATATGCATCCAGTTGATATAGATGAACATTGCACTGTTGAGTCAGTTTAGTGTAACATAAGCACTGCGAAAGCAAAAATAAGAGTAGGAGTGTGTTATAGGCCTAATGACTCGAATGAGTACAATGAACAATTGTACAGAGAAATAGAGTAGGCTAGTAAATCGGAATGTCTTATAATGGGGGATTTTAACTTCCCAGATATTGACTGGAACTTGTGGGTTGGTCACTCACACACTAGTCAGACTTTTGTGGATTTATTGGACGATTGTTTTCTGCAGCAACATGTTTGAGAGGCAACCAGAGAAAGTAATATTCTTGATCTGGTTATCAGCAGTGATCATTCATGTATTAGGAATTTGCAGATAAAGGAACCACTAGGTGGCAGTGATCAGTGTACTGATGTGGGATTTACTTAAAGATTTAATTACCATCAGGGGTAAAGGAAAGGGTTTTGCTTCTGTAAAGGTGAGGACAGTGCTCTCCGACAGTTTTCAAATTCTGTACAGTGGGATCAACTGACGATATTACAAACAGTAAATTCTAAGTGGGAAGCATTCAAGGAATTAATCGTGGAAGCTACTAAAAGTTTCATACCTATTAAGAAATATTGTTCAAGGTTTAGGCCTAAGTGGCTATCTAATTTACCAATGTTGTTGTTGTTGTTATTTGGTTTTTAGGAGCATTAGCAACTAAGGCCATATTGCTCCGGGATATGCGGTGGTCATTCCCTGACCTTTCCGAATCCTCCGTATTTGGTGGTAATGGGCTCGAACCCCGGTCTAATCAAGAAGCATGTGCTACACACTGCTGCTCCTTCCCACCTGGCTACGGAGGCACCTAATGAACTAATGAGACTCGTAATAGAGAAGAAAAATGCATGGGATGCATATAAATTATAAAGCGACTCAGAAGCCTATGGCAGATATAAACTAGTCTGTAATCAGGTGACAAAGGAGGTTAGGCAGGCGAAGGCAGATTACGAGAAATCCTTGGCAAAAGATGCTAAGAAAAACAGCAATTTCTTTACTTATATAAACTCTAAAAGGAAGGGGATGAATCTGATTGGTCCACTTGACATTGATGGTTCGACTGTTGATGATCCTGCTCAGATAGCAAACAAACTGAATGAGTATTTTGCATCTACATTCACACGAGGAATTATTAAGGTTAGAAAATAGCAGAAGGTTATCAAATTGTAGCAGGATACTTAATGATTTTGGAATAACTGAAAGCAAAGTGGAGGAGAAATTGTTGAAGTTAAACATAAGAAAAGAACCTGGGGTGGATGGGATCTATCCAGTTATATTAAAGGAGGCGGCAAAGCAACTAAGCAAACCCTTAGCCATAATTATGAGAGCGTCCTTGGATTCAGGGGAGGTTCCCACGAACTGGAGATGTGCAAATGTATCCCCAATTCACAAAGGGGGATCGAAGGGTGACATGAGTAACTGCAGACCAGTTAAACTTCTGTTCCGGGTAAAATAATGGAGTCACTGGTTAAAGATGCATTGCAGGATCATCTAGACAAGACTGCAGCAATAATTCAGACACAGCATGGGTTTGTTAAGGGAAAGTCTTGTCTGACAAATTTGATAGGATATTATGATGTGGTTACAAAGGAACTGGATGCAAAAAATAATTTTGATATCATATATATATATGGATTTCAGGAAAGCTTTTGACATTGTTGTGCATGGAAGACTATTGTACAAATTGGAGCAGAATGGTATTAAGGGTAAGTTGCTACAATGGATAAAAGGATGGTTAAGTGGGAGAAGACAGAGGGTGGTAATCAATGGGTGCTGCTCTTCGTGGACTAATGTTATTAGTGGAGTTCCACAGGGTTCGGTGTTAGGTCCACTGTTGTTTTGTATATTTATCAATGATATTGATGAAGGTATATCAGGCTTAATGTCGAAATTTGCAGATGTTTGGCAGAGTTGTTAATGACAGTAATGGCAGTGTGCTACTGCAACAGGATCTAGATAATTTGGGCAGATGGGCTAAGAATTGGCAACTGAAGTTTAACCTTGACAAATGCAAAGTACTGAATATGGGTAGAAGTAACCCCAGAGAAACGTACCAACTGTGTGGTACTACACTTAAGGTGGTAGAAAATGAAAAAGACCTGGGAGTAATTGTGCAGTCAGATATGAAGTTTTCTGAGCAATGCAGACAGGCTGCCAGGGTACGTCATGGGGTTTTGTCAATGATATAGAGGAATTTTGCTAGCAGGGAAAAGGAGGTAATTATCCCTCTGTATAAGGCAATGGTCAGGCCACGCCTTGAGTACTGCGTACAGGTCTGGAGGCCTCATTTTAGGAACGATGTAGATTTACTTGAGCGTGTACAGAGAAGGGCAACAAGATTGATGAGGGGAATGAAGGGATCCTCTTACCAAGAGAGGCTTAAGTTCTGCAAATTGCAGTGGCTGGAGACTAGGCACCTGCGCAGTGATCTGATTGAGGTATATAAGGACTTGAATGGGTTGAGCACGCTGAATTCTGCTGGGATCCTTCCACTTGTTCAGATTACGAACCTAAGGAGGCATAAATTCAAATTAAGAAAAGACAGATGTAGAATAGATGTGCAGAAATTTGCCTTTTGCCAGCAGGTGGTTAATTGCTGGAACAAACTTCCATCTGTCGTTGTGAAAGTTGATAGGTTGAATAAATGTAAGGAGGAACTGGACAGGCATTTGGAGGCAATGGTGTGATTTTTTTTTTTTTTTTTTTTTGGCTGATGCTGCATAAGCTCATACACTTGCTTTCTTGCATCACATGCCACTACTACTACTACTTATCTCAGATACAGACCCTACTATTTTCAGCTAAAGTGGAACAGCTAATCTTTGAAGATAGATGTGAGATTATATATTTTACAGCCATGGGTCTGTTTGCACCATAATGCACAAGTTCTGGCATATATTGAAGATGGCAGTCTGATGGAGTCAGATTACTGACTTCTCAAAAGCTCCACTGGAAAGAGTGTTCCAGTGGAGATTTTGAGAAGTAAAAAAAAAAAGTTGTTAGGCATTGCATAGGGAATGATGATGAATTTTTTGACCAAATTATGATGGATGAATGCTAGGTACATCACTATAGCCCAGAAACAAAACAGATGAGCAAATAACGGAAACATTCATCTTCACCAATCTCCAAAAAGGAAGGTTCAAAAGACAATAGCATCACTAAGAAGTACCACTGAAACCTACTAAGAAAGTTAAGAGGGGTATCAAGTTGAAGATATGTGGGAAGCTGTACAAAGATCTGCCTCCTAGTTGACAATGTTCCTGATCGCAAGGCTGCTCTCATAGTGGACTTTCCAATCAGGTGTGGCTTTAAAAATCTGAAACAGTACCTTATTCTCCCAACCTCTCACCTTCAAGCCTCTTCCTCCTCCCTAAATGAAGAAACCACTACAGGGCCACAGATCTCATTACTGTTAAAGAGGTAATTAATGAAGTGGAAGCCTGGTTTTCTGCTGAAAGTGAATGCATGTATGTATCTATCTATTTAATGTAAGGTGGCACCAATGATCTCTGCAGTGCTACAAACACTGTAAAAAAGGCCAAGTGAATATTGTGTGTGGAGGGGGGAGAGAATGTACTTACAGAGAGAGAGAGAGAGAGAGAGAGAGAGAGAGAGTGGGTGCAACACTAGCTGGTACCAAGATCAACCCTCGATAATCTAGTTACATTTAATCCGGATCGAAATATGAAAAATTCTGTTCACAGTTCAGTACTTTGAAAGACGTGGGATTTAGGAAGGCAGATGAGTCACACAGAGAGAGAGAGAGAGAGAGAGAGAGAGAGAGAGAGAGAGAGAGAGAGAGAGAGAGAGTGAGAGAGAGAGAGAGAGAGACCACACATTACATTGTCTTGCGTGATATTCAGTATCATTGACTCAGAGTCGGGTGGATGTTATTGCTTATATTGCTTCATTTGCATACTTCTTTATTTTTTTTATTTATTTTTTTTTATGAGAACCCCAAACACGAGAGGTATTAGAACCTATAGTACTTAGTACCGTGCTTGGGTTGGAGGTTGAGAAGACGAAAGAAGATATTTGTTGACATTGGACTTGAACTTCTGTAGATTGTAATTTTCAGGAAATACGTATGAAGGAAGGTTGTTTCAGAAAACGGCAGTTGAATGAATAAATGACGAAGATGAAAAGTTGGTTCTGTGGGTTTGAAGTTGGACAGTAAATGGATGTTGGCTGGTGGCGGCACGTGTTTGAACTGTTTTGAAAGAGAGAGCGGGAATTAGAGAAGCCAATTCAGAAGAACAGTGCCCATGGAAGTATCTGTAGAAGAGGCATGCAGCAGAAACAGTACATCTATGAGAAAGCAAGTTGAGAGACTCTGTTAGAGATGAATCATTAATTAACCTAACTGCCCTCTTCTGAATGGAATCAAGAAGCCTGAGAGAGGTTTTGGGGGCACCACCCCAGATGTGGGAACAATATTCCATGGCAGGGCGGATTTGCGATTTATACAGAGTGAGCAGCTGTTTGGAAGAAAAGTAACGCCGACAGCAAAAGAGAAAACCAAGTTTTTTAGATGCAGAGGAAGCAATATTTGTAATGTGCTTGTGCCAAGAGAGATTAGAAGTCAGGGTAATCCCCAAAAGAGATATATCGTTTTACCTAGAAATCGGAGTGTCACTAAAGATAAGCATAGGAGCAGAAGAATCCTTTTTGCGAGATATAAGACAAGACTGAGTTTTAGAAGGGTTGAAATCAACTAAGTTGTCTTTGCCCCACTGCAGAATTACCTGAAGATCGGCATTTAAGGAATTGGCAGCAGATTTTCGAGAACTTGAAGCTGATTGAGCAGGACAAGGTTTCTCAAAATGGAAAGTTGAATGCAATGTGCTATCATCGGCAAAACTACGGATAGGATTTCCAGTCAATGGAAGAAGGTCATTGATATACAAGAGGAAAAGAGTGGGGGAAAGAACTGAACCTTGGCGGACACCGGCATTAGTGGAGAAGTTAGAAGACAGAGAGCTATCTACCATCACCCTCAGTGAGCGATCAGAGAGAAAACTGGATAACCAATTACTAAAAACAGTTGGCAAACCATAAGATGGAAGCTTGTTTAGAAGACCTTTATGCCAAACACGATCAAAAGTCTTTGAGATGTCAAGAGCAACTACTTGTGTTTCACTGAACCTTTCCATTGAATTAGACCATAAATGGATAACATAAGCCAGAATATCACCAGTGGATCGACACTGACGGAATCCATACTGGCGATCGTTGATCAGACGGAAGGTAGAATTCTAGGTAGTTTAAGAGTTGGCGGTTAATTGATTTCTCCATTACTTTAGAAAGAGTAGAAGTAATTGCAATGGGACGATAATTGGATGGGAGGGATTTGTCACCCTTTTTAGGAACTGGCTGGATATGAGAAAATTTCAAGCAGAAGGAAAAATACCTTTGGAATAAGAAAGTGAAAAAAGGCGGCAAAGAATAGGAGTAAGTTCAGGAGCACAAGTTTTGAGAACAAGTGGAGAAATACCATCAGGACCTGGAGCTTTCTTAGCATCAAGATTCATCAAAATCCTTCTGATATCCTTTTGAAGGAAGACCACAGGAGGCATTGAATGGAGCGTGTTAGGAATGGTGGGAGGTGTTTTACCAAGATCATTAATACATGAGCTGTAAGAAAAATGGGATGCTAGCAGGTCAGCTTTATCCTTGGCTGAAGTGACAACAGAACCATCTGGTTTGGACAGAGGTGGGAGCAGAGATGGGCAAAAGTTGCGGCCAATAGCTTTGGCAAGAGACTGGAATGCTCGGCTACCATTAGGGCAAGAAGCAAGTTTTCTACTCTTAGCCTGTTCAAACTCTAGTTTGGACTGATTAATAACTGCTTTACAATTGTTGCGAGCTTTGGTGTAGGCAGAAAATGAAACTGAAGAATTAGAAACAAGCCAATTACGATATGCAACATTCTTCTTTTGGACAGCCTTAGCACATTTATTGGAAAACCAAGGTTTAGATAAAGGACGAGATTTTAAAGTGGAGTGTGGGATAAAGGATTCCATTCCTGCAAGAATAATTTCACTGACACGATCTGAGCAAACGTTGACATCAGAAGTTTTGAAACAGTAATCAGACCAAGGAAAAGAAGAAAAGAAGTCTCGCAGGTCATCCCATTTTGCATTCTTGTAATGCCAAACAATACGAGGTTGGGAATAGCCATGAGATAAAGGTTCCATTGGAGAAGAGACAATCACCAAGTTGTTATCTGAAGTGCCTAAAGGACCTCTCACTTCGACCTTGTACTTAGAAGGGTTGTTTGTGAGAAAAAGATCAAGCGTACTGGCTGTATGATTAGGATTGTCTGGTATTCTTGTAGGTAAATGAACAATCTGTGCTAGGTCATTAGTAATTGCAAAAGCTTCAGCATCTCGACCTGCTGGGTCGGTGTGACTAGAAAATGGAAGCCAGCTGGAGTTGTGAACGTTAAAATCACCAAGGAAAATTACCTCACTGTTAGGAAAGTTAGACTGGAGAAAGTCAAGTTGCAAAGAGAGGAAGTCAAAGAGCTCCAAGTGATTAGTGGAGTTGGGAGAACGGTAGAGACAACAGATGAATTTGACACAATGAGGTAGAGAGATTTTAAGCCAGAGAAGATCGAAGAGAGGAGATTCCAAATTACCAAGTCTCTGACAGGGAATATCAGAACGGACATATGCACAAGTACCACCTTTGAGGCGAAAGGAATCATACAGCAAATAATTCGGACATCTGAGATGAGTAGTTGAATCAACTGATAACTGAGTTTCAGTCAGAAAAAGTACATGGGGTTTGGAAGTCTGCAAGTGGAAATGGACATCGTTGAGATTGGAATTAAGACCACGTATATTTGTGAAATGAATTAGGAAGTCCTTGGGAGGTTTAGATCTTTTCGCAGATAAGCTTGCTCTATTATTTTGACAATTCATGGTGTATTCAATAGTAAGAAAAAGTGGGTGGGACATGCTGTATGAAGTAATGAAATTTTTGGATATGGCGTACATGTGGTAAGAATATACCCAGATCCTTGACATAACGTGGCCTTGACAATGCTCCCCGCATACACACTACTCGGACTCCCTCCAGTCACTATCTGGCAGCAGAGTAGAGGTAGCAAAATTATATACTAGCTGATCCGGAAGCCTCCTAGAGAGTTACCAACAGGTTTGGTCCGGTGTACTATCTAGCGGCCGGCCTGCGAACACCGTTTTAGAGCTGTACCCTCGAAATGTAAGGAATATTGGATCTCGCCACGACAGTCATCATAACCTCAAAAATCATCAATCATACTGCATGATGGAAGAGATAGGGAAGGGTTGGCCGGAACTTAGCTCTAGAGACTAAACATGGGTTCCACCACTTCAAGCCTCCAATAAGCAAAGTGGTGGTATTTCACCGGTTGATGAGAGTCATCTACCACCTAGTACTGCCTGGTAACATAGAGGGGTGGCGTTCCTCCATGTGGTGTGGGCGCCACACCTCGACCCCTGCTTACGTTGGTTCACACCTGGGTGGTCACCCACCATGTACTTGTGCATGGAGGTTATACCCAGGATTACTAACAGTCCCACCATCGTGAAGGTGCAAGCAGAAGATTTGGCTGTCATAGACCGTCCGGACTTCGCCGAAATTGGGTCCACTTGACTTAAGTGTCACCCGAATATCAGTTCCATCAGCGTTTTAGACTCCCAGGTAGCAAGAACAGCTTGTCTGGCATATCTGAGAGAATGTCTGTGACAACCTCAAGGACCAAGACCATATTATACATATATATGTACATAAGTTAACATATTTTATATAATTATGGGTTCTAAAGAACTGAGAAGTGGAATAAAAAGAAAACATGTTACTTTAGCTATCATTAAAGTCAAAGTGATAGAACTTGAAAATGGTGAAAACAACTGGAAAATGGAAAAAAAAATTGCTGAAGAATTTGGTATTGGCCAATAGACTGTGTCGGACATTAAAAAAAAAAAAGAAAAAAAAAAAAGAATCTTTAAAGACATTTCCTTTAAAATTCGATATGGGAAGTGATAAAAGCAGTGTATCAAATAGACAGACATTAAAAAAGCCAAAAGAAGTGTCGCTGGAAGAAGCTGTATTTAAGTAGTATTCACAGCAACGATTAAGTGGCGTTGGTGTGCAATACCAGAGCCACCTGATATTTATAAAAAAAAGATAATACATTTATCCATATATTGATGGATAAATGTATTGTCCTTTTATAGTTTTTAAATAAAGGCTCTATGGTGATACTTTTTTTTATTTAGTTTCATCAGCACTACCTATATTTTATCTATTAAATTTTCCATTTATTTGTGTTCTAAGTTTTTGTTCTTTTAAGGCTATCTTTTGCTTCACTAATCCAGATAATTGCTTAATCCGGATGACCCCTCCCCCCCCCATTAATCCAGATTAGTGAGGTTTACTGTAATACATTATATACACTAATAGGTACAAAATATGCAACAAGAGTTTACATTGTTAGAAACAAAAGGAATTTTAAATATTCTTTTAGCAGCATAGTGCACAGGTATATCAAGAACTGGAAATTGGTAAAATAATGAGCACCCAAACCTGCATGGAGCACAATGCTCAAAGTGAAGAGAGGCTTGAAAGAACTTATCCACAGATGGGAAAAATGTATGACTCTAGAACAGGTAGCTATATACAGAAGGAAGAAATGGCCAGCTAAGTTTCAAATCTCTAATTCGAATATTTCTATGTGAGGTTAAGTATTTACCCTGACCTAAGTGAAAGAACGTCCGAGGTGAGGGCAAGTTTTTACCCTCACCTAGGAATCGCTAGTACAGTAGGTATAGTACATAAAAATTAGAAATGTGTAAATTTTAAGAAAAAAACCTTTTTTAAGAAACCTTTTTTTAAGAAAAAAACCTTTTAAGAAAATTTTAAAGAAAAGATACAGTATATATGATATTTAAATAAATTACTCATTTATTCCATTTTGAACATACACAGTACTTGATTCTATTTTTCTCCAAAGCAGAAATCATTTAAATTCTTGTATCATTAGTATCAACAGTCACTAAATAATTGTTCGGATGGTATAAGTGCATCACTTCCACTTACAATTGATTCTGTTTTTGCCTTTGTTCTCTTCCAACAAAAAATTTACTATGAATTGGCAACTTTCCTTAAAATATCATCAATTGCCATGGGAGACAAACTACAGCATCATTTTCAACACATTCCGATGCAGTGTTTCAAATAAAGCACTAACAGAGAGTGACTCTCCCTGAAATAAAATGTTTAAATACTGCAAGTCTGAAATAATTTTCAGTCATTTAATTCTAAGTTTGGCAGATGTAGCAAATAACATCAAGCAGAGTTATCTGAAGCACTTGTTTGGGTTTCACTGAAGCTATTAGATCTTACATTAATAACCGAGTTGTGGTAGAAACATTTAAAGTTTCATTTGACTCCTTGATATATTGGGGGGGGGGGGGTAAAGCAGATGTCACATATTTTGGAAAAGTTTTGTTTTTAACACTTCTAACCACTGAAAGCTTTGAAATTAGTTTCTCCTGACTTTGTAGCAAATTCCAGAGACGTCGCTTTAAGAACCAGGGTAGTTATTGAAAGGTTGCATGGAAGTGCTTGTTTCAACCAATTTAATTTTTTTATCTATTTTTTTTATTCGTGGTTATTTGGTTTTTTTAAGGAGCATTAGCAACTAAGGCCATATTGCTCTGGGGATATGTGGTGGTCATTCCCTGACCTTTCTGCATCCTCCGTATTTGGTGGTCACAGGCTCGAACCCCGGTCTAATCAAGAAGCGTGTGCTACGCACTGCTGCTCCTGCCCACCTGGCTATGGAGGTGCCTTTTATTTATCATAATCAGACTTCTATATGAACTCTCCAACCCAACAAGAACTCTGCTGCTATAAGAATGCTTTCTTCTGATGAAAGAATACTATTTAAAGTCATATATGGATGCTCTGTTCTTTAGTAAAAGAGGCTTTTGACAATTCCAACTGCTCAAACTTCTTAGTTCCTGCCATTCTGATAAAGGTAACAAACACTTTTTCTTTATTTGGCCCAGACACAGTTTCACTGTAACTTATGGTACCATTACCCGCAGGAGCTCACATCTGGTGAGTATGGGCTTGGCACACCCAGGGTCCTGAGCTGGATATCATCATTCTTCTCTTTTTTGGTGATTCCCTTCTACTTCTGACTCTCTCTCTCTCTCTCTCTCTCTCTCTCTCTCTCTCTCTCTCTCTCATGGTAACTTTGGATTTTTTTTTGGCTGGTGCAGCATAAACCTCAGGCTTCCTTGCACTATGTGGCTAGTATTAATAATAATAATAATAATAATATTATTATACTATAAAGTGTACGTGTACATACATAGCACAACAAGAGCTTCCAAAATGGAACTTAAATTTGAAGAATAATGCTGCTTCCACAATGAAACCATCTCATTGGTACTTTTAAGATTCATTCTGGAAGCAGTATTGTACTTTAGGGGTGATGAACTATCTGAGCCGATTTTCATTAGGAAATTTTAAAAAGTGATGAATTAAGCAGAAAAGATGAATAAACAGCAGATATTAAAAAGGAATAGAAACACACCCTGATAGAAGGGAGTTAGAAAAGGTTTGAAATGGCATGATGAATTAAGCAGGCGACTAATTCTTGAGATTATATGTATACAGTATAAATCAGAATAAACCTCAGTAATCTGGACTAATGAGGAAAGAGCAGAGTAGTCCAAATTACAGAATATAATGATATGTAAATATTTTGAAGTCATAGTTCCTAAAAACAAATTTATTTATTAACTATCCAGAAAAATTAATTCAGATAATATACTGGAACATACATATGATGAAACAAAAATGAAAATTTAAAAAAAATGTTTATATGAAAAACAAAATTGAATATAGAGTTCAACTTAAACACATGAATAATGCAATTCTTAACAAATTTTAATTAATACATTAAATGTTAACTACAAATTAAGTCAGATGCACCTGATTTATGCCCAACTGTATTGTCATTTTTGAAGAAATCAAAAATATCTTCTGTTGAGTAAAGGGCTTATTGTGCTAGTTTCCTAATGTTATACTGCATTTCTCTTAAGGGGTAAAAATATTTTTTTGAATTCCTCGTTATAATTAGCAAATTTAAAAGAAGTAATATGGCAACTTTTGGTTTTGTGTAATTTAACTTCTTTACTTTCTTTTTTCATTCCCTTCTTCACCCACAGGTCTTTTTTCACCTCGAAGCACTGTTTCTGTTTCTTCTCTCCCCATATGACATCCGACCTCATCTTTATCTCTAGCCACGTTCTTAAATCCCCAAAAATAATATCCTTTCATCATTGTTGTTTAAACTGTGTTAATACTGTACTAATGTTTGATTCCATCTAAATCAATAAGAAAATTATCATTTCACAGCTTTTCCCATGCACTTGTTACCATTTTACTTCATTCAAACTTGCACTTTTTATGTTATCATTTTTAATATTGGCCAGTTTTTTTGTCACTTGAAGTTTCAAGAGAAGGATTTGCAGGTGCATTATCTAGCAATCACAACACCTAGACATCAGTTACATTTCAGGTTTGCTTTCAAATGGTTTTACTTCTTTTACAAAGTGACTGTGAAACCAATCTGAAAAATATTTGCAAATGCACCATTAAATTCTTCTTTAGAAAAAACTTGTTTCTGCATAAATAAAATATGCACAAAAAAAAAAAACAAAAAAAAAAACCACCCAGTCCACTCCAAATTTATAGAGGATTCAAATTAACAAGTTTTACTTATATTTATTATAAATAAATATATAATTTGGATATTTGAGCTTCACTCAAAGGAAAAATCATATCCATATCAATTTTCAATGTGACATTTCACGCTCAATTCCAATCCACAGCACACTCTGTATCCACCCTCCCACACATAAATATTGCATTACATTTGAAAGGCAGCTCTAACCTTTTGGAAAAATCAGGTTTGTTTAGAATTCTTTCAGAAAACTCTGCATCGAATTTAATATTGATCAATTAAATTGCTCTGATTATGCACTCATCCCCTCAAGCAGTACTACTACACAAATCAGTGGCCTCACAGCTACGTTAACGTTATCACAGTACAGTAGTTAGCATCTGAGGGAATCCTATTGGGGGATCATCAGTATGTGAAGCTGTTATACATTTTCTAATTATTTTCATGTTTAACAACATTTAAATACAGGTGAGTTTCATTTCATTATGTAATTTGCAAGCATGCATCACTGAAATCTGCCAGAGTACCAAGATATTTCTGATTAAAGTGCAAATGTTCCAAACGTCAACCTTACAGCTCAGAATACAGCACACAGATACCCCTGATTAAGGCTGGATACTTCAAACTCAGTTATATGTTTAAGAACATTAAAATGAAAGAATTTATATATTTTTGCCCCTAATTGAGAAAACAAAAAGTGTTAATAACTTCATCTGTAATTCCACTTTTCTCTTCCAAATTTGTACTAACACCTGCCTAAACCAGTCAACATCCATTCACTGTCCAACTGCAAACTAACTTTTTCCTTCTTCTTCCTCATTTATTCCTTCTATTTCTGTTCTTTGAAACAACATCTTATCCATTCACATGTATAGGGTGCGACAATAAAGTTACCGGACTGGTGCTGTTGCACTCATGTTCAATGAGTGAAAATAAATGGAAGTGGTATATTGCAGTTCAAACTTCCTCCACAAGATGGTAGTACAGAGATTGTTCAGCAGGCTGGCAGGTTGCAAGTAACAACCAGTTTCATTAGTAGTATTAACATTCCATGTCATGAGTTTGCAACGGGGCAACAAACGAATATCAAAATTTTGCTATAAACTGGAAAAAAATCTGCAACAGAAATGTATGAAATATTAAAAACTATTTATGGTGATGAAATGCTAAGTCATGCTATAGTGTTTGAATGGTATAAGCGGTTCAAAGACAGACATGAAGATGTTCGCAATGACCCAAGAAATGGGCATCCATCAACATCTTGAAATCAGGACAGTTGAAAATATTCAGGAAATTGTGGTGCGAGATCATTGTTTGACCCTCAAAATGATGAATGATGGGTTGGATATGATTAAGGAGACAATTCACCAAATCCTGCATGAAGATTTAGGGAAAGGAAGATTAGGCAAAACTTGTGCAACACAGCCTCAAAGATAAACAGAAGCAATGCAAAGTGTCATCATGCAACAACTTTGTCCAGATTTTGTCAGGACAATCCCTATTTCTAGACTGTACTGACAATGGAGATGAGTGTTGGATGTTTCAGTACAACCTAGAGACGAAGTGGGCTTCAAAATCATCACCAAGGCTCAAAAAAGTTTAGTTTACGAAGAACAGGATCAAGACAATACTGATTGTGTTTTTCAACAAACAGGATGTGATTCACAAGGAGTTTGTACCTGGAGGGGAGAGAGAGAGAGTTCATGCTGAGTTCTATGTAGTGGTGCTTCAAAGACTAGTGAAGCCCACTTTCCGGGCAAGGCTGCAATTTCGAGGGAAAGGCAGCTGGTTCTTGTTGCGTGACAATGCCCCAACTGTTCCGCGCTTGTTGCAAAGACATTTCTGATGAAACATGGCATTATAACCATGTTTCAACTATCAACCCTGCTCACCCGATCTAGCACACTTTTCTCTTTCCCAAGGTGATAACTGCCCTCAAAGAAGAGATTTTGGGATGTTGAGGACATAAAGAAAAATGTAACTGCCAAACCAAACATCTCTTAAACACCTCCATGAAAGAAACTTTTCAGAAACTTTGCAACAAGTGCAAGCATCCTTGTTGCAAACATTTGATGAAACATAGCATCGTACAACGTTTCAACCATCAATCCTGCTCACACAATCTAGCAGCACCTCTTTCCTAAGGTAAAAACTACCCTTAAAGGAAAAAGATTTCAAGATGTTGAGGACAAAGAAAAACTTAACTGTCAAACTGAATGTCTCTTTGAATGCCTTCCCTCACTCTTTTCAGAAACTTTTACAATGATGTAACAATCAGGTGGAAATTATTTTGAATAAAAATAAAACCATTTCTGAGTTCCTACAATTTGTATTCTTTTTATAACACCAGTCAGAGAACTTTATTGCCACACCTCATATTCCTTAAAAATTCAAATCTAATGTGAACAACTTGTCTTCTCAACCATCAACCCATATATGGTACTAAGTACTCTAGTTTCTAACACCTGTTGTGTTTGAGGCTGTCTTTAAAAAAAAAAAAAAAAAAAAAAAAATTACAGCCAAAGCTCTTTATAGTGAGCCTCTTTTTAATGTCGCAACACATTATAATGCCCTATGTGGTTGGTCCCAGCCAATTTCTCATTAACCTAATGCTATTTTACATTCAGTATGGCGCCTCAGTAGCCAGGTGGGCAGAAGCAGCAGTGCGTAGCACACGCTTCTTGATCAGACCGGGGTTCGAGCCCGTGACCACTAAATACGGAGGATGCGGAAAGGTCAGGAAATGACCACCGCATATGCCCCTGAGCAATATGGCCTTAGTTGCTAATGCTCCTAAAAACCAAATAACAAATAACAACAACATTCAGTATAGCAACATTGAAAATAAAAGGATTTCTCCATAATGACCATAAATTTATACCTCTTAATCTCAATTTTTACTTTTTTCATTTCAATATTTGCATTTAAAAATAACAGAATGCTTCAAATATATCAAAGAAATTTACAAACTTGAAGCCTGACCATGAGAAATCATTTGTTAAGATTTCCCACACTCTTTTCTTGCAGTGCAGTAATGAAATGAACATTGGCTAGAAGTTCATTTTATTAGTTAGACTGAATTTTTATTGTTATGGCTCCAAGAAAGCTGATAGCTTTGCCAATCACAGATAAAACTATATTAAGATTTCACAAGCTGTAGATTAATTTTTGATGCATTTTAAGACTGACATCGCTAAACAGTTTAGCATTCCTAAGCGTATTCTGTTCACTATTCTGAAAGATCAGAAAAAGATTGAAAGTTTAGAGAAATCTGCTGCATCAGATAGGATCCAAGCACAAAAGGCAAAGTATCTGGATCTTGAAATGGTACTTTTGGAATAGATAATGATGATGTGTGCAAAAACTGTTATTCCCGTAGATGGTAATCTTTTAAAGGCTAAGGCTGAATCGCTTGCGCACTGAATGAATATTGGAAAATTTTAAAGTTCAGATAGGTGGTTCCAGAAATTTAAGACTATTCATGGCCTGTCTTTCAA
This sequence comes from Mastigoproctus giganteus, assembly GCF_048544385.1. Taxonomy (NCBI): domain Eukaryota; kingdom Metazoa; phylum Arthropoda; class Arachnida; order Uropygi; family Thelyphonidae; genus Mastigoproctus; species Mastigoproctus giganteus. The sequence continues at coordinate 181,221,785 of NC_143579.1, read as the reverse complement.
AAAAAGTGTGCGGCAAAAGATCAGCCATAGACATTGATGCTACAAAGGAATGGAAGGAAAATCATTTGAAAAATGTTTTTTTTGGCATATGACCAAAATTATATCTTCAGTGCTGATGGAACTGGACTCTTTTTTAATTGTTACCGGATAAAACACTTACATTTAAAGGAAAGAAATGTAATGGCATTAAAAAGGCCAAACAACAGATTACTGTTCTCCCAGCAGCAAACGTGTCTGGCACAGAGAAGCTTCCTGTTTAAATCATTTGGAAAGTCCAGAAGCCTTGAAGGTTTGAAGACATTACTGACTATGTATCGAGCAAACCAAAAGGCACGGATGATATCAGAAATCCATGAAGAATGGATCGGTTGTTGTGTTGTTGTTGTTATTTGGTGTTTTAGGAGCATTAGCAACTAAGGCCATATTGCTCCGGGATATGCGGTGGTCATTTCCTGACCTTTCCGTATCTTCCGTATTTGGTGGTGACGGACTCGAACCCCGGTCTAATCAAGAAGCGTGTGCTACGCACTGCTGCTCCTTCCCACCTGGCTACGGAGGCGCCAATGGATCGGTAACTTAGATAACAGGATGAGTGAGAAGAATAGAAAAATTTTGCTGTTTGTGGATAACTGCATCCCTCATTGTCAAGTAAATGACCTATGTGCAATCACTGTCGAGTACCTACCACCAAATACGACATCAGTTCTTCAGCCACATCAAGGTGTAACTGGAGTGTTTTAAGAGAAACTACCAAAGAATGCTATTAAAGAAAATTGTGCTATATCTTGATTTCAAAATTCAATGCAAAATCAACATCCTGCAAGTAACATGTGTGTATTTCAGCATGGGATAAAGTTGATGAAAAAGTGATCGCCAACTGCTTCAAGCATTTTGGATTTACCACCTTGAATGATGCAATGTGTAAAGTTTTGCATGCTTCTTTCTCTATTAACTGCAAAGAACAGTCCTATAGGGAAGAAATATTTCGGCATGTCCATCATCACCTAAACTTACAAGAAAACTTAAGCTTTAAAGATTAAGCAGAAGTGGATGCAGACATTGAATAAAGAGGAACTCATTGCAGACATAATGGAATCTTCTGAAATTTGTAGTGATGAAGATGAAATACCAACTGTGGTTGATCAAGAAGTTTCAGTGAAAAATGTTCATCAAGGATTAGAACTTTTTCAAGTGCAGCCTAACTGCAAAAATGAAATAACTGCTGCGTGCACCTTCATAATTCTCTTTCAAAACATGCTCTACCACTGAAATAGCGTGTTTTGACAGATTATTTTAAATTATGTAAAAATTCTCTTGTCAGGACTTGAAAGGTACATAGTGAGATTTACAATTTAATTGTAACCTTACGGCACTCTACAATCGATGAAAATTTTACAAACATAATTTTCTTGTTTAATACTGTAGTACAGATTATAAATAAGATTATACTATATTGTATTAGTGCAATTACATTAAATGTTCAAGCTTTTATTTGTTTTATTGAACAAATTGTTGAACTGATTTTATCAATGATGATATAACATCCTTCTGATATAACTGTTGTTCTCATTCCCCTGGGGAGACTGCTATATAGAGCTTCGACTGTAATAATAAAATAAAATACTCCTTTATATCAAATTATATACAGAAAACTCTCTAAAATCCAGCACTCTCAGGGATTGAGAGGTGCAGGATTTTAAAATTTTCCAAATTTTACTGAGGTATACCTAGTGTTGAGCAGTTTTGGAGAAGTACATTTCAAAGAATATTAAGCACTAATAGCCAAACTTATTCACATCTCCAAACCTTTACAATTATTCAAAGAGAGTAATGTAAATAGCAGTTTTCAAAAAAAATGTAAATAAGCAGTTTGATTTGTTAAATATGGACAAACGCCAATAAACAAAGTCGCAACAAATGTCATATATTGTAATGTAAATTTTAAACGAATGCCTAGTGCAGTATCAGACAAAACATCAGTGGATGTGCTTGCAGAAAAAAAATACTTTCACATTGGATAATATGATAAAAATGAACTATTCTTAAGCAATAATAATATAGAGAGCTATGAGCAAATCAGTTTATTTTACATTTTGGTTTTATTAACGCATTCAGTTTCTCACAAGAATAACAAAGATCACTATGTTCTGTTTTTGTTATCATTACAGGTGACCCCTGCTTAACGTTGATAATTCGTTCCGGAAAAACAGAGCGCTAAGTGAATCCGCGCTAAGCACGCGCCACATTCCCATAAGGTAACATACGTATTTGTGAGTTGCGGTCGGTGCCATAGGATATTTCCTAATCAATAATAAACAATAGTGAAAAGCTACACAAATGTCAGTCAAAATATTTAATATTCAAATATTTGTACATATAAAATATTCTGCATTACATACATATATAATTATGTGGTAACTACTTAAGTATCAAAATTAAACTTAAATTCCAATTAAAATCATGAATTTAATTGATCTAAATTGATTTAATTTAATTGATGAATTTAATCATGAAATGTGCCGATTTTGAGTTGAACTTTGGCCATCTTCCAAATAAACTAAAAGGGGTATTAATTTTAAATCCCCTGCAGCATTACCACCTAACAATAAAGTCAACTGATCCTTCGCCGCTTTGAAACCTGGCATGTTTTTTTTTTTTCTTTCGACATGAAACTTATTTTAGGCATTCGTTTCTATAAAAGTCCTGTTTCATCTATGTTAAAAACTTGTTGAGAAGTATAACATATAATACCCCTCTTCAATAATTTTAACAAGTTCTTTTTTGAAAGTTTGGGCTCCTTGACTTGCACTTGGGGCTTCTCCCTGGATTTCAAATCTATTCAACCAGCCCTTACCAGTTTTAAATGGTTCCACATTTTTTTTTTTTTTAGGTGAGTTTTCTTCAGATCATCATATTGGCTAATCTCTCTCTCTCTCTCTCTCTCTCTCTCTCTCTCTCTCTCTCTCTCTCTCTTTTATAATATTTAACTTAACTGAATTTTGCATTGGATATTATTTTTAATAAAATTAGTTAGTCTTTCCATTTCAATCCTAATAGCCGGCCTGGCCCTAGTTACTTGCAGTGGAACGGCTATCTTTCCCGCTGCTAAAATTAATTCTTTATTTTTTTATAATTGTTCCTACAGTTAAACTTGCAAGTCCTAAATTATGGCACACATTCGCTTGTCGTTGACCGGAATCGATTCGCTTCAAAACGACTAATTTAATTTTCAAATTCAGTTTTTTCTTACATATATAATCTTCGTACTGCGTCCAGACTTTGTTGCTTTTTCATTCTTATCCGCCATTATTGACTCTTCGAAAATGTAACTGCGTTGGTTGCATTAATTATGATACAATGTTCGAGTAAACTGTCCATTACGCACAATGTCTAATACTGTACTGAGTGATGATTAGTCTTTGGATAAATGCATATAACGCAAATATTACAAGCAATATACTTGATAATTTTTTTAAAATGTTGATCTTGGAACTACGTAACAGATCACTGTACTGTATTAAATTAGCGTGGAAAAAATTTCACTGAGCATGGGAAAATTTCTCAAGTCGGCGTGGGACACGTTTTAATGCTGTTTTGCTATTCATTTTCAAGCTATCGACTCCACCAAATGAAACAATTTCGTTAAATATGCCAAAAATGCAATCTGTAAAAGAGCGTTATAGTGATCTGTGACAGCGTTATAGTCAGATACGGGTTATAATATAAGAACAGCATTATAGCGAATCAGCATAAAGCGAACTGCATTATAACGGGGGCCTGCTGTAAAATTATAATTATAGCAAAGAAAAAAAATAAAAGGTGGTTAAGGTCACTCTCTAGGCCTTCTCTTCCATAAAGTTAGTATGAAGCCAAGCAAGTGGCCTTTTGTTTTGATTCCTACTTTAGTTATGCACCTGACAAGTTATGTGATTAGTTATAATGGCAGGGGACCTTGATTGTGTGGAATTAAATCAATTGTTTGTGTAAATCAATAAATTGTTTATGAAGAGATTAACCATAAATCTAATCCAGTATGCATTTTTCCAGCTGTATCTCGGCATTTTCTATCTCTCTTTGCTCAAAGCTGTCCTAAAGCAAAAATATACTTGTCTCCAACTCATGCAACAGCTACATGACTAGTGGTGTAACTGTAATTTGCAAGAGCAGTTTGTATTAAGTTATGAAATGTACTTAATAAGAGATAACCCTAAATTCAAAGTTATAATACAGCTAAAATATATTAAGTTATAGTACAGGCAATCCCCAACTTACATAATACTCGGACTTACATAAATTCAATTTCACATAAGTTTTTGCTGGCCGGTGAAAACTAAAAAAATCGTGGAAACGTATTTTGCATCCCACAGGAATAAATGGGGGTATTGTGAAAGCATTGCAATGTAAACCCAATAACACACTGTTTTTTCTGTAATTCATTCCAAGACTTCAGAAGTTGAAATTTTCGCTATATAATTAAGCTATTATCTCTCTAAAATGTCATTTTTATAATGGAGCAATACCCTTTCATCATTATCATATGTTCCATTATAAGAATCAATTTTTAACGGCTTTGTTGATATTTTTCTAAACAACATTTCTCGAGGTCACAATCATAAAAAAAAAATCAATTTGCACATTCCAGTTTATTGGGCTTTTCTGTTAATGCATCTAATCATAAATGGGTAGTAAAATCGATCTTACTGCATTTGCGATAATCCCGATAAATGGAATTGTGTGGGTTTTTACGTTATTATGGTGAAATGTGTTCCCCTTCACTAAAATCTTCAATCATATAAGAAACAAATAATTTTCAGAATCTTCTCTTCATTCCTATTTATTTATTACAATGAGAAGGGAAAGCGACTAACGGAACATGCAAGTTGATTTAGAAATGAAGATGAAAATGATTAAGAGTCAGAACAAAGTCTGTCATCTATTGCATGGGAATTAAGTCTCACTGCTTCAACAGTGAAGGCTATTTCAAAGGACAGTGCACGTATAAAAGAACATTTTAAAGGATCAACACATTTAAGATCAACAGTGATCACAAAACAGCATTCAGGTGCTATATAGAAGATGGAAAAGCTATAATATGGATGGAAAATCAGATTCAGAAGCAAGTGTCCCCGAGTCTACAGGCCATTCAAGCAAAAGTAAGAAATATTTATGAGCACATTAAGGATAATGTATGGCGAACCCCAAGCCAAGTTCGTGGCAAGCAATGGGCGGTTTAATAGGTTCAAGCATCGTACCGGTTTCCACAACGTTAAAGTATGCAGTGAAGTCGCCAGTGCCGATTTTGCAGCAGCAGAGAAATTGTGATGCGTTGAAAAAACCCCTTCTAAATTTCCACAGCCCTCAACCTCTGCAGCAGCATACTTATCAGCTGGAGATGTTGATTCTGTCAACGATGCTTGAAAGGTAAAACTTGCTGACAATTATGCCTGTCCCCTCCCTTTTTTTTTTGTAATTTTATAATTGCACACTTTTGTAATTTTTTCTACGCATGAAATAAAAAAAATTGAATAAATAATTCTGTTTACGTGTTCTTCGAACATTTCTTTTTGCTTCAAACAAATTCAGCGAGCATAGTTGCGAGTGCTGCATAAGCATTTAGGAAAATTCCGACTTAAATAAAATTCGACTTGCACAGAGTTCCGCGAAACACAACCCTTATGTAAGTCAGGGAGTGCCTGTATATAGATTTAGAGAAATTAATGTTTGCAGCACAACCTCTGTCCTTTTGTCTGTTTTTGCAGCCAGCAGAATTTAAACTGCATAGATAATGCAGATGGTCTTAATCCTCACAGTAGAGCAAACATGCCTTTGTAATTAGTTGCCCTGGTACTGCACTACTTTCAAACAGATGGCATCATCAAGAGGATAACTCTCAAAAGATGTTATTTAAATGATGAGACTGCTATGACAGCCTGTTTCAGAACATGTGTCCTTTCACAAAAGATGCCATGCAGCATATGAAACTCTCATTTCATATGCTGCATGGCATCTTGCACCGAATTTCTTTACAGCTGTTTTGTCTGCGAGTTACCACCAGCGACCGCTGCTATCTGACAAAGGATCAGTCAGCCCTGAAATGGGATGTCATAGCAAATTCATCTTTTAAAAAAATGGTAATTAACTTTTTTGGCGATGTTGTCAGTTTGAAAGTAGTGAAATAACAGGGCAACTCTTTTTAAAGACAAGGTTGTTCTCCTATGAGAATTAATACCATTATACAGGCATTTTAAATCTTGCTATTCACAAAAAAAGATTAAAGGACAAGACACCGTTAGCATATTATAAAGTGAAAAATGTTTATTATTATTATTTTTTTGTTGTTGTATGGATTACATAGTAAAATGTATGTTGTCATTTATTTATTTATATTTTTTGTTGTTGTTGTAGAATGTGCTAGATTTTAAAGAATTTAGAATTGTAAAGTGGTAGATTTTACAAAGTTTGCTAAATGACAAGATTGCCAAAAGTTCTGTTTAATTTATCACGTCAGAAATTGTTTCTCAGATAATATTGAACATGAAATAAAATCATAAATAAGAAGTCAGTCTCTCTCTCTCTCTCTCTGTGTGTGTGTGTGTGTGTGCATGCACACAGTTGATTTAAACTATCACTTTGAAGGTTTTTAACGGCACAGAGAGCACAGAACGCCTGGACCACACAGAAATTAGAGACAAAAAAAATTTCACCAAAGTAGCACTAGGCTGAAGTGGGCACTATTCTCTAGCACACAGCAAGATTATTCAGATCACAACAATATTCATATCAATTGCAGTGTAAGCAAGCAGCCCTGAAAGCATGCATCATATCAATGATTTACTGTGCCTTTATATCTAAAGTGAAAGAAGTTATAGTCCCATTACACAAGTTAGTATATGGAATAGTGTATTCCAGTTTGGAAGCCAATTTAAGGAAAGCTATGGAGTTTCTCAAAAAGGTCCAAAGATGGATGACCTTGGTGAGAACAGGAATGCACATTCAAGTGAGGAAAGATTACAAAGGAGTGGATTGCAGAACTTGGAAACATGGCAAATCAGAACCAAAAGATTCATTATCACAGCAGAATATTTGTTATATAATAAACTTGATTCTCAGGTCATCATAATTCAAAAAATCTGAACCTTCCCGGAATATTCTATCATATAATGAGAAACAGGGCCTAAAAGCCTTAAGCTGAAATAAAATTACTGGTGTAATACAGAAAGCTGATAAAGAGGTATTGTAATAATGGACATGGCTCATTATCATATGAAGATGCCAGATATTGTTAATACTATCTTACATATACCTTTGTCATACAAAAAGCATATTAAAATTTTGGTTACTAAAAACAATAATATAGTAAAAAAAAAAATTATGGTAACTGGACTGAATTATGATGGCAACTTTAAAAGATAAAAAGGCCTAAATCTTAAATATTCCATAGATTTTTGGACATATAAAATTACACAAAAAAGAGGCTACCCCATACATATAATAATCTCATTTTGCAAATGAACTCTGGCTCCCTTAACTAAGTTTGTATTTCCCATTATTAGTGGATATAGAGCCAATGTAACTTCAACATAAGAAAGATAGCACATTAGAATAAACAGTTCATGCATACACAATTAACTAAAAGTGATTTTATATTTCTCTTGTTGTCAATGCATTATTACTGGTGTAAATGTGGAAAAAACATTACATACAACCAAGAACTATTTAGCAGTGCAGCATGTTTTCACACATTAATGCACTCAGATTAGTCAGTAGATTTCTCTCTTGGATTATCTGTTAAACATCAAATGATTATACAAGTCAATAATGCAAACATTTTGAACACCAATTTCAAATATGTTCTCAGATTTTTTCTAGCATGCATAGTTTTTGTAATACAACTGCTGATAACAACAGTACAGTAGGTCCTCAACTTACAGATTTGAAGATACACATTTGTGGCAGTAGATTTTCTTTAATTTAAACAATTTGAGAACTTCGACTTCTAGTCATTAACATGCATATATATGGTATATATGTGCGTGTACACATTATATTACTAATTCAAATCAAAAGGGACTATGAAGCCCAATAAGCACATTATATACTAATCCAAATCAAAAGGGACTATGAAGCCCAATAAGTACACATTATATACAACTAATCCAAATCAAAAGGGACTATGAAGCCCAATAAGTACACATTATATACAACTAATCCAAATCAAAAGGGACTATGAAGCCCAATAAGTACACATACATATACTACATAATATGGTATTGTGTCCAGCTCAACCAACAGATAGTGTTAGCTACAGATATGTTGACACATAGGCCAGTGCCACTTGCAGCTTAATAGATGGGATTCCCTTTTTTTTTTTTTTTTTTATGTAAATCCCAAACAAGAGATGTGTTAGAACCTATATTACTTAGTACTGTGCTTGGGTTGGAGGTTGAGAATACGAAAGATATTTGTTGATGTTGGACTTGAACTTCTGTAGACTGTAATTTTCAGGAAATACGTATGAAGGAAGGTTGTTCCAGAAAACAGCAGTTGAAAGAATAAACGAGGAAGATGAAAAGTTGATTCTGTGATTTTTAAGTTGGACAGTAAATGGATGTTGACTGGTGGCGGCACATGTTCGGACTGTTTTGAAAGAGAGAGCAGAAATTATAGAAGCCAATTTAGAAGAACAGTGCCCATGGAAGTATCTGTAGAAGAGGCATGCAGCAGAAACAGTACGTCTATGAGACAGCGAGTGGAGAGACTCTGTTGGAGATGAGTGATTAAATAACCTAACTGCCCTCTTCTGAATGCAATCAAGAAGCCTGAGAGAGGTTCCATGGAAGGGCGGATTTGCGATTTATACAGAGTGAGCAGCTGTTTGGAAGAAAAATAACGCCGAGAGCAAAAGAGAAAACCAAATTTTTTAGATGCAGAAGAAGCAATATTTGTAATGTGCTTGTGCCAAGAGAGATCAGAAGTCAGGTTAATCCCCAAAAGAGATATATCATTTTGCCTAGAAATCGGAGTGTCACTAAATATAAGCACAGGAGCAGAAGAAACCTTTTTGCGAGATATAAGACAAGACTGAGTTTTGGAAGGGTTGAAATCAACTAAGTTGTCTTTGCCCCACTGCAGAATTACCTGAAGATCTGAATTTAAGGAATTGGTAGCAGATTTTCGGGAAGTTGAAGCTGATTGAGCAGGCCAAGGTTTCTCAAAATGGAAAGTGGAATGCAATGTGCTATCATCAGCAAAACTATGGATAGAATTTCCAGTCAATGGAAGGTCATTAATATACAAGAGGAAAAGAGTGGGGGAAAGAACTGAACCTTGAGGGACAGTGGCATTAGTAGAGAAGTTAGAAGACAGAGAGCCATCTACCATCACCCTCAGTGAGTGATCAGAGAGAAAATCTCATAACCAGTTACTAAAAACAGTTGGCTAAGATGGAAGCTTGTTTAGAAGACCTTTATGCCAAACACAATCGAAAGCCTTTGAGATGTCAAGAGCAACTACTTGTGTTTCACCGAACCTTTCCTTGAATTAGTCCATAAATGAGTAACATAAGCGAGAATATCACCAGTGGATCGACACTGACGGAATCCATACTGGCGATCGTTGATCAGATGGAAGGTTTCTGGGTAGTTTAAAAGTTGGCGGTTAATTGATTTCTCCATTACTTTAGAAAGAGTAGAAGTAATTGCAATGGGACGATAATTGTATGGGAGGTATTTGTCACCCTTTTTAGGAACTGTCTGGACATGAGCAAATTTCCAAGCAGAAGGAAAAACACCCAAGGAATAAGAAAGTGAAAAAAGGAGGCAAAGAATAGGAGTAAGTTCAGGAGCACAGGTTTTGAGAACAAGTGGAGAAATACCATCGGGACCTGGAGCTTTCTTAGCATCAAGATTCGTCAAAATCCTTCTGACATCCTTTTGACGGAAGACCACAGGAGGCATTGAATGGAGCGTGTTGGGAATGGCGGGAGGTGTTTTACCAAGATCATTAATACACAAGTTGGAAGAAAAATGGGATGCTAGCAAGTCAGCTTTATCCTTGGCTGAATTGACAACAGAACCATCTGGTTTGGACAAAGGTGGGAGCAGAGATGGGCAAAGGTTACGGCCAATAGCTTTGGCAAGAGACCAGAATGCTCAGCTACCATTAGGATAAGAAGCAAGTTTTCTACTCTTAGCCTGTTCAAACTCTAGTTTTTTCTGATTAATAACTGCTTTACAATTGTTGCAAGCTTTGGTGTAGGCAGAAAATGAAATTGAGGAATTGGAAACAAGCTAATTATGATATGCAACATTCTTCTCCTGAACAGCCTTACCACATTTATTGGAAAACTAAGGTTTAGATAAAGGACGAGATTTTAAAGTGGAGTGTGGGATAAAGGATTCCATTCCTGCAAGAATAATTTCACTGACACGATCTGAGCAAACGTTGACATCAGAAGTTTTGAAACGGTAATCCGACCAAGGAAAAAAAAAAAAAAAAAAGAAGAAGAAATCTTGCAAGTCATCCCATTTTGCATTCTTGTAATGCCAAACAACACGAGGTTGGGAATAGCCATGAGATAAAGGTTCCATTGGAGAAGAGACAATCACCAAGTTGTGATCTGAAGTGCCTAAAGGACCTCTCACTTCGACCATGTACTTAGAAGGGTTGTTTGTGAGAAAAAGATCAAGCGTATTGGCTGTATGATTAGGATTGTCCGGTATTCTTGTAGATAAATGAATAATGTGCAAGATCATTAGTAATTGCAAAAGCCTCAAGATCTCGACCAGCTGGGTTGGTGTGACTAGAAAACGGAAGCCAGCTGGAGTTGTGAACATTAAAATTACCAAGGAAAATTACCTCACTGTTAGAAAAGTTGGACTGGAGAAAGTCAAGTTGCAAAGAGAGGAAGTCAAAGAGCTCCAAGTGATTAGTGGAATTGGAAGAACGGTAGAGACAACAGGTGAATTTGACACAATGAGGTAGAGAGATTTTAAGCCAGAGAAGATCGAAGAGAGGAGATTCCAGATTGCTAAGTCTCTGACAGGGAATATCAGAACGAACATATGCACAAGTACCACCTTTGAGGCGAAAGCACTCGTACAGCAAATAATTTGGGCAACTGAGATGAGCAGTAGTTGAATCAACCGATAACTGAGATTCTGTCAGAAAAAGTATATGGGATTTGGCAGATTGCAAGTGGAAATGGATATCGTTGAGATTAGAGTTGAGACCACATATATTTGTGAAATGAATTAGGAAGGGCTTGGGAGGTTTAGATCTTTTCGCAGATAAGCTTGCTCTATTAGTTTGACAATTCATGGCGTATTCAATAGTAAGAAAAAGTGGGTGGGACATGCTGTATGAAGTAATGAAATTTTTGGATATGGCGTACACATGGTAAGAATATACCCAGATCCTTGACATAACGTGGCCTCGACAATGCTCCCCGCATCCACACTACTCGTACTTCCAGTCACTATCTGGCAGAGTAGAGGTAGCAAGATTATACACTAGCTGATCTGGAAGCCCCCTAGAGAGTTACCAATAGGTTCGGTCTGGGGTACTAACTAGCAGCTGGTCTGCGAACACCGTTATAGAGCTGTACCCTCGAAATGTAAGGAAGATTGGATCTTGCCATGATGTTCATCATAACCTCAAAAGTCATCAATCATACTGCATGATGGAAGAGGTGGGGAAGGGTTGACTGGAACTTAGCTCTAGAGACTAAACTTGCTTATTGGAGGCTTGAAGTGGTGGGTTCCACCACCACTTCAAGCCTCCAATAAGCAAAGTGGTGGTATTGCACCGGTTGATGAGAGTCATCAACCACCTAGTACTGCCTGGTAACATAGAGGGGCAGCATTCCTCCATGTGGTGAGGGCGCCACACCTCGACTCCTGCTTATGTTGGTTCACACCTGGGTAGTCACCCACCATGTACTTGTGCATGGAGGTTATACCCAGGATTACTAACAGTCCCACCATTGTTAAGGTGCAAGCAGAGGATTTGGCTGTCATGGACCGTCCGGACTTCGCCGAATTTGGGTCCACTTCACTTGAGTGTCACCCGAATATCAGTTCCATCAGCATTTTAGACTCCCAGGTAGCAAGTACAGCTTGTCTGGCATATGTCTGAGAGAATGTCTGTGACAACCTCAAGGACCTCAACTGATAGTCTCATTGCCGTTTTGTCTGGTTCTACCTTAGGTGCAAGCTGTGTCTTGTTAGTGAGTTTACATTGTGCTTATTATAAACAAAATATACTCCCTAAATATATCTGAGAAACACAAAACGTGAGGAGAATTCAGTGGTAAGAAGAGACACATCATGACTATGGAGACTAAAGAAGAAATTATTATACGACATGGAAAGGGTAATATGTATGTAATCATTGCATGTGCTTATGAAATGAACAAACCGACTGACTGTTAGAACTATTATTAAAGATAAAGTGCAAATTAGGCAACAAAAAAAATTCTGTACCAATGCAATCCACAATCATTTCCAAGAAAAGAGGCATATCAAAAGAAGAAATGGAAAAATTGTGATTTGGATTGAAGACCTTGGATACATGGCAAACAAGAATAAATAAACCTGATAAGCTTTATTAGCATTAGCATTAATAGAAGCATATGATGAAAGAAAGCAAGCTTATGTAGCATCACCCAAAAAAAAAAATAAATAAATAAATAATAGTTGTTCCAAATATCAACCACCTGCTGGCTAAACGCAAATTTCTGCACACCTATTCTACAATTGTATTTTCCTCAATTTCAATTTATGTCCCCTCAGGTGAGTAATCTGTGCAAGAGGAAGAATCCCACTGAGCGTACTCAAACCATTCAAGGCCTTACACACCTCAATTAGATCACCCCGCAGGAACCTAGTCTCTAGAAATTGCAATTTGCAGAACTTAAGCCTTTCTTGGTAACAGCAATCCTTTGTTCCACTCCATAATCTGTTTGCCCTTCTCTGTATTCATTCCAGCAGCTCCACATGTTTCCTAAAATGAAGCCTCCAGACATATATACGGTACTCAAAGTGTGGCCTTGAGTAGTGTATATATATCTCAAAGAGGTTGGTTTAGGGATTTATTAGGCGCATCGGCAACTATGGCCATAGTGCACCATCTCAAAGGGAAGAGAAATATACATCTGTATATTTCTTCTCCACTTTGCTGTCAGTTCTTACAAAATCATTTAGCTCCCAGCCTCCACTTCCCTCCAGATCTCCTTGTGTGTAAATGTAGGTGCAAAACCTCATTCCATTTGTCAGCTAACTAAGATAAAGGAACCACCTACTGGTTCTTTTATCTGCAGATTCTTAAAGCATGAAGAAGTACTGCTGATAATCAGATCAAGGTTATTACTCCCTCTGGTTGCCTCTCAAACATGCTGCTGTAGAAAACAATACTGCAATAAATCCACAAAAGTCTTGCTAGTGTGTGCGTAACCAATCCCCACATGTTCCAGTCTTTATCTGGTAAGTTAAAATCCCCCCATTATAAGACAATCTGATTTACTGGCCCCTATTTCTCTGTACAGCTGTTCATTGTACACATCAGAGTCATTAGGCCTTTAACAGTCCTACTCTCAGCTTTGCTTTCCCAGGGCTTGTGTAAACACCAAACTGACTCAAAATTGCACTGTTCCTCCATGTCAACTAAATGCACTTCCTTAGATTTTGTGTGTTTCTTGACTAACAGCATCACCCCTCCTATCCTGTCTGTCCTCTCTGTACATATTGTACTCCCCAAAATTGCATTTCTGCATTCCTTATACCTGTGTGACACATCTCTGATATCCCAACAACATCAAACCTTGATGTCTTCACAAGCACCTCAAATTCATCAAATTTATTTACTATACTCCTAGCATTGGTGTAAGTGCAGGTATAACATGCACCTGTTCTTACTCTTAGTTACCCTAACGCAACCCATGTATTTACTTCTTCCATGACGACTCCAAACAGTCCCCGAAATTCCCAGCACCCCACCCACCCACCAGGCTGCTGCTCATTCCAACAGAAACAGTGCAAGAATCACTTTCACCTCTGCCTGTGAATATATTAGTCTGTGAACCCCCACCAAGCTAGCAGTTTTCTGACCCACCGAACACTGCCTTGATAGAATCAGCAAATATTCTTGCATCCTTTCTATTTAAGCATATCCCATCCTTGTAGAAACAATCTCTCCTATTAACAAGCACAGACCACACTGAGAAAAATTCTACCACATGATCCTTGCACAATCTCTCCACGGCCGAATTGGTTGACAAAGCTCTCATCAGAATTTTAGACACTCAAATTTAACCATAACTTGCGACTGTTTTTAACATTGACCTGTATTTGTTAAATAAGTCTGCAGGTCTACTCCAAATGTCATTAGTGCCAATGTGTACAAATCAACTTTTGTGCCCTTAAAAGATGATATCTTCCCTAGATGATCAAACTTTTTCCCCTGGCAGACATACCCTCGTCCTATTCCACCTGTCCTTTTTGCACAATAACTTCATCTCCCTGACAATAGAGTCATCGACAATAACTAGCTCCTGTGGGAAGTGTGCATTCTGCTCTGAAGGTTGCCGCTGTGTTGCCTGATGCACAAGAGTGAGCTATGGCAGTGAGTTAGTCAGCTCAGAGCTTGATGGGCTCACCCTACTCTTCAAACTCTCATAGATGCCCATTAGAACACTGAGTTGGAGCCTAATTTCCTGACAGTCCGTGCACCTAGAACACACACACACAAAGACATCCTCCGTGGCCAGATCATGTCCTGTTCTAGAAAGGTCCAAAAACATTTCACAAGTTGCCCATTTTTTTTAGGCTGTGATGCATTGGAGAAATGATCCCTTCAGTTCTCCCTGAGTCACAGCACTCCTACTTTGTGCACGTTGCTTTGCTGCTCTAGTCTGGGGCATGATTTCCATTTAAATATGATGCAATTAATAAGGCTAATTAAATTAATTGATTAACTGACTATACTATAGTACACCACAGTTTTCCAAACTTTTTCAAGCAAAAACCGGTGTTTGCAGATTTTTTTTTTTCATGGCCCACCTATAGCTATAAATTAATGTATTTTCAATCATTATACTCATAGGTTCAGGAAATGACACTACCATTAGGACATTTAACATACCAGTAATAATGCAATTATGTATTCATTAACATCAGTAAATATATATAAAAGATAGGTAATTCATTTCATTGTTTATTATTAAAAGTTTACATAAAATTGTAAAATTTTATGTAAACTCATTTTATGTAAACTCATTCTCAAATATACCTTACGCCTTAGACATAGTCTGGGCCTACTTAAACAATGATAATATAAAAATTAATAACACCAGACTCCCCAAAGACAGAATATTCGAACTAACAAAACTATTAGTAAATGCAAAATTACATTCTCTTTCAAGAAAAAATATACAAACAGATTTTCGGCCTCCCAATGGGCCTAAACATCAGTGGACCTATTGCCGAACTATACTTAGACAAATTAGAAAAGATCCATCTTGATCCATTTATATCACAGATCACATATTAGGGAAGATATCTGGATGACATCCTAATTATCACAGATCATTTGACCATAAACAATATTCTTCAGGTTTTTAATAACATCCATCAGAGATTAAAATTTGAATTAGAAATTGAAGCAGAAACCCACTCCATAAACTTCCTTAATTTTGCTATACACAGATTAGGACAAAAACTAAATTTCAGCATATATAGAAAACCCACTAATAACGGGATGCTTTTGCATTTCCACAGTTATCATCCCACAACCATACAAAAAATCGGTCATGCTGAACCAATTTCTTAACGCCTTTAAATATTCTTCCACCCAAATTTCTCTAACCACTGAAATAAATGAATTAACTACAAGATTCTCAAATATTTTAGGAAAGGAAATTTTCTTATAGTTTTATGTAGGTATATTTCAAAGAAGTTGTTCACAGACCAGTATTTTCTTTTCACGGACAACACTTTGGGAAACCCTGTACTAGACTAAACAATACTATACTAAGCTAATGCAGTGATGCATATTCCACTATATAGTTTTATGTTATGCCTTAGCTATAAAGTTCCAGTTATACACTATCAAGTTACGCTATACTCTAGATCACAATGTTAAATTAGTTATATCCTTAACTAAATACAAAAGATATAAGCCCAAAAAGTGATTAAAACCTTCAAAACACTTATTTATTACAATTAAAATCCTATTAGCCTTCTGCGCTACTAATTACACTACGATATTCCTGCCAAAACACCAATATGATAGCGGTATGAATAGAAAGTTGTAATGTACAAAATCACTAGCTAATTTTAAAAAATAGTCTAATGAATGCTACTAAACCTATTTAATTTATTTGTAAAACAAATTAGTATGTTAAGTAATCAAAAATATAAAATTTCAAAGAAAACTTATCTGTTTGCAGCAGCTCCAGAAGTCCTATATTCCTGTTCCCAGACCCAAATATGTATATATATTACGAATACACATATATACTAGTCAAATATTATGTGCTCAAATTCTGCAGCTATTGACGGTGTAGGACCTTTTATTCTCTGATTTATGGAAGTACGTGTACTTGTGCAATGATGTTTGTACTGTAGCTTTTTTTTTTTCTTGTCATAAATTAGTTTATAGCATGCAATAGCATCATGTATTGCTCTAAACACTTTCACAAACCATTGAATTTTGAGCCTCTAAGCCAGGCAGCCCTTTGTCAATCATATTAAAGCATTCTTCCATCTGCTTAGTCTCAAATCATTTTGGTGGTTCAGCTTCTTACTCTTCCTCTGAAACACTGTCTTCGTTTCTCTGGTCTTCAAGCTTCATTAAAGTTTAATTGCTCATTTTCTTTGTATGACTTCACAACAATTCAGTAAAATCATTTTCCTGTAGATTTAAATCAGATTTCCTGGTTATTTCCACAAGGTTACATCTTCAGATCCCTTAGCGTCGTGAACAAAGTGTGGGGGAGGTGAGCTCCAAGATGGCATTTGTGGTAGATGTAATTTCACTTTAGGCAGCATCGATGTTTTAACAGCTTTGTAAATGTCGTACTCTTCCCAGAACTGCTTCAATGATTTGCCATTTTCTCCTTCAGCAGCCCTTACTGCTGTCTAAGTGCTGTTTATACGTAATACTTTTTAAAAGTCTATATGAGCCCTTGATCCATGGATTGTATGAGGGAAATTGTATTTGGAGGCTAGAATATTACCTTTATGTTTCCAAAATAGTCACACAGTTGTTGAGTGACCTGGTGTGTTATCAAAAAATAATGCCATAAATAGTGCCATAAATGATGGCACTATTTTTCAGCCTTGTGCACAAAATGATTGAGAAACCAGCCATGAAAAATTTCCAGTCACCTATGCTCTTAGATTGGATTTCCATTCAACAGGTAGCAATGTTTTTGAAATATTTTTGAAGGCCGTTGGGTTTTTGCTGTGGCAAACTAACAATGGTTTTATTTTGCAGCTCCTAGCAGCATTTCCACCAGGTTGAAGTGTCAGCCTGTCCTTTGATACCTTAAATCCTGTCATAGTTTTTCCATCTTGTGCTGTGTAAGAATGATCTGGCATTTTTTTCCAAAATAACCCACTCTGATCCACATTAAAAACCCATTGTGGCAGGTAATCCTCATTTCTGATGATTTCTGCAAATCTTAGGGAACCGTATAGCAGCTGCTACTGTGTCTGCACCAGCAGCCTTACCAATCACTTTGATGTTATGTAATTTAGCAAGCACCTTAAATCTTTGAAGCAATCCTTGGCTTGCAATGAATATATCACCACTCTCACCATGTTTACGCTTTAGTTCTTCAAAAGGACTCTAAAAACTTTCCCTTGCATGGGCTGGGAACAAAACTATAGGTGTGAAGACATAGACTTCTGGAGCTGCTGCAAAGGGATGTTTTCTTTGAAATTTTATCGTATTTTTGATTACTTAACATACTAATTTGTGTTTTACAAATAGATTAATTAGGTTTAGTAACATTCATTAGACTATTTTTTAAATTTAGGTAGTGATTTTTTTAGTTAAAGAAATAACTAATTTAACATTGTGATCATTATAGTAGAGGTAACTTGATAGCATATAACTGTAACTTATAGCTAAGGCTAACATAAAACTATACAGCAGAATACGTATCACTTCATTAGCTTAGTATAGTACTGTATAGTCAAGTATAGCATAGTCAATCAATTAAATTTACTAACCTTATTAATTTTCATTGTTAATTAATTACATCATTTTTAAATTTGATAATCGAGAGCTATTAAATGCTCAATAATTCCTATATTCTATTATATTATAAATCAACAGGGATTACCTTTATTTTAGATATAGGAAGCTTCTTTTCCAACTCTCCTAGTCCAACTCACTAATAATTCTTGAGGATGGCGATATCTATTTTGTAAAGCAGGTGGGACATCTTCCCCACTGTCAGAACTGTAGTGTTCAGACCGTGCGGTCTCAACAATGAGCGCTCATGACTGCTGTCTACAAACACCATACTTCTGGCAGCATGGAAACCATTACTTGGATTGGCATAAAATTAGATTTTAAGGTCTAAACTGTTTAATAAATATGGACCGATTACCTCTTTCAGTCCTATAGCTGGACTCTAGAGTTTAATTTAGGGGTCTAATAAAATTGGATATGGGGGGGGGATTATTCTCTACATTCCTTAAGTCAGACTAGAACTTTTCGGGCGTCATGTTCACAGGAACAGAGCAACTCACAATTAATCCGAAACTTTTGTCTTATGTTGTAGTGTTTGTTCTTCACGCATGCGTATAAGTGACCAATCGTTGGACAATAGGAATGGCCTACGGATATTGATTGAAGCATCATCTCTAAGGTTTCTGCAATAAGTTTCTGCAATAATTGATCACTCAAGTTATACATTAATATACAACACTATGGCTGAATGGTTAACAGGGTTAAAACAAGACTATACTAGAATTACATTGAAATATGCGGCCCAAAAATATCATATCCAGTTTCTAAAACAATGTCTTTCTGAAAATTTAATACCGAAATTTGCTAAATTTCGGCTAGGTTTGAAAATCCAAGGAATACAAAAATTAGTTCTTATCACGTCAAGTAACATAATAAAACTAGCTTTAAAATCTCAATTTAATCTAAAAAAGATATATTTTAAACAGATTCAACGATATCGCAATAATTTTAGAAAACACCTAAACAGTATTGATTGGAATACTCTAAAGCAAGCCATTCAATTAAAAATCGACGCCCAATCCTCGACATTAGAGAATAGACATAACCTAAAATTACAAACCCTTAGGGGTTTCCCGAACAACAGAAGTTATCATTCGCCTCACAATTGTTTTGAAAATCAGAGTGCATACCGAAACACCAAAAACGCAGATAAAAATTCCCACACCTTTCTCAATAGAAATCTACCACGTCAATTTAAACACTGGTTCACAAAACGACCCCAATCCATCAGATAATGTAAAGAACTTATCATCTGTTACGCTAACTTCTCAGCAAATAGCCCTATTAAATAAAGGTTTAAATTATAATTTACCGCCGAGATCCCCCCAAGAAACAAATGATTATTGATCTTGAGTTCGCTCTTAGAGATTTGCCTCAAAAAAACTTATTAATCCAACAGACTAATCGAATCATAAACCAAACTATGCCCTCAATATCAAAACAACATAGAGAAGAAGAAAAGGCTTTACACACACTTAGACAAAACCGAGATATCATTATTCAAAAGGCCGACAAAGGCAATACAGTAGTTATTCTCAATAAAGGAAACTATATAAATAAATTATACACCATCGTTTCAGACACACCGACATACAAAGAGGTTGCACCATCAGAGTTCAACAGCTTAGTTAACAAAAACAACAAAATGCTCACCACCTATAGGAAAGATGACCACATCACTATGGCCCAACTTAAACAAATTAAAGCCCGCACATACAATATCCCAACCTTATTCGGCCAAGTAAAATTACACAAAACAGGATACCCAATTCGTCCAATCGTGTCATATAAGAATTCAGCTTTTGCTTCCTTAGCCATGTTTATCTACCCAATTCTAAAACTACTCCGAGAACTCCTAACATATAACATAAAAAACTACGATGCTTTATTCAGGAACCTCAAAGATCTCCATATCAAGGAGGATATGAAGTTATATTCACTGGATGTGACTTCACTATACACTAATGTAAATGTACCTTACGCCTTAGACATAGTCTGGGCCTACTTAAACAATGATAATATAAAAATTAATAACACCAGACTCCCCAAAGACAGAATATTCGAACTAACAAAACTATTAGTAAATGCAAAATTACATTCTCTTTCAAGAAAAAATATACAAACAGATTTTCGGCCTCCCAATGGGCCTAAACATCAGTGGACCTATTGCCGAACTATACTTAGACAAATTAGAAAAGATCCATCTTGATCCATTTATATCACAGATCACATATTAGGGAAGATATCTGGATGACATCCTAATTATCACAGATCATTTGACCATAAACAATATTCTTCAGGTTTTTAATAACATCCATCAGAGATTAAAATTTGAATTAGAAATTGAAGCAGAAACCCACTCCATAAACTTCCTTAATTTTGCTATACACAGATTAGGACAAAAACTAAATTTCAGCATATATAGAAAACCCACTAATAACGGGATGCTTTTGCATTTCCACAGTTATCCCCCAACCATACAAAAAATCGGTCATGCTGAACCAATTTCTTAACGCCTTTAAATATTCTTCCACCCAAATTTCTCTAACCACTGAAATAAATGAATTAACTACAAGATTCTCAAATAGGGGTTACCCGCTAACCTATATAAACAAAGTCAAAACAATAGCCCGTGATAAAATAAATAACAACACCCTCGCAACAAACACTGCACAAAAATCTGACAATACCAAAATACATTTCATCACAATTCCATATGTCGAGTACTGGTACAATAAACTTAATCAAATATGCAAGGGAACCGACATGAAAATCATAGCAAAACCCATGAACAAATTATACACATTCTTCAGAAATCAACCTTCAAACACCACATTCCAATCACAGCATGACCTCGTATACAGCATCCCATGCAAAAATTGTGACGCTGTCTATGTAGGATCTACCATGGGAGTGGCACAGCTTCGAGCAAAACAACACGAAGTCCCTGTGCGGGCGGGTCATTCAAATGCATCGGAACTTTCGTTCCACGCAATAAATGAACGACATTCATTCAGCTTTAATGAAACAAAAATTATAAATATTCAACACAACTATCACAAACTACTTATTGCAGAAACCTTAGAGATGAAACTACATGAAACTTCAATCAATATCCGTAGGCCATTCCTATTGTCCAACGATTGGTCACTTATACGCATGCGTGAAGAACAAACGCTACAACATAAGACAAAAGTTTCGGATTAATTGTGAGTTGCTCCGTTCCTGTGAACATGATGCCCGAAAAGTTCTAGTCTGACTTAAGGAATGTAGAGAATAATCCCCCCCCCCCATATCCAATTTTATTAGACCCCTAAATTAAACTCTAGAGTCAAGCTATAGGACCGAAAGAAATAATCGGTCCATATTTATTAAACAGTTTAGACCTTAAAATCTAATTTTATGCCAATCCAAGTAATGGTTTCCATGCTGCCAGAAGTATGGTGTTTGTAGACAGCAGTCATGAGCGCTCATTGTTGAGACCGCACGGTCTGAACACTATGGTTCTGACAGTGGGGAAGATGTCCCACCTGCTTTACAAAATAGATATCGCCATCCTCAAGAATTATTAGTGAGTTGGACTAGGAGAGTTGGAAAAGAAGCTTCCTATATCTAAAATAAAGGTAATCCCTGTTGATTTATAATCATTTTTAAATGGAAATCATGCTCCCGACTAGAGCAGCAAAGCAACTTGCACAAAGTAGTGGCGTGCTGTGCATGGGGAGAACAGAAGGGTGCAATTCTCCAACACATCAGACTAAAAAAATGTACACCTTATAACTTGTGAAATGTCTGCAGATCTTTCTGGAAAAGGACATGATCTAGCCAAGGAGGATGTCTTTGCATGTGCAGAGAGTATTCAAGAATTTAGGCACCAACTCAATGTTCTGATGGGCATCTATGAGAATTTGAAGAGTAGGGTAGATGCCCACAAAGAAATTAAAATGGGGGGGGACCCATCACTCTCAGCTGTCTAGCTCAACACCAGAGCTCGCTTTTGTGCATCAGGCAACACAGCAGCAAAATGCACTGGTCCCACAGGAGCTAGTTATTGTTGGTGACTATTGTCAGGAAGACAGGAAATATATTGCACAAAAAAGGATGGGTGGAATATAATAAGGGTATGTCTGCCATGTGCAAAAGCTGATGACATTGTAGAGCAGATATAATCTTTTAAGGGCACAAAGGGTGATAATGTTGTACACATTGGCACTAATTACATTAGGAGTAGTAGATCTGCAGATTTATTTAATAAGTACAGGTCAATGTTGAAACAGTCACGAGTTAGGGTTAAATTTGAAAGTGTCTGCAATTCAGACATGATAGGAGGAGTATATGATGATAGCCTAAAAAATTGATTCGCCCCTGGAGAGATTGTGCAAGGCTTATGTGTAAGAATTTTACTCGGTGTGGTCTGTGCTTGTTAACAGGAGAGATTGTGTCTAAAGGAATGGAATACACTTAAACAGAAAGGGTGCAAGAATATTTGCTGATGCAATCATGGCAGTGTTAGGTGGGTCAGAAAACTGCTAGCTTCGGGGGGGATTTGCAGACTAATAGATTAACAGTAGCCACAGGCAGAAGTGAAAGTGATTCTTGCACTGCTTCTATTGGAAAGAGCGCAGCAACCTGGAAAGCGAGGTGCTAAGGATTTCAAAGACTGCTGGGAGTCATCATGGAACAAATAAATAAATGGTTTGTGTTAGAGTAACTGAGAGTAAGAATAGGTGCATGTACACCAATGCTAGGAGTATAGTAAATAAATTTGATGAATTTGAAGTGCTGGTGAATACACCAAATGTAGATATTGTTGAGATATCAGTCATGTTGTCACACAGATAAGGAATGCAGAATTGGAATTTGGGGAGTACAAAGTGTACAGAAAGGATACACATGACAGAAAGGGGGAGGTCTTGCTGTTAGTTAAGAAAAACAAAATCTAAGGAAGTGCATCCTGTTGACGTGGATGGACAGTGCAGTGTTGGGTCAGTTTGGTGTGACCTAAGCAATGGGAAAGCAAAGTTGAGAGTAGGAGTGTGTTATAGGACTAATGACTGATGAGTACAACAAACAGCTGTACAGAGAAATAGAGAGGGGCAGTCAATCAGATTGTCTTATGAGGGATTTTAACATGTGGGTTGGTCACTCACACACTAGCAAGACTTTTGTGGATTTATTGCAGTGTTGTTTTCTTCAGCAGCATGTTCGAGAGGCAACCAGAGGGAGTAATACTCTTGATCTGATTATCAGCAATGTTTATTCAGGCATTAAGAATCTACAGATAAAAGAACCATTCGGTGGCAGTGATCAGTGTATTAATGTGGGATTTACTCAAAGATGTAACCAACATTAGGGGTAAAAGGAAGGGTGTTTGCTTTTGTAAAAGTTACTACAGTGGTCTCAGACACTCTTTATATTCTATTTAAATACACTCTGACCAACTAATGATATTACCAACAACAAATTCTAAATGGGACGCATTCAAGGAATTAACCTTGGAAGCTACTAGGCTTTTCACACCAACTAAGAAATATTGTTTGAGGTTTATGCCTAAATGGAGGTCAGATGAACTAATGAGACATTTGGCAGAGAAGAAAAATGTGTGGGATGCAAATAAATTATCAGGAGACACAATTGATTATAGTAGATATACAATAGTCTGTAATCAAGTCACAAAGGAGGCTAGGCAAGCAAAGGTAGATTACGAGAAATCTTTGTCAGATGATGCAAAGAAAAACAGTAAAGACTTCTTTACTTATGTAAAGTGAAGAAACAGGAGGATGTATCAGATTGATCCACTTGATATCAATGGTTCGATCGTTGATGATTTTGCTCAGGTAGCTGACAAACTGAATGAGTATTTCGCATCTATATTCACACATGAGGAATTCTGTAGTGAAGTGGATGCCAGAAGCTTATCAAACTCTAACACGGAGTTAAATGATTTTGTAATAACTGAGAGCAAAGTGGGGGAGAAATTGCCAAAGTTAAACATAAGGAGGGCTCCAAGGGTGGATGGGATCTATCCAGTTATATTAAAGGAGGCAGCAAACAAAGTAAGAGGTCTTAAGCCATGATTATGAGGGCATCCTTGGACTCAGGGCGGTCCCATGGACTGGAGATGTGCAAATACATCCCCAATTCACAAAGGGGATCGAAAGGTGACAAGTAATTACAAACCAAAAGGATATTGCCTAATTCTAGCATCACATCTGCACTGTTTTCACTGATTTCATTTCACTGTATATTTTGATGTTGATTGATTGATTCAAATAAAATTACTGAGTAATACTCCATACATTAAATATTTATGACGTTTCTTCACCTGCTTGTTCATACTTGGTGGCTAGTGAACTCTGTACATGTTCTTTAAAAGTTAATAATTGAGCTAGTTGATTTCAGATGCCATTGGTTAAACTTGTGTTCATACTGCCCATCTTCCCTTGTTCTAAGCATTTTATGTTTTGGGTTCAAAACAAAGGAAGTTTTAAACCATAGCCCTTTTTAACTTAAAGATGAGGAACAAAAAGGTGGAATATAAAATAATTACAAAACTTCAGAGTTGGGTGTCAAATTATTTTTTGTACATATATAGCATATCAGCATCCAAATAGTTTGGAAATCACTATATTTAAAAAAAGAGGAAAGGTGTGTGTGTGTGTGTGTGTGTGTGTGTGTGTGTGTGTGTGTGTGTGTGTGTGTGTGTGTGTGTGTGCGTGTGCGTGTGCGTGCGTGCGTGCGCACACACACAGTAGGACCTCCATATAATGAAATCGATCATTTGCTTGAAAAAATTTGTTATACAGAAATTTCGTTATAAAGAAATGATCTTTTCAACAATGAAAAATACTGTAATTCAACTCGGAAATATGGGAAATAAATCAAAAATAAGTGGGAATGAATAAATTTTAAAACAATTTATTAACACACACAAATTAAGAAACGACTACTTACATTATGTGCACAAGTATTAGTACACTTAAGAATTATGTCGTAAAATATTTGGTTATTTTTTGTTGTATGCTGCATTTTTCTGTATATCGTTCATAAAAAAATGTTTGCATTTGTTTAAGCACTCAAATATATTTTCTGGCACATTTTCTTTATACTGAAGGCCTCGATGCAAAGTTTCAAATGCTGCCTACATTTCATGTTTGGAAGGTTTAATATTGCCCTCATTTTCATCCATCTCATCATCGACATTGTCACTAGTTCTTTGAATACTCTCCAAAACATTGGAGTCACTCGGATATTCAGCCACTATGACATTGTTATCAACTCCTAAAATTTCAAGAAAAATTTCTGCACTGATCAAATCTTTCACTTGGAGTTTGTCTAAGTGGTGAACTCTGTACACCCCTCTCATTGCTGTTAATTAGCATTTTAGCAAAACCTGCTTTTGCAAAACAATTCTTAAGTTTTTCCATCACATCTCGACTCCACACTTTTGCCAACTCTGATATGCACATCTGCAAATCTATAACAGACTCTATAGGTTGGTTGGTTGGTTGGTTTCTATTCTCAGTATAACTTTTTTCAGTATGCACCTTCGGTGGTGCATTTTCAAATTCTTGATAATGCCTTGGCCCATTATTGGCTGCAGTTAAGGCGAATTATTCATAAGGAAGAAAACAAGCTTCCCACTTCTAAGTTTCGAAATTACTGAGTGAAGGTGGGCAAGGCAGTTGTCGACAATCAAAGCTGTTTTTCTGTCTTCTTTTTATCGAAATTTAAAAACCACTGCTCAAAAATTTCACTTGTCATCCAAGCTTTTTTGCTGTAGTCCAATTCTAACAGCTTTACTCCTTTGAAACATCGGGGTTGTTTACTTTTTCCTATTACCAAAAGGTTCAGTTTTTCATTACCAACCATATTTGCACCAACCAAGACTAATTTTTTTTCATTACTATTTTTACCAACTATACATTTGTCATCTTTAAAAGTCAGTGTCCTGTTTGGAAAACATTTAAAAAATAGACGTCTCATCAACGTTGAATGTGTCTTTAGGCTCGTAGTATCCTATAATTTTAAACTGTTTCTTTCCAATGAGTAGTCTTCTTCAATTACAACCCCACTTTCACCAGAAATAACTTTTTCGAGTAAGTTATGGTACTTTTTAAATCTGTCCAGCCAACTAGAACTGGCTTGGAAAGTTTTATGCCCCAAAAAAGATACATACTCCGCAGCCTTTTCTTTTATCAATGGCCCTGATATTGGCATATTTTGGTCTCGAATCAACTTTACCGACTTAAAAACTGCTTTATCCACATCTTCATATAGGCATAATTTTGCTCGCTTCCAACTGGGTCTCGTTTCCTCAAACAGTTTGAGAATCGAAACACTTGTTTTTCAGAATGGTTGGGTTACGAATTTTAAACCGATTTCTTTTTTTTTTTAATGCCCCAATCTACGCTATTAAGGACTTCCACTCTTTCCACTACACTCAAGGATTTCCTCTTAGACATTGTAAGGTTACTTGCACAGCAGCTAAAACAAAACTGATTTACGGACCACTTGTACCTACCATACAGAAACAGGTGAAATTTAATGAAAGTATGGATGATTTATTTCTGCAAAACAACAGATGAATTTCCTGGATAAAAGAAAATCTCTCTCTCTTTCTCCTAATGCTAATGCTAATTTTCTAATAGGGTGCTTGCAATAGAAAACAGGTTGACCAGAGCCAATGTCCGTGTTGGGAATATTCCTTAATCTTTGCCAACGGATGTGAACACAGTTTCCAAGAGCGATTTCTCGGTATAGTAAAAGCTTTACAGGCAACACTAAATTTTGGAATGCTCTTAAGAATTAAACCCTTTAGCTATTAAAAGCTAAAGTGATTAATTCTTAATCCTTTTAGTTCTTAATTCATGCTTTCTACAGTGTCAGCTCAATTGCCTAAAGGCCAGAGGTGCGAACAATATGTACCCAGGTCTCTCAAAATCAGTTCGTTATATGGAAATTTTCTTCATTATACGGAAACTATTTTCAATGTAATGACCAAGGGGAAATCAAGAAAGTTTGTTACATAGAAAAATTCCCCATATGGAAGTTCGTTAAAGAGAGGTCCGACTGTATATGTGTAAAAGAAAATATGTATGGCATAGAGGAAAACAGTGAATGGAAAGCCACTATATGAATTAAAAGTTATGGATTTATTCTCAAAACAGCTGAAAATGATAGTTCATTATCATCAGAACAGATCTGGATTTTGAATTGGTGTGCACAATGAGCACTAAATTTATGTATACAATACATATACAAATCACTTTTCACACTGATTGTCAAATCAGAATTGAAGGACATCTCATGCATTATTATTTTATCATAATGCAGTAGATAAGCAAATATATCTGATATTTAACCTGGCAATGGTAGTGTCCCCACTTATAGCAAACACAGTAACACAGTACCTGACAGGTGTCAATTTTTCTTTTTAATTCACCTTCAACATTATCAATATTTCATATTTTATTAATGAATTGCACTACTTTTTATATGTAGCTTTTTATTTTTAATGAAAAATTAAATATTTCAAAAAATGTATTTTTTGCATCTTTTATTTAAAAAAAAATTACACACATGCACACAGGGTATTCATTTTAAAAATAAACCAAGTTATTTTTATTACATATAATGCTACCAAATAAAGATAATTTTGCTGTAAGAAAACACCTAAAACTTTTTTCATACCAAATCCACAATATGGATGAGCTTCAATTTCAGAATAATGTTAAAAGATTACAGTACTGTCACTGGTTTAAAATTTCACTTTTTCTATGAAAGCAATGAAATTTTGAATAAAATTTATTTCACTGAGGAAACATGGTTTCACCTTAGCAGCTATGTCAGTGGTTTTCAACCTTTTTTTTTTAATAACAGCACCCCTAAGTAATTTATTTTATTTTGCAGCACCCCTACTCAACAACTCAACTACCTGTTAGATCCGATTCTCTCTCTCTCTCTCTCTCTCTCTCTCTGTGTGTGAATATATATATATATATACTACTAAAAAATATATATGTTATATGATAGTTATTACAATAATATAATTATAAAAATTACATTTCAAAGTACAAATTATATATATACAGTATATAATAATTTTCTTCTTTATATAGAGGTACAGTCAGTCCTCGTATAGCACGATAGTTGTGTTCCTAGAAAACCTCGTGCAATGCAAAATCGTGCAATATAAACAACAGGCCCTATGGGAAAAATAGGGTTAGGTACCAACCACCCAAGATTGAACACACATTTGTAACCAAAACATTACCAAACACAATAAATAATCGTAAAAAAATACTTACGTATTTTATAACGACTATTACGTAATAAAATATTGCTAATGTTTTTGCTTCTATCGTAAGCAAACTTGTTTTTTGTTTGATTTTCTATCCAAACAGATGACAGCCGTTCCATCTCTTCCAATTCTTTGTTCTTTGTGTCTTAATCTAATGGATTTTAATTACACTTTGAGTTGTTCCTGCTATCAAAGTTGTTTTTATTTTCTCTGCATTCTTTGTAATTCTCGGCGTTGCCCCATTTAGGTCTCTAGCACGTACAATATCACATGGTCTTTCATTTCGCCCAAAGCGTTTCACAATTTCATTTTTCATTTCGAAATTTCATTTTTTCTCTATCGACAGAGGTGGACTGGCCATAAGCCTTACCGGGAAAACCCCGGTGGGTCGGAGGCCGGTGTGATTTTGGCCATAAACCATAGTATGAGGCCACTGTAAATTTTCCCGGGTAAGAATTTTTGACCCAGTCCACCTCAGTTTATCGATATTGCTTTTCTTTTTCTCTCTGAATCTGCAGTGTCTTCACCAGGACGCTTCCTTTTCACACCTTTTAAGTATTTTACTCATTTTTAGGGAATAAAGCACAATTACAAACCGAGGAGGCCCGCTTGATACACATAAAGCTGCGCGCGTGTAGCAACTGAATAAACAACACCGTAAAGGCTGAGATACACTATTAACACCTCACATTTTACTAAAGCACATTTCTAGGGGTTACTGCCATAAAACAATAAAAACAATTTCCAGGTGCGTTTCTGCTTGTGGAATCTGTTATAAACTGGTAGTAAACTCGATCTAATTGCATTTGCGATAATACCAATAGCTGGAATTGTGTGGGTTTTTACCTTATTATGGTGAAATGTGTTTCCCCTTCACTGATATAAAACACAAATACATTTTCAGAATCTTCTCTTCATTCCTATTGTGTTGCGTTCGGTTGAGGTGATTCTGCATTCGACTGCCATTTCTTGTAAATACAAAGGCAAATCGTGCATAAGCGAATTCGGTTCGTGTTATATAAGATATCGTTCCCCTATTTATAAATCGTGTATGATCGAATTCGTGTAATGTAAACACGTGTTATACGAGGACTGACTGTACTAGTAAACATCAATTATAGATCATCAGAAAATTAAAAGGATACTGTACAACGTTTTATTATGAAATACACATATCAATTAAAAGAATAACAAGTTTAAGTAACTAAACCCAAATTACGTGGCACCCATGGAATGTTGCGGCACCCCGGTTGGAAACCACTGAGCTATGTCAACAGCCAAAACTGCATAATGTGGAGTGCTGAAAATTCACACATTTTTTGTGATACCTATTATATACCCAAAAAATCTGTGTTTGGTATGGCATATCTCAAAGAAGGGGCCCATAGTTTGAACAAACTGTCACCTCTGATGTTTACCAAGACATCATAATGCAGTTTACTACACTGCTAGAGAAAAATGAAAGAGAGATCTGGCTCCAATAGGATAGTGGGAACCAGCCACACTGCACACCCAATTACTGAAATGATGTAAGTTTTTGGAAATTGAATCATATCACACAGGTTTTGGCCACCTAGATCTCCTGATTTAACACACCCAGACTTCTTTTTATGGCATTATTAAAGCAGGAGGTTTAAAAGAGCAATCCATTCAGCAGCTGAAACTGAGCAATGAAAATACATTCCGGAGCATATAGACAAAACTCTGTTGCACTGCTCACAACATGATCAAAAGTACAAATCTATGTATTGCAAACAACAGAGGACATTTTCAGTATTGTTTATAAACTATTATTTCTTTAAGTATTCTGATAATAAATTGTATTTTCCTTTATTCATTTTTGGTTTACTTTTAAAACGAATGCCCTGTATATATATTAAATTGGTTGAAAATTAAAAAATCTTTAGACATAAAATATAACCATGAATCTATTAGTCTTGTTCATTTTCATTTTCTAGTTAAAAATAGCATTAAGAGTTTGAAATTTCAAACATGTGTAAACACCTTCTTCTGCTTATTACTGTATAAATAAACATTTTAAAAATAACATTTTGTATACTATTATTTACTTTCATTTTCAAATGTTTTCAAAATTTATTTTAAATCTGGCACTCTGAACATTTGAATTTTGGCACACAATTTGAATTTTGCTAACTATTACAAATGATAATCATTTTGTTTTTGTATGTATTATTCAAAAAATAATAATGAATCTTTCAGAAATACTTCATGTAAAATCCATAATTATCTACAGGGTGTCTCAAAAATATTGGTACAAACAATTAGGGGAGGTAGATAACATATAAAGGAATGTGAATCGTATAGGACACCCATAACCAGAAGCGTCACCATAAGTCGGTACACAGCACAGTAGTCACTGAACGAAGAGCATGCATCGATATACGAACTATGAGCTGGCAGACATGCACCTAGTGTATGGATTAGCAGAGGGTAATGGACGAGCCGCTCAACGAATTTATGGAAAACGCTTCCCAGACAGACACGTACTGGACCACTGTTTGTTTGCACATGTGCATCAAAATTTGTGCGATTATCAGTCATTTAGAGTTAACAGGAGTAGTGCGGGCAGACCACGTTCGACGCAAACTCCCACCATGGAAGAAAGTGTATTGAATGCCGTCCAGAATAATCCTACTACCAGCACACATGCCGTTGTCTCTGCCTTAGGAGTGTCTCTGAGTGTACAGCATGTCTGGCACGATGATTCCTTACACCCCTTTCATCTCCAAAGGGTTCAGTTACTGCTCCCTCAAGATCATACTGCACGTGTGGCTTTTGCACAGTGGTTTTTCCAAGAAAGTGTTCAAGACTTGAATTTTCCAGCCTATGTTTTGTTCACAGATGAGGCTTATTTCGCTCGGGAAGGCTTATTCAATCAGCACAATGTTCATGTGTGGGCTCACGACAACCCACACGGTGTGCGCCCCCATGCAGCACAACATCGCTTCGCAATAAATGTGTGGGCAGGTATCGTTGGTGACTGCTTAGTCGGCCCATACCTGTTACCATCCCACATGAACTCCGCTAAATATCGGATCTTTCTTGAACAAGTTCTACCAGGGTTACTTGAAGATGTTCCAGCAAATGTGAGATGCAACACATTTGGTTTCAACATAACGGGGTGCCTGCCCATTATGGAAGGTATGTTCGTGACTATTTGAACAGACGTTTTGAGCGTCGATGGATTGAGCGTGGTGGACCCGTTGCCTGGCCCCCACACTCACCTGATTTATCGAGCCTTGATTTCTTTCTGTGGGGGGCCCTGAAATCTATCGTGTATGAATCGCCTGTGGAGAAGGAAATGGATCTCGTGGCAAGACTCATCTGCACTGCTGCTATTATCAAAGAAACTCAAGGTGTGTTCGACCGTGTCCACCAATCCATGCTGCATCGGTGTAACGCATGCATCGCATCTCATGGTGGAACCTTCGAGCATCTGTTGTAACGTCATGAAATGCATCCATCTCATATTCCATTGTTAATATTATGTCAAATAAATGTTTGCCACTAATTACTGTCTCGTGTCATTTCTGCTTCTTGTGCCTCTGCTACTACTTTCCCGTGACGTTTCCGGGTATGGGTTCCTATGCGATTCACATTATTTTAGATGTTACCTACCTCCCCTAAATGTTTGTACCAATATTTTTGAGACACCCTGTATAACATCTGAGATAATTCTCAACTACAGAGAATCTATTTCTACTATTCTTTATGCTCAAAGCAGAACAAACTTTGTCTTCACAATGAGCTGTAACTTTATTGCACTACTTTAAAATGAACAGCAAGAGGCTAAAAGGTTTTCTCCCAAGTAACTACTGACAACCTAAAAGCAAGTGAAACATGAACTACAAACAAAAACATAATTCCAAGCTTTGAAGCATTAATGCAATATTCCTGGTCCTACGCTCAGAGAAAAAAACCTCCTGCCTTCACGACAAGCGACACTGGCATTGCAGTACTTTCAAATAAATGGTATCATATCCACAAGGTTAAAACAAATATATATCTATATTTTGTACAATCAGTTATTTCCATTTTCAGATTTATTTCAAATTTGGCATGCTTCGCAGTGTACCAAATTTGAAAAGTGCATATCTCACTTCCAATACAGTATCCAGCACCTTAGCAATTATGTTTCGTAGATAACATGACATTTACAAAACATAAATGTTTTGTACTCTCATCTTTATTTATGCAAAAACAATAACAAATTTTTCAAAGCAACTTGTATAAGACTGTAAACCTATGCATAGTGAAAGAGGAAAAGCAAGTAATCTTGAATAGTAAAGAAACACTACTTTATAATGTCAATAGAGTGCAAGATGCCTTGCCACTCTAATTTTCCCTTACATTTGTAAAGGGCCTAGCACACCAGGCAATTGTAGTGCTCAATTACTCTGCAAAACCATAAAAAAATAAATAATAAATAATAATAAAAAAAACTGGGAACTCTTTCAGGAAAAGTTTGATTATGCTTATGAAGGAAGGAAAAAATGTCAGATTTTTTTTTAATCAATGAGTAACCATTAACTCGGGCACATTATTTTAGGGAAGCACCTGTCAGCTACTACTGCTGCCAGGTTTAGCATGAAATTATGCAACTTCTTTGTTCCCAAGTTTTAAACAGCAGAGAAGATGGAAACAAGAGTTAACTTTCAAAATTACTAGTTAACTTGTGAATGAGAGTCATGAATTTTAAAAACAATAGTGTTCAGAGATGAAACATGGTGTTATACTTATGGTCTGCAGACCTGAATTTATGCCCTCTCAAGTTGAGGAAGGTTGTTTGCAGGATAGACGTCTGGAAGTTTGCCTTCAGCCAGTGGGTAGTTGATTGCTGGAACAAACTTCCATCTTCTGTTGTGGAAGTGGATGGTTTGAATAAATTCAAGGAAGAACTAGACAAATTCTTGGAGGGTATGGGTGGGTGAGGTGTGTAGGATCAACCCGCCCCCAGGGTTATAGCTCCGTGATCACTCAAAGTAAGTGATTACAGAACTATAAGCCGGACTCCTGTTTCAGGTGAAAATAATGGCATTGATGGTTAAATAAATAATTCAGTATCATATATTTAGTATTAGTAGTGGTAAATGATGCAAGAAAGAAAGGTAAAGCATCAGACAAAAACAATAACAAAAAAAAAAAAATTGTTTGATAGGAATGCTGCAGTCATATGGATTGTTTGTTGTTGGGTTTTATTGGCGCATTAGCAACTAAGGCTATAATGCCCCGCAATCATATGGAAATTGCAGCATGGATTTGTTATGGGGAGAACTTGTTGGACCAATCTGATTAGCTACTATGATGCAGTAACAAAGGAAATGGATACCCAACCATATTTGATGGCATATAAGACACGTGGGCATACAGAATTTTAGAAAGGAAAAAAGTTTCGGTGTATTTAGGCATTCAATATTTATTCTAATGTGTAGTAGAAAAAAGCTCATCCTAAACATGTGATCAGAACAGCAAGAAAAATACTAATACTCATAATAATACATTATTTAATTATTAATAATTTACCAATTACAGCAATTTAAAAGATAAATAAAATAATCTTAGCTACTTTTATATGAAGCAAACTACCACTAGAATTGAAAATGAACAAAAAAGACAGTGAGGAAATGGTAAAAAACAGTGTTCTGCAAAGGGAAAGTTCAGTCATTTTGAAAACAAAAAAAAAAAAAAAAAAAAAAAAAAAAAACAGCCTTCAAATCCCAAAAACTTACTTGCTATTGTTGGTATCACTATCTTCAAATAACAGTGACTTCAGTGCCATCAAGGGCATTACTAATTCCCATCTTCTTGAAAGAAATTATTTTACCACATATTTCTCCAAGATTCCTTAACCCATCACACACCTGTGCAATGGTGGGCCTCTTCATTCTTCCTGTGGGTGTGAAGTCGTGATCGGGTTCTCCTATTCATTTATTCTACTGTTCTCTCATATTTTGCTTAAATCGCTTATGGACATATGGACATGTTTATGGACATATCCAAAGGCTGCAATTGGCTTGTCAGTCCACCAGGAATGACAATTATCTGTGTATTCAATTGCCTCACCCTCTTTTTAATGACATCAGTTCTATGGGCTTTGAACTGGTCCCAAATGAGAAGAGATGGTTTCCTTAAGAGGCCATCAGGATGCCTTGCCCATATTTTTTGGGGCCATAAATTCATTCCAGATTCATCCTTTTGGATGAACAAATATACATTCTGGAATTTTTTTCCTTAGGTGGAGTTTCTTTTAAATATTAAAAATGGTAATAGTTTTAAGACGTCAGCACAGCGGGCCAAAACTACTGTATGATGTGTTTTCTCATGCCCGGTGGTTTTTATTGACACCGTTTTAGACACTCTGATATTTACATTTTTGTTGGATGGTGCATCAAAAGTTAGTGGGAACTCGTCCATATTTCCTGTTTGGCCAAGTTCAAAAGAAGTTTGTTTTTGTGCCTTTATTACAAATTTATGGAATTCCAGTATTTTTTCTTCATTATCTGCTGGTAACAACCTGCCCAATCATTCATCCGGATGCCGATGAGGGAGGGCTGACTTACACATATAGGATGCACTTTTGAAGGCATTTTTTGAAAATAAGTCTTATAATGCCGTCAAATATGGTAATTCTGACATCACATACTTAGATTTAAGTAAAGCTACTGGCACTGCCACATAAAATACTGCAGCACAAACTAGGGCAGTATGGCATGAGAGCAAGTTACTACTTTCAATAAATGGATCGTTGAATGGAAGAAGACAGAGGGTGGTTATAACGGGAACCACTCTTCTTGAAAAAGTGCTATTAGTGAGGTCTCTCTCGGGGTTCATTCTTCTCAGAGTATTTGCTGGGCCTGTTACTGTTTCCAATATTATTTAATGATACTGATGACAGCATATCAATCTTATTATCTAAGTTTGCAGATTAAATAAAGATTAACAGGGTGGTTAATGACAAGAATCAAGGCATACTACTGCAACAAGACCGGCAAACATCAGGCAGATGAGCTGAGAAGCAACAATTGAGGTTTAGTAAAGTTTGTTCAAATGGTATGCAAATAAACTACTTATGGAATTTATTTTTATTTATTTGTTGTAGGTGGTATGACAATCACAAAATGGTGTCATACACCATGGAGCAAGGATATTCATAATTGAGGAATACTTCAGTTTAGCAGAGAGCCCTGAAACCGTCAGGAGAGCTTTCTAAAAGAAGTTCAGTACCAAAGTAGAGCCAGACAGGCACACAATCATTAATCTTGTCCAGAAATTTCAGAAGACAGGAACTGTTCTGGGGACAATTACCATCGACCACAAGAGTGAGTTGGACATTCAAAAAGTGAAAGGTGAGAGAAATGTTTGAGAGAAGTCCAAATAAAACCATTAGGAAAGCTTCTCAAGAACTAAGAATTAAGCACACCAGTCTGCACAGTGCATCCTCAATCATGACCTGCATTTGTTTCTGGGCAAGATCCAACTACAGCAACCACTCATGGAGGCAATGCTATTGCAAGAGTGGACTTGCTAACACCATGATGGACAAATTTGCAATGGAAGAAACTGACCCTGCCCTAACGTGGTTCTCTGATGAAGCCCATTTTCACCTTGATGGATTTGCGAACAAGCATAACTGGCAAATCCATGACTCTGAAAAATGTCACCGTCTCTGCAAATCTATCCCCAAAGTTTTTTTTTTTTTTTTGATTTGGTAGTTGTTGGCGCATCAGCTTCTATGGCCATATTGCACCTCCCAAGGTTTTTGCAGTACTTTGATCCAAGCCCGAGGCAGGAATCGAACCCGCGACCTTTGGGTTGCCGGGCAGGTACTTTACCCACTCGGCTAGCCGGTCGGCCTATCCCCAAAGTGTGTTACTGTTCGGTGCACCCTCTCCACTAACAGAATTTGTGGCTCAATGTTCATCAAGGAAACTGTCATCTCACTTAGCTAAAGATGCTTATTGAAAATGATTTCATTCTCTTATTGCAGGGTTTCCATGACTCGGAACTCAGAGGTTATTACTTTATGCAAGACGGAATCCAACCCCGTTGTTCACAAAAAAATTTTTACCTTTCGAATGAACATTTTAGGGAGAATGTCACTGCAATGGACTATCGGAAGTACTATGGAAGTGGCAATGATTGGCCTGCTTATTCCTCAGATCTCAATCCATATGGATTCGTTCTATAAAGATCATCCTCAGATCTCAATCCATATGGATTCGTTCTATAAAGATCATCAAAGACTGAGTTTACCAGAGCAGTCCAAAGACGGAACAATGAAATTATCAATTCAACATTACATTTTTAATTTTTTGACAACGGTTTGGATTTGCATACCATTTGAATAAACTCTGCACTCTCAATAGTTATGGAGAAATAAAGATTTAAATTTAGCAGCTACCTTTTGGGTCACCCAATATGTATAAAATTCATATTGAATATTTACACTCTTAACAATTTTATGAGCTTCGTGACTATTAATAGTTTCATGGTTATTTTTGTTTTCAGCATTTTCTTTTTTCACAACATAATTAATAAAATTTTTTTTTTAAATATCTATGCCAAAATTAATTTAAATTTAATTTATTTATTAATTATTTAAATAATATTTAAATTAAAATGTATTAAAAATATTTTAATTTAAATAGTTCATTAAAAATAAAATTTAATAAGCATTGGTTCATTAGGAAAAAGTCTGTTAAATTCTGTTTGTTATACTACAAACAGAATAAAAAAAAAAAAAAAAAAAAAAACTTTTTCAGAATTAAATAAGAAATAGATGAGCCTATCAAGCCCAGTGCTACTGTGTGGGATGCCATGTTAAAGCCCCATGAAGTTACAAAAATAAAAAAAACAAGAAATAAGAAGAAATACTTACTCATTTCCCGAACATGAATAATAAGTCTTGCCACAAAACCAAGATACTCCTCCTATAAAGAAAATTCATTTTAAATCTGGGCTGAGTATTTTACTCTTAAAAAGAAATAATAGGTAACTCTATAATATAGGATTCTACAAAGAATCCTATACTATCTATGTTATACTCACTGGCAATAAAATAGAAATTCTCTTAAGCATTCAATTCAGTAGCACTGTTACCAAAGAATACATAGTTTGTTTTTTGTTTTATTATTTTGCCTATAAATAACATAGGCCTGAGTAACATTTCATTTTTTCCATTATGGACATCTTCCACACAAAATCAGAAATGCATGTATAGCACAACTAAGTATCAATACTATTTATTTTAACATCATTTTCAATTACTATAATAAAATTCACATGATATTCATTAGGCCACAAATTAAAAATAAACTTTCATTTGACTGGACTGTAATTTATTCAAGAGATCTGTAGTTAAACAAAGAATAAT
Source organism: Mastigoproctus giganteus (assembly GCF_048544385.1). Taxonomy (NCBI): domain Eukaryota; kingdom Metazoa; phylum Arthropoda; class Arachnida; order Uropygi; family Thelyphonidae; genus Mastigoproctus; species Mastigoproctus giganteus. Next base: position 181,183,830 of record NC_143579.1, on the reverse strand, counting down.
AAAAAAGTAACAGAGAAAGTTGTATATATTTAGCATTAGCATTTAGTATTAGCAGAGGCATATGATGCAAGAAGCAAGGCTTATGCAGCATCAGCCCAAAAAAAAAAAAAAACACCACTCCCATTTCACCCCTCCATTCGTTTGAAATACCTGTCCAGCCAAGCCTTAAATTTATTTAAGCTATCAACTTCCACAACAAGGGATGGAAGTCTGTTCCACCAACCAACTACCCACTGGCTAAAGGCAAATTTCCGCACATCTATCCTTTCCTCAATTTGAATTTATGCCCTCTCAGGTAATTATTCTGAGCAAGAGGAAGAATCCCATCGGCATTGAGCATACTCAAACCATTCAAGGCTTTATACATCTCTATCAGATCACCTCGCCGGTGCCTAGTCTCCAGACACTGTAATTTGCAAAAGCCTTTCTTCGTAAGAGCAACCCTTTGTTCCATTCACTAATATTGTTGCCCTTCTCTGTACTCGTTCCAGAAGCTCTACATCCTTCTTGAAATAAGGCCTCCAGACCTGTATACAGTACTCAAGGTGTGGCCTGACCATATGCTTGCAGTCTGAAAATATAATGATGTAAAACAGCATTGTCATCAGCACAAATCATAAAATAAATAGCTATACATGATTTCATGAGAACAAAAAAATCATTTCCATTATTAACATGATACTAATATGCATAACCACCAATTTACTGATTATATCTTCCACAACCAAACAATCAGCCATTCTGTCAGTAAGTGTTATGTATCCATAGCAAACAGTTAATAGAAAGTTAAAAACAGTTAAAAATGTGAGGTATGGCACTAGTCATACCTAAAAAATGAGGTATGGCACTAGTCAGGTAAAGTGCATTACAGATACACTGGTGTGCAAAACTTAAGGACCAACACTATTTCTAAAGGTTACAACCACAAAATCTTTACTTAAGGTATTCTTTACTGATGAGAGTAGATTCAGTCTCAGCAGCGATTCTGGATGTCAGCTAATCTGGCGAGAGGTTGGCACACGGTATCACCCAGCAAACATCACTGAAAGGGATCAATATGGCAGTCGAGGTGTTCTCATCTGGGGAGGCGTTACCTTGGATGGACATACACAACTCCAGATACTGTAAGGCAGTTGTAACCGGTGCACGCTACTGTACTGAGGTAATCCTTACCCATGTGCATCTGTTCCAAGGTGCCACTGGCCCCAAGTTCTGTTTATGGATGATAACAACGCATCCCACTGCAGCTGTTGATATGCTTTTGGAAAGTGAGGACATTGTTCGTATGGATTGGCCTGCCCATTCCACAGATCTAAATCCCATCGAATATATATGGGATGCTTGAGGAGATGGCTAGCAGCAAGTCCACACCCAGCAGAAAATGTTCACCAGCTGAAGATGGCGCTGACAGAGGAATGGACGATGTTACCCCACGAACTTATCAACAACACTGTTCTAAGTATGGACAGGTGGTGCAAAGCCTGCATCGACATTAGGGTTGGCCATATCTCCTACTGAGGACCACCTCTTCCCTTTGTTCCATCTTTGGCAGTGATGCATCTGTATCATGGCAGCCAGTGCTATGTTGCCATTTTTCAATAAAGTCCCTCTGTACCATTTTGTTTCTGTTGTGTGGAAAAGCATACCAAAGGAACCTCGTGAGGTACAGAAACATCATTTCTGTACCTCACGAGGTTCCTTTGGTATGCTTTTCCCATATCCAGGCTACTCCTACAAGAAGCTACAGGTGAAAACCTGACCGGTCCTCAAATTTTGCACACCAGTGTACTATCACCTTGATGAGCCTTCACACACATCTAGAGTATCTCTAGAATGCAAAGGGGTATACTGGAATGCACTCTACATGGGACCATATCACAGATAGGATATAACACGTACAATAGGGTAGAGGAATATCAATACAAGATATTTTAGGAGTAGAAAAGGATTTCCTGGTCCAAAGACTTCCAGTTCCAACTGTTTCTGACAATGGAACCAACCAAAGATATAGGAACAGCCGTACTTCCCGAATGAATCAATAGAAGCAAATATGCGCCTCACAAGGCACATATCATTTTGGAATGGTTTCAGGAGCATGAGGGTGACCATCAAATTTCACTGACTTGCTGAATCACCAGAGTTCAACCTGATTAAGTACCAGAGAGTTGAGGCAGAACAAGCTGTCTGTGGCACAGATCTGCTGCCAGTCAATCTCAGGTAAATAAAGGATTTGTTGAGTCTCTGTGGGACAGAATTCATGTGGAATGCTCGTAACTTCATGGAATTGGTGTCCCCAATGCCTTGAGGTTGTCCACAGAGCACTAAAGGAGGTATTATTTACTAATGAGGTCAGCGTATGTGTCAAGACTGTCAAGAACTCACTATATTCAAATCCACGCCTTCATTAGTTCACTATGTCATGGGTCATAGAGGAGCACCAGTGAACTTCTCAGAAATTCACTTGTTAACTCTGGAATTATACCTTTTTTGGTTCTACAGGTGTGGGTGATCCTCTGATGTATGAGAAAAATGCTGTGGGTTACTTCCTATTGTGTGCGTAGGCTTAATTACTTTTTATATTTTTTGCTGTGTTCTTTTCTATTAATAATTAAGAGCTTTATTATTTTTTACTTTTAATTGTATACACATAACAGCAGTTACTGGCAAACATAGCATTTACTGTAGTTATGGCAGTGCATAGACAGAGTAAATCAGTGTTTAATTTAAAATTAACGTATAAACATGGATTGACTATCAGCAACCAGGCCATCGTTGAGACAGGCAAGACAAGACGTGTTTGCACACACAACTTATAAAACAGTATACAAATAAAAGAAAAAAGAAAAAAAAAAATTAAACCAACAACAAATTATAACAAAAGATATGTACTGCTTTGATCGTACTGTACTTCCAATAGAATTCAATGTAAAATTACATTCAGTTGAAATCCTATGCTGCTTTTATCATTAAAAGCAAGGGGAGGGGGATAATTCAAAGCAATTTTGATATCGCTTCAGCTTCAAATCATCCAAGTTCTACAATCAACTTTGTCTGCTCCAAGATAAATTATTGTATTTAATGAGGATTTTTACTGAAAATAAATATACAAATGCTGTTAAAAAGTAAATTCATAATCTTTCTGGAAGACACCCCTTTAAAAAAAAATTATACAACTTAACATCCTAAAAGAGAATTATGATTATTATAAAAGTTCCATAGCTACCAACACCTATTGTCATCACATTAATTCCTTCAGGTTTAACTGAAAAAAAAAAGCCTATCCAAATACTTTGAAGTATCCAGAAATGCACAATATTTAAACAATATAAATCTCAGCAATGCCTCTGATAACTTTCAGTGCTGCATTCAAATGTAGGTTGTGACCAATGGCAATCAAGGATTTATATCAATTTTATTGTCACACATCCTTTAAAGATCTGTTTTTGTTTATCCCAATGAAGTCATAAAATTTTCCATAATTCTGCCATGTGCAATATGTTTTAGGACTGCTCAAATACCTCTCAATACATGCCTGAAGACTATCATACACATTACTATATTAAAAAGTTAAACTGCAATGGAATTTACATATTTAAGATAATACGCATAAGAAAATATAATACAGGCAACTCTCGGTTTACAAACGAGTTCCATTCCATGATGTTGTTCCTAAGCTTTTACAATATGTATCGTATACGTTAGCAACCATTTTAAAGCATTAAAACCATATACTAAACATAGAATGGTCTATACCGGTATTTTCCAACCTTTTTTTTACCATGCCCCACCCAAGTCTTTCTAAAATTCTGATGCCCCTATGTAACATATACATATTTTTTTATATTCAAAAATTGAATTATTCCCTAAATGAATCCTAATTACAACTTGTTCAGGACACAAGACTTAGGTTTTAGGAAGAAATCATTACGAAATTATTAAGAAAAAAACAGTAAGTAAATTTTCAAAACATATAATAGACAACTAAAAATTCAAGTACAAAATAATTTATATGAAAGATTTTTCTATAATATTTTAATTTTTAGTAATTATTATTTAATTGTTTAATAATTTCAACATTCCATGTGAAGTCACTTCCAGATGAGTGCACTAAATTTAGTGAGACCCTTGTGCTTGATGCTTGCCGCAGAGAGATTTTATATTGGGCTCCAATTTAGTCAGCTTCAGTCTCAAGTCTCCCCATTTTGTGATATCCAGTCTATTTCTTTTCTTTAGTAACAAATCATTCATGGCACTAAATCCACATTCAGCTAAATATGAAGATGGAAACGGTAACAATAGCTCTCTTGCAAAGTTGGTTGAATTTAAGTATTTAATTTCTGTTTCATCACAAAGTCATGCCATCAGTCCTTTTATATTGAATAAAGTTTTAACTGACTCATCATTTTGCATTTCTGAGAGTTCTTCTTGGTACTGCATTGATACATCAGACAAATCCACTACATTGGTTGCATCATCCAGGTTGGAAAATCAATTTGTTTTAAATCAGAAAGCCTTTCTTTTAAATCAGCGGACAGAATTTTCAAATGGTCGACAATAACAAGTACAGCGGTATCAGTCACTTCACATTTTTGCAGCCAACAAAACTGTTCAAAACTTTTGTTACAAATATATTTTTGACATAATTCAATAAATGTAATGAAACCAAATATCTTCGCTTTTGCATCGACGAGAGTTTTATTTGTTGTTTATTTAATATATTTAGTTTTTCAAAGATATCGGCTAAATAACTCACAAATGCTTTACCATCGACCGTTAACAGATGCTTCATTTCAGGTTTGTCACTTAAAAAGTCATTAATAGTATCAAATAGTTCCATAAATCTTTTCAAGCAGTTCCCTTTCGAGAGCCATCTTACTTCAGTGTGAAGTAAAAGTCTCACATGGTCTGCATTTTGTTCTTCACAAAAAAGCTTGAAGAGACGCTCACATTTGGCATTAGCTTTAATAGCATTGACACGCTTTATAACTGATTTTAGTACTTCATTAAGAACAGGCGAAATATTTTTAGCTACCAAGTTTTCCCTATGAATAACACAATGCACAAGAAGCATTTCTGGATTCTCATCTTTCATCAATTTTAAGCAGCAATTTTTCTTGCCCATCATATTAGGAGCACCATCTGCAGTACAAGATGTTATATTTTTCATTGGTATATTATTAATTGGTATATTTCATTGGTATATTTCATTGGTATATCATCTAAGTAATTTTTTAGCTTATTATACATATCTTTGGAGGTAGTGGTGCTCCCTAATGATTTACAGAATAACATTTCTTCAGCAAAATTACCTTTATCAATATATCTTACATAAGTTATCAGTACGGCTTAACTGTCTCAAAATTGATTCATCCATTTGCACTGAGAATTTTCTTGTTTTCAGCTTTCCAACAAGTTGTGTTTCAATATCTTCACTCATTTCATCTATTCTTCTGCTAACAGTATTGTTATTGAGTGGCATAGCTTTCACGTTTTTGTCATCTTTTTCCAGAACTGTTTTAAGAAATGCTGATATTGATGGTTTGATTAAATTCTCTCCTATAGTATGATTTTTTCCAGATTTAGCAGAGTAAAGAAATTTCATAACTAGCCTCAAGAGTACGACTGACAGTTGCAGTATGAGCAACAAAGAGAGACTTTAATGTTGCTCTTTTTTCAAAATTCTTCTTTAAAGTTTGAAAGTAATTTAAATCTGAATTTACATGAGCATTATGTTTCGCCTTCAAATGCGCCTCACTCAAGACAACCTCGCTTCATTTATTCGTTGGTCAAGCATTCTTGGCATAAAAGACAAAAATGTGACCTTTGATCGTGGACAGCGGGTATGAAACCAAATTTTAAGTATTCCTCTGAATACTGACAAACTTTTTTTTTTTAATGCACTACTCATTTTACTGTGCAACTGAAAGAAATAAATATAAGATAAATCTAAAACTAAAAATAAACTATGCATTAAAGTTAATTTAATTTTATTATATCAAAATTAATTATTAGTATGCTTTTTGAATGAATAAATCACACAAATTACTGAATTCGGGCTATTAAATCTGTGGTCTCTGTGAACAAGCAGATAAGTCTAATTTGTCAAAAATGAGGTAAGTGCACTATAATAAAGTATTTATTATTTACTATTATGTGACATGCAGATATCTTCGTTATTGTAGTTTTAGCATGAGTAATAAATATTTGTATATTTGAATATATGGATGTTTATATGAGAGTGTGAAGTTTATTTTTCCTCTCCTGCAAATTCGAGTTTTTGGACTGATTTGCTTATTTACTGAGACCACAGAAATATACATATACGACAAATACATACCATTGTGTATCACGGTTCTTCATTAATAATAATTCTGTGCGCAGACAAAGTAATTTTTTATTTTAATCTGAGATCGCCAAACCTATCCAAATGTACAGTCTCGTTTGTATGAAACGCTCGTTTCATACAAACGAGCGTTTGTATGAAAGGAATTACCTATTTCATATAACATGCGGAGTTTGCGGTAGGCTATAGTAGACAACCACTTTGCTTGCGCATTGTGCATGCCATAAGCAATCGTCCAATACAGTACGTACTATTCCTTCACTAGGCATAGTAAGCAATACTCTCCGAGCAAACTGTAGTTGATATTACAGGTGACCCCCGCTTAACGCTGATCATTCGTTCCGGAAAAACAGAGCGCTAAGTGAATCCGCGCTAAGCGAGCGCCGCTTTCCCATAAGGTAACATATGTATTTGTGAGCTGCGGTCGGTGCCATAGGATATTTCCTAATCAATAATAAACGGTAATGAAGATTCACAAATGTCGGTCAAAATATTTAATATTCAAATATTTGCACATATAAAATATTCTGCATTACATACGTATAATTATGTGGTAACTACTTGCGTATGAAAAGTAAACAAAATTCCAATTAAAATAATGAATTTAATTGATTTAATTTAATGGACGAATTTAATCATGAAAAATGTGTGGATTTTGAGTTGAACTTTGGCCCTCTTCCAAATAAACTAAAAGGGGTATTAATTTTAAATGGCCCGCAGCGTTACCACCCAACAATAAAGTCAACCGATCCTTCGCCGCTTTGAAACTTGGCATGTTTTTTGTTCTTTCAATATGAAACTTCTTTTAGGCATTCGTTTCCACAAAAGTCCTGCTTCATCTATGTTAAAAACTTGTTGAGAAGTATAACACATAATACCCCTCTTCAATAATTTTAACAAGTTCTTTTTTGAAAGTTTCGGCTCCTTAATCTGCACTAGCGGCTTCTCCCGGGATTTTAAATCTATTCTACCAGTTTTAAATGGTTCCACTTTTTTTTTTTTAGGCGAGTTTTCTTCAGATCATCGTATTGGCTAATCTCTTTCTCTCTCTCTCTCTCTGTTTTTTTTTTAATATTTAACTTAACTGAATTCTGCATTGGAATATTACCTTCAATAAAATTAGTGTTTCCATTTCAATCCTAATAGCCGGTCTAGTCCTAGTTGCTTGCAGTGGAACAGCTATCTTTCCCGCTGCTAAAATTAATTCTTTATTTTTTCATAATTGTTCTTACAGTTAAATTTGCGAGTCCTAAATTATGGCACACATCCGCTTGTCGTTGACCGGAATCGATTCGCTTCAAAACGTCTAATTTAATTTTCAAATTCAGTCTTTTTCTTACATTTATAGGCTTCGTACTGCGCCCAGACGTTGTTGCATTTTCATTCCTGTCGGTCGTTATTAGCTCTTCGAAAATATAACTGCGTTGGTTGAATTAATTATGATGCAATGTTCAAGTAAACTGTCCGTTACGCACGATGTCTAATACTGTACTGAGTGATGACTAACTAGACTTCGGATAAATGCATATAACGCAAATATTACAAGCAATATATTTGATCATTTTTTAAAATGTTGATCTCGGACTACGTAACAAGTGACTGTACTTAAATTAGCGTGCGAGAAAATTGCTCAAGTCGGCGTGGGAAACGTTTTAATGCTGTTTTGCTATTCATTTTCAAGCTATCGACTCCATCAAATGAAACGATTTCGTTAAATATGTCAAAAATGTAATCTGTAAAAGAGCGTTATAGCGATCTGTGACAGCGTTATAGTCAGATACGGGTTATAATATAAGAACAGCGTTATAGCGAATCAGCGTAAAGCGAACCACGTTATAACGGGGGCCTGCTGTACTCCAAACTTTCAAGTGCAGCTCTATAGAAAGTACAACATTTAACGAATGCTTATTTCAAATTGAGATACCAACAATTCTTCTTTTGTACAAGTTAAATCATAGTAGGTGGTTGTTTTAAACTCTAGACGAGCAATTTTTGAATTGCCCCCCTGAACAATCAAATTTCCCCCATGTGGGGTGTGGGACCCACGTTGGGAAACACCAGTCTACACAATACGTTTTATTATAATGTATGTATGTGTTATGATTTATCGTATACAATACATAATGTAAAATAAAATAAGGAAAGAATAAAAAAACAAGATATCATACTTGTTAATTTTCATTTAAAACACAGAGTTACAAAATAGAAATAAAGAAAATGAGCACTATCATAATATACGTACTATACATACATATGTATTCAACTTTTACTCGTCAATATCTTCATCAGAGTTCAACATTCTATGCAGCGTGGCACGCAAACCAACATTTTTTACTAGCTAGATTAGTTTTATTAACCAAGAACAGTTCAGTATAATTATCATATAATAATTTTCTGATAATTATTGTAATAAATACATTTTTATTTAAATCTTACAATTATGTTCACTATACGTTTGGCATTTCGTTTTATAAGGAACTCTATCTATTGGCGACTTTAAGAAATTTTGAATGAATTGTGACGTTCATTATAGCGAATGTTTGTAAATCGAACATTCGTAAACTGAGAGTTACCTGCAATAATAAGAGGAAATATAACATTAGTGAGAAGAACAAGTTAGGTAATGTACATAGTGCCATATATTTCAAGTGCACTTGATTTTTATCTTTAAAATTAATTGCATTTTTAGTTTTATCGTAATTAAGAGAAGTGGAAAGTAAATAACTAATTATGCTGTTATCAATTAATTACAGATTAATGAAGTTAAAATATATAAAAGTAGGTCTTTTCACATCACTGCACATACCTCAATGTAATATTCACTCCATGTTTTCTAATAAGTTTACTTATTTCCTCCTGGATATTTTTAACAAAATATTATATATGCAATGCTCACTTCATGTATGCAGTGTACTTTGCATTGGTGGTGAATTTATATTTGCCTGAATTTTAAAACAATTGAAAGATAATAAGTATTTCATATTTCTGCTGTTATTATATTTAAAAATAACTAAATGCACAAGGCATAATACTTTAAGAGTTTAATATCTATATAATATCGCTGTAGATGCACCATAGATAACTCTTAAGAAACTACGGCCTGCCCACCCATCAATGATAGGCCAACAGCTTTGAAACAGTGCTGTCTGGGTGGTGGTACTCACTGAGAATAAGTAACAATAGTCTTCTCTATTAGTGAAGTGTTACTTATTCGAGGTAGTGCAATACCATGGCAACTCGTTGTGAAGGAAGAGCACAATATGAGATACAGAGCAAATAATGCCTCCAACACTAACTACCATCATAGTTTCTTAAGAGTTATCTATGGTGTATCTATAGTGATATTATATAGATATTAAACTCTTAACTCTAAGTATTATGCCTTGTGCATTTAGTTATTTTAAATATTATATAAACCTTTTGGCATCTCTCATACTGTGTGATTATCTTCATAACTGGGTTGTCATGCCTGTGATGTTATTTGGTTTTTAGGAGCATTAGTAACTAGGGCCATATTGCTCCGGGGATATGCGGTGGTCATTCCCTGACCTTTCCGCATCCTCCGTATTTAGTGGTCACGGGCTCAAACCCTGGTCTAATCAAGAAGCGTGTGCTACGCACTGCTGCTGCTGCTCCTGCCCACCTGGCTAAGGAGGCACCGAAAACCACTATGTTAGGTATTTCTTTTGGCCCAGGGATGCCGTGAAAAAATTACTGGGGCACTAAGGGCACTGTGAACTGAGAAAGTTTGGGAACCTCTGGATCACTTGCCAAATTTAGTTTAAGTTCTTTTTTTTTTTATGTACCAGGTTACCATTTTTATAATAAAATATAATAATTCCACAACTAGCATATTTTATTTAAAATAGTGATAAACTTTTTCTTTTCTTTGTTTTTTCTGATGCTGCATAAGTTGGCTTTCTTGCATCACATGCCTTTACTACTACTAATGAAAAACTGTAATAGGTCAATCTTGTCTAGTGCTAGGCCCTTACTGTTTACAGTATTTATTAACAATACTGTTGAAGGTATATCAAGCATATTATCTAAATCTTATTTTTTATTAACATAGCTCATAAGGTGATAAAAGTTGTCAAACTCTGCTGTAGTTTCAAGACAATCTGTACATATACAAACAATTTGTTGATACTGCATTAAAATAGACTTCAACATATATACATATATGGATATTCCTTTGGAACCACACATGAAAAAAAAAAAAATCATATATAATAGTCGTATTCTTACAAAATGGTTAATAATATGGATACAAACAAACAAATAAATAAATAAAAAATAAACTTACCTTTGTTTTTGCTTTTAGAAAGACATGGTTTTCCATTTCCACAGCACTCTTGGTTGTAGGATTACCAGATTGTCTAATTGCTTCTTCACTGAAATAATTTTTTTAAATTTTAATTTATAATCAATCAAAGTAATTAAATTTACAAAGCTTTCAACTTAAGAAAATGCTATATCCATGTGATAAAAAATTTCAGTTCATTGAATTTCCTGGCAAAGGCAATGCCCTCCATCCAACCACTAAAATTTTCTCAGGATGCTGTGGAAATTCTCCTCAGACGAAAAAAGAGGGATGAAAATTTTTCGGCAGTAACCTACATACTTCAGCAAAACAAATTGAATTTCATTTATACTTGACTGTCTACCTGGTTCAAGCACAACCAAATATAAATGAAAAAAGCCAAAAAACATGTAAATTACTGTTTAGTAAAGTTAATAAAACAATTTAATGAAATAAGTCTTCAGTTACGCCTCTTTGGCTCAAAGGCAGGTTCCCACAGTGACCTGAACCATACCCTGAAACGTTCAGCAAATGAGTAATACTGGGTGGCTTCATAACTTTGCCAAGGAACTGAAAAGACAACTTAATTATCAGACAGGTACAGAAATTTCCATAACCGCAATTAGCAATCCCATTAAGTCAATTTACTATTACCTAAAAAAAAAGTCTCAGGCACAAGGTTGTTGTGGAATCTAAAATTCTTAGAATAACTCCCTCATAGTTCAGTGCTAGGCCCTTACTGTTTACAGTATTTATTAACTATACTGTTGAAGATATATCAAACATATCTAAATCTGCAGATTATACAAAACTTGGCAGGTTGGTTAATGACAGGAATCGAGGAATACTACTGCAGCAAGACCCATATAAATTAGGCAGATAAGCAGAGAAATGGCAACTGATGCATTACATTGTTAAATGCAAGGTACTGCATATGGGTAGCAGTATTCCCAGATTACCACCTACCAACTCTCCACTACCACTAGTGGAGAATCAAAAAGACCTAAATTATACAATCTACCATGAAGTTTTCTGAACAGAGCAGACAGACAGACAGGATGCCAGGAAAGCTATGTGGCTCTGTCAAATGATATACAGGAAATTTGTTGGCAGAGACAAAGAGATATTAAAGCTATTGTATAAGCAATGGTTAGGTCACATCTTAAGTACTGCCAACAGATCTGTAAGCCTAATTTTAAGAAAGATGTGAATCTCCTGGAATGAGTGCATAGAAAAGCAACCAGATTAGTCATGAATACAAGAGTACTTTTACCACATAACACTTCAGTTCTACAAACTGTAGTGCATCAAAACTAGGCACTTCAAGGGAACCTGACTGAAGTGTAATTAATGACTAATGATTATTGATGATATTAAAGGCATATCAAGCCCAATATCTAAGTTTGTAAATGATATGAAAGTAAGGCAAGGTAGTTAATGATAGTAATCAGGGTATGCAACTATAACAAAATCTAGAAAAATTAGATACATACACTGAGAAATGGAAATTGCAGCTTGACATCAAGAAATGATAGGTATGGTCAGAAATGATCGGACTGCAGTCAGGTGTGAAATTTTCTCAGCAGTGCAGACAGGCTGGTAGCCTGTCTGCACTGCTGAGAAAATAGGTTTACCAGCCCATAAGGTTTTGCCAATGATATATAGAAATTTTTCCAGCAAGGAAAAGCAGGTAATTATCCCATTACATTAGGCAATGGTTAGGCCACAATTTTAGAACTGCATATAGGCCTGAAAGCCTCATTCTAGGAAGGACATGGATTTGTTGGAATGGGCACAGAGAAGAGAACAAAAGTATTCCCTTACCAGTAAATCTTAAGCTCTGCAAATTGTAGCATCTTGAGACGAGGCACCTTTGAAACGATATCAGTGGTGTTTATGGCTTTGAACAGATTGAGTAAGCTAAATGCTGATGGAATCCTTCCTTTAACTCAGACAAAACACAAATAGGCATAAATTCAAATTGAGGAAGGATTATTACCAGATAGATGTGTGGAATTTTGCTTTCAGCCAGCAGGTATTTGATCACTGGAACACACTTCCATCCGGTGTTGTAAAGGTGGTTTGAATAAATTCAAGGAAGAACAAGGAAGAACCAGGCAAACTATTAAACAGGAGGGACAAGCAATATGTAAATTGTCCCCCCCTTTTTTTGTTTGATAGCACAATTAATTACTATGCTTTCACAATTAATTACTAATAGTAATCAACTGTTACCAGCACTCCATTATGGTATTAATGTTAATGGTTGATGGAGTCTTGTAAGAAAAAGAATAAGAGCTCTATAACCAATAAGAGTCAGCTTTCATTATATCAATGTGAAATTGAAAGTTATCCGAAAATCTATTCTGTTCTTTGTTATAACAGCACATTTGGTAATAGTATTTGCCATATAGTACAAGGAATCCACAGGCTTTTGCTGCACTGGCAAAAAGTAGATAAGAAAATACAAATTATATGCTTCCTCCTCATACAGGTAACTATCCAGTTGATCTCTGAATTTATTCAAACTGTCAGCCTCAACTACCTGCAAGGGCAACTTGTTCCAGAAATCAATGATTCGCTGGCTAAAAGAAAACTTCCTAGAATCTAATCTAAAGACTGAAGAAATTAGGTGCCAACTCAGTGTTCTGATGGGTGTCTTGTCAGAGTATGAAGTGTGGGGTAAATGCCCTCGAAGAAATTAATATGGGGGCCCATTATGCTCTCAACTGCCAAACTCAATGCCAGAGCTCACTCCTGTGCGTCACAGCAGCAATCTCCAAGGCAGAATGCACTGGTCCCACAGGAACTAGTTATTGTCGGTGACTATTGCCAGGGAGACAGGAAATATATTATGCAAAAAGGATAAGTGGAACAGGACTAGGGTATGTCTGCAGACTTTGATGACTTTGTATGGCAGATAGCTTTTAAGGGCACAAAAGGTGATATTTATTATTTCTTTTAGCCAGCAAGTCATTGATTTCTGGAACAAGTTGCCCTTGCAGGTAGTTGAGGCTGACAGTTTGAATAAATTCAAAGATGGCACTAATGACCTTAAGAGTAAGAGATCTGCAGATTTACTTAACAAGTACAGGTCAATGCTGGAAAAAAGTCGCGAGTTAGGGTTAAATTTGAAAGTGTCTGCAATTCTGCCCAGACACGATAGGAGGGAGTATATGATGAGAGCCTTGTCAATCAATTAGGCCCTGGAAGGATTGTGCAAGGCTCACGGGGTAGAATATTTTTCAGCGTGGTCTGCCTGTGCTTGCTAACAGGAGAGACTGCTTCTACAGGGATGGGATACACTTAAAATAGAAAGGGTGCAAGAATATTTGCTGATGCTATCGAGGCAGCGTTAGGTGGGTCGGAAAACTGGAAGTTTGGGAAGATTCAGACTAAAAGATTAATGGTAGCCGTAGGCAGAGGTGAAAGTGATTCTTGCACTTCTATTGTAATGAGCAGCAACCTAGAGAGCAAGTTGCTCGGGGTTTCAAGAACTGCTGGGAGTCATCATGGAACAAGTAAATACAGTTGAACTAGTTTATAATGAGCCCGCTTACAATGAGATCCCGGATATAACAAGTAAACTGAGATATTTTGTTTGGTCTCATTTAAAAACACATAGGGTTCAATTCAGATATAACGAGTATGTCGCAGCTATAACAAGGGAAATACCGCCATGTGAAGCAAACCAAGTCCTTGTCATCCTTTACAAACGAGAAGAAATTTCCTACTTGTCCTTCAAAGAAAGTTTATAAAATTGCCTATGAAATCCGCTGTCTAGAACAATCAACATCAAAGCAGTGAATGCTTCTAAGCTCCTAGAGGTCTGCTTTTACCTACTCTACAGCAACTAGCTATTGGTGATCAGCAAACCAATAAGCAAGCTGTAAAATGCACTCCACTTCTTTTCTGATGACCAATCGATGACCGCTGATGAATAGATAAAAGCAGACCGCCCGGAGAGCTTAGATGCATTCGCTGCTTTGATGCTGATTATTTCGGATAAGTTCGCAGAAAATTTTACTTGATTAAAATTTTACTCGGAGCCTGAAAATGTCAAAGAGGAAAACATTATCAGTGAAGGAAAAAGTCAAAATTATTGAAGAACTGCAGACTGGTAAGAAGAACATAGAGATATGCAAGAAGTATGGACTTTCTTCGTCTACCGTTTCAACACTGGAAAAATAGAGATGCAGTGTTGAAGGCCTGCGATAACGATGTAACAAATGCGAGGAGACTCAAAAAATGCGACAAAGATCAAGCTATGCTGAAATGGTTCACTGCACAAATAAATGCAGATTTACCCATAAGTGGACCAATCTTTGAATGGCTTTTCAAACTATGCATGATTTTATTGCTCAAATGGGTTTTTTTTTTTTTTTTTGTTAGATGGTGGCACATTGGCTTCTGTTGGCCATAATGCACCTCCCAAAGTTCTTTCATTTTACTCTGATCCAAGCCCGAGGCAGGATTCAAACCCGCGACCTTTGGGTTGGCAGGCAGGCACTTTACTCACCTGGCTAGCCCATTCGATTGCTCAAATGGGTGGCTTGATCATTTTAAGAATCGGCATAAAATTTTCTACAGCAAAATTAGTGGAGAAGCATCTGCAGTGGACATGGAGATAACTACGTGGATGACCTACGTATGGCCGCTTCATTCTCAAAGCTACAGTGACAATATCTACAATATGGATGAAGCTGGAATTTTCTATGTCACTCCTGACCAAACTTTGAAATTGCAGGGCGAAGAATGCATTGGAGGAAAGTAGTCGAAGAATAGACTTACAATGGCTATCTGCGTGAATGTCTGGGACAGATAAAAGAAGGCTTCTAGTGACTGGAAAGTCTGCCAAACCAAGATGCTTAAAGAATGTGAAGCAACTTCCAGTGGCTTATACGTCAAACAGAAAAGCTTAGATGATTTCAGATATTTTCACGGATTACCTCAAAAAGTGGGACAAAGATCTTCGTACAGAAAAACGCAAAATTATACTCATTGTAGATAACTGTCCTGCACATCCACAGAAAGTCGACAATCTAAGTCACATAATGCTTGTTTTTTTGCCTCCAAACACTACAGCAGTGCTACAATCAATGGATCAAGGTGTGATCAGAAGTTTCAAAGCTCATGTTCATCGCAACTTGGTCCTTTTGCTCGTTGACAGCATAGACAAGGGAATTGAAACAAAAATCTCAGTTCTCGCTGCTATACGCTTTATCAGCAATGCGTGGGAATGCATTTCACAAAGTTGCATTCAAACCTGTTTCAAATAGGCTGGATTTCAGTCAAAGCAAGATAATGTTACCGGCGAGGAAGACCACATTCTGTTATCTGAGTGTTGCAAAAAAGGAGTCCAGAGTATTTGAATCAACTTCCAAACGTTGACAATTGGGAGCATATAGATGGTGATGTCGTAACTTCAGGAGCTCTTACAACAAAAGACATCGTAGCAACTATCAGAGTAGCAGGTGAAGAAAGTGAAGTAGGCAAAGAAAACTCCATTTAGCCTCTGTCATATGGAGCAACTGTTGACAGTGTAGAGAAATTCGCCAAACTTCTTTGACTGTCAACCCCTTCAAGAGTTTCTTGACTTTTTGTCGACCCCCTCTATTTTACTATTACGTAATTATAATAGGACAAGCAAAAAAAGACGCTTATGTCAGTTTTTAGATTGTTTTATTTTATAGTTACTGTTTATTGTATGTATAATATAGTATATATTATTATATTGGCTTAATGTCAAAGGGATACGTTTTTGTTTTTGACGTCCTTCTTAACATTACATATTTGATAGGAGGGATAAATAATATATAAAATTTAATTTAGATAACAAAATAACAATAATACAATCTTCCTTATATATATCAAAATAAGACTTTTATTAACTTAGTATACAATTTACTAACATTGTCAATGTGCATGGTGTGCTTCGTGACTCTTGACAAGATTAGCAATGTTGGGTTCAAAATTAGTAAGTTTCAGCCTTAAATCGCAACAGAATTCTATATCTAGCTTATTTCTTTGTTTTGTTAAAATGGAATTAACATGGCTGAAACCAGCTTCAACCATGTACGAGCTTGGAAATGCAAGCAAAAAGGGGAGTATCACTTCAAAAAGTTTTGGATATTTTTCTACATTTATATTCGTCCAAAAGTAACTTAAAGTCCTATTTTTAAAAGGTGTCTTAGCTTCAAGATCTACTGACAATTCAATAACTTCATCTTGTAAGTTGCATTCGATATTTTCAATATCTGCAGAAAATGGCATGATAATCCAATCTGGAATGAGCATGTTTGCAAAATCTGCAAAGCGCAATTTAAAATCATCGCTCAAATTTTGAAGATGTTTTGTGTATGTTTCTAAGTCTTCATCTTTTACTTCCAATTACCATAGATTCAAAAAGTACTGAAAATCTTTTCATAACAATGATGATGATTTAAATAAGGCTAATTTAGCTTGGAAGCCTAAAAGAATCGTCCGAGCTTGAAAAATTGCAACATCTTTACCCTGTGGACGGGTCTGTAAGTCATTAAATTTTGAAAATAAGTCCACCAAGTAGAAAATATGATTCTTATTTCTCTTCAGTTCATCACTCAAAAACAAATTAACATCTGTAAGAAACTCTAGGGTTGAGCCGAACAACTCAACAAATCTTTGTAGACTTGCACCTCCAGACAACCATCTTACTTCAGTATGCAAGAGTAATTGGTTTGATTCTTCATCATTTTTTTTACAAAGTTTGGCAAACAATTGCAATTTAAGAGGATGAGCTCTAATTTGATTAAAAGATTTAATACACACTCCTGTGTATTAAATCATGCAGTATCATGAGTATCATGCAGTTCGTGACTAAGAGTTTTTGCCACCAAATGGTTTCGGTGCAACCCATAGTGAATAGTACGTACACTTAGAACTTTTTCTTTCAGAAAGACAGCGAAACCTCGATAACGGTCCACCATTGCAGATGCGCCATCTGTGGCTACTGCTGTTATATTATTAAATGGAATATCATACTTATTTAAATATTCCTCCAATTGCTGAAAAATTGTCAACCCCGTTCCATCAGTTTCAAGATATTTTGCAAATAAAAATTCGTCAATAATTTGATGTTTGGTTTTACTATAATATCTTACATAAGCCATAAGAATAGAAGAACTATAAGAATAGAACTATCGAAGCATTTTAAAACAGGGCCAGAATCTTTTTTCATCATTGTTTCAATTACTTCTTTGATTGCAGGTATAACAATGTCCTCTGCAATTGTATATGGTTTTCTTTTTTTTTGCTATATTAAAAGAAATATTGTAGGAGGCTGCTAATCCTTGTTTGTCAGCTTCGGCAGGTGCTTTCATAAATGATTTTATAGTTGATCGGTGTTTGTGTATTTCTCTTTCAGTTCTTTAAAAAAGTCAAGATCTTTATCTTTCTTATCGGGATGGAGTCTTTGAAGATGATCTTTCATTTTGCTGGTTTCATTGCATCGTTACTAAAAGTTTTTTCACAAAGAAGACACATAGGCCTCGTTTCGTTTGTTAATGAAGCAATAAACCCAAGTTTCAAATATTCTAACGAATATTGTCTACATTTCTTTTTAGAATCTGAAGCTGCCATTGTGGTTACTGGGGTTGTAACAAAATAATTAAAATTGAAGTCAGTGAAGTCAGTAAGCAAAAGTAATAAGTCTAAATAATATACCTACAGGATGTATAAAGGATCGAATACGTATAAGTAAATAAGCAACCGCGCACATGTTGCAATCTCGCTCCCGCCGCGCCGACCGGGCGGGAACCACCGACATCCATTTATTGATAAATACATCATTTTGGCCTACTTTATTGGCCTCCATAACTATTTTCATGACTTTGCTCCATCTTACAGGTCCTATTCATGTCACTGTTCCCACGATTCACTCTTAATTGCGTTGTCACTCAGGATGGATGTAATCCAAGTTAACCGAATTAAATATTACCCGTACAATGATGTCTTATATTTTTCTATCGACCCCTGGGGGTCGATATCGACCACTTTGGCGACCACTGGACAAGGGAATTGAAACAAAAATCTCAGTTCTCACTGCTATATGCTTTATGAGCAATGTGTGGGAATGCGTTTCACAAAGTTGCATTCAAAACAGCTCGATTTCAGTCAAAGCAAGATAATGTTACTGGCGAGGAAGATCACATTCCGTTATCTGAATGTAGAAAAAAAGGAGTCCAGGGTATTTGAATCAACTTCCAAATGTTGACAATTGGGAGCATGTAGATGGTGATGTCGTAACTTCAGGAGCTCTTACAACAGAAGACATCGTAGCAACTATCAGAGTAGCAGGTGAAGAAAACGAAGTAGGCAAGGAAAACTCCATTCAGCCTCCATCATATGGAGCAACTGTTGACAGTGTAGAGAAATTTCAAAAGAATCTTGGAGGTTACTAGGCTTTTCATACCAACTAAGAAATACTGTTCAAGTTCAGGCCTAAATGGATGTCGGACGAATTAATGAAGCTCGTAGCTTTTTTTTTTTTTTTTTTTTTTGTAGTTGGCGCATCTGCTTCGGTGGCCATAATGCACCTCCCAAGGTTCTTGCAGTACTTTGATCCAAGCCCGAGGCAGGATTCGAACCCACGACCTTTGGGTTCCCAGGCAGGCACTTTACCCACCCGGCTAGCCCGGTCGGCGAAGCTCGTGGCAGAGAAGGAAAATGTATGGGATGCATATAAATTATCAGGCAATACAGATGCCTATGGCAGATATTAGCATTAGCATTAGTAGAGGCATTTGATGCAAGAAAGCAAGCTTATGCAGCATCAGCCAAAAAAAAAAAAAAAAACCCACTTCCACTTCACCCCTCTGTTCGTTCAAAATACCTGTCCAGCTGAGCCTTAAACTTATTTAGGCTATCAACCTCCACTACAAGGGATGGAAGTCTGTTCCACCAACCAACCACCCGCTGGCTAAAGGCAAATTTCCGCACGTCTATCCTACATCTGTCTTTCCTCAATTTGAATTTATGCCCTCTCAGGCGATTTTTCTGAGCTAGAGGAAGAATCCCATCAGCATTGAGCATGCTCAAACCATTCAAGGCTTTATACACCTCTATCAGATCACCTCGCTGGTGCCTAGTCTCCAGACACTAATTTGCAAAACTTAAGCCTTTCTTCTTAAGAGCACCCCTTTGTTCCATTCACTAATCTTGTTGCCCTTCTCTGTACTCGTTCCAGCAGCTCTACATCCTTCTTGAAATGAGGCCTCCAGACCTGTATACAGTACTCTAGGTGTGGCCTGACCATTGCCTTATACAAGGGAATAATCACTTCCTTATCCCTGCTGGAAAAATTCCTGTATATCATTGACAATACTCCATGAGCTACTCTTGCAGCCCATCTGCATTGCTCAGAGAACTTCATATCTGCCTGCACAACCACCCCCAAGTCCCTTTCATTCTCTACCACTGTCAGTGTAGTACCACAGAGTTGATACGTTGCTCTGGGGTTGCTGCTTCCCATGTGTAGTACTTTACATTTGTCAATGTTAAACTTCATTTGCCACCTGTCAGCCCATCTGCTCAACCTTTCCAGATCCTGTTGCAGTAGCATAGTGTCAGTAGTGCCCTTGACAACCCTGCCAACCTTTGTATCGTCTGCAAACTTGGACATTAAGCTTGATATACCATCATCAACATCATTTATAAATACAGAAAACAATAATGGACCCAATACTGAGCCCTGAGGGACTCCACAAATAACATTAGTCCACGATGAGCAGTGTCCATTGATTACCACTCTCTGTCTTCTCCCCCTCAACCACCCCTTTATCCATAGCAGCAATTTGCCTCCAATGTCACACTGCTCCAATTTGTGTAGCAGTCTTCCATGTGCAACAGTATCAAAAGCCTTTCTAAGATCCAAGTATATAATATCAAAGCTATTCCCTGCATCCAGTTCTTTTGTGACTGCATCATAGTATCCAATCAAATTGGTCAGGCAAGACTTCCCCTTAACAAAACCATGCTGTGTCCGAGCTATAACTGAAGTCTTGTCTAAATGATCCTGCAGTGCCTTTTTAACCAGTGCCTCCATTAATTTTCCTGGAACAGAAGTTAAGCTCACAGGTCTATAATTACTTGTGTCAGCCTTTGATCCTCCTTTGTGAATTGGGGTCACATTTGCACTTTTCCAGTCTATGGGTACCTCCCCTGAGTCCAAGGAAGCTCTCATAATTATGGCTAAGGGTTTGCTTACTTCCTTTGCTGCCTCCTTTAATATAACTAGATAGATCCCATCCACCCAGGGTGCTTTTCTTGTGTTTATCTTCAACAGTTTCTCCTCCACTTTAGCTGATAAAATGAAAGAGTATTTTGCATCTACATTCACACATAAGCAATTCTGTAATGAAGGGGGGGACAGACAGAAGTTTATCAAACTAGCAGGGTGCTTAATGATTTTGTAATAACTGAGAGCAAAGTGGAGGAGAAATTGAAGTTAAACATGAAAAAGGCACCTGGGACAGATGGAATCTATCAGTTATAATGAAGGAGGCAGTAAAGGAAGTAAGCAAACCCTTAGCCATAACTATGAGAGCATCCTTAGAGTCAGGGGAGGTCCCCATGGACTGGAGATGTGCTAATGTATCCCTAATTCACAAAGCGGGGATCAAAAGGCAACACAAATAATTATAGACATGTTATTTTAACATCTGTTCCAGGGAAAATAATGGGGTCACTGGTTAAAGAGGTGATACAGGATCACCCAGACAAGACAGCAGTAATAGTTCAGACACAGCATGGGTTTGTTAAGGGGAAGTGTTATCTGATCAATTTCATTGGATACTATGATGTGGTCACAAAGGAACTGGATGCAAAAAATAATTTTGATATCATATACTTGGATTTCAGGAAAGCTTTTTATACTGGTTGAGTGGGAGACAGCAGAGAGTGGTAATAAATGGAAACTGCTCTAAGTGGACTAATGTGATTAGCAGAATCCCCCAGGGTTTGGTGCTGGTCCCATTGTTGTTTTGTGTATTTATCAATGATATCGATGAAGGTATATCAGGCTTAATGTCCAAGTTTGCAGATGATACAAAGGTTGGCAGGGTTCTAGATCTTGTTGCAGTATGCTACTGCAATGGGATCTAGAAAAGTTAGGCAAATCCGCTGAGAAGTGTCAACTGAAGTTTAACATTGACAAATGCAAAGTACTCCATATGGGTAGCAGTAACACAAGAGAAACGTACCAACTGTGTGGTACTACACTCAGGGAGGAGGTGAATGAAAAAGATCAGGGGGTAATTGTGCAGTCAGATATGAAGTTCTCTGAGCAGTGGAGACGGGCTGCCAGGGCAAGTCAATCTTGCCAATCATATATATAGGAATTTTGCTAGCAGGGACAGGAAGGTGGAGAATGAAAAAAAAAAAAAAAAAAAAAACGCGGGGGTAACTGTGCAGTCAGATATATGAAGTTCTCTGAGCAGTGCAGACAGGTTGCCAGGGCAGGTCATGGAGTCTTGTCAATCATATATATATAGGAATTTTGCTAGCAGGAACAGGGAGGTGATTATCCCATTATACAAGGCAATGGTCAGGCCACACTCCTAGAGTACTGTGTACAGGTCTGGAGGCCTCATTTTAGGAAGGATGTAAAGTTGCCAGAACGAATACAGAGAAAGGCAACAAGATTGGTGAGAGGAACAAAGGGGTGCGCTTACGAATATAGGCTTTAGTTCTGCAAGTTGCAGCATATGGAGAGTAGGCACCTGCGAGGTGATCTGATTGAGGTGTATAAGGCCTTAAATGGGTTGAGCAAGTTGAATGCTCATGGGATTCTTCCTCTTGCTCAGATTAAGAACCTATGGGGTTGTAGATTCAAACTGAAGAAAAACGGTTGTACAATGGATGTGCGGAAGTTTGCCTTCAGCCAGCGGGTAGTTGATTGCTGGAACAGACTTCCATCTGTTGTTGCGGAAGTTGTTAGCTTAAATAAATTTTAAGCTAAACTAGACAAACATTTGGAGTGACCAGATGGGTGCAAGGAGAAGTTTTTTTTTTTTTTTCCTGGCTGATGCTGTATAAGATTGCTTTCTTGCATCATATGCCTCAACTAATGCTAAACCTCAACCACTGTAATTTGAATTTATGACCCCTATTTCTGGAATTCTTTATAACAGTGAGAATTTCACCTTCATTCATTTTACTAATCCCACTCAGAGCCTTATAAACTTCAATCAGGCCACCTCTGAGGTGCCTGGCTACAAAGCACTGTAGTCCATCTGCCGGAGTCTCCTCATGCGGTCATCCTTTTGCAGATCTCACCATCCGAGTTTCCCGTCTTTGGACCTTTTTCAGAAGCTCAATGTATTTTTTTCAGACGAAGTCTCCATACTTCAACACAATATTCCAAATGTATCTTACAATTGCCTCATACAGTGGGATTATGACCTTCCTATCTGTACAGGATAACATTCGATAAATCATCAATAAGACATCATGGGCTTTCCTGGCTGCCTGTTTACAATGTTCAAAAAACTTCATATCTGCCTGTATTATAACTCCCAGATCCCTTTCTTTCTCCACTGTTTTTAATTCAACCCCACCAAGTGTATAATTTATTTGGGGGTTACTATTTCCCAACTGTGTCCTTGCATTTAGCTGCAGTAAAACATAGCTGCCACTTCTCTGACCATCTTTGAAGTCAGTTGTAGTCATCCTGAAGCAGCACTGCTTGGCACTGATCATTAACGACTCTACAAATCTTCACGTCATGCCTTCTATCCCTTCGTCACTGTCATGTGCGAAAATGAGAAACAACCATGGTCCAAGAACCAATCCTTGAGCGACCCCACTCCTGATAACACCAATCTGGAGAGTATACATTAATCACAACCCTCTGCCTTCTGCCCTACACCACCCAGCAATCCATCTCTGAATCTTACCAGTAAACTCAACCTGTTCAAAATTATACAGTAACCTCTAATCAGGGACAGAATCAAATGATTTACTAAAATCCAAATAAACTATGTCAAAATTGTTCATTAAATCCAGCTCATAAGTATGCGAGTCAAATATGATTTTTTCTAAACAAAGCCACGTTGTGTCACCTCAGAATGCCATATCTATCTAAATGTTCCTGGATTACATTCTAACTCAATGCCTCTAAGATTTTTACTATCACTAAAGTCAGCCTAACCGGTCTGCAGTTCCCACTTCACTCTTAGAATCACCTTTATGTATTGGCAATACATTGGCACTTCTCCAATCCAAAGGAATCTCCCTCGAGTCTTAAGCAGCAATGAGATTTTTTTTTTTTTTTTTTTTTTTTTTACAATACATAAAATGCATATTAGCATTAGTATAGGCATTTGATGCAAGAAAGTAAGCCTATGCAGCATCAGCCAAAAAAAAAATAAATAAATAAATAAAACAACCACTTCCACTTCACCCCTCTGTCCGTTCGAAATACCTGTCCAGCTGAGCCTTAAACTTATTTAGGCTATCAACTTCCACGACAAGGGATGGAAGTCTATTCCACCAACCAACCACCCGCTGGCTAAAGGCAAATTTCCTCACATCTATCCTACATCCATCTTTTCTCAATTTGAATTCATGCCCTCTCAGGTGATTATTCTGAGCAAGAGGAAGAATCCCATCAGCATTGAGCATGCTCAAACCATTCAAAGCTTTACACACTTCTATCAGATCACCTCGCCGGTGCCTAGTCTCCAGACACCGTAATTTGCAAAACTTAAGCCTTTCTTCGTAAGAGCACCCCTTTGTTCCATTCACTAATCCTTTTGCCCTTCTCTGTACTCGTTCCAGCATCTCTATATCCTTCTTGAAATGAGGCCTCCAGACCTGTATACAGTACTCGAGGTGTGGCCTTATACAAGGGAATAATCACCTCCTTATCCCTGCTAGAAAAATTCCTATATATCATCGACAATACAGCATGAGCTACTCTTGCAGCCCGTCTGCACTGATCAGAAAACTTCATATCTGCCTGCACAACCACCCCCAGGTCCCTTTCATTCTCTACCACTGTCAGTGTAGTACCACAGAGTTGATACGTTGCTCTGGGGTTGCTGTTTCCCATATGTAGTACTTTACAATTGTCAATGTTAAACTTCATTTGCCACCTTTCAGCCCATCTGCTCAACCTTTCCAGATCCTGTTGCAGTAGCATAGTGTCAGTAGTGTCCTTGACAACCCTGACAACCTTCGTATCATCTGCAAACTTGGACATTAAGCTTGATATACCATCATGGATATCATTTATAAATGCAGAAAACAATAATGGACCCAATACTGAACCCTGAGGGACTCCACTAATAACATTAGTCCACGATGAGCAGTGTCCATTGATTAACATTCTCTGTCTTCTCCACCTCAACCACCCCCTTATCCATAGCAGCAAATTGCCTCCAATGCCAACACTGCTCCAATTTGTGCAGCAGTCATCCATGGGCAACAGTATCAAAAGCCTTTCTAAGATCCAAGTATATAATATCAAAGTTATTCCCTGCATCCAGTTCTTTTGTGACTGCATCATAGTATCCAATCAAATTGGTCAGGTAAGACTTCCCCTTAACAAAACCATGCTGTGTCTGAGCTATAACTGAAGTCTTGTCTAGATGATCCTGCAGTGCTTCTTTAACCAGTGCCTCCATTAATTTTCCTGGAACAGAAGTTAAACTAACAGGTCTATAATTACTTGTGTCACCCTTTGATCCTCCTTTGTGAATTGGGGTCACATTTGCACATCTCCAGTCCATGGGTACTTCCCCCGAGTCCAAGGAAGCTCTCAAAATTATGGCTAAGGGTTTGCTTAATTCCTTTGCTGCCTCCTTTAATATAACTAGCTAGATCCCATCCACCCCAGGTGCCTTTCTTGTATTTATCTTCAACAATTTCACCTCCACTTTACTCTCAGTTATTACAAGATTCTCTAGCTTACTGCCAGAGTTGAATACACCTCTGGCATTCCCCTCGCTGAATAACTCCTCATCTGTGACTGTCGATGCAAAATATTCATTCAGTTTGTTAGCTACCTGAGCAGGATCATCAACAGTTGACCCATCGATATCAAGTGGACCAATCTGATTCATCCCCTTCCTGCTAGAGTTTACATAAGTAAAGAACTCTTTGCTGTTTTTCTTTGCATCCTTTGCCAAAGATTTCTCGTAATATGCTTTCGCCTGCCTAACCTCCTTTGTAACTTGGTTACAGATCAACTTGTATCTATCATAGGCTTCTGTGTCAAGTGTTAATTTGTATGTATCACATGCATTTTTCTTCTCTGCCATATGTCTCATTAGTTCATCTGACATCCACTTAGACCTAAACCTTGAACAATATTTCTTAGTTGGTATGTAAAGCCTAGTAGCTTCCAAGATAAGTTCTTTGAATGCTTCCCATTTTGAATTTGCTGTTGGTAACATCATCAGTTGGTCCCACTGTATAGAATTTAAATACTGTCTCAGTCCATCGTAGTCGCCTTTACGAAAGCAATAACCCTTCCCTTTACCCCTAATGGTAGTTACCTCTGAGTAAATCCCACTTCAGCACACTGTGATCACTGCCACCTAGTGGTTCATTTATCTGCAGATTATTAATGCATGAAGAATCACTACTGATTATCAAATCAAGAGTATTACTCCCTCTAGTTGCCTCCCGAATATGCTGATGTAGAAAACAATCATCCAATAAATCCACAAAAGCCTTGCTAGTGTGTGAGTGACCAGCCCCCAAATTCCAGTCAATATCTGGGAAATTAAAATCCCCGATTATAAGACTCTCTGATTTACTGGCCCACTATTTCCCTGTAGAGTTTCTTATTATACTCATGAGAGTCATCAGGCCTATAACACACTCCTACTCTCAATTTTGATCTCCCAATGCTTATGTCACACCAAACTGACTCGACACTGCACTGTCCAGCAATGTCGACTGGCTTCATTTCCTTGGATTTTATGTATTTCTTAACTAATAGCATAACTCCTCCTCCCTTCCTATCCTGTCTATCCTCTCTGTAGACATTGTATTCCCCAAATTCCAGTTCTGCATTCCTTATATCTGTGTGACACCATGTCTCTGAAACCCCACAATATCTGCCTTTGATGTTTTGAGCAATACCTCAAATTCATCAAATTTATTTACTAAACTCTTAGCATTGGTGTACATGCAAGTATACATGCACCTGTTCTTTTTCTTAGCTACCCTAACACAACCCATGTGTTTATTTGTACCCCAATGATTCCCAGCAGTCTCTGAAATATCCTGCATCTAGTTTTCCAGGTTTCTGCTCATTCCAATAGAAGCAGTGCAAGATTCACTTTCACCTCCGCCAGTGGCTACTGTTAATCTATTAGTCCTTGTATCCCCCCAATCTAGCAGTTTTCCAACCCACCTAACACTGCCTGGATAGCATCAGCAAACATTCTTGCACCCTTTCTATTTAAGTTTATCCCATCCCTGTAGAAGCGATCTCTCCTGTTAACAAGTACAGACCAGGCTGAAAAAAATTCTACCCCTTGAGCCTTGCACAATCCTTCCAGGGGCGAATTGATCGACAGGGCTCACATCATATACCCTCTCCTATCGACTGTCATTAGTGTCGTTAAAAACTGCCAACTTTCTGCAAACTTGGACATCAAGCCTGATATACCATCATCAATATCATTTCTCAATACAGAAAACAACAATGGACCAACACTGAACCCTGAGGGACTCCACTAATAACATTAGTCCACGAAGAGCAGTGTCCACTGATTACCACTCTGTCTTCTCCCACTCAACCATCCCTTTATACATAGCAGCAATTTGCTTCCAATGCCACACTGCTCCAATTAGTGCAGCAGTCTTCCATGTGCAACAGTATCAAAGGCCTTTCTAAGATCCAAATATATGATATCAAAGTTATTGTTTGCATCCAGTTCCTTTGTCACTACATCATAGTATCCAATCAAATTAGTCAGACAAGACTTCCCCTTAACAAACCCATGCTGTGTCCAAGCTATAACCGAAGTCTTGTCTAGATAATCCTGCAGTGCTTCTTTAACCAGTGCCTCCATTAATTTCCCTGGAACAGAAGTTAAACTAACAGGTCTGTAATTACCTGCGTCTCCCTTTGATCCTCCTTTATAGATTGGGGTCACATTTGCACATCTCCAGTCCATGGGTACCTCCCCTGAGTACAGGGAAGCGCTCATAATTATGGCTAAGGGCTTGCTTACTTCCTTTGCCGCCTCCTTTAATATAACTCGATAGATTCCATCCACCCCAGGTGCCTTTCTTGTGTTTATCTTCAACAATTTCTCCTCCACTTTACTCTCAGTTATTACAAGATTATCTAGCTTACTGCCAGAGTTGAATACACCTCTGGCATTCCCCTCCCTGAATAACTTCTCATGTGTGAATGTAGATGCAAAATATTCATTTAGTTTATTAGCTACCTAAGCAGGATCATCAACAGTTGAACCATCGATATCAAGTGGAACAATCTGATTCATCCCCTTCCTTCTAGAGTTTACGTAAGTAAAGAACTCTTTGCTGTTTTTCTTTGCATCCTTTGCCAAAGATTTCTCGTAATCTGCCTTCGCCTGCCAAACCTCCTTTGTAACTTGGTTACAGACCAGCTT
The DNA here is from genome assembly GCF_048544385.1 of Mastigoproctus giganteus. Classification (NCBI taxonomy): domain Eukaryota; kingdom Metazoa; phylum Arthropoda; class Arachnida; order Uropygi; family Thelyphonidae; genus Mastigoproctus; species Mastigoproctus giganteus. Next base: position 181,155,551 of record NC_143579.1, on the reverse strand, counting down.
ATATCTATCACAGGCTTCTGTGTCACATGTTAATTTATATGCATCCCATGCATTTTTATTCTCTGTCACATGTCTAATTAGTTCATCTGACATCCATTTAGGCCTAAATCTTGAACAATATTTCTTTGTTGGTATGAAAAGCCTAGTAGCTTCCAAGATTAATTCTTTGAATGCTTCCCATTTTGAATTTGCTGTTGGTAACATCATCAGTTGGTCCCACTGTATAGAATTTAAATACTGTCTCAGACCACTGTAGTCACCTTTATGAAAGCAAAAACCCTTCCCTTTACACTTGATGGTAGTTACTTCTTTGAGTAAATCCCACTTCAGCACACTGTGATCACTGCCACCTAGTGATTCCTTTATCTGCAGATTCTTGATGCATGAAGAATCACTACTGATAATAAGGTCAAGGGTATTACTCCCTCTAGTTGACTCCCAAACATGCTGCTGTAGAAAACAATCATCCAATAAATTTACAAAAGCCTTGCTAGTGTGTGAGTGACCAATCCACAAATTCCAGTCAATCTCTGGGAAATAAAAATCCCCCATTATAAGACACACTGATTTACTGGCCCACTATCTCTCTGCACAATTGCTCATTATACTCATCAGATTCATTTGACCTATGATGCACATCTACTCTCATTTTTCCTTTCCCAGTGCTTACGTCACACCAAACAGACTCAACATTGCATGTCCACCAACATCAATTGGATGCACTTCTTTAGATTTTATGTGTTTCTTAACTAGCAGCATAACCCCTCCTCCCTTTCTGTCCTGTCTATCCTTTCTGTACACATTGTACTCTCCAAATTCCAGTTCTGCACTGCTTATGTCTGTGTGACACCATGTCTCTGATATCCCAACAATATCTGCCTTTGATGTCTTGACTAGCACTTCAAGATTATTGAATTTATTAACCATACTCCTAGCATTGGTGTACATGCAAGTATACATACACCTGTTTCTACTCTTAGTTACCCTAACACAGCCCATGTATTTACTTGTTCCACTTATGACTCCCAGCACTCCTGGGAATCCCCATTGCCTTGCTTTCCAGGCTGCTGTTCAATTGTGTTTCAATAGTAGTGCAAGAATCACTTTTACCTCTGCCAGCAGCTACTGTTAATCTATTAGACTGTGTATCCCCCCCCCATGCTAGCAGTTTTCTGTCCAACCTAACTCTGCCTCGGTAGCATCACAAATATTCTTGCACCCTTTCTATTTAAGTGCATCCCATCCCTGTAGAAGCAGTCTCTCCTGTTAACAAGCACAGACCAGGCTGAGAAAAATTTTATCCCTTGAGCCTTGCACAATCTCTCCAGGGCCAAATTGATAGACAAGGCTCTCATCATATACTTCTTCCTATCGTGTCTGGGCAGAATTGGAGACACTTTCAAATTCAACCCTAACTCACAGCTTTTTTTCATCACTGACTTGTACTTTATAAGTAATTCCACTAGTCTCCTACTCTTAATATCATTAGTGCCAACGTGTACAACAATATCACCCTTTGTGCCCTTAAAAGATGATATCTGCTCTACAACATCATTAACCTTTGCCCCTGGCAGACAGAAGATACTTGTTGACATTAGACTTGACCTTCTGTAGATTGTAATTTTCAGGAAATACGTATGATGGAAGGTTGTTCCAGAAAACAGAAGTTGAAAGAATAAATGAGTAATAATAAAAGTTGGTTCGGTGAGTTTGGACATTAAAAGAATATTGACTCATTGCAGCACGTGTTTGGACTGCTTTGGAAGAGAGAGAGAGAACGGGAATTATAGAAGCCAATTCAAAAGAACAACAGCACCCATGGAAGTATCTATTGAAAAGGCATGTAGCAGAAACAGACTATCTAGGACAGTGGTCTCCAAAGTGAGGTGGGCAGATGATCCATGGGGTGACTTAGTAAGCAGAGGGAGCGATGTAATCCTTCCATTTAGTTCAACGTACCTATGTGAGGTGACTTTCTCTGCAATGACTATTATTAAAACCACGTTTAAGAAATAAACTTAAGTTGGAACCAGATCTTCAGGTAGCTGTGTCCCAAAATATGAAACCAAGATTCACAACAAATATGAAACCAAGATTCACAACAAAAATGAAAAATATCAAGCACATTGTTCCCACTAAAAAATGCTGTTGATTTGATTTATACCACTTTGTACTTTCATTTAAATTTCACTTTTTTGTATTTTTGCATCTAATTAGATTGTGATTTTATATATGTAATTCTAGATATAATGTGTACCATGTAAATTATTTATAAATAAAACTAATAGTATTACATTACATTACATTTGCTACACTTGTTACATTAATGATTTCATATCATTTTGTGCTAGAACTTCAATTTAATTTTGTTTGTATTTTTTTTTTATTTCTGATCTTTTAAAATTGTGTGATTTTAGATATAATGCCTTCCGTGTAAATTATTTATAAATAAAAAAATATATTAAACTTATATATTTATTTTTTTATTCCGGGATGCACGCTAATCCTTTTAAGTAAAATAAGGGTGCGTGACCAAAAAAGTTTGGAGATCACTGATTCAGGATACAGAGCGAAGAGACTGTTAGGAATGAATCAATTAACCTAATGCCCTCTTTTGAATAGAATCTAGAAGCCTGAGAGAAGTTTTGGGTACACTGCCCGAGATGTGGGAACAATATTCCATGGTAGGGCAGATTTGCAATTTGTATAGAGTGAACAGCTATGTGAAAGAAAAGTAAGCCAAGAACAAAGGTGAAAACCTAGTTTTTTAGATGCAGAGGAAGCAATATTTGTAATGTGCTTATGCCAAGAGAGATTAAGTCAGGGTAAACCCCAATAGAGATATATGATCTTGCCACAAACCAGTGCCATTGAACATAAGCATAAGAGCAGACAAATAAGGTTTAGGCCTAAATGGATAATAGATGAACTAAGGAGACACGTGGCAGAGAAAAAAAATGCATGGAATACATATAAATTAATGGGTGACACGGAAGCCTATGATAGTACGGAAGTTGACGAGAGTAGCCTGTGCGGACGAAGCTCTTTGACACTCTTGGAACAGAGAAGTTTTTCCTGATTTATTTTCTGATTTATTAGCTTAAATTGTCATATTAACTTATTTCTAGAGTAGCTTTATATTCCTAGTTACGATACTTAGTTTAAAGTTTAACTTAGACAGAGATTTTGTAGGTATTACTTAGTATCAGTAACGGTATCAAATCCAAGTGTTACAAATTGAACGAGAGGTCTTTTTTTTTTTTAACCAAATTTAGTCGATTTATTAACCAATTGTTATATTAAATTATCTTCTATAAGTAGATTATAGACCTAGTCAGGATCCTTAGTTTATTCTAAATTGAGATAGCGAGATTTGGAAGCTAATCAATACTTACGAGTCCGTAGAAGTACCGTTCGTGAATTCCCGCCATTTTTACACGATAGCATAACCTTAGTGTAGTATAGTGCATAATATAATATTGTCAATTAATCAGTAAATCTATTAATCTTGATAAACTTTATTGTCAATTAAATTGTACTTTTAACTCTCTCTATACATATATATATATATATATATATATAACAACTTAATCGTAACAAATAATTAATACATAACTATAGTGGTACACGTGATATGGAAGTTATATAAAGGGAACTCGTAGAAAACACTAGATACCGAAAAAATAAATATAGCGTTATAACTGTTTTGGGATATAACTTAAGGATTTAATTTTGTTTTGAAATTTTATTGAATTAAATCGGAATCATGACTCAGACCAGAGCAGCAAAGCAAAAGGCTCAAGCTAATGGGAGTGCTGTGGTTCAGGGGAGAACTGAGGGGGGCAGTTGCCCTCTGAATCACAGTCTTTTAAAATGCACTGTTTGCTTGATGTTTGCGGAGCAGTCGGGTACGGGACATGATACTGCCAAGGGGGATGTCTTTGTGTGTGCACGATGTAAGGAGTGCAAGGAAATCAGGCGACAACTCAGCGTTGTTATGGGCCTTTATGAGAGCTTGAAGGACAGGGTGGATGCCCTCGAAGGAAATAAATTGAGGGACCCATCAAGCTCTCAGCCGCCCACATCAACGCCAGAGCTTGCACTTGGTCATCAGGCAACACAGAGGCAGCCCCCTAGGCAGAATGCGCAGGTCCCACAGGAACTAGTAGTTGTTGGTGACTCTATTGTCAGAAAAGCGGGGAACATGCTTTGCAAAAAGGATAGGTGGAATAGGACCAGGGTATGTCTGCCAGGGGCAAAGGTTGATGACGTTGTAGAGCGGATATCATCTTTTAAGGGCACAAAAGGTGATATAGTTGTACACGTTGGCACTAAATGATATTAAGAGTAGGAGACCGGCGGAATTACTTAGCAAGTACAGGTCACTGTTGAAAAAAAGCCGTGAATTAGGGTTGAATTTGAAAGTGTCTGCAATTCTGCCCAGACACGATAGGAGGGAGTATATGATGAGAGCCTTGTCGATCAATTCGGACCTGGAGGGATTGTGCAAGGCTCAAGGGGTAGAATTTTTTTCAGCCTGGACTGTACTTGTTAACAGGAGAGATTGCTTCTACAGGGATGGGATACACTTAAATAGAAAGGGTGCAAGAATTTTTGCTGATGCTGTCGAGGCAGAGTTAGGTGGGTCGGAAAACTGCTAGTTGGGGGGGATACAAGGACTAATAGATTAACAGTAGCCACTGGCAGAGGTGTAAGTGATTCTTGCACTGCTTCTATTGAAATGAGCAGAAGCCTGAAAAACAAGATGCAGGATATTTCAGAGACTGCTGGGAGTCATTGCGGTACAAGTAAACACATGGGTTGTGTTAGGGTAGCCAAGAATAGAAACAGGTGCATGTATACCTCCGTGTACACCAATGCTAGGAGTTCGGTAAATAAATTTGATAAATTTGAAGTATTGCTCAAAACATCAAAGGCAAATATTGTTGGGATATCAGAGATGTGGTGTCACACAGATATAAGGAATGCGGAACTGGAATTTGGGGAATACAATGTGTATAGAAAGGATAGACAGGACAGGAGGGGAGGAGGGGTTATGCTATTAGTTAAGAAACACATAAAGTCCAAGGAAGTGAAGCCAGTCGACATCGATGGACAGGGCAGTGTCGAGTCAGTTTGGTGTGACATAAGCATAGGGAAATCAAAATTGACAGTAGGAGTGTGCTATAGGCCTAATGACTCTGATGAGTATAATAAGATATTGTACAGGGAAATAGAGTGGGCCAGTAAATCAGAGTCTTATAATGGGGGATTTTAATTTCCCAGATATTGACTGGAATTTGTGGGTTGGTCACTCGCACACTAGTAAGGCTTTTGTGGATTTATTGGATGATTGTTTTCTACATCAGCATGTTCGTGAGGCAACAAGAGGGAGCAATACTCTTGATCTGATTATCAGTAGTGATTCTTCATGCATTAAGAATCTGCAGATAAATGAACCACTAGGTGGCAGTGATCACAGTGTGTTGAAGTGGGATTTACTCAAGGAGGTAACTACCATTAGGGGTAAAGGGAAGGGTTATTGCTTCCGTAAAGGCGACTACGATGGACTGAGACAGTATTTAAATTCTATACAGTGGGACCAACTGATGATGTTACCAACAGCAAATTCAAAATGGGAAGCATTCAAAGAACTTATCTTGGAAGCTACCAGGCTTTACATACCAACTAAGAAATATTGTTCAAGGTTTAGGCCTAAATGGTTGTCAGATGAACTAATGAGACATGTGGCAGAGAAGAAAAATGCATGGGATACATACAAATTAATGGGTGACATGGAAGCCTATGATAGATATAAGTTGGTCTGTAACCAAGTCACAAAGGAGATTAGGCAGGCAAAGGCAGACTACGAAAAATCCTTGGCAAAGGATGCAAAGAAAAACAGAAAAGAGTTCTTTACATATTTAAACTCAAGAAGGAAAGGGATGAATCAGATTGGTCCACTGGATATTGATGGTTCAACAGTTGAGGATCCTGCTCAGGTGGCTAACAATCTAAACAAGTATTTTGCATCTACATTCATGCATGAGGAGTTATTCAGGAAGGAGAATGATGTAGGTAAAGTAAACATTGGCAGTGAGCTGGATGATTTTGTAATAACTGAGAGGAAAGTGGAGGAGAGATTGTTGAGGATAAACATAAAAAAGGCACCTGGGGTGGATGGGATCTATCCAGTTATATTAAAGGAGGCAGCAAAGGAAGTAAGCAAACCCCTAGCCATAATTATGAGAGCTTCTTTGGACTCAGGGGAGGTACCCATAGACTGGAGATGTGCAAATGTAACCCCAATTCACAAAGGAGGATTAAAGGCTGACACAAGTAATTATAGACCTGTTAGTTTAACTTCTGTTCCAGGTAAATTAATGGAGGCACTGGTTAAAGAAGCACTGCAGGATCATCTAGACAAGAATTCAGTTATAGCTCAGACGTAGCATGGTTTTGTTAAGGGCAGGTCTTGCCTGACCAATTTGATTGGATACTATGATGTAGTCACAAAAGAACTGGATGCAGGCAATAACTTTGATATTATATATTTGGATCTTAGAAAGGCTTTTGATACTGTTGCACATGGAACACTGCTGCACAAATTAGAGCAGTGTAGCATTGGAGGCAAATTGCTGCTATGGATAAGGGAATGGTTGAGTGGCAGAAGGCAGAGAGTGGTAATCAATGGACACTGCTCAACGTGGACTAATGTTATTATTGGAGTTCCTCAGGGTTCAGTGTTGGGTCCGTTGTTGTTTTCGGTGTTTATGAATGATATTGATGATGGGATATCAAGTTTAATGTCCAAGTTTGCAGATGATACAAAGGTTGGCAGGGTTGTTAAGGACACCACTGATGCTATGCTGCTGCAACAGGATCTGGAAAGGTTGAACAGATGGGCTGAGAGGTAGCAAATGAAGTTTAACATTGACAAATGTAAAGTACTACATATGGGAAACAGTAACTCCAGAGCAACGTATCAACTCTGCGGTACTACACTGACAGTGGTGGAGAATGAAAAGGACCTGGGGGTAATTGTGCAGGCAGATATGAAGTTCTCTGTGCAGTGCAGACGAGCTGCAAGAGTAGCTCATGGTGTCTTGTCAATGATATACAGGAATTTTTCTAGCAGGGATAAGGAGGTGATTATTCCCTTGTATAAGGCAATGGTTAGGCCACATCTTGAGTACTGTATACAGGTCTGGAGGCCTCATTTCAAGAAGGATGTAGAGCTGCTGGAACGGGTACAGAGAAGGGCAACAAGATTAGTGAATGGAACAAAGGGTTGCTCTTACAAAGAAAGGCTTAAGTTTTGCAAATTACAGAGTCTGGAGACTAGGCACCGGCGAGGTGATCTGATAGAGGTGTATAAGGCTTTGAATGGTTTGAGCATGCTCAATGCCAATGGGATTCTTCATCTTGCTCAGAATAATCAGCTCAGAGGGCATAAATTCAAATTGAGGAAGGACGGATGTCGGATAGATGTGCGGAAATTTGCCTTTGGCCAGCAGGTGTTTGGTTGGTGAAACCGACTTCCATCACTTGTTGTTGAAGTTGATAGCCTAAACAAATTTAAGGCTCGACTGGACAGGTATTTCGAGCGAACGGAGGGGTGAAATGGGAGTGGTGTGTTTTTTTTTTTTTTTTTGGCTGATGCTGAATAAGCTTGCTTTCTTGCATTATATGCCTCTACTAATGCTAATAGATATAAGCTGGTCTGTAACCAAGTAACAAAGGAGGTTAGGCAGGCAAAGGCAAATTACAAGAAATCTTTGGCAAAGTATACAAAGAAAAAAAAGCAAAGAGTTCTTTATCTATGTAAAATCTAGAAGGAAGGGGATGAATCAGACTGGTTCACTGGATATCAATGTTCAACTGTTGATGATCCTGCTCAGGAAGCTAACAAATTAAATGAGCATTTTGCATCTATATTTACACATGAGTAATTCAAGGAGGGAAATGCTAGAGATAAATTAAACTCTGGCAGTGAGCTAGATGATTTTGTAATAACTGAGAGCAAAGTGGCGGAGAAATTGTTGAAGATAAACATAAGAAAGGCACCTGGGCTGGATGGGATCTATTCAGTTATATTAAAGGAGGCAGCAAAGGAAGTAAGCAAACCCTTATCCATAATTATGAGAGCTTCCTTGAACTCAGGGGAGGTACCCATTAGGGCCTGCATAAAACCGAGTTTAACCGAAGTTTACTCTTAAAACCCGTTTTAAAACCGAGTTTCTCAGACTTAGGGAAAATAATTAAAAGCTTATAACACAGGTATTTATTTTATCTTGGGTAGATTGCACGGTAAAGATTCAATATAGGGTACGGCCAACCAAAATGGCGACGAGGAAAGGAAGGGGAAAAGCAGTGATTGACGGGTTTTGACTCCACCCACTCACTGCGTTCCCCCTCCTCTCCTCGCCCGGCGGAGGCGAAGTGACACGCAGATGGCACGTGGCACAGCAACGAAAGTGAAAGCTGAAAACAAAGGATAAAAGCGAAAATCAGAAAAATCCACATACAAAAATACACGTTTCTACGAGTTCGCGAAATGTCACGTGACATTTGAATTTCAGAAAACTAACCGTTTTCTCGACCGCAGGTAATACAGCACAACGTAAAATTCGCCAGGGAATTGCAAAAAAGAGTATTTCGCGAGCATTAATTAACAACGAGAATTGCGGATGCACGTGAACAACAGAAATGGTTATGATGATTTTTTTTAAAAAAAAGGTTGTTTACTATCCGATTTCACCAGCATTAACAATGAAAATTTGAAGATTTTCATGAACATTTTTTTCAAAAAAAAGGTTGTTTACTATCCGATTTCACCAGCATTAACAATGAAAATTTGGGATGCACATCATCAGAAAAGCTAAAAAAACAAAGAAAACCACTCACCTGGTCGGTGAAAATGCTTCTTTCAATCCTGAGTGGCGGGCTTGTATAACACAGAAACAGCTTTCAAAAAACATATCTAAAACATACCTAATACATACCTAAAACAAAGGAATTCACACCTGCACTCAACGTGGCAGCACTACAAATCACAGCTGCACCCAACGTGGCTGAACTACAAATCACAGCTGCACCCAACGTGGCTGAACTAGAAATAAAATCACGAGGAACCACAGAAATGGGGGGAATTAGGAATTACTAATCAGCCAATTAGAAGGCTCAGAAGAGGAGGAAAGTGGCCACGTCACTTTCATCAGCCGACATTTCAAATTAAATTTAATTTTTTTTTTCTGGGGGCTCTGCCCCCAGACCCCCGTCAATGTGGGGGCTCCAGCCCCCACACCCCCAGGATTATTCAGCCGTTTAAGTATTATTTTTTTTTTTTAATTTTTTCTTTTTAATAACGATGATTAAACCACGTGATTAATTACGATGATTAAACCGCAACCACGTGACATCAAAACGTGATATCAATATTGCGTGCCACGCACTTCGTGGCACCAGTGTCAGTTGTGATCTTGAGGACGTAATTGACTCCGCCCACTGGGTGGAGCCGTCTGCCTTCATTCTCTTCATTCTCATTGGCTGTACCCGCAACTGAATCTCAACCGATTGCACAAATCATAATCAAATCTTTTAAACAAAATCGATCACCTCTCATAGTAAAAAAAATAAAAAAATTAAAGTGCTCCAAAAAAAAATAACCAGCTTGAGATTATACAAAATTACAAATTGTATTCAAATCCTTTGAATAAAAACTATCTTCTCCTACAGTAAACAAAAAAATAATAAGCACTATAATAATAATAATAAATAAATAAAAATAATGTGAAAAAAAAACAGCTTGGGGAAATTTCTTTAGTATTTATTGCTCAGCTTTTTTTCTCAAAATGATCCTTTAAAAAACACAGTATATTAAGCATTTTTCCTGATAGCCTTGACCTTATTTGTGTTAAAGAGACCAGTGATCGAAAACACTCTCAGGTTGGACACTTGTTGGTTTAATGGTCAGCAGTGCTCTATAAACTTTCTCCAGCTTTTCACTTCTACTGCTAGTTGCCTCCAAAATTTTAAATTCTTCACTGATTTCCAATTTACTCGGATATTTTGAATGCTCTTCAGTTAATATCTTTATTACACTATCATACTCTCGCATGAGTATATCTCCAACATCGGAACTAGACGAGTCTTTGTTTTCTTCTAAAAGAAAAGTTCGTTTATTTTCAGTTTCTTCATTCAGCGTTAAGACTCCTTCGGAATGTTTTGCAAATAATCTCTGATAAGTCTCTTCAGCATGCTTTTTCAAAACTTGCTTACTTGGAAAATCGAAAGTTGTTGAACGTGAATCTTCTTTCCTAAACTTTTTGGGGTTGTGTAGATAGCTCAGCAAAGCCAGTTTGGCAATTTCGTCTTGCATTGTAACGTTGCAAAAGGCTTTGGTGAAACTTTAAAGCAAATGGGTTTTCTGCTGTATCAAGCTTAGCAAACAGAAATTCTATTAAAGACTCTGCTTTAAGTAAGTCTGTATCTTCTGAGGTTATAGCCTTCAGAATCATTTCAACTGGTCGCAAAGTTTCACATAGCAATTCAAGTGTTTTCCTGTCATCGTCAAACACAGCTTCAGTTGACAGTACTGCACATAGAGCATTTGGAATGCAATTTTTCAATTTCAAAAATTTCTCAATCATATAGAATGTGCTATCCCATCTAGTCTTGCAATCTAATATAAGTTTATATTCTTTCCCATTAAATTTTGCTTTAACAAAATTTTGTAATATGTCATTTTTGGTAGGCGATTTTCGAAAAAGCTTGCAAATTTTTCTGACTTTGTTAATAGTTTGTGCTAATTGACCATTGGATTGAAGAAATAAATGATCTCAACAGTAAAGTCGGTTCGATAAAGCATGCCTTGCTGTCTTTCTTCAACATCTTCATCATCACTACTTTCTTCATTATTTTCATTTTCTTTGGGAGACTCAAGAGACTGTAGCACCATAATTGATTGATTTTTCATAAAGTACATCTATAACTGACAGATGTATACAATGGGCTATACATTGTTGATGATTAGGCGTAATTTGCTTGCCAAACTTAATCATCATTGCTGCTCCATCGGTGGTGCAGGCAACAATATCCTCATCCAAGTTCAAACCAAATTCCTTCAAGTGTCCATTCACAATTTCCTCAGTTCTTCTGCTGTCAAGTGAACCATTAATCTCAATAAGACCTAATGACCAATGATTGTCTTTTGAATGCACATTTATATTCATATACTTTTTATTTTGTATAGACGTATATTCGTCTAGAATCGATGAATACCATGCACCCAAAACCAATGAATTTTTGAAATACTGAATGAATTCTTTCTTAGTTTTATAATAATTCACAACCATATTTTTAATTCCATTCACGGAGGCTGGTAGTCATTTATTGGTGGTCGTTTATACAATGAAGCCTCTGAAGGCTTGATTGTATAAACTCACTCTTGGCAATTGAATTAAAAGAAAATCCATCTAAAGCAGCTAATGTTGAAATCTCTTCTTCCATAGATTTTTTAACGATAAAGTTTTCTAATGTTCTTACCATTTTTACGAGAGGTTCACTGTTATCTTGTTTAATGTCAATCTGATGCATTTTCTTTAAATGCAACATCAAAGATGATGTAGATCCTCCAGACGACTTCATTATCTTCTGACATTTCGAACATTGCGCTTCATCTTTGCTTTTCGAGCAAAATAATTCCATACATTTGATTTCATCTTAGACATATTAAGAGTAATAAATATTAATTAGTAGGAATTTATATCACCGACAATTTTAAATAAAAATATTGAAGATAACAAAGGCACAATAATATGCGTCACTCCCGCAAGCACTGAATGAAGAGTCTAAAGGCGCCTCCGTAGCCAGGTGGGAAGGAGCGGCAGTGCGTAGCACACGCTTCTTGATTAGACCGGGGTTCGAGCCTGTCACCACCAAATACGGAGGATGCGGAAAGGTCAGGGTATGACCACCGCATATCCCGGAGCAATATGGTCTTAGTTGCTAATGCTCCTAAAAACCAAATAAACAACAACAACAAGAGTCTAAACAAGGCAAGTTTCAAAATTTTCATGAAAGAAATTTTTTATTTATTTACTTGCAATTTTTTTTCCCCCAATTAAATCTATTGTATTTTCAAAATTACATAAAAGCTAAATTTGGTGAAGCTGCTTTTTAGAGAACATTTGATCGCAAATTTAATAGGAATAAAGAATCAAAAAACTTTCTACGATTAAATTTGATGCAATATTCAGCGAATCTGTTTCTAGTGGGTAACCATCAATAAGGTGCATTCCATAACTTGCCTGGCGAACAAGATAGATGGAATGGAGAAATGTTGAGCATTTTCTTTTACGCTATCGCTCAGACTCACTCAGTCGTAAATGAGTACACCTGCATCGTGCCATGATATAGGTGGGAAGATAAAAGGTACCCCTCCTAGATTTGGGCCACTTGCCCATGAGATTCGTACCTAAACATAAAATAAAATAAAATATAAAACATGTTTAAAACATAAAGCAGTTGAACGACCCAGACAAATGAACAAACAAAAGAAAATGCGCATAACAAAAAACTATATTCGAGGGCTAACTAAGAAAATATTTGAATCCGGTTTTAGAAGCTCGGTTTCGGTTTTAACAACTAAATATGAAAACCAATTTAACCGGTTTTATAAAACTGGTTTGCAAGCCCTAGTACCCATGGACTGGAGATGTGCAAATGTGACCTCAATTCACAAAGGGTGACAAGTAATTACAGACCTGTTATTTTAACATCTGTTCCAGGGAAATTTTCAAGAAGCACTGCAGGATCATCTAGACAAGACTTCAGTTATAACTCAGACACAGCAAGGTTTTGCTAAGGGGAAGTCTTGTCTGACCAATTTGATTGGATACCATGATGTGGTCACAAAGCAACTGGACGCAGGGAATAACTTTGATATCATATATTTGGATCCTAGAAAGGTTTTTGATACTGTTGCACATGAAAGACTGCTGCACAAATTGGAGCAGTGTGGCACTGGAGGCAAATTGCTGCTATGGATAAAGGGATGATTGAGTGGGAGAATACAGAGTGGTAATCAATGGACACTGCTCTTCATGGACTAATGTTATTAGTGGAGTCCCTCAGGATTCAGTGTTGGGTCATTTGTTGTTTTCTGTATTCATTAATGATACTGATGATGGTATATCAGGCTTAATGTCCAAGTTTGCAGATGATAAGAAAGTTGGCAGGGTTCTTAATGACACTAATGACAGTACGCTGCTGCTGTTATTTGGTTTTTAGGAGCATTAGCAACTAAGGCCATATTGCTCCGGGAATATGCTGTGGTCATTCCCTGAACTTTCCACATCCTCCGTATTTGGTGGTGACGGGCTCGAACCCCGGTCTAATCAGGAAGTGTGTGCTACGCACTGCTGCTCCTTCCCACCTGGCTACGGAGGCACCTGTACGCTGCTGCAACTGGATCTAGAGAAGTTGAGCATATGGGCTGATAGGTGGCAACTGAAGTTTAACATTGACAAATGTAAAGTACTGCATATGGGAAGCAGTAACCACAGAGTAGCATATGAACTGTGTGGTACTACACTGAAAGCAGTAGATAATGAAATGACCAGGGGATAATTGTGCATGGAGATATGAAGTTTTCTGAGCAGTGGAGGCAGTCTGCAAAAGTAGTTCATGGTGTCTTGTCAATGATATACAGGAATTTTTCTAGCAGGTATAAGGAGATGATTATCCCCTTGTTTAAGGCAATGGTCAGGCCACACCTTGAGTAGTAGTAGTAGTAGTAGTGGCATGTGATGCAAGAAAGCAAATGTATGAGCTTATGCAGCATCAGCCAAAAAAAAAAAAAAAAAAATCACACCATTCCCTCCAAATGCCTGTCCAGTTCCTCCTTAAATTTATTCAACCTATCAACTTCCACAACGACAGATGGAAGTTTGTTCCAGCAATTAACCACCCGCTGGCTTAAGGAAAATTTCCGCACATCTATCTTTTCTTAATTTGAATTTATGCCCCCTTAGATTCGTAATCTGAACAAATGGAAGGATCCCATCAGAATTCAGCATGCTCAACCCATTCAAGGCCTTATATACCTCAATCAGATCACCGCGCAGGTGCCTAGTCTCCAGTCACTGCAATTTGCAGAACTTAAGCCTCTCTTGGTAAGAGGATCCCTTCATTCCCCTCACCAATCTTGTTGCCCTTCTCTGTACACGCTCAAGTAAATCTACATCCTTCCTAAAATGAGGCCTCCAGACCTGTACACAGTACTCAAGCCGTGGCCTGACAATTGCCTTATACAGAGGGATAATCACCTCCTTTTCCCTGCTAGCAAAATTCCTATATATCATTGACAAAACCCCATGACCTGCCCTGGCAGCCTGTCTGCATTGCTCAGAAAACTTCATATCTGCCTGCACAATTACTCCCAGGTCTTTTTCATTTTCTACCACCTTAAGTGTAGTACCACACAGTTGGTACATTTCTCTGGGGTTACTTCTACCCATATGTAGTACTTTGCATTTGTCAAGGTTAAACTTCAGTTGCCAATTCTTAGCCCATCTGCCCAAATTATCTAGATCCTGTTGCAGTAGCACACTGCCATTACTGTCATTAACAACCCTACCAACCTTTGTATCATCTGCAAACTTCGACATTAAGCCTGATATACCTTCATCAATATCATTGATAAATATACAAAACAACAGTGGACCTAACACCGAACCCTGTGGGACTCCACTAATAACATTAGTCCAAGAAGAGCAGCACCTATTGATTACCACCCTCTGTCTTCTAGCACTTAACCATCCTTTTATCCATTGTAGCAACTTACCCTTAATACCATTCTGCTCCAATTTGTACAATAGTCTTCCATGCGCAACAGTGTCAAAAGCTTTCCTGAAATCCAAATATATGATATCAAAATTATTTTTCGCATCCAGTTCCTTTGTAACCACATCATAATATCCTATCAAATTTGTCAGACAAGACTTTCCCTTAACAAACCCATGCTGTGTCTGAATTATTGCTGCAGTCTTGTCTAGATGATCCTGCAATGCATCTTTAACCAGTGACTCCATTATTTTCCCGGAACAGAAGTTAAACTAACTGGTCTGTAATTACTCGTGTCACCCTTCGATCCCCCTTTGTGAATTGGGGATACATTTGCACATCTCCAGTCCGTGGGAACCTCCCCTGAGTCCAAGGATGCTCTCATAATTATGGCTAAGGGTTTGCTTAGTTGCTTTGCCGCCTCCTTTAATATAACTGGATAGATCCCATCCACCCCAGGTGCTTTTCTTACGTTTAACTTCAACAATTTCTCCTCCACTTTGCTTTCAGTTATTACAAAATCATTAAGTATCCTGCTACAATTTGATAACCTTCTGCCATTTTCAAACCTTAATACTGTTTACAGGTCTGGAGGCCTTATTTTAGGAAGGATGTAGAGCTGCTGGAGCAAGTGCAAAGAAGGGCAACAGGATTAGTGAATGGAACATAGGGTTGCTCTTATGAAGCAGCTTAAATTTTGCAAATTACAGTGTCTGAAGACTAGGCACCTGTGAGGTGATCTGATTGAAGTGTATAAAGCCTTGAATGGTTTGAGCATGCTCAATTCTGATGGGATTTTTCCTCTTGCTCAGAATAATCACCTGAGAGGGCATAAATTCAAATTGAGGAAAGACAGTTGTAGGATAGATGTGCAGAAGTTAGCCTTTAGCCAGCGTGCGGATGATTGCTGGAACAAACTTCCATCTGTCGTTGTAGAAGTTGATAGCTTAAATAGATTCAAGGCAGAACTAGACAAACATTTGGAGAGAGTGGATGGGTGAAATTAGATATATTTTTTTTTTTTTTTTTTTTTTAACATTGCTATATAAGCTTGCTTTCTTGCATCATGTGTCTTTACTAATGCTAAATTCTTTTTGTGAGATGTAAGACAGAACTGAGATTTAGAAGGATTGAAACCAACTAAGTTATCTTTGCTGCACTAGAAAATTATCTGGAGAGAAGCATTTAAGGAATTGGTAGTGGATATTCAAGAAGTTGAAGCTATTTGTGCATGTCAAAGTTTCTCAAACTGGAAGGTGGAATACAATGCGATATCATCAGTAAAATTATGGATAGGATCTCTGGTTAATGGAAGGAGGTCATTAAAATACAAGAGGAAAAGGGTGGGAGCAAGAACTGAATGTGGAACATCAGCATTAATAGAGAAATTAGAAGACAGGGGCCATCTACAATCACCTGCAGTGAGTAGTCATAGAGAAAATTGGATACACAATTACAAAAAATAAATGGCAAACCATAAGCTTCCATCTTATTTTGAAGATATTTATGCCAGACATGATCAAAAGGCTTTGAAATGTCAAATGCAACTGCTTGAGTTCCACCAAATTTTTCAATTGAATTTGATCATAGATGGGTAAGATAAGCGAGAATATCACCAGTGGATTAACATTAACAGAATCTATACTGGCAATCCACACTGGATTGCCATAATGGCAACTCAAATTATCTAGAAACTTTCCAGATGGAAGGTTTCTAGATAATTTGAGTTAGTGGTTAATTGATTTCTCATTACTTTAGAAAGAGTAAAAGTAAGTGCAATGTTGACGATAATTGGATGGGTGGGGATTTGTCATCCTTTTTAGGAACTGGCTGGATATGAGCAAATTTCCAAGCAGAAGGGAAAACCCCTTTGGTATAAGAACATGAAAAAAGGAACACAGAACAGGATTAAGTTCAAGAGCACAGTTTTTAAGAACAAGTGTGAAACACCATCAGGACCCGGAGCTTGCTTAGTATCAAGATTGTTCAAAATCCTTCTGACATCCTTTTGATGGAAGACCACAGGAGGCATTGAATGGAGTGTATACTGAGAATGGTGAGAGGTGGTTTACCAGGATCATCACTATACGATTTGGAAGAAAAATAGGATGTTGGCAGGCCAGCTTTCTTTGGCTGAAGCAGCAATAGAACCATCTGGTTTTGACAGAGGTTGGAAGAAAGATGGGCAAAAAGTTGCTGCCAAATAGCTTTGGCAAATGACCAGAAAGCTCAACTACCAAAAAGCAGGTTTTCTAATCTTAGTCTATACAAAATGTAGTTTGGACTGATTAATAACTGCTTTACAATTGTTGCAAACTTTGGTGTAGCCAGAAAATTAACCTGAAGATTTGGTAACAAGCCAATTGCGATATGCAACACTGTTCTCTTGAACAGCCTTATCACTCAAGAATTGGAAAACCAAGGTTTAGATAACGAATGAGATTTTACGTGGAGTGTGAAATAAAGGATTCCATCCCTACAAGAATGATTTCACTGGCTCGATCTGAGTAAACGTTAAAATCAGAAGATTTGAAACAGTAGTCCAACCAAGGAAAAGAAATCTTGCAGATCCTATTTTCCATTCTTGTAATGCCAAACAACACGAAGTTGAGAATCACCACGAGGGAAAAGCTCCATTGGAGAAGAGACCATCACCAAGTTGTGATCTGAAGTGCCTAGAGGACTACTCACCTTGACTGCATACTTAGAAGGGTTGTTTGTGAGAAAAAGATCATGCATATTGGCTGCATGGTTGGAATTGTCTGGTATTCTGGTAGATAAATGAACAATCTGTGCAAGGTCATTAGTAATTGCAAAAGCATCTCGACCAGCTGGGTCTGTGTGACTAGAAAACGGAAGCCAGCTGGAGGGAGTTGTGAACATTAAAATCCCCAAGGAAAATTACCTCACTTTTAGGAAAGTTTGATTGGAGAAAGTCAGGTTTCAAATACAGGAAGTCAAAGAGTTTCAAGTGATTAGTGGGGGGGGGAGTATGATAGAGACAACAGATGAATTTGATAGAATGTAGTAGAGGTTTCACACCAGAGAAGATCAAAAAGAGGAGAAATTTCGAAATTACTAAATCTCTGACAAGAAATATCAGAACGGCCATATGCACAAATACCACCTATGAAATGAAAGGAATCATACAGCGAATAATTCAGACAACTGAGATGCACAGTAGTTGAATCAACTGATAGCTGAGATTCTGTCAGAAAAAGTACATGGGGTTTGGCACACTAAGTGGAAATAGGCATCATTCAAATTAGAACTGAGACCACGTATATGTGTGAATTGAATGAGGAAGTGTTTGGGAGGTTCAGATCTTTTCACAGATAAGTTTGTTCTATTAGTTTGGCAATTCATGATGTAGTCAGCAGTAAGGAAAGGTGGGGAGGACATGCTGTATGAAGTAATGAAATTTTTGGATATGGCATACACATGGCAAGAATATAAGAATATAGCCAGCTCCTTGACAAAACATGGCCTGGATACTGCTCCCTGCATTCACACTACTCGGACTCACTATCTGGCAGAGTAGAGGCAGTGAGGTGATCCAGAAGCCTCCTAGAGAGTTACCAATAGGCTTGTTGGACTAGCTGGGAACACCGTTTTAAAGCTGTTCCCTTGAAATGTAAGGAAGATTTGATCTTGCCATGATGTCCATCATAACCTCAAAAGACACAAATCATACTGCATGATGGAAGTGATGGGGATTTGTCGGAGCTTTGCTCTGGAGACTAAACATGGGCTCCACCACTTCAAGCCTCCAATAAACAAAGTGGTGGTATTGCATTGGTTGATGAATCATCTACCACCTAGAACAGGCACATGTGAGGAGATCTGATTGAAGTTTTTGAGGTTTTGAATAGATTAAGCTAAATGTTGATGGTATCCTTGTTTATTATTATTAGTAGTAGTAATAGTAGCAGTGTATGATACAAGAAAGAAAGTTATCCCTTCCAATAATTTGTATTAAGGAAGGATAGTTGCAGGACAAGCTTCCATCTGTTGTGGAAATGGGTAGTTAAAATAAATTTGAGGAAGAATTAAACAAATTATTAGAAGGGATGGAAAGGTGATGAGGAATTTTTTTTTTTTTGGTCGATGCTGTATAAGAAGCTAGATCCTTTACATCATTTGCCACTATTATTACTATTATAATTCCGCTTTTTATAGTTTAAACAAAAAAAAAAGAGATAATCGAGAAATTAACTATTTTGACACTAAAAAAAAAAAAAAAGTTAAATATTTCAATAAATGAATACATTTCAAACGCTTCACCAGGTTGTTGTTTACATGCACCAATGAGTAAGAATAAGGATTGGAAATTCACCTTCATCAAAGTGCTGAAGCTATGTCATAAGAGGCTTCTCTAATCCAGTGTCTAGCATTCTCACTGACTATTGTTCTCTGTCCCCCTTCCATGTTCCACTTACCCTACCTAGTTTTATTGTTGAAAAGACCATTCTATAATTCTCCTATGTTTCCTTATTTCTGTTTAAAGCAAAGAAATACATTTCAAGAATTAAGCAGGCTAAATAACTTGGTGTAAAACACTCTTATTTTTCATTTTTGCCACCACTTAGTGTACTCTACCAATTCAAATTTTTTGGTGTTCCCTTTTGCCATGTGTTCGTTGTGTTCATCAATAGATATATTCAAGCCATCCCACCTATGTATAACACGCCACAGTTACACTTATTTTTGTATGTTACATCTATTATAACTGGCTTTTTTTGCTTTTTTTTTGTCGATGCCTTTTATGTACAGAATCACACTGCTCTTCCTGTAAAATGGTAGTGCTTACGAGTTCCTGGTTTTTGTATTTATTATTATTATTCATTTACAAAAAAGTGGTGCTCATTCTTCTGGCATGCATCTCGTTCGGCTGGGGATCATGCATTCAGACTGCTGAAGGTGAGTGTTGATTTAATTTTTCTTCCTTATTTTATTTGACTTTTTCATTTTATTTTTAGGCTGCCTTGGTATTTAGGGGCAGAATTGCACCCCGACTAGTTTAGCCTTAAGAAAATAGCAGGAATTTGTTATATTTGAAACTTTGTTGAATCTTCCTTTTTCATAAGTCTTAATAATTCATTCACAGTTATCCGATTTTTTTGGTAGGCACACTTCAGTTGTTACACAATGTGAAACAATGTGAAAGTGGTGGCTTTTTAAGCTTTCTAGTAGAAATCATTATAGGTTTATAGGTAGTAGATGACTCTCATTGACCGGTGCAATACCACCACTTTGCTTATTGGAGGCTTGAAGTGGTGAAACACATGTTTAGTCTCTAGAGCAAAGTTTCCGGCATCCCCCCCCCCCATGGTACTAAGTACTATAGGTTTTGATACCTTTTGTGTTTGGGGTTTTCATAAAAAAAAAAAAAAAAGAAAAAGGTAATGTCTTTAAATTTAAAACTAAACTATATTCTTAGCTCTATTCAAGAGCAAAGGTAAAATATAGTATGAAAAACTATCCATATACTACAAGAACCTATCAGCAAACTGCTTTCTGCTAAGTACTGATTGATCTGAATCATTACATCAATCTATGACATTATACTTTTTTATGCCCATGTGCCAGTGAGTTTTCCAGCTGTTACTTGCACATGTCACTCAATCATGTACACTTGCACACTCTTATTTTCTATTAGGATATACATTGTTAATTTTAGGCAGACTACCTGTGAACTGTGTATTAACAAATGCAATGAAATATATCAACCAAACAGCATACCTTGCTTTTAACTTGACATTCTGCAGAATTTCAGTTATCAGTGACTCACCTGATATTATATTTGGCACTTCATTTATGATTAATTACGTAAGTGAATTACCTTCCTGAATTTTATAGTGGTGCATTGGGGAAATAGTACTCTCCCATATTAAGATCAGAATATATCTGTTAGAAGTTCTAAATATACAAGGGCTATTCAATAAAAAAATTATAATTTTTCATGAACAACCGTACTGGCTGCTGTTTCTACTTGAGCTGTGGAATTTAAGACCAAACCAAGCTGCATCACATAGCAGCTGTGCAGTCGATTTGTGAGCACGGTGTGACCTTGGTGGTCAGTCAA
The DNA here is from genome assembly GCF_048544385.1 of Mastigoproctus giganteus. Classification (NCBI taxonomy): domain Eukaryota; kingdom Metazoa; phylum Arthropoda; class Arachnida; order Uropygi; family Thelyphonidae; genus Mastigoproctus; species Mastigoproctus giganteus. Next base: position 181,134,619 of record NC_143579.1, on the reverse strand, counting down.
GTTTATGCCTGTTCAGTTTCACTTGCATTTCAATAGACGTGCATGCATGTCATATGCACGTCTATTGACATGCAACAGACGTGCAATTTTCATTTTTGTTAAAAGAGGCTTATAGTGAATCTATGCATCCATGTAGCACAGCTTGCAGGTGGTTTAAAATGTTTGGGTGAAAATTCAGTATGCAGTACACCTTGTGTTATGCTACATGGTGAGCAGAAGGCTGCACGAAGAAGAACGTGAACTGAGAAAAATAGTTGTAATTAGAAGGAGAAAAAAAAAAAAACACTTATAAGAGGGGTCATGTTTTTAATTGGCTTTCATTTTTGTTTAATGAATAAAGGTTGTTTTTATGCGACTTCGGGAGGTATTCAAGCATAAACATGTTGTTGGCCAGGCGTACCGGAATTACCATTACTATTAATAGTGGCAAATGATACAAGAAAGTAAACTTATATAGCATCAGCCAAAAAATAAAAAAATAAAAAAAACCACTACTACCCACCCCATCTGTTCATCCCGTCTAATAACTTTCTTCCTCGGTATGACTATTTTCAAGTCCAATAAAATTAATGGGAATAACCAGCTAGGCACAACATTTACATTAAATTACCACCAATTCGGCAATAAAATATTACTTCGCGAACTAGATGACCAACTAATGACACGATGTGACGGCATTCAAACTTTATATAAGCAGATTATATAAACTGTTCGCACAATACTCTGGTATTGTGCGAATCAGTTCAAGCCAATATTCATATTCCGTTATCTATAATACTGCAACTAAAGCATTTCGTTTTTCATGACGGAAATAACAATACTACTAAGTTAGATACATGTTAACATAAATATGCTCACAGTGCGTCAAGCAAGTCAAAATATTTCTGTATTTATCTTACTGCTGTAAACTTCCAATACTCACATTTTCCCACGGACATTCTGTCGAAAATTTTGCGATCTCCAGTCACTTTGACTATCTGCCATCTTTCTTCTACCCATCTACCACCTAGTGCCAAAGATAGTACCACATTGATTGATTCAAAAGCTAGTAGTAGTCAGTGTTGCCATTTTAGCGGTTTTCCCGCTAGATTTAGCGGAATTGCTTCAGGTTTAGCGGATTAAAATATGAAATAGCGGATAGCGGATTTTTTAGCAGGAAGAGTATAAATGTTTAGCATTTTATATATTTTGGCAATGTAACATTTAAATTAAGAAATATTTATTTAACAAATATTAAATTAATTGTTCAATTATTTAATTAACAATAAAATATTTCATAATTGAAATGTTTTATTGATATACATCGTAAACATAGTAGGGATATCATATTTCATAGGTTTTTTTGTTTTTTTTTTATAAAGCGAAGAATCGGTTTTATATTATTCTGGAATTTCCCTGAGGAGAACCACAACAATTTTACGTAGTTACGCCCGCGGTCAAACGACCTGACCGTTGGGTCATAGCTTTAATTGTTGAATCAAATCTAAAAATGTGGGAAAAATTCTAATGACGCCTTTTTTTGAAACCGCGAAGAAATGGCATTGAATAATTTTTATTCTTCGTATTTGATTGGCTTCCAGAAATGCGATCCGAATTACCGACATAACATTAAAAGTCATTTAAAAACTTTCAAACATATTAAGTCAGTAGAAGAACCATTTTCACCTAATAGATCAGGCAACCAATCTAAATAAAATTTTCCCACCAAGAATTTACAAACAGTGGAAGCTGAAGCAAAGTCAAGTTTGTTTGTTTGTGCTCACTCGTCAATACTGGCAATAGACCACCTTGGTGAATTATGTAAGAATGCATTCCAAGATCAAACAGCCAAAACTTGAAAAATTCATCGAACAAAATGCAACGGCGTTATAAAATATATCCTACACCCCCACTTTCAGAAAGATTTATTGAAGTCGGTGCTCAATGGCTTTTCAAATTATAGTTTGTTACTAGATGAATCAAACGATATTAGTGTAACAAAACTATTAGGTATTGCAATTGTGTATTATGATGAGCAATTCGATAAAACAGTTTCTACATTCTTAGCTCTTGTAGAATTAGTATGTAACGCTGAAAAATATTTCAAATTCAATTAAAATAACACTGGAAAATTTTAAACTTCCTTTAAATAAATAAATGAATTTTCTGTTTATACTCCGGGACGACCAAACGGCCAGAGGAGTTAACAAGATACACACAATACAAGAAACAGTACCGTATTCAGCAGTCACGGGCTTGAACCCCGGTCACTCAAGGCACGTGTACTTATGCACCCGCGCGCCTGACCACTAGGCTACGGCATCAGAGCCAGTCTGTTTTCAGTATCATTTAATCTACCTTCCATAATTACAATATACCAAAAATAATATGAAGAATTACCTGAAACGATTTAAACCAGAATTTAAATAATTTGTGGGCATTGGGACAGATAATGCTAGTGTTATGATTGGAGTTAATAACAGCGTTTATACACATTGGAAGTCCGATGTACCGAAATTGATATTAATTAAATGCGTATGTCATTCTTTGCAATTAGCAGTATCTCATGCAACCTGCGAAACATTCCCTAGAAGTCTAGAATTCATGATCGCTGAAACTTATAATTGGTTTAGTAAATCCACTAGCTGACAAAATCAATTCAAATATTTATACAGTGCCATAAACGATGGTGCAGATCCGAAAAAGATTGTTCATTCGTGTCAAACAAGGTGATTATCCATTGAAGTTGCTATAACAAGAATTTTAGAACAGTATATTGAAATAAAAGCCCATTTTGAAATAACTCGTTTGACTGACAAACGTTATACTGCACAACTTCTTTATTCAATGTTCAAAGATGAAAGTAATTTAGCGTATATTTTATTTTTAAAACCTATCTTATCTGAAGTACAAAGAGTAAACAAATCTTTTGAATCAAATTGAAAAAAATGAGCAACAGTATATAAACATTACTCTTGTTAAATGGGAAAACATCAACAATACAATGAAGTTTTGGTCAGACGTTTAGAAATATCCAGATGCAAGCGATGAAAATCCATTTAAAGAAATTAGCCAATTTGCATTGGGTATTTTAATTTTGCCATTATCCAATGCAGATGTGGAAAGAATATTCAGCAACTTAAATCTAGTAAAAAACAAAACACGCAACAGAATGAGTGTTGTCATGGTTAATGCAATCTTATCAGTACGATACGGGCTCAAAAGAGTTGAAAAGTGTTGTAAAAATTGTTTTGCCTGAAGAAGTACTTCGCAAAATAGGTACACAAGAAGCATATGATGAGGAGATATTGAATTTCGAAATTAATTTAGATTTTTAGATATTGATTTTATATTAAAAACAGAAAATAAATAACTATTTATATATACTATTTGTTTGTTTGTATTTATTCACTACAAAGTACAAACAAATGAAAATTTTAAAAATTTGGCGGGTTAAGTGTTAAAAATAGCGGATTTTGAGTATGCGGCTAGCGGGAAATATTATTAAGAGTTGGCAACACTGGTAGTAGTACAGAAATGTAGCTTAATATACTGTGATACGCGGATTATCTGAACTAGGAAATTTGCATTTACATTCTGTACGACCAATGCAGCCACTGCCGTTTACTTCATTGTAACTGTTTCGTTGCAACCCATCTTTCTTCTCCACAATCACCACGCATTTTTTGAGACAACGTACGAACTCGAGCTCGCAATGCGCATACCCGTGTCTACATGTCATTCCGGAACACCTCCCTGTTTTTTTTTTCTCTCTCTCTCTTCTTTACACCTCTGTAATTATTGAATTCCAAAGTTCATATTCAATTGCAGAGGCATAACTACAAATTCTGCCCTACGAAACTTCCAAATGAGTTCGCCACCCTTTTCCACACCTCGGTGGCATACCTGTTGGTATGTTACTTTCACCATTGAGATATGCTATAACTTATCTAATTTTCACCATTGCTCCAACTGGCATTCTACTCTTTCTTCCATTTTTAAAAACTTTCAATTTTGTGATAAACGGATGATCATTTATATCAATTAAAATTTAAGTATTCGACAAACGTCGAACATAAATGGTCAGCAAACACTAAAAGTATCTCAAAAGAGGCATACAAATCTCAAAAAAAAAAAAAAAAAGAAAGAAAGAAAAAAGCCTGGATTCCAACAACAGCTTTCAAAATAAGATCTAACACAACAAGCACTGATTCAACCATGGTACAATAAAAAGACTATTAGCCAAAGACTGAAAATAAATGGTACGGACAATTTATGTATAAACATATCTAGTAAAAATATCATGGCATTATACATCTGAAAGGCAGATGACTCTCATCAACCGGTGCATTACCACCACTTTGCTTACTGGAGGCTTGAAGTGGTGGAATCCATGTTTAGTCTCCAGAGATAAGTTCCGGTCAACCCTTACCCATCTCTTCCATCATGCAGTATGACTGATGACTTTTGAGGTTATGATGAACATCACGGCGAGATCCAATCTTCCTTACATATCGAGGATACAGCTCTAAAACCGTGTTCGCATGCCGACCGCTAGTTAGTACACCGTACCCAACCTATTGGTAACTCTTTAGGAGGTTTCCGGATCAGCTAGCATATAATCTGGCTACCTCTACTCTGACAGATAGTGACTGGACAGAGTCCGAGTAGTGTGTATGCAGGGGCATTGTCGAGACAAAGTTATAACAAGGATCTGGGTATAACCTCAGGGGCTCACATCTGGTGAGTATGGGCTTGGGTACCCAAGGTCCTGAGCTAGATATCATCATTCTTCAATTTTTTGGTGATTCTCTCTCTCAGGGTAATAAAAAAATTTTTTCGCTGGTGCAGCATAAGCCTCAGGCTTCCTTACACCATATGACTAATAATAATAATAATAATAATAATAATATTTTGGGTATATGCTCGTACAATGTGTACGCCATATCCAGAAATTTCATTACTTCATACAGCATATCCCCCTCTACTTTTTCTTATTATTGAATACACCATGAATTGTCAAACTAATACAGTAGGCGTATCTACGAAAAGATCTAAACCTCCCAAACACTTCCTAGTTCATTTCACAAATATACGTGTACTCAATTCTAATCTCAATGATATCTATTTCTACTTGAAATTTGCCAAACCCGATATGATTCCTTTCGCCTCCAAGGTAGTACTTCTGCTTATGTCCGCTCCGATATTCCCTGTCAGGTACTTGGCAATTTGTAATCTCCTCTTTTCGATCTTCACTGACTTAAAATCTCTCTACCTCATTGTGTCAAATTCATCTGTTATCTCTACCGTTCTGCGAACTCCACTAATCATTTGGAGCTCATTGACTTCCTGTCTTTCAAACTGGAACTGTTCCAGTCGAAATTTCCTAAAAGTGAGGCAATTTTCCTTGGTAATTTTAATATTCAGAACTCCAGCTGGATTCCGATTTCTAGTCACTCCGACCCAGGTGGTCGAGATGCTGAGGCTTTTGCGATTACTAATGACCTGCACTTCATTTACCTACAAGAATGCCCGACAATCCTAACCATTGAGCCAACACGCTTGATATTTTTCTCACAAATAACCCTTCTAAGTACACGGTGCAAGTGAGTGGTCCTTTAGGCACCTCAGATCAGAACTTGGTGATTGTCTCTTCTCCAATGGACCATTTATCTAATTGCTATTCCCAACCTCGTATTGTTTGGCATTACAAGAATGCAAAATGGCATGACCTACGAGATTTCTTTTCTTCTTTTCCTTGGTCGCATTACTGTTTCAAAACGTCTGATGCCAACGTATGCTCAGATCGTGTCAGTGAAATTATTCTTTTAAGAATGGATCCTTTATTCCACAATCCACTTTAAAATCTCATACTTTATCGAAACGTTGTTTTCCAATAAATGTGCTAAGGTTGTTCATGAGAAGAAAGTTGCATGTCGTAATTGGCTTGTTTCAATTCTTCACTTTCATTTTTTGCCAACATCAATGCTCGCAACAATTGTAAGGCAGTTATTAATCAGTTCAAACTAGATTTTGAACAGGCTTAGAGTAGAAAGCTTGCTTCTTGCACTACTGGTAGCCGAGAATTCTTGCCATTCCTATTGGCCGTAACTTTTGCCCATCTCTGCTCCCACCTCTGTCAAAACCAGATTGTCCTGTTCTCACTTCAGCCAAAGGATAAAACTGTCCTGCTAGCGTCCCACTTCAAACTCATGCATTAATGATCTTGGTAAAACACCTCCCACCATTCCCAACACGCTCCATTCAAAGCCTTCTGAGGTCTTCCATCAAAATTATGTCAGAAGGATTTTGACGAAACTCGATTCTAAGAAACTCCAGTTCCTGATGGTATTTCTCCACTTTTTCTCAAAACCTGTGGTCCTGAACATACTCCTGTCCTTTACCGTCTTTTTTCATTTTCTTATTCCAAAGGTGTTTTTCCTTCTGCTTGGAAATTTGTCAAATCCAGCCAGTTCTTAAAAAGTGTGACAAATCCCTCCCATCCAATTATCGTCCCATTGCAATTATTTCTACTCTTTCTAAAGTAATGGAGAAATCAATTAACCGCCAACTCTTAAACTAGCTAGAAACCTTCCGTCTGATCAACGATCATCAGTATGCATCCGTCAGTGTCGATCCACTGGTGATATTCTGGCTTATGTTACCCATTTATGGACAAATTCAATGGAAAAGTTCGGTGAAACACATGCAGTTGCTCGTGACATCTCAAAGGCTTTCGATCGTGTTGGGTAATCTTCTACACAAAAACTTCCATCTTATAGTTTTCCAACTGTTTTTGTTATTGTTGTCGGTTTAGCGATTTATTAAGCGCATCGGTAACTATGGCCACAGTGCGCCATCAACTGTTTTTTTTTTTCTTGTAATTGGTTATCTAGTTATCTGTCTAATCGCTCACTGAGGGTGATGGTAGATGGCTCTCTGTCTTCTAACTTCTCCACTAATGCTGGCGTCCCCTACTCTTTGCCTCTTGTATATGAACTTCTTCCATTCACTGGAAATTATATCCATTGTTTCGCCGATGATGGCACATTGCAGTCCACTTTCCATTTTGAGAAACCTTGCCCTGCTCAATCAGCTTCAACTTCTCGAATAACCCCTACCAATTGCTTACGTGCCGAAATCCAGGTAATTCTCCAGTGGGCAAAGACAACTTAGTTCATTTCAATCCTTCTAAAACTCAGCCTTGTGTTATATCTCGCAAAAAAGGGTTCTTTTGCTCCAATGCTTATCTTTGGTGACACTCCGATTTCTAGGCAAAATGATATATCTCTTTGGGGGATTACCCTGACTTCTAATCTCTCTCTCTCTCTTGGTACAAGCGCATTACAAATAGTGCTTCCTCTGTATCTAAAAAAACTTGGTTTTCTCTTTCGCTCTCAGCGTTACTTTCCTTCCAAGCTGTTCACTCTGTACAAATCGCAAATCCGCCCTACCATGGAATATTGTTCCCACATCTGGAGCGGTGCCACCAAATTCTCTCTCAGGCTTCTAGATTCCATCAGAAGAGGGCAGTTATGTTAATTAATGAGTCTTCTCTAACAGAGTCTCTCCACTCGTTGTCTCAGACAAGCTGTTTCTGCTGCATGGCTTTTCTACAGATACTTCTATGGGTACTGTTCTTCTGAATTGGCGTCTATAATTCCCGCTCTCCATTTCAAAACAGTCCAAACACGTGCCGCCACCAGGCAATATTCATTTACTGCCCAACTTGAAACTCACAAAACCAACTTTTCATCTTCTTCGCTTATTCATTGAACTGCAGTTTTCTGAAACAACCTTCCTTCGTACGTATTTCCTGAAAATTACAGAAGTTCAAGTCTAATGTCAACAAATATCTTCTTTCGTCTTCTAAACCTCCAACCCAAGCATGGTACTAAATTGTATAGGTTCTAATACCTCTCGTGGTTGGGGTTTTCATAAAAAAAAACAAAAAAAAATGAAATAAAACAATATAGATACCATCACGTTTAGAGAATCAAAAGTTTTAATAAACAATTTAATGAAGTCTAGATCCACCTTTGGCTTCAATAACAGCACCAATCCCTCGGGGAACATCTTTAAACAGTTTTCTACAGCAGGCAGAGGTATTTGTATCCATTCCTCCTTCAGTGCAACTGAAAGTGTTAAAAGGGTATTCAATCAGCTGAAATCAATCTGAGCATTGGGATGACAAAGCGAGTGTGTGGAACTCATTCACCTAAAACCGGGCTTTTAAATTATTTTCTCTATGGTGTGGAGCATTATCGCGATGGAATATGAAAAGGCCGAATTGAATAGAATTTAGCATTACATTAACATTGTTAAGCAGGGGAAAATATTGCCCGAAATTAAACTTATATAGCATCAGCCAAAAAAAACCGCCCAATATACCTTTACATTCCCTCCAATAGTTTCTTTTCTTTTTCTTCCTTTAATTTATTTAATCTATCAACTTCAACAACAACAGATGGAAGTTCGTTACAACAGTCAAACACTTGATGGCAAAACGGAACCTTGCGCACATCTATACTGCAACCGTCCTTCATAAATTTGAATTTGTGACCACTTATGAGTGTGTCTGAGCAAGAGGAAAACCCCATCAGCATTGAGCTTGCACAATCTTTTTCGAAGCCTTAAACATCTCAACCAGATCACGTCACAAATGCCTAGTGACCAGACGCTGCAATCTGCAACACTAAAGACTTTCTTGGTAAAGGGGCACTTTGTGCTTCACACCCATCTCGTTGCCCTTTACTGCACTTGTTCCAGCGGCTCCATAGCCGTCCAAAAATGTGGCTTTCAGACCTATATGCAGTACTGAAGATGTGTCCTGACCATTGCCATATCATCTCCTTATCCCTGCTATCAAAATTTCTACATGAAATTCATAAACCGCTATGAGCTGTCCTGGTAAGATATGAAGTTCTCTGACCCGATCAAAGAACTTCATATCTGACTACAAAATTACGCCCCAGGATCTTTCCCTTTTTCCACAATTTTAAGTGTAGTACCATACAGTTGGTACATTAATCTGGGGTTACTGATACCCATATGAAGTAGTTTGCATTAATCAATGTTAAACTTCAATTCCCATTTCCCAGCACATCTGCTCCACTTTTCTAGATCCTGTGGCAGTAGCATACGGTCATTAACCACTCTGCCCACTTTGTATCACCTCAAAACTTCGTTATTAAGTCTGATGCCTTCATCAATATCATTGATAAATAGAGAAAACAGCAATGGGCTTACACTGAACCCTGGGGAATTCCGCTAATAATATTAGTCCAAGAAGAAAAATGTCTGTTCATTACCACTCTCTGTCTTTTCACACTCAACCATCCGTTTATCCATAACAGCAGCTTTCTCTTAATGCCATACTGCTCCAATTTGTACAGCAGTCTTTTATGTGAAACAGTATGAAAAGCTTTCCTGGAATCCAAGTATATGATTTTTTTTCGTCCATTTCCATTGTGACCATATCATAGTAATCTCCAAACTCGGACGTTAAGCCTGATGTCTACATCAATATCCTTGATAAATGTAGAAAAGAGCAATGGGCCCTTCATCGAGTGGGGGACTCCACAAATCATATTAGTCAACGAAGAACAATATCCCTTCATTACCAATTTCTGTACCTCAACAATCCCTTTATCCGTAGCAGCAACATTCTCTTAAAGCAATACTGCTCCAATTTGTACAGCGGTCTTTTATGTAAAACAGTATCAAAAGCTTTCCTGAAATCGGAGTATTTAATATCAAAATAATTTTTGCATCCAGTTCCTTTGTGACCACATCATACTAACCAATCAGAATATAAGATTTCCCCTTAACAAATCCATTCTGTGTTTTTAGTATAATTGTAGCCTTGTCTAGACGACCCTGCGTTACTTCTTTTAGCAGTGACTCCATTATTTTCTTAGGAACAGAAGTTAAACAAACACAGATATAAGGAATGCGGAACTGGAATTTGGGGAATACAATGTGTATAGAAAGGATAGACAGGACAGGAGGGGAGGAGAGGTTATGCTATTAGTTAAGAAACACATAAAGTCCAAGGAAGTGAAGCCAGTCGACATCGATGGAGAGGGCAGTGTCGAGTCAGTTTGGTGTGACATAAGCATAGGGAAATCAAAATTGACAGTAGGAGTGTGCTATAGGCCTAATGACTCTGATGAGTATAATAAGATATTGTACAGGGAAATAGAGTGGGCCAGTAAATCAGAGAGTCTTATAATGGGGGATTTTAATTTCCCAGATATTGACTGGAATTTGTGGGTTGGTCACTCGCACACTAGCAAGGCTTTTGTGGATTTATTGGATGATTGTTTTCTACATCAGCATGTTCGTGAGGCAACAAGAGGGAGCAATACTCTTGATCTGATTATCAGTAGTGATTCTTCATGCATTAAGAATCTGCAGATAAATGAACCACTAGGTGGCAGTGATCACAGTGTGTTGAAGTGGGATTTACTCAAGGAGGTAACTACCATCAGAGGTAAAGGGAAGGGTTTTTGTTTTCGTAAAGGCGACTATGATGGTCTGAGACAGTATTTAAATTCTATACAGTGGGACCAACTGATGATGTTACCAACAGCAAACACAAAATGGGAAGCATTCAAGGAACTAATCTTGGAGGCTACCAGGCTTTACATACCAACTAAGAAATATTGTTCAAGGTTTAGGCCTAAATGGTTGTCAGATGAACTAATGAGACATGTGGCAGAGAAGAAAAATGCATGGGATACATACAAATTAATGGGTGACATGGAAGCCTATGATAGATATAAGTTGGTCTGTAACCAAGTCACAAAGGAGATTAGGCAGGCAAAGGCAGACTACGAAAAATCCTTGGCAAAGGATGCAAAGAAAAACAGAAAAGAGTTCTTTACCTATTTAAACTCAAGAAGGAAAGGGATGAATCAGATTGGTCCACTGGATATTGATGGTTCAACAGTTGAGGATCCTGCTCAGGTGGCTAACAATCTAAACGAGTATTTTGCATCTACATTCATGCATGAGGAGTTATTCAGGAAGGAGAATGATGTAGGTAAAGTAAACATTGGCAGTGAGCTGGATGATTTTGTAATAACTGAGAGGAAAGTGGAGGAGAGATTGCTGAGGATAAACATAAAAAAGGCACCTGGGGTGGATGGGATCTATCCAGTTATATTAAAGGAGGCAGCAAAGGAAGTAAGCAAACCCCTAGCCATAATTATGAGAGCTTCTTTGGACTCAGGGGAGGTACCCATAGACTGGAGAAGTGCAAATGTAACCACAATTCACAAAGGAGGATCAAAGGCTGACACAAGTAATTATAGATCTGTTAGTTTAACTTCTGTTCCAGGTAAATTAATGGAGGCACTGGTTAAAGAAGCACTGCAGGATCATCTAGACAAGAATTCAGTTATAGCTCAGACGCAGCATGGTTTTGTTAAAGGCAGGTCTTGCCTGACCAATTTGATTGGATACTATGATGTAGTCTCAAAAGAACTGGATGCAGGGAATAACTTTGATATTATATATTTGGATCTTAGAAAGGCTTTTGATACTGTTGCACATGGAAGACTGCTGCACAAATTGGAGCAGTATGGCATTGGAGGCAAATTGCTGCTATGGATAAGGGGATGGTTGAGTGGCAGAAGACAGAGAGTGGTAATCAATGGACACTGCTCAACGTGGACTAATGTTATTAGTGGAGTTCCTTAGGGTACAGTGTTGGGTCCGTTGTTGTTTTCGGTGTTTATGAATGATATTGATGATGGGATATCAAGTTTAATGTCCAAATATGCAGATGATACAAAGGTTGGCAGGGTTGTTAAGGACACCACTGACGCTATGCTGCTGCAACAGGATCTGGAAAGGTTGAACAGATGGGCTGAGAGGTGGCAAATGAAGTTTAACATTAACAAATGTAAAGTACTACATATGGGAAACAGTAACCCCAGAGCAACGTATCAACTCTGTGGTACTACACTGACAGTGGTGGAGAATGAAAAGGACCTGGGGGTAATTGTGCAGGCAGATATGAACTTGTGCCTGCAAAGTGACGTAGGTCATTAATATACAAGAGGAAAAGAAATGAACCTTGCGGGATACCAGCATTAGTAGAGAAGTTAGAAGACCGAGAGGCATCTACTATCACCCTCAGCGAGCGATCAGAGAGAAAAATTGATAACCAATTACAAAAAACAGTTGGAAAACCATAAGATGGAAGCTTGTTTAGAAGACCTTTGTGCCAAACACGATCGAAAACCTTTGAGATGTCAAGAGTAACTGCTTGTGTTTAACCTACTTTTCCATTGAATTTCTCTATAAATGGGTAACATAAGCAAGAATATCACCAGTTGATCGACACTGACGGAATCCATATTGAAGATCGTTGATCAGACTGAAGGTTTCTAGGTAGTTGAGAGTTGGCGGTTAATTGATTTCTCCATTACTTTAGAAAGAGTAGACGTAATTGCAATAGGACAATACTTGGATGGGAGGGATTTGTCACCCTTTTTAGGAACTGGCTGGATATGAGAAAATTTCCAAGCAGAAGGAAAAACACCTTTGGTATAAGAAAGTGAAAAAAGCTGGCAAAGAACAAGAGTAAGTTCAGGAGCACAGGTTTTCAGAACAAGTGGAGAAATACCATCAAGACCTGGAGCTTTCTTAGCATCGAGATTCGTCAAAATCCTTTTGACGGAAGACCACAGGAGGCATTGAATGGAGCGTGTTCGGAATGGCGGGAGGTGTTTTACCAAGATCATTAATACACGAGTTGGAATTAAAATGGGATGCTAGCAGGTCAGCTTTATCCTTTGGCTGAAGTGACAAGAGAGCCATCTGGGTTTGGCAGAGGTGGGGGCAGTGATGTGCAAAAGTTGTGGCCAATAGCTTTGGCAAGAGACCAGAATGCTCGGCTACCATTAGGACAAGAAGCCAGTTTTATACTCTTCGGCTGTTCAAAATCTAGTTGCACCAATTAATGACTGCTTTACAATTGTTGCGAGGTTTGGTGTAGGTAGAAAATGAAACTGAAGAAGTGGAAACAAGCCAATTACGTTTTGCAATGTTCTTCTCTTGAACAGCCTTACCACATTTATTAGAAAATTTATTTAGATAAAGGATGAGATTTTATAGTGGAGTGTGGAATAGTTTTTCATATAAGAATAGTAAAGTGTAAAGTGTGTTGATGTCAATCGGCACCAGGGATTTCCCCCATCTCCGCGTTGCTTTCATTGTAGGTGAACCCGTTCACTGGGAAAGCCATACATTTAAAAGTGTATGGATATTGCAAATGTGTAATGTCATGTACCTTTTGTTCCTCTGACCATTTTGCTGCTAGACCCCCTACTGAGACCCAACGTTGCCCATACTTTGTCCCGTGGAGGCAGACCAGGCACAGCAGTATTTTAAATAGGTACTCTGGTAGGTCCTGTCGCCTACTTTCCTAGGATTTCAGCGGCTAGGACCTAAAAAATATAAATAAACAAATAAATAAATAAAAAATTCCTCTTGGTTAGAGGAAAAAATTCCTCTTCGCTTGTTGTGTTTGCAGGGTTCGGCGTCTTGCGAATAATTGCAGGGAATAACTTTGATATTATATACTTGGATCTTAGAAAGGCTTTTGATACCGTTGCACATGGAAGACTGCTGCACAAATTGGAGCAGTGTGACATTGGAGGCAAATTGCTGCTGTGGATAAAGGGGTGGCTGAGGGGGAGAAGACAGAGAGTGGCAATCAATGGACACTGCTCGTCGTGGACTAATGTTATTAGTGGAGTCCTTCGGGGCTCATTGTTGGGTCCATTATTGTTTTCTGTATTCATAAATGATATTGATGATGGTATATCAAGCTTAATGTCGAAGTTTGCAGACGATATAAAGGTAGGCAGGGTTGTCAAGGACACTACTGACACTATGCTGCTGCAACAGGATCTGGAAAGGTTGAGCAGATGGGCTCAGAGGTGGCAAATGAAGTTTAACATTTACAAAAGTAAAGTACTACACATGGGAAACAGCAACCCCAGAGCAACGTATCAACTCTGTGGTACTACACTGACAGTGGTAGAGAATGAAAGGGACCTGGGGGTGGTTGTGCAGGCAGATATGAAGTTCTCTGAGCAGTGCAGACGGTCTGCAAGAGTAGCTCATGGTGTATTGTCAATGATATATAGGAATTTTTCTAGCAGGGATAAGGAGGTGATTATTCCCTTGTATATGGCATTGGTCAGGCCACACATAGAGTACTGTATACAGGTCTGGAGGCCTCATTTCAAGAAGGATGTAGAGCTGCTGGAACGAGTACAGAGAAGGGCAACAAGATTAGTGAATGGAACAAAGGGGTGCTCTTACGAAGAAAGGTTTAAGTTTTGCAAATTACAGTGTCTGGAGACTAGGCACCAGCGAGGTGATCTGATTGAGGTGTATAAAGCCTTGAATGGTTTGAGCATGCTCAATGCTGATGGGATCCTTCCTCTAGCTCAGAATAATCACCGGAGAGGGCATAAATTCAAATTGAGGAAAGACAGATGTAGGATAGACGTGCGGAAATTTGCCTTTAGCCCGAGGGTGGTTGGTTGGTGGAACAGACTTCCATCCCTTGTCGTGGAAGTTGATAGCCTAAATAAGTTTAAGGCTCAGCTGGACAGGTATTTTGAAAGAACAGAGGGGTGAAGTGGAAGTGGTTTCTTTCTTTTTTTTTTTTTTTTTGGCTGATGCTGCATAAGCTTGCTTTCTTGCATAAAATGCCTCTACTAATGCTAATAATGCTAATAAGTTCCTGTGAATATTCAGTAAAGGCGATGTATGCCTCCTTGCCATCTAAGAGACTTTGTTCTTGGTCTTTGGTATAGTATTGTATTCTTGTGACCATTTGGCAGCTGAGGTCATCATATCGGTAGCAGTCATACATAAGGTGCTGCCAGGTTTCTTACTCTCCGCAGGAATAGATGGGATCGTCTGTGATTCCGAGTGAGGTCAACTTGGCCTTGATGGCACCATTTCGTAGGTCGTGAATAAGCTTAGTGAATACCAGGTCAGCGTCTTCGGCTGAAATCTCTCAACTTTGGGGAAGAATTTTTTGGTGATTTGTCCCTTTGTGGAGGCATGCCAGTGCGCCTGCCACATCTGCAGCAGGTGAGTCTGGAGCCTTCTTTTTTCTGCAGCGTTGTTGTTTGCGAGGTTTGCATTGAAATCCTGGTGTGTGCATGCTGTACTCCTTTTGAGCTCATAGAGCATGGCTCTTTTGACCACCTGAAGATCGAGGGGAAGGGCTCCTGCGATAATCTGTAGTGCGTGTGTGCTCACCATGCTGCAGGCGTGGGTTGCGGACAATAGCATAGTTCTGTGAGTGGAATCCAGGATCATTAGGTTGACAGCAGTGCCGGACTTTTTATGCACCAGCTGCATGTGTTGCTATTGGCAGAAATGCTGCTTTGTAGTACAGCTTCATTGTGCGTTGGTTTAATCCCCAGTCTCGCCGGCCGATTCTTTTAACCAGGGCAGTTCAGAAGCGTATCTTCGTTCACAGGTGGTTAAGGTGGGTTTGAACGAGAGTTGCCTGTCGAGTATGACTCCCAGATATTTGAGTTCTTTGCTGAAAATTGCTGAAATTTGCTGAATGTTTTATTGCTTATTTTTATCTGGGGAAGTCTGCGTATATCCAGCATTCCTTTGAGGAGTATAGAGTTAGTTTTAGTGGGTAAGATTTGGAACAATATGGCACGGTTTGCCTCGGTTTCCAGCTGTAGTCTGGAGTTGTCTGCAATTGCCAAGATAAGGCCGTCCGCGAAATCCTGCTAACGAATTTCTTCCAGGTCCTTGTACAGGCAATCGTCCATCAGCAAGTTCCATATAGTTGGTCCTAGCACTGTGCCTTTTGGGCAGCCTCTGTAGATTTGTCTCTGTTCTACAAGAATAATTTCACTGACACGCTCTGCGCAAACGTTGACATCAGAAGTTTTGAAACAATAATCCGACCAAGAAAAAGAAGAAAAGAAGTCTTGCTTGTCATCCCATTTTGCATTTTTGTAATGCCAAACAATACGAGGTTGGGAATAGCCATGAGATAAAGGTTCCATTGGAAAACAGACAATCACCAAGTTGTGATCTCAGGTACCTAAAGGACCACTTACTTCGACCGTGTACTTAGAAGGGTTGTTTGTGAGAAAAATATCAAGCGCGTTGGCTGTATGGTTAGGATTGTCTGGTATTCTTGTAGGTAAATGAACAATCTGTGCAAGGTCATTAGAAATTGAAAAAGCCTCAGAATCCCGACCCAGCTGGTACCACATTTGAGGTGAAAGGAATCAAATCATACAGCAAATAATTTGGGCAACTGACATGAGCAGTAGTTGAATCAACCGATAACTGAGATTCTGTCAGAAAACGTACATAGGGTTTGGCAGACTGGAAGTGGAAATGGACATCATTGAGATTAGAATTGAGACCACGTGTAATTGTGAAATGAACTAGGAAGTGTTTGATAGGTTTAGATCTTTTCGCAAATAAGCTTATTCTATTAGTTTGACAATTCATGGTGTATTCAATAGTAAGAAAAAGTGGGGGGGGGGGGAACATGCTGTATAAAATAATGAAATTTTTGGATATGGCGTATACATTGTAAGGATATACCCAGATCCTTGACATAACGTGGCATCGACAATTCCTCCCCCCCCAAACCGCATACACTACTCAGGCTCCCAGTCATCCTTGCTACCTCTACTCTCCCAGTGATCTGGCAGAGTAGAGGTAGCAAGATTATACACTAGGTGATCCGGAAGCCTCCTAAAGAGTTACTAATAGGTTTGGTCCGGTGTACTAACTAGCGGACGGCCTTCGAACACCGTTTTAGAGCTGTACCCTCGAAATGTAAGGAAGATTGGATCTCACTATAATGTTCAGATGGGAGAAATCCCAGGTGCAGTCTGACACGAACATATAATGTTCATGATAACCTCAAAAGTCATCAGTCATACTGCATGAGGGAAGAGATGGGGAAGGGTTGACCGAAACTTAGCTCTGGAGACTAAACATGGACTCCACCACGTCAAGTCCCCAATAAGCAAAGTGGTAGTATTACACCGGTTGATGAGAGTCATCTACCACCTAGTATTTCCTGGTAACACAGAGAGAGGTGGCATTCCTCCTTGTGGTTTGGGCGCCACACTTGTTTACGTTGGTTCATAACTTGGTGGTCACCCACATTGTGCTTGTGCATGGAGGTTATACCCATGATTACTAACAGTTATCCTGGGTATAGCATAGGATTTGGATGTCACAGACCGTCCGGACTTCGCCTAAACTGGGTCTACTTGACTTGAATGTCACGCGAATATCAGTTCCATCAGCGTTTTAGACGCCCAGGTAGCAAGTACAGCTTGTCTGGCATATCTGAGAGAATGTCTGTGACAACCTCAAGGACCGAGCGAAAGCCTTGTAGATATACTGAAAGCCTTTTGGATTAACTCAAGACTTGAAGGACTCTGTAAGGCTTTTGGGGGATATTTTCTCTCACCTTTGCCAGCACTTGTAGGTAGAAGGAACAGTGTCGAAATAAAGCAAGGGCTAGCAGAACCTTAGCTCGGAGCGCCATTCTTTAAGGGGCGCCAAACGCAGAAGAAGAATGAGGCAAGAAATATATATATATATATATATCAAGAGGGTGCCGAAAAGCCATTCTGCCAGGGGGGCAGAAATAGCTTGGTTTGGCGCTGAGAAAGAATCTGTTTCGTAGAGACAGGAAACATTTAGACAAAGGTGGTGGAAGAGTTTTTTCCAGTATTATTGAGGATACCTTAAAGGTTCAGGGTAACTGCTAGTTTGGGGGACAAGGATAATATAGATACACGTTAATCTGATAATATTTGTCAAAGTAACGCTTGCACATATACCTCAAGTTTGTTTGTTACCGCAATAAAATATATTTGCAGGATGTTCTGAGGACAGAAACGTTTCAAATGAACAGATAGCCAATGCCAGGGAAACGAGCATAAATAACTTTATGGGGTGCGGACAGTTTCCCAGCTACAGATCGGGCCACGCCCCTAGCCATCTGAACAGCACCCCCCGCACCCTATTCTCCCTTGCTTGGAGCCATTCCGGCTCAGATGAAGCTAGGCGTACCAAGATTTCCAGAGTGAGAACGGACCACGTCAATTGTGGTTATTCGAGCCATATTTTAGACAAATGCTTATTGCAAGCGCAGGAGATCACGATCCCACCGAGACCGTCATCAGCTCATGATAATATGCCTACCACCTACATTCCCTACTATCCGGGCATGTCGGGCCAGATTTAAAAAATCCTCCGGGAATTCCGCATAAAATGCGTGCTGCTACTTCACTTTAGAAACCGGAGAACGCAAGCTTCTACCGTACCCGGTAGAAGCTTGCGTTCTCCTGTTTCTAAAGTGAAGACTCCGGTCGCCTCTCTTTTGCGCAGCGAGGTGGTATACCGCATAAGTTGCAAAGATTGTGGCAGCTGCTACTTAGGGGAGAGCTCGAGACGCCTTCAAGATCGCCTTCCAGAGTACGACAGGTCAATCCGCCTTCGTGAGACTGTCCGCAATCGAGGAACACTTCTGGTCGACCCATCATGACCTTAACCCCAAGCGCGATTATAAAGTGATTGACCAGTCCCGACACTTTCGCCACCGCCTCTGGCTAGAGTCACTTAACATCTCGTGCAATTCAAGAACTATGAATCTCTGCAAGAGCACATGACTACACCCTATCTTAGAGCAACTATCTTGAAACTGGATAAACGCTGGCAGCAAATCCACACACGTCTATGAAACAACAATGAGCAGCAACCTAGCAGTTGAATGTTTATTCTCATGCACACACAACTCTGTATTCGTTAAAAATTTTGTCTCTAACGTCTTTATTCTGTTAAATTGCCGATCAAGGGATCCATTTAACCCCAAAAGCTACATGTCGTTTATCGTTTATTAAACTTTCTGGATCAAACAGTACAGTGCTTAATTATCTTTTGACATTGTTTATTTCGATTTCTGCAAAGCCTTTGACTCAATCCCACATGAACAGTTACTTTATAAGCAGAAACAGGTTGGAATTACAGGGAAAATCCTTGGATAGCAGGATGGCTTCAGAGAAGGAGGCAAAGAATTGTGATAAATGGTTATTCACAGATTGGGTTGATGTAAGAAGTGGGGTTCCCCAAGGATCAGTATTAGGACCACTGTTGTTTTTAATTTTCATAAACGACATTGATGAAGGGATAGAGTAAGTGGTGTCCAAATTTGCAGATGATGTAAAGATCGGTAGAGTAGTTAGTGATCAACGCCAAGCAGAGCTTCTTCAGAGTTACCTAGATAGACTTCAGGGATTGTCAGAAAAATGGCTTCAATCCAGCAAACTGTAAGCTGTTATACCTGGAAAACAGTAACTCCAAAATAAATTATACATTTGGTGGAGTTGAACTAAAGCCAATAATGGAGAAAGAGACTTGGGTTTTACGATACCGTCAGACATGAAGTTCTCCGAGCATTGTAGACAGGTTGCAAGAAGGCCCATGGTGTCCTATGGATGATTTATCACACAATTTTCTCTACTAGCAATTGTGTGATAAGGACGTCATAATTCCATTAGATAAGGCTATTGTTAGACCACACTTGGAATGTTGATGATTAAGCTTCACACCAGCCGGAAGATAAATAAATAAATAAATTCTTCCGGCTGGTGTGAAGCTTAATCATCAACGTGGTTTGTCCCAGCCTTGTAGGTTTATTTAAGACACACTTGGAATACTGTGTTCAAGTTCAATTCTAATCTCAACGATGTCCATTTCCACTTGCAGTCTGCCAAACCCTATGTACTTTTTCTGACAGAATCTCAGTTATCGGTTGATTCAAATACTGCTCATATCAGTTGCCCGAATTATCCGCTATATGATTCCTTTCGCCTCAAAGTGGTACTTGTGCATATGTCCGTTCTGATATTCCCTGTCTGAGACTTGGCAATTTGGAATCTCCTCTCTTTGATCGTATCTGGCTTAAAATCTCTCTACCTCATTGTGTAAATTCATCTGTTGTCTCTACCGTTCTCCGAACTCCACTAATCACATGGAGCTCTTTGACTTCCTCTCTTTGCAACTTGACTTTCTCCAGTCCAACTTTCCTAACAGTGAGGTAATTTTCCTTGGTGATTTTAATGTTCACAACTGCAGCAGGCATCCGTTTTCTAGTCACACCGACCCAGCTGGTCGAGATTCTGAGGCTTTTGCAATTACTAATGACTTTGCACAGATTGTTCATTTACCTAAAACAATACCGGACAATCCTAATCATACAGCCAATACGCTTGATCTTTTTCTCACAAACAACCCTTCTAAGTACACTGTCGATGTGAGAGGTCCTTTAGGCACTTCAGATCACAACATGGTGATTGTCTCTTCTCCAATGGAACCTTTATCTCATGGCTATTCCCAACCTCGTGTTGTTTGGCATTACAAGAATGCAAAATGGGATGACCTGCGAGACTTCTTTTCTTCTTTTCCTTGGTCGGATTACTGTTTAAAAACTTCTGATGTCAACGTTTGCTCAGATCGTGTCAGTGAAATTATTCTTGCAGGAATGGAATCCTTCATCCCACACTTCACTTTAAAATCTCGTCCTTTAAATAAACCTTGGTTTTCCAATAAATGTGGTAAGGCTGTTCAAGAGAAGAATGTTGAATATCGTAATTGGCTTGTTTCTAATTCTCCAGTTTCATTTTCTGCCGACACCAAAGCTCGCAACAATTGTAAAGCAGTTATTAATCAGTCCAAACTAGAGTTTGAACAGGCTAAGAGTAGAAAACTTGCTTCTTGCCCTAATGGTAGCCGAGTAATCTGGTCTCTTGCCAAAGTTATTGGCCGCAACTTTTGCCCATCTCTGCTCCCACCTCTGTCCAAACCAGATGGTTCTGTTGTCACTTCAGCCAAGGATAAAGCTGACCTGCTAACATCCCATTTTTCTTCCAACTCATGTATTAATGATCTTGGTAAACCACCTACCACTATTCCCAACCCGCTCCATTCAATGCCTCCTGTGGTATTATGTCAAAAGGATGTCAGAAGGATTTTGATGAATCTTGATGCCAAGAAAGCTCCAGGTCCCGATGGTATTTCTCCACTTGTTCTCAAAATCTGTGCTCCTGAACTTACTCCTATTCTTTGCCTCCTTTTTTCACTTTCTTATTCCAAAGGTGTTTTTCCTTCTGCCTGGAAATTTACTCATATACAGCCAGTTCCTAAAATGGGTGACAAATCCCTCCCATCCAATTATCGTCCCATTGCAATTACTTCTACTCTTTCTAAAGTAATGGAGAAATCAATTAACCGCCAACTCTTAAACTACCTAGAAACCTTCAGTCTGATCAACGATCGCCAGTATGGATTCCGTCACTATCGATTCACTGGTGATATTCTTGCTTATGTTACCCATTTATGGACTAATTCAATGGAAAGGTTCGGTGAAACACAAGTAGTTGCTCTTGATATCTCAAAGGCTTTCGATCGTGTTTGGCATAAAGGTCTTCTAAACAAGCTTCCATCTTAGCCAACTGTTTTTAGTAACTGGTTATCCAGTTTTCTCTCTGATCGCTCACTGAGGGTGATGGTAGATGGCTCTCTGTCTTCTAACTTCTCCACTAATGCCGGTGTCCCCCAAGGTTCAGTTCTTTCTCCCACTCTTTTACTCTTGTATATTAATGACCTTCTTCCATTAACTGGAAATCCTATCCATAGTTTTGCCGATGATAGCACATTGCATTCCACTTTCCATTTTGAGAAACCTTGCTCAATTAGCTTCAACTTTTCGAAAATCTGCTACCAATTCCTTAAATGCCAATCTTCAGGTAATTCGCCAGTGGGGTAAAGACAACTTAGTTGATTTCAACCCTTCTAAAACTCAGTCTTGTCTTATATCTCGCAAAAAGGATTCTTCTGCTCCTATGCTTATCTTTAGTGACACTCCAATTTCTAGGCAAAATGATATATCTCTTTTGGGGATTACCCTGACTTCTAATCTCTCTTGGCATAAGCACATTACAAATATTGCTTCCTCTGTATCTAAAAAACTTGGTTTTCTCTTTCGCTCTCGGCGTTACTTTTCTTCCAAACAGCTGTTCACTCTGTACAAATCGCAAATCTGCCTTACCATGGAATATTGTTCCCACATCTGGGACGGTGCCCCTAAAATCTCTCAGGCTTCTAGATTCCATTCAGAAGAGGGCAGTTAGGGTAGTTAATGACTCCTCTCTAACAGTCTCTCCAGTCACTGTCTCATAGACGTACTGTTTCTGCTACATGCCTCTTCTACAGATACTTCCATGGGCACTGTTCTTCTGAATTGGCTTCTATAATTCCCCCTCTCTCTTTCAAAACAGTCCGAACACGTGCCGCCACCAGCCAACATCCATTTACTGTCCAACTTCAAAACTCACAGAACCAACTTTTCATCTTCCTCGTTTATTCATTGAACTGCCATTTTCTGGAACAACCTTCCTTCTTACGTATTTCCTGAAAATTACTGTCTACAGAAGTTCAAGTCCAATGTCAACAAAATATCTTCTTTCATCTTCTCAATCTCCAACCCAAGCACGGTACTACGTACTATAGGTTCTAATATCTCTCGTGTTTGGGTTTTACATAAAAAAAAAAAAAAAAAAGTATGGAGACCGCCTAAAGAAAGACACTGTGCTTCTTGAAAGAGTTCAAAGAAGGGAAACTCACCTGGTGAGATCGACAAAAGGGCATCCATATGAGAAAAGACTTCGAATATGTGGGTTGCAGAGCTTGGAAACTAAGCACCTTAGAGGAGACTTGATTGAGATGTTTAAGGCCAGGCATAAGTATAATGAATGAGGACGAAATTTTCAAGGTCATAAATTATTCTAGAACTAGGGGGCCATAATTTCAAGTTCAGTGGGGGAGATATTTAGACTGAATTACAGGAAGTTTTATTTTAGCAAACGAGTTATAAACTAACTCTTTTATTTCTCCGCCATCTTGTTCTCAGTTATTACAAAGTCATTTAACTCCTTGTTAGAGTTTGAGAAACATCTGGCCCTCTCCTCCTTGAATAACCCCTCATGTCTGAATGTAGGTGCAAAATACTCATTTAGTTTGGCAACTATCTGAGAATGACTATTTGCAGTCAAACCATTAATATCGAGTGGACCAATCTGATTCATCCCCTACCTTTTAGAGTTTATATAAGTAAAGAAGTTTTTCTGTTTTTTTTTTTGCATCATCTGCGAAAAATTTCTCATAATCTGCATTCGCTTGCCTAACCTCCTTTGTGACTTGATTACAGACTAGCTTGTATCTACCATAGGCTTCTGCTTCGCCTGACAATTTATGTGCATCCTATACATTTTTATTCTCTGCCACGAGTCTCATTTGTTCATCTGACATCCATTTGGGCCTAAACCAAGAACAGTATTTCCTAGTGAGAAATACTATTCTAGGTTTGTTGGAAAAGCCTAGTAGCTTCCAATATTACTTCCTTGAATGTTCCTATTTAGAATTTGCTGTTGACAACATCATCAGTTGGTCCCACTGTATAGAACTTAAAAAACATCACTGAAACCACTGTAGTCACGTTTACGAAAGCATAAACCCCTCCCCTTTACCCCTGATAGTAGTTACATCTTTAAGTAAATGCCAAATCAGTACACTGTGATCACTGCCACTTAATGATTCCTTTATCTTTAAATTCTTAATGCATGAATAATTAGCGCTGATAATCAGATGAAGAGTGTTACTCCCTCTTGTTTCCTCTCTAACGTGCTGCTGTAGAAAACAATCATCCAAATCTCACTCGCACAAAAGCATTGCTAGTGTGGGAGTGACCAACCCACAAGTTCCAGCCTATATCTGGGAAGATAATGTTCCCCATTATAAGACACTCTGATTTACTGGCCCACTTCATTTCTCTGTATGATTGTTCATTGCACTCATAAGAGTCATTAGGACTATAACAAACTCCTATGCTCATTTTTATTTTGCAGTGCTTATGACACACAAACTGACTCAATATTGCATTGCCCATCTATGTCGACTGTATGCACTTCTTTAGATTTTATGTTTCTTAACTACGAGCACTTCAAAGTTCATACGCTTCCTATTTATATTTCGCTTATCAGTTGGTTCCACTTTATAGAATTTAAAAACTGTCTGAGACCAATGTAGTCACCTTTACGAAAGCAAACCCCCCTTAACCCTTGATAGTAGTTACATCATTAAACAAATTCCAAATGAGTACGCTGTGATCACAGCCACCTAGTGGTTCTTTCATCTGCAGATTCATAATGAATGAATAAGTATTAGCATTAGTTGAGGCGTATGATGCAAGAAAGAAAGCTTATACAGCATCATCCAAAAAAAAAAAAAAAAAAAAAAAGTTCTCATTTCACCCATCCGGTCACTCCAAATGTTTGTCCAGTTCAGCCTTAAATTTATTTAAGCTACCAATTTCCACAACAACAGATGGAAGTCTGTTTCAGCAATCAACTACCGCTGACTAAAGGCAAACTTCCACACATTTATTCTACAACTGTCTTTTCTCAATTTGAATACATGCCCCTCAGGTTCTTCATCTCTGCAAATGGAAGTATCCCATCAGCATTGAGCCTGCTCAAACCATTCAAAGCTTTGTACGCCTCAATGAAATCACCTCGCAGGTGCTTAGTCTCCAGATACTGCAGTTGACAGAATTTAAGCCTATCTTAGTAAGAGAACAGGTCTGTAGCCAGTACTCAAGATGTAGCCTGACCATTGCCTTATACAAAGGTATAATCGCCTCCTTTTCTCTGCTCTGGCAGCCCGTCCGCCCTGCTCAGAGAACTTCTTATCCGACTGCATAATTACCCCCAGGTCTTTTTCATTCTCCACTTCCCTGAGTGTAGTATCACACAGTTGGTACATTTCCCTTGGGTTACTGCTACCCATATGCAGTACTTTGCATTTGTCAATATTACACGTTAGTTGCTACTTCTCAGCCCATCTACCTAACTTTTCTAGATCCTGTTGCAACAGCATACTGCCTTTACTATCATTAACAATCCTGTTAACCTTTGTATCATCTGCAAACTTGGACATTAAGCTTGATATACCTTCATCGATAATATTAATAAATACACAAAACAACAATGGGCCCAGCACCGAACTCTGGGAGACTCCACTAATAACAGTAGTCCACGAAGAGCAGTGTCCATTTATTACCACTCTCTGTCTTTTCCCACTCAACCATCCCTTTATCCATTGCAGCAGCTTGCCTTTAATGCCATACCGCTCCACTTTGTACAGCAGTCACCCACGTTGCCTATAAAATTGTGCATGACAACCTAGGGCATTCATCCTTGTTATAATTCCGAACATTACAGTCACCAAAATCCCCAACATCAGTACATCCTGGGCCGCCTGTGAACACATCATAACTTCACTTGGAGATATCTACGCCGCTTCGCTGTATTGCCACCGGGGAGGGGGGGGGGATATCCTCTCTGCTACCGGTTAATTGCAGTCATTCTCATCGAATTCCAGAACGCCAGGATCGTCGGGGAGGCAGACGTAAACTGTCGATCCTCAGCGTCGTTCAGCCAAACCCCAGAACGGCGAGGTGCCACCAATGGACAACGCCTAGAGGACTTCCTCACAAACAGCGCATTTACCATTCTTAACCCATCCAAACAATCCTACCACCTTCTCCATCACAATGTGGGAATCTACACTCGACATAACCTTAGCCTCAATATCTCTGGCCGAACACCTTTCTGCGTGGAAGATCACGGAATTCTGGACCATGTCGGACCACAGGGCCATAACTTTCGAGCTCCATCGTACCATAGCAACGACCTGTTTCACAGCCCCAAATCAGATACGCCATTCAAAAAGCGGACTAGCCACTTTTCCACAACACCCTGACAGTAGCTGCCTAAACCCTCCGAATGGAGGGACTGAATCCGGACCAACATCAAGCCGCTGTGGTGGACCTGATCACTGAGGCGGCAAACTGCTCCATCAAGAGGAGAAACCCTACTCCTGAAGTCGTCTCTTGGTGGTCCCCGGAACTACAACAACTCTGACACGAAACAAACAGAAGAAGAGAGCTTTTCCAGAGAGCGCGACGATCCTGCCAGCAGCAGCAGCAGAAATAGACTAACTTTGTCACCAAAACCGCGAAGCAAGAAACCAATACAGGGCTCTCATCCGACACCAGAAATAGCGTTCTTGGGAGCAATTAGTCTCCACATCTGGAAATTACCCCTGGGGGGTAGTCTTTAGAGTGACAACAAACAAACTCCCCAAGGGTGAAATCATCCCTGCAACCAAGACACCGCAAGGGAGGTACCTACATCAAAACGTGAGTAAAAAACATTACCAGACCATAAATAACATATTGGACAGTATGTTCTGGGAACACCTCACCCCATCTACACCGGAACAAGCGCTACTATGCCAGGAAAATGACATCTACAGCACTACCAACAAAGAAGAACTAATCACCAAAACTGAACTAAACAACGCCGCTAAGAAGCTGAGAAATACGAAATCACCCGGTGCAGATCTCTTGGAATCCGAGATCGTCAAGAGGGCTGTCGAGGCGATTAAGGAGGAGATACTCGTTCTCCTCAACCATTGCCTCGACGAGGGTTACTTCCCGCAAGCCTGGAGAACTGCCAGGCTGCATCTCATCTTAAAAAATCCAAACAGAAAACAGGACTTTCCGGAGTCATATCGACCAATAGCACTTCTCTCTATATTAAGCAAGCTATTTGAACACCTGCTCAGAAAGAGGATTGAAACTCGCTACTCGGTTGCAGGCCTGCAGTCACCAAGCCAAACTGGTTTGGTGGGACTGCTCAGAAGGGATTGCTCCACCCAGGACGCCCTGGTAAACATTACCAGAGCTGCAAAAACAACCAACAACAAATACTTCTTAGTAATAGCTATAGACTTCGCAGGGGCATTTGACGCCTTATGGTGGCCAAGTGTCCTCGGCCGACTCCGAAAGGCAAACGTCCCCGGCAACCTTTTCCAATGTGTAAAGACATATCTCACCAACAGAGCGGTCGTCGTAGAGGCTCCCTGCTGATCCATAACCAGATAGAGCTTCAGAGGCTGCCCGTAGGTTTCAGTCTTGGGGCCGCTCCAACATGCTCCTCGACAGCTTTATAAACCTGGAACTTGGCCAGCTTACGTCCGATATGCAGACGATCAGGTCCTGGTACTAAGGGAGGAATCCAGAGCCATGCTAGAAGCTTCAGCCATCAATAATCCTGCAGGAGTGGGCCGACAACAATAAACCTCCACATATCCTCAACCAAAACCAGCTCGATTCTACTAAAAGGGACCCTAGACGTAAGGAGACCTCCACAAATCCACATATACGGAACCAAAATAAAACTTACAAAACAATTAAAACACCTCGGTGTTATACTGGACAATAACCTCTCATTCACGCCCCACCTGACTTGCATACAAAAAATCAATCAGCACTGCTTTGGGGACAGGCCAGAATACTTACATTCTGTGCTTCCTCGAAGGTCGACTATTACTAATTTAATGGAGACTCTACTCCGAATACAGCTAGCTTTAAACAATAAACAACAGTTGGACATCTTTTTCTGGATGTTGCAGCAGCCTTCGACAACGTCTCAATCCCAGCTATAACAGTAATCCTCAAGGAGTATTTCCTCATTTCAGGAAGCACTTTAAGCATTCTCACTAACACCCTTCAAGAAAGACAAATTATCGCAATAAACGGGAAACAAACAGCATCTTACTGTATCTCCAGGGGTGTAACCTCAAGGGGGCGTATTGTCCGCCACTTTCTTTGCAATAGCACTAGCCCCATTTTTAGCTCAAAACTGTGAACAATTTATTACATATGCTGACGATTTGAAATTTTTTGTAACATCTAAAGAACAAGAAACTGCACCCCATCTATCAGAGGAAGCAAACAAGGCAATCAAGAAGCTAGAAGAATATCTGCACTACATTGGCCTGAAACTTAATGAAAAGAAAACTGCCCAAATGACCTTCACCAACAAAAAGAAGAAAAATGAAATTACGATTTTTGTGAACAATACCAGAATCCAAAATTCCCCCGCACATGTTGACCTTGGCCTTAAGTGGGATGAAGGATTAAACTTCATACCTCACTTCGAACACATTAGGAAAAAGACATACACAGCACTGTGGAGCACTAGACAAGAACTCACCGGTCTCCGAAGCCCTCATCTTATAATTCAATACATCCTTAAATGCGTTACACCGATTCCGTTGTACGCATCGACTATCTGGTCATCAGCCCCTGAGAGCAACATCAAGGCCTTCTTAGGAGTAGAATACTGGCTCCTGAGATGGCTAAACAAGATTGCCGGGAAACCGTTTACCATCTCAAGAGCGGTCTTGTCTGCCAATCTGGACATCACACCCTGGAAGTATATCATCACAACCAGAAACATCTTAACTCTGGCAAAGCTACTAACGGAGAGAATAGATTCGCCGAAAGTGGGAAACGTGATCACTCGCCCCCGGATGATACGACCGAGAATAAAGAGGGAAGAACCAAGTCTCAAGTGCCAACTGACTCAATTGGACTCTCTGGGGAGATTTTTCCCAGCAAATACTGTGAATTATTTTAATAATTTAAATATAGATGCAGAGAAACTATGTACAGACAAAATGTATAGGACAGAAATCTTTGGTAATGTGTATCGGCAAGTATAAATATAATAAGACTAATTTAATAATTTATATAATAATATTTAGTATTTAACAACCATTTGCAATTAATTAAACCAACTTAACAATTAATTCATTAACCACATATTCTGTGTTTTTACATCTCCAAATTTTGTAAATAAGTTCATGTAAACATGCTTGTAAATACTATAATGTAACCACACCCTCTAGCCAGGTGCTGTCTATGGGTGTCTCGAAAGAGAAATAAACAGATAATAATAATAATAATAATAATAAGATTAGAGGATACTCAGCCTTGTTTGAGAGTTATTATTATTATTTTTTTTAGGGTTGTCCGTAATTAAATACATTAACCCGTATTTGTGTCTGTAAATTGCGTATGTTCTAAGGTTGATTTGCCTGTTTTGCTGAACGAAAAAACCCCAGTTACTGGGGAGAAAAACCTTGCGATCTACGCCTGAGACCAACTAACTCAGCCACGGGGTGAAAAAAGCCCATTAAAGTTCCTCGCGTCATCGACGGGATTCGAACCCAGGCCTTTTCCACCCGGTGTGGGGAGGACGGTGACAATACCACTGTGCCATCCGCGCAGCCTTGTTTGAGAGTGTCTCCCACAGGGACTGGGGCCTACGAAGGAGGACCCACAAACTATTTTACAAAACCGTCTTCTTACCTGCCATTACGTATGCCGCTGGCGTCTGGTATCAAAAGGCGAACACGGCTGTCACAGAAGAAAACTGGAAACCACACGGTGATACATACTGCTCACGATCTCGAGAGCCTGTAGCACAGTAAGCATGCATGCACTCCAGGCCCTAACAGGGGCCCCTCACGTTGACCTGGAGATTGTTTACCGTGGTCTAACTTATCAACTCTCCAAAGAACGAGGAGCCACTCACCTAGACTTCATCGTGGACCCGAAAGCGACCATAAAACAGAAAGTAAGCATCTCTCCGTACATCTCAATCAAATCTGGCAAAACCGCCGGCAGACATCTAGAAAAAAATTCATTCCTAACATCACCAAAAAATTCATTTCTAACATCAAACTGATATTCCCAAACTACATCTTGGCTTTCTCCTGGATTTCTCGTCACCTATCTGTTGACCGAATACAGCGCCATAAGAGATAAACTCCAGGGATTTGGACTAAGTGAACCCCCCCCCCCATGTCACTGTGGCCAGCGGAAAACGTGGAGGCATCTGATGTATGATTGCCAATTGTACGAGGATCTCCGCTGTCGATTTATAACCGTCACCCAAATAACGTTACAAGACCAGGAGCACCTAATAATAATTGAAAAAGACACCTACAATGTCTTCCCCCAGTTAATACAAGACCCCTTCTTGAGAAGACGCATATTTCCTGCACCCACAACCACAATAGCACCTACTGAAAACCCACTCGGCACAGATCATGGTTACACTATGGAAGACTACTTGTCTCCAGGGAGAATAAAGGAATGTAGACAAGTACACCCCACGGACGGGTCCTCTCCCATGACCAATGACCATCACACAAACTGACTCTCAGAAAACGGCATCATGTGCTACTCAGGATCTTTAACGGAACCCACGAAGGCCATCCGATTGCAGAGAAATCAAAGGGAGCTTTTTTTTTTTTTTGATTTGGTAGTTGTTGGCGCATCGGCTTCTGTGGCCATATTGCACCTCCCAAGGTTTTTGCATTACTTTGATCCAAGCCCGAGGCGGGAATCGAACCCGCGACCTTTGGGTTGCCGGGCAGGTACTTTACCCACTCGGCTAGCCCGGTCGGCTCCAAAGGGAGCGAAACAAGAACATTCCACAGACGGGACTCATCCCGTGAATTACTTTCGACCACACAACAAACTGAACTCCTAGCACCTACCATCGGGACACTGTCCCTGGATTGACCTCCACACGACAAAGTGACAGCAGAGTTTTCTGCACAAGCCTAATTGGCGATCTGAACAGGCGATATTGCCTGGATCACCTTTCTTACGCTTTCCTCGGTGGGGGGGGGGGGGGGTAGGAGACGGTCTCTCCTGTCTCTTCCGCATCTCGCGGCTCCCAAGTTTCCTCCTGGTGGGGCATGGGCATGCCCAATGATACCAAACTGGGGTCGCCTTCCCTATTGACCCCGTACTTCTGTTTCTCTCCCCCGAATCTTCAGCCTCCTCCCTCTCTATCTGCATTCTAGCGAATGCCCCACACATCTAAATCTAAATTTCCAAATTATAATTTCGGCCACTCTTTCGGCCGGCCTTTCAAATCCAAGCGACGCTCCTCCCCATGCAATCGATCAACAGTGTGTGTGTGTGTGTGTGTGTGTGTGTGTGTGTGTGTGTTTCAAACTACTATGTACAGTACCTGGTCTGCCTCCATGGGGTGAAGTGTGGGCAACATTGGGCCTCAGCAGGGTCTGGCGGCTAAACAGCCAGAAGAACAACGGTAGACGACATTACATATCTCAAGATCCGTACACTTTTCAATCACAATGAAAACTACGCGGAGATGGAGGAAACCCCGGGTGCTGTTTGACCCTAAACGCACTTTGCACTTTACACATTCCAAGCCTCTGCAAATTGTGCCCTGAACACTCTACAGGAATGGGTCAACCAACACCACCTAAAAATATCACAAGGAAAAACCTGCTCGATTCTACTTAGGGGTACTCTTGACATCAGAAGATCCCTCCCCCAGAGAAAAGTCCATGGAACGAAAGTCAAACTCGCCAAGAAGCTCAAATAATTCTGGCGACACAGTTAATCCATTCAACTGGATTGAAGTTGGCATCTGGTTCTGCGCTAGATGTAGACTATGGCAATTTGCCTTTGGTTACGGTCCCATTAGTATATTTTTTTGATGGCTTGAGATTTCAGTCTATTAAACGGTTCTCTGACTTTAGAGTACAGAATTCTACCATGTCCTGTATCAGACTGTTTCCATTGTTTATGGAGGGACTGTTCGTGCTTGAAGCTGTAATTTAGCTCAGGAGACTACCAAGCGTTGGTTCTAGCAGAGATAGACCTGTTTTGCTGCTGGAAACATTGTAACAGTGTGTAGCCATCTAGTTAATATGTCGAGGGTCAGTTTCAGGTTGCCTGTTTCAAGAACTCTCCAAGGAATGAGTCTTGTTGCTTCAAGGGATTTGTTTGGTTCTAGAAAGGTAGGAGATATCATGACCTTCCTTTTCACAGTATTGGAGATATGAAAGTTGGGGTTGGAAGTTGCAATAGGGCTTACAATGGGGTCATGATCGGTTTCAAAGTGAGTTTTAGGTTTGGTTTCGACGCTACAGGAACTAGACGCTAATAACATTTCATCTAATTAAGTTTATTATTATTATTATTTTTAATTTTCTTTTTAAAACTTACATATCATTTTGTCCATTTAAATATTTTTATTCTAAAATTGTTAATTATGCTAGTTTCTTTGGGGACAGTTTTCTTTTCATTTTTTTTTTCGTATGCTAGTCACCCCGAAGTGACTAACATACAAAAATTGACGGTTTAGGCTCCGCCTTGCATAAGACACAACACATATCCACACAAGCTTCCTGGGGTTGGGGCACAGAGACGCCTGTTACGGAGTCATGCTTGGAGGTTGTCTTGGTGGGACTGTTCAGTAGCCACAGATGGACAGCGTTCAGTGTGTTGAGGGTTAAACGGTACCAGGGGTTTCTCCCATCACCGCGAGTTTACATTGTCGTGTGATACAGTACACTGTAAATGCCAGAGATTTAAAAGTGTATGGATATTGTACAGTGTAAGTGTTGTGTACCGTTGTTCACCTGGTCATTTAGCCGCTGAGCCCCTAATGGGACCCAACATTGCCCACACTTCGCCCCGTGGAGGCAGACCAGGTACACCAGCACATAATTTGAACTCTGGCAGGCTCTGCCAACCAATTTCCTGGGATTTCGATGGCA
Organism: Mastigoproctus giganteus; assembly: GCF_048544385.1. Taxonomy (NCBI): domain Eukaryota; kingdom Metazoa; phylum Arthropoda; class Arachnida; order Uropygi; family Thelyphonidae; genus Mastigoproctus; species Mastigoproctus giganteus. The sequence continues at coordinate 181,102,021 of NC_143579.1, read as the reverse complement.
AGGGCCTGCCACAGATGGACATGGGGTGACCCTGGACTTACGTTCGTAATATGGCCTGATTAATGATCTAGACGACCAAAGAGAGGTCGTTGAAATGCTATGCATCGCACTCGATTTTGAACGCTGTATGGAGGGATGCTTTCTTAAGTAGTGCGACAGAAGCAATCATACATAAAGCAAGAGCTTCATGTATGATTCCATATCATTTGGAGTTATATTTGGGACAAGTCTGGATACGAATAGGCTTCGTCAAAGGCGGAGCGTTGGCGGGTGCAATGCTTGCAGCTTATAGGTGGCCGATGTGTCCATTTTAAATGATAGCCTTCTCTTTGATGCGTTTGGCGTCCCGAATATCCCACTGCAGGGTGGTGAGACTTATTACGGTAACTCTGGGCCACAGATGAGATAGATGAAGCTACTACCTCCGCCCAAAACTAAAACTATTATATATTAGGCCACCCGAATATTTAAATTCATCTGCCGTGTATTATGTCTGTAAATTGCGTGTGTTCTCTGGTCGATTTGCCTGTTTTGCTGGACGAAACCCCCCCCAGTTTCTGGGGGGTGAAAACCTTGCTATCTACACCTGAGACCGACTAACTCAGCCACGGAATGAAAAAAACCCATTAAAGTTCCTCGCGTCATCGACGTTATTCGAACCAGGGGCTTTTCCACCCGGTGTGGAGAGGACGGTGACGATAGATAGTCACTGTCCTCCCCACACCGGGTGTTTGTGATCTGATGAATATCATTCAGATCACAAAACAACAGCTGATAGTTGCCATCAATTCTCTACCAGCCTCGTCAACCGCCGGTGATGATGGAGTTCCTCAATTCATGCTTAAATGCCTAAGTCTGTACATTATTCAGCCACTTCTAATTGTCTTCAACAATTTACTCTCAAACTAGATTTTCCCACAGCAGCATAAAAACTCTCATCAGACCTTTAGCTAAGTACAGTCGCCATCGCAACTTAAACACTACCGGACCCAACTGAACTCCTCTAGCCTGCTAAAGCTTCTGGAATAGGCCTTACTCTCCATCCTCACTAAGCAGATCTTGCCCAGCAATCCAGCCAAAATTCATTACTCCCTTCCAAACAGATCAACGATCACCAATCTGTTGGTGATCGTTGTAGCGAATACGAGTACTATCTTCTTAGCATTTGAGAAAAGACAAGAACTAGCTTTTGCTTACTTAGACATTGAGGCAGTCGAAGAAAACTAAATTCTCACTCTCCTGGAATGTCACTAGCAGATTACAGGGAACATACTATGCTTTCTCTCCTCTCTTCTGCATGACAGAGTTGTAAAGCTTTATACAGAAGGTCGCACTCTTACAGGATCCGTCAGTGCAGGAGTTCCACAATAGGGAGTCCTTTCGGGCCTTCTGTTTTCATCTGTCATCTTCCCACTGGTTGTACATACTCAGTGTCTACAAACAAGCACATTATGATATTAGGGTCAGCCGTAAATGATTATATCCATCCATATATTTATTTTTTCTGTAAACTATGTGTGTTGTCTGGTCGATTTGCCTGTTTTGCTGAACGAAACACCCCAGATTCTTGGGGGAAAATCTTGCATTCTGAGACCGACTAACTCAGCCACGGAGTGAAACAAAAGCCCATTAAAGTTCATCGCGTCATCGTCGGAATTGGTACTCGGGCCTTTTCCACCCGGTGTGGGGAGGACGATGATGATACCACTGTGCTACAGGCGCAGACTATTCAGTGTCTACTGAGCTATGCGGATGATATCAAGATATTCACTCCCATCATCCTCAGTCAAGACCTAGAATCGGCAAATTAACAACGCTCTAACCACAGTCACATCGTACCTCTGCCAATTCGGGCTCAAGATCAATCCTGCTAAGTCCGAATTCATGGTGTATTCACTAAAGCAAAATCCTTCATCTCTCCAGCCTTCAGTCGTTAACACCCTCATCCCAATTATGTCAGCCATCGTGATCTAGGCGTTGTACTCAACTCCAAACTTCGATTTAATGCCCACTTAAACTTGTTCCTAACACGTGATTCAAGACTCCGGTGGACAGCAAAACAACATCTCCTACATATCACTGATAAAAAGACAACCGTGAAGTAAGTAAGAACAGTTATCTTTCCACCTTTACTCTATGCTGCCGAAATTTGGGCCTCAGCGACACCGCCAATAAAGAAACCACTCTTTGCAACAGAATTCTGGCTCCTAAAGTGGACCAACAAGAAGCACAGGAAGGACCAATAGGAAGCAGAATGTTCCAGCTCTGCTTCGCACCACGCAGATTGCCGACTCTGGGGATTTCACGTCTTCCCACCTTAATCGACGACCAACGCTCCCTAGCAACAGTCAAGAAGTTAACGGGCATAATTGCAACACCTTCATTCTGGTTTTCCTGTGGCTGGAGAATTCCCCTGCTGCCCTAAGGGACAAACCCGACTCTACCTGCATTCAAAAATAAAAAAAAAAAATCAAATTATTATGTTAGGGTCACCTGTAGTTCATTATATAAACCCGCATTTGTGTCTGTAAATTACGTGTGTTCTTTGGTCGATTTGTTTGTTTTGCTGGACGAAAAAACCCCAGTTTCTGGGGAAAAAAACCTTGCTATCTACGCCCGAGACCAACTAACTCAGCCACGGAGTGAAAAAAGCCATTAAAGTTCCTCACGTCATGGACGGGATTCGAACCCGGGCCTTTTCCACCCGGTGTGGGGAGGACGGTGCCGATACCACTGTGCTACACGCGCCGACTCTACCAGCGTTCAGCACGACTCCATCTCTCAGACAGGTTCCTCCGTCAGCAGATGCTCAAGCAGACTCATGCTCTTGACGCTGACATGAACAAATTCGCTGTTGGCCGGAGATACCGAAAATAAATTATGAATAGCAGGACTAATCAGCATTGATCCATCTGTACCTGGCACCTGTTTCTCTCTGATCGAGCTGGTGCTCTTATCTCGATGTTAAGCTAGCTCAATCAGACCAAACTCTTGTGGGAAGATCTCTCATTTCTATTGTAATATGTCTTCATTTATATAGTTACCTTTTTTTGGTTTCATTTTGTAAATAGAAATCTGCATAAGGCTTTGTAAAAAAAATCCTTCCCTTGCTCTTCATCTTCTAGCGCCTCTGTAAGAATGGCGCCTCAGGCGACTTCCCTGTTATATCGTGCCTTAATCCGGCACTGTTAATCAACATTACCTAAGGAAGGTACAGGCGAACAGACAGTTCGTCACCAAATGAATTCTTCATTTTTGATAATCACATCAGTATAACTGCACTAATTATTAACTTTTATCAGAGCCCACTCACTGCCACACATTATACGCGCACAAAAAAGACGAGGACGCTTACTAGCCATACGGGTAATAATAAAAACAAAAAAAAATAAAAATAAGCACAAAAGAAAAAAAATTATGCACTTACAATAGACAATAAATCGACAATCTTCAGCAAAACAAAATGAAAAAATGGCGGGCTATCACGCTGGCCTCTCGTGGCGCTTTCTGTAAATATGGTTGTAGTGAATTATTTTAAATTTGTGTACTGTAATTTAAACAAGCGTCAAGTAAGAAGTCACTGTATTTTTGATCAGTTGAGCTAAGATCAAAATTGCAATGAGAGAGGGGGGGGAGTTTCTTTTACTTATCTGAATATCATTATTTTGCTAAAAAAATGTAAAAACCTTATAATATAAAATTAATGATATGAATAGTTTATTTTAGTAAAATGGACTGTTATCAAAATATGTAGGTTTTTATATGTATGAATTTTGTACGAAATTCAAAATATGTATGAATTCATACATATCTCTTCCTCCAAATTTACCTTATCTACAAAGTGCATCAAGGGTAGCCAAACTAATGGGAAAACATGTGCGAAAAGAATTAACCTCACAATAAGTTTCTAATTCATTTCAAAATGCAATTCTAACCATTTTCGTCAACATTGCAAAGTCCCACTAATTTTATTTCGAGCAGAATCTCAAGGATCGGTTGCCACATTGCGAAACCAAAGATCCTCCCGTCAAGACGAGTTTCGAATCCAGGTCTTTTTCATGGAATCCGGAAGTATGGCGATCGTATCCTCTGTGTCAATAGAAATGGTCTCAGGTGCTTTGGTTTTGTAATTGTATGGCTACACCTGCTAGAGATTCTGAGGATTTTCCTATTACTAATGACGTTACACAACTTGTTCATTTACCTACTAGAATACCGAATTGGTCCAAACTGCACGCACGCAAACACACACTCACACACCTAACACTCTTGAAATTTTTCACACTAACCACCCGCTTCGGCGTTCACAGTTAATTTTAGTTGTCTTGTTGGTACCTCAGAGCACAACTTCATGAATGTCTCTTCTGTAATGGAGCATCTGTACCGTGGGGCGTCTCAGCCTTGTGTTATTTGGCATTACAATAATGACAAATTGAATAATCCGAGTGATTTATATTCCCCTCTTTCTTGATTATACTACTGATTTAAATACTCTAATTCTAATTTTTTTATCATATCGTATTACTATTACTATTCTTGTAAGAATGAAATCCTGTATTCCTTATTTACGGCTAAGGCTGTTCTGATTAAAAATATAGCATATCAAAATTGGCTTCTTTCAAAATCTCGAACTTTATTTTCTATCTACCCTAAAGCTCTCAACAATTGTAAGCAAGTTTTCAATAACTCGAAACTCAATTTTGAAAAGGTTAAGCATAGAAAAGGAAAACTTGCTTTTGTCCAAATAGTACTTTAGCTCATTGTTTTCTTATTAAAGCTATTGGCCGCAGCTTCCATCCGTACTTTCACCTATTTTACATTCTGACAATTCTATTGCTTTCCGGCAGAAAGACAATATTATTTTTATTTTTATTATTATGTCTAAGGTGGCACCTAAGCTTCCGTCTATCTCCACCTGATAAACTGAATTTGTGCAAAACCTCTGCGAAACAGACCTGTATGGCCACCAGAGAGCAGCTGGCACCTGGACAGCTGCTCCCTAATGGCCGCCCATAGTCACTTGGTACTAGATCTGGTCTACTATTTTAACGGTGCCTCCTACACAAAAATCCTGCACCCACTGGAAGTAGTGCTATACCGGTGGGTGCCAGCAATCCCGCTCCTGGCTACCAACACCTGAGAGCCAGCAAAAAAAAAAAAAAAAATTATATACATATACACACATACACACACACATATACATACAATATAAACAAACTAAAAAAAAAAAAAAAAAACAGATAATCAAAGTGTATATAACCAAATCTTAATTAGTAAGCATTAGATTATTCTAATCTCTTTTCCGTTGAAAAACAGTTACACAGAACTCTTGCAGTGCTTGAAATTTAGCCTGATTAGCAATAAGATCACTTTCACAGCCTCTAACTAAATTACCAATCTTCACTTTTAGCCTTTCTCTATGTTCAACATACAAACTACAATCATATAATAAATGACTCCAAGTCTCAGGTTGACCGCAAGTACATAAAGGAGAGCTGACTAGACCAAAGTGATATAGTTTAAAATTTAATGATCCATGACCAGTTAAAATAAACGATGTTACCATAGAAGGTAAAAACCATTTGTTGTTACTATCCTAAGTAAATGTAACTGTTGGAATGAACAATCTAGTCACATCCCCAGTTACACTAAGATCCCATCTCTGTTGCCACATACCAATCAATTGTGTTAGAACATTTTTCTTAGCTTTAGCCATCTCTATAGTGACATCAGATGCAATATTCGTAAAAGAAACAACTATGTTTTTTTTTTAAGTAATAACAAAGGGCCCGATACACAATATACAAGTCTAGAGGCAAATGCCCGGCCAAAACCTGCAGAGCATTCGTTGAGATTGTTCTGCACAAACTCGAAATAACATAAAGCATTGAATCGATAACAATTTCTGTTTAAATTTAACGTTAGTAACTCTGAAGTACCATGCTGATGCTCCGTACGCAACTATGGGTAAGAAGACTGCCTTGTAGTATAAATTTAAAACTCTCCTTTTCAACCCCAATCTGACCTGGTTAATGGAATTATTGCTGCACTAAATTTTTTAACTTTTTCGTGTAAGTAATTTAAATGTGGAAAAAACGATAATCTGTCATCAATTCTTATACCTGGATATTTCACCTCAGATACTACTTTTACCTATTTTACATTCTGACAATTTTATTGGTTTCGGGCAGAAAGACAATAGAGAATCCTGACCAGGTTCTGATGGAATATCCCCAATTGCTCTTAAAACTTGTGCTCCAAAGTTAACTTCGGTTTTGTGGTGTCGCCTTTTTACACACTCTTATTCCACTGGTGTTTTTCCTTCTTCATGAGAATATTCCCAAATCCAGGTAATTTCTAAAATGGGAAGAACTTCCTCACTTCCAGTTATCGTCGCATTGTACTTTCCTCATCTTTCTAGAGCGATGGAGAAACCCATCAATCGCTTACGCTTATATTATCTTAAAACCCTTCATTTAAAAAAAAAAACACAAATATAGATTCCTTCAAGATCGGCCCAATGGTGAAATTGTGGATTAAGTTAATCATCCTTGAAAAAATTCCACGTAGATGTTCGGAAAAAAACTAAAGCATTTACTCTCGAAATTTATAAGACTTTTGATTCTGTTTGGCTAAGAGGTCTTCTTAAAAATCTTCGTTCTTCTTTCTGTTTACATCAGTTGGACAGCTAGATTTATTTCTGACCACTCACTGTGTGGTGGAAGATAACCCTCTGCCTCTCATCTAATGCTGGAGTTCTCCAAGGTTATATACTTTCAGCCACTGTTTACTTTCTGTATCTTAATGATCTTCTTCCAACGACTGGAAATCTTATCCATATATGCTACCTGAACGACACGGTAAGTGACTAACGTAAACATCTTAAAAGAAGAATGTCGGTTTATTTCCAATTGGAAATTATGTGCAGATGGAAATTCGATGTTTCATGGTATGTTCCTACCACTACAGTGATTTCCATCTGCATATAATTTCCAATTTAAAATTAACAGATATCCAGTTCACACGCAAGTAGAAATCCTTTTATTTACTTTTGAGGTTAGTACACTACATTCCACTTTCGTTAAACATGTTCGTTAAGCTGTGGTCTGGTCAAAGAACTATAACTTCTCAGATATCCATCGTCAGGTTCTGATCGAGATTATTCTCCAGCGAGGGAAAAGGATAATTTCAGTCCTTTTAAACCCAGTCCTGTATTATTTCAAAGAAAAAGAATCCTATTTAACCCGTTCCATCTTCAGGTATTCAAATTCTTAGACATGATCGCATGATCTATGCCGAATACCTTGTTTCCTCTGTATCAAAGCACTCATTTCGCTCTCGGAACTACTTTTTTCAAAATAGCTACTGACTCTACAAATCACAAATTCGCTCTATCATGGAATATTGTTCCCACATCTTTGGTGGTAACCCAAAACATTTCTTAAACTTTTATACGTTAGCCAAACGACAGCAGTCAGTTTAATTAATGATCCCTCAATTAAAAACTCCGTACTACACAGCTATTCAGTTTCTACTGCATACTTTTTTTTTTAAAGATATTTCTAAGGGCTTCTGAAAAAAGCATCTGTAACTCCATTTGTTTCTTACAAACTAGTTAGTTTTATCTCCCGGAAATTCTGAATTTTCGTCCAGAAAACAGAAAAACCCACAGACGAACAAGCGCAACAACAGACAAATGTACCGAAGGCTTTAAATTTTAGCTGCTTTGGCGCTTACCATAAATATACTCAAACGGGTATTCACATTTAAAACTCATCGAACTAACTTTTCCTCATTTCTCCTACCTACTTCTTTTCTTTGGAATAGCCTTCCTTCGTGTGGTACTGAAAATTACAATCTACAATCTGCTGGCCGGCAAAAGGTCAATCGCAGTACACATCAATAAAAATATAATACAGGGTGATTCAAAAGTCTCCATACATACGGAATAATGTTTCTTTTTTTCTGTTTTTAGGTACCCTTCTAAAATTCCTTTCTCTAAACACATTTTATTTTAATAACTCGCATAACATCACATGTGTTAACGCGAGTTCAACATGAGCGCGAGAGACGCATCTGTATGTGTTTTCAAAGGAATGGCAACCATGTACAACATGTTTGTTTTGAGAATAAAGTGACAATCTATTAAAAAAAAGTGACCATTTCCCTATGTATGGAGACTTTTAAACATATTAGAATAACCAGTCTTTTATTTAAAATAGATATACACTTGTAAAAAATTGTGACAGATCGATCTTGTGACCATGTCTGTTTATAAAGTAGCTCATATGGTGCAAATGCTTCCCAGTCCTTGAATTACAAAAATTCAGTGCAACATCAATAAATTATGTCTTATCAACTTTGAACTTGTCAACCAACATACTCTACTAGATACTATTGGCTCAAATACCATTTGTGGACACCATTTAGGGCCACCATAAAAAATATAATAATTAATTAATTATAAAGTAAACTTTCTCACTGTACTATGGAACGGCCACATGTGATCCGAGGAGTTTAACATACACATAATTTTGATTATTGCAACCTCTGATGAGCCAAGCAGTTTAGCTAGAATTTAAAATAAATACATTTATATCTTACTTATACACTGCTTGACAAAATTAACAGAACACCTAGAAAACGAGGTGTAACTCGTGCAGCTTACGATGAAAGGTGACAAAATTTGGTATGGTGGTATACCATATAAAGATGAAATGAGGACAGCGAGAAACTACGGACAGTAAGGATTGAATAAGAATTACCAAAAAAGATCATATTACAGAAGTCGATAGTTCATCAGAGTCAACTGGGGCCCTCCCAGGCAAGCTCAGGCACAGTTCAGGGTTCGTTCCCGCTAAGGTTTTTCTTCTGCTGTACACGGCTGCCTCCCCGAAGTGATGAATCCCGTGGAGTACTTGGCGGCTAAATGCCGGAGGTGCAAAAGACCAGCATAACCCACACAACTGTACGAAAACTAACACTGATACTTACACTGGTCTGCACGGGTGGCACAGTGGCATCGTCACCGTCCTGGCAAACTCGCTTAAATCCACTGCCTTTCCCATCTGGATCAGGACATGGTGTTTTTTACACCATGTCCCGATCCGCGCACGCGCCGTAGTTCACCCTCAGTTGCTTCGATTTGCATAACGACTCGCTGGTCATAATGTTTTGGCTCATCGGTGTAGTGTAAGTACTCAAACTATTATATTAGGGCCAACCATGATTTCTTATATATGCCCATATATGTATTATGTCTGTAAATTGCGTGTATTCTCTGGTCGATTTGCCTGTTTTGCTGGACGGAAAAGCCCAGTTTCTGGGGGGGAAACCTTGCTATCTATGCCTGAGACCGACTAACTCAGCCACGGAGTGAAAAAAGTTCACTGCGTCGCTGAGTTAGTCGGACCCTTGCCTTTTACACCCGGTGTGGGGAGATCACTGATAATACCACTGGGCTACCCGTGCAGATGGTCACAGCTTATCTGAAACGGCACGGCTGGTGGGATGCTCATGGTCAGCCGTGGTCAGTACCTACCGAAAGTGGTCCCAGGAGTGAAAACCCACCAACCGCCAGCGAGGTGTTGGACGACCACAGCTCATCTATTCTCGAGGGGAGCGAAAGCTCTCCCGGATGGTACGTGGCAACAGAAAGGCGACTGTGGCACAACTAGCAGTAATTGGAATGCTGGTGACGGGAGTAATGTGTCACAACACAAAGTACATCGAACCCTGCTAAAAATTGGGCTGCATAGCCGCAGGCATCTCAAGGTGCCCATGCTAACCACGGTTCACCGGCGACAGCGCCTACAATGGGCACGCGAGCATCGAAACTGAACTTGAGTGACTGGAAGAAGGTCGTCTGGTCCGATGAATTACGTTTCCTGTTGCACCATGTGGACGGCTGGGTACGTGTGCGTCGTTTACCTGGGAAAGTGATGGCACCTGGATGAATGTGTGATGACCACAAGCCGATGGCAGCGGTGTTATGCTTTGAATGATGTTCTGCTGGGATACCCTTGGTCCAGTCATCCATGCATCTACCAACTACTTTCACGGCCCTCAACGCACTGGGTTGAAAACCTCAATTAACCGAAACACTCTCAGTAATCCAGAATTCTGTGAACTTCATGGAAACTACCACTGACAAAGTGTGCAAAATATACCGAAATTACGGTAGAGGCGAAGGCGACGGCAGCCCGAGCAGGAGAAGATACCAACAACGTGAAAGATACACCAATTATTCAGAAAAAGAACAAGAAAACGGATGTTCCGAAGTCCAATATAGAGACTAGGAGCAAACTGAGCCCAGGGATCTGCAGGATGGAAACAGGGTACAACCCCCACCAAAGTGAGGATCCAAACAATAGGACAAACCCCTGGATTCGACTATCCCTGACGGCACTGTCATTAGCATTAGCATTAGAAGAAGCATTTGATGCAAGAAAGCAAGCTAATGCAGCATCACCCGGAAAAAAAAAAAAAAAAAAAACCACTTCCACTTCACCCCTCTGTTCTTTCAAAATACCTGTCCAGCTGAGCCTTAAACTTATTTAGGCTATCAACTTCCACGACAAGGGATGGAAGTCTGTTCCACCGACCAACCACCCGCTGGCTAAAGGCAAATTTCCGCACGGCTATCCCACATCTGTCTTTCCTCAATTTGAATTTGAATTTCCTCAATCTGCCCTCTCAGGTGATTATTCTGAGCGAGAGGAAGAATCCCATCAGCATTGAGCATGCTCCAACCATTCAAGGCTTTATACACCTCTATCAGATCACCTCGCCGGTGCCTAGTCTCCAGACACTGTAATTTGCAAAACGTAAGCCTTTCTTCGTAAGAGCACCCCTTTGTTCCATTCACTAATCTTGTTGCCCTTCTCTGTACTCGTTCCAGCAGCTCTACATCCTTGAAATGAGGCCTCCAGACCTGTATACAATACTCTAGGTGTGGCCTGACCATTGCCTTATACAAGGGAATAATCACCTCCTTATCCCTGCTAGAAAAATTCCTATATATCATTGACAATACACCATGAGCTACTCTTGCAGCCCGTCTACACTGCTCAGAGAACTTCATATCTGCCTGCACAACCACCCCAAGTCCCTTTCATTCTCTACCACTGTCAGTGCAGTACAACAGAGTTGATACGTTACTCTGGGGTTGCTGTTTCCCATATGTAGTACTTTACGTTTGTCAATGTTAAACTTACTTCATTTGCCACCTCTCAGCCCATCTGCTCAACCTTTCCAGATCCTGTTGCAGCAGCATAGTGTCAGTAGTGTCCTTGACAACGCGCTGCCTACCTTTATATCGTCTGCAAACTTCGACTTTAAGCTTGATATATACCATCATCAATATCATTTATAGAATACAGTAAACAATAATGGACCCAACACTGAGCCCTGAGGGGACTGCACTAATAACATTAGTCCACGACGAGCAGTGTCCATTGATTACCACCCTCTGTCTTCTCCCCCTCAGCCACCCCTTTATCCACAGCAGCAATTTGCCAACAGTGTCACACTGCTCCAATTTGTGCAGGCAGTCTTCCATGTGCAACAGTATCAAAAGCCTTTCTAAGATCCAAGTATATAATATCAAGGTTATTCCCTGCATCCAGTTCCTTTGTGACTGCATCATAGTATCCAATCAAATTGGTCAGGCAAGACTTCCCCTTAACAAAACCATGCTGTGTCCGAGCTATAACTGAAGTCTTGTCTAAAATGATCCTGCAGTGCTTCTTTAACTAGTGCCTCCATTAATTTTCCCTGGAACAGAAGTTAAACTCACAGGTCTATAATTACTGTGTCAGCCTTTGATCCTCCTTTGTGAATTGGGGGTCACATTTGCACATCTCCAGTCTGTGGGTACCTTCCCTTGAGTCCAAGGAAGCTCTCATAATTATGGCTAAGGTTTTGCTTACTTCCTTTGCTGCCCCCTTTAATATAACTATATAGATCCCATCCACCCCGGGTGCCTTTTCTTGTGTTTATCTTCAACAATTTCTCTCCACGTTTCTCTCTGTTATTACAAGATTCTCTAGCTTACTGCTAGAGTTGAATACACCTCTGACTTTGCGCCCTCGCAAAAGTAACTCCTCATTGTAGTGAATGTCGATGCAAAATATTCATTTAGTTTAGTTAGCTACCTGAGCACATCGATATCAAGTGGACCAATCTGATTCATCCCCTTCCTTCTAGAGTTTACATAAGTAAAGAACTCTTTGCTGTTTTCCTTTGCATCCCTTGCCAAAGATTTCTCGTGATCTGCCTTCGCCTGTCTAACCTCCTTTGTAACTTGGTTACAGATCAACTTGTATCTATCATAGGCTTCTGTGTCATGTGTTAATTTGTATGTATCCCATGCATGTTTCTTCTCTGCCATATGCCTCATCAGTTCATCTGACATCCATTGAGGCCTAAACCTTGAACAATATTTCTTAGTTGGTATGTAAAGCCTAGTAGCTTCCAAGATAAGTTCTTTGAATGCTTCCCATTTTGCATTTGCTGTTGGTAACATCATCAGTTGGTCCCACTGTATAGAATTTAAATACTGTCTCAGTCCATCGTAGTCGCCTTTACGAAAGCAATAACCCTTCCCTTTACCCCTAATGGTAGTTACCTCTTTGAGTAAATCCCACTTCAACACACTGTGATCACTGCCACCTAGTAGTTCATTTATCTGCAGATTCTTAATGCATGAAGAATCACTGCTGATAATCAAATCAAGAGTATTCCTCCCTCTAGTTGCCTCCCGAACATGCTGATGTAGAAAACAATCATCCAATAAATCCACAAAAGCCTAGCTAGTGTGTGAGTGACCAGCTCCCAAATTCCAGTCAATATCTGGAAAATTAAAATCTCCCATTATAAGACCCTCTGATTTACTGGCCCACTCTATTTCCCTGTACAGTTTCTTATTATACTCATCAGAGTCATTAAGCCTATAGCACACTCCTACTCTCAATTTTGATCTCCCAATGCTTATGTCACACCAAACTGATTCGACACTGCACTTTTTTTTTTTTTTTTTTTATGAAAACCCCAAACACGAAAGGTATCAAAACCTATAGTACTTAGTACCGTGCATGGGGTGAAGGAGAAGTATGGGGGGAGAGAGATTCCGGAAACTTTGCTCTAGAGACTAAACATGGGTTTCACCACTTCAAGCCTCCAATAAGCAAAGTGGTGGTATTTCACCGGTTGATGAAAGTCATCTACTGTCCAGCGATGTCTACTGCCTTCACTTCCGTGGATTTTATCTATTTCTTAACTAATAGCATAACTCCTCCTCCCTTCCTATCCAGTCTATCCTTTCTCTAGACGTTGTACTCCCCAAATTCCAGTTCTGCATTCCTTATATCTGTGTGACACCACGTCTCTGATATCCCAACAATATCTGCCTTTGATGTTTTGAGCAATACCTCAAATTCATCAAATTTATTTACTAAACTCCTAACATTGGTGTACATGCAAGTATACATGCACCTGTTTCTATTCTTAACTACCCTAACACAACCCATGTGTTTACTTGTACCGCAATGACTCCCGGCAGTCTCTGAAATATCCTGCATCTTGTTTTTCAGGCTTCTGCTCATTCCAATAGAAGCAGTGCAAGAATCTCTTTCACCTCTGCCAGTGGCTACTGTTAATCTATTCGTCTTTGTCTCCCCCCAAGCTAGCAGTTTTCCGACCCACCTAACACTGCCTCGATAGCATCAGAAAATATTCTTGCACCCTTTCTATTTAAGTGTATCCCATCCCTGTAGAAGCAATCTCTCCTGTTAAGAAGTACAGACCAGGCTGAAAAAAATTCTACCCCTTGAGCCTTGCACATTCTTTCCAGGGCCGAATTGATCGACAACGCCCTCATCATATACTCCCTCCTATCGTGTCTGGGCAGAATTGCAGACACTTTCAAATTCAACTCTATTTCACGGCTTTTTTTCAACAGTGATCTGTACTTGTTAAGCAATTCTGCCGGTCTCCTACTCTTAATATCATTAGTGCCAACGTGTACAACTATACTGTATTACCTTTTGTGCCCTTAAAAGATGATATCTGCTCTACAACGTCATCAACCTTTGCCCCTGGCAGACATACCCTGGTCCTGTTCCACCTATCCTTTTTATAAAGCATGTTCCCCGTTTCCCTGACAATAGAGTCACCAACAACTACTAGTTCCTTTGGGACCAGCGCATTCTGCCTTGGGGGTTGCCGCTGTGTTGCGCGACAACTAAGTGCAAGCTCTGGCGTTGATGTGGGCAGCTGAGAGCTTGATGTGGTCCCTCAATTTAGTTCCTTCGAGGGCATCCACCCTGTCCTTCAAGCTCTCATATAGGCCCATAAGAACGCTGAGTTGTTGCCTGATTTCGATACACTCCTTGCATTGCGCACACACAAAGACATCCCCATGGCAATATCATGTCCCGTACCTGAATGCTCCACAAACATCATGCAAGCTGTGCATTTTAGAAGGCTGTGATTCAGAAGGCAACTGCCCCCCTCAGTTCTCCTCTGAGCCACAGCACTTCCATTAGCTTGAGCCTTTTGTTTTGCTGCTCTGGTCTGAGTCATGATTTCTTTTAATTTAAATAAAATTTCAATTTCAGTTTATAACCCTAACTTATCTCCCAACACAGTTATAACGGGATATATATTTTTTAGTGTCAAGTATTAATTATCTCCGAGTTCCCTTTATATAACTTCCGTATCAGTTATGTATTAATTAATTATGTTACGTTTGTAATCTAAGTCGGTATATGTATTTAGTTAAAAGTACGATTTAAATGGCAACGAAGTTCAACAAGTTTAATAGATTTTACCGATCACTGAAAATATTATAACCTATACTATACTAACGCTATCTAGGTTCTATACAGGGTGTTTCAGTTAAACGTTTCAGAACTTCTAAGAGGGGTAGGGTACATCCTGACAACTCGAAATCATATAGCAATGTGGGGTCGGAAATGCTTTCCTGAAGCGGTGTTGTACACAGAAGCACCATAAAGAAAAGAGACCGTAAGTGAGAAATCGTTTTAATAATACATGAAAAGAAGCAAAAGGTACATGGATTAAAGTAAGTGTTCGAAGTTTCTTCCACGGGCTACAATGCACGCCTCACATCTCCGACGCATGGACATCCGAACATTCTGGAATACTCCAGGCGAATTTCGAATTTCTTCGACAGCTACTGCGATTCTTGCAACCAGCTCCTCAGCATTGTCAACAGGGGTGTCATAAACTAGCGATTTCATATGACCCCAGAAATAAAAATCAAGACATGATAGGTCGGGTGACCGAGCAGGCCAACGCACGGGACCACCACGTCCGATCCACTGTTGACCAAATGTGACATCCAGGTAGTTACGAACATCTCCGCTATATTGGGCAGGGGCTCCATCGTGTTGGAACCACATTGTCTGTTGCGTCGATGCAGAAATCTGTTCATCTCTCAAAAGTTGTGGCAATACTTGCTGCAGAAAGATCAAGTAGATAGGTCCGGTTAGACGACACGGTAACAGGTAAGGTCCGATGAGGTGATCTCCCATAATACCGGCCCATACATTGACCGAAAATCGAAACTGTGCTGCACGACGTCGTATTGCATGCGGGTTCTCGACCGCCCAGTTATGGTCGTTATGCGTGTTGAAAATTCCTTCCCTTGTGAAGGATGCCTCATCGGAAAACAACACTTCAGCAGGAAAAAGGGGATTTGTAGCACATTTTCCAAGGTACCACTGTGCAAAAGCAATACGAGGTGCATAATTTTCCGGTTGCTGTCTGGACACGCTGCACGTGAAACGGATGCATGTCTTGTTCTCGGAGAATCCTCCAGACGCTGCAATGGGAAACCCCGACTGCGTTTGCTAGACTTCGTGTACTCGTTCTTGGATTCCCCTGTACATGCTGCAGCACATTCTGTTCGACGGCTGGAGTCCGTGCTGTTCTTACCCTGTCCCTGTCAGCTCTTTCAAATGAACCTCTCTCAGCTAACCTCTGGTGCAGTCTTGCAAAGAAATTATGACTGGGAATACGCCTCGTCGGATATCGTTCCGCGTACAAACGCTGTGCGGCTGGCCCACTACAACACCGCTTCAGGAAAGCATTTCCGACCCCACATTGCTATATGATTTCGAGTTGTCAGGATGTACCCTACCCCTCTTAGAAGTTCTGAAACGTTTAACTGAAACACCCTGTATATAACGATCGTATGACAAAGACAAAGGCGGGAAGTTACGAACGGTAAAGATATATGGACACTTAAGTATTAATTAACTTTCAGAATAAACTAACGATCCTTACTAGGTCTATAAGATACTTAAAAAAAATAACTTGATGTAAAAAATATTCAATACGCGGCTAAATATGGCTAAAAAACTTCTCGTTCAGCGGAGTTGCGACTTGCAACACGTGGATACCCTTACCGATACTTTTATGCAATTGCAAGGCCGAGTAAAGAATAAATACACCAAATTAATCAGAAAATCACAAAATAATGCTATACTACTAAATTTAAATCAAAAGTTTTAGAAAAACAATAATTTCAAATCAATAAATAAGAAAAATCCACTTAGCGGCTTTGAACACGTCTGGCCCCTACTAGCCTCGTCAGCAGACTCCTACGTCCCTGATATTTAGAACTGCCCTAGAAGATCTTTTCAAAGACCAATCGAACAAGGTCACAACTGGCGTCAGAGGACAGATAGTGTCCCTCTGGACAAAACTGGAGAACATCCTCCTCCAGTCTGACAAAGCAAGGGAAAAAGCTTTGGCAAAACTAGAGACATACCTAGAATGTGGGCAAATCAAAAACTACAGCATGCTCCTACATACGCACAAGCTCTGAGGAATCCAAACACTGCAAATACTTTAAACATGAGTGCCCAACCAAGGAAACCCCCACTGATTAAAACCCCAAACCTGGTAGTGATTAGACCTACAGAGATCAGTGAAGAGCCGAAAAACGAAGTTATGTCGAAATGCAAGATGACTTCAAAACCACAAAGATTAAGGCAATA
The DNA here is from genome assembly GCF_048544385.1 of Mastigoproctus giganteus. Taxonomy (NCBI): domain Eukaryota; kingdom Metazoa; phylum Arthropoda; class Arachnida; order Uropygi; family Thelyphonidae; genus Mastigoproctus; species Mastigoproctus giganteus. The sequence goes on along the minus strand of NC_143579.1, from coordinate 181,084,994 downwards.
AGAAAGACAATAAACGTAGGTATTGTCATAGAAACGGAGACAGAGACAGAGAAAGACATTGAGAATATCATGATCAACACCAAGATAACTACCATGGGACTGACTGCAGAGTCACCAAATTGGAAGGGACCATCAATTATTATCTTTAATGTAGACAAAGAAGTCACCCCACAAATCCTAACAGTAATAATGGCATGTCATGCAAGAAAGCAAGAGTATGAGCTTATGTAGCATGAGCCAAAAAAAAAAAAAAAAAACTGAAACATCAATCCAGGATCTACATAGAATAGGGAAGTCATCGCTTCCGAGAGTACGTGGCCGTCTCCAAATGCTATAGATGCTGACGATATGGCCACACCTCCCATACATGCACCCAGGTCGCTGCCACCTGTGGCTACTACTGAGAAAAAGGACATGAATATAACAACTGTCTGAACAGGGCTAAACCGCCGACCTGTGTAAACTGCAAAGCACTCAAGCTGGAGCATAACCACTCATCAGAGACTCCAAATGCCCTACCTACCTCAAAGCAGTCTTTTCCAACAAAGAATCAATTATAGGGACTAAGCCTAAACACTACAATACGGCCCTGCTAAAAATCATGAAAATTAACGCGTAACAAGCTCGAGCAGTGGTCAAGCAACTTCGAAAGAAAGCCGACGAGGAAAACACAGACATACTGATCCTTCAGGAACAATACACGCATGTTAAAAAGTACGAGGTTATCCAGCCAATTACAAGATCGTTCAAACTGACGAAGACAGCCCCTGGGCGGCCATCATAATCCGAAACTCTGCCATCACAGTAACACGAATGTCCCAACTATGCACGGCCTGGGTTGCTTGTGCTCATTTATCTCCCCATTGGACACCTTCTTTGTAGTGTCCCTGTACTTCAGGCCGAGTGAGGATATAACGCTTGCAACTAAATACCTCCAGACCCTCTTGGACACATTGCCTAATCAGAGAATCATCATATGGGCGGATGTAAACTGCTGCTCCCCGGCCTGGCACAGCATGCCCCAGATAGGAGAGCCACGAGAAATGGCCAGAGTCTGGACGACAACTTGTCAAACACTACGCTTCAGATCCTCAACCTGCCACACCAACTAGAAACTTTCTGTAACACTCTGTGGGAAGCCACAATAGATGCATCACTCGAACTGCGAATGTTGCCCGAAATATTAAACACTTGACGGTCCAAGGCTCCTGGACCACGTCCAACCACAGGGTGATTACATACCAGATACACAACGAACTCAGTAGAGCTCCGATGATAAAAACATCACTAAACCTCTTCGCAGTTAATAAGGCAAATTGGGAAACCTTCAAGGAAAAACTCACTAAGGTTGGGGAGCAATCCCAGACTGCGAGCCAACCCAGAGAGGCAAATGACCTGCAAAGAAAAATTACTGAAATCATCTCAAGAGTTAGCGAACAGGCTATGAAAAGGAAAACCCCAAAGCCAGGCGCCATGCCCTGGTGGACCCCGACATTCAAAACCTGCTTTGTGTCCTTTATTAGTTCGATACACCAAACTAATAAAGGACACAAAGCGCAAAATTTGGGAAAATTTCGTTTCCACAGTGGGGAGTGGTTTATAAAGTAGCCACTAACGGACACCCCAAAGGAGAAGTCAGGGAACACAGCGGGGTCATTTTTGCTTAAAATGACCTCGCTGGTTTCCTGATCTCTACGTGGGATTACTCGGTGACCAATATCCTAAAAACCATCTTCCTGCAACAGGTAACTCCTATCCTCCAGGAACAACTGCGGATCTGTCAAGAAAATGAAATATTACTTCACTGACCAACAAGAAACACCTGTCACTGTGGATGAGTTGCAGGCGGTAGCCATGCAAATGAGAAGCAAAAAATGCCCTGGCCCGGACCTTATTGAACAGAAATTGTAAAGGAAACGGTGGAATACACCCCGGATCTGTTACTCACGTTATATAACACCTGCCTCCAAGAAGGAACCTTTCCTTATAACTGGAAAATTGTCAACATCATACTTATATTGAAAAATCCATCAAAACAGCTAGAGAAACCACAGTCTTACCGTTCGATCGCCTTACTCCCAGTTATAAGCAAACTATTCGAGAGAATGCTGCACAAGAGGTTCCTCCACTATTACGAAGAGGCAAACCTAACAAACACAATGCAATTTGGGTTCAAACCTGGTCTATCCACGATCGAAGCTCTCAAGATACTAGTAGATAAAGTAGAAACCTGTACAGTATTACCAAATATTTTTCTTGTTATCAGCGTCGACTTCGCGGGGGCATTTGACGCCATCTGGTGGCCGAACGTCCTCGTGAGACAGGCGGGCTGGAGTGCCTCTAAACTTGTATAACACAATCAGGAGTTACCTAACACAGAGAAGCATGAAGTACATGCACCGTACAGGAAGCTAACCAGACAAATCCACAGGGGGGGGCCTGCAGGGCTCCGTCCTAGGACCCCTGTTGTGGAATATGATTTTAGATGAATTCTTGGCCCTTGATATTGGCGAAGTCGGCGCCCAGGCCTTCGCCTATGATTTGATACTAACTGTTGTTGCTGACTCACGAGCGCAGATCGAAGAAAAAGCTAACCACGCGATAGGAATTTTGCGAAAAGTTGATATTGGCGAAGTCGGCACCCAGGCCTTCACCGATGATTTGATAATAACTGTTGCTATTGACTCACGAGCGCAGAAAGAAGAAAAAGCCAACCACGCGATAGGAATTTTGCAAAACTGGGCTACAATCTATTGCCTGCGGATTTCGCCAAATAAGACCTGCTCAGTACTCCTGAAGGGCAGACTCGACCTTGCCAGACCACAGCAAGTAAAAATCCAAGGCACCACAATCAAACTTGCTACAGAAATCAAATATCTCGGAATCATCATAGACAAAAATCTGTCTTTCCATCCCCATCTAAAGTACATTAAACAAAAGATACGGAAATATTCTGCATTTGTCGCAAGAGTGACCAAGAGGGCTGGGGACTAAACAAGCGGACCATGTCCCTCTACTACACATCTACCTTCATCCCGGTCATAACATATGCTTCACCAGTTTGGTACAAAAAGGTAACCACAGTGGTAAATAGAAGAACTTTGAACAGTATCCAGCCGTCAATAATTTTGGCAATCACACGAATTGTCTCGACGGTCAGCACGCACGCACGCCAGGTTCTGGCGGGAGACCTCCTGCTGGACTTGGAAATCATTAGATGCGCCCTGACATATATGGCAAAAGAAATACCGTGTACTAAAACTTCATTCTGTGTACCTGGTCTGCCTCCACGAGGCCAAGTGTGGACAACGTTGGGCCTCAGTAGGGGTCCAGCGGCTAAACGGCCAGATGAACAACGATACACAACACTACACATATACAAAATCCACACACTTTTAAATCTCTGGATACACCTACAGTACTGGTACACCTACAATGAAAGCAACGCGGAGATGGGGGGAAACCCCTGGTGCCGTTAGACATCAATACACTTTACACTTTATTCTGGACCTTGTCAACAACAGGAAGCTTGAAAAAACCAGACTGCTCAACCACTTCAGACAGGAATGGCAGGATCGGTGGACAGAGTCAACTAAAGGGGTAATCACCAAGAAGTTCCTCCCGAGCGTAAACAGAGTCTTTCCAAAACCTCCGAGTTGGTTCCAACCGGGGCTCCACATCACTTTCTGCTCACCTGACATGGGCATTTAATGCAAAACTGTCTAGCTTCCAAATCACTGAGAAAACTGGTACTTTGATACGCAAGAAAACCGTATCAAAATAACTTACAACCACGTACAATGACCGTCATCTAGCCTTGTTCACAAGTGAACTGACAACCAGGAAGACCCACGTCTGAACCAGACAAACTGACACAGGACTTGACATGAGCTGGATACAAATTATTCGCACTGGACCACTAGTTGGATGGCTACACCAAATGGCCAATGCGTGAACTAAGTGCAGAGGAAAATGATATCACCAGGACCCAAGGCAGCATCCTCATTAACATGCACGGGCGACCCGAACAGGTTACATGACCAACTATAGGACGAGACTTGCCTCATGTACCTTACGACTGGATTTGACTCTTACATTGGACATGATCACCAACGAAGATCCGGTTCAGATCGCTTGGACTCTTCACGTGCTCTCTACTGCCAATGCCTGATGGCGATCTGTACCGGGCAAGGGAGCCCGGTACAGATCGCCATCAGGCATCAGTTTTTCCCACGGGAAAATGATACCTTTACTCCCTTTCCCCCTGGTGGGGAGAAGGTTGGGGGGAACAATCTGTTCTCCCCCTCCCCTGCTAACTCTTATTCTTCTCCTGGTGGGGCACGGGCCTGACTCGATGAACATCCTGGGGTCACCTTCTCTGTCGTCCCCATACTTTTGTCTTTTCCCCCCCAGCCTTCAATCTCCACCCCCACTCTGCCTAATACGCCAGTGTATACCCCACACTAACTGCAAAAACTTAATTTTTCGACCAAATTAAACCGCATAAATCTCATTTGGCTTTTCTAATTCCAGCGCTCACCCTTATCGAGTTTTTTTTTTTTTTTTTTAATAAGCCCTAGTTACTGAAATATCAAGAAACTAGATGGCAGGGCCGGCCTACCAGAGTAAAATTCAAACTACTGTGTACCTGGTCCGCCTCCACGAGGCCAAATGTGGGCAACGTTGGGCCTCAGTAGGGGGTCCAGCGGCTAAACAGCCAGATGAACAACGACACACAACACTATACATTTACAAAATCTACACACTTTTAAATCTCTGGCCTTCCCAGCGAATTGGAAACCTACAATGAAAGCACCGCGGAGATGGGGGAAACCCCTGGTACCGTTTGACATCAATACACTTTACCCAAAACATTATTACTAACCAGGTACGCCCTTTCATGGCAACGGTCATTCCCTCTGGCCGTGCCGTCTTTCAGCAGGATAATGCGCCAGGCCACACCACCCGGATTGTTCGAGACTGGTTCGCGGAACATGAGGAAGACTTCCAGGTATTGCACTGGCTTCTAAAATTCCCCAGACATCAATCCCATCGAGCATCTATGGTTTGTGTTGGAACAGAACTCCGGTCTGCGGCATCTCAAACGCGGACCTTACAGGAGTTAAAGGATCTGCTGGTTACGTGTTGGTACCAGATACCACAAGACACATTTAGAAATCATGTAGCGTCCATGCCTCGGCGGGCATGAGCTGTTTTGGCTGCACGTGGAGGATCAACATCATATTAGGTAGGTGCTCATAATGTTTTGGCTCGTCGGTGTATGTCTGAGCGGTAGCACAATGGTATTGCCACCATCTACCCCACGCGGGTGGAAAAGGCCTGGGTTCGAATCCCGTCGATGACGCGAGGAACTTTAATGGGCTTTTTCACTCCGTGGCTGAGTTACTCAATCTCAGGCGTAGACAGCAAGGTTTTTCCCACCGGAAAATGGTGTTTTTCGTCCAGAAAAACAGACAAATCGACCAGAGAACACACACAATTTACAGACACAATACACATGGGTAGCTGAATTAATATTTTTGGTGACCCTAATAAATAGATAGTACTTACACTATCTCTGGCATTTACAGAATTTGTGCTGCATCACAAAGCATACTTTGTGGTTTGTAGGGAAAACTCCCGGCGAAACAAGAAACACTATACAAAAGTCAATACATGATGCTAGAAAATATGGTCACACGATACGAGTACGGCATACGGTTAACTCCAATGGCTAAACAGGCCTGACAGCGTTGAACCATACTCCATATAAGGTTGTCTATAAGATTCTGTGGTAAAAAATTCCATTCTTCCACCAGCACAGACCTTAGTTCACGAAGTTACCAAGGAGTTGCAGTGAATGCATTGCAACGCCCAAAGGGGTCCCACCCATGTTCGATTGGATATAAGTCTGGTGATCCTGCTGACCAGGGCAGTCCTTGGATATCTTCAGTTTCAAGATATCCTTCCACCACTTAAGCTCTCTATGCAGTGGCGTTGTCGTGTACGAAAAGAAAATCTGAACCAACCGTACCCCTAAAAAGTCGCATATAGGGTTCGAGGATCTTGGTACTTCTGCACAGTTGCAGCTTCTATCAAAAACGTGAAGATGGGTTCGGTCGTTGATCATTATTCCTACATACGTGAGGACACCGCCTCTACCGTGTCTCTTTTCTGATGTTGGAGGGATCGTACCACATTTCTAGTTGTCTCCAGGTGAAATGATATCTATAATCTGTTTGTAGGCTAAAACATGACTCATTAGAGAAAACACCACGCATTAGTACCCTGCTGAGCCACGCGCGTTATCTTGTTGATAGATGCCGGAGTTGTCTGGAAACACTGTCATAATGAAGGGGTGCACTTGGTCAGCGACGATAGAAAGCCAGACGTTCCATATATATGCCCATCAGCATGATAGAGTTGGAAAGGGATTCATCAGACTGAGCGACAGATTTTCACACGTCTGTGATCCAGTGTTGGTACATTTTGTACCCATGCAAGGCGTAGTTTTTGTGCGTCGCAGTGAGCATGGGTACCAGTGACGACCGTCGACTGCTGTAGCCGATATGAGCTAATGTCTGGCACGTGTGAATTGTCTTGCTATTCTGACGTTGTACTCAGTGGGACGCGGGGCCACTGTGCTGCGTCGCTGCTGTGCTACGAGACGAAACACACGGCGATCATTATGGGCTTCCACCACACTTGGCTGTCCTATACATATGACTTTTGGTTAATTGTTCGATCTCTGTTGAGTCAGTCACTTAGGCTCATGACACCGTCTGCACGGGTAGCACAGTGGTATCGTCACCGTCATCCCCACACCGGTGGAAAAGGCCCGGGTTCGAATCCCGTCGATGACGCGAGGAACTTTAATGGGCTTTGTTCACTCCGTGGCTGAATTAGTCGGTCTCAGGCGTAGATAGCAAGGCTTTCCACCCCAGAAACTGGAGTTTTTCGTCCAGCAAGCAGACAAATCGACCATAGAAAACACGCAATTAACAGACATAAGACACAGCACGGCAGATGAATTTAATTATTCGGGTGGCCTAAATATAATAGTTTGGGTTTTTTTTTTTTTTTTTTTTTTTGGCTCATGATACCACAGAACTGGAGCACTTGACCATGTTGGCCGTTCACCATCCATTGAAGAAAGATCTAAAGCTACATTTCGTTTGCGATATTAACTTAGAATAAATAAGTGGTGTGAAGAGATTTGTATCCTCGATCCAGATATCCCCACAAGTTGAGGATCAAAACAAAATTTCGCCCAGACTTTGAACTTAAAGAAAATGAGCCTGAGGAGACTAGACCAGACACTTGACAGGTCAAGTATACATATGTCCAGTCACGAAACTCACTCGTTCGCATAGAAGTAATCTGCAAGAATTCCTCTTAAATGAAGACAACGATGTAAACAGAACTGTGATAGCAGAAATTCTGTTCAGATGGGGGGGGAGTATTAGAAAATTCAGCCATAGAGCTGGGTGTCCAAAATGAAACTTTGAAGGAAAGCGTGTCTTGTCTGCAAAGGATGGTTACAACATATGAAGGACAGATGTGTGACTTTAAAAAAATACTATTTCATAAGGCAATGGAGACTGGGAGTTTGTAAGTAGGTAATAGTCTGTACAGCGATGTGGTTCAAGGAGACGGAAGGCATACGTATCAAAAAGGTAATGATAAACCTAAAGAAAAACGTGTAGATGGAATCTACGCGTTTGTCATTAAAGCAAAAGAAGATTCAAGTCCGGAATGCTGAAAACAGTAAGGGTCCGGAAGGTACGACAAATAGTGGAAAGATGTATTATACTGGAGTTGGAGGAGAATATAAAAGATATCAATAAGATAAAGAAAACTGAACGGATTCGGCGATTAGGCCTTTCATTTTCGAAGCCTAAAAAACGGAGACCGAAAGTTCTTGTGTCTTGTAGTAAGCATGGGTACCAGTGACGACCGTCGACAGCTGTAGCCCGTATGAGCTAATGTCCGGCACATGTGGGTATTGGTCTTGCTATTCCGACGTTGTGCTGAGTGGGACGCAGGGCCACTGTGCTGCGTCGCTGATGTGCTACGAGACGAAACACACGACAATAATTATTTGTAATGTCGATGAAGGAATAAACAAAGAAGAGCTTTTGAATGATATATATCAGAAAAACTTGAGCTACATGAATGTAGACAGAACAAAGGTAGAGCCAGAACTTTTGGTTCGTTTTGGAAGTATAAACAAAACAAAAACTGGTAGAAACACGATAATTGAGGTGTCCCGTCGCATATTTAAATTTTTGATAAATCAGGGAACAGTTTATATAGTAATGATGTCTTATCAGCTAAATTCATTTCATTTGGTCACAAGATGTTACAACTTCCAGTCATTTGGCCACACTGCAAAAACTTGCAGGCGAAAAGAGCCTGTAGCCACCGTGCAAAGAGTGGGCATACATATCGCACTTGTCCAGATAGTCATATAAAAGTTCTGTGTGTGAACTGTTTGAATCGAGGAAATAAAGCAGATCGTTCAGTTAGGGACAAGAGATGTCCGGAATTTAAAAGAGCACGGAAATTAATAATTGAAAGGAGGACATATCTGATATTCAGAATTGAACGAAACGGTAGCCAAAGAAGTTCAGATCAGAATTACTGTAAATATGGGAATGGGAATGGTACATGCAGCAATCGTAACGGACGGATTGATGGTAAAAGTAATATAAAAATAGTCCACTGAATGTACAACGGTCAAAAGTTCTAGTGTCAAAAGATGTAGCAGCTGAACTGAGAATAGCATGCAAGCGTGAACAGGTTGATCTGACATGCATACAGGAACCTTACGAAATTGACGGAAAACCCATGGGGTTGCCTGTCTACAAAAATTGCGTCGTGCAATGAGCATTAGCATTACTAGAGGCATACGATGCAAGAAAGCAAGATTATGCAGCATCAGCCAAAAAAAAAAAAAAAAAAACCCTCTCTCATTTCACCCCTCCGTTCGTTCCAAATACCTGTCCAGCTCAGCCTTAAATTTATTTAGGCTATCAACTTCTGTTCCACCAATCAACTACCCGCTGGCTAAAGGCAAACTTCCGCACATCTATCCTACAACTGTCTTTCCTCAATTTGAATTTATGCCCTCTCAGGTGATTATTCTGAGCAAGAGGAAGAATCCCATCAGCATTGAGCATGCTGAAACCATTCAAGACTTTATATACCTCAATCAGATCACCTCGCAGGTGCCTAGTCTCCAGACACTGTAATTTGCAAAACCTAAGCCTTTCTTCGTAAGAGCAACCCTTTGTTCCATTCACTAATCTTGTTGCCCTTCTCTGTACTCGTTCCAACAGCTCTACATCCTTCTTTAAATGAAGCCTCCAGACCTGTATACAGTAATCAAGGTGTGGCCTGACCATCGCCTTAAACAAGGAGATAATCACCTCCTTATCCCTGCTAGAAAAATTCCTGTATATCATTGACAAGACACCATGAGCTACTCTTGCAGACCGTCTGCACTGCTCAAAAAACTTCATATCGGCCTGCACAGTTACCCCAGCTCCTTTTCATTCTCTACCACTGTTCAGTGTAGTACCACAGAGTTGATACGTTACTCTAGGGTTACTGATTCCCAAAGCAGTAGCCCATAAGCAGCAGAGAGCATAATCTCCGGGCCGCAATCATTATTTTCAATTATAACTTACAGGTGACTACATTTGTTTTGTAATTCTCATGCTATATGTGTCTGTGTTGAAATTGAGGACGTAAAATTTTATTTAGCGTCGATATACTTCCAGCATGGTGCAGATATTGAAACCCACTTAGCTTACATGGAATGTCTGTTAGAATATTTAAAAGGACAAACAGTAATTTTGTGCTTGGACTCCAATTCCAAACATACTTCGTGGTATAGCAGGTATACTGATAATAGAGGACGTTTATTGGAGGAAACAATTAATCGAAATAGGTTTAATTTCGATTAATTGTTTCCTCCTCGAGATTATCCATAATACCTCTGATTATGGATAATCTCGTTATCCATAATCAGAGGTCACAGCATAGCACATTTTGGACAGTTAATGGGGAATCAAATATCGATATCACACTTTAAACTATAAGAGGGTACAAGCACATAACGAGCTGGAATGTTGGGTCTGCCTGAGTCTCCAGTGATCACAGAGGGATCAGATTTGAGATAACAGAAAGGGTTACTCGTCAAACTAAGTATATGCAGAGTAATTGCGACGATTCTCTGTCCGTACTGCTAACTGGAATCTATTTGACGAAGAATTACGCAAACAGAAGGCTGCAGTGTCAGCCCATATTTTAAACGATTTGGGAGGCCCTGCAGCAATTCAACTGGTGCAGGGTTGGTTATATAATGCCTCTACAGTTGCAATGAGGCGTTGTCAAACTGAACGTATACCTGTTAAGTGGTGGACTCCACAGTTGACAATGAAACCAATAAAGCTAAGAAAATATACCAAAGAAGTAAACGTTGGGGTAAAGATGATCAAATACATTTAAGGAATAAGTACCAACGATTGAGAAGAAGATACACGCATCTGATCGCAAAAGAAGAATTTAATGTGTGGAAAGAGCTTGTAAGGATATGTGGGAAAAGAGACTCCCCCGGGGATTAATTTATAAATAATAATAATAATAATAATAAGATTTTTTATTAACATAAATTTTATACAATAGTGATTCCTTACACAGAAAGCCAGAGGAATCTTACAATTCGTTGTTTATACAAGTGATTTTGTTATAAAAAAAATAATAATAATAACTAAATAATAATTAATAGATCACAGCAAAGATGATAATCAAAATGTAAAAATGAAGTAGTAATTACAGCGAAAAAGGACTACAAGTTGAGGAGAACATGAAAGGACATCGGTTAACTAAGATCGGCACTTACATAAATGTCCCTTACAAACAGCAAGATAGGACAAGATGCCATAGCGATAGGCCTTATGTACTAATAAAATTAAACACCCAGGGGGAGATATCACATGTTCAATTCAGGCTAGTGATGGTACTTCTTGAACGTGGGAAGAAAGCGTAGGTTTGATTTTAGATAATTTGGTGAGTGACATGAAAGCAAATAGGGACCCTGACGATAGTGAAAATAGTTACTTGAAAATGAAAGTTTCGATAGAGCAAAATGAAAGTGAAGATGAATTATAATACAAGTAAAAACGACGAGGTAGCAGAAAAATTGCACGTATGTCAGGTATGAAAGTCAAGCACACTGACCGAACGAAATTAGACATGATTTATTAATTTCTAAATAATACAAATGCACTGTTAAGTGCATTTTAAAGCACAACATGAGCATCCTGCAATCACCTGTGATCATGATACCTTGTACAGAGGCAGACACAGGATGTACAAGTTGAGAACACTGGAATTTCCACAAATTAACCTGAAAGTAGCCGACCAACTGTACAATGTTTCTGATTCAGCAGATATTCCCAAGACGAAGGCGTCTGCTACTCAAGCGAACTTCGCTAGTATCAGTATTTCCCGGTTGGTTTCCCAGAAGGAAACCGGATGAGATGGTGAACGCTGCCAATATAATTGCGCCACTTCTAGAAACGTGATTGTTTACAGTGTGTGGCACTGACTGACAGAACTGCGTTCTAAACACAACTCGTAACAGGCGTCTTGAAGGTGACACTTCCGGTGAGTATCACAAATATGCTCTTTCTCTGTTTTTTAGCAGCATTCAATATCTGTTTTATAACTTAATAATATGCTCAATTATGATATTTCACCTAGAAAAGCGAACAAACAAAAGAAAACTGCACGTTAAGCAAAGCACTGGTGTGCTACCACGAGCTTGACTGGACTTACACATGCCTATGAATGGATTTCAGACGGAGGCGAAACTACTATACGGCCACGTTCTCGACAACCGTAGTCCCGAAGAGTCTGGGCGCTCTACGGGATTATTATTATTTTTTTTAATAGTTGTTAAAGAGCTAACTACAAATTAAGCTTACGAAACTAGAAAACTGTCGACTTCTACGAAATTCATTGGACCCAGAATGTGTGGTTTCGTTACTGCTTGTAGCGCCACTTGTTAAGGCAATTATGTTAAGCTGACAGTTTGTTTCAAGTAGTCGGGGTCCTGTAAACGGATATATACTAGGTGCAAAGCATCCACGTCCCATATATATAAGAGTGTCCTAAAAAACCTGTTAAATGTTTAAAACATAAAGTCTGTCCGGCTGACTTCGGAAGTTCCGAAAGTTACTACTTGGCTGTCACGCGACATGGCATTTAGCATTCATCCACCAAGCTTCGTATGGAACTTTTATGATAAAAGTGTAAAACCAATTGACGTTGAATTAGTAGCGAAACTACCATACTACTACTACTACCACGAGAGAGTCGAAGACTCAAGAGACCGACGTGGTTGCTAAAGTGCTCAGGAGGACTAGTCTGATCATCTTTTTTTTTGGGGGGGGATTTCAGAATTTGTAGTTTCGTCTCTGTTGGGTAGTGATATAATGTATGTACTGTATAATTTAATGGTTCTATTTCACTACTGAGAGGAGCTGAGCGTGACACATTTTGGCCAACCCTGTTCTAGTCTTTTACGATAATGTGGGAATTTCTCACACTGAGTAGTAATAGTAACCACAAATTAGGGCCAAATAATCAGAAATGCACATCTGTTTCAATAATTTTTATTAAAGTATTATTTAATAATTTAATAAAATACTAGGGGGTTTCACCCCCTGCACGCTGCGCTCTATTCTTTTGATAAAGTAAAATAAAATACTTAATTAAGCAGAAGCTTGTTTTACCACAGTAAAACAAGCTTCTGTTACTTATTTTAGTATTTGTTACGTATTACACGTAATCCGCATCTCTATTCTCACATTGGCTGAATAAATATCACTAGGAGGAAAATTATTTTAATGTATTGAAAGGTACTCAATTATAAAACAGTTGTTTAATAATTTTATTTAAAGTTTTATTATGTTAATTATTGCTTCCTCGGGGGTAGCACAGTCTGTATAGTCATCATCCTCTCCACACCGTCTGGATAAGACTTGAGTTCGAGTCCCGTCAATGAGGAGGAAATTATGGGTGGTCGTTTTCACAACGTGGCTGAGTTATTTGGTCTCAGGCGAGGGTAACATTATTATTATTGTTGTTGTTGTTGTTGTTGTTAACCGCTACAAAACAACAATCAAACGTGCCTGAGGGTGCAGCTACAAAGCATTATTACACAGCTTCAAAGCAGAAGCTTGGAGTATACATGGGACTGTCCTCCCGGAAACTCGGATATTTCGTTCCAGCAAACAGAAACTCGACCACAGAACACACGCAATATACAGCCAACTTGAGTTATATACGGCGCAATATTGCTTAAGTTGCTGATGTGCCTAAAACCCTACAACAAGCAACTAACCAAATTATTGTTGTTTTAATTAATCTGATAATTAATTAGAATATTGATTTTATTATAATTAAAATATTAAATAAAATAATAATTATATTATTATTATTCAAAAGTGTATAGATTTTATATAACAGCTACAGATTTTTAGAAAATTGATTCAGACAGACAGATAAATAATTGATTTAGATAATAACAGCCGTAGGCATATTTTTAAAATGAATTATAAATTCAGTTAAAGAAAATACTCAGTCATTTTTGAACTAGCCGAGGGACCAACTAACAACAAGGCATCATCACTTAACTAGCCGAGAAACTAACTAATAAACTGGAATAACTTTATACAATATGTGCTAACTGTTGATGTTTCTGACGGGGGAAACCATGCTATCAACGCCTGAGACCGACTAACTCAGCCACCGAGCGAAAAAAGCCCATTAAAGTTCCTTGCGTCATCGACGGGATGCGACCCGGCGTTTTCCACCCGATGTGGGGAGCGCGGTGACGATACCATTGTGCTAGCCGCGAAGACGGTAATGATAAGTATATTTTCTAATGTACTGTAAAAGTGCATATAATAACAATTACTTGAGTTCCGTGTTTGTTGCGTTCCGTTCTTTAACGCTGCACTTTAGATTTTTATTGCGGAAAAATCGCACCACAAGTGGATGCGTAAATTGCACCGGTGCGATTTTAGAAAGGTCTACACCTAATAGATTTCTTTGTTTATGCTTAAAATTGTAAAATAGCTAAAAGAGAATATAGAAAATATTCCTCTAAGATATGATGAATGCAACAGAATAAGTCAAGGTGGAAAAAATTGGCTTTACTCAGCGTGGTTGGAAATATAACCATATATACAACAACGTCCGTTGAAACAAAGTCGAGATCTTCAACTCGGCCCACCCACCACAAGTGATAATATTATGTAAATTCTTTGAAAAAGAAATAGGGATCTAACAGCTGCTAAATCTTTGGCCCTCGTGGATAACACGTGATGCAATAACTGTCCTTCCCACGCCCGGTGGAAACAATGACGCCAGGAGTTTTTATAGGCCTTTTTGTCAGGGAAACCGGGTTTATAATCCAGCAAACAGCAAATCATCCACAGAATACATGCAATTTTAAAGACATGAGGGGCATTCAAAAAAATAAGTTAAACCTGCTGCCATCTCTTGGCATAATTGCGCAACAAATGTGGCGCCTGCGCGGAATGGAGTTCATATCGTGCGTTCCCTGGTAGGTGAGTTTCGTTGACGTAGCGTAACAGTTGTGTAGGAGCAAGCATTCATAATGGCACGTCAACTAGAATGTTACTCCAAGTTCGAGGTACGCGGAACAGTACGATTTTTGTGGTCGAAACGTTTGAATTGTTCCGAGATTCACCGTGAAATAACGGCGGTGTATGGGGAAAATGCAATGTCGCGTCCAGCCATAGTGAAGTGGTGCCAGCAGTTTGAAATTGGTCACACATAATTGGCGAATGATGCTGATTGAAAGAGAAGGCCATCAACGTCGACCGCTGCAGACAACGGAATGCAGGTTAATGAAATGATTCGCAATAATCGAAGACTGACAGTCGCAGAAAAGGCAAAGGAATTTGATAATTCGATAGGCAGTGTTAATTCCATCGTCCGAGAACATCTTGACTATCGCAAATTGTGTGCACGATGGGTTCCTCGTTCACTGACAGACGAACACAAAGGTCAACGTTTTTTGTCTTCTCTAGCCTTCCTTCAACGATGTTCTGTGGAAGGCCATGACTTGATGTTATCGCCAATGATGATACACCGCATCATCATTGGCGATAAAATGTGGGTGCACCATTTCACCCAAGAAACGAAGAGAGCGTCTGTGGAATGGAGACACATAACATCGCCTGTGCGGAAGAAATTCAAAGTTGAACCATCAGCAGGAAAGGTCTGGGGGGGCGAAACGCCGTATATACGAGGCCACATAGCCTCGTATATACGGCGCAATATGGGCTATATGGCCTAAGTTGCTTATGTGCCTAAAACCCTACAACAAACAGCAAACATCTAAATATTTGAAAAACAGAGCCTTCATATGCTTCCTTCGTTGTCTGCGTTGTCTGCGCGAGTAGCACAGTGGTATCGTCACCTTCCTCCCCACACCAGGTTGAAAGGCCCGGATTAGAACCCCCTCGATGACGAGAGGAACTTTAATGGGCTTTTTTTCACTCCGTGGCCGGTGTTAGTCGGTCTCAGTGTCAGGCGTAGATAGCAAGGTTTTTCCCCGCAGAAACTGGGGGTTTTCGTCCAGCAAAACAGACAAATCAACTATAAAATACACGCAGTTAACAGACATAAGACACACAACACGGCATATGAATTTAAATATTCGGGTGGCTAATATAATAGTTTGGGTTTTGTTTTTTTTATGCTTCATTCGTTATTACTTGTGATAAACGCGACAAACCAAAATCCTGGACACACACACCTGGCCACGAGGAGAACTAATATAAACATACTGAGAACGAACCTCATCTTTGTCGCACCAAATGAAATAGACTGCAACACTAGAATACCAACCAATGACTGCATCTTGCTAATCTGTCCGAATAATTCCCCTTAAATGCTTTTACCAAAATGTATGCAGCATCAGCAATAAAATCACCATTTAAACTATCGTGTTACCATCTGAATATCAGTTTATCTGCTGAACAAAACCTGGTTATCACACAGGAGATAATTGGATGTAATAGTATATCATATCATACCTCAGCCTCCATAACTCCAGAGATAACAGACGTGGCGGAGGCGCTGGCTTACTGTTCTCGTCAAGTTACAAACAAACCAGACAGCAGGCGAGTAAATTGGTGTGCCATGTTCAGAAAAGATCCATACAACTCCAAATCTGTTTTGTGTATCTACCCCTGACCACGCCGAAGATTCAAGGAGCGAACTCCTAGCATGGATTGCAGCCAACCTTGCCTCCAATACCCCTACTTTCATTATGGGCGATTTTAACATGCTGCCCAGACATTAGAAGGCCATTGAAAATTTTGTGCCAGTCACTGGATCATTTGGATTGGTCCAGCAGATCACACCTCTTACATGGATATGTTGTTGTTTTTGGTTTTTAGGAGCATTAGGAACTAAGGCCATATTGCTCCGGGATATGCGGTGGTCATTCCCTGAATGACCTTTCCGCATCCTCCCTATTTGGTGGTGACGGGCTCGAACCCCGGTCTAATCAAGAAGCGTGTGCTACGCACTGCTGCTCCTTCCCACCTGGCTACGGAGGCGCCTCTTACATGGAGAAACCAGATGTTGGATCTCTTATTTGACAATCTCCTACATCTCGGTCCGACCTCAGAACACACAGCTTTTGATGTCGTGTTCTAAGGTCATACTGAGATGTAAAAGACTGTGGAATAAGATGTTAGTTCAGCTGCGGGAGAAGCGCTGGGTAATGATGAATTCGTGCCCAAAATACGAGTAGTATGTTCCATTAAGTACTTAAACCCAGACGTCGCCGTATCAAACCTCGCAAACGAGCTTGCCAATATTGCCACCCAAGAAAATAACAATCTCTGGAAGGTCTAATTCATGGTTCAACACTGAAGTCAGAGAAGCTTTCAGCAAAAAACAAAACGCCTTCCGGAAATGGAAAAAAATTAATAACTCGGCTGACTACCACATCTACAAGAAAAAGCGAGCCACCTTCCTAAAATATAAACGAGATGCAATGCGTGAGGTAGTATTCAACAGAATAGATCACTCCAGAAGAATAGTACTCAACTGTAAACAAGAATTTCACATGGGGGAAAAAGGTATTTCAGGAATGGGTATAATTGACTTTTACCAAGTGCCATCACACACAATAACTACAAAACTCAAATAGTTCACCATTCAATCAAAACAGAACTTTTTAAATATACAGTACTTATAACGATATAAGTACTTATACAATACTTATATTACTTGTAATATGTTCTTTTGTTATAAGCTCACTGCTCGACAAAATTAACACGTAGAAAACGTGGTGTAACTCGTGCAGCTTGCGATGTAGCTGGACAAAATTTGGTATGGAGGTGTACCATAGAATAACGATGAAATGAGACTGCTAGAAACTTCGGACATTTATAGGAGTTGCATAAGAAAAGGTCACATTACAGAAGTCGATACAGGATGCTCGAAAATATGCTCACATGGCATCAGTACTGCATATGATCCCCTCCAACAGCTAAGCTGAAACATTCTCGATATAAACTGAGTGGACAGAAATCATGGGATACCTACTTAATAACGGGTAGGCCCACCTTTCGCCCGGATAATGGCAGTCACACAGCGAGCCTTTAAGTCCACTAGTTCACAAAAGCGTTCCACAGGTATTTCCATCCACGCTTGCTGTACCGCTGTCCATAATTCTGTCGCATTCCTGGGTGGAGGATCCAAAGCTCGAAAGGACCTTTCCATGGCATCCGAAAGATGCTCCACGGGGTTCATATCCGTTGAACGGGGAGACCATTCCATGGTGGTAAAACATACGGAATGCTCTTCGAACCACGTTCTAGTCACCACAGCTCTGTGGGGAGGCGCATTGTCCTGATGGAAGAATCCATTTCCACAGTACCAGATTAAGGCACCGGTTGGTGGGGCCCTTCGCCGGGGCAACGTTATTTAAGGAGCGCCAAATTTTACAAATCAGGAAAAAATGAAAAAAAAAAAAAAATAATATATATATATCCTTAGTTATAAATCTTTATTTCTGCCCGGGGAACGAAAATACCTTGGTCTGGCGCTGCATTGCCCTGTGGGTGCACGATGACCATGAAGGGATGCAGATGGTCTGCAAGGATGGACACATAACCTGGACAGTTCAGAGGTGCGCCTAGACATACCAGAGGTCCCAACGTATGCCAGTTTAACACGCTGCAGACTTTTACCGTCTGTCCACCTGCCTGAACAGTTCCTTGTTGACATGACGAGGGCATAGCTTAGTGGGGCGTAGACTCCTGCGTCGTCATGGTGTTAGCAATGGGACTCTGGTGGGTCGGCGGCTCCCATAGCCTATTGCAGCTAATGGTCGCCTGATGGGCTTGGTGAAGACGTTTCTCGCATCTCCCTCGTTGAAGTCGGCGGTGATTTGTGCCACTGTCACTCTTTGGTTGGCTGAAACAATGCGAGACAGATGTCGACGGCCAAGTTCATCCACCACCTTTCTCCGCCCACAGCGCTGTCCACGATGAGATGTTACTCCGGAAATGGAGTATTCTCAATACACTCTTGATACTGTCGAAAGGGTATAGTGCAATTTCTGTACCACCTCCGCGATAGAGTGACCCATGCGTCAGGCACCACATCATTCCTCTTTCAAAGTCGGTTAACTCACGACGTTTATCCATACTGTCATCGAATTACCGTCTACGTGAATGCAGTGATGCAATGTACCTATATACCTCCCAAGCGGTGCGTTCGTGCACTAGCGAGAGAAGTGACAGCGTCGCATTGTCCAGGAACCAGGTATCCATGAATTCTGTCTTTTCAGTGTAAGGTCTGTAAGATTCTGTGGCAGCAAATCCCAGTCTTCGCCCAGCACAGACCTTAGTTCACCAAGTGACAGAGGAGTTGGCTGTGGGCGTGCAATGCAACGCCCAAAGGTGTTCCACACATGTTACATCAGATTTGAGTCTGGTAATCGTGCTGGCCACGGCAGCCGTTGGATATCTTCAGTTTCAAGGTATTCCTAGATCACTTGAACTCTAGGTGCAGTGGTGTCGTCATGTATGAAAATAAAATCTGGGCCAACCCTTAAAAAGTCACACATAGGGTTCGAGAATCTGTTCTCGGTACCTCTGCGCAGTTACGGTATCCTTATCAAAAACATGGAGGGGTGCGGCCGTTGATCATTATTCAGCCCAATACGAGAACCCCCCCCCCCACCGTAAATGTCCCTTTCTCTAATTTTGGAGGGATGGTACCGCATTCTTCGTTGTTTCCAGATGAAATAACCTCTAGAATCTGTTTGTAGGCAAAAATGGGACTCATCAGAGAACAGAACTGTTTTCAGCACCTATATTAGCCAGCTATGAGGCACGGAGTCAAATAAGCCTATTGCAGGCTTATTTGACTCCGTGACTATTTGACTTATTTGTACACGGCCTGAATCAACTGCCGCAAGGCAATTGATTCAGGCCGTGTACAGGTTGCTGCGCTTATTTAAGCTTGCTCTATAACTGGGTATCTGTGGTTAATTGCTCCTTGCATCCTTTGCTCCGCCACTTGCGTCCTCCAGAGGCCTGCTGTTCAGGGCCGGTTTGGCCGGTTTTGGCGCAAGCTTCAACACAAGATAAACAATAACGGCTAATAGAGGAAGCCCTGGGGTCTGCCACAATAATACATGAATATCCCCCTGATGTTCGGCCATTGTGTTCTGGCTCTCCAAGTGATCTGATATCTTCTTGGTTATCGCCGGGTTTCTTGTATCTTTTTTCTTTATTATTATTTTTGTAGTTGTAGCAGCAGCAGCAGCAAGTAGCAGCATATAATGCAAGAAAGCAAGCTTATAAAGCATCAGCCAAATCCTGTACATCCTCGCCAATAATTCGTCTAGTTCTTCCCTGAATTTATTCAAGATATCCACTTCCACAACAACAGATGGAAGTTTGTTCCCACAATCAACTGCTGGCTGAATGCCAACTTCCGCGTGTGTATACCGCAACCATACTTCTTCGATTTCAATTTATGCCCCCCTCACAGGTGTAGTCTGAGCAAGAGAAAGAATGCCATCAACATTGAGCTTGCTCAATCCATTCAAAGCGTTAAACAGCTCAATCAGATATGTCGCAGGCGCCTACTCTCCAGACGTTACATTTTGCAGAACTGAAGCCTCTCCTGGTAAGAGCATGCTTTCGTTCCCTTCACAGCACAAGTTCCATTAGATCTACATCCTTCTAAAATGAGGCTTCCAGACCTATATGCAGTACTCAAGATGAAGCCGAACCATTGTCTTATATAAAGGGACAATCACCTCCTTATCTAACAAAGCTAGCAAAGTTCCTATATAGCATTGACAAAATCCATGAGCTGTCCTGGCAGCTTGTCTGCATTGCTCACAGAACTTCATATCTGCACAACTACCCTCAAGTGTTCTTCATTTTCCGCTATCCTGAGTATTGTACCACATAGTTAGTATGCTATTCTGAGATTTATATATACAGTACTGTATATAGAAATCAACAATGGGTCCAGCATTGAACGTTGGAGTGTTTTTGGCATACTGGAAAACATTTTTTCTATCTTTATGAAAATCATATTACAATCATGACATAACAAACTGTACGTGTTTTCCAATAAATAAAAACAAGTTAGTATGACTCTGCACATGTCAATGCTGAATGAATTCTGTGGCCTTGGCTATTATGATACAGAAGCCGGGCTCCTTTGCAATATGCAGACATCACGAAAACAATTTTGACATTATTAATTTCAGTATCCGTCTCGCAGCGCACGAATACAAAAGGAAATCGTGAACCGATAAATTGTGCCATTTGAGATTGAATTTTTATCATTCGGACAACATAATATCTTCCCAACTAGATAAATATATTTGTAAAAGAAAACAGGTGAAAATCTTCCACAGAAAAATAAGACATTTTCAATGTCATTTTTTTATGCACAAAATATGTGAAATTGAGCTAGGAAATATGCTTGTTATTACAAAAGATATTTGTGATTTCTAGAGAATATTTTAGAAATTAGAAAACTTTCGTATAGGGGTCAATTAAACAAAGATTATAGTTATGGATTTCGTTGTTTGGTGGGTGTATCTATCTCATACCAATTAATGCTATGAGATACAGTATTGTGTTTGTAATTGCATGTATTCTTCGACCGATTTGCTGGACGGAAAAAAAAAATAATAAAAAAAATAAATACAATGCTACCTTCTCCCGCCCAGCACCGAACCTTGGGGAACTCCACTAATAACATTGGTCCACGTAGAGCAGTGTCCATTTATTACCACTCTCTGCTGTCTCCCACTCAATCATCCCTTTATCCATTGCAGCAACTTGCCCTTAATGCCATACCGCTCCAATTTGTACAGCAGTCTTCGGTGTGCAACAGTTCCGAGACATCGCTAACTGAGTCTCGGAAAAAGGTCTGTGTTCGATTCACTGACCTGATTCTAACACAGGTATTTTTCACCCGGTGTGGGTGGACAACTCATAACTGAACTGAAACAAAAAAAAAAAAAAAACAGGAAATTTGACAGAGGATTCATTCGTCCCATAGGAACATAAAATACGTTTTAGAAGGTATCGAAATAAGTATGCATGATACTTTTTGTCGACATCAACGAGAAGAGGAGATATTGGGATAGTATACTGTGGTATAACAGTATATTCATTGGTAGTTAGCTCTTAAATGTTTTGTTATTCTATTTTGCGTGTCATCCCTCAATTACTCACCACATAGATCTGTCCAAAATACGTGTAAAGAAAATAACTCTCAGTTCTTAGATCATCTTATTACACTGAGAATAAACATGGCAGTCAAGTTGAATTGTGGGACATAATGCTTTGAGGAGAGCTGTTTTCTGAACGATAGACAACTACAGTATTGTTGGAGAACAATACTGAGGTACGGTACACAGTATATTACAAAAATAAAGAAATTAAATTAACAAAATAAAATGTATAAGCAAACAAATAAACATGCAGAGTCGTAATAAAAGATTATCTCCTCTTTAAAATACACCACCCCGCATATTAACCGATAGGGGCCAGGGCTTCCAAGGGCGCCCTGGAAGCCCTAGCCAATGGTATTAATCACTGTATTTCAGCTCCTTAGAGCAAGAAACACTCGATATTTTGATATATTTATTCGTTTTGTTTTTCACTATTGTTGTTTACATAATTCAGGGCTGGGGGCCTCTGCACGTGCTACTGTGCCTATTAGGTACTACGACACTGGCTATGCTCTTCAGACAGGTGATATCATGAGGCATCTAATGATGCTAAGCTTACTCAAAGAGATGTAATGTAGATTTATTCATTTAACAAAAAAAAACAGCGCACACATAAGGTACGACTAATCCATCCCTACCGCAGTCCGCCGACCACGTTTTACCAACTTAGGACATGCTTCGACAAAAATATTTCTCCAGCAGAACAGTTTTTTGACAACTGATAGTGGCATCCATCGCTGAGACCTCGATTGTTTTTCGAAAAATTTAGTACTGTAGTGGTAAAATCAGCAGAATGTATACTCTATGAATGTTACGAAAAGCAGAGAGTATAATGTTCTTGTTTATACTCCGGGACGACCGCCAGGTCAATCAATACAAATGTTAATCGTATTTAGCAGTCACGGGTTTGAACCCCGGGCCACTCGGCTAAGGCATCTGTGCATGTTTGGCTTCTTAATAGAATTCCAGTGGGTATACGACATATACCCGCGTATATCCTGCACTACAGCCCTGTCTATAGGAATCAGATCTGTGCCCAGAACAAGCTAGTCAAGAGGTTCAAAAATTTTATTCCTTGAGCTCCCTTAAAAATTTTTCATAAATTTCACGCCCTCCAACAAGTCCAGAACAAGTAAACAGATTTGACATAAAAGTTGGCTATGAATATATGTACTTTTATAAATTAATATATACTTAAATACATTTAATCTCAAAGAAATAAAATACGAATAACAGAAATAAATAAAAAAAAAAACGCTATGCACACGGATTAGCGATACGGTTTGTCCATATTGCGTTGAAGAAGTGCTTCATGAAAAGAACAACGCTCTCCAAACAAACGAAGTGTTCTTCGAGGGAAGAGCGCCCCACACTTTGGGAACCTCTGAGTTAGTCCATTAATGCAAGCGAAGGCTGATTATGAGAAATCCTTGACAAAGGATGCAAATAAAAACAACACAGACTTCTTTATTTATGTAAACTCTAGAAGGAAGGGGATGAATCAGATTGGTCCATGTGATGTTGATGACCCTGCTTAGATGGCTGACAAATTGAATGAGTATTTTGCATCTACATTCACACATGAGGAATTCTGTAAGGAAGGGGAGGACAGACGTTTACTCAACTTTAACAGGGAGCTAAATGATTTTGTAATAACGGAGAGCAAAGTGGAAGAGAAATTGTTGAAGTTAAACATAAAAAAAGGCACTGGGACAAATGGAATATATCCAGTTATATTGAAGGAGGCAGCGAGAGAATTAAGCAAACCCTCAGCCATAATTATGAGAGCATAATTAGATTCATGGACTGGAGATGTGCAAAGGGGTTCAAAGGGTGACACAAATAATTATAGACCTGTTAGTTTAACTTCTGTTCCGGGGAAAATAATGTAGTCACTCGTTAAAGAAGTGACGCAGGATCACCTAGAAAGACTGCAGTAATAGTTCAGACACAGCATGGGTTTGTTAAGGGGAAGTCTTGTCTGACCAATCTGATTGAATACTATGATGTGGTCACAAAGGAACTGGATGCAAAAAATAATTTTGATATCATATACTTGGATTTCAGGAAAGCTTTTGATAATGTTGCACATGGAAGACTGCTGTACAAATTGGAGCGATATGGCATTAAGGGCAAGTTGCTGCAATGGATAAAGGGATGGTTGGGTGGGAGACAGCAGAGAGTGGTAATAAATGGACACTGCTCTACGTGGACTAATGTTATTAGTGGAGTCCCCCAGGGTTCTATGCTAGGCCCATTGTTGTTTTGTGTATTTATTTATGATATCGATGAAGGTATATCAGGCTTTATGTCCAAGTTTGCAGATAATACAAAGATTGTCAGGGTTGTCAATGATAGTACGCTACTGCAACAGTATCTAGAAAAGTTAGGTAGATGGGCTGAGAAGTGGCAACTGAAGTTTAATATTGAAAAAGGCAAAGTACTGCATATGGGTAGCAGTAACCCAAGAGAAACGTACCAACTGTGGGGTACAGCACTCAGGGAGGTGGAGAATAAAAAAAGACCTGGGGATTGTAAGATGGAAATCTTACATGTAAATAAGTATATTGTGTATGTATATATACGAAGGCTAAAGAAAATTTAATAGAGGGTAAGAATTAATAAGCATAAATACAAATTTTAATAGGGTCAGAAAGAATATATACAAAAATAATATTTGTATATTACAGGGTTTTAGTATGCAATGAGAAATTAAGTTCATATATTACATGGAAATGAAATTGTAAATAAGTCTATTCTTAAAAAAAAAAAAAAAAAAAAAAAAAAAAAAGAACAATCGCGACAAAGTAGATTAACGAGAAGTGTTGCTCTAAGTGGAGGCAACAATGGATGACAAACTACATGGGAGCTAGACAGCTTATATGGAGTAGGTAGGTTTAGAAGAGAAAGAACTTAGTAAAAGTAGTACGGAAAAACAAAGTCTGTGATGAGGAAGATTTTCAGAATAAATGAAAGGTCATGATTGTTAAGGAGGCAGCCAGGAATACAAGTTTCGGTAGTGAGAGGGAAGGGGGAAGGCACTGTTTAAGTGCAACTGCATGAATTCCAAAGATGGTCAATGCAACAGGCATAACTAATGGCAATAAGTAGAGAGGGGGTTACTGCAAGAGCTTTCTAGAACTTGAGATTATACTGTCCTGAACTACGGAAGATGGACTGTCCAATCGGAATGAATCCAAAGAAGGGGTACAAGGGCCAGCGACCGAATAAGGAGGAAGTTGCTTAGAATTGGGGGCAAGTGATTGGCAAGAGAGAAAAGTTGAGAGAGGAACAAAGAAAAAGGCGCGAAAAAATAAAGGGGGAGAGAGAGAGAGAGAGAGAGAGAGAGAGAGAGAGAGAGAGAGAGAGAGAGAGAGAGAGAGTGTCGTCTTGTTAGATTGTGGTGGTCACAAGGAAAATGCGGTCCGGATAGGGATGCAGCTAAGTGGGGTTAATCTTGGGAAAAAGATATAGTCAAAAAAATGCAGCAAAGTGAAGACAAACAGAGAGAAAAGGAAGGCATAAGCATTAGAATGAAGCAAGGGAGCCCGAGAAATTCTGAGCAAGAGAAGCCAAACCCGTACCACGCCGCAACAACTAGAAAGATCGTTAGTCAAAGGAGCCTATAAGGGAGGACCTTGACGAAGGAACGAATGAGGTATCGCAAAGACATCGAAAGTAAGTCCGTTCATTTTTATTTATTAAAAAAAAATAGGGGGAAAGACTGATGAACTTTTCCGTTTCTGAATGTGAAATCTGGAATCTTGTAAAAATTAATGGTAGAGAGTGAGATAGTGGAATGTGTAAGCCCTTTGAACTGAACGCATTGGTTAAGTTAAGGAATAGTACTGTGTATCATTATTAGAGGAGTTTAAGAACAAGAATAATGTATAGATTCTAAAGTACCAATCAACAAATATGAGTGATTGAGAGAGATTGGGTCACTTAAATCATAATCTAAAAATTGTAAGACTATTAGGGCCATATATGCAGGCACTAGTGAAACTGATAGTATTCAGAGGTGTAGTGAATTTGATTTGAGAGGTTTGTGTTTCTAGATCAATAAGTCTGCATAGTAGATCTAAAGGGCCAGATGTATAAATGTAAAGGTAATATAAATATTAATCAAATGTGTAAGAAAACTAGATGAAGGATGAACCATCTGTGGCGATAATTTTATTCCAGGACAGGAATGTACTCGGGTAGAAGGTATAGAACGAATTGTAAGTAAATTGTATATATGTCTGTTCAATGTTATATGATACTACTTTTTTTAAATGGAAAATTAAATCTGTATTTTACTTTTGATTACCATGTCCATGGAGTCTTTTTACTCAAAGAGAACAACACACAGCCCGAAAACACTATGCTGATACTACCTTGGCTGGGAAACAAGAAGGAAAAAAACTCAGAAACTGGAAACTTCTGATTGAAGTACGTAATCAGATTGCTTGTGGACTGATCCTATCTTTGAATTTGAATAATAATAAAAAAAAAAAATTGATTAGAAGTAAGTTCCCACTATTGGCGATAGCCAACAAGGATCATCCCCAAAGAGTTATTGTGCAGTCGGATATGAAGTTCTCTGAGCAGTGCAGATGGCTTCCAGAGCAGGTCATGGAGTTTTGTCAATGATATTTAGGTATTTTGCTATCAGAAACAAGAAGGTGATTATAGCTTTGTATAAGGCAATGGTCAGGCCACACCTTGAGTACTGCGTACAGGTCTGGAGGCCTCATTTTAGGAAGGATGTAGAGTTGCTAGAACGAGTACAGAGAAGAGGAACAAGTTTGATGAGAGGAACAAAGGGGGTTCTCTTACAAGGAGAGGCTTGAATTCTGTCAGTTGAGGAATCTGGAGACTAGGTTCACTCAAGTACCCCTCAATCAGATCACTCTGCGAGGTGATCAGACTGAGGTGTACAAGGCCTTGAATGGTTCGAGCAGGCTCAATGCTGATGGGATACTTCCACTTGCTGAGATTAAGAACCCGAGGGAGCATAGATTCAAATTGAGGAAAGACAGTTGTAGAATAGATGTGCGGAAGTTTGCCTTTAGCCAGCGGGTAGTTGATTTCTGGAACAGACTTCCATCTGTTGTTGAAATTGATAGCTTAAATAAATTTAAGGCTAAAATAGAGAAACATTTGGAGTGACCGGATGGGTGAAATGGAATTTCACCTATCCGGTCACTTTTTTTGGCTGAACCTCTATAAGCTTCCTTTCTTGCACCATACGCCTCAACTAATGCTAATGTCACATTATTCTCCCTCAAGCAATCACACACATCGAACTTTGTGACGAGCTCATTTGATCTGGTGTAAAACATTAGGTCAGCGTTTTCCAAAGTGTGTTCTGCGGAACACTAGTGATGTGAACTCAATTCAGCAATATGCAATTCAAAGCTTTCAGTGAAAAATGCTAATTAATAATTAAAACAATAATAATAAATTTTGCATATTTTTAGCGTACACCACTTTTGTATCATTCTAATTAATTTTTTTTCCCGGTTATTAATATACTGTACTAGGTATGTATAAACGGCTGACATTTAAGTCCCCCCCCTTTGATGTTATGTTAACAACAAACCTACGGCTATTCTCAGTAATTCTTTCGACTTCGACTAAGGGTGCACTGTTACACGCGCCCTGTCTTGACAGATATTCAAACGAATTATTTTTAACAAAACAACGCTGTCGATCTGACTGGTATTTCTTTAGGATTAAAAAGTTAGCAAATTAAATTGATGATACTTAAGGCAGTGTTTTTATGTATTTGTATTAATTTTCAATATTTTTCTTATGGAGTTGCATACAATCTGGCACAATTAGGTGTACCACCAGTGATATGCGTACCAATAAAATGTGCTTATTCATTAGCTTCGAATACTTTTGATAATACAGTTGAATATTTCCAAATTTGGTTTGGAGTAGTAGTAGTAGTAGCAGTAGCAGTAGCATAATATGTCTTCAGGGTTTCTTAGCATACATTTTAGCCAATGCATAACCCAATATAACATAACTACCTTGTGCATATTTTTAATAGATGCAGAAGCGTGCTGCAAGTGTCGATCACGAAAGGAATGTGCAGCAGTTCTTTATAAGACTCAAAGAAGCTCATTACAATGCAATCTTTAAGAATGTAAGTAGGTCACATATAAATCAAAATTTTAAATATTTTTTTTTTTACATTTTAACCTTACTGTTTTTGCTGTTATCTGTGTTCCTGCTATTTGTGTAGTTATAGATTTTTCTTAAGATCCTCCTTTTGTACTACTTATTACAGCGGAAATGCTCTAGGTATGTGTAGTTTAAGAATACACAACTCTCTTCCAGATTAACGATACTTATGATGGCGTCCTTGTTGGTGAAGAGGAGAAAAAACTTCAGAAATTTGCAAAAGAGAATGACCTACTTAAATCTACTTATGACATTCTGTAAGATTACATTTGTCTCTTGAATTGCTTATTTTTAGAATTTGTTTATTTTTATTTATCTATTTATTTTGTTATTTAATTAAGGTGGAATAAGGGTATGACTTCAAACACCACCACCAACAGTAGATGGGTAGAAATGTATTTTTTACCACAGCCATTAGTGGTAAAAAATACATTTATATCTTCACTTTTAGTTGTAGGTTAATCGTTTCAGCAGTTAGTCTTAGTAATATATGAACATGATAAAAATAAAAAGAAAATCGTGAATGCTCGAACATATCTGAACATCTTTGAGGATCACTTACACCCAGAAATATTTATGTGTTTACCCCTTGAAATTACCCCTAAGACGATCAGGGGTGATTTCAAGATGACAATGCAATCATCCACCTCGTCAAAAATGTAAAAGAGAGTTTTGGGTAACACGAGGAGTACTTCTAACATGTATCCCGGCCAGTTTAATCCTTGGATCTATATCCCATTGAGCACATATAGATGTGGAAACTGAAACTATGAAAATCTTCCTCGACACAATCTTCTACCTCCGTCACTCAGGAACTGGGGACAGTTTTGTTGCATGAATGGTCGAATACTCCTCGTGTCACTTATCAACATCTTT
The DNA here is from genome assembly GCF_048544385.1 of Mastigoproctus giganteus. Lineage (NCBI taxonomy): Eukaryota > Metazoa > Arthropoda > Arachnida > Uropygi > Thelyphonidae > Mastigoproctus > Mastigoproctus giganteus. Next base: position 181,056,100 of record NC_143579.1, on the reverse strand, counting down.
TTGACTTCATTCCATGTTGTGTCGGAGCAGCGATTCGGGCCAACAGGTTATTAGCTCATGGTCCTAATAAAGGTAGCCATGAAGTGTAGAAAATGCAACGTCTGTACAAAGGAAATAATTACAGTATTATCGAAGCAGTCATTCCCCCTTTGTTCCTCTGATCTAAATAATAGAATATTCTCAAGTAAATTACGTTCAGGTTATCAGTGTAACCGGAGAGAGAAATTTTATCGTTAGAAAAGCCCACTCTACACTAACTTGGGTTGGTGGTGTACAATTCAATGGTAGCCAGTTGATGAGGTATGGAAGGATAGTTTAATTGAATTTATTTCCAAATTTTCCCTTTTCCTTTTTTCCATTCCTTTAAATGAACTGCGAAACACAAAGCTATGTATTGTCACACTAAATGTTAAGAAATCCAAAATTCTGTAATGTAGTTAGGAAAATCTCCTCTTGATCGTACAAGTAATACGATCCTAAAAAAAAAGAGGAATGAAATAAATAACGGTTTCGGTTTTCGTTCGATTTCTGACTTATTTTGCTTTTCCGTCCAGTTTCAGTGCCGCTCCGTCCCGAAAATATTGACTCTTTCGGTTCTGATTTGTTTCATATCGTTTACTACCACGTCTATAGAAGTGGATATTGAGGGGCTATTTGCATATTATGGGAACGAAAAAATCCATTCTCTCCATCCTAATTAAAAGACATTAAAGAAAAAAAAAACGTTTTTCCATTAAAAAAAATAAAAATATTCTATCATTATACTTCTTACAAGTATATCATAACAATCATTAAGAATGAGCAGAAGGCAACGGGCGTGGTCTTGGCTCTATTTCTACTGATGCCTGTGTAATGACACTATTTCACGGTTTGTGCGTTATGTTCGTTACAGCTACCCGTTGCATGGATCATTAATGACATTACTCCGCACTTCGCACATGATAGTACGTTACATGTATTCCAAATACGTATGCATTATCCTCCTACACGTATCAGAATACTAAAAGAAAAACACTTGTTAGAAAAAAATTAATATTGCGTAAATGGCCTTTAATACAATATGAACAGCCCATGGGGAAACTTTCTGCAAGTTTTTGGTATGTAGAAGTTTGCTCCACTACTCCCGTAAATCTGTAACTGGTTATCTGCTTGAACTAGGACATCTGGCCCTCAAGTGCTACGAAACAACCCCAGGTATCCAATTACATTCAGGTCTCCCCCTCTACGCTGGAAAATGCAGGTTCACCATTTAATCTCATCAGTCATTATCATACTGATCATTGGCCACGAATCGTTGCCATGCTGACACAACATGCCTTCCCCCTTCAAACAACTGTCACAATGGTACTGCTATCTATTTTTCATATGGAATCAATCATTACTTCCCAGGAGTTCTGTGTACCAATGCATGTTGGAGGATAGTGTATATGTTTGTTAATAACGGACAAAATTTTAATCATCTGCAGATTCCTAAGATTCTTATTATGCATTATTAATGCATGATAATACTCCAGATAACGGTACCCCTTACGAAATGACGCCGAGAAGAAGAGGGGGAAAGCAGTGACGTTCTGTTCGTAACTCCGTCCACTCACTGCGTTCCCCCTCCTCTTCTCGACGACTGCACGTGGCGGATGTTACGCGCCATAATAGTATGTCGGAGCTGAAAAACAACGCCAATTTTTTCGCAGTAACAACTAAAATAAATGCAATTCATTCCGAGAAAACAAAATGTCACGCAACGTAATAACACGTCAGAGTTAAAATTAAGAAAATTCACAAAAATGGTAATTTTTTTTTTCTAAACAAAAAACAAAAAGTAATATGACATGCAGCAAACGACCAGTTTTTGCTGAATACCTCCCGAAGTCGCGTAAAAAGGTAACCCTTTTTCTAAACACAAATGAAAGTCGATGAAAAACATGACTCCTGTTATAATTTTTTTTTCGTCCAACGACCGGTTTTTGCTTGAATCCATTCCGAAGTCGCATAAAAACATAATCTTTTTTCACTAAACAGAAACGAAAGTCAATGAACACGTGCAATTGACAATGAAATTGCTCTTTGCATAAGCACAAAACGACAATACAGATTTTTTTTTTTTTTTAAAGAACGCAACCGACACAACATTCAACTACTAGGTTAATGATATGTGAAAACAACACAGAAATACAAACAAAACTTACCTCATCAGTCCTGGCCTGTCATCATCATCAGCCATTTTCAATCCACTGCAGGATGAAGGCCTCTCCAGCAACTTTCCAGTTCCTTCTGTTTTGAGCACTGGCCATCCATTTACTACCCACAAACTCATGAATTTCATCTATCCATCTCCGCCTTTGTCTTCCAGGTTTTCTTTTAGCTCCTCTTGGGTACCATTCTGTTATTTTCTTAGTCCATCTGTCATCATGTCTTCGAGCTATGTGTCCTGCCAAAGACCATTTTAGTTCTTTAGTTTTGATAAGAATGTCCTTTACTTGAGTTTGCTGCATAATTCATGTGTTTCTCTTCTTATCTAACAGTCTGATTCCCAATATAATTCGTTCCATTCTTCGCTGTGTCGTTCTCAGCTTCTCTTCCATTCTTTTGGTGAGTGCCCAAGTTTCACTTCCATAAGTCATGGTGGGGAGTATTCATTGGTTCATTATTTTACGTTTCAGACAAACTGGGATATTGCTCTTCAGTATGTGACTATATTTCCTGAATGCTATCCATCCAAAATTTATTCTTCTCTTCACTTCCAGACATTTATCATTATTACAGCTAATAACTTGTCCCAGATAAGTATATGACTCCACCTTTTCAATTACTGTTCCTTCAATCATTATATCCCTTTCTTTGGCATTCTTGTTCATCATTACTTTGGTTTTAGCCATATTCATCTTTAGTCCAAAATCCTTACTAACTGTGCATAACTGATTAAGATTTTCCTCTAATTCTTTGGGATCGTGGCTTATGCCCACAATGTCATCTGCAAATCGTAAATGGTTTAGGTACTCTTCGTTCACATTGACCCCTTTCTGCGACCAGTCTAATCTTCTGAAAGCTTCCTCAAGGGCAGCAGTAAACAGCTTCGGAGATATTGTGTCTCCTTGTCGAACTCCTTTCTCGATTTTAAATTTCCTACTGTCTTTGTCTGGTCTAATAAAGGAGGTAGCATTCTCATATATTTTCTTCAAAATCATAATATGTGGGGTATCTATGCCTTGTCTTTCCAGTGCCCGAAACATTGCCTTATGCTGTATGGAGTCAAATGCCTTTTCATAATCCACAAATGCCAGGCATAATGGTGTTTTATATTCATTTGCTTTCTCCATTATCTGTGATATTACGTGAAGGTGATCCATAGTTGAGAATCATGTCCTAAAGCCAGCTTGCTCTTTCGGATGATTCTCATCAAGTATTCTTTCTAATCTGTTAGTAATGACCCTTGTGAACAACTTGTAGATGGGGGATAACAAGCTAATTGGTCTATAATTTCCAATTTATCTCCTTTCTTATGCAGCAAAACTATGATTGCATTATTCCACTGCTTAGGCATCACACCTTTTCTAATGCACTTTGTGAAGAGCCTTGCCATTTTTTGTGTTATATCTCTTCCTCCCAATTTTAACAACTCTACAGTAACTTCATCTTCCACCGGGGCTTTCTGAATCTTCATTTTTTCAATGCATGTTCTACCTCATCAGAAAGAATATCGGGTATGTCGTATGTGTTGCTAATTTGCAATCCAGCTTCCCCACTGCTGGTATCATTCCCTCGCTCCTTGTATAATTCTCTATAGTAGTCGCGCTTCCGTAGCCAGGTGGGAAGGAGCAGCATTGCGTAGCACACGCTTCTTGATTAGACCGAGTTTCGAGCCTGTCACCACCAAATACGGAGGATGCGAAAAGGTCAAGGAAATGACCATCGCATATTCCCGGAGCAATATGTCTTTAGTTGCTAATGCTCCTAAAACCAGATAACTAACTAACTAACAATCTATAGTAGTCTTCTGCTATTTGAGTTATGCTTTCTCTGCTGTTTATAAGTACACCATCGCTATTCTTCAGTTTCAGTATCATTTGTCTTTCTGTGTTACTGCTCATGGCTGCTGATTTAAATCCTTTGTTTTCCCTTAATGCTTGTTCTACTTTTCTTGTGTTATATCTTCTTATGTCCTCTCTGAGACTCTTTCTAATGGCTTTGCATAACTCAGTATAATCAATTTTCTCCTTGTCAGTGTTTGTCTTGCTTTTCATTTTTCGTCTTCGGTTCATCATGACAAGTATTTCTTGACCAATTTTTCTTCTTTGGATTTCTTTTTACCTATAGGTTTCTTGGGCTTTCTCACTTTCAGAAAGTTGTAATATTCCTCGTTGATATCTTGGTCCTGAGCAGTCTGCAGAAGCTCCAACTTGTTCTTAAGTTACAACAGATACTGCTTTTTCTCCTCTTCTGTTATCTCAAAGACCTTTGTATTATTTACTCGAATCATTTTTTCCTGTCCTTTCCTACATCTATATCAAGTGTACATCTCACCATTCTGTGATCACTTCCAACATTTATCTTATTCAGGACGGTAGCATCATTCACAATATACCTTCTGTTAGTGAGGATGAAGTCGATTTCATTAGTAGTTAATCCATTTGGACTCTTCCATGTCCATTTTCTGTTCACCCTTTTCTTGAAAAAAGTGTTCATTACTGACAATCCTTGAGATTCTTCAAATTCCACAAGTCTTTCGCCTCTTTCATTTCTTTCACCAATTCCAAAATTTCCTATAGTTTCCCTTTCTGTGCTGTTTTGTCTTTTCCAATCTTAGCATTGAAGTCCCCAATAATAATAGTGTAGTGGGTTTTCTGCTCATCTAGAAGACTCAATTTCGGTGTACATTTCTTCAACCTCTTCATCATCATCATCATCGCACGATGTTGGTGCATAAATCATTATAACCTTTAGCTTGTACCTTTTAGAAATCTTGAGTATTAATCTTGACACCCTCGGTGATGTACTTTTGAATTCCAAAATGTTGTTTTTAAATCTTTATGGACCAGAAACCCAACTCCACCTTCACTCCTTTCACTGTTTCCATTGGTGTACAGCAGATTTCCACTTGATAAATTTATAAGTGATTCATTTCTTCTTCTTCTTTCAGCCAAACCAACGATATTCCAATTCACATTTTCTAATTTCTTTTCCAGTTCTAATATCCTGTCTTCACCGATGAGTGATCTTACGTTGTAACAGGCCAAGTTCAGTTTCCGTGCATGGCAGCCTGGTCGTACCCAGAGATTCTTAGCACCCTCTGCTTCCACTCTGATCCTCTCGCTGCCGTAAGAGGGAGGAGTGAAAGCTGCTGGGGGACTGAGCGCCATTTGTTTCATCGTGCTGTCATATGCTGGAGGGTTTGGTCTTTTCTTCTTCACGCTGACCAGGCGTCTTGAAGAGAACCACTCTACACGTTCGTTGCCACCAAAGTGACGTAACAGGGCTTACCATCGAGAAGGTGTGCATGAGTGGATTTTAGGGAGGCAGGCCTAAATCTTCTGTAATAGAAAGATATTGGATCCATCAGTGTTTTAGACTGAGTGTCTGATCACACACACGATACCTGTTTCCCGCCTGTAGGCTTGTATAAAAAACACAGAAAGAAATAAACAAAATAAGAAAATGTGACGGCAACACACGGCACAAAAAAACAACCAAACAGTTTACCAGCACGATGGAACAGAATAACGACACAGGAACTCAGGACTAAATAAGCAACCACATGCCAAGCAGCAATGGAATATTAACTCTTAACAAGCAGCAACAATTGAACACCACACACCAGAAACCAGCATGCAAACGAAACCAAACGCAACAAATTTCGTATTTACCGCTCCAGTGACGTCCGCCTGAAACGAAGAGGGAATGCATTGAGCGGGCGGAGTCACAATCTGTCAATCACTGCTTTCCCCCGTTCTCACAGCCAATTAGAAGAGCGTACCGTTAACTGGAGTTCAGCCATGAATTTTACTACAGTCCAGAAATATTAAGAAAGCAATCCGGCATTCGTACCAACGATCGCATTTGTCTAAAGAATCCATGCAAAAAAAGGGCGACCTTTCTCCATTTTGGTGATATCGCTTATTGGGCAAACTTCGTAACGCGGCGCAAACATCAAATTACAGCTTGTGGCTAGTCATACAGCGCTTCTGTGAACGGGTGACTAGGTTGGTATCGCTTTAAAAACATTTGCGAGGGAAGAGAGAAAATTCTATGTGTGGGTACAGCTTTAAAAACGCATGCTCCATTAAATCTACCTTTATCTCTTCTATAAAGAGCGACTTACTGACGCGTACAAGCAATAGGTTTAATTCCAGACAACCAAGGATTTTGCCTTCATCATAACTAATTGTGCAGCTCGTCAGCTGCATGACCAAAGCAGATAGGAAATGTGAGGCTCAATCGGTACTAACGCAATGGAAGAGAAGGCTTAGTCGTTGACTTTGAGCCGCCCGTTATTTTATTTTGCTGTAGTTATAATGGCGGCAAGAACGGAACTTCGTTATTACGTGCCAGAAATTGACTGAACTTATGCAAAATATATCATTAAAAGCAAAATGTCATGTAAATTGATATATATATATATATTGCGAATGCCTCGTTATAAGTATTCCTTAAGAAGAATAGTTACATTTTTTAATGCCCAATACTAAATATTTTTTTCTCCGAAGTACATTCATTGGGGTATAATGACCTTTAGCTGCCGATGCGGCGTAAAACCTTCTAATAACAACAAAACGAATAGCTTTCCTTGTTGGTTGCTTGGATCCTCCGTGCGATTCTGGTTTCGAGATGTTAGGTTCAGCGAAAATGTTTCCTGGGGTTGGGGCTTTTGGTTGCTCTTCCATGTAGTTGTCGCAGTTTGAGGTTTCTTTATGATTTCTCTCCTTCAATCGCTTTCTGCCTTTTTTTTTGGGGGGGGGGGGCTTTTTTTCGCCTTTCGATAAAGTGGCACTTGGTTGGTATTTCTCTTTATGTCCATCGGCCTCTGGTTTGATTTTCTTTGAATTCCGTTATTTTTGCATCAGTGGAGTAGTCTATATCTGACTCACTGTCAGAAGACATACAAAAGTGACTGTTTTTCATTCGGACAGAGGGGTATATATATCTATCATACCTAGTATACGTACTGCCAGAAAACATATTTACTACAGCTGCCTAGAAAGTAGTGCTAGGCGAGTGATTACACGTAGAACGCAAGTAACCACTTACTTGGAACCAGCAGGACATGCAGCTGAAGCTTCCCACTGGCTATGAATACATAGAAAGTAGGTAACCCGTGTAAAACTGTACCCGATCGCATACCGAGAAGTTGCACTGGTCAACTGCTTTCTATGTGTTCATAACTAGTGGGAAGCTGCATGTCGCTGCTGGTTTCCGGTAAGCGGTTTGCTGCGTCCTACACACCCTAATGTAGTACGCATAAGGCAAGCCACAAAAGTGGCTCTCAGTGCTATGCTGAGCAATGCCAGTGGAATCAGGAATCGGTGCAAAAGACTCAAAAGCATCCAAGTATTTTAGAAAAATCACAATCCTTTAGGGAATATCGCATAATTCATTAAATTTTACAGGAAATAAAGCATGATATATATATATATATATATATCATGTGCAGCATGAATTTTATAGAGTTTGTAGTATATATTCCTCAAATGTACCAATTCCTAGGGAACTTTTAGTTTTTCATGTAAATTTTGAACAGAACTGTCAAGTACTTTGCCAAGAAGAGACATCTAAAATTTGTGGTGACTTCTCCGAGTTTGTCCGAAGCCGATTGCCGAGTTAGGCATAATGGTCAGAGGAGTATGTCGCTTCACCTAACCGCGATGGTGTAAGGGATGCTTAAAATCTTTAAAAAAAAAAAAAAAAAAAAAAAAAAGCAGACAGTGAAATCGTATATAAACCTGATAAAATGATCCTGATCTGGCGGCATTCATCGTGATCTAGGAGACAGTAAATCCAGTATATTTTCACTTAACAAAGGAGCAGATTTTACTATGTTCGCACAGACCACTGACCTAACCAGAGCTATAGCAAAAACAAAAAAAAAAAAAAAACACAGAGTACAACCAAGTTAGCTGTTTTCCAGATACAGGAACCTACACATCTTGCCCCCACAATCATTCCACGTTTGAAGTTAGAAATATCTCGATTCCGACCGATTCTTCCTCGAAAACACTCAAAAACTGATCGTCAGAAGGTACGAACAACAGTCTTATAACAACCGTTTCCGACTTTGAGCCTTTACCAGCATCACAATGTAATGCATTGGTGGCTAATGCAAAGCCAATCCAGTGTATATGTCACCGGCAAAGTGTGGAATCCAGGCATTGTAGAGAATGCCTAGGCAACGTATGAAATAAACTTTTTTTTATTACATATATACAGTATTTATTGTAATAAAGAAAAGTTTATTTCATACGTTGCCTAGGCATTCTATACAATACCTGGATTCTACACTTTGCCGGTAACATATACAATGCCTGGATTCTACACTTTGCCGGTGACATATACAATAAATTTAGGCATCCACCCTGATAAGTTCTTTGAGGACAAGCTCTACAGAAAGGAAATAGTTAAGAACTGTTACCAGCTATTGAATCTCTGACGTTCACCTACACCTGGATCTTTTTGCCTGCTGCATTTATTTTGCTGTTTATTACAAACTTTGTTTTTATTTCGAGCTCTTGTAAGTTCATCTCTGTAATTATGTCAGGTCGATTATGCACGTAAAAAAAAATAATAATACTCTTGTACATTGTACGTGTGGTTCCTCGCACCTTAGTAAGTAAATCTCACACCCTCCTGGCACATTGCCGTCACGGGGTGGCCCACGGTTTCCTGGGGTAATAAATCGATAATAATATATACGCTTACATTCTGTAGTTTTCGTTGTGTTCCACATATTTGCACACACGTGTCAGAAATGTCGTCAAGGCAAAAAAAAAAAAAAAAAAAAAATTCATCTTATTCATGAAGCCAACAATGAACTTCTGTCAATACGCAATCGTCCAATTCAAACTTTTTTGACCTTGCAAATCCATCCGATAGAATTTCAGGGAGCAAAGTAAACTATATGTAGGATGACGGAGAAAAGCTCGCCCATTCTTTACAACGGCTTCCCACGTTTGACGACTTTGTGTGACATGCGTTGTCCTGGTAATGCATCTTGCATCTCCATATTCGGTTATACTTAAGTATATATTAATGTTGCGTTTCTTTAGAGTGTTCAAATTCTGTTCTGAATTTATTTCGACTCTTCAGATTGAAAATCAACGAGAATCACACGACAAATATCCCAAAAAATAACAACTATCACTTTGCCTGCGGATATCTAGCTTTTGAACTTCACCTCTACGACACCTAAATTGACATTTAATTTCTCGGTTTCATAATGATCAGCATAAACTACACTATATTTAAGTCATTAATGACTGTCTTGATAGGATGATGGTTAAAGCCAGCTATGTCATCAGTCTGGCCGGTGATCAGTCATTATCCCGTATCAGTTAATCAGTCCTGCTTATAACACTCACTGCTGGTGCTGATCGTTCACTTCGAAGGCATGCAAAGGTGGCGAAGTATCATATAAAAATACGTCATAACTTTTGAACCTGTAAAGCAATCTTTTCATTATATGCACACTAACAGCATCTTTTTTCAACATCCGGGCCATCAGACCATAAATATATATAACCACTAGTTTTTTTTTTTTTTTTTTTTTTTTTTTGGCTCCCAGGTATGGACAACCTGGGAGCGGGATTGCAGGCACCCGCTGGTATTGCACTACCTCTGGCGGGTGCGAAATTTTCTGTGGTAATTACACCGGTACAGTATGACAGTTGACCCAGGCCCGGTGCTAGGGATGGGCACCAGGCAGCAGCTACCCATGTGTTGGCTGCACCCTGGTAGCAAAGTGGCCTGACACAAACAATACAACACATATTAATATTTATACATTTACACTTTTTCAGGCCCGTTATTTGTGCAGAATTTCTGCACCATAACAGAGTATAAAGGTGGAGATGGACTAACGCCTAGGAGCCACCCCGATACAAGAACACACACACACAACCTTGATTACTATTATATATATATATATATATATATATATATATATATATATGATAATATGTATAAAACTGTATATAATCTTGTATATAAATTAATGTCTATATATCATGAGAATGTACATAAAATTGTGTGTGTGTAAATAAATGGAGGGGAAAAAATGGAACATCCGGGCCCACCTCTACATTGTTCGGCACTAGTGCAACTAACCACCTGCTACTTGCCCCACTTCCCACGGCGTTCCTTTTTGTGGTGCAGGCGAAAACTATGCCTGCGATGGCTGAAAATGTTTCCATTTCCAAAAATTACACAGTCACATTAACCGTTATTCAGAAAAAAAAAATAATAATAATCATTACTTTTGGGTGATTCATAAATTCTGCATTAAAAGATGTTTATTTCTATTTTGTTTTACGAAACAGTCAATTGGCCATAATGCTGGAGTGGGTCGCTGAAGAAAGGAAACCTCAAGTCACGGAAATCAGTTTACTATATATGCTGGCAGCACTAGAATGCGATCTCACTAGATCTGACGAATCCTGGGAACTGCTTCATCAAACAGAGAAAGATCACAAAGGACGCAGCTACGATCTGCTGTTTACAGAATTTGAGGTAACTGAATTAATACCAAACGCTGGAATTAGAAATAATTAAAATTTAATGCATTTAACTGAGATGTTTTCAGAGATAGTCTTAAAACTTTAAATTTTGTTTAAAGACACCCACTTAACACTGATAATATTTCAAAACTCAAACTTCGGAGAGAAGCTCATAAATATAAGATCTAGTAAATAAGAGAGGGCTGAAATTTGGTAGGAAATAAAAAGATGTTCTGCAACAAAGCGAGAAATTAAGAGAGACTATTTCTTTCTAAAAAAATAGAAAAAGAGAAAAGAGACAAACTCATATAATATGAAATCTTACACTTTTTTCGGTAGAGATTCTTAAAATTTTAGGCACAAGTCACCTCGAACTATACCGGTATTGCACTTTCACTTCAAATAAAAAGCGCTGTCCCCGAAGGAGAAGTATACTGCTATTTAACTAACATGGGTAACAAACATGGGTAAAATTACTTAATATATGATATATGCAATGAACGGATCCGTGCATAGCAAAAAGATGGAGCTAATTTCAAATGCCGCAAGTGAATTAAAGTGACCTGATTCCACAGTGACGAAAGCGCTGACGTAATCTATCCACCATTAGACTCTGTAGAGAGAACAGGAGAGTGAGCTTATTCCTAATTCGATGAACGAACTACTCATGCTAGGGTTTCCAATGTGACAAGAATGTCTGAACGGAGTTATCAGTCTAAATATTTGATTCGGTGGACAATTGGAAAGCTTCAGGCTGGCCAGCCTTAAGCATATGTAAACGTCTTGTTTGATGTTGATGCAGAGATTTGGGAGAAGATCTGGAAACCACGTCTGGTTTGATGTGGTTGTCCAAAGATTTGGGAGAAGTTTCCAGCAATCAGGAATTAGTATCGGAAGATATCGTGGAGATAAATCTAGGGCAAAGACTTTAAATAATGACACTAATACCATCGTGGATACTAGTGTCATTATTTAAATAGTGATTGTACCAACTTTGCTGCCCGTGGGTAGCACAGGTGGTACAATCGCTATCCTCCCCACACTGGGTGATAAAGACCTGAGTTTTTGTTTGTTTGTTATTTGGTTTTTAGGAGCATTAGCAACTAAGGCCATATTGCTCCGGGATATGCAGTGGTCATTCCCTGACCGTTCCGCATCTTCCGTATTTGGTGGTGACTGGCTCGAACCCCGGTCTAAAGACCTGAGTTCGAATGCCGTCAATGATGCGAGGAATACTTATGGATTGTTTTTCACAGTATGGCTGAATTAGTCGATCTAAGGCGAGGGTAGCCTGGTTTATTCTCTGGGAAACTTGGGGGATTTTTTTCTGGCAAAGAGCAAATAGACCACAAAACACACGAAATTGACAACAGACATTATGTATGGCTGAACCTCACAGAAGACGTTCGAATGTTTGTGTCTGCCTACAAGTTGGCGGGGGGTGTTACACTACGATTGCCTCTCTGCAAGGTGCATGACTGCCAGCTTGTATTTCTCCTCACCCCGCATCACAGGGGAGAGAGGGAGAGAGACTGAAAATAAACCAAAGACCAATGACCAGCTGTACTGATTATCAATAAGTCCAGTTTTATTCTGAAAAGTGTTCCGAGATTTACACTCAGTAGAAAGAGCCCGAACACTGGCATTTTCTAAATAATATCATTAAACAGGGTATCTATGGAATGGGGAATGTGCTGGTTTGGAAAGACATCTCTTTCGATAGATGTGCCGTCCAGTGGCTGTTTTTAGATGAAAAATTCTCACACAGAAGTATAGAGATGAAATTCTGCCCTTAAGCAAGTGCAACAGTGGTTAATTTCATCTCGCATTAGCCCTCGCGGGTGGCACAGTAGTTATACTCACGTCCTTCCATACCGAGTGGAAAAGACCTGTGTTTGAATGCTCAATGACGCGACGAATTTTTATGACCTTTTTCACAACATAGGTGAGTTAGTCGGTCTTAGGTAGAAGGTTGCATAGTTTAATCTCCCTGAAACTCGGGTTTTTCGCCCAGAAGAAACAAACAGACCAAAGAATACACGTAATTACAGACACAGTATACTGACACTTCACAGCTTTAGTTGCCATGGTGCTTCACACGATATTTTTTAATAATTCTCACGTCGACACTCCAGAATGGGCGACTGCTGTTTGGGAATGAACATAATTGTCTGTATGGCTGCCTGTGCAATCTACAGACCTTCAGTCTTGAGTGCGTTTGGGAGAGGCACTGCTATCTCTTCAACTACTTCCGTAATTTGTCCAGGAGCTTAGATGCGTGTTCCTGAACTAGTCTGCATGACTGCCACCTTGAATTTTTGATGCCTCACCAGCTGCAAAGTGTATTGCAATCAGATGGGGTCACTCCCCCCATTAACTTGAAATCGATATTCCATCGACGATTCATCCTTGACCATTATGTTCAGTGTCACTGTTCTTCCACGTGGAAAGAACTTAGGTCTGAATGATGTGTTGAAACATGAGGAAATTTACCGATTTTTTTTTTTTTTTTTTTACACCATGGCTGAGTCAATCGGTCTCGAACGAAGCCTACATGTTTTTTCTTCAGGAAAATCACGAAACAAATGGGCAAAGCGTTGCCGACAGTCAACTTCGGAATGTTTAGTTCCTGAATTTTTTTTTTTTTTTAAGATGGCAATAATATAGGAATAATTGTATATAGACAAATTCCCCTTTGAAACTGTACTTTTCTTGGATTAATCGTTCGGCTTCTAAAACGAATTCTGGGCTCACCTTAATTACCTTTATAATGAAAATATTTGCATATTTCATAATCAAACACAATTTCCTGCAATTAGAGAGCGCAAGTCCTCGTGTAACAGAATAAGGGTCTCGCCACTTTTCACTCTTTCGGAGAGGTGTACTTTCTAGTACGGTCAATGCCTGCAGGAAATTCTAAAGTCCTCTTCAATCGAGGCTGTTGTTAGCCGATCATGGGGAAAACTCTGTTTCCAGGTCTAGAGAGTAGCGTTTTCCCGAGTTTTTCAGCTCACACCATGCAAATTTGCCCGTAAATACGTACACTTCTACAAACATAATACGCACACATACGGATATGGGTTATGCCCCTTAAAATGATAATAAAATCAGAGAGGGTGTTCCGTTCCATGATTTTTGGTAGGGTAGCACAAATTAGCAACTTTAATGGCAGGCATTACATATAACTCCACAACTCGTTCAATGGAAATGCTCGAATTTACAACCGATAATTTATGTTTTTCATGTCTTGTAACAAAGCCTTTTTTAAGTCTTCGACAATTTAATTTTTAATTCTTTATTTTTTTAATCAAGAAACAAAGCTCACCTCGAAAAATCGACGGTTCTTAATTTCATACTGGTATCTATCCACTGAATCCTCGTACTACTGATGCAGACAATACAATATTACAAATTTGTGTTGGTTCTAGTTGTCAGAATGAAGCTTACTCAGTAGGCTAAATATGCCTAATGCTGACAACATGAGTACAAGAGAAAATCTATCTAAGCCAAAAATGCTGAACCGAAAGATGGTCATTTAGTTCAATCTTCATACAATTTAACTAAGCCTCAGAGTGAATTACAAGCTCACTGCTAAAAATTCCTTTTCCTTCTAAACAAAAAAAGTAGAAGCAATTTGCACGTTCTGAATTGAAAAAAGTATATTGAAGTAGAGAATGAGTGAGAAATAGAAGAGGTTGCTAGTTATTAGAGCATTTGGAAAATATTATGTTTAATAACATAAAGAAAAAGCTGATTAAATTCAGACACGCTGAAATAAGTGAAATGGATGCATAAAAATTGTACCATGTATCATAAATGCAGTTTTAGTGGAATATAGAAGGAATAGAAATAAAGAAGAAAAATAAATATATGACAGTTGTTTGGAGCATTAGCAACTAAGGCCGTATTGCTCCGGGGATATACGGTGGTCATGGGCTCGAACCCCGCTCTAATCAAGAAGCGGGTGTTACGCACTGCTGCTCCTGCCCACCTGGCTACGGAGGCGCCAATACATGACAGAAATAATTTAGTTCTTCTAAGGCTTACTTGGTAATTTTTGCGATATGTGAATAAGACGCACAGTAGCGTAACTAGAAATGCTATCTTCTGCAAGATTCGTGAATGGATCCACATTACCTTTTAAAAAATACATGCAAGCTGTCATGTCCCCAGCAGTGGTGAAGCTAGCAGTAGAGTAATGTTTTTAGCTGGACCTTTTTTCTGTGGACATTTTTTTCCATTAACCCTTAGTGGTTGATATATTCAGACCCTATAAACAGGTTTTAAAAATCTTGGGAGTAAAAGCAATGAATGTTGCTGGTAAAATGTTCATCGTGGAATTTTGTGTATTCCCCCCAAGATAGCAGTTTTCCGACCCACCTAACACTGCCTCGATAGCATCAGCAAATATTCTTGCACCCTTCCTGTTTAAGTGTATCCCATCCATGTAGAAGCAGTCTTTCCTGTTAACAAACACAAACCACGCTGAGAAAAATTTTACCCCATGATCCTTGCACCATCTCTCCAGGGCCAGATTTATTGACAAGACTCAAATCATATACCCCCTCCTATCATGTCTGGGCAGAAATGCATACACTTTCAAATTTAACCCTAACTCGGGACTTTTTTTTTTCAACGTTGCCCAGCACTTATTAAGTAAGTCTGCAGATTTCTTATTCTTAATGTCATTAGGGCCAACATGTACAACAATGTCATCTTAATAATTCGATAAGGTGATATTGTTGTACAAGATGATATTGTGCCCTTAAAAAGATAGCTGCTCTATAACGTCATCAACGTTTGCCCCTGGCAGACGTACCCTGGTCCTATTCCAAAATCATGACTGATATAATGCTAATACTTACTAGTACTGAAACTAACGCTAGGTAGTAGATGACTCTCATCAACCGGTGCAATACCACCACTTTGCTTATTGGAAGCTTGAAGTGGTGAATCTGTTTAGTCTCCATAGCAAAGTTTCTTCATTTCTTCAACCCATGCACGGTACACTAAGTACTATAGGTTTTGATACCTTTCGTGTTTGAGGGCTACATAAAAATAATGATAAAATAAAATAGTAGTGTTTACACGCTCAGTCTCTTCACGATATCGTCTGTCTCTCCATGTGAAGAGAGTTGGCGTTCTCCAATTGTTCACTCTTTTTTTATTATTAAAAACGCAAACAGGTAACATCCTGAATAGTTATTATTTAATAAAATAATACACAACACCTTCATTTAATTTCTTATCCCTGATTTCATTTTCCGATAAATGTGACATCCGTTCCATAATTACCGTAGCAACAAAAATAGAAGAGGAAGTGACGTACTTCTTAACCTTGCAACAAGGAAGTTTTATATGCTGTACTTCGTTTACAGTAAAGCGAAAGTAAAATTCCGCATAGGCAGCAAAAACAAAATATAGAATACAATAGAACAGAATAGCAGTATAAAACGTACGCATTAATCAATTAAGGCATGGCAGTGTCAGAGATTTACAATCCATATATGATTACAATCAACTAATAAATAAGCACATGAACTAACATTGTACATTATTAGTATTAGACTTAAGCACATTATTATATGTTAATAGACTAACTTTATGTGATGAAACACACTCTTAATGTAACGATACAGAGCCTTTGTGGTTTTTGATATATGAAAGCCCGGAGCCAAAGTCTAGGAGCAGAGCTGGACAAGAGTTCTGGGTTCTGGCTTTTTTTTTTTTTTTTTTTGGTTAAGCTTAGTTGCATGGAGTTGTGGGAATATATTTCTGTATTCTTGGGGCCATATTGCGCCGTATATAGTCTGTAAATTGCGTGTGTTCTGTGGTCCAGTTTTTGTTTGTTGGACGAAAAAAACTCGAATTTCCGGGAGAAAAACCATTCTACCCTCGCCTAAGGCCGACTAACTCAGCCACGTTGTGAAAACGGCCCGTAAAAATTTCCCACGTCATCGATGGGATCTGAAGTCAGTTCTTTTCTACCCAGTGGGAGGAGGGCGGCGATTCTATCAACTGTGCTACCCAGGGCCACAGGGCCTCAACTAGGCGGAGAAAGATACAGTTGGATGAACACAGCGTTTTAAATTTAGAGAGGATTTTCTGTTTTTTCTTGCTGGCTACCACTTATTGAAGAAGTAGTAAACAACTTGGAGTGAGGGTAGCATGCAATTTATCAATGAGTGCTAGCCAGTTGCGGTTTGCAGAGTTGTGCTGATGACTGAAATTAAGACCTGGGAATCAGCCAAGAGCAGATTCCAGAAAAGTGGCTGTTATCTTATCCGTTGCTATCTTAATAGTGAATGGTAGCCTTCACTCTCCGGTTTATGACCGCAACTTCCCCAGTTCTAAATTTGCTAAATGCGTTCTGTGAGACCTAGGGGAAGGGGGGGGGGGTACAATGCATGGTGCAGATCCAATTTAACATCCGGAATCCCGCCAAAAACATTCTTTAAAATTGGATTCGACAATCGAAATTCATATTTCCTAGACGTATCGACCAGGTACAGATCAGATACGATACATCTTTTTTAGCAGGTGTAAAACACTGGTATGGAGCAGCTGTTGCTTGGAGATCCACCTTAGAGAGGTTAGCTTCGATTGAATTAGGTTAATATGCTCGTTAAATGATAGTTTTTTTTGGAGTCGAACACAATTCCCAAATCCTATGTGATTGGACGTTTGGAATTGGGGACCCGTGAGCAGAGATTCTAAAGTTGTTGGGCTGGCCTTTAGCGAGATAATCTGTACCAATTATAGGGGACTGATTTGCAATTAAAAGTTGAGGTAGTCTGCGGTCCCGTAGTTGCCTGTTAATTTAGTGAGTAGTTTTCGCTGGCAAGTGGAATGGTGACATCTTCGTAAAGAACTTGACGCTGTCAGCACTAAAAAAAAAAAAAAAAAAAAAAAAAAAATCAAACTGTTATTTTTAGGCCACCAGAATAAATTCATAATATGCCGTGCTGTGTCTTATGTCTGTTAATTGTGTGTGTTCTATGGTCGATTTGTCTGTTTTGATGGAAGAAAAACCCCAGTTCTGAGGTAAAAACCTTGCTATCTACTCATGAGACCGACTAACTCAGCCACGGGGTGAAAAAAGCCCATTAAAGTTCCTCGCGTCATCGACGGGATTCGAACCCGGACCTTTCCCACCCGGTGTGGGGAGGACGGTGACGATACCACTGTGCTACCTGCGCAGACACCGTCAGCACATAGTGTGCATAGTGTTGGGGGAAAAGCCCCCCCCCAGTGGTTTTCCACATCTGCGTCATATAAACTCTGTGGAGACAAACTGTATCACTGTGAAAGCCAGAAAATTTTTTTGTGTTGTAAATGAATTATTGTGTCGGGTTCTGTTGGGTGTCCTGGCTTTTGGCCGCAGGGCCCCTGGTGGACCCCACGTTGCCCGCATACATCACTAGGAGGTAGCCAGGCTGCCCATAATTCTTCGCTAGTCTCCTCCAGGTCGCCTGAGCTTCCTGCAAAGAAACCAAGTAAAAAAAAAAAAAAAAAAAAAGATATAGGGTACAGGGAGTACCGGAGAGGGTAAAGGAAAGGAGGTATAGACAGAGCGACGGAGGATGTAAGTAACGGAAGGCATCCTCCGCAGGTTGGGTGGGAATTCTCTGGTCGAAGTGGAAGAAGAGAGCCCTCGAGAGGGTCGGAAGACAGTCACGTATCAAGAGAGACAAGGATGAAACAATTCAAGGGACCTCAGTGTCAAGTTTAGTAGCTACAAGTGGTCACAATCTAGGTGAAGATGTTCAGTATATGAGAAAAAGGTGTTGATCAATGTGCATCAGTTCCAGGACGTTGCACCAGTGATCTTCTTCTGGTGAAGCGATCATGGGCGAAGGCAGAGAAAGCGTGGTACTGGTCTTCCTCATTGATCAGAAAATGTTCATTTCCTCGAGGCAAGGCATGTATTTTTTATATGAGGAACGTTCGCAGGTCCTCGTAGAGAGGAAAAACATAGAATAGGTGATCCCAGTTTTCGTTTTCACCACAAAGACAGCGAGGGTCATCAACGATGTTCATAGAGGGAAGTTTGATTTATGGATCCAAGGCGTGTAATCAGGAAAATGGTATAAAACCCTGGGTTGTACCATGCTAGAGCTTTAGGGTAGATCTGGGCTATTTCAGGCAAGAATTTTTTAGTGATGGAACCTTGGGGGTGGTATTCCATCTGTTTTTCCAGGCGTTAAGAAGGTACTTGCAAGGCGCTTTTTTTTCTTCTTTGATGGTGTTTGCTGGGTTTGTAGTGAAATCCAGGATGGTGGTAGGGAGTCCCTTTGCGAGCCGGTAGTGCGCACACCTTTCCGAATTATCTGCAAGTCCAGAGGGATCTGCAGATAATTCGCAAAGACTTGGAGCGCTGGGTTGCTTACTGTGCAGCAGGCACGGGTGATAGTGAGAATGATATTACGCTGGATGGAGGTGAGCTTCCTTTGGTTACGAACAATGAGTGCACGATGATACCAGACACCTGCACAATAGGTTATAGTGGGAATAAATACAGCTTTGTATAGCATTTGCAGTGAGCGGCGATTTAGGCCCCAGTCAGACCTGCTGATCCTCACTACCATTGCGGTGTAGTTCCTGACTTTTGCGATGAAGGTAGTCTATATGCGGGTAAAACGTGAGCTTGGGGTTGAGAATTACCCCAAGGTACTTCATCTCAGTTGCCAGTTTGATGGTTCTACCAGCAATTTTAATCTGTGGCGGACTGCTTAATTGAAGGGTTCCTCTGAGTAGAACTGAAGTAGTTTTCTCAGGGGATATATGTAGTTTATGGAGGCTGGCCCATTCTTGTAGCTTTGTAAGGGCTCCGTTGGCTATTGTTTCCAAGAAAGCTCTGGAGTTTCCAGTGACTGTCAGTATCAAGTCGTCTGCGAAGGCTTGGGTGGAAACATCCCCCAGGTCTAGGTTCAGGAACTCGTCCATGACCACATTCCATAGGAAAGGGCCAAGGACAGAGCTTGGGGGCATCCTCTTTAGACATTTCTGGGGGCATCCTCTTTAGACATTTCTGGGGGCATCCTCTTTAGACATTTCTGGAGACTTGTCGATAGGCATTTCTGATTGTAGCACTTCTGTTGTGAAGATAGTCCTGTTTGCAGCTGTAAAGATTTGCTGGAACGCTAGCTTCTCTGAGTCTTCGTAGTATACTTGGCCACCAGAGCAAGTCAAAGGCACCGGCGAAATCCACTGATATTACTAAGAAGTGTTTGGTGGCTGAATTTTTGATAGACTCCATGAGCTGTCGAAGAGCATTTTCTGCTGAACGAACTGGTTTGGGGACTGGAGATTTGCATTTTTATAGTGTTTTTCCAATCTGAATAGGAGAAGACGTTCAAATATTTTGCTTAAAACGGGAAGGAGTGCTATGGGTCTGTATGACCTTGGCTGCTCTGGTGGTTTACTTGGGTTCTTCAAAATGAGGCGTAGATTGGCCTCTTTCCTACATTCATCCGGGAAGAGTTCAACTTCCAGACGATGGTTGTACAGGCTGAGAAGGAGATTTGATTGCGTTTCTGCAAACTTCTTAATTACTTCTGCTTCAATGAAATCTAACCCTGGGATTTTTTGTTTTTTGTTTTGCCAATGGCAAGTTTTAATTCATCTAAGTTGAACGGCTATTCTATAGAGGTGGTGCTGTAGGATGCATTTTCAGTACAGATTTCTTGTTGCTGGCTGGATTGAGGATCTGTGCTTAGCGGGAACAGGGTATCCAAGATGTTGTTTACTGACTCTTCCCATGTGAGGGTTGTGGTGCCCTGCGAGGCGACTGTAGAGGAGATGACCTCACCCCTGGCAAGCTTGTTCGTAACAATGCGATACACAACTCCCCAGGGGGTTTGTTTCCAGTCGTGGAGACCAGGTGTTCCCAAGACTGTTTCTTCTTGGCTCTAATTAAACTAGTGTAGTCATTTCTTAGCCTACGATAGTTATTGCGTAGGGCATCAACTTAATGAGGGGGCCAGGTACGGCGAGCACATTAAAACGTTTTCTGTGCTGTATGAACCTGATGGCAGAGATGATCCAGTTGGTTGCACCACCATGGGTCAGCACTCGGGAAAGGGTGTTTCTTCTTGATTGTTTTGTCACAGACATTGGTTATGATTGATGTTATTTTCCTCTGATGCTGGTTGTGGTTGATGTTGGTGAGATTGGTGTTTCCAGGAATTTGGAGGGAAGCTTGGACCGTTAAATTAAAGAGGTTCCAGTCTGCTTTGTTAATTGCATAACGGATGATATTGTTTCTAGGCGGAGATGCTGAGGCGCCTCCGTAGCCAGGTGGGAAGGAGCAGTGCGTAGCACACGCTTCTTGATTAGACTGGAGTTCGAGCCCGTCACCACCAAATACGGAGGATGCGGAAAGGTCAGGGAATGAGCACAGCATATCCCGGAGCAATATGGCCTTAGGTGCTAATGCTCGTAAAAACCAAAACAACAACAAACAACAACTACAACAGCGGAGGTGCTGGTTCTATTGAGCATTGAAGGTTAAAAGTAATCACTCTATGGTCGGAAGTTTTCCAAGCCTCACGGACTTTCCAATCTTGTGGCTGCTGAGATGTCTATTGTGGACTCCCATAGGGTATTACTGAAGGTAGGCATGTTGTTAGGCTTGTTAAGGATTACAAGAGAGGATGTAGAGAGAAAGTTCTCGAGTTGCCGGCCGCTGTGGTTGCCCGGGAGGTCTTCCGAGTTGGTGTGCCACATTGCAGAACGACAGTTGACGTCAGCACGGAGAATAATCTATCCATCTGGGAGGAGGGCTTGGACTGCTTGCAGATACCTGATGGCAGGGGTTATGTCTTCGCCTGGACGACAATACAATGAGATGACGTGGAACAATTCCATAGGTCCTATAAACTGGGCACACACCGCCCATGGGGTAGAGAGGGTGTGGATTTTGGTGGAAGTTATGTGCGGGTTCCTAACAAGGATAACCGCCCACGGAGTGTCTTCTTCTGATTGTATCATTTTGTACATAAGCGGATATCCGCTGACTTTTCTTGCATTTGTGTAGGGCTCTTGGATGAACAGGACGTCTGTATTGTCTTCGTCAGCCTTTATTCTTATTTGATCCACGACAGCACGCGGTCGCTGAGCATTCAGCTGCATAAATTTCATGATTGTACAGTTATATGTCTTATATCGGGCCATAGTTGATTCTTTGTTGTTGTATGCTTCTTGCTTTCAGATAAACCGTGCACTTGTTATCCCTTATCGAATGCTTGTAATCCATTTTTGCTAGTTTACAGTTGGGCCAAACCGGTTCTTCAGTTTTCTTAGGGCAAGTGTTAAAGTTATGCCCTTTCTGGGCACAGTACCCGCACGTGGAATCGACCTGTGTACATGTGTGTAGTATGGCCGAACCTGCAACAGCGAAAACACTTTGGGACGACTGTGTTCTTTGAACCCATGGCTGGTCCACTCAGGTACAACTCTGTCCTGCTCCTTAATTACTTGCCAAGCTTGTGCCGAGAGGTCAATGACCCAGTTTACATTCTGGGAGGATTTTCCTTTGGGCTGGTACTTTGGTTGTACCGCATCTTCGATGCTGGTAAATTCGCTTTCACCTTGAAGGTTTCTACAATAGATTTCTTCAGCCACTTGTTCCGGTTTGGGGTTTTTATTGATACCGAAAACAATAATTGCTGGACCTTTCTTTTTGGGTGTCTCAACTGTGAGTCCCATGGTGGAAATTTTTGGGTTGTCCAGTATTGTCTGGACTTCATGTCGCGTTACAGTCTCAATTATTACTCCGATGTTCCTGGTTTTTCTTATTGATTTGATACGGGTGTTTTTTTTAAGTCGCTTGCTAATTTTTGTACAACGGCCGTCTTGACAGCTTCACTCGATTCCATGGGACTGTCTTCTGTTGGTTTTAATAAAACCAGATGTTGCTCCTTTAGTAGCGTTTTCTTTATCTGGGTTGGCTTGTGTGCTCCAGTAATCTTTTTTTGAAGGATTCCTCAGCGGATCTGCATAAGAGCGGGTACGCTGTAGCATTTCATTTCCACGCTCTTCCTGATAGGTTTCCACTTTGGCTTTGAGCCGCTCGTTGTTAACGTGAAAGTCAAAAAGGTTTTGTTCCATCTGGCTCCATATCTTTATTATATCTCCGCGAGTCGCAGACGTAATCCGGTTGGTCGGCTTGGCCATGAGAGCTTCCAAGCGGGATCTAAGGGAAAAGACTTCGTCAGTTACAGTTTCTGCATACAGGTGCATATAGATACAGATTCACGATTGTATTGGTAAGTTTGATCGGTATTTGATATGGCTATCATATCTGTGGAAACGCTATTCTCTAATGGCATCGTGGGAATGCCATCCGCTTTGGCTGCAGTTTCCCTATTGCGTTTCCTGCAGGCAAGGTTAGGCCTATTTTCTTCTTGATCTTCCATAGATTCAATTTAGTGCAAAGTCACCCCGGGATCTTGTTAGGGGGACAATCAATGTTCTTTCCTCATTTTCCGGTTCGCTGTTTAACATGGTGGAGATTGTCAGTTTTGATAGATGGAAAGTACGGATTTACAGGCACTTCGGATAAGCGGGCAGATTTCAGTTTTTCTTTTTACCAACTACAAGAAGCAAAATGACGTGCACACTTGTCGTTCTTAGGATTTAGGCAGTGCATTTTGTGTGAGTTAAATTCAGGTCAAGGAATAGTTTTATTGTTTTCTCCTGGGCGAAAAACGTCAGCTTTTGCTTTGTCTCCAGAGGATTGGAAACAAAAGGCAAGGGGTAGCAGGGAGGAAATCACTTTATAGCAGGAGGATTGTTGTTGTTGTTGTTATTTGGTTTTTAGGAGCATTAGCAACTAAGGCCATATTGCTCCGGGGATATGCGGTTGTCATTCCCTGACCTTTCCGCATCCTTCATATTTGGTGGTTACGGGCGTGAACCCCGGTCTAATCAAGAAGCGTGTGCTACGCACTGTTGCTCGTGCCCACCTGGCTACGGAGGCACCATAGCAGGAGGAGAACAATAGTCTGGTCTCTAGGATACTTGAAAGCCCTTAGGCAGTCAAAGAGACCAACGGTCAGAGATCACCTTGTTGCGACGGCAGGCAGTAGTCGAAGCGATACAGTGAGTATATATTATGCATGCGAGAGTTAGAAAAAAAATTTTAAATTAAAATACTTATCTCTGGAGTCTTGTATCCAAAAACATCTTATCAGCTTCTCAGGACTCTGGGCTACTGCTGAAGAACATTGACAGTTTGGCAGATTCCGATAAATCACTGTTTTAGAGACAAAATGACAGAGGACAAAAATCACTCAGGCACCGTCAGCACATGTGCTCCAGTTGTGTTTGTTGGCTAACAAACACACCAGAATTGCCATGAACAGGAACGCCGAATAAATCCTTGCATTGAGGTACGCCGACAGTTCTATTACGTGTATGTTGATGTCAATCTATCTCCCAACCTTTAGGACGACCGTCTTCTTGAATAGGAGAGCTTCTAGGAACCAGAATACATTACCGTAGAAATTGAAATAGCTTTGTGGGAAGCAAGCAGTTGAAGTACAAAGATTGTATCAAACGGTGGATGGATGTCAAGATACACTGAGTTACTACTGAACTATGTTTCCACTAGATGTCTGAAGACGTCCGTAGGGATATGCAGCCATGCTGCTGCAAGACTTTTTACAATATTGGAATTGATGACGGTTGCATGTCCATATGCCTCACTTCCCGTACCAAAACATCTCCCAGGTGCTAATTTGAATTGAGATCAGGCAAATTAGACCTCCAAATTCGCTTGATCCCAGTGCTTCCCGATGCACAGCGCATTATCATCTTGGTAGATCCCCTTTCTATCCAGTAAAATAATGCAACATGGCATCCCGGGAATATTTGTCATAACAGTGCAACGTCATTTCCGACATCGGCATTGACGTTTCACTGTTATGACAGACTTAAATTCAGCGTTCCATAACACACACTGCGCTTTCTGTTGCACGGTGGCCATTTTACTGGCACTGACTGAGGCGGTGCGCGCAAGAGTCATTCTGCGCACACTCACGGCCAGACAAGGTCACTGTTGAGGTGTCAAATAAAACTTAATGAATTATAACACTGTTTGCTTCCTTGGGGGCGAGGGGACGTTCTATGTTTCCTCTCCTCCACCCTAAAACTTCTACTCTGGTGGGGCATGGGCATGCCCCACTGGGGCTATCTTCTCTATTGGCCCTATATTTCTTTTCCCCAATCTTCGGTCTCCCTCCCCTCTCTACCTTCATTATAGCGAAAGCCCCACACATCAAAAACTTAACATGATAAAATTACCTTACACCCAAAACTCGGCCTAGCAAACCTAAGCGATATTACCTCTACAATAGCGCAGATTTTTTTTTCTTTATTTATTTTCTTTCTTTATTTTATTAATTATTATTAATGATTATTATTTTATTTATTTATTTTTTTTTTTTTTTTTTTGGTCCTAGCCGCCGAAATCGCGGGAAATTAAGGCAGGACCTGCCATAGTGAATCTATGGGTACTGTGTTCCTGTTTTGCCTCCACGAGCGTAAGTGGGGCAACGTTGGGCCTCAACAGGGGTCCAACGGCTAAATGACCAGATGAACAACGATACATGACACTACACATAAACAATTCCCACACATTTTTTAAATCTCTGGCATTTCCCAGTGAATTGGTTCACCACAATGAAAACAACGCGGAGATGGGGGAAAGCCCTGGTTCCGTATGACAACAACACACACACACACACACACACTTACACTCTCTGCTGTTACGATCACAGCAATCGCCCAAATATTTCCGAAGATAAAAGGGAAATCATGGACACCTTTTTCGATGACCCTGTATATTCCGAACAACAAATAAGCACCATGACAGGTTTCTTTAGATAAAATAAATTTATATAATGGTTTGCAAAAGGATAATCTGAAGTCATGACATTTTGATATATTTACTCAATTCATTACGAATGTAATAAATAAACGATCTTTATATAACGCACCAAAGAAAAAAAAATGATACGTTAAACAGGGTGGTATATGCTGTATGGATGAGTTTGGTTTAATTGTCTTTTGTCATCTTTTTTTTTTTTTAGCTGAAATTATTCGATCGAGCAGCAAGTGCATACATTGAGTACTACTTCACAAGAAACAAGCTGAAAGGAGCTGTATTGTTTCCCTTGACCAAAGAAGCGTTGGAGACAATTGCATCTACTTACAGGTTAAGTAGATAAGTTTTGTTCTTATATGCACTGGTTGCATTTGTGAATTTCGTAAAGTATTAATACTTGCTTCTTTTTAATGTATTGCGTTATAATTCATTATCAGCCATTACCACACACTGCTGGAGTCACGCCTCTCCAATATGGTCTTTCATCCACCGTGATCCTACTCTCTTGTTTGGATTTCATCGTTACAACTCATTCTGGATCTTCCTCTATTTATTTTTAGCCAGCCCTTTTGATGTCCATTATGTTGCTCTTCATGTTTACCTGTTGTTCTCTTTTCTTAACGCGTGTCCAGCCCATCTCCATTTGTTTACTTTTATCTTTTCTGCTATAACCTTTGTCCCAAGTATTCTCTCTTAACCATTTGTTTCTCTTCTTAACTTTAATGATGATTCCCCAGGATTATTCTTCCATTTATTCTGAGTTTTTAAAAGTTTGTTCATTTGTTTTTTTGACCACATTTCTAATCCGTAGGTCAATGCAGATGGAATGTATTTGTTAAATATTTCTTTCTTTATCCTGTCTGAAATGGTTTTATCTCTAAGTATTGTGCTTTTTCTACACTGATTACGATCATTGCAGAAAGTGCAGTAGAAAGAGTGGACAGATTTACATGAAAATTTACATACATAACTGTGATGTGTATGGATGAAAACGATTCGCACGTCAAGCGATCGGCGCAGTAGAATAAATATGATCTTTATTGTACGGTGCAAAGAACATGCAGGTACCCAGACTTTACAAAATCCTTCACAGCACTAAGCTAGGGATTAACAAGGCAGAGATATCATCTAGCCGGAAATATAATATAGGATAAATAAATAACATAGAGCAGATTATATTTACTTAAAAAAATACAATAATAATAATACATCAAATTAAAATAATAAAATAAATTAATATAACACAGGATAGTTTCTTGAATTCGATTTTCCGTGAAATTCTTGCCGACCCGAAGCGATCTAATATCAGTTGATGGTTGTGGAACACCCGTGCAGATCTAAGTTGAGCCGTCTACGCTTTTTGTCATCTACGATTTCTCACAAGTCAGTGTCCAAGGACTGAGCTAGATACAGCTTCTGAAAAGGGAGAAACCGATCTTTAAAATGTAGCCTCGAAGGAAGAGCAAGAAGCTTGGGAATTGGAGTGTTGGTTGGGGAACCCGCCAACACACAATGTCCCAAATGTTGGGCGCTGAGATTCTTCCAGTGATCATTTTGATGGTGAAGATTAGTCTTCTTTCGTTCATTAAGGCTGCGAATCTGGTTAAATTCAGTGTTTTGGCCATCGGTGTTCTGTGAAGTTATTATGGTGGGAGATGGCACTTCCAGGTCGCGCACTTCAGGAGCCAGTGTTGTATGGCGTTCAATGGCTTGATTGTCGTGTCTGCAGCCGAGTCCCACAACTCTACCCCCATACAGGTGGTAGATGATTCTCATCAACCGGTGCAATACCACCACTTTGCTTATTGGAGGCTTGAAGTGGGGAAACCCATGTTTGGTCTCTAGAGCAAAGTTTCCGGCATCCCCCACCCATACTTCTCCTTCAACCCATGCACGGTACTAAGTACTATAGGTTTTGAACCTTCCGTGTTTGGGGTTCATAAAAAAAAAAAAAAAGTATACCTCCGAAAATCATCGTCCTGATATCCATCGTTCTTATCATGTCTACTAAAGGTACTGTAAACAAGTCGTTTATTAGTAGTATTAGTAATGGCCGCATGGTGCAAGAAAGCCTATGGCTTATGCTGCACCAGCCAAAAAAAAAAAAAAAAAAAAAAACAACGAATAAAACAATAATAAAAAAATAAATAATAATTAATAAAAAAATAAATAAATAATAATTAATAAAAAATAAATAAATAATAATTAATAAAAAATAAATAAATAATAATTAAAAGAAAAGGAAAGGAAATTGAACCTATCATCCTATACGCTTCCCTGACCCGAAGGTACTATCCAGATGACCTTTGAATTTCCCCAAACTGTCAGCCTCTACCACCCACGTAGGCAACTTATTCCAGTAATTTATAACTCGCTGGCTAAAATAAAACTTCCTGCAGTCCAATCGAAACATTTCCCCCCCGTAACTTGAATTTATGTCCCCTAGTTCTAGCATCATTTATAATCTTGAAAATTTCGTTCTCATTCATTTTACTGATGCCTCTTATACCTGACATCTCATTTACCTCTTACAACACTGTACAGAAATGGTTCTTTCCCAGTCTCTGCACATCATACTTAATAACAGGTCATGGATCATTGAATGCGAATCTCATTGAATCATACGATTCTGGCATCAATTCCACTGATTTTTTTTTGTTAGTTGTTGGCGCATCGGCTTCTGTGGCCATAATGCACCTCCCAAAGTTTTTGCATTTTTTACTCTGATTCAAGCCCGAGGCGGGATTTGAACCCGCGACCTTTGGCTTGCCAGGCAGGCACTTTACCTACCTGGCTAGCCTGGTCGGCCAATTCCACTGAGTCTTGTGTTCTGCCATGTGTCGCCCTGGCCAAATCTATCTGAAATTTTATTATGAAACAAGAGATACCAGACTGACTTTACCTACTGATTTTTCTAACGACTCGATTACTGCTGATTGCCACCCTATCACTAAGCTACATGACCACTGCTCAATTCATTATTCTTGGCAGGTTTTTTTAATTTTTTTATTTGCCTATATTCATTGTTTTTTTAGAATTATTATTTTTTTATTTTTATCGTATTATTTTTTTTATTTTTATTATTTTTATTTTATTTATTATTATATATATTTTTTATTTGCTTACATTCATTGCTTTTTTATTTATTTATCTTTTTTATTTATATATATATTTATTATTTTTTTTATTATTTTATTTCATTTTATTATTATTTTTTTATTTATCTGATGGTACCACTGGTTTGGGCTCCCAGTGATAGGTACGGGATTTCCTGGCATCCAATGGAATTGATTTTTCCTCCAGTGGTTGCACTATTATTACCTTGTCACTTTCGTTTGATAGTACGCGTATTGTTGTGGCCCGCCTCCTCGTTGCGTGGACGGGTACTAGGGAGCGGCCATCCTGGTGATCGCTGCTCCCTAGTAGCTAAGTGGCCAACTACAACAAAACAACGGAACAAGACATATACTTCGCAGACATAACACCATACTTGTATCTGGCCATTTCACAGAACTCTGTACTCGTCGCAGTGTACCATGGCGGAGATGAACTATCCTTTTTATTTCCAGATTTTGCTAGTTTTGTTCTTTCAAACTTTAGATTTAATCTAATTTTGTTTCTTTGAGGACTCTCTGATCTTTACTAGTTTTTGCCTTATTGACCATGCTATAATTATTAATGATTATATTTACCTTTGATAAAATCACTTTCTGCAGGTTACAATATTTCGACTGCCACAAATAATTCAAATTTTATAAGTGATACGGTAAAAGAATTTACATATTTTTCAAAAGAAAATGAGATAATTTAAAACTGTGAATGTTTCGTTTTTCAGGTTTCTTCGCAAGTTTTCTTCACTTCATCTGAATGGATGGGAACCACTGTACCAAAAAGAACTAAAAGAATATTTAATATCTTGGATACAGGTAGGTTTCCATTATTCGTGTAAACCAACGGCTGTGTTGACGAGGAACAAGCCAAAATACAGCTAACCCTGTTATCAAATATCAGTTTAGCAATATATAGCTCATCTGAATTTATGTGGCCGTCCCCGAGTATAAACGTAATTTTTTTTTACATTATATTGCCAAAAGGTAAATGTCATATGCTATTAAATATTCTTTCGGAGTCTAACAGTTCCTCGTCAATAGACTGAAAAACTTTTTATAAAAAGAAGAAGGTATTTCTGTCCGTTCCTCTTTCAAACATCGGTCAATTCAGCTAGTGGTGAAAGATGCACATTTTCGGATTCACTCGATATTTTCAGTATTTTCTCTAATTCAGTTTCATGAAAATTTCCCATAAAAGTGGGATGTCATAGCGACCGGTAAATCAGAAATCTCACAACATAAATAGATGAAACTACTTTCTGTTCAAAGCTAAATTCAAGTCATATTTGTTTATAAATTCCATGGTTCTTTAAAAGAACCATGGATATTTCTAACCTTGATATATTGATACGGAAGGTAATCTCTGTTCAGTAGCCACTACCCCTCCGATGGATTGAAAGTAAGATGATGTAGCAGATCTGTAGAGGAGCTAATCCAGAGAAAATACGATACAGGCCCAAACCTTAAGACCCAGAACAGTTCGATGTGTTTCTAATGGTTAGAGCCTAAAACAGAAGCACAAATTCGGGTAGAAAACTCAGTGGTCAAACACTATAAAGATAGATGCAATGGATTAAATTTGCTGTATCAAAGTTATACTGTGAGGTCCAAATCAGAGAAAAAAAATCTCAAATATTGGAAGTGCATTAGACTTACATGGAAGCACTAAGAACTGAGGGTCCCTGAATCTTAAGACAATCATTTGATAAAAACAATTTGATTTTTTTTTTTTTTTTTTTTGATTCAACATATTCTGGACATGTTCATCAAAACCACATACCGTGATGAATGCGACTTCCAGAACCTTTGCTTCAAAAGTGATGGAACCACGGTGATATTGATAAAAATTTTTGTCATTTCCAAAAATTTAACTTCCTTTGATTCTGAAAGTAACTGAATAGTAGTTCCAAAGGTTGACATCAAGATCATTTAAAATAACCCAACTGAATGTTCTTAAAATGCTTCAAATAAAAATAATCTAGCTTTAAGAACATTTTCATTTATTGTTCCATTTCTGCAACTTCCGCTAATGTAAACACAAATTATGTTACTGCAATTAACAAAGTTAACAACACAGTCGGCGCAGCTTTTTTAACCTATTTTAAGCTTTAGTGAAAACAAGATCATACGAAATATAAATTTCATTATGCGAGGCCTCGACTGGCTGCATAAACTGCGCATGCCTAATGCCGGTTCTGGTCAACAATTTTTTAATAAAATTGTTCATGCTATTTGAGGCCTAACCTAGCCGAGTGGTCAAGAGCGAGAGTTCATAGCACGCGTTCCTTGACTGGACCGGAGTTCAAGCCCGTGACTACTAAATACGATAAATATTTGTATTGGCGATTTATTGTAAACTCTGCTAACTTGGTTGTCGTGACGGAGTATAAACAGAAAATTTATTTATCTTGAAACTAAGAGAATATTAGTAGGCAACCAAGCAAGTAGTAATTCAAACAATAATAATATTTCTCCTTTACAGCAATCGTTTGGAGAATGGTGGAAAAGGCATTTATCTGAGTTGCCCGAAGTTGAAGTACCGGATAATTTGGAAGATTCACTTGAAGCTGACGTCCAAAATCCATTAGCGATAACGGAAAGTCCAGAAACTTGGTTTCAATTATCAGAGAAAACGAAAAGGGACGGAGTCCTAGATGATTTACAAAAGCTGGCAGATTCTTTCCAAGAAACCGTGTCTCAGTTAAAAGCTGCAGTCGTTCTCGCGCCACAATTTCCCTTAATGACACCTCAGATGGATTATATATCAGTGTTAGCACGCACTGTAGATGAGCAGGTAGGTAATGTTTATTTCAAGATGCTTAAAAGAATGCAATCTTACCAGAGTGCATTCCCTAAAGAGACCTCGATTTATATATTAAAATAAATAAAATTTTCATATGTGGAGAATTTCAAGTAGTATGTATCACTGATGGAAAGTAAGCTTTAACATAGCCACTAGAGTTTATTCTCTAAACTAATCGTTCCTAAAGGGCCGCTATCGCTCCCTAGGAGTCACTTTAAAAATTGTTGGGACGTTTGGTTTGTCATACGATATGAGGGATACTACCACAGAACTCAACATTTGTTAACTAGTTAAGCCATATAAAGCTCAGGGATCTCATTTGAACTGCTCGTTTAAAAAAAAAAAAAAAAATATATATATATAATTGAATCGATAAGATCAGAAACAACATGTCACATATTTGAAATTTTACAGGAAAGTTATAAAGTTGTTTTTCTTTGATGTATCCATTACAAATTATTTTTCGTCGATGTATCCATTACAAATTATTTTTCGTTTGTTTCCATCAATGCATAGTAACTTTTAAAATACAATGAAACAAACAAAAATAAAAAGGCTGAGTCATGTTGTTTCTGCACTTCGTGAAGTCAGCTGTTATAGTTTTAACTCAGGAATTTTAAAAAACCAAGTGAAAAATATGAAACGAAATTAAATTTAATTTTTTCATATAATGGGGAATTACAGTATCATTTTATTCGCAAAAGCTTGAATGATTTTAATGAATCTTGTTTTCAACACTCTCTTCTTCATTTTCATCGATAGGTCAGTGATTTAATATTTCGTCATAAAAGTCTTTCATTCATCGTCAGAGTAGGATTGACGCTGACGGACATTTTCAAGTTTTTTTTCCTTTGTATAGGGACTTTTACTGCAGGATATGTTTGGTTACTTGGCAAACTTTTGAGGTTGTTATTGCCTGGCTTTAGAATTTTGAAACTGTAAGAAATCAGCCCATCTATAACGTCTCGTCCTTTATCTAAAGCGTAGTTTTCCAATAAATGTGCTAAGGCTGTTCAAGAGAAGAATACTGCATATCGTAATTGGCTTGTTTACAATTCTTCAGTTTCATTTTGTGCCTACACCAAAGCTCGCAACAATTGTAAAGCAGTTATTAATCAGTCCAAACTAGATTTTGAACAGGCTAAGAGCAGAAAACTTGCTTCCTGCCCTAATGGTAGCCGAACATTCTCGTCTCTTGCCCGCAACAAAAGCTATTGGCCGCAACATTTGCCCATCTCTGCTCCCACCTCTGTCAAAACCAGACGGTTCTGTTGTCACTTCAGCCAAGGATAAAGCTGACTTGCTAGCATCCGATTTTTCTTCCAACTCGTGCATTAATGATCTTGGTAAAACACCTCCCACCATTCTCAACACGCTCCATTCAATGCCTCCTGTGGACTTCCGTCAAAAGGATTTTGACGAATCTCAATGCTAAGAAAGCTCCAGATCCTAAATGGTATTTCTCTACTTGTTCTCAAAACCTGTGCTCCTGAACTTACTCCTGTTCTTTGCCGCCTTTTTTCACTTTCTTATTCCAAAGGTGTTTCTCCTTCTGCTTGGAAATTTGCTCATATCCAGCCAGTTCCTAAAAGGGTGACAAATCCCTCCCATCCAATTATCGTCCCATTGCAATTAATTCTACTCTTTCTAAACTAATGGAAAAATAAATTAATCGCCAACTCTTAAACTAGTTAGAAATCTTCAGTTTGATCAACAATCGCCAGTATGGATTCCGTCAGTGTCGATCCAATGGTGATATTCATTTATGGACAAATTCAATGGAAAAGTGAGGTGAAACACAAGCAGTTACTCTTGACATCTAAAAAGGCTTTCGATCGTGTTTGGCATAAAGGTCTTCTAAACAAGCTTCCATCTTATATTTTGCCAACTGTTTTTTTTGTAATTGGTTATATAGTTTCCTCTCTGATCGCACAAAGAGAGTGATGGTAGATGGCCCGCTGTCTTCTAACTTTTCCACTAATGCTGGTGTTCTTTTATATTAATGAACTTCTTCCATTGACTGAAAATCCTATCCATAGTTTTGCCAATGATAGCACATTGCATTCCACTTTCCATTTTGAGAAACCTTGCCCTGCTCAATCAGCTTCAACTTCTCGAATATCTGCTACCAATTCTTTAAATTCCGATCTCCAGGTAATTCTCTAGAGGGGCCAAGACAATTAGTTGATTTCGATCCTTCTAAAACTTGGTTTTGTCTTATATCTCGAAAAACGGATTCTTCTGCTCCTATGTTTATCTTTGGTGGACTCCGATTTATAGGCAAGACGATATACACTGTGCTGCCTCTTTATTAGGTACACTCCTGCTGTACACACAATTGGTTTGTCCCACAACGTTGCAAGTCACATGACCACAGTTGTGGATATAAATGCAGCAGAACAACCTTTCTGGTATCAGTTAAGTGTACAAACCGTAGAAAGAATGGGGAAAAGGAGTGATCTAACGGACTTCGAAAGTGGCATGGTAGTAGGTGCAAGACGTGCTGGGCAAAGCATCTCTGAAACGGCAGTTCTCCTGAACTTTTCAAGCATCACAATTTCAAGGTGTATCAAGAATGGTGCAACGAACAGAAAACATCCTCTCAATGGCACTCCTGTGGAAGAAAATCGCCCTGTTGATGACAGAGGAGGATGGCTAGAATTGTGCAAGTAAACAGACGGGCCACAATATCGCACATAGTGTGCATAGTATTAGGGTCAGGCGCCACCTGTGGTTTCCCACATCTGCGCCATATGTTCGCTGTGAAGGAATACAGTACTGTGTAAAAGTGTAAAGTGTGTTTAGGGTCTAACGGCACCAGGGGTTACCCCCATCTCCGTGTAGTCTACATTGTCGCGTGTTACAGAACACTGTAAAGGCCAGAGATTTAAAAGTGTATGGATATTGTTGGATGTAGTGTCGTGTACCGTTGTTCATCTGGCTATTTAGCCGCTGGACCCCTACTGAGGCCCAACGTTGCCCACACTTAGCCCCGTGGAGGCAAGCCAGGTACACCAGTATTTTTAAATAAGTACTCTGGCAGGTCCTGCCACCTAATTTCCTGGGATTTCAGTGGCTAGGACCAAAAAAAAAAAAAAAAAAAAAAAAAAAAAAAATGGGGGGTGCGCTAGAGGTTGGGTCAGGCCAAGCAGTTTTAAGTTATACAGTGTGGAATTAAGAATTTTGGGTGTAGGGCTAGGATAATTTTGACATGGGATGAACGCTAGTTGGAAAGCTAGAGAGGGGAGTGGAGACTAAAGGCTGGGGGGTGAGAGACAGAAGTATAGGGTCGATAGAGTAGATGACCCCAAAATCAGTGAGGCAGGCCCATGCCACACCAGAAGGAAAGGGGGGTGGCGGGGAGGAGACAAGGGGACCTTCACCTCCTCCCCGCCAGGACAGGGGAGAAACAGGGCCGCGCAAGGGTTCAGGATCGCCACGTGGCATTGGCAGCAATGCTGCGTGAAGTCATAGTTGGCAGAGTCCACTCCGAGAAGGTAAGATTCGAGTAGTGCAGTCCTGGGACAGACAGGTCCCGGCCGGGTGGTGAAGTCATTTCAGTAGTGAGCTGCATGAAGATGTATTTGGTAGAGTCAATCAGAGAGGATCAAATCCGAGTAGTGTCAATCCTGGGACAAAGAAGTCCCGTCCAGATAGTAGAGTCATTTCAGTGGTGAGTCAACTTGGTGGGAGGCGAAGCCGGAGCGGAGTCATGGTAGATGAAGGTGATGTTGAGACTACATTGTAAAGGCACAATTATTGTGCAGGTTGAAAGTCTTCACGGGGATTGCAGTGTGCTGAAGCAAGTAGTGGTCTTAACACATGGCTGTTTAGGCCGTTTCATTGTCTGGTTGGGTCTGATTCTGTGGTTGTGGTAGGGTTTTCCGCCTCGTGAAGAGGCCCTGAGCAAAGTTCGAAAAGGCTGTATAGGTATGGTGGTCTTCCAGGAGATGTTGCTCCTGATCTCTCGGGATGAAATGAATTTGTGTGATGAGAGAAGATCTGAGGTCATCATATAGTAGGCAGTCATGCATCAAGTGGTCCCAGGTTTCCTGGGCACCACAGGTGCAAAGGGGGCTGTCGGAAAGTCCAAGAAGGTTCAGTTTGCTGCGAAAGGCACCATGCCCTGTTAGGAGGTACGTGGTTAGAAGGCCTGGGGAGAACCAGGATGGTGATTTTGGATATACTTTGCATATGTCTGGTATAAATTTGCGGGTGATGGCCCCTTTGGTGGATTCAGACCATCTGGCTTGCCAGGTCTGTTGTAAGTAGGTTAGGAGTCTGCTTTTTTCGCTGGAATAGGTGTTAGCAGGATCCGTGGTAAAATCAATAAAGGTGGTAGACTTTCCTCTGCTGAGTTGATACATCATCCCCACATGGGCCACCTCAAGGTCTAGGGGCAGTACACCGGCGAGGACTTGTAGGGCGTGCGTGCTGGAGGTGCAACATGCTCTGATTATCGTAAGGAGAATTGGCCGTTGAATGATGTTCAGCTTTCTTCGTCCTACCACAGTGGAGGCTTTGGTGAACCATATGCCAGAACCGTAGGTGATAGCTGGTATGAATATGGCTTTATACAGTAAGGCTAGAGTGCGTTTTTTGAGCCCCCAATCTCGGCGGGTAACCCTGGCAACCAGTGCAATGTAATTTCTAATTTTCTTTTGTAGATAGTTGAGATGTGGGAGAAATGTTAGTTTGCTGTCGATGATAATGCCAAGGAGTTTCAGCTGAGTAACAAGCTTGATGGTTGTGCCATGTATCTTGATTTGAGGCGGCCTCTGCGGATCAAGATAGCCCTTCAGGAGAATGGATTGAGTTTTTGTGGATGAGATGGTCAGATGGTTTTTCCGGACCCACGCTTGAAGGGTGGTAAGAGCTCTGTTGGCAGATACTTCAAGCTGAGCCCTGGAGTCCCCTGCCAGGATCAGGGAGAGATCATCAGCATATGCCAAGGTCTGGACATCGCCTAAGTCAGTACTGAGAAGCTCGTCGAGTACAGAGTTCCAGAAAAGGGGGCCCAGGACAGAGCCCTGAGGGCAACCTCGGTGGACACGACGTTCCACGCTGGAGAAGGGAGCCTGAACCACAATGCTCCTGTCACTGAGATAGTTGGCAATGCAGTTGTAGAGATTTCCTGGGAGCTCAGCGCGTCTCAGCCGTCCGAGGACGCTAGGCCACCATAAGGTGTCGAACGCCCCAGCAAAGTCGATCGAGATGACAAGGAGGTACTTCTGGGTGCAGTTCCTGGCAGCATTTGTAATAGCCTCCAGCGCATCGACCGTAGACATGCCCGGTTTGAATCCAAATTGATTTCGTGCTGGTAGCTGTGCAGTATTGTAATGGTTTTCCAGTCTCCGTCTAAGGAGCTGCTCAAAAACCTTACTCAGCACAGGAAGGAGAGCAATAGGCCTGTACGAGTCAGGGCGATCATACGGTTTAGTTGGATTTTTGAGTATGAGCCGAATGGACGCAGTTTTCCAATCAGTTGGGAACCATCCCTTTAGCAGGCAATGGTTGAAGAGGTTTAGCAGGGTTTCTGGAGCGAATTCAGCAACTTTTTTAATTATTTCGGGCTCGAGCATGTCCAGGCCTGGTGACTTGTTATTTCTCAGTCTCCCAATGGCCATAGAGAGATCCTCGACGGTGAAAGGCTCTCCCACGAGTGTTGAGTTATAGTTGTTATTGTCGAGGCAAAGCTGCTGTTGTTCTGGTGAGTTGTCATCTGGTGGCTGTTTGAAAGAGTAATCAAGTATGTTTGAAATTGAATGCTGCCAGGTGGAGGTCATGTGGCCTTGTGGGGTGATTGTGGAGCGAATAACTTCTCCCCTTGGCAGTTTGTTTGTTGTTACCTTGAACACGACACCCCAGGGGTCAGAGTTACCAACTGTTGATACCAGGTGCTCCCGGGACAGTCTTTTACGCTGCCTGATCATCGCGTTGTAGGTGTTTCGAGTTTCTCTGTACTCCTGCCGGAGGTATTCAATTTCTGCAGGGGGCCAGGATCGCCTGGCTCGTTGTAATGCACGCCTCTTTTGGTTTACTTCACGTCTGAGGGCCTGAAGCTCTCCTGACCACCAGGGGACTGCTCCAGGGATGGGATTTTTCCGTTTTATTGCTGTGTTTGCAGCGTTCGTAATTATGTCCGTGACCTTGCGCTGATGGGAGTCTGGATGCTGAACTTGCACATTCTCGGTTTGTAAGTGCAATATCCCATTGATGAGTGTTTCTTTAAACAGGTTCCAGTCAGCTTTGTTCAAAGCGTATCTGTGTTGCTTCTGTCTGATAATTGTGGACTGAGTAATCGATCTGTACATGTTGAAAGTT
This sequence comes from Mastigoproctus giganteus, assembly GCF_048544385.1. NCBI lineage: Eukaryota > Metazoa > Arthropoda > Arachnida > Uropygi > Thelyphonidae > Mastigoproctus > Mastigoproctus giganteus. The sequence goes on along the minus strand of NC_143579.1, from coordinate 181,018,273 downwards.
ATGGCCCGATGGTCTGAGGTGGACCAGCCCTCCCGTACGGTCCAATCCGATACAGTACTACTGTAAATGCCAGAAAAGTGTTGTGTGTTGTATATGACATATTGTGTTAGGTTCTGTTGTGTGTGTGTGTCCTGGCATTTGGCCGCAGGGCCCCTAGTGGGACTCCACGTTGCCCGCACACACCACTAGGAGGTAGCCAGTCTGCCCATTATTCTCTGGCTTGTCTCCGCCAGGGTCGCCAGAGCTTCCTGGACGGAGACAAAAAAAAAAAAAAAAAAGGTATAGTCGGGGAAGTACAGAGTGTACGCAAGAAAGGAGGGTATAGCTAGAAATATGGAGGATTTAGGCGAAGGTATCCTCCAGGTTATCAATGGAGCAATAAGCGCCATCAGTTGAAAGGGGAACCCGGGAAGGACGATAAATAAGACACAGCAAGAGAGCCGTGTGCAAGTTGCCACTGAGGAATGAGGTGGTCCATACGCCAGTTGATCCTATCCAGGTTAAGATCGGTTGGCCAGTTAGGTTAGGATCAGATGTTTGGGTTGTTCCTATTTTGTGTTGGCAATAGGGTGCTCCGTCTTGTGAAGAGGGCTTGTGCAAACTTGGTCAACTCATAGTAGTATTCTTCTGTGATGAATAAGTGTTCATTTTCTTGAGGGTTATCTTGTATACGAGTAAACAGGATGCTGCGGAGGTCCTCATAGTGTTGACAGGTATATACTAGATGGTTCCAGTCTTCTATTTCACCACATGCACAGTAGGGGTTGTCAATGATTCCCATGGATGTTAATTTATGGTTTATTGATCCGTGTCCAGTAATGAGGTAGGTGGTATAAAGACCAGGAGAAAACCAAGTGGGAGATTTAGGAAATACGGCATTCACATACGGTATAAATTTCTTGGTGATTGGGCCCTTGTCGGTAGCAGTCCATCTGTCCTGCCAGGTCTGAAGTAGTAGGATGGCAATTTTTTTTCTTTTCCTGCCTGATTTCATTCAGGTTACTGATGGAGTGACCAAGGATAGTTGCTGGTAATCCCCTGGATAGACAGTAGTGGAGGCCCCTTCGAATAACCTCCAGATCAAGCGGAAGGACGCCCGCAAGAACCTGAAGGGCTGGGTTTCTAACTGTGCAGCATGCCCTTGTAATAGTAAGAAGGATGGTGAGCTGGATGGTTTCCAGTTTACGTTTGTTGTTGTAAAGAGTTGCCCTGCGAAACCAGACCCCTGATCCATACGTTATGAAGGGAAGGAAGATTGATTTGTACAGAATCTTAAGGGTGCGTCGGTTCAATCCCCAATCGCGACGACTCACCCGTGCGATGAGAGCAGTGTAGTTTCTCACTTTCGCGTGGAGGTGTGCAAGATGCAGAGAGAAAGTGAGCTTAGGGTCAAGTACTATTCCCAGTAGTTTTAACGTAGAAACTAGCTTGACGGTTTGGCCTTGAAGTTTGATAGTGGGGTTTCTAGTAGGCTGCAGTGATCCCTTTAGGAGAATGGATTGTGTCTTTTGGGGTGAGAGTCTCAGTTTTGTGTAGGGCTGCCCAGTTCTGAAGGATTTGAAGTGCCTGGTTTCCTCTGGCTTCCAGAGAAGCTCTGCTGTCAGCCTCAATCGAGATGGTCACATAATCAGCAAAGGCTTGTATAGCTACAGGACCTAGGTCCAGTCCAAGGAGCTCATCCAGGACAATGTTCCACAAAAAAGGACCAAGGACTGAACCCTGGGGGCAACCTCTGTAGATTGACTTGGTAATTCTTCGGTATGTTGAGGAGATTGTAATTTTCCTATTTGATAAGTAGTTTTCGATGCATTTGTATAAATTTAATGGTATATTTGCTTGCCTAAGTCTGCGAAGGATACTTGCCCACCAGAGCCTGTCAAATGCTCCTGCGAAATCTATTGCTATTAGTATGTAGTATTTGGAGGTAGAAGTTGAGACTGCAGAGATGATCCTTTGCAGTGCATCTTCTGTGCAACGCCCCGGTCGAAATCCAAACTGGAAGTTGGACTGGAGCCCAGCTTTGGTGTAATGGTCTTGGACCGTACTAGGAGTAGTCGTTCAAACAGTTTACTGACCATGGATAAAAGGGCAATGGGTCGATATGACTCTGGTTGTTGGAGCGGTTTAGACGGATTTTTTATGATCAGTTTTACATTGGCGTTTTTCCATTCTTCTGGGAAAGATCCATGGGACAAGCATTTATTGAAGAGGTCGAGTAGAAACTGGATATTAATTTGGGCGGTCTTTTTAAGGACTTCGGGTTCAATGAGATCTGGTCCGGGACATTTCCTCTCTTTCATTTTAGTAAGAGCCTGCTGCAGTTCATCGGTGGTAAATTGGTCTTCTACAGCATTGTTGAAGTAGATGTTGTTTGCCTGGCATATTTCTTGCTGTTGTACTGTCAGAGGATCAGTATCTGTACCAAAAAGTGTCCAGAATATTGGCCATAGACTGCTCCCACGATGTAGTCATAGTCCCGTTTGGTGTGAGAGTGGATTGGATAACTTCGCCCCTCGGGAGCTTTTTGGTGGTGATGCGGTACACCACCCCCCAGGGTTCAGTATTGCCAGTCGTTTTGACGAGTCGTTCCCAAGATGATCTTTTACACTGCCTGGTAAGGGAGGTGTAGTCGTTTCTGACTCTTCGATATTCTTCACGGAGGCTGTTGACCTCATTTGGGGCCAAGAGGTACAAGCTCTCTGAAAAGCTTTTCTTTTGGAGTGTACAATTCGGCGAAGGTGCTCCAACTCTGAGGACTACCATTGGACGGAATAAGGCATTGGTCTTTTCTTTCCAATTGATTGATTGCAGGCCTGGATGATGATTTCCGTTGTGAGCTTTTGATGTTGGTTGGGGTCCAGTGCTGGAAGATCAGAAGAGTCACGTCAGAATACAACTTTGGCGCGCAGAACAAAATATCGCAACGGACCACTAGTCGTATTTTGTTGCGAATGGGCTACAACAGCCGACAGCCACATCGCGTACCTTTGTTATGAATGAAGAAGAGAGCATGCCTACTGTGGGCACAGCAACGCCAGCACTGGACTATCGAGGATTGGAAAACAGTTATTTGGTCTGACCAGTCGACGTTTCTGGCGCATCATGTTGATGGAAGGCTCAGAAATTGGCGAAAACAACATGAATCCATGGACCCGTCATGTCTGACGACTACTGTGCAAGGTGGTGGGGGCAGTGGTATGGTATGGGGAATGTTGTCTTGGCACACGTTGAGTCCATTGATACCCATAGGTTTATGTCTGAATGCCACATCGAACCTAAACAGCTTTCTGACCAAGTGCATCCGTTCACGTTGTCAGTTTATCCTCAGTCAGATGGTTACTTCCAGCAGGATAATGCGCCGGTGCACAAAGCCCGAATCACTATGGAATGGTTCCAGGAACATGACAATGGCTTTTCTTTGCTGCAGTGGTCTGCTCAGTCCCTGGATCTCAAACCTATTGAGCATCTTTGGGATGAGCTGGAAAGGGCTGTTCACTGCAGGTCTACACCTCTGTCGAATCTCAAGGAACCGCGTGACACGTTTATGTCTGCATGGTACTCCATTCCTGCACAACGTTTTCAGCATCATCTTGTTCAATCCATGCCTAGACGAATTCATGCTGTTTTGAAGGCTAAAGGAGGCCAATACGCTACTAGGTAGGTTTACCTAATAAAGTGGCAGCACACTGTATCTTTTTTGGGGATTACTCTGACTTCTAATCTCTCTTGGCACACGCACATTACAAATATTGCTTCCTCTGCATCTAAAAAACTTGGTTTTCTCTTTCGCTCTCGGCGTTACTTTTCTTCCAAACAGCTGTTCACTCGGTACAAATCGCAAATCCGCCCTACCATGGAACATTGTTCCCACATCTGGGGAGGTGCCCCCAAAACCTCTTAGGCTTTTAGATTCCATTCACAAGAGGGCAATTAGGTTAATTAATGATTCCTCTCTAACAGAGTCTCTCCACTCTCTGTCTCACAGACGTACTGTTTCTGCTAAATGCCTTTTCTACAGATACTTCAATGGGCACTGTTCTTCTGTATTGGCTTCTATAATTCTCGCTCTCTCTCTTTCAAAATAGTCCGAACCCGTGCCGCCACTAGCCAACGTCCATTTACTGTCCAACTTCAAACTCACAGAACCAACTTTTCGTCTTCCTTGTTTATTCATTCGACTGCCGTTTTCTGGAACAGCCTTCCTTCATATGTATTTCCTGAAAATTACAGTCTACAAAAGTTCAAGTCTAAGGTCAACAAATATCTTCTTTCGTCTTCTCAACCTCCAACCCAAGCACCGTACTATAGGTTCTAATACTTCTCGTGTTTTAGGTTTTCATAAAAAAATAGATTCATGGGCAGAAATGACACCATTCAGTGATGTGTCATATGAAAAAGATATGAATTGTGATGGAACCAAAGTTTTATTAAGATGTTCAGGAACAATTATTTTTCCAAGGACTCAATGGCAAGAGAGGACTTTTTGTAGTGAAATGTCCACCAACTTTTGAAATCCAATATTTGCATAGTTTCTATTGTTTCAACATCAAATTTTCGGCTCGAACTCTTGATAATTTGTTTGTACTGCTCAGATGTATATCTTTAATCATATTTTCTAAGTTTCCTTTTAATGGTTTCAAAGCTCCTATCATTTGGGAGCAGAGAATGTCCCCTTATTGGGAAGTAATGTTCAATTTTAAAAATCGAAATTCATTGTTCTGGCCAATATCTACAAGTGCTTGACAATGTCCTATCAGAGTGTTATATTTGTTCTGGCCTGGGCATCCGTCACGAAAATGGTATATTTTTTTAACATTACTAGGAATACAGGAGTTAATATATTTCATGAACATACAGCATACTTGGTTGGCTTCCTCATGGTACACAAGTGCATGCAAGAAGCTTTGTCATTTCTGTCATTACGTTCTGTATACCGAAACAATATAACTGTTTCATATGAAAAAAAAAAAAAAAACACATCCTGTACAGAGACACCGGGCATACGCATATTTTGAATGTAATAAAAGCAAATTCCTAGAGCATCTTCTATTTTGCATAGACCAGAAATTTGTTTAATCTTTGAATAAAAAACTTTTTCGCACGTCTTTTATGAATTGTTAATTCAGCTTTAGTTACTCGTTTTGCTGCATCCCCTAATTTGACCAATAATTCACATTAAGATTATTAATATATTTAATGCCACTCTTATACCACGTGAAATTAATAATATAGTTTATTAAGCTATTCGCCTAATCTACTTTACATCAACGTAACGTTTCAGGTAGCTTACCGATACCCATCATCAGATCATGCTGCTGACAGACTCCTCTTGCCGATGCTCACAGAAATCTGGTATCGGGTTTCTGAGAGCATCGGAAAGAGGATGAGTATCGATAAGATTTTGTTTGTTTGTTTGTTTGTTTTAGAGTTTTATGGCGCATTAGCATCTAAGGCTATAATGCGCCAAGTCAAGTATCGATAAGATACCTGAAACGTCACGTTATTGTAAAGTAGTTTAGGCGAATAGGTTAATAAACTATTATTAATATCACGTGGTATAAGAGTAGTATTAATATAGTATGAACCAGAGCTGTGATGCTCAATACGTTCTACGCTGATATCAATATTTTTAAAATAATAAGAGGAGTTTACCTCAATATAGTACGTAGACCACTTCCGTATGATACTCTCCAGAAATTAAAATGAAAAAAAAATCGAAAAACTTTCATTAGAGTGACAAATAATTAAAAATCATTTTAACCAATAAAACTCAATTTAACACAATTAAAAATCAATTTAACGCAATTAAAAATAAGAAAATTAATTAAAAGAATTTTAACGAAAAAATTGCAAAACGATTTTTCTTTCCTGAAGCTGACAATACTTTTCGACCGTATGTCGTGATCACAGGAATGAAAATTACCGAATATGGTTGCGCATGAAACTTAAATAGGGATTATTAGTCTTCGCGCCTGCGAGTAAAAGCCCACGAATCGGAGATCAGATATGGCCGACGAACATTAACAGAATTTTTGTGTAATTTAATGTCTTCGCGTATAATTACGTTGAACACTAAGTATTTTGGCCTCGTTAAATAAAAAAGTATGTTTTTCGTTAACGGCGTGAAAGGCTAATTCTGACGCTGCTGAACGAGAAGCACGAATTGAGGCCGCATGTTGATTAACACGCATATTCAAAGGAAAGGGAGTCGAACCCTGGTAAGAAGAGTTGCAATCACCGCAAGAAATGTTGTATACCAGGTCATTAATTTGTGTTGCGAACGAGGAAAAGACAGCGATTGTTCAGTATAGTGTGTAATTTCCGTATTGGCCTGGCCACAATTTTAAATTCGGTATCTTTAAAGAGACAGCTTCATGAAAGAAAAATCGTTTTGAAATTTTTTCGTTAAATTCTTTTAATTAATTTTCTTATTTTTAATTGTGTTAAATTGAGTTTTTTCAATAGGTTATGTTAAAAAAAACAAAAAAAAAAAACCTCGCTCATTCTCAGAGTGAAAATTTGCAAATTTGCAAAATTATTAAATCGCTCTAAAATTTGTTGTTTTTCAGCAAAATCAAACTTACTGAAACACCCTATATGGCACAGACAGTCCGGACCAATTCTACGAGCGTCAACAGTTTTTACCTTCTAGTTTGTATGTTGAATACCCTTGTTAACTTTTGAATTACGGATCTTGTTTCTTTTGTGATTCTCTGGTTCCCTTTTTCTTTTTCTCGATTCACTAATCACTGAATTAGAATTACGGTTACTATCACTCGACTTTGTAATAAATTAAAAACAAAGCTAAACTAAACTACTTAGTAAGCATTTTATTTGAAAAATACACCGATGAGCCAAAACATTATGACCAGCAAGTCGTTATGCAAATCGAAGCAACTGTAGGCTATGGCACGTGCGCGGGTTGGGACACGGTATAAAAATCACCTGATACTGGGCTCCGTTAATAAGTGTTACTCGTTCATCAGATGAACGAATATTTTGAATGTAATAAAAACAAATTCCTAGAGCATCTTCTATTTTGCATAGACCAAATTGTAATGGCCAGATGACTGGGTCAGAGCATATCCGAAATAGCACGGCTGTTGGGATGCTCATAGTCAGCCGTGGCTCTACAGAGGATGCCAGGATTACCTAGTTGTCAGAAAACTGCAGTTAAGGAAAAATACATGCTTTCCATGTCTATAGGCTTTGCTTTTAATGCATTATGGTGGTCCAGTATACTTGGCAGACCACGATATGTTGGAATACCACAAAACGTATACCAGATAATACATGATTACCTCATGGATAGACAAATTTCACTTAAAACCAAATATCAGTGCATCACCAGAAGAGTGAAATAAGGTTGCCTCCCAGGGTCCTGTTCTGGGTCCCTGTTTTTGTGGAACCTTGTACTGGATAAATTCCTGGGGATGGATATTCCGCCCGACTGACATGGCAGCCTTCGCTGACGACTTTCTTTTGCTAGTAAAGGCCAACCCCCAGGCTGTTCTAGAACAGCGTGCCAAATTAGCAATAACCACTCTCCAGCAATGAGCAAATATCCAAAACTAACAATATCCAGCACTAAAACTAAATAAATTCTGTTAAAAAGCAACTTGAATATACGCAGACCTCCATAAATAAAATTTCAGGCAAAATATTAGCTTTAGTCCGAAAAATTAAATATCTAGGTATAATATTTAACCATAAGTTAACTTCATACCCTCACCTTATGCACTTAGCCAAAGCCGACCGGGCTAGCCGAGTGGGTAAAGTACCTGCCCGGCAACCCAAAGGTCGTGGGTTCGATTCCCGCCTCGGGCTTGGATCAAAGTACTGCAAAAAACCTTGGGAGGTGCAATATGGCCACAGAAGCCGATGCGCCAACAACTATCAAAAAAAAAAAAAAAAAAAAACTTAGCCAAAAAAGTTATAAATTATACTGGCATGATGGCAAGAATTAGCCGTGCCGAATGGGGATTGAAAAGGAAGACTCTCGCACTTATCTATAGAACAGTCTTCCTCCCAGTGTACCTATGGTGCAGGTACTTGGTTTTCTAGAGCAACTCTAGCCAGAAACAGAGCTAAACTTGACTCCAACCAGCGAATCATAAGAAGCCTGTTGTACTGTCAGCATGCTTGCGTTCAGGTGCTGGCAGGAACACTTCCTCATATATATATATATATATATATATATATATATATATATATATATATAGCGAGCAAATAGAATACGTGAACAGAATTTATAAATAACTAAACAATAGAATCTAGGAGCGAGAGAAATACTGGAAATACTAAAAAATATTTACAGTAATGGCCAGTATAGCGTTCTGTTGCCACTAAAATATATATATATATATATATATATATATATATATATATATATAGAGAGAGAGAGAGAGAGAGAGAGAGAGAGAGAGAGAGAGAGAGAGAGAGAGAGAATTCTAAACTCTGTCTATCAAACGTGGTAAGCCATATGGGAAGAAAGAACCAAAGGGGCTGTTACTAGGAAATTCCTCTCCCAAGTATCTCTGGTCTCCCCATGGCCACCCCACTGTTAAGCAGATTAGATACTTACGTCTTTAACCCACCTTTTTTCTTTACAGGATATGACTCCTTTAATGCAACTCGGATTTACACTAGATTCTAGATACATTTGTGGAGTTGACGAGGATTGGGAACATATCTTGTATGGTTTCCCCAATTATCGCAGTCACAGAAGCATTATTATGATTAAAATAGGACCACTTCCACATGTTGATGATGAACATCGAGTTGGGGACAAGAGTAGCCTTGTGCAGGCGAAGTTTTTACGGCTGAGGAACATAGAGAATTTTCTGTTTTATTAACTTAAATTGGCTGGAATTGGCATATTAACTTATTTTCTAGAGTAGCTTTATATTCCTAGTTACGATACTTAGTTTAAATTTAACGTAGATAGAGATTTTGTAGGTTATTACTTAATATCGGTAAGGGTATCCAATCCACGTGTTTTTCAAATTTTGCAGAGCCGACGAACAGGAAGTTTTTTAGCTATAGTTAGCTGCTTTATTGACCAATTGCTATATTAAATTATTTTCTGTAAGTAGCTTACAGACCTAGGCAAGATCCTTGATTTATTCTGAATTGAGACAGCGAGATTTTGGAAGTTAATTAATATTTAAGTGTTCCTAGATTTACCATTCGTAACTTGCCGCCATTGTTATACGATACGTTATATCCCGAATCAGATAGCGTGAGCTTAGAACAGTTTAGTATATAATATTATCAATTAATCAGTAAAGTTATTAATCTTGTTGAACTTCATTGTCCTAAATTGTACTTTAATTAAATACATATAACGACTTAGATTTTACAAAAGTAACATAATTAATTAATACATAACTTGATACGGAACTAATAAAAAGAAACTCGAAAATAATACTTGACAGTTAAAATATATATATAGATATATAGTGTTACAACTGCGTTGGGATACAAGTTTAGAGTTAAAATCTTGTACTGAAATTGAAATTTTATTGAAATTGAATCGGAATCATAACTCAGACCAGAGCACCAAAGCAAAAGGCTCAAGGTAGAACTGAGAGGAGCAGTTGCCCTCTGAATCACAGTCTTTTAAAATGTACTGCTTGCTTGAAGGACAGACTGCATGCCCTCGAAGGATTTAAATTGAGGGGCCCATCAAGTTCTCAGCTGCCCACATCAATGCCAGAGCTTGCACTTGAACATCACGCAACACAGCGGCAACACCAAGGCAGAATGCATTGGTCCCAAAGGAACTAATTGTTGTAGGTGACTACTGTCAGGGCGCCTCCGTAGCCAGGTGGGAAGGAGCAGCAGTGCGTAGCACAAGCTTCTTGATTAGACCGGGGTTCGAGCCCGTCACCACCAAATACGGAGGATGCGGAAAGGTCATTCAGGGAATGACCACCGCATATCCCGGAGCAATATGGCCTTAGTTGCTAATGCTCCTAAAAACCAAATAACAAACAAACAGACTACTGTCAGGGAAACGGGAAACATATTGTGCAAAAAGGATAGATGGAACAGGACCAGGGTATGTCTGCCAGGGGCAAAAGGTTGATGACATTGTAGAGCAGATATGTCATCTGCTCTACAATGTCATCTTTTAAGGGCACCAAGGGTGATATAATTGTACACGTTGGCACTAACGATATTAAGAGTAGGAGACCGGTAGAATTACTTAACAAGTACAGGTCACTGTTGAAAAAAAGCCGTGAATTAGGGTTGAATTTGAAAGTGTCTGCAATTCTGCCCAGGCACGATAGGAGGGAGTATATGATGAGAGCCTTGTCGATCAATTCGGCCCTGGAAAGATTATGCAAGGCTCAAGGGGTAGAATTTTTTTCAGCCTGGTCTATACTTGTTAACAGGAGAGACTGCTTCTATAGAGATGGGATACACTTAAATAGAAAGGGTGCAAGAATATTTGCTGATGCTATCGAGGCAGTGTTAGGTGGGTCGGAAAACTGCTAACTTTGGGGGGGGATACAAGGACTATTAGATTAACAGTAGCCACTGGCAGAGATGAAAGTGATTCTTGCACTGTTTCTATTGGAATGAGCAGCAGCCTGGGAAAACAAGATGCAGGGTATTTCAGTGACTGCTGGGAGTCATTGCGGTACAAGTAAACACATGGGTTGAGTTAGAGTATCTAAGAATAGTAACAGGTGCATGTATACTTGCATGTACACCAATGCTAGGAGTTTGGTAAATAAATTTGATGAATTTGAGGTATTGCTGAAAACATCAAAGACAGATAATGTTGGGATATTAGAGACGTGGTGTCACACAGATATAAGGAATGCAGAACTGGAATTTGGGGAGTACAATGTGTACAGGAAAGATAGACAAGATAGGAAAGGAGCAGGCGTTATACTATTAGTTAATAGATTGGATAATTGAGAGCTATTAAGTGCTCGATAATTCCTATATTCTATTATATTATAAATCAACAGCGATTACCTTTATTTTAGATATAGGAAGCTTCTTTTCCAACTCTCCTAGGCCAACTCGCTAATAATTCTTGAGGATGGCGATATCTATTTTGTAAACCAGGTGGGGCATCTTATTTCTTTTGGTCCTATAGCTGGACTTTGGAGTTAAATTTAGGGAACTAATAAAATTAAGGAATGTAGAGAATAATCCCTCCCCCCATATCCAATTTTAAGGAATGTAGAGAATAATCCCTCCCCCCATATCCAATTTTATTAGACCCCTAAATTTAACTCTAAAGTCCAGCTATAGGACCAAAAGAAATAAGATGTCCCACCTGGTTTACAAAATAGATATCACCATCCTCAAGAATTATTAGCGAGTTGGACTAGAAGAGTTGGAAAGAAGCTTGCTATATCTAAAATAAAGGTAATCCCTGTTGATTTATAATAAAACTATTAGTTAAGAAACACATAAAATCCAAGGAAGTTAAGCCAGTCGACATCGCTGGACAGTGCAGTGTCGAGTCAGTTTGGTGTGACGTAAGCATTGGGAGATCAAAATTGAGAGTAGAAGTGTGTTATAGGCCTAATGACTCTGATGAGTATAATAAGGAACTGTACAGGGAAATAGAGTGGGCCAGTAAATCAGAGAATCTTTTTAATGCGGGATTTTAATTTCCCAGAGATTTACTGGAATTTGTGGGTTGGTCACTCACACAATAGCATGACTTTTGTGGATTTATTGGATGATTGTTTTCTACATCAGCATGTTCAGGAGGCAACTAGAGTGAGTAATACTCTTGATCTGATTATCAGTAGTGATTCTTCATGCATTAAGAATCTGCAGATAAAGGAACCACTAGGTGGCAGTGATCACAGTGTGCTGAAGTGGGATTTACTCAAAGAGGTAACTACCATTAGGGGTAAAGGGAAGGGTTTTTGCTTTTGTAAAGGTGACTACGGTGGTCTAAGACAGTATTTAAATTCTATACGGTGAGACCAACTGATGATGTTACTAACAGCAAATTCAAAATGGGAAGCATTCAAAGGATTTATCTTGGAAGCTACTAGGCTTTACATACCAACTAAGAAATATTGTTCAAGGTTTAGGCCTAAATGGATATCAGATGAACTAATAAGACATGTGGCAGAGAAGAAAAATGCATGGGATACACATAAATTAATGGGTGACATGGAAGCCTATGATAGATATAAGCTGGTCTGTAAAGGTCACAAAGCTGGTCACAAATCTCCTTTGTGACTCTCCAAGTCACAAAAGAGATTAGGAAAGCAAAGGCATATTATGAGAAATCTTTGGCAAAGGATACAAAGAAAAACAACAAAGAGTTCTTTACCTATGTAAACTCTAGAAGGAAAGGGATGAAACAGATTGATCCACTGGATATTGATGGTTCAACTGTTGGTGATCCTGCTCAGGTGGCTAACAAACTAAATGAGTATTTTGCATCTACATTCACCCATGACGAGTTATTCAGGGAGGGGAATGCCAGAGGTGAGTTAAACTCTGGCAGTGAGCTGGATAATTTTGTAATAACTGAGAGGAAAGTGGAGGAGAAATTTTTTAGGATAAACATAAAAAAAGGCACCCGGGGTGGACGGGATCTATCCAGTTATATTAAAGGAGGCAGCAAAGGAATTAAACAAACCCTTAGCCATAATTATGAGAGCTTCTTTGGACTGAAGGGAGGTACCCATGGACTGGAGATGTGCAACACAAGTAATTATAGACCTGTTATTTTAACATCTGTTCCAGGGAAATTAATTGAGGCACTGATTAAAGAAGCACTGCAGGATCATCTAGATAAGACTTCAGACTTATAGCTCGGACACAGCATGGTTTTGTTAAGGGAAAGTCTTGCCTGACCAATTTTATTGGATCCTATGATGTGGTCACAAAGGAACTGGATGCCAGGAATAACTTTAATATCAAATATTTGGATCTTAGAAAGGCTTTTGATACTGTTGCACATGGAAGACTGCTGCACAAATTGGAGCAGTGGCATTGGAGGCAAATTGCTGCTATGGATAAAGGGATGGTTGAGTGGGAGAAAACAGAGAGTGGTAATCAATGGACACTGCTCATCGTGGACTAATGTTATTAGGGGAGTCCTTCAGGGTTCAGTATTGTGTCCATTGTTGTTTTCTGTATTTATAAATGATATTGATGTATATTGAGGTATATCAAGCTTAATGTCCAAGTTTGCAGACGATACGAAGGTTGGCAGGGTTATTAAGGACATTAATGACAGTACGCTGCTGCAACAGGATCTAGAAAAGTTCAGCAGATGGGCTGAGAGGTGGCAAATGAAGTTTAACATTGACAAATGTAAAGTACTACATATAGGAAGCAGCAACCCCAGAGTGACGTATCAAGTCTGGGGTACAACACTGACAGTGGTAGAGAACGAAAAGGGCCTCGGGGTAATTGTGCAGGCAGATATGAAGTTTTCTGGACAGAGCAGACGGGCTGCAAGAGTAGCTCATAGTTTCTTGTCAATGATATATACTAATTTTTCTAGCAGCGATAAGGAGGTGATTATCCCCTTATATAAGGCAATGGTCAGGCCACACCTTGAGTACTGTATACAGGTCTGGAAGCCTCATTTCAAGAAGGATGTAGAGCTGTTGGAACGAGTTCAGAGAAGGGCAACAAGATTAGTGCATTGAACAAAGGGTTGCTCTTACGAAGAAAGGCTTAAATTTTGCAAATTACAGTGTCTGGAGACTAGGCACCTGCGAGGTGATCTGATTGAGGTGTATAAAGCCTTGAATCGTTTGAGCATGCTCAATGCTGATGGAATTCTTCCTCTTGTTCAGAATAATCATTTGAGAGGGCTTAAATTCAAATTGAAGAAAGACAGATATAGGATAGATGTGCGGAAGTTGCCTTTAGCCAGCGGGTGGCTGGTTGGTGGAACAGACTTCCATCCTTTGTTGTGGAAGATGATAGCCTAAATAAATTTAAGGCTGAGCTGGACAGGTACGTGGAACGAACGGAGGGGTGAAATGAGAGCATGTTTTTTTTTTTTTTTTGCCTGATGCTGCATAAACTTGCTTTTTTGCATCATATGCCTCTACTAATGCTAATCTCTTTATAGCTGAAGAAATATACTACATGGCATTTTCGGACTTCGCTCAACAGGTCTTTGACGCTAAGCGAAGGACCAAAACCATGTTAATTTAAACATTGACAAATTGGTTGAGGGGACTGATGACCAAGTACATGCCTGTACTCGGTCCACGTCCCCCCCCAATAAATTCCCCCTGAATGAGCAATCACGACTACCCTATAATGACATCTACCGACATAGACAATCCCAAATCAGCATGGCCTGTCAGAATGTGTTTCTCACCCAGTAGGATTCTTATTATTTATATGAAAAAAGTATATATAAATGTAAATATAATTATTTATATGATGAATTAATGCATGTTTATGAATATTAGTACAAATGGATGTCATGAGCAAATGTTATTATTGTATGAGTCTAAGCAGATAGTTATGTGAAGCATGTTTTTGTGTGCAGGAGTGTATGTTCCTGCCGTAGCTGAGTTTCTGGCTATGGGATAATAAGTAACTGTACGTTTGGATCTGTCACTCACGTCTTCGTTGACGGATGTGATAGAGAGCTTGTATATGTGTAAATGTATGCTGAAGTATGAACAATGCTAACCCTCCGATATGAGTTTACATAATTGTATGAATGGCAGTAAGTGTGTATGACAGTCTATGCTTGGTTCGATCTCTCAGTTGCTTCCGCGTTGCCACACGTGATTGAGAGCTTGTACCAGTGGGAATGCCTGATGATTAAGAGAACGTCCCCCCCCCCATGTGCTTCTCCAATCTGGAGTGTGAGTGAGTGAATATCCAAATGTGTGAAAATTAATGCAAGAATATATAAACGTTATTGTTCTCATTCCTATGTATATAAGAATAAACAAATAAGTAAAAGATTACTTAACTGTGTGGGGTGGTCTAATTTAGGGTACTCTACTGAGTGGGATAAGTGTAAGAATGGTGAGTGCGTGAGAATGTCCAATAAGTGTTTAATTGTTTTAATTATACCCTAAATATGTGTATAGAAAAAAATATATATCCATTTTTATGCTTAAGTTGTATAAATGTGTATGAATGCCAGGTCATCTATGTAAACTTGGTGGTCAAGTGAATGCATGTGATTAGTATCATATAAAAAAAAAAAAAAAAAAAAAAAAAACGTGATTGTCCTGGTAACTTAGTAGTAGTCCATATTTCGATAGCACATACATCCTGTCTAGTTGTATGATAATGAATGCAAGATGGCAAATGTGTCAGAGAAAATAATGTAATGTGCTGTTAATTAGCCTGCCTCCTAATATGTCATAAAAAACGTGTGTGCTTGTGTATGTGTAAGTATTCCATGTGTGCAGGTGGGTTGAGTACATTTAGAGTATGTTTTGTTCTGACAGCCCAAATTAGACTGCAGTAGGGGCAACCTATCAGAACCCACCCTCCTTGCTGACATCATGCCCCTCTCCGGCGAGGCACGACGACGGATCTGCTGACATTGCTTCAGCTGGCCTGGCCGGTGTGGAATTAGGACAGAGAAGTACTGTGGTCTACAATGCGATCTCCTCCCCCATATAGGGAGCACTAGCCCTATGAACTTACTTCCCTTCAATATCTGTTTCCTTCCCCCACCTCCTATCCACACCTCTCGCCTGGTGGACCTATCACCACAAAACTTTCCCTGCTCTTAACAGGGAAAACAAAAGGGCTGTGGAAAGACCCCTTAGAGGATGGGGTTTTTCCACAGCCTTTTTGTCCCCTTTAATATAATGTTTCCAGGTGGAAGCCTTTCTATCATTCGCCTTCTTCATCATCATCAGTTTTTCTCCAATACTTGAACTTTCACCCCCGCGCTCCTTTTCCAATAAAATCTTCGAGTTTTTTTTTGGGGGGGGGGGTCCTTAAGGGTCCTCCCTGGCAAGCTCAGGCGATGCACAGGGATTGCCCCAGCCAGAGACTTTATCTAAACTCTTCACCCGGCCTACTTCCACGCGGTGATGGCGGCAAGGGTGTGTCCCACCAGGCGTTCCGCGGCTAAATGGCCGAAGGAACAACATACCAGCACAACCCAACCCAACCCAACCCTACACTACACTACACTACACTACACTACATTGAATGATAGTTTGCAGCTGGCTACTTAATTTTATAAATGGTAAAACACAGATGAACCTCCCTAAATACGGCAATGTAACATATTGCCGGATGTGGAAGTAACCATTTCAGGTGGTCATTAATGACTATAATATGACCACCCAAATTTGATCCAGAAAATTCCTAGATTCGACAAAGATCAAATCTTGAAGTTGCCACGTTTGGGAGGTCGACTGTATATTATTTTTAAGGATATCAAATGAATGCGAAACTGCATTAGATATTTAAATAAAATACGGTTCTCCTGTTGAGAGAAATTCTAATTTATTTTAATATCTAATGTATTTTATGTGCTGAAATGCGTGAAATAAGCAAAACATTTAAGCATTCATAAAAAGCAATGACAGAATTTACGGCACACTGTTGCAGAACACCGATACTTCTTTTGAAAAGTGACTTAGAAACTATGGTGTTTATTTCTAAATATCAAGTGATAATGCAAAATGTAGCCAGAGACTCTGGAAACTGAAGTCAACCTAACAGTTATAACACTACAATTTTTGCGAGCTGGTATCTTTTTAAAAACCATTGTGAATTTTAATAATTGTTTTTTCTTATAAGCATGGATCGAAAGCTAGTATTTACATCCTTTATATTTTTCAGGTATTTCCCGTTTGCAAGTCGGCACTTTCCTGCCTCCAAAAATATCAGACTCGTTACAAAGAATTTCATGTCAATCTACGCAATAGCAGCATCATCTGCAGCAACCTGTTTGTTACTACGAGAGATCTTACGACGACGTTGCAAGATATGATAAGAAAGTATAGTATTAGTATTGCCGATTTCTAAATGCTTTAAATTCATAGAGTTAAGTATTTTTATAATTTATTTTCAACTTTTTTAATTATCAGTATATTGTTCGAGTATCTCCAAAAGGATCACGACTGACTTTTTCATGAGGTCAAAAATGACTCTGCCGCCTTATAGTCTTAGTTTCTTTACGCTGAGCACACACATATGCAATGACATGATTTCTTTAAATGTGAATTATCACATAATGAACATTTTCTACAGTTAGGTAGCTAGCATAATCAAAACAGCTAATATCAACCACAGTTACTTTTTTTAAATGTTTTGCCAGCGTTCACATATAGTAAACCCTCGACTTAACGGAATTGAAATTTAATGGACGAAAAAAGCGACTGGCACCAGAGTACCTAACCTGAGGTGCACAAGGAATAGAGGAAACCAGGAACTTATGAATCAAGAGCAAGCGTTCCAGTCTGTTTAAGGATAAAAACTCGGTATCATATCATTAATTTCTTGTCTTTGCACTGCTTTTTTTTTTTTTAAATTAAAACCTCACTTACATTACACAGTATTGTCGTGGCCCCTAAGAAAATTAGTGAAAACTGAAAGAGTGCACATCTGAGTTTTGCATGAAATTAAAACTGTTAGAGAAGTTACATTTTGTTGCATCTCTCTTACGCACCTGTGAGGAATCTGGCATGAAAAGACAAACTATCAGATATTGTTAAAAGTAAGGCTAAGCTTAAATAACTACAGATAGTTTATTCTACTATTCTTTATGCTAAACAGCAGAACAAGTTTGCCTTCGCAACAAGTTGCGCTAGTACTACGCGACTTTCAAATAAATGATATCTCCAAAAAATTAATCTCCCATTTATTATTCAAAGCTTCGTAGCATAAATGCAGTGTTCTTCACGCTCACAGCATAAAAAAATTACCTTCACAACAAGTTTCATTGGTATTACACTACTTGCATATAATTCAATACTGGCAGGTTTTTGCATGCAATAACTGTGTGTATATAAATAATTTCAAAAAATATACCAAGTACTATACTATACAAAATTTCTTTATCTTTCGGAAGGGACAGAAAATTACAGATTTTTGTATTTATGAGTAACTAACAGTCAAGGTTGTTGTTATTTGGTTTTTAGGAGCATTAGCAACTAAGGCCATATTGCTCCGGGAATATGCGGTGGTCATTCCCTGACCTTTCCGCATCCTCCGTATTTGGTGGTCACGGACTAGAACCCCGGTCTAATCAAGAAGCATGTGCTACGCACTGCTGCTCCTGCCCACCTGGCTACGGAGGCGCCAACAGTCAAGGAAAGTTAGTTATTTTCGACAGGAACTTTACAGATGCAGCGCCAACACTCCAGGATTAAGAAGTTTACGCTGACGCATAACATTGATGGAAGTGTTTCAACAGCTGGCGATAGAAAGCACATAAAGTGGCAACCATTATTAACCTCAAAGATGTGGTTTGTACAACAGCAGCGCTCAACTGGCGTAAGTACGCAATGCTGAAGCCAAAAAACTGGACACCACGCAGCGGTATATATTACTTACAATAACAAGAGCTTGCAATACTGTAAGCACGCACGCTTTCCAGGTACTGACGGGGGCGCTTCCCCTAGACCTGGAAATAAATCTTCCGCGGCCTAATATAACAACTCTCCAAGGAACGGGAGGCTAACCGCTTGAACTTCATTGTGGATCCTGAAATCGACCACAAAGTGGAACGCAAGCGTCTCCTCGCACACCTCAACCAGACCTGGAAAAACCGCTGGCAGACATCAACCAAAGGTGAAATTACCAAAACATTTATTCCCGATATCCAAGTGGTCCTAAACTATCCACCTTGGGTTTCTCCTGGACTTCTCGCCACCTACTTGTTGACCGGCCATGGTGCAATAAGCGAAACTCCATGGATTCGGATTAAGTGACCACCCCCCACTGTGCCACTACGGTCTACGCGAGACATGGGGGCACTTGATGTACGACTGCCCACTGTACGAGGATCTCCGCTGCCGATTTATAACCACCACCCGAATAATGCTACAAGACCAAGAAATCTGATACTAACCGAAAGAGATACCTATAGTGCCGTCACTCAATATGCAGAAGACCTCTTCACGAGAAGACGAACTCTCCCGCATCCACCACCACAACAGCAGCAGCAGCAACAACCATGAATAACCTACCAGTGCAAACTTTGGCCGAATTGCGTCTGAAAGTTGCAACCTCACCTTCACCAGCCTCGAGAATCCACAGCCACCAAGTGCCAATGACGGCAAACAATACAAACCAACAACTAACTGCCTCAGAGAGAGCAAAAAAAAAAAAAAAAAAATTGATAAGAGGATCATACGAACCGGACCTGACCCACGAAAGGAAACAATATGGCACACCTGATATGTGGACCCCCCAACGGTTTGCAGTCTCATGAGTAACTTTCTACTCAGCTGAATTCCAACCAGCCGAATGAGACCGCAGAGCTTTCTGCATATGCCAGCCATGATGGCAATCAGTGCCGGCACTCTTGCCGAGCCAATCTTTCTTTTCCCCAACCCAGATTTCCTCCTGGTGGGGCATGGGCATGCCCCACTGACTTGTAATGGAGTCGTCTCCTCTATTGATCCCATTTATTCTGTCTTTCTCTCCCCAGTCTTCAGTTTCCTCTCCCTCTCTATCTGCACGCCAGCGTATACCCCATGGGTCAAAATTTAATATCATTCAAGTTAAATTCGCCTACATTTCGGTCTTTCAATCTAGCATTCAACCCACGCAAACGTAAAAATATATTTTTTTTTAGGTCCTAGCCACTGAAATCTCAGGACACTAGGTGGCAGTACCTGCCAGAATAAACTAAAACTACTGGGTACCTGGTCTGCCTCCAAGGGGCGAAGTGTGGGCAACGTCGGGCCTCAGTAGGGGTCTGGCAGCTAAATGGCTAGAGGAACAAAGATGCATGACATCACACACCTCAAGATCCATAAAATTTTAAATCTCTGGCCTTTACAGCGAACTATCACACGAAAATGTAAACTACGCGAAGATGGGGGAAACCCCATGGTGCCGTTTAACCCTAAACACATCATCATCAGCCATTTTCAATCCACTGCAGGATGAAGGCCTCTCCAGCAACTTTCCAGTTCCTTCTGTTTTGAGCACTGGCCATCCATTTACTACCCACAAACTCATGAATTTCATCTATCCATCTCCGCCTTTGTCTTCCAGGTTTTCTTCTAGCTCCTCTTGAGTACCATTCTGTTATTTTCTTAGTCCATCTGTCATCATGTCTTCGAGCTATGTGTCCTGCCAAAGACCATTTTAGTTCTTTAGTTTTGATAAGAATGTCCTTTACTTGAGTTTGCTGCATAATTCATGTGTTTCTCTTCTTATCTAACAGTCTGATTCCCAATATAATTCGTTCCATTCTTCGCTGTGTAGTTCTCAGCTTCTCTTCCATTCTTTTGGTGAGTGCCCAAGTTTCACTTCCATAAGTCCTGGTGGGGAGTATACATTGGTTCATTATTGTTTCAGACAAATTTGTTCATTATTGTTTCAGACATTGGTTCATTATTGTTTCAGTTCATTGTTTCAGACAAACTGGGATATTGCTCTTCAATATGTGACTATATTTCCTGAATGCTATCCATCCAAAATTTATTCTTCTCTTGACTTCCAGCCATTTATCATTATTACAGCTAATAACTTGTCCCAGATAAGTATATGACTCTACCTTTTCAATTACTACTCCTTCAATCATTATTTCGCTTTCTGTGGCATATTTGTTCATCATTACTTTTGTTTTAGCCATATTCATCTTTAGTCCAAAATCCTTACTAACTGTGCATAGCTGATTAAGATTTTCCTCTAATTCTTTGGGATCGTGGCTTATGACCACAATGTCAACTGCAAATCGTAAATGGTTTAGGTACTCTCCGTTCACATTGACTCCTTTCTGCGACCAGTCTAATCTTCTGAAAGCTTCCTCAAGGGCAGCAGTAAACAGCTTCGGAGATATTGTCTCCTTGTCGAACTCCTTTCTCGATTTTAAATTCCTACTGTCTTTGTCTAGTCTAATAAAGGAAGTAGCACTCTCATATATTTTCTTCAAAAATCATAATATATGGGGTATCTATGTCTTGTCTTTCCATAAACACACCTTAAACTAATGCTGAAGCCTGGTTTTCTTTTACTCCCTTACCCGACAGGGGAGGGGGGACGGTCTTCCGTCTTCCCCTCCCGTGCTTCTCTTCTGGTGGGGCTTGGGCCGACCTCACTGACTATATTGGGGTCGCTTTCTCTGTCGTCCCCATATTTCTACCTTTCACCCCCCCAGTCTTCAGCCTCTCCCCCTACTCTACCTACAGCTAGCGTATGCCCCACACAAAGTTCAAACTTAATCACGTCTAAATTAAATCGCGTTTATAAACATTTGGCCTTTTCAATTCTAGCGCTAACTCCTACGATAGTTTTTTTTTAGGTCCTAGCCACTGAAACCTCAATAAATTAGGTGTCAGGACCTGCCAGCGTAAAAATTTAAAACTGGTGTATCTGGTCAACCTCCCAGAGGTTAAGTATGGGCAACATTGGGCCCCATCAGCTAATAGGCCAGAAGAACAACGCTACACCACCAGATCCACACACTTTTAATTCTCTGGCTTTTGCAGTGTGCTGTATGACAATGGAAACTACGCGGAGATGGGGGACCCCTGATGCCGTTTGACCCTAAACACACTTTACAATGTTGAAGTGAATCGTGATGCTAATGAAGGGGAATTGAATTATGACAGGCCGCCGCGATTGCTAATTAACAATAAACAGATACCTTTGGTTTCTAGGGTGAAGTATTTAGGTGTACTTTTAGAGGACAAATTTCAGTTTTTTTGCACACTTGGATTACTTAAGTTCCAAGGTAAAAAATTTACTGCCTCTATAATTCGTAATACTAGGTCGGATTGGGGGCTTGGAAAGCGTGTTCTCAGTGTATATTATAAAGCTATCTTTTTACCTATTGTTACTTATGCTGCGTCTATCTGGTATAAACGCATAGAAAATGTTAAGTTTCGTCAAAATTTAATTTCCCTTCAAAGAGTTATGTTAGTGACAATATTAAGAGTTTGTAAAACGGTATCCACCAATGCTATGCAGGTTATTGCCGGGGCTTTGTCCTTGGATCTATATGTCGTATTTCGGTCTTTTTGTTATTTTATAAGGAAAGATAGACAAATATCGTTTATAGGTTTATCTTATGATTGTGCTGGAGATATTAAAAAGGAAAAGAGTAATATATTTAAGAGATTACTTGACTTATGGCAAGAACTTTGGAATTCAAGTACCACAGGTGAAGTAACTAGATTATTTTTACCTGATGTTTTATTCAATAGTGATAATAAACTGAACAAGTGGTTTTATTTATCAATGGAAACCTCCTATTTATTGATGGGTCATGGATCCCTTAATTTCAAACTGTTTAAATTTGGTTTGGCAGATTAGCCATATTGCAAGTGTATTTTGATTGAGTCTTGGGACCATGATTGTTCCTTGTATGAGGAATATAGACAAAATTGAAGGAGACATTTCCAAATTGGAAAGAGGTTGAGAATATATTTGTTTACAATCAGTTGTTAATTTCATGGCTTTACAGGAGTTTGTCAGATTGGTGTTCATGAAAAGAAGGCGATTGTCTTCGTTAACATTCATTAAGTCTATTTTTATGACTCATTGTCAATAATTGCTGTTTAAAGTTTGTTTGATAGCTGTACTGAGTTTTTTTTGGTTTTTTTTTTTCCCGGAATCAGCTAAGTTTGCTGATGCGGGATTACATTCCCCTGCGTGGGATATTTTTTTTTTCTTACTTCTTATTGTTATTTATTTTATTTTATTATTTATTATTTATTTTTTTTTTTTTTTTGCTGGCATTAGCTAAGTTTGCTGATGCGGGTTTAATTCCCCTGCATGGGATTATTATTTTTAATTTTATTTATTTATTTATTTATTATTATTTTTATTTATTTATTTTTAAGCCAGATCTGGGCAGCCTGGAAACGCCGTATTGCATTTACCCACGTGGTGGCTGCCCCCCCCCTCCCCCGGTGGAAAAGTGACCTGACTTCACATTACACTACACAACACAACACCTACACATTTACACTGTTTGGGTCTGAATACTGAGTTTCTTTTGCCAACAGAGTACGTAGGTAGAGATAGACGCATGGCTGGCAGCCACCTAGCGACATCAATATACAATAGCTGGTAAAAATCTAGGCTAAACGCATTGGGAATATCGTTCCAGGTGCCCCAGTACCTCAACTTCGACTTCTTAGCTGTTACTCTGAATAAGCTGTTCCAAGCACCACTATTCGGTCAAGGTAAATTATCTTCTACTGACTATGTACTAATGTATCAACGAATGAAGTCAAGGTAAATGAAAAGCTTATTCATTTATTTTTTTTATTGTTAAACTGTATTTCAGTGTTTCTAATACACTCATATTCAGAATAACATTTTTGACAGTTATGTTTGGTACAAGTGATCTCCAAATATGAAAAACTTTCGATTTAACGGGTAAGCTCGGTATTCAGCAATAACGGACACCCATTTTCTCTATTATTCCGTAAAATCGAGGGTTTACATCATATGAAACACAAAGTGTTTTTTTTTTTTTTTTGTTTTTTGTAAAACTAACCTGATCGATATTATACTCTAATATACTTTTTCTAATATAAATTAAATTTGTTAAATTGAATTAAACCGAAATTAACTTAATATAAAGATGGAGATACCGTGAACGTTAATATAAGATTGCATTATTTACGAAATGGTCTCCAGTACAGCCATAAAAATTTCATTCATGACAAAGATATTGATATCTAAAGAGAGAGAGCTATTCTACTGGAACACAGAAGAAAAAAGTGCATAAATCAATCCTCCATGAAGTCAAGTTATATACTCGTCGTATACGTCAAAGTTATAGCCAAAAAGCTTTAATTCGGCCAACGCTGCGTAAAAAGATGCTGTTCACGAATTCCTCAAAGTGATTTTTTAAACGTCCCTAACAATTTGTTATAGCGTATTTTACAAAACTTTCCACATTTCTTTATTGCTTAAAAACAATGTCTCTAGCCATTTTATGTTTTCACAATAAACCAAGAGACAAAGAAATTAGTTTTCTAAAATATATGTAGCCAACACTACATATATTTTAGATTTATAAAGTTACCATTTAATCGTATATGATAACTGTATTGAGTGTCAGCGAACAGGTTAATGATTTTTAATTTAAAAATAAAAATGTTCTTGTTTATACTCCTGCACGACCAACACGTCAGAGGAGTTCACAATAAATCATGTAGTCGTTAATGTAGTTAATCGTGTGTGCTACTGCATTCACGCCCCTGACCACTAGGCTACGTCAGGTATGTACATAAGCTGCGTGAATGAAAAAGGAAATTATACAAATTTTCTAAATTCATGTTCCCAATTTCTTTCTCTGAAAGAAATAGGGAACATGGATTTGTACCTAGGCAATCAGAACATGAGGTCAGTGTAATCGCGTATGCTTTAAGGCTGGAATGGGGAGAAAATAGGAAAAATACCTGGAGAAACTTGTATCTCTGCTTAAAAAGGCTTCCTAAGGTCATTGATGGAATTCAAATTCAGACCTTTCCAAAAAGGAGGAGAGTTGACGTGGCCACGTTGGGGTAGTCATATTCAACACAAAAGCTTTGCAAAAGGTCAATGATCTCTTTTTAACTTTTTATTTTAATTTATTTCATTTATATATAAACAAATATAACTGATGATTTGATAGTTAATGTTATGGCATCTTAACATCTAATATGCCAGGATTAGTTTCGCGAAGCATATCGAGGGCTTAGTGTCACACAACGTTAACCACAAAATTGCATTTTTGTTTTCAGACAACTTTAGTTTAACTTTAACAATGCATATCATATCATAAAACTGTATCTCTCTAGTAGTTTACAAGTTAGCTTGCTATAAGGACATTTCCGGTAAACCAAGTAAATGTCAAATTACTTTTTCTTTGTTAATTACAAAAACGTTTACTACAAAATTATTTTGTAGTTAACGTTGTCTGACACTAAACCCTCGATATGAAACATATTATTATTTCTTTTTCTTCAGATCGAATGAAAAAGCAAGTCCTCCACTGGAACTGGGAGGATACTGGACACTATTCCAGAAACCCTTTATGGTAATGCTGCGAGTGATTGGTCGAGAATGCAGACTCCGAATAAACAAGTCAGTGGAGATAGACACTAAAGTAAGGAATACATATTTTTAGTTTTGGTTTTAGAAAAATTACTAGGAAGTCTAGCATAACAGTTCAGCATCACACACACACACACACACACACACACACACACACACACACACACACACACACACACACACACACACACACACACACACAACACCATGTGATCTCCTCGATTTACATATTTTTGCATAGATTGTTGCATATAGCCAAAACCACTACAGTTCTAAAAAAAGTGGCCGAACCGTGCACATAGTAAGTGCTCAGCGCGGAGGGGGTTATCAGTGCCCGATTTGGGTATTCTGGAGCCCTGGTACGCATAATTTTGAAACCCTGCAAATAAAGGTACGTGGAGGTCAATAGGTTCCGGCCACCCTAAGCACTTGGTACAACTGCGCCTCGGTAAATCCGACCTTAGTAGTAACAGTCCTACAACTGCTGTCTCTCTTTACCTTTCATTTACACGATAATGATTTTGCAGAAAACAAAACATAACAAAGTACAAAATCCACAAACTGATTTCGAAAGCTTTAACTAGATGGCAGCACTAGACTGAGAACTGAGCAACGGACCTGGTCTAACCACACATACATCCAGGTGCGTATGTATAAATAAGGACGTCCATCGTTATCCCTTGAGACAAGATTTTTTTTTTTTTTTTTTAGTAGCCAATTATTTGCAACTACTGTAGTAGTAGCAAGTAACTGGCTGCTGAAAAAACTCGAATCTAATCTCATGGATTAAAAAGGTATATAAAACTTAGAGATGGATTAAATAAAGATTTATATGAAACATAAAACAACTTAGCAGGCTGAGCTTCATAATCTTTGTATTTCATTGCATCATTTTGGCAATAGTAACATACTAGTTGGAAATAAATACATCAGAATGGATAACATCCTTTAATTATGCTATGTTCCAAAACCTTTAAGGTGCCTTAGCATTTAGCAAGCATGAAGTTGGCACTGTTGAAAAAAAAAAGGTTCTGTTTATATGCATTTCTTGGTGGTTTTTTTTTTTTTTTTTTTTTTTTTTTAATAATACTGTTATGCTGATCCCGTATATGACTACAGTTTGTGAGTATTCAATAGTTTCCCTAGAAATGAAAGAAAAGTAAATACTTCTACGCAGTAATACTAAATCAACTGTTAACATTTATCATATGTATACACGCGTATATATATAGCT
Source organism: Mastigoproctus giganteus (assembly GCF_048544385.1). Classification (NCBI taxonomy): domain Eukaryota; kingdom Metazoa; phylum Arthropoda; class Arachnida; order Uropygi; family Thelyphonidae; genus Mastigoproctus; species Mastigoproctus giganteus. The sequence goes on along the minus strand of NC_143579.1, from coordinate 180,991,857 downwards.
TATTAATATCTTTGCTACAAATAAACGAGCTTAAAAAATCACAAATGAAAAAGTAAAAAGCTAGATTAAAATATCCTTTAAAAATGTACATTTGAAAGTTCTTATCTTTTGTGGTCAATCTGATCATTCCCAACCAACAATCAAATTATTCACCCATCATAGCTTCATCCTACCTTCCTTGGTACCTCCTTTTCATATGTCCTGGTGAAATCTCTCCCGATACTCTGCGCTAACGTCGCTTAGATTCGTTCTAAAAAAATCCAGGTGGAAATGCAAGTAATGGAGCTTGATTAATATTCCGCATCCCATTTTGTCGTAATTTTCAATAAACTTGTCAACTGATTCTTTGTAATTTTCGCTCTTAAGGTGAACCAAGAAAGCCATTCACTACAAGGCATAGCATAAAACTTCAACTCTTGCCAAACTACTGATACTAGAGAAAAATTTCTAGCCAACTTCGACATTGTTGGTCTTTCTCATTCCGACGATACTGCTTCTAGGGTATTCATATAAATCAATAAATAAATTTTCTGTTATACTTCGGGACAACAGCACGTTCAGAGGAGTTCACAAGATATAATACAAGAACCAGCACCGTATTTATGGAACCTTTGTTACTATACGCGGTCAGCGATAGTTCAGCTATCTGCCTAGAAGCTATGCCTATCAAATGCGAGAGAAAATTAATTAATTTGATTATGCAGATTCCGTATATGACCACAGTTTGTGCGCATCAATTTTTTTTTTTTTTTTTTACCAGAAATGAAAGTAAAATAAATACTAGTATAGCAAGTACCGCTACTCCACTCTATAGGAAGTGGTACTTGCATTTATCCGATTGTGAAACGTTATTTCTCGGGCGTAACAATATCTGATGGAAATAGAAGGGAGGGAGAAAGGAAAGCAGCAAACAAACAAATGGAACAAACACCCCAACCAAGAACCAGATAATAATACTGAAATGTTGATCTGCAACTACCGCAGCAGAAATCAGGTAGCCACATTATATGATCACCTAATTTCTGTGATTACTACGAGTATATAATAATGAAATGATCAACCAGTTTCCGTGACTCTTAATCATTTTAATGAGTTTGTAAAATAAAATTTGTGTTCACAGTCCACTGATGTATTTAACAGCCATTTCGAATGAGCTGGAATATAGTGAACTGTTTTTTAGTTATTTAAGTCTAAAAGTTATAACTAACCTAATGTTTTCTTCTTTTCTTTTCTTTCTTTTTTTTTTTTTTTTAGGACAAGTGCCGGCTTACTCATAACGGACGCTCCACTTCATCTGTTGATGTTGTCAACTGTTTCAGTACGGTAATGCAATTACTCACTTCACTCATTTATTCTAAACTAATTTACTTCGGAGATTCGACTTCCCCGAAGGATAAGCAATATATCCTGGAGAAACAACTTTTAATCACCAAGTTTCAACTGTGGAACTGGTGACATTTCCAGTTCCCGTTCTTACTGAATGATGATGTCACTAGTATGTATTATAAACGTATATGCATTATGAGAAGATAAGTGTATCCCATTCTTTCAAATTCCTTTTTTATCTTCTTAATAGGCGTGGCTAACTACAGCTAGCCATGCCTACTAATTAGAGTAGCTAATCCAGGCACTCCAACATTCCTAACAGTCCAGAATACAAAAAGACAGCTTTCTGTTCTTTAACTTTTTCCTTCGTACTTCTTGTGTTTTTGAGTCAGTTTTCTACTTTCCGCGTGAATATAAAAGTGATGAAATTCCAAAAAGTGTACCCTCTCTGAGGTAGTGGTGGATCTAGGTGGGGAAAGAGGGAAGATGGTGTTCCATCCTTCCCAGGGTGCCTAAGTAAACTGGAGAAACTTGTGTTTGTTTTATGTTATTAAGGTGTATTATGGTTATTCATGCTGTTTGTATATTACTTCATGGATGGTTAAAATTTTTTACGATAAATTCAAGCTAAATTCCAGCTTAATTTTCAATTACTGTCAGTCACATTTAACTGAGAAGTAAACACGTTGACTGGTTAGTGAATGTTTTCAGATTTCCACAAGGGAACTTTGTGTGTCATGCTCTTTACTTACTGTATTCAGCAGATCACAAAAATCTTACATGATATGAAATGCTATGTTTTGTGTATATTATTATGCAACTATAAGTATTCTTACAATATACAAAAATGCATCACTGTATATTACGTGTTCGTAACTGTGCAACAGTTTTATTATATTTCTAGACAACTTTAGCCGTTTTCCCACAAATCAATCACACCCAAAGATTTTAATACAGTAATATTAACATATGTGGTATTATCCTTTACACATACAACACCCGCAGATTAATCTTTAGAGACGCTATGCAAGCATGCTTCGAAACTTTTTTTTTTTTTTTTTAATCGGTGTCAGAAGACGTAATATATGGATTTTAGGTCTCCACTTAAATTGCAGCATACTCGTGATACCCTGATTTATTTAGTCAACAATCGTAAGATTTATCTGGCTTCTATGTATGACCATAAAGGAAAAAGTTCGCAAAAATAAACTTTTTTTCTTTACGGCGTATTACCTTTTATTACCGTACTATTGCTAACATTACAGACTGCTTGCAAGATAATGCCAACATTCATCATAGAAAAAAAGTTTATTACATGATTATTTAGGTTAGTCTTACACTATACTCTATTACACGGTTATAAATGCCTAGGTTAGTCTTACACTATACTCTATTACACGGTTATAAATGCCTAGGTTAGTCTTACACTATACTCTATTACACGGTTATAAATGCCTAGGTTAGTCTTACACTATACTCTATTACACGGTTATAAATGCCACATTTCCTTTCTTTTCAGGCGATGAACGAGTGGAAACAGCTAAATATCGAAGACAACCAACTTCAAATGGCATTTCTCTCAAATCTAACAGAGGTCAGTATATAAATTCATCAATTAAAGAACGAACACCAAACATATATTTTACTCTCATCCAACTGATGGTATGGCAAACAAGCTAACCATTCTTTAAGGGAGGGAGGTGTAGGGGGGAGGGAGGTATTACACTACCGAAGCTCATACACGTGCACTGAAACAACATTTTGGCAAGACTGTAGTGGAAGGTATACTTCATACACTCTCTGGATTTTTTTAGATGAGTTTTGTTTTTACACTAGTCTTTAGATGAGTTTTGTTTTTACACTGGTCTTTAGATGAGTTTTAGAAAAGACCTTCTGGTTTTTGAAAGACATGAAAAAACAAATATTAAAAAAAAGAAAGAAGTTTTTCATATACTAATTATCAAAATATAGAATATTGTGTTGAAAAATCGCTTGTTTTATTCTATGCGACCAAAGCGAATTCGATTAATAAACCTGATATGCACAGTACATATACTCTCTGCTTTTCGTAACGTTCATAGAGTATACCCTCTCGCTAATTTTACGACTACATTGCACTGCAATTTGGATAAAATATTTTAATAAGTATCATATACTTATTAGGTGCTATCTATCTTAAGGATAAGGGTGTAACGTTTGGTCCTACTTTAATACTATACAATATATAGAATACGATATAATAACGTATTTACTCAATTTCAGTTAGTTTTTAAGATTTAAAATAAATTACTGTTTATACTCCAGGATAATCACGTAGTCTTTTTTGTAATAAGCAGAGTTTTTGGAAAAATTTATTTAATTCACAATATACGAGCTTGCAAATTTATTACAAAAAACTGATTGCATATCTCCTTTTCTCTTCTTTTAGGTGGTAGCCGAAGGAATGAACCTATACGCGAACCAGATGTATGCATCGGTAGAACAGCTTCATCAAGAGAGTGACCATCCTGATATTCTAGAATTGGTGAGCCCGTGGTATAGAATTAAGGTTTACTTGTATAAGGGGTTTCAAAATTTTTGCCCTGAATTTCTATGCATTCTGTGTTTTATTGACTGTAGTACTTGTTTATCTAGTAATATATGCCAGAAGTTCATTACTTTAACTCTTTTGTTTCTTTTGTTACAGAAATAAATGCGTGACAGTATCATCATGGATAAGGTTGAATATCGATCCATTATCAAATTCCTGTTTTTGCAAGGCAAAAAGCCGAAGACTATCCATTAAGAGGTGTCTACTACGGTGTATGGAAATATCTGTCCATTGTATGACGTTGTAAAATGTAGGTGGAGACAGTTCAAACGCAACCAGGAGAACATTCATGATGAAAAAAAGAAGTGAGCAGCTATCCGTATCTCACACTGCTGAATTTGTGGAGAAAATTGAACAGCTGGTCCTCAACGACCGCTGGGTAACAATTAGACAGATAGTTTCTGAGAATGGGATAAGTTACGGATCAGTGGAGAGAATAATTCACAATGATTTGAATATGAATGGTCTGAGTACGATAGATTCCTCGCTCGCTAACATATCCTTAGAAAGGAAAAAGACAAGCCTGCCCTGAACTGATCGCCGTATGTGACAGCGATCTTGACCTGTTTTTTCCCCGATTAGTGACTATGGATGAATCATGGATACATCACACAGAAACAAAACAGGTTTCAAAACAGTGGAAACATCCAATATCACCAACTCTCAAAAAAGACCAGAGTGCAACCATCAGCAGGGAATGTGTTGCTATCAGTTTTCTAGCATAAGATGGACATTATTCTCACAGATTACCTGCAAGAGTATCGCCCGTCAATGCACATACTTCAGCAACTTACATGCGACAATCATATGCTGTTACTTCACGACAACGCACCAGCCTACACTGCTGTCGCAACCGCTGGCCTTCTCCGGAAGTTAGGACTTCATATCTTGCCACACCCACCTTATTTCTCTGACTTAGCACCTCTAACTTCTTCCTCTTTCCCCAACTGAAATCAATCGTGTAAAGCATTTTTTGCCACTGCAGTGGTAATTTCTGCTGCAGATGCATGGTTTCAAGAGAAAAGTGACAGACGTTCAATGACCTTTGCTTATTGCCGCAAAATGTGCCGCGTTGGGTGGTAATTACAGAGATAAGGAGTAATAAAAAAAGTAAAGTGCAGCCATTATCAACCCACTGCAGGATGGAAGCCTCCTCAACAATTCATGCTGAGGGAAACGGACCATAATCTGCCGCGCTGGTCCAGTGCGGGTTGGCAGATCGACCGTATTCAGCGGTCAGGGGCTTGAACCCCGGTCTACTCAAAGAGCGTGTGCTACTGCACTCCCGCTCCTGACCACTCGGCTACGGAGGCCTGTTTCAAATTTCAACCTCCTAGGACACGTAAAACAGGAAAATAGTCAGGGGGAAAAAAAACTTTTTGATATTCCTTCTTAGGTTTGTTCCGATCAAACCAAGGTAACTCAGATAATGTCTCATTGCTTGATCTGCCTTAGGACAGGCCCATCAAGCCACGTAAACCGTGCCTGCTGAAAGGCTACGATGTCCAAGCGATGTGGCTCTAAGCAAAAGTCATATTGATTCTAAAGCCGTAATTAATAGCCGTTAAAAAGCACGAGGAGGGTGTTCAAGAATTTCAGAAGGGATGGCCAGAATTTCTAGTTTTGTTATCCATGATTAACAACAGTTGCTTAACATGATTAAGTCGTCCATATTTTCAAATGGTCTCTTATAACTATCATCTTGTTTTTTGTTGTCTGACCCATAAGCTCATAAACTAGATGCATCATTTAGAAATAAATCTCTCGTTATACGGGGGCTGAATATTTGACAGGTGACGAAAGCAGAAGAATGAAACATATTCGAACATACAGAAATAATTCTTAAAAGACGAATGCTCATAAAGGCTTCAAAAATACAACAAAATAAAGCATATGTACATAATTTTCAATGGAAATGATTTTCAAGTATCAAGCTGAGCATATCGTGGAGGAAGTTTAGAGAAAACTGAAACATAAGCTTGGTTAGGCTATTCTCAAAGCAAAGGCAACTATAACATCAATAGGTCAGCATGTTTTCCTCAATCGTAGATTCGAGATACGGAATTGCCACGTCCTCGAATATTTATTTATTTATATATACACACATTTCTCACAAACAGGGCACACAGACCGTAAATAGAGGTGAGAACGCTAAGTTACAGAAAATACAAAACAGTAATAATCAATACAAAACTGGAATTAAAATATATACAAAATTTACAATAAGAAAACAGAGTAAGGAGCAAATTCTTATAGATCGATGGATTAAGTTTAAAATCAATATTGTAATTACTCAGTACCTGAAGGAAACGAAACAGAGGACTACCAAGTAGTGATGAGTACGAGGAACAGGCAGTGAGAAATTAATTTTATAACGAGAATTCAAATGGGGTATAGTGAAAGGTATTTGTTCAAGAAGAGATGGAGAATCGATAACAGAGTTTATGATATTGTCGACAAAAAAGAGACCCATGGAGTTCGTCTGGAGTGAAGAGGAATGATTCTGAAGCGACCACAAAGAGCTCCATAATTTCGACGGTAAAAAGCAATATCTCAAGAGACAGAAGTGGAATAAGAATAGTTGGGCCTTGGGTCAAGAAAGATTGTCCGTCTGTGCACAAGCGAAACTATAAATTCTGGCCCCCCAGATGAAATTTAATAACCATACCAAATCAGCTGCTGAGCCTCTGAGTCTTGGAGGGCACCCGCGATAGAGAACCAGGCGGTATAGTAACTTCGCCACTCTGTCTGCGCCGGGTGTGTTTTATGGTAGGTTTAGTCGTTGTTGGATGACGTACAAAATGTCCGCTGTTCTTGAACCTATTCAACAGACCACTAACAAATACGCTCATGTTATAAAATAATTACAGTATTGCACTTCAGAGCGTTCTGAGTGGAACGGTAAGCTTTTAATGCTCAGAGATAAAATCTCTGCTCGCGTACCACATTCAAGGAAATTTAAAAATAAAAAATTAAAAAAAAAAAAACATAAATAACAGTGATTTCTATTATTTTGCACTGCAAACGCATAGCATTTTAGCTATTGCACGTTTAAGGGGGGGAGAGCTAAGATGAGAGAGAGAAAATCTTTATTGCAACATGAAAATAACATGGCCAGAGTGCAGTTTATGTTGGAGGAATTTTTATGGGCCTTTTTCACAACGTGGTTGAGTTAGTCGGCCTCGGGTGAGGGAGGAGCATGGTCTTTCTCCCGGTTCGTCCAGCAAACAGAAATTCGACCACAGAACACACGCAATTTACAGACAATATATACGGAGCAATATGGCCTTAGTTGCTAATAAGACTAAGGCCATATTGCTCCAAAAAAAAAAAAAAAAAAAAACAGCAATTTATATTGAAACCTACTCGCCACGGCATGCAGACTACGGATTTATATGCTAAGAAACAACGAAAGTAAATTGCATACAAAAAAGGTAAAGGGTATTTACAAATTAAAATTTAGTGTCTTATATTAAAGTAGCCTAAAGTGGATTAATCACAACCAATGAGAGAGAAAAGATCTCCGCACCTACAGTTTGTAATTCACTCGACTGTTTTGAGAACTCATCACCATCCTAATTCTATTTGAGAAGGATCATCGCATCATAATCAGCCATTTTCAATCCACTGCAGGATGAAGGCCTCTCCAGCAACTTTCCAGTTCCTTCTGTTTTGAGCACTGGCCATCCATTTACTACCCACAAACTCATGAATTTCATCTGTCCATCTCCGTTGTTGTCTTCCAGGTTTTCTTCTAGCTCCTCTTGGGTACCATTCTGTTATTCTCTTAGTCCATCTGTCATCATGTCTTCGAGCTATGTGTCCTTCCCAAGACCATTTAGTTCTTTAGTTTTGATAAGAATGTCCATTACTTGAGTTTGCTGCATAATCCATGTGTTTCTCTTCTTATCTAACAGTCTGATTCCCAATATAATTCGTTCCATTCTTCGCTGTGTCGTTCTCAGCTTCTCTTCCATTCTTTTGGTGAGTGCCCAAGTTTCATTTCCATAAGTCATGGTGGGAGTATACATTGATTCATTATTTTACGTTTCAGACAAATTGGGATATTGCTCCTCAGTATGTGACTATATTTTCTGAATGCTATCGATCCAAAATTTATTCTTCTCTTGACTTCCAGCCATTTATCATTATTACAGCTGATAACTTGTCCCAGATAAAGTATATGACTCCACCTTTTCAATTACTGCTCCTTCAATCATTATTTTCCTTTCCGTGGCATACTTGTTCGTCATTACTTTTGTTTTAGCCATATTCATCTTTAGTCCAAAATCCTTACTAACTGTGCATAACTGATTAAGATTTTCCTCTAATTCTTTGGGATCGTGGCTTATGACCACAATGTCACCTGCAAATCGTAAATGGTTTAGGTACTCTCCATTCACATTGACTCCTTTCTGCGACTAGTCTAATCTTCTGAAAGCATCCTCAAGGGCAGCAGTAAAAAATTTCGGAAATATTGTCTCCTTGTCGAACTCCTTTCTCAATTTTAAATTTCCTACTGTCTTTGTCTAGTCTAATAAAGGAGGTAGCGTTCTCATATATTTTCTTCAAAATCATAATATGTGGGGTATCTATGCCTTGTCTTTCCAGTGCCCGAAACATTGCCTCATGCTGAAGGAGTCAAACGCCTTTTCGTAATCCACAAATGCCAGGCATAATGGTGTTTTATATTCATTTGCTTTCTCCATTAGCTGTGACATTATGTGAAGGTGATCCATAGTTGAGAATCCTGTCCTAAAGCGAGCTTCCTCTTTTGATTGATTCTCATCAAATATTATTTCTAATCTGTTAGTAATGACCCTTGTGAACAACTTGTAGATGGGGGATAAAAAGCTAATTGGTCTATAATTTTTAATGTATCTCCTTTCTTATGCAGCAAAACTATGATTGCATTATTCCACTCCTTAGGCATTACACCTTTTCTAATGCATTTTGTGAAGTCTTGCCAGTTTTTGTGCCATGTCTCTTCCTCCCAATTTTAGCAACTCTACAGTAACGTCATCTTCCCTCGGGGCTTTCTGATTCTTCAACTCATGTTCTACCTCATCAGGAAGAATATCGGGTATGTCGTATGTGTTACTAATTTGCGATCCAACTTCCCCACTGCTAGCATCATCCCCTCGCTCCTTGTATAATTCTCTATAGTAGTCTTCTGCTATTTGAATTCTGCCATTTATAAGTACACCATCGCTATTCTTCAGTTTCAGTATCATTTGTCTTTTTGTATTACTGCTCATGGCTGCTGATTTAAGTCGTTTTGTTTTTCCCTTAATGCTTGTTCTACTTTTCTTGTAGTTAAATCTTCTTATGTCCTCTCTGAGTCTCTTTTTAATGGCTTTGCATAACTCAGTATAATCAATTTTCTCCTTGTCAGTGTTTATCTTGCTTTTCATTTGTCGTCTTCGGCTCTTGACTAATTTTTCTTCTTTGGATTTCTTTTTTACCTATAGGTGTCTCAGGCTTTATCACTTTCAGAAAGTTGTAATATTCCTCGTCGATATCTTGTTCTGAGCCGTCCGCAGAAACTCAAATTTGTTCTTACGTTCCAGTACATACTGCTTTTTCTCCTCTTCTGTTATCTCAAAGACCATCGTATTATTTACTCGAGTCAGTTTTTTTTTTCCTTTCTTTTATCTATACGAAGTGCGCATCTTACCATTATGTGATCACTTCCAACATTTACCTTGTTCAGGACGGTAACATCATTCACGATATATCTTCTGTTGGTGAAAATTAAGTCGATTTCATTAGTTGTTAATCCATTTAGGCTCTTCTATGTCCACTTTCTGTTCACCCTTTTCTTGAAAAGTGTTCGTTACTGACAATCCTCGAGATTCTGCAAATTCCACAAGTCTTTCACCTCTTTCACATTACTTTACATTATCACATGTTTGCAAGTATGACAAAAAAATAAAAAAAAAGACGACATGCTTAGTCCAACTGTGCCTTGCGTAGATAACACTTCCTTGCTATAGCTTTTGTCATATGTAAATTTGCGAAGACCAGCATCAGGTTTGTAGACCTGAGACAGCATTTGAAAGAGGAGGAGGAAACGATCTGTCAGGAAAAATCTCGTATTTGGGAGGCCAGTCTTGGAGTAGTCAGCAAAGCTCGGAGAGAAATTCTCCAGCAGCATGAATTCCATATGGATGATTCAGAAATTAGTCCCGCAACTATTTTTACCATGATGACCAATCTCTGGGCATCAATAAGCTCGGAGAGTCGGGGAATTCCCATTGTATTTGCTAATGCTGTCGTTCTGTTTGGAGGGGGGCAGGTTAAATGTACAAATTGGCCCACTTCAGTAGCTAATATTCTAATACGATGAGAGGCCTTTTGGTCGTCGAGTTGGCAGAAACCCAAACTTCCGACGAATACAATAATGGAGGTAGACAATGGTTCTGATGTATTTCTTAATGATTCCAGGATCCTTAATGTAAAGCAGATTTTGTTTTGTTGTCCAACGCAGACTCAAGCCCTGAGATGAGTTTATCCAGCTGAATACTAAAACGGAGTTTAGGAGTGCTTCAGCCCTAGGTCCTAACTATGATATTGAGACCAAAAATTTACTTACATTGCAATTTATTTATATATTTTGGACAATCTTAAGGCCCACAAAATTGTGCTTAGCTCCAGAGTACTTAAATGGGCCCTTCATTTTAGCTATAGATTAAATTGGTATTTGCGGATTAATCCGAGGAAATAACCACTATTTATAGCATTGTTTTTATGAAAAAACGCGTTCAAAACAATAGAATTATATAGCAAGCTTCTAAGACAGAACCCATCGCAATACCTACGTCAAATGTAATAAAAGATGATATCCAAGCTAGACTAAAATTCTCAAATATTTCAGAAATTCAGTGGAAAAAAAAGTATTTTTCCTGTAATTTTATGGCGGATTACAAGGTATGCTAGTAGCTGGAGAAACTTCCTAGGAGGTTTTAATGAAAATTCATTTGAAGGGAAGAGGAAACTGAGGTGAGCACAAAAACAGCAGCAAGTAACAAGTTGATTTGGTTATATACGACTCCTAACAATTTATCCATCTGAAAAACGTAAAATACATTTCTACAAATATGTCGCTATGATTATTATAACTCTTAACTTCCCTGTGGCAAAATAATAATAAAAATAATAATTACAGCTCCCGTACTTCACAGCGGATCGCCTGTGAAGTACGGGAGTATGGGTGTAGAGGGTACTTTCCCAGACGCTCGAAGCATGTGTTCAGCCACCGGTAACAGCCGAAATGCCTTGCAGCTCTGTTGAGATTCTTTCTGAACTATTCTTTTTGGTACTAGTCTACAGTGTTCCTAATGGATCAGTAAATCATAAAACTCTGCTAATCTGTCGTATGATTCACTATATCCCCTACAACCTTTGGTTGGTTTGTACTTGTAGATCTGCATCAGGGCAAATAATGTCCAATACGTCCGTACCTACCTGCAGCAGTTGCCAGAAGTGATGAACTGGAAAGATGTGCTTGACGCCGTGCATCGTCTTAACTCTCACGACAAGAAGAGAGAGTTTCTTGAGATGTTGGAGGATCTCGTTCGCAGTGCCTCGATAAAAAGCGACGCTGTTCTGGATAAGTTTTTGGATAAGTTAGCTGACGAGATTCATCAACGAGTGAAGGTCAGTTTGACTACGTGGGTACAAAATACAGGACAAGCAAAGGTAATTAAGATTTACGAGCATGCTATTTATTTTTAATGAGAATTACTTAATTTAATGATAATTATTAAAATGTTTTAAATTCCGGTCAGATGAATTAACTAATTAATTACATTTTTTGTTTGTATATTTTTTCTAATGAAACATATTGATTATAATAAAAGCAGGTATTTCAATTTCAGTAACAAAATCTCTTATATATATATATATATATATATGATATATGTTAAACCTGTGGTGTATTATCATTACACCTGTGGATAAAGTATCAAACAATTATGCCTTTATTTGTAAAAGTTTTTATGCACAAACCTTGATAACTGAACTTAACTCCAGCAACACATACAAACCAATATCCAGTACCTGCAATATTATTACAAAAAAAAAAAAAAAAAAATCATAGCTTTCAACGAAAAATTAAAACTGAACATTAACAATTACAACTTACCATATATATATGGTAAGGAAGTTTTATTTTAGCCAGCGAGTTATAAATTACTGGAATAAGTTGCCTTCATGGGTGGTAGAGGCCGACAGTTTGGGGAAATTCAAAGGTCATCTCGATAGTACTTTCGGGTAAGGGAAGCGCATAGGATGATAGGTTTAATTTCCTTTTTTTTTTATTATTAATTATTATTATTTATTTTATTTTTTGTTTTTATCATTGTTTTGTTCGGATTTTTTTTTTTTTTTTTTTTTTTGGCTGGTGCAGCATAAGCCATAGGCTTTCTTGCACCATGCGGCCGTTACTAATATATATATATTTCATTCCAAAATGCCACAAAAACCCATAGGATTCAGATTTATAACGTCCTGCAAAAATAGTTATGTACACAAACCGGGCAAAACACTGGAACGGCTACTGCAACCACTATTAAACATTATAAAAAATAGCAGAATCATAGGCAACAACCTACTAGTATTAAATTTCTTACAAAATAATAATGTTACCAATATACAAACCTTTGACTTCCACAGCTTATTCATCAGCATTAACCAAACCAAACTAAAAACTGTACTCAAAGATATTTATGTTAAATATAGAGAGAATATAACCTGCAATACCAATTACTGGAACAACCTACTGAACCTGTGTATATCTAATAACTTTGTATACGACGGTAACAGTATATCAGCAAACTAACGGAACACCCATGGGAAGTCCTGCTTCATGCATTATAGCTAACCTTTATCTATACTGGTCTGAAAACTCATTTCCACAGAACCTTAACTTCTACAGATATATAGATGACCTCATAGTTATTAACTGCCCTAATTTCATCACAGATTATGGACACTTATACCCCAATGAACTCATACTAGAAAAAACAAACAACAACGATACTACAGCCCATTTCCTAGATCTAGATATTAATAAACAACAAAGCTGCCATCAACCTATACAACAAACGTGACGCCTTCAACTTTAATATAGTCCAACCTCACACAGTGGAACTCCAATATTTCTAGAGGAGTACATGCCAACGTTATACTAACCCAAAACATCAGAATAGCTACCATTTGCAGCAACAAGGGAACAACTATCGATAACATCCAGATACTATACCATAAACTAACTAACAACCATTTTCCTAAATCATATCTTCGCTACCACTTCAGTAAAGCCCTTAACATCTTAAAGCATAAAAAACTATGGGACATTAAATTAAACAGCATAATCTTTAATTAATAACTAAACCCATACACACCAAGTATGTATATAGTGTATATACAATACACTAGGCCTCTGTGGTGTCTTACAGTCTAGAAAACTTGTACCCACCAATTGGATTAATACAGTGTATTAAACATGTATATATTGTAAACATATTTAATTTTACTTTATTTCATATCATTCCTATCTATACAAACACCATAATTTTTCCCCCACACCTAACGCTAGGAGCCGCTAGCGTTCCCCCACATAAATATACCGGCACCCCGCCATATTGTTCTTTTGGTCAGTCCCTTTCTTCCGACCTATACTGATATTCCTTATTATAGTTTATCCAGTTTTTCAATTCTTTTCACTTGCTTCTGTAAGGTCATCCATGATCTGTATGCACTACGTGTTATAACCACTTTTATTGGCACATCCTTTATAAACTTATTAATGCAAAATTCATATCTAAATTTACCTTCACAGCACCTGGCAACTACACGTGCACAATAGCATACAGATCATGTCGGAAACATAAGCAAGAACATTGCTGTCTTTTTCATAATTTCGGTGGATGACCTCTGATGATGACACTGAAATTGTGAGAGACACCGCAATGTTATTCCATTTTAGTCGCTTTTTCACTTCTTATTTTAATCTCCAGTCCATTTCTTTCTCTTTTTCATTCCATATATCGCTCCCAGTGTATACCGTATTTTCATTAGACTTAAACCAATTAAATCTAATCTACGCGTTCTACTTACAATATTATATATATACACATTATGGCTGTAGGGTACGTTTTGCTAATGCAGTGTCCCTGATCCATAAGCTATATTATTATCTTTTTCGTACAGGCACTTCCCCCTATATTAATTAGCTTCTTAGTACCATTATTCGTTACTATATATATATATATTAATTATAACGCTTTCTCAGACACTGAAACAGGCTATTTGTTATCTTCTTTCTCTATACATAGAAGTATTTATACAAGGTTTTTAAGTTTATCAACTGAAAATTATAATCTGCAACGAGAACAGCAGCGTCAGTTTTCAGTTCACTTCCCAAGAACTTCTCTTCACTCTCTCAAGTAGAAATGAATTACGCATATAACTTTATCTACTAAAGATATATCTAAATTTCAAAACAGAGAGAAAATAAAACTTCTTTTTATTTCTTTCACAGGAAGCAGACAGGGTACTCAAGTGTCTGGATAACATGCTGCACACAGTGAATAAGACCCTGAATGAACTATTGTTTCACAAACTCCTTCCCAGAGTGTGGCAGACAAGCATTAATTTGGTCAAGGAACAATTCCAGGATGGAGTAAGTCGAGATAATTCTCAAATCGAAGATAAATTCTTTGCCATAGCTTCTGTAATAAGCCTTAATTCCTTCTTAAAAAGAGTAAATAAAGACAAATATGGGTACAGTTGACAGGTAACATCCTCAAAAATTCGGACAGCTCATATCGGCAAAAATTCCTTGCACACAGTGGTGGACTGGTCAGGGTGTCAGCTTGACCGATGGCAAGCGGGCCCCCTTGCAATAGCATTAGACAATATGTTAAAAATGTTAATGACCTTTTAGTAGCTTGAAAATATAATAGTTGTGGGTGGGCCCCCTTTGTCTCCGGGCAATCAATATTTTTAGATCCAGTCCTCCACTGGTTGCACATATCGGCAGACTTCCGGTTTCGTTTAACTACAATTTCCGATTTTGCGCTTTCGTGTCAATTAATTCAAATCTGGTAGTCTTGCTCGATGGCTTACATAAGAATACCGAACACCCAAGAGGAAAGTTTGACGCAAAAAACTACAAGTCTCGTTGGAAAGGAGTTAGATTATAGTAAGAAATACTAATCTAAAATATAATGGAACTAAAATTAAAACTTTATTCAAAACAATAACTTACGACTTATAATTTAAATTTTATTGCGAATTTTTTTATCAATTGTTTATAGAGAAAATATCTTTCACTCCAAACAACTGGGAGGTATGTTAAAAACTGACAAAGTTACTTCGTACAGATTCAGGGCAGAAACTGTTATGTCCATCTGTCTATAGAAACTGCAATTTCATTGAAGCAGTTGAAACTATTATTTTGGCTATGTATAGATTTTTTTTTTTAATGTAAACCCCAAACACGAGAGGTATTAGACCCTATAGTACTTAGTACCGTGCTTGGGTTGCAGGTTGAGAAGATGAAAGAAGATATTTGTTGTTACTGGACTTGAACTTCGGTAGACTGTAATTTTCAGGAAATACGTACGAAGGAAGGTTGTACCAGAAAATGGCAGTTGAATGAATAAATGAGAAAGATGAAATGTTGGTTCTGTGATTTTGAAGTTGGACAGTAAATGGATGTTGGCTGGTGGCTGCACGTGTTCGGACTGTTTTGAAAGAGAGAGCAGGAATTATAGAAGCCAATTCAGAAGAACAGTGCCCATGGAAGTATCTGTAGAAGAGGCATGCAGCAGACACAGTACGTCTATGAGATAGCGAGTGGAGAGACTCTGTTAGAGATGAATCATTAATTAACCTAACTGCCCTCTTCTGAATGGAATCAAGAAGCCTGAGAGAGGTTTTGGGGGCAACACCCCAGATGTGGGAACAATATTCCATGGTAGGGCGGATTTTAGATTTGTACAGAGTGAACAGCTGTTTGGAAGAAAAGTAACGCCGAGAGCGAAAGAGAAAACCAAGTTTTTTAGATGTAGAGGAAGCAATATTTGTAATATGCTTGTGCCAAGAGATATTAGAAGTTAGGGTAATCCCCAAAAGAGATATATCATTTTGCCTAGAAATCGGAGTGTCACCAAAGATAAGCATAGGAGCAGAAGAATCCTTTTTGCGAGATATAGGACAAGACTGAGTTTTAGGATTGAAATCAACTAAGTTGTCTTTGCCCCACTGGAGAATTACCTGAAGATCCGCATTGAAGCAATTGGTAGCAGATATTCGAGAAGTTGAAGCTGATTGAGCAGGGCAAGGTTTCTCAAAATGGAAAGTAGAATGCAATGTGCTATCATCGTTAAAATTATGGATAGGATTTCCAGTCAATGGAAGAAGGTCATTAATATACAAGAGGAAAAGAGTGGGGGGAAAGAACTGAACCTTGGGGGACACCGGAATTAGTGGAGAAGTTAGAAGACAGAAAGCCATCTACCATCACCCTCAGTGAGCGATCAGAGGGAAAACTGGATAACCAATTACAAAAAACAGATGGCAAACCATAAGATGAAAGTTTGTTTAGAAGACGTTTATGCCAAACACGATTAAAACCCTTTGCGATATCAAGAGCAACTACTTGTTGTTATTGTTGTTATTTAGTTTTTAGGAGCATTAGCAACTAAGGCCATATTGCTCCGGGAATATGCGGCGGTCATTTCCTGACCTTTCCGCATCCTCCGTATTTGGTGGTCACGGGCTGGAACCCCGGTCTGATCAAGAAGCGTGTGCTACGCACTGCTGCTCCTGCCCACCTAGCTACGGAGGCGCCTCACAACTACTTGTGTTTCACCGAACCTTTCCCTTGAATTAGTCCATAAATGGGTAACATAAGCCAGTGGGTCGACACTGACGGAAACCATACTGGCGATCGTTGATCAAATGTATGGTTTATAGGTAGTTTAAGAGTTGGCGGTTAATGGATTTCTCCATTACTTTAGAAAGAGTAGAAGTAATTGCAATGGGACGATAATTGGATGGGAGGGATTTGTTACCCTTTTTAGGAACTGGCTGGATATCAGCAAATTTCCAAACAGAAGGAAAAACACCTTTGGAATAAATAAGAAAGTGAAAAAAGGCAGCAAAGAATAGGAGTAAGTTCAGGGGCACAGATTTTGAGAACAAGTGGAGAAATACCATCGGGACCTGGAGCTTTCTTAGCATCAAGATTCGTCAAAATCCTTCTGACATCCTTTTGATGGAAGACCACAGGAGGCAGATTGGAGCGTTTGGGAATGGAGGGAGGTGTTTTACCAAGATCATTAATACATGCGTTGGAAGAAAAATGGGATGCTAGCAGGTCAGCTTTATCCTTGACTGAACTGACAATAGAACCATCTAGTTGGGACACAGGTGGGAGTAGAGATGGGCAAAAGTTGCAGCCAATAGCTTTGGGAAGAGACGAGAATGCTCGGCTACCATTAGGGCAAGAAGCAAGTTTTCTACTCTTAGCCTGTTCAAACTCTATTTTGGACTGATTAATAACTGCTTTACAATTGTTGCGAGCTTTGGTGTAGGCAGAAAATGAAGCTGAAGAATTAGAAACGAGCCAATTACGATATGCAACATTGTTCTCTTGAACAGCCTTAGCACATTTATTGGAAAACCAAAGTTTAGATAAAGGACGAGATTTTAAAGTGAAGTGTGGGATAAAGGATTCCATTCCTGCAAGAATAATTTCACTGACACGATCTGAGCAAACGTTGACATCAGAAGTTTTGAAACAGTAATCCGACCAAGGAAAAGAAGAAAAGAAATCTCGCAGGTCATCCCATTTTGCATTCTTGTAATGCCAAACAACACAAGGTTGGGAATAGCCACGAGATAAAGGCTCCATTGGAGAAGAGACAATCACCAAGTTGTGATCTGAAGTGCCTAAAGGACCTCTCACTTCAACCGTATACTTAGAAGGGTTGTTTGTGAGAAAAAGATCAAGCGTGTTGGCTGTATGATTAGGATTCTCCGGTATTCTTGTAGGTAAATGAACAATCTGTGCAAGGTCATTAGTAATTGCAAAAACCTTAGCATCTCGACCAGCTGGGTCGGTGTGACTAGAAAACGGAAGCCTGCTGGAGTTGTGAACATTAAAATCACCAAGGAAAATTACCTCACTGTTAGGAAAGTTGGACTGGAGAGAGTCAAGTTGCAAAGAGAGGAAGTCAAAGAGCTCCAAGTGATTAGTAGAGTTGGGAGAACGGTAGAGACTACAGATGAATTTGACACAATGAGGTAGAGAGATTTTAAGCCAGAGAAGATCGAAGAGAGGAGATTCCAAATTACCAAGTCTCTGACAGGGAATATCAGAACGGACATATGCACAAGGACCACCTTTGAGGCGAAAGGAATCATACAGCGAATAATTTGGGCATCTGAGATGAGTAGTAATTGAATGAACCGATAACTGAGATTCTGTCAGAAAAAGTACATGGGGTTTGGCAGACTGCAAGTGGAAATGGACATCGTTGAGATTAGAATTGAGACCACGTATATTTGTGAAATGAATTAGGAAGTGTTTGGGAGGTTTAGATCTTTTCGCAGATAAGCTTGCTCTATTAGTCTGACAATTCATGGTGTATTCAATAGTAAGAAAAAGTGGGTGGGACATGCTGTATGAAGTAATGAAATTTTTGGATATGGCGTACATATGGTAAGAATATACCCAGATCCTTGACATAACGTGGCCTCGACAACGCCCCCCGCGCACACACTACTCGGACTCCCTCCAGTCACTATCTGACAATAGAAGTAGAAGTAGCAAGATTATACACTAGCTGATCCGGAAGCCTCCTAGAGAGTTACCAATAGGTTCGGTCCGGTGTACTAACTAGCGTCCGTCCTGCGAACACCGTTTTAAGTAGACCTCAGATCTCTAAGTAGACCTCAGAATACTATTGTACCTAAACATCTGCAAAATTTACAAGTTAAAAAATTTACACAAAAAAATTCAGCAAATGCTGGACATTTGCTGAATTTTTTTGCTTGGCATTTGCTCAATTTGTTTACTGGACAATAAACTGAAATACAGTACTGTCCGTAATTATGGGGACGAGTCTAACATGATGTTTTTGTAGCATGTCAGCAAAAGTTAAAAGTGAGACAAAAAAGTCAGCAGCTTACTGTTAATCCTGGGTTTCTTTTACAGTAAAATAAATATATTTACATGTATTACATTTAAGTAATTTAACTTCGGTGTTTACAGCATTTCATTCTTGAGATTTAATTTCAATCTACTATTTACAATAGATAGCAATTTGCATTTAAATTTCAGGATAAGTTCGCATTTCTATTGACTGTTACATTATTACGAGCCTGTGACGTTATGAATTAGTTTTAAAAAAATTTCATTGGCTGTTAGCTTTAACCAAGTACTTGGCTAACATTGGCGATTAAAATAATGTGTTATTTGCTCTTTAAAGTTGATCTCCAGTAGAGTAATGTCTTGAATGAGTCATGAAAAATACATGCTTTGCAGACCATAAATGCGCAAAAATACTAAAAGGAAACTATATAAATAAATATATAAATTCTAAAAATAAAATATAATTACTGCAACCAAGTGGTGGAGGATAAAATGTCGTATTTTAAACAAAAAAAACAGACGTTTCACATCTCTAAGTTGTTTCACCCTTTTGCAACTATGACGCTGACACACAACCACTCTTTTATTGTACCTGTTTCCAGTTAAAATGCGACAACAAAAAAAATTTGCAATACAAGAATTTTATGAATAGCAAATACAGAATTTAATTAAAACTGATACAAAATGTGCTGGAAATATTCTGTTTAGTGTGTTTGATTCAACTCTGCCAACAGTGTGCTCATTAATGGTGCACATGCAGTTCCCCATATCTTAAAATATAGTTTGCTTATTCTTAATTCAATCCTGACAAACAAACGCGTATAATTGACAACGATCTGGTTGGTCAGTTGCTAAAAATTGGCGATACTTCAGCAACTGATTTCAGCGTTAAAAAAAAAATCCCAATTCTTTGCAATAATTTCTCCAAACTTCCTTAAATTTATTCAAATACCCACCTCCAGGCGAAGTTTTGCCAACAACTGGATTACTTTTTTGGCTGAATTCAAAATTTCAACATTTCTATTGAGCAACCATAGTTTTTTAATTTAAATTTATGCACCATTGTGTGTTTCATCTGAGAAAGAGTAAAGATATCATCCGCATTTGTTTCACTTAACATTTTAAAGCCTTATGTACTTTACGTCGCCAAGCAGATGCCTAGTTCCCAGAGACTGCAATTTACATCCTCTGGAAATTTTAAATTTAAACCTTATATATATATATATATATATATATATATATATATATCTCAATTAAAATCAATATTGATATAAGAAACTTCAGTTTCTTATCGATAGATAGTCTGGTGGTTACACCTTCGGCCATTTGCTTACTTTATTTATTTATTTATTTATTTTTTGTCCTTTTCCTTATGGCATTATGTGCGACTCGCACTTCCATCTTTGCATTAACTGTGATGGTTATTATAATACAAAGGGTACTAGGAAAGTTTTGCAATACAGCTTTGTTTATTTAATTTTTTCAAAGTAATTTCCTCTACATTCAATACACCTCTCCATCCTCCGAAACCAATCTTTAAACCAGTTCTGCCAAGTTTCACTAGGGAGTAAAGCACACTCGTTGTCCCAAGCCTGTAGAAGGTCCTCATCACTGGAAAACCGCCTCCCTTTTAGCTTCATTTTCACATGCGGGAACAGCAAAGTCACAGGGAGCAAGGTCTGGACTGTAGGGAGGGTGCTCGAGAAGTTTCAGTCCTGTCGTGTTCAAATATTCGGTGCAGGCTTTGGCGCGGTGAGCTGGAGCATTTTCGTGATGGAGGTACCAGGTGTCCATTCTTGACTTTGGCCGCAGGTTCTTCATAGATCCAATGACTTTAGGCAGGCATTGTTCAGTATACCACTTAGCACTCCAGAGTGAAATTTCTTCTTTGGAATTCTCTATACCACCTGAATATCGTTGTACGATGTGGACAATCATCATCTAGTGCAAGAGTCATTTCTTCTAAGCACTGGTCTATGGTTAAACCACGCACGAAATTATACCGCAAAACTGTCCTTATCTCATTTCGTGACCACGATGCCATCGCAAGCACTTTACACTCTCACTACTAATGAATAACTGAGCCCATCGACTTGGCGCGGCGGCTACTATGCACGTATGAACATGTCTCAACATGCAGCAACAAGCAGCTTCCTGTGATTCATTGTTGGGTCATATTGCAAAACTTTCCTAGCACCCTTTGTATATACATCTGCATCCTCTGCTGCTGCTGCTTTGCGCGCTCGGTTGCATTTGTTATATCAATCGCTGTTTATATCTCCACGTTTTTCTCTTCGTTTTAACTCATTATTATTATATTTGATTTTATATCAATTTAAGCTTTAGTTATCTGCTGCTTTGCGCGATGCTATGCTTAATATACAGCCACTTCTGTTTTATTTCTTTGGATAGTCTTGTTTGTTGCACTTTCTGACATATTTCTTCATTTTTTTTTTCATCTAAAATTTAATGTAGATTAATTTTAACGTAGATTCATTATATATTAACTCCAGGGGCTCACATCTGGTGAGTATGGGCTTGGCACACCCAGGGTCCTGAGCTGGATATCATCATTCTTCCCTTTCTTGGTGATTCAATTTTTTCTCTCTCTCTCTCTCTCTCTGAGTAACTCGGAATTTTTTTTTTTTTTTTTTTTTGGCTGCTGCAGCATAAGCCTCAGGCTTCTTGAACCATATAGCTAATAATAATAATGTTTTTCGAAATTGATTATAGAGGTCTCTGGTTGTTGTTTTTTTTTTTTTTCAGCTCTCTCACGTTAGTTTGATCACTATAAATTATTAACACAGATAGGATTGTCCCTGTTTGCTACCGCTGTTTGCAGCTATCATAATGAGATGTTTTTACACTGTCATTTCCTTTTCTTCTCTGTATCTCAGGTATAGTCTCAAAATTTTAAAGCTTTTAATTTTTCGATTTTAGATCTCCTTTTTTAACTTTCTTTACGTCGGCTTTTGGTACTGGCGTTAGCATTTTATCGTTTGCTTCTATTCTTATTGTACTTAAATTACATTTTCCGTAATTTTACCGTAACTTTCTTTCTGAACACTGCATAGGGACTATCTTGTCCATACTTTGTAAGAGATAATTTTATTTTTGCTTTATTTCCCCTTTTTCGAACCATATCCAAATTTGCCCATTCTTATCTGATGCCAGCTATATTTAGGCTATCTTTGCTTCTGGCTTTCGTGTAACTCATATATATATACAATGTCTGCAACTTTATTAAGTACACCCCTGCTGTGCAGACAAATGGCTTGTCCCACAATGTTGCAAGTCACATGACCACAGTTGTGGATATAAATGCAGCAGAACAACCTTTCTAGTATCAGTTAAGCGTACAAACCGTAGCAAGAATGGGGAAAAGGAGTGATCTAACGGACTTCGAAAGTGCCAAGGTAGTAGGTGCAAGACGTGCTGGACAAAGCATCTCTGAAACGGCAGTTCTCCTGAACTTTTCACGCACCACAGTTTCAAGGTGTATCGAGAATGGTGTAACGAACAGAAAACATCCTCTCAACGGCACTCCTGTGGAAGAAAATCGCCTGTTGATGACAGAGGTCAGAGGAGGATGGCTAAAATTGTGCAAGCAAACAGACGGGCCACAATGCTGCACATCACGTCAGAATACAACCTTGCTGCGCAGAACAAAATATCGCAACGGACCGCTAGTCGCACTTCGTCGCGAATGGGCTACAACAGCCGACGGCCACATCGCGTACCTTTGTTATGAATGAAGAACAAGAGAGCACGCCTCATGTGGGCACAGCAACACTAGCACTGGACTATCGAGGATTGGAAAACAATTGCTTGGTCTGACGACTCGAAGTTCCTGGTGCATCATGTTGATGGAAGGCTCAGAATTTGGCGAAAACAACATGAATCCACCCACCCGTAATTTCTGACGACTACTGTGCAAGGTGTGCGGAATGTTTTCTTGGCACTGATACCCATAGACTCACATCTGAATGCCACATCGTACCTAAACATCGTTTCTGACCAAGTGCATCCGTTCATGTTGACAGTTTATCATCAGTCAGATGGTTACCTCCAACAGGATAATGCGCCGGTGCACAAAGCCCGAATCACTATGGAATGGTTCCAGGAACATGACAATGACTTTTTTTTTTGCTGCAGTGGCCCACTCAGTCTACGGATCTCAGTCCTATTGAACATCTCTGGGATGAGCTGGAAAGGGCTGTTCGCTGCAGGCCTACACCTCCGTCGAACCTCAGGGAACTGCGTGACACACTCATAACTGCATGGTACTCCATTCCTGCACAACGTTTTCAGCATCTTGTTCAATCCATGCCTAAACGAATTCAGGCTGTTTTTAAGGCTAAAGGAGGCTCAAAACGCTACTAGGTAGGTGTACCTAATAAAGTGGCACAGTGTATATATCTGAATTAAGAAATATTATTTCAGACGCTTTTGCCATTTGTCATCCTGCTAAGCTTCTTGATCATTAGTACCTCTTTCGGGAAATTTCTCTTACATGTGACTTAAATTTCAACTATGCAAAATCTGCTTTGTATTCGAAAATTCTGGCACAAATGATTTCCTTAACTCAACAACAAAAATTTAGTGGAATTTTGTGTCTTGACAAGAGGAGCTGATATTTAAATAAGTTTCGCTTCAATGATACTCAATTAAATACGGTTCCACTTCAATTTAGACAGAAATGCAACAGCACAATCAAATTATTCCTGCCAAAACAAGTTGAATTTGTCGTAGATTTTGAATCTTGGTATGACGTACGTGATAGCTCGACATTTTTTTAAAGACTCAATTACAAAATCTTATGAAAAAAATCAATCCATTAGATGCCTGTTATTATATGCAGATGAACGAATATGGTGAAGACAATAGGCGCATATGCTAAGAAAACTAAATTTCTGATTTATATAAAAAAAATAAATAAAAAAAAAGCAAAGGCTCTTATGCGCGAACCGAAAACATTTCGTTTCTGTGCATCCGCCATATTGCACATTCATTCCTCCAACTAGCGACGTTATCAGACAATATCCAGTGCTTCAGCTACAATATAAATGTTTACATTATGAAAGAAATAATAAATAATAATTGCCTTATTTATATTGGTCCGATTTTTTTCATGAAAATTCAACCACTGATAGTCAAGTTATTACATGCGGACGGAGGGACAAAGAAATAATAATTGTCGCACTTTTATGATCTGATTTTAATGAAATTTGTGAGGTTCCAACAAGCCGTTCTAATAGAGCAAAATGTAAAATTTCATGAAAATCCATCCTCTGGGAGTATTGCATGTGGCCCGAAAACAAAGAAATAATAATTATAGGATTTTTATCGATCCGATTTTAGTAAAATTTGAAATGGCTCAACAAATCTTTTTAAAAGCCCAAATAAAATATTTAATGAAAATCCGTTCACTGAGAGTGACAACAGACGAAAGAAGACAATAGGCCGTTATGCATAATATGCTAATGCTCCTGAAAATGATTTTAGATCGCAGGCTCTAGCTATACTCAGCTGTTTATTGTTATTACATTTTTCGGGTGGGGAAGATGTTTGATTGTTTCCAATTTGCACAGAGGTCTCTAAAGCCATAAGGTGTGTGTGTGTGATTTTTGGTTTTAAATTTCAATATTCATTGTTGAGTAAATATATCATGAGTGAACGTATCTTATACAGTTATTTGTATTTCACTTCTATACTTGTTTGTATAGTTGTGTTCGCATATTTATGTACTATATTTGTATGCTATGACAATTTTCTCACAATTGTAAAGTTAGTGTAATGTGTGATGATAAATAAATAAATATACTGTACTGTACTGTATACGTGTCCATCTAAAGGAAGTTTATGTTGTTTCATTCATTTGTTTCAGCTAAATCCAGAGTATGGCCAGTTGGTGAGAAAGGTAAGTAAAATCCCTGAATTATATTTACCATACAATAATATTACAGATTATTCCGTAAAAAACAGAAAGAGAGGCATCTGACAAAAAAGGAAAGGGAGGATCAAGGCATGAATACTCATTGAGTAGCTAGCAGTGCCGGCCACAAGCATGTTCAACCAGTTCTGTCGAAAAGGGGCCCCCGCGCTCAAATGGTCTAAATAATAATATCATCCGCGTCTTTTCCGCATTTCTGTCAACGAGCCTACCCTGTCTTATTATCTATTTACCCACATTATCGTCACTCCAAGAGCGCTTGCGCGAGTCGACTTGAAAATTGCTAGAAGTAGAGCGTGTACTTCATTCTCAATGTGTATGTTTCGTTTGATATCGAACATAGGACGCTATTTAAAAATGTAATTTTTATGTTATACTCACTTTCAGTAATATCTGTATTGTTTTTAGCTTCTGGAGGTAAGGAAATAACAAACAGGGTTCCGCAAGTAATTCTGTAACAGGATCCACAAATCAAATTTTGGGGCCGGCCCTGGTAGCTAGATTGCTGTTTTTTTTTTTTTTTTTTGTTAGTTGTTGGCGCATCGGCTTCTGTGGCCATAATGCACCTCCCAAGGTTTTTGCACTACTCTGATCCAAGCCCAAGGCGGGATTCGAACGCGCGACCTTTGGGTTGCCAGGCAGGCACTTTACCCACCCGGCTAGCCCGGTCGGCAGATTGCTGGTGCCACGTGACTCCACATATGCCTATCTTTAAGACCTAATCCCAAAGATTACTTTGAGATTATACTATCTTTGGGATCGTGAAATATTACTGCATTTGTATTGCAGTAATTGGGCTGATCCTCGAGATCAGTTGAAAGCCTGGCAAAAAGGAAACTTTTTAATACTGAACTTCAATATCAGTAGGTTGCATCTTTCAGAAAAATGAAGGAAGGTTGAGTTAGATAAGGAGTGTATAAATTCCAAACTCGGCGAACAACGCAATTCGGCGAGTTTGGAATTTAATTATGAAGGAATGATGGAAAGTGTCAGATGTTCTAAGTGGTTATGGAGAAAGCATCGAAATGGTGGATTTCCGATTTTGACAAACAGTGGGCATGTAAACACTATACTATGGAAACAAAGTGGAGAAAAGAAATTAAATTTGACAAAATTGGGTGTTCAATTAACTTACTTTCTTTTTGTCTTTCAGATAAGACTTAAGGATTTTTTAGGATCGCCATTCTGTATGTGAAGGCAATTTCTATTCTATGGTGTATGTCCATTTTAACACTTGTTTGGAGATATCCGAGTTCAAATCCGTAGAAGTATGGAGGAATTCTTAAAGTCCCTTCGCTCCGTTATTAGCCCGTGTCAGGTGGAAGAACTTGTGGGAGTTTTCTCACATTCCAAGCGTGCTCTTGGCAAATTACTTGATTACAAATGTAGGTTTCCACAACTTGGTCATTAACCCGTAAGAAAAAAAAAAACACAGTGGAGTGTACATGTAAGATGTGAGCAGAGTAAATTTGAGATTTGCACAGGGATATTTTTCTTTTTTTTTTTTTTTTCTTTTTTTAAAGAAACAAGACTGAACTTATTGTCATTTATTAACTACTACGCTGTATTCTTATCCAAAAGTGACATCCATTAAATCTGAGATATCGACAAAAATATCTAACAATACTGTTATTAGACTCATTTCATGCGGAGGATCCTGAGAGAAGGCCACCATGCCCCATTTCGTCTCTCTAAAGTATCCCAGACATAAACAATCCGGTACAGATCCCGAGATCCAGTTAATCTTTCCATTCGAAGAATTGCTTCACTTTGATGAAGGAATCCATCGACCAGCTAAGCATTATAATCCAGAGAAGAGCATTATATAGGCTATGAGAAAAATTCAGCGTTTATAGCACCTCTGAAAAGTTTTATACATTATCGAAAATCTCTTTGAGGAGCCAAGATGTAGAGTGGTGTGGCCATCCGTCATGATATCTCCACAGGCCATCAGACCACCACCAAGATAATGGTGCCCTTTCACTGATGTGAAAGGGCACCACTGATGTGAAAGGGCACTGGTGCCCTTTCACTGAAGAACGGGAGCATAGTCTACATTCTCTCCAGATGAGAACACCTCCATAATCAGTTTCTATACTGAATCTTAACACATTTGTAAAGAAATACTGTCTCATTGATATTTCTTACAGAGATGGCATTGTTTATATGAAGTCAGACGAGCTCCTCTGTGGAAGCGGATAAGTGGAACGAACGTAAGCGTAGAATCCTATTACCTAACACACAGTTTGCCTTGAAGCTGTCATTCTTGTGGTCGCGGAGAGCTTCCGTGACGCCTTATTGCGTCTGTAAATTGCATACATGTGTTCTGTGGTATTTTCTGTTTTGCTGGACGAAAAACCTGAGTTGAGGGAGAAAAAAAACCATGCTACCATCGCCTGAGACCGATAAACTCAGCTATGTTAAGAAAAATGCCCATAAAAATTCCTTGCGTCATTGACTGGATATGAATGCAGGTCTTTTCCAGCCGATGTGGGAAGGACGACGATTCTACCAACTGTGCTTTACACGAGTACTGAAAGTTTCAATCTCACTGCGATAGCCGGACAGCGATTATCCAGAAATGTTGTTACTGTTGGCCGACCTTGAACTTTCCTTTGAGACACCTCTCCTGTCTTCTGGCCTCGTTCTCCGGTAACTTATTCGACACAATACATGGCGGTCTTATTTGGAGAGGTCTGGATTTGATTCTCGTAAACGACTTGGAAAACTTTCTCAAGTTCTCTTCAAATGAGATTATACTGTAGTTATAATGATCTAACTACAATATAATGAGATTATATTGTAGTTAGATGATCTTAAGTGGAGGCAGTAGGATTCCCTTCTAAAGAGCTTTTCAGTCAGGGCTGTAGCTTGCCGATCTTATGAGGAGGAGGTAGTGTTCCTCCGTGAGTTATGCCGGGGTTTTTCAACCTACACAACGTGCAAATCGGCCCGTGAACACACTTATACAACGGAGCAATATAGTCTAAGTCGCTGATGCTCCAAAAACAAAACAATATAATAGTGTAACATATAATTAGTCTAACTGTGCTGCTACACTAAACTAGTTTCTCATGAACTTGTAACTGTTTTTTCACAGCACGTTCAAGCCTTGCATGAGTACCTGCTCCGTCTTGGAATGGATGAAAGTGCTTCAGACTTAAAATTTCTGAATGGACTTATGACGTCATTACAACTGCATTCTAAATGTTCTTTAGAACTTCAGTTAGACTACTATTGCACGATTGCCAATCAAGTAGTAAGTAAATGTTTAAATAATTTTAATCTAGTGTTCATTACTATCATATTATCTTATTTCCCACTTGTATCCTATGTCTTAGAAATAACGACATTCAAGTATCATGTATTACAAAGATCAATATTTAAGATCTGTTACGTTGCTTATAAGTTATAAACGATCACATTTTACTACTTCCCATCATCACAATACATAACTGTGGAACTGTAAGTGTCTAGAGTTCCGGAGTAGAAGATTGGTCAACACGATACATTGCTGCCTACCACCCCTTTGGAGAAATCTGGGTACGATTCCCGTCTGTGACTAGAGGAATTTTTTAGTCCTCTCCAATTGGGAGTGTAATTATCCGATCTGGGACGAAGGATGTAAGGTTTTACCGCCTGCATAACATATAAATCGGCATAAGTACACACTTTATACTTGATTGTATGGCCCGTATTTGAATTAATCACTTAACACAGAAGGGGACCAAAGTGAGAGATGCTACGAAAATAAGCGGAATTTAGCATTAGTAGAGGCATATGATTCAAGAAAGCAAGCTTATGCAGCATCAGCCAAAAAAAAAAAAAAAAAAAAAAAAAAACCACTTCCACTTCACCCCTCCGTTCGTTCGAAATACCTGTCCAGCTGAGCCTTAAATTTCTTCCTATCCACAGCCGCAGTTGTGTGATTTTCATGCCATGTGCAGGGAATATAAAAAAAAAAAAAAAATGGCATAACGTCAGCGCACAGCATATGGGGGTGTGTATGTGTTTTATAGATCAGTAGATTTACCTTACACTGATCAGATCAAATCGATTTTGCTCCCCTACACAAACCTGTTGTAGTGTTGAGATAGATATACAACGGGGCATTATGACAACGCCAACTTACGGCCAGAGCCCCACGCTGCATCGCAACTTCGTAAGCCCATAAAGTTTAAACTTTCATAGAACTTAATACTACAGCAGTATTTGTCTTTTTCTCTTATATGGAGAAAAATTACTTCAAGTCATTTTTCCCCATATAAGAGAAAGTAGGATTAAAATATAATTTAATGTTTAAAACAGAACTCCCTACAATCACTTTAAATCGTTTAGCACACTAGAGCCATCGCTTATATGGTGGCATACACGGCCAAAACAAAGTAAACATGAGAAAAGACTTTCGGCTTTAAAATGTGCAGTAAACAATGAGATTCAATAATTATAAAACTGACAGTTTAGCCGGATAGAAAAGGGCTACCAATCAAGAGTAACAGTTCTCATTGGACATTTTTGATGGGTAAGGAGGGGGTATGATATTCAGAATATAAAATATATGCAAATTTTTCTGCGTAAATCGGTGTGTAGAATCCAGTTAGGTGTGACAGAGTTAGGAGTTGATTTTGAGGAGTGAAGATATAGTTTTAAAATGCGCATATCGCGTATAGGGTAGGCCCGTCCAATCGGTCTTCCCCACGTAAAAAAAAGAAAGCAAAACTTAAATTCTAACAGTGAATGACAGGGTTAATGGTTAATAGTGAATACAACAAGTCGGTTAAAGCACGCAGTGTGTTACATTTCAGGCGCATTCAACTTTTTTCTTAAGTTAATTTAATTTTTTTCTTTTTTGGTGATAGTAGTGAAAGTAAATATAGTTAACTCCTTATCAGTTAATTAGTAAGAGATTATAACTTAATAAAACACTTAATAAAATAACACTTAATAATCTATACTTTTATGTTATCTAAACTTCGCTTTCAGTTTAATTACAACTGTATGATATTTATACTCTTCTCCCATATACTTTTAAGTCCCTTTTCTCTCTTTATATATATACACACTGAGTGATCATTGAATTATGACCACCTACCTAATCCTTCGTAGGTCCTCCTTTTGCCCTCAGTACAGCAGCCATCCGATGTGGCATTGATTCAACAAGATGTCGGAAGCGTTCGGGATGTATGGCCAACCAAGCTGTGTGTAATGCGGTCAGCAATGCAGGTATGGAGGTGATTGGTGTATCCAGACGCCCGATATGCCTTTCCATAGTCCCACAAGTGCTCTATGGGATTGATATCGGTACAGTTCGGAGGCCAATCGATATGCTGGAAGTCAGAACTGTGTCCTCAAACCATTCCTGCACAACAAGTGGCCGATGGCTCGGCGCATTGTCATCTTGGAAGACACCATCGCCATTCGGGAAAAAGTGTAACATAGCCGGGTGTACACAGCCAGCAAGCAGTTGACGATAGCGGAGACCACTGATACGTTGTTCCACATGCAACAGGGGTCCAAGTTCCTGCCAGTGAAACATGTCCCACACCATGCGCCAAATCCGTACACGACCATCCACGGTGTGGCGTAAATAACGTGACTCATCTGACCAGCATACCTTCTTCTAGTCTTCTAACGTTCAACTTGCATGCGCTTTGCATCAAGTGAGTCTTACGCCGATGAACCTTGGTTAGGAAAGGATGCCGTAGGGGGGGGGGGGTCGTCTGCTGGTATAGACCATACGTTCGAGTGTACGACGCATGGTCATGCCAGATATTGTTCCGGGTTGGCCCATGTTGTATTGGGTAGTCAACTCTTCAACAGTGCGTCGCCTGTACGAGTCGTCTGACCCGGCGCTCACCTCTAACATCAACCTTTCGCTGTCCTTTACAGTTTTGCCGTCGGGTCGTTGTTTGACTATTTTAACGCCAGTCCTGGTACACTTTAACTACAGCGACTCTCGAACACCCCACCAGTTCAGCCGTTTGGGAAATCGAGGTACTAGCTCGTCGAGCACCGACAATCTGTCCTTTACCAAAGTCCGATAAATCCTTCCTTTTACCCATCACGCTCAGAATTTTACTACCTACTGAACCACTGACACCTTATCTATGCTACTTAGGTCGACTAACTCCGCACTCTCGTACCTCACGTGGTCAACGGGTCGTATTCAGTTTTCATAGGGGTGGTCATAATTCAGTGATCACTGTGTGTGTGTGTGTGTGTGTGTGTGTGTCTTAACAAACGATACCACATTCATGAGCCTGAATGCTAGAGCTAATAATAACGCATTTATTAAAACTACATTCGAAACACTACATAAAAGAGCAGCCGAGAAGGAAAATATGGCAAGAGGCAGTTGACAGCCGGAATAGTCAACTAAGACTTCCAGTGGCGATCTGTTGCTTATTGCGAATCAAGAGCATAACATAAGTGTACTGAAATTGCCGGGTTAAGCCCAAGTGTCAAATTCTGTTAGTCAGAAGAACTGTAGATGTGAAAATATGATGGTCTGCAGAGAGGATGAAGTGTTATTATGCTAGGAGGACGATGTTCGAACGATGCATATTAGCATTAGTTGAGGCATATGATGCAAGAAAGCAAGCTTATACAGCATCAGCCAAAAACAAAAAAAAAAAAAAAAAACTTCCCATTTACCCATCCGGTCATTCCAAATTTTTGTCCAGTTCAGCCTTAAATTTATTTATGCTATCAACTTACACAACAACAGATGCAAGTCTGTTCCAGCAATCAATTACCCGCTATCTAATGGTGCCATGTGGTGTTAGTCATAGATTAAATAATGTACTAATGTAATTGGAACACTCTAATACAGGGGTCTGCAACCTGAGGCTCTGGAGCCACATCCGCCTCTTTTAGCATGTAATTGCGGCTCTTTTAACCCACATGAAGCACAATTTGAAATGGAGTTAAGAGTATTCAAAAATCAAGAACATGTGGAGTGCAAGACTAAAATGCCTTAAAACTGAAATTGAGGATTTTGAGAGGCAAAAGGCTGCCCTTGCAATTCTACTCAAATGGACGGCGATAGATGAGTTGAAAAGGCAGGACCAAATTGTGTTCGATGCGTGAAGGACACGTATATAAATTTGAAAATATTTTTTTTTGTGTTTGGACTTCTCTCAGTTTTTGGTTCAATGAATTTCTGAGGGCAGATATTTTCGAACATGAACTACTGTATATTAAAAATAAATCAAGAAACCGTCTGAACAATGCGAGTCTCAGCATGTTTAAAGATGAAAATACGGCATACTCCCCTGATGTTGAAAGACTCGCTCAAGAAGTTCAACAGCAAAAGTAACATTAATTCGTAACCTAAATGGACATTTGTTACCTTTTTTTTTCAGTATTAATAAATAATATTTCAAAAAATATATATATTTTTAATAAAACACCTTCCCACTCTATTCCATTTCTTTAAAAAAAAAAAAAACCCACTCCTCCCACTTTTTTTTTTTTTTTTTTTTTTTTTAATTAGATCAAAAATGGCTCTTCACTCAAAAAAGGTTGTCGACCCCTGCTCTAATACCACGTGAACGAGTTTTTCGTTACATTATTTAATAAAATTGTAGTATAGTACAGAGTTTCCCAAACTTTTATGCCTTGCAAACTCTCCCTAAAACGCTTCCATCTTTCAAAACAAGTGCAAATAAACAGATTTGACATAAACTTTAGCTATGAGTATATAATACTTTTATAATTTATCACATTTAATCTCAAAGACTGAAATAAAATACTTTTCGTACCTGGATTAGTGGATAATTTGTCTATATTTCTTTAAAAAACCGCTTCATAAAAACAACACCCGCCTACCAAAACAATCAAGTACGCTCTCAACAGGGAGCAAGCCACACGTCTTGAGAAGCCCTGGTATAGTATATTCCTTCATGGTACTACTACACAGAACAGTTGCAAGCTCTGAAACCAGCAGATTAAAAACTGTGACAAATGTGCAGTGGCAGATAAAATTAAGATAACAGCGTTTTTGATCAATATCTTAATTGTAGCAGTAAATATAAAGGTGAAAACACGTTTGCATATAAAATTAGTATTTATACGTAATTTTACACGCAAATTCCAAATATCCAGTGAAACTGGTTGCATTACAACATCCAAATTATTAAAGCTGGCATCTTGGAAACCGCGTCGCTTCAAAACCATCACATTAGAAGGGAGGCTGTGAAATCGTGACCAAGTGAGCAGATTCACTACGAGAAAAAGGCTGAAAAAGGATGACTGAATGCATCGAGAAACCAAAGATTTTTCAACATCAGTTTCAAAATACGGAACCACTGCTTAGAGACAAAACAAGTATTATCCTCATGACAAAGCAAAATGATGAGAAAATGTGCTGGCGCTATCAGCTTCTTCGGAAAGGACAATTTCGAGGGCCACGGCGACACGAAGGCTTAACGAGAATCGATATGCAAGAAGGCCAGTGGTCTACGTCCACCACAGGCGAGTCACCTTCAACCACAAGCAAGTCGTCTCAACTGATATCACCAACATGTCAACTTGAAAGGATGCTCATATCGACCATGTACTTCCAATATCAATTCAGCCTATAACTACATTTCAGATGTTATTTGATCTTCAAACAAGAGAGCTATGATGGTGGAGGTCTGAAATGGTATTATATATCAGCAATCATATTCTTTTCTTGTGTTCAAAAGATCCTGAAACTCTATGTGTGAATTTATACGAATGTTGGCCCTAATTTCTGTTTATGGAAGAAAGTTTGTTCCCTCCTTTGAATTCAGCTAGAAACCGAAGATAACAAAAAATAAGAGTAACCAGCAAGGTCTGATGACTTCGCTGATTTTATTCCCTCGAACAGGTATAGAATAATCTTGCAGGAACAAGATTTGATGAAATTAGATCTCGTGGGGCGGTAGGATTTGTTGCTTCAATCTTTGGTAGAAGTTTAAAATTGAGTATTGGAGGCAATGTGAAACTGGTCAAGCAGTCAGAAAAACTTATACTTTATATTGACTTCTAAATATCTATATTTTTGCTCTGTTATTGCCAGTACACAGATTATTCATTTTAATCATGTATTGCCAATGACGAATTGCATCTCTATACAAATTTTATTGATATTTTCCTCATAATAAAATAATTATTAGTGTTTGAAATGATTAGCTTAATTAGCTGCTCCGTCAGTACATTTCTAAAGTTAAACACTTGTGTTCAAATCCTCACTTTTTATTATATGCAAGTAATTGAAACTGAATTCATGAATTACTGGCGATCATTTAACGATACTTCGGTATCGTAGGTACTATAGGTGCTTAATGTTTGAGAACATTCACAAAAAAAACCTACTCCCAAAAGTTGCTTTATTGCGCGAATAGCACCACGTTTTATTATATGCAACCATTCCTAGTGGAAAATGTGCACATAGTGTCCCCCACTAACACATCAACACGTAAGGCGTCGCACTGTTCGTTTGTGATCATTCGCGTATCAGTCCGATTCAAATAAAAAGAACGATGTTATACTAACAAACCATCAGCATTTCACAATCTTCGTTTGTACTACGACAAAAAAAAAAAAGGGAGCAAACCCAACTGGCTAATAGTGGAGGGTGTAAAAAAGTCCAAGAACTTCTCAAAATTTTCTTGTAATTCACGATATATGTTAACAAGAACCATGCCTGCATATTTAAATTTAAACACCACACGAAGAGTTTGGCTACAAACTAGAGTCCGTGATGAATTATGGTGAATATTATTTGCTCTTAGTGTGTTGGTCTGGAAAGCAGCCACCCGACTGACAAAACCAGCTGACTTTTGAGGACATATACCATTAAAATGGAACACTTCCAAAATTCATTACGTACAGTGGATTCTAATTTTAACTCCTACTTTATCCTACTGGCAGACGATATGCTTTTAGCGCAAAAATGCAATGACCTGCATAAAAAAAAAAAAAAAAAAAAAAACTGTAAATCCCCTCACGCAAGGTAGATGCGCATGCTTTAACAGTATCGGCAAATGGATGATATAGCTTCTTTTTTTTTTTTTTTATTTCTTCTTAAACTAACAGTTATTGTAAATATAAATGGGCAAGATTCAGTCTTTGCAATAAGCAACAAATACAAAAAACAAAATAAATTTTAATAGGAAAATCATTGCCGCCCCAGTAGTTCTGCAGATAACTGGAGTTGCACACCCAATGACAAAACACTGAAAGAACGCAAAATAGATACGGAAATTTTGTAAAACTCTCGTGAAATGATGTAACATATTCGCAAGAGATGCCACTGACGTCTCTCAGAGTTTTCTGTCTGGTTTTTATTATCTATCTATCTATACATTAAAAAAAAAGTTTTCCTCCTAGTGATATTTATTCGAGCCAATGGGAGAAGAGGGCAAGGCAATTACCTCACTACAAATGCAATTAATTATTGACAACTGCTTCCATAACGTACACCAACGTCGTGCACGTGATTCTCTGTCTAATATTTGATGTTCCACTGTAAAGTTTTTTGTAAATTGAATTAATGAAAATTATATATTTGATATTTTCCTCATAATGAAATAATTATTAGAGTGTTTGAAATGATTAGCTTAATTAGCTGCTCCCTCAGTACATTTCTAAAGTTAAAATGGCTATAATATATAATTATATATTATATGGGGTCAATATTTGTAAATATTGACCCTAGAGGCTTGGCCTTAGAGGACTTTATCCTATCTTTTAATCTTTGTGTCCAAAACTTATCCGACACACCTCCCACCTTCTCCACATCCAAAGGAGAATCTAATTTCGACGTAACCTTAACATCTGCTGAAATGGATGGTTTGATTGTGGACTGGGATGTAATTCCAGGACTTATTAATAGTGACCACCAGGCTATTATTTTCGGGGTCTCATCTAGACACACTTGCATTGATGAACAACCTAAAGATTTTCGACGATTTTCTGTGAAGTCGACAAAATGGAACAAATTTAAAGGAGTACCTAAACGCTATCCTGACACGGGATATTCAACACGCCTTAAACTCAATGACAGCACTCGAATATGTCAACTTTATCCAGACTCATCTTTTCCTTGCTATGCAATACACCAACAAAAGAAAACAGTCCAAGAAACCTTTTGTCCCATGGTGGACGCCTGAACTGTCACACTTACGAACACAAGTCCTTCCAACGAGAAGGAACCTTCAGAGAAACAGACATCTGTCAAATGTGGATGTGCAGACTTACCAGGAAATTTATGGAAATCTCAGGAAAAGATACCATAGGAAGATTGCCAATTCCAAGAGGAGTTGTTGGCAAAACTTAGTTAAAGAAATAGGGAACACGGAACCGTGCGGTTTAATTTACTGTATTACAAAAAATAAAATGATTGCAGGAGACGTGTATAATACTGTTATGGAGCAAGGGCAGGAAACAAAAGTGACTGGATTTCCACAATAAGGTCTATTGTCTCCAACCTTTTTTCCCTTTGGACTCCCCTGAATTTGATACACCAGAAGAACAAGAGATAAGACACAGTAATGAAATATATAGTGACCCTATGGACATCGTTCCCTTTACCCTCTTGGATCTTGGTGCTGCTGTTAGTAAACTAAACAGTAAAAAATGTCCTGGGATTGACCTTATTGAGAATGGTGTTATTCTTAAATTTTTTGACCTGTTTCCGCAAATTCTGTTAAATCTTATGAACAAGTGTCTCCTTGAGGGTATTTTTCCAAGGCAATGGAAAGTGGCTTTGCTGAAAATTCACAAGCCACGGAAACCAACATCCAATCCCCGTGCTCACAGACCAATTTCATTGCTTGGAAATCTCGGAAAACTCTTTGAAAGACTTCTAGCCCCGAGACTCCATAAGACGTTACGTGAGAAACTACTTTGTTTTAACCTACAATTTGGCTTCAAAAAAGGGAAATCTACATAGGAGGCCATATCTGCTCTAACTACTTATGCTCGGAATTCTACTTCAAAGAATGTTTTGGCTGTGTTTGTGGACTTCGAGGGTGCTTTCGACTCCCTTTGGTGGGGAGAGTGCTCTCGAGTCCTTAAGAGTTGCTAATTGTGGTGATTATACCTACAAGGTCTTAAGAACTTATTTCAGTGATCGTATCATAAAGGTAATTGCAAAGCACCTGACATATAGTTCCCCTATATCCATAGGATGCCTTCAAGGATCGGTGTTGGGGCCTCTCCTCTGGAATGCAGTTCTAGACAAATGGCTTTTGAGAGATCATCAAGGTGTACTTAAAATTGCATATGATGATGACTTAGTAGTGGCCATCGAGGGGAGATCCAGAACGGTTCTTGAGGAGTGTATGCAACCAATTATTGACGATTTGGTAACATGGACGAATACAAACAAATTAAAAATTTCACCAATAAGATGACTTTTAGCAAATCACTTCAACTATAATAGACCTCCTAGGATCCTTCTTAATAACATACAGATACCATATGTCTCTCAGACTAAATATTTAGGAGTTATATTAGATGATAGATTAAGTTTTCAGTCGCATGTTTCAAAACTGAAGAACAAAATTCGAAATTTTACTGCCTCAGTGGTTAGGATCTCTAGGAAATAATGGGGTCTTATTAGGAAGACATTATCATTGTATTAAAAGACGATCTTTTTTCCTGTAGCTTCTTATGCCGCCAGCATTTGGCATCAAAATATTACCAAAGTCAAGATAAAAACAAAGCTAATATCCTTGCAAAGATCCGTCTTACTGACCATTCACCGCATTCCAAGAACTACTTTTAACAATGCCTTGCAGGTTTTGGGAGGAGTAATACCACTTGACCTCTATATCATTTATCGAGGAATGTTGTACAATCTCAAAAAGGGACTTTCGATCACAGCGTACGGAATAACAACCGACCCCGAAAATAACATAAGCAAGAAAATGCTAGCATTTGGAGTGAATTAACTGGAATTTGGCAACGCAGATGGGATGAAAGCCAATTTGGTCTCATCACTAGGAAATATATACAAAAGGCTGACTATCTAACATCCCCAGCTATCAACTCATGGTTTACGCCAAATATGTAACATTCCTATCTGCTCACGGGGCACAGCTCCTTACAGGCTAAGCTCTTTGAACGTGGACTCGAACCTGATCCATACTGTACATGTAATGACCTCGAAACTTGGATACATGTTCTCTTATTTTGTCCGGAATATAAACAATTTATACAGACTTTAGTTGGTCTTGTTCCAGAGTTAACAAAAGAAAACGTCATTATTCTTGTTGAGTGTGCCAACTTTAAAGCCCTTCAAGATTTTGCTACAAATGTTTTCAAGAAGCGGCTTCAACTAAGATCCCTGGCTCTCAGAGGATGTAATTAAGTGATCTCCTCAACTTCTTTTTCTCTTACTCTCTTTTTTTTTTTCAATAAGGATTTTATTATTCATTTTTTAATAACTATTTTCATTTTATTTTATTTTTTTTTTTTTTGCTCGCTCCCAGATGTGGGCTACCTGGGAGAGAGATTGCGGGCACCCACTAGTATTGCACTACCTCCAGTGGGTGCGAGATTTCGTGCTTTTCGCACATCACAGGTGATAATAGACCCAGGCCTGGATTGTAGTGCCAGGCAGCAGCTGCCCAGCTGCTGCCTGACTCCTCATCGCTTTAGTTGAAACATTCTCTTCATGCTAATCGAATATACAACTAATATACTCTTTGCATATTCCTTGGGCAACTTACCTCAGAATTCTTTATTCGAGATTTTGATTTACCGTAAGCGAATGGATAAATTTCCAAACTAAATGCAGATTCATGAAGTGTTTCAAGAAATATATGGCAAATTACATTTTTATATGTACTCATGGAATAATTACTTGCTATATTAGCACTAATAACTTACTGTAATTTATAATACATATAATGTAATTTTTAAAATAAATATCACTACTGTTTGAAAGAAAATACGACTTAAATACTTTCTGTTACGGCATTAATGATATGGAAGCTTTCGCATACTATGGAAGCATGGTAAGTGAAGTTATACAAGGAACTGGATGTTGATAAAGGAGAACAATCAGAAAAAGGGTGGTTGGAAACGAAGGGCTAGGGGTCCGTATAGGATATTGGAAAAATTATACAAATTTGTATTATCTGATGTTACCTTTCAGGTAAGAGAACTCGGGCGAAACGGGGAAACGGAGAAAAATTAAATAAATGGATGAAAATAAAAGTTACTCAGGGTCTGAAGCTACCTACCCAGAAAGATACCCTCACATCTCGTAGAATGCATGTGGAGAACAGACTGGGGTCTAGACTCAATATCCACTCCTCACCTAGCGAATTTCCTACGTGTCAGTCTAGTTGGAATGATACATATCCGTGTGCTATTCGTCTGGAGAGGCCTGGGTTCGAATCCCCTCCATGACTGGAGGAAATTCAAGTCTTCTTCATTCGAGTCGGTAATTAGGCCATGTCAGTCGGAGGGAATATGGTTTTCCTCGAAAGTTATACCGGTTTTTTTTAGCCCGCAAAACTTGGCGAGATGAAACTGATTAATATAATAATATTAGCGTTGTCTTGAAAATCATGCTTCGTATTAATTCTTATATAAGTAGAAGAAACGAAGAATATATTTCCATGAAGGAAATGTATTCTTCGAATTTCCTGTAAAGTACTACTACATTGAAATTGTGTGTCAGTAAGCTGATTCTAAAAGCAAGAAAATTATCATTGGCCATTACATAATTTTCTTATTTCCTGTGCTGACAGTAATTTCCATATACTGTGTTCACAAAAATAATTCAACAAGCACGAAAACTACAATCACGCACCCACGTATGTGATAAAGGCGTGACATTAACTTTGACTAGGAAAATTAGTTTCTCTAAGCAGAGGTGCGTGCCTATGTTATAAAGATCAGGGTCGTCCCCCTTCCTTCATTAACAAGGTAATTATAGTGTACTCAGGAAAAGGTCCTCAGTCTAAAATGACTATTTTCACACGACACAACAGGGCTGAAAATGAATGTCTCCTCACTTAGTAACTACAGACTTAGACTTACTGTATATCATATTTACAGTACTGAGTATATATTCGGAATTATTACTTAGTGACACAGTTTTAAATCTCAAAGAAATTAGGGCAAGACTTCATTCTATGAGAGCAATATAAGAGAGACTCTTAAAAGGTTCGCGTCCTGAGTATGAAGGAATTATTTGAGGAATCTGGTAACAGCAATTTTCAACATGGTCCCCTTCGGAGTCAATACACTTTTGCCACCAATTTTGCAATGCGTTGATTCCAGCTGCGAAGAAAATTTTCTCTTGGGCCTCCAGCAATGACGTCACTGCTGGTGGGAAAATGGATGCCAGCCATGTATTTTTTTCAAATTACGAAAGAGGTGAAAGTTCGATGGTGCTAAATATGGAGGATAGTGAAAGCCACTTTCATGCAGTGCGGCCACAACAATGACAGGCTTATGAACAGGCGCGTTGTCCTGAGGGAACAGAGACTCCTTTCTGAGTTTTCCTCGGAGTTTGTCTTTGATATTTTCACGCCAACACCTTACATGATCTGTCTGAGTAATATGCCCCTGCGTCCCAAAATCCG
This sequence comes from Mastigoproctus giganteus, assembly GCF_048544385.1. Lineage (NCBI taxonomy): Eukaryota > Metazoa > Arthropoda > Arachnida > Uropygi > Thelyphonidae > Mastigoproctus > Mastigoproctus giganteus. The sequence goes on along the minus strand of NC_143579.1, from coordinate 180,951,244 downwards.
ATGCCATCACCTTGCCAGCAGAAGGAATCGATTTCTTAGGAGGGGGGAGAAGAGTTGTATTTTCGTTATTTGGACTGCTCCTTAGTCTCTGGCTGAAAGTGATGAATCCACGTCTCATTCGCGATGACAAACCTTGCAAGGAAATTTTCTGGATCTGCTTGAAAATGATGTGAATGTTCACTTGACTTGACAATCCTTGTGCGCTTTTGATCTGCTGTCCACAACTTTTGGATCCATCGTGCTGACACCTTTTTCATAGCGAGAACCTCTGTTATTATGCGTTATTCATGTTCACATGAGATGCCCAAGTCGCCGGCAATGTATACAGAACTGTAAATCATCGATCACTTATTACCAGATCATGCACACGGCCAACAACTTCTGGAGTGATGGACGTTGCAGGTATTCCACAGTGTGGGTCATTTTCAGGCTCACCTTCCCTTGTTTAAATTCTGCTGCCCACTTCTTAACCATGGAATAGGAAGCGGCATCCTTCCCAGTATTATAACTGTTGTAACCATATCTTCATAAATTTCCTGTAGCGTTTAGTCCCTTTTTATCCAAATACGACTGATTTTGTTCATCTTTCCTCATTCACACAACTTTGTTGACTTCAACACCTATAATTAAAGAAAGATGTTGAAAATGCACGAAATTTAGTGGGTTACTATTTTCAGTGTTATATATATTGAAGTACAGAAATTTTTAACGCTATACTACTACCCTTCCATACTCAGGCCACGAACGTTTCAAACGCGCTTCGTGCCTTTTCGTTTGGAAGTGCGTCTGTTATTGAAAGTTCGCAGTACAACACCAAGGTATAGTATCAACAGTATAGTAGTTTCCCCATTGCTCACTCGCTTTGAAAGGCTAAGCTCAAAACCCGTCAGAGAATGGAACATTCTTAAGGGATTCTCCAAATGAGGCTGTGGTTTGTCAATCTCAGATAAAGAGAGGTTCCCCCCCCACCCCGACATCTCTAGGTTTTAAGCCTAAATCATTTATTTCATATAAACGTGTGCAAAACAAGGGCCATGGCGGAGCGCCAGAATCAAAGGAGTCGATGAGCCAAAAAAAAAAAAAAAAAAAAAAAAAGAAGAAGAAGAAGAAGATAATTGCAGGATAAGAATGCAAATTGATTTATATCGATATATCATCCGAAAGCGTAATACCATCACCGATTTTAATCTACTTACATTCACAATGCATATATAAGTAGAAGGAAAAGTGAGATGAACAATGGATGGCGCTGATCGCTACTAAAATAAGTAGGTAAGAAAATAGCATATCGCAGGTGAAAAGGCATGTTTCGCGGCCGGTTTTACCAAGTAAAGCGAGCGCGTAAATCGTCTGTTTCCTCATACGACCACGAGATTCCAGCTTATGCGCGTGGCGTATCGCCCCACTATCACTTAAAAGACGGAGGACTATGGAAAAATTATCAAAGAGATGCGCAGCGTGATTTATCGGGCTCACAATACCGGTCAAAATCTTAATCACAATACCGGTCAAAAAAAAACATTTTTCGCAATAAATTTTTATGACAATTAGGTGCAATAAAGTAAGGAAAAAACAAATATTTAATTGAATTCACGTTTTAAATCAAACTTTTATTACAATAATAAATATTCTAGCAAAAATTATTAAACATACTAAATTCTAAAAACAAAAAAAAATAAGCATCCACACAACACTGTTGAGTTTCTCTTAAGAAACTCAACAGTGTTATCGTTTAAACTGGATCTAATTTTGGTATATATATTTAATTAGCGGCAGAAAACGTCCTTTTGGATTCTGTGCTGGTTGGTGTTTTGTACTGAGATAGTCGTAGACGAGTTGCAGTTTACCCCCAACCTTTACTCCCTCATTATCAAAAAATCTAATTTCCTTTTTATCAAAAATAAAAAATATTTCCTTTTTGAGGCACTATATCCGTATTAACGAAAGAAAGGGACTGACGGTTAAGCTTGGTGAGGGAACCAAATCTAAGTTGTGTGGGTGGGGAGTATTTATTTATTTCCCTGTACATTAGTATCGCCGTCAGTGGCCATTGTTATGATTTTCGTACAGCAGCTCCCCTCAAGCACTAAGCCCCACAAGCTACCTGACTGCGTTAAAAAATGAGAATTTCCAGGAGCTGAGGGATATTCCCCCCCACCCCCCCACGAGAATATATATTATACATGAGCTGTCAGTTTCTCAAGAGCAATGACACAAAAATAAACAAAAGTCATTTATCATAAAAATATACTTACAATACAATAACTGGTGTTTATTTACATCTAATCCATTCGTTTTTCTCATTTAATCTGTTAATATATGCTATCATTTCCATAAAATTTCTCTCAATTAATAATCTCAACTCTCTCTACAGCTTCAAACACTGAACTAGTTCAATCTTAATCACTTCCTCATATTTTTTTTAATCATCACTCTCTTCACAACAGCAATCCATAAGTCGCTAACTTAATACTAACGATTCCACGTAATCTCTCTTAATTTAGCAATATTAATTTTCTTTACAACTTCAACCAATAAACCAATTCAATACTAAACATTTCCTTATTTCCCGTGTTTCTTCACCTTCAACCTTACTCTAGATTAATCTCCCACTTTATCTAAATACCATTTCCAAAACAACACAGTTCAGAGGACTTACCTTCCTTTTCTTTCAAGGTGGAATTCCTTTGTGCAGGTTCCTTCCACTGAGTGCGGTGATGTCTCTCTTTCTCTTCTTAGCTGTATAGCTCTTCCAGTACTGTCCTATTTCGGAATTTCGAGAACAGTTCTCTGTTAATACTGAAAGAAATTACCGCAGCAGTAGTAGAACCCAGGACACCATCTGACTGACTTGTTATTCAACTTCCGGGTTAACTTCTAGCGCAGGAACATGTCCGGCGGAACCCTACACTGCTGGACACTCCCAGAACCAGATCGAACTGAACCCAGAACTACCACTGGAAGTCTGCAACCCCTCCGAACAACAACCACAAACCCCTCTTTTGTTGCGAGCACCTTATTTATTTCCTTCTCATTTATTTATTTATTGAATTGATTGCAAGTTAGAATCGCCCCTCGTACTATTTTATACGCGAACTTATGTGCAAACCCGAGAGGGGTTTGCACGTATTTACGTATCTTCCCCTATCTAATTTAAACCTGACCCAATCGTGGTGTTATTCTTTAAACTCACTCTTCTTCCTTTGGTGGGAAAAACAGAATATTTTTCCCACACAACGAAACACTTTCATCTTTTACCGCAAGATCACCCGTTCACAATACCTTTGAACTGCTCCATACCGACATCCTTTCCCAAAATGCATCCTCAAGTCCTGAAGTAACGGTGTAATAGAGAGATTAAACTATTGTTCAGAAGCTTTTAATTTCAACCCTTCCGCACCAGCCATACCATTGTTCACCGTATTCCTTAATTGCACTACCAGGCCTACTGCCACTAATGGAAATATTTCCGTAATGATGTTTTCGTTATTCCTTCAGTGCTTTACTTCCACAAACACTATACTTACTGAGAGAAATATATCTGTAAGATTTTACGTCTTACAGTTTCATGACGTTTTCAGGTTTCCGTTGCATTTGTACTGTGTATAGCAATTCTTCATTTGCAAATTCAGCAGTATTAATGATTTACTGTTGTCGATTTTATAACCTTTATGTGAATAAATCATGGATAATTATTTTTTAAATTAGTACCGAGAAACGGGTATTTTTGTATCAATATCGGGATTTGAATACCGGAAAAAAATGACCAGGATCCCGGTATTATAAGCCCTAGACTGCGTGACCCCATTTCTGTGTGTTAAGTGTACCAAACAGGCGGAAATTTCGCGCTAACTGATAGACACGTACGAGCCAAACAGCATGTCACAAACACAGGTTTGAGTTCAATGCATTGCCTTTACTAACAGTAGGACAGGCGCTCATAGCAAACAGCGATCCGGGAGCTCAAATATTGCCATCCTTCAAGGATGACAATGTTTGTCGTGTGGGCGCCTTATAAATGATTACAAAGTTCATCAAATGCCCCCCTCTCTCTCTCTCTCTCTCTCTCTCATACTTAATTTGAAAAAGGGCTCAGAATGGAGTGAAATGCACCGAAACGCCGTTCCTGTTCCTCACACGCATCGGTAATACGTTATACATACTTGATTATTAGAAAGATGATTTATTAACAAACGTCCGTTTCGTAAACTTTTCCATTTCGGCCTCTGATTTGAAACCTTTCCAACACAAAGGAATGCAGTTCCTACAGCACATTTCAAACATGGGAACTTATGGAAATCCAGGAACGAAAAAACAACCATGATGTGGACTACCTTGCATCCACAAAGAAATTCAAAGCAACGCCATCGGCAGAAATAATAGCAACAGTTTCGGGACCTCGGTTTCACTGAAGTGGATGAATTTTTCGGACGTGACTGTTTCACGCTGAATTAGTTACAGATGACCTTTCGTCGCAAAACAGTCTATGTTGCAGGGTTTGTTGTTTGTTTATTTGGTTTTTAGGAGCATTAGCAACTAAGACCATATTGCTCCGGGATATGCGGTGGTCATTCCCTGACCTTTCCGCATCTTCCGTATTTGGTGGTGACGGGCTCGAACCCCTGTCTAATCAAGAAGCGTGTGCTACGTACTCTGCTCCTTCCCACCTGGCTACGGAGGTGCAGGTTGCAGGTTGAAAGAATCATCTGCTGCACGATAACGCTCAGCTGCTTACACAGCCGCAGATGGCAGTAGTTACGGGACTAACACCGGGAGACGTGCCATAAGCCCAGCTCGCACCAAGTGATTTCCATCTCTTTGCATCCCTTTGAAAGTGCACTTGGCTGACAAGCGATTCGCAACAAATTGTGGCATGCGGAGCGCTGTCGGTTCTTAGCATAAAGAAGCTTGACACCAATTTTCACACTGCGATGCACGTGCAATGGGGGGGGGGGGGTATGTGTAAAAGTAATGTGTACCGAATTCTCATGTGTAGTGCATGCAGGTAAGAATAAAACCCTTCACATCTTGAAGCACTCCAAGGAATTCTTGCTATTTCATTTTTTGAAACAACCTCGTGATTCAAAAGTAACTTCACAACTTACGTGTATAACTACTGTGAACTTAAAAAAACAGCATTTTCAAGACTGAGGTTTTTATTCAGTACCAAGCACTGAATGAAAATTTCGTTTTTATTGATGACCAGTACAGTAGTTACCAGTTCGCTGGTAGCTGACATTTACATAATAAACAAAAAAATAAATAAATAAAAAGGCGAATTCAATGGAGCAGGAGTGCCGTGCATTTTCCTCTTTGAACAATAAAAATTCAGGTCATGGTTCCTTATATGATAAATTGTATTACTTTGGTTTGAAAACTGATCCCAATTGTTTGTGGCGTAGAAGAAACATGGTGTCACATTCTGTATAGTTGCCTCTTGTATTTAGATTACAGAACTCAATTAAAAAATGAAATTGGCGAGTTACTCAGTAGAAATGAATTTAGTTGCATAATTAACGTTAATAATTTTACTGCCTTTCAACAAATTTGCAACATTAGCATTTTTAAAAAGAAGGCAACTTTCAGTTTGGACTTTTATTTATTAAATAAATTCTCACTGTGCAATGTTTTTTTTGTACCCTCCCTCCCACGAACCTGGCCCTTTTTTTATTTTATTTTTTATTTTTATTTATTTATTTTTTTTTTTTTTTTTTTGCAGATTGTGCGGGATTCTAGCCGGACTGAGTATGGTGGGGTTATATACTTTTTTTTTTTTTTTGTGTTCGCTCTGTCTCGTACTTGTGCAGGGCTGGGTTGAATGGAACTTTTTTTGTTTTCGCCCCGCCCTATACTATTGATAGGGCTGGGTTGAATATATTTTTTTATATTATTTATTTATTTTCTTCTTATTATTATTTAAATTTTTTTTTTTCCTCCCCAGTTTTTCTTTCTTTCTTTTTTTTTTTTTTTTGTTGGCGCTGGGCCCAGTTGACCTAGCGCGGGATTAGGTAGGTAGGTCGGTAGATGAGGAGATGGAGTTTTTTGTTTTGTTTTTTTAATTTACGTTTCTTTATTTATTATTATTATTATTATTATTATTATTATTATTTATTTTATTTTTTTATTTTATTTTATTTATTTTTTTTTTTTGACTGGCTCTCAGGCATGGGCAACCTGGGAGTAGGAATGCTTGCACTCACCGGTCTAGTACTTCTACCGGTGGGTGTAGGATTTTGGTGCGGATAGCACAGACAGAATAGTAGGACCAGGCCCGGCTCCAGGTGTTAGGAACGGGCACCAAGTAGCAGTTGCCCAGGTGTTGACTGCTCCCTGGTGGCTTATGTAGTTCGTATAACATTAGACAGTGATACTAGATGGATTTAGACTTATGTCTAGGGGCCACCGAAGAACGTATATATATAAATACATACGTGGCTTGGACCGCGGTCAATTCAAACGTGTGTGCTACTACACCCACGCCCTAACCACTAAGCTACGTCAGGCACAAAATGTTCTTTTCATAGATCAATGATTTACTACTAATAATTATGACAAGAATGCAATCATTTTTAATACAACGCATTTCTTACTGTCTAACACATTAATTAATTAAATGAAGTTCTGCCTACAAGGGGAACACATCATAACACTTACACGCCCAACACACTACATACAAATGGCCAGTTTTGGCGTAAGCTTCAACACAAGAAGTACAATAGCGACTAATGGGGGGAACCCTGGGAACCGCCACAACAACACATGAATATCCCTCCCCCGTCTAACACATTATCAATCTGTTCCAACTTCTTTACAAACTTCAGGTTTTATGTACAGCAAACTGGCAAATCAAACAAAGAATATACACATTATACTGATCCCTCATTACATTAATTACTTTCCTTCTTAACTAACAAACAAACAGCGTAATATTATTTAGTGCAACAGGTTTGCCTTTTTGGTACACACAAATGGGCAAATCAAACACAAAATACACATACGCTACTTACTGACACAATATATGTATATTGACGCCTCATTGCCTTTGTTGTTTTGGTGCTAGGAACGGGCACCAAGTAGCAGTTGTCCAGGTGTTGATTGCTCCCTGGTGGCTTATGTAGGTGTGAAAACACACGGTGTAATATTATTTAGTGCAACAGATTTGCCTTTTTTTGGTAGAAAATAAGAATAAATTTATTGTCTAATTCTGTTCACAAAACCATTTAAAATTACATACATAACATTCAATCCATGTGTCTAATTTGTAATAAATTTTAAGTGACCGATTTCTCCCTACTCAAGCTCCCAATAATCCAAAATCTGTATCAAGCTCACGAAATTTGCATCAGAAATCAGACAGCGTATAAAAGAATGTACATAACACAGCATATATCATATAAATGATTACAAAAAGACTGGATTTCGAAGGTATTTATAACCAGTGTTCATTGTAATGACACCTCAAAGGAAAATGCGTCCTGAGCCCGAACGACAGGTACAAGGGTTAATTTCACGGTTATCAGCAGTATCAAAAAAAAACACCTACACAAGTATATTTTCTTATACGATTTAGTTTATATTTTTTACAAACTATGTTACGCGTCTAGCTTTCCTAGTTTCCATGAAGACTGAACTGTTGTCTGTACTGTATATTCTACTATTCAATAAAGATTATTTATTTATTTAATTTCTCATAATTTATATTATACTAATAATCTGAAAGTGGCAAGAACCGCTTTACTGGAACAAGTATGCCATTGTACGGGGTAAAATGAAATACATGAGGGCTATTTTTTATGTTCAAGAAGTTTCGTTGCTGTTGGGGTTTAAGCGCATCAGAGACTTGGGCCATATCGCGCCGTATATAATGTCTGTAAATTGCGTGTGGTCTGTGGTCAATTTGCTGTTTGCTGGATGAAAAACCTGAGCTTCCAGAAGAAAAATACTCATGCTATCCTCGCCCGAAACCAACTAATTCAGCCACGTTGTGAAAACGGCCCATAAAAATTCCTCCCGTCGTTGACGGGATTTGAACTCTCAAGAGACCTCTCTGCACCCGTTGTGGAGAGGGTGATGATTTTAATAACTAGGCTACTGCGAGGGCGGCTATTCAAGAAGTAACATCTAATGTAAAATATTAATACAAAGTTTTAGAAAATTATAACATATGACAATTGATAAGTCATACAATGAAACACACTTATACCACGTGTCATATTATATACGACAATTATATTTTTCAGCGCACGCCAGAAGCCTATCTCGGACATTTGGCCTTCGCCACCGGTTACAAGGAAGTAAACAAAGGACTCATAACGCTTACAGTGAAAGGTGAGTAACACATTCTACCAAAGACCTTTAGTACAAGGGGGGGGGGGGGAAACCTCAGTATCTTATATATCTTCTCAAATATTTATTTCTCATAAGCAATACCTTATATTAAAAATATTTTATCTTCTAGCAATATAGGAAAGTAACTTTTTCTTCCCAGAACTCTGAGCAAAATAATTTAATTTGTTTCTAATTTTCATACCCGGTCCTTTTTCTATCACATGTATTATATCTGTATATTGATCACAGCAATACTTGACACCCTGGGCTTTTTCTTTTTTTCTTTTCCTTTTTTTTTTTTTTTTCTCTCCTATGATTAAGCAACTGGGACCACGGAAAGTCAGTGTTTTAGTTTCTGTAATTGCTTTTGGATTCTGACTTATGGTCAGTTTTCTTGTTTTTCTGGATGAAAATTCCAAGTTCCTCGGGACCAAGAACCGTGAAACTCTCATCCAAGACCAACTAAGTCAGGCCATAGTGTGAAAAGAGCCTATATAACAACTGCTCCCCTCCTGACGAGATTCGAACACTCAGGCTTTTTTCCAGATCATTTGGCAGATCACTGATGAAATCATTAAATAGTGGGGGTAAAGGGAAGAACCTGGAGATCCAACTTAGGAATACGAACGGATCCGAAAGCACTTGGTTGCTGATTATTGCACTGATATCACGTTTATGATAATAAATTTTTACTAACCCCCCTACTAACCAGATTATCCTTCTCTCTCACTAGTGTAATTATTTTGGGTGTGGCGGTGAGGTTTCGATGTTTACAACTTTGCAAGGACGCAACTAAGGCCTTGATTCATCATGATGTTTCATTTGTAAACCTGTATGTGTGTATTCTTGGCCGGTTTCGTGGATTTAAAAAAAAAAAAAAAAGAAAAGAAAATTCATGCAGTCCTCGCCTGAACCTCAACTTTTCCAAGGTGTGAAAAACAACCATAAAAGTTCTCGTTTTCGCCGAAAAGCATTCTCAACATCGGTTCACGATGGAAAAAAGAACCTAGGCTCTTTTCCGTACTATGTAAGAGCTGCAACACTAACCACTGTGCTACCCTAAAGGCGCTATAATATAGGAAAATTTCACTTCATTAGAATATATCCTAAATTATTATTTTTTTTTTTTTTCAGTAATAAATGGACGTGGGATTCCTGTCCCGAAAATGGCAACTATAACAAATGTAGCTGTGCTCGCATCTCTATGTCCACTGTGTCTCTTCCCGAAGGTAAAGTTGAAAAAGACCAAAAAAGTTTCACACACAGCTAGGCCTTCCTTTAATGAGACATTTGAAATGTAAGTAAAAATAATTATTTTATATATAACCATTTCGTTTTAGTACTAGTATTTGCGATCTAGTGAAAGGAAGCCACACGCTTTTGCTGCAGGGGACAAGAAAGAAAAAAAAGCAGATAAGAAAATACAAACAGTGCGTTTCCCTCATTACTTAGGTTGCTATCCAGTTTAGCTTTGATTTTTTTAAACTGTTAGCCTTAACTACCAAAGGAGGAGGCAACTTGTTCGAGTAATCAACAACTCACAGGCTAAAAGAAAACTTCCTACAATTTGTCTAAACCTGTTCGCCGGTAATTTGAATTTATGGCTCGTAGTTCTATAGATTCTTCATAACAGAAAAAATTTCGCCTTTATTTATTTTACAAACTCCTCTCAGAGCCTTATAATCCTCATCATGTCCCTTCTAAGGTGCCTGGTTGCCAAGCTCTGTATAAGCGAAGTCTTTTCTCATACGGTTGCCCTTTTTCTGATCTCAACGTAGGAGTTGCCCAGTGGTGTATTCTGGCCAGAATAACGTTCCGGTACTTTTTTCTAAATGTCATAATAGAAAATCATTAAATTTATACACCTAATATTATGAAAAAATGGCATAATCAAAGGGGAAGGAGAAATATCTATTTTACCCATTGCTACATTACTAGTAATCTTTAAAATTAATAGATTTCTTACTAAAGTACAATGTGTTAGATAAAGCGATCCAACGAATGGGATATACTGTGATGCGTGCGAACGCTGCATTTTGATTCGCCATGAGCTGAACTCTAGAACTGGTTGTTCTATGAACCGTAAGTCTGATGTCTGATTCAGTTACTGTACTGTTGATGTGGCGTTATCATATAGTCTTCTGGAGAATGAGCGTTCCGGTACTATTTTTTAGCACTATACCTCTGGAGTTGCCGTCTTTGGGCCCTTTCAAGAAGTTCAATGTTTTTTTTCCAGATGAGGCTTCCATACTTGCACGCAGTATTCTAAATGCAGTCTTACAAATTCCTTATACAGTGGGATTACGACCTCCTTCTCCCTACAGGATATTGTTAGATAAATCATCGATAAGACACTATGGGCTTTCCTGGTTGCCTATTTATACTGCTCAGAGAACTTCACATCAGCCCGTGTCATAACTACCAGTTCCCTTTTCTCCTCTGCTGTTTTCAATTTAATCCCACCAAGTATATAAGTTATTATAGGGTTGCTCTTTCCCAAGTGCAAGATTTTGCATTTTTCTGCATTAAAACATAGCTACCACTTTTCTGGCCATTCTTAAAGTCTGTTCAAGTCATCCTGAAAGAGCGCTGCTTGGCACTGATCATTAATGACCCTCTCAATCTTTACATTGTCTGCAAATTTTTTGATATCACGCTTATCCCACCGTCAATGCTGTTTATGAAAATTTGAAACAACGTGATCCAAAAACCGATCTTTGGGATCCCACTTCTAACGTTACACTAATCTGAAGAATATCCGTTAATAACAACCCTGTGCCTTTTGCCCTGCAATCCATCTTAGAATCATTCCAGTAATCCCAACATGTTCCAGCTTATACAGTAACCTCTCATGAGGGACTGAGTCAAATGCCTTATTAAAATCGAAATAAACTATGTCGAAATTGTTCCTACATTCAGCTCATGAGTATCTGAGTAAAAATAACTTACTAGGTTAGTTAAGCAATTTAATCATTTTTAATTTTTAATTAATAGTCAATCACTTTCTCTTAACAAAACAATATTGTGTTCTTCAGAATGCTATTTCTATCTAAATGTCCCTGGACTGTATTCTTGATCATTTCCTCTAAGATTTTCCCTACCAATGATTAAACTAACCGGTCTGCAGTTACCGACTTCACTATTAGACTCACCTTTATGTATTGGCGATGCGCTGGCACTTCTCCAATCCAAAGGAATTTCTTCCGAGTCCAATGATGCCCTGATAATTAACCTCAATCTTGCAATACACTCTCTGGCCGCCTCCCTCAAAATTACTGGGTATATGCCATCAACTCCGGGAGTCTTACTTGACTTTATGCTTGAAATAAATTTTTACTAATAAACAGTCATCTGTAATTTAATCTGTATATTACTGCCACTGTAATGAGAGTAGCAGTAATCAACAGATCAGAGGATTGTGAAGGATATGACGTCTCTATATGTAACGGGCAAGCAAGTGTGAATGTCTCATAGTCCTTGTCCTTTTCCTTGTTTATGCTCCGGCACGACCAGCAGGTCAGAGGAGTTTATAGTAAATCATGAATACAATCTTTATCGCATTTAGCAGTCACAGGCCTGAACCTTGCTCCCCTCAAAGAGCGTACACTCTGCAATTGCGCTCCAGACAACTCGGCTGTGTCATGACTTCAATTTTCCCCTAATTGATTGGAATAATTAGGGGAACTCACTATGGAGAACAGCATTTTTAAATAAACTAAATGATTATTATTTGCACCAGCATGTAATTTATACATAGCATAGCAGAACTCGTAATCTCCAATTTCCAGATGACACCACGTTTCTGTTAGCCCTATTATGTCAGCGTTAGTTGTCCTAACCAGGAGTTTGAATTCATCCATTTTATCGACAACACTCCTGACATTGCTGTAGACACAGATAAGACTTAAGTATTATTCTATAGTTTAGTACCTTCACACACCCATGGAAATTATTTAGGCTTGTTTCCTAGCTTTATTTTCCTGCTCATTTTCCTGCTCATTCAAAGACTGTAACTTTGAGATACAGTTATCTAATTAACAATAAAACAAACAGATGAAAAATGAAGTTACCTATACAGAACATCTTGCCAGCATTGGCTGTTACGGCAACAAAAAGAAAAACAAAACAGAAAAAAAAAAAGCTCCACGTGATATCAGTGAACGCCAGGTAGTCGGGTGCAAGTAGCGCTTAGCTTCGTTCCTGGCCCGGGGAACAGGTCCAGTAGCGCGGCGGGCGACAATGAAGTTCGGATGTGGCATAGTAATGGTGTGAAGTTGCTACTCGTACTTCGGTCTTGGATCATTGGTTGTAGTGCAAAACGCGACATCAATGTCGCGTTTTGCATTGATACGAATATCTTCCATAATTCCATGGTGCCCATACTTTGTTCTATGGAAATGCCCCCCTCTCCATGTTCCAGCAGATAATGCTCCGTCCCATACAGCGAGCGTGCAAAACGCTCATTTGAAGGAAACACTGTCCAAAAACTCCTGTCCGGCCCAGAGCCCATACCTCAAATCTATCAATATACTAGAACAGGGCGGCGACTACACTGAAGATGGAATTAGCACAAATTTTTGCTGCAAGGAACTATCAATGCTGTAAGGGGACAAAGGTAGTCTACACCTTATTAATTTGTTCATTAAAACTCGTGTTTTTCTAAACGTGCTGGCATTCGTATACTTTTGACAGAGTAGTGTATATTAGTGTTGCCAAGAATGCTGATAACTGTGCAAATGTAATTGGTATGTGATGCTATTTTTAAATTGTACCAATCAATTTAAAACATCAGCTCTCAAGTTGTGTGTCGACCTGACAAGTAATCTGCTGCTGAGAAACGCTTGTTTTTCTTTTTTTTTTTTTTATTCGTCATAGCGTTTAATGATAAAAGTCTTGTACATCAGCTATAACTATTAGACCTGTAGGGCATTTAAGCAAGAGGGTATTTAAGTTGATGCGTGCAATGAAAATCAGCATTTTCATCGTAAATGACATCTTTTAGGCTAAAACACATTTCCCTCCATAATTAAAGCTTTCCCCAGTGGCCTACATCTAACAACAAAGTTACAAATTCTTTATAATACCAAGGTTACATCTCCGTGTCAAGTGTGTTTGCGCTAACTTAGTATGAATACCAAAAATAGCACACTGATCATCTTACTTTTGGCAAATATGTTAGCTGAAACACATCAGCACACACCATCACGTTAATATGTACACTATTAATGAACCGACATTTGATTCTTTTATTTATTTTTTCTTCTTTTTTTTTAACACACAAAAGTGGTTTGTTTATTAGTATGATAACATTGGTGACAACTGTCTGCAAGACTTCCAACACGCGAGTATAGTAGTTGTGATAGAACTAAGACAAAAATATGTATTTTTTTATTACATCGCACGATTAATTGTTCTAATAACTTCCCAAGAAACGTTCTTCACTAAATTATCGCTTTGCTATATCTACATATATTATTAAATTTATTAATTTAATATATTTATTTCATTAAATTAATAGTAAGTTTATTAATTTAAAATTATTAATATAGTATGATTGATAAATACGTTCACAACAGTGACGCATTATAAGAGTATTTTAAAATACTGCCATCCAGACTGTAACTTTGAAATACAGTTTTCTAATTAACAATAAAACAAACAGATGAAAAATGAAGTTACCTATACTTGCCACTAAAACTATAACAAGTGAAAAAAACAAGGCATTCCACAACTATAATTTCAGTTGACTTAGTTTTTTATGAAGCATAATTTGTATTAATCAAAAAGTTTATTTCTTTATAAACTGTTCCATTTGGCATCTAATTACAGTTGATAACACTATCACAAGCAAATAAATTAATAAAAATTATTATTAACATTTGCATGTTATTCACACAATTCGCACAGTTCTTATTGATATACTCCGCCACGGGCGTCAGTAGAACAGAATCTGGCTATCGTAATTGCCAGCTAATTAAAATTTGCCATAAAAAAAAAAGTCCAAAATCTATTTATTATTTTTTAAAACTCATAGCGGAGTCTAGTTTTGTTTTATTAAAATGATTTTTTAGTAAAACTAAATAAATTTTGCTTTCATAATATTTACTTTTATTTTATAAAAAACATAATGCACATTCAGAAAGTTGCCAAGGGGGATATAATGTTTCTTTTTTTTTTTTTTTTTGTAAATAAGCAGTTATTAACTATAAAACTTATAAAATTGTTATAAAATGAAATTCGAATACAGTGTAGCAACATTTGAAATGAGGCAGATTCAGTTCAAATGTCGCTATATAGACACAATGGAGATAATAACAAAAACTTTTTATTTTTCAAGATGTGATCTACCTCCAGTTATAATCACCATGAAGGGAACAGTTCTCCATTTAATCCTCAAAGGCCCTAACTTTGTTGGCGAAGCCATTTTTCCGTTAAGCTCTGTTCCCAATATGTCATCATACAGATCTATAGAATATCTTCCAGCTCACATTTTACCTCTCAGCGAGCTTCCACGGAATGCTACGTTTCAAGTAAGTAACTCCTTTTCTTAGGTCGATCTCATTAGCATTTTTATGAATTAACACCTAGCAGTTAATAGCTCATATCAATAGAGCAAAGTTTTCAGACTTTACCGACTTTCTAACAGCAACAGACAACTTAAATAAAAAATAATAAACAAAGCATGGTAACATATATTTTATTAATTAAATTCTACGTAAAAAAATCTGTTTTTTCCCTTGCGTTTAACATATAACGTTTAGCGTTTATTGTAAACACTATTAACGCCGCCGTGACTCAATATCTAACTGCAAAAATTTTGTTAGGTACAGTACATGGCTTTTTAACTATCTCTTATTAATTACAATTGGTGTTTAATATATATTGGCTTTCTGAATCTTCAGCAATTATGAATGAATATCATCATTTTCTCAGGGAAGTGAAAAACTATTTAACGATGTAGAAAGATCATAAAAATAAAACTTCAGTTTAAATTACATTGAACTTTTCTATTATTTTATTACGTAAATATTTAGAAAAAAATGCAATTATTCTTTAAATTTTGGTTACTAGTTTTTATTGTCATTTTCTAAATAGTTACAAATACTTTCAGTAAATACAAAAATATAAGATTATGGAAGTAATATATTAATATACACTGAAAGGACAGAATTCGTGGGATAATTGGTTCGTGGCCAACGCGACGCTGTCACCCCTTTCGCTAGCGGACGAACCGACCGTTTGGCGGGTATATAGGTACACTGCATTCGCGTAGACGGTAATTCAATGTCAGTATGGATAAACGTCGTGAGTTAACTGACTTTGAAATAGGGATTATAGTGGGTGCTCAACTCATAGGTCACTCTATTGCGGATGTGGTGCAGAAATTACACTATCCATGTTCGACAGTATCAAGAGTGTATCGGGAATACACCATTTCCGGAATAGCATCTCATCGTGGAGAGCACTGTGGGCGGAGAGAGGTGGTGGATGAATGTGTCCGTCGACGTCTGCTTGCATTGTTTCAGCCAACCGGAGAGCGACAGTGGCAGAAATCAAATTTAAGTTCAAATTATTATATTAGGGCCACCCGTAATTTCATACATATACCCGTGTATGTATTATGTCTGTAAATTGCGTGTGTTCTCTGGTCGATTTGCCTTTTTTGCTGTACGAAAAAAACCCCAGTTTATGGGGGGAGGAATCTTTCTATCTACGCCTGAGACCGACTAACTCAGCCACGGAATGAAAAAAGCCCATTAAAGTTCCTCGCGTCATCGATGGGATTCGAACCACCCGGGGTGGGGAGAACGGTGACGATACCATTGTGCTACCGCGCAGACTAGCACAAATCACCGCTGATTTCCAAGAGGGAAGTGCCAGAAACATCTCCACCAAACCCATCAGGCGACCAGTTCACAATAGGTTATGGGAGCCGCCTACCCACCAGAGTGCAATTGCTAACACAACGACACGGAGCTGTACGCCTCAACTGGGCGAAAGAACATAAAACTGGATCTTGAATGATTGGAAACGGGTCTCCTGGTCCGATGAGTCCCGTTTCCAGTTATTTCGAGCAACCGGGAGGGCTGCTAATCCGGCAGAAAGCGCACGAAGCTATACACCCGTCATGTCAACAAGGAACTGTTCGGGCAGGTGGACGGTCGGTAATGGTCTGGGGCGTGTTCAACTGGCACATGTTGGGACGTCTGGTACGTCTAGACGCATCTCTGAACGGTCCAGGTTATGTGTCCATCCTTGCAGACCGTCTGCATCCGTTCATGGTCATCATGACCCACAGAGCAATGGACTCTTCCAGCAGGATAATGTGCCTTCCTTCTGAGCCGTGGTGACTAGAACATGGTTCGAAGAGCATTCCGCAGATTTTACCACCATGAAATGGCCTCCCCGTTCACCGGACATGAACCCTGTGGAACATCTTTGGGATGCTGTGGAAAGGTCCGTTCGAGTTTGGGATCCTCCACCCAGGAATGCAACGGAATTATGGACAGTGGTATAGCAAGCATGAATGGAAATACCTGTGGAACGCTTTCGTGAACTAGTGGACTCAATGCCTCGCCGTGAGACTGCCCTTATCGGGACGAAAGGTGGACCTAACCATTACTAGGTAGGTATCCCATGGTTTCTGTCCACTCGGTGTAGTATAAATATTTTCTTGATTAACCTGTTTCGTTCATCGTTATGCTAATCTGCTTCTTTTGTTAACACCCATGTACGGTACATAATTATTTTCCACTATGCACTTCAGTTGATTACAAGAAATAGCCTGAGTGCTATTCACTTCATAACTATGCCTTTAAAATAAGAAGAAACGAAGACAGGCAACGAGTGTGATGGCAGATCTGAATACCCGTGCCAACCATCTCATTAGGAAGAAGCTGGCAATAGTTGGTATATCTTATATAGATCCCCACCTGAGTTCCAATCCCGTCAATGACTTGAGGAATTTTTATGGATCTTTTTCGAAATGTGGCTGAGTAGTCAAGCGAGGGCAGTATGAATTTTTATCTCCAAAACTCGAGTTTTTCGTCCAGAAAACAGCAAATCGACCACAGGACACATGCAATTTACAGACATATTATACACAGTGCAGTATAGCCTAAGTTTCCGGTACCTCTAAAAAACCCTTGTATAGAAATTTTGGAGTGAAAGGAAATGATTGTTATAAAAGCTTTCACCCTTCGTACCTGCTTTTCAATCACATTTACAAAACAGGCAAAGCAGAGCCGTGCCAAGGATGAGGCGGACGAGGCTCTTGCCTCAGATTAAAAGCTGAAATGGGCGTGAAAATAAAGATTAAATAATTGCCAATGTTGCCATTAACAGTAGGGCGCAATTTTTCATTCTTACCTCAGGTATTAAAATGGCTCGGCATGGCCCTGAGGTAAGCAGCTAGCTGGCTTAGACAATGTCTGCAATGAACAGATCCTTTAGCCTGAAAGCTAAATTATGGGCCCTACATTATTATAAAAACAGCCTAAGAACCTTAACTATTCCAATGATCTGGAGCCATACAAGGATTATGACTTTCCTTAAACCTGGAAAAATGCCAGATGATGTTAAGAACTATGGATCCATCTCGCAATTGTGCAGTTTCTTCAAGATCTGTGTGCGCCTTATCCTTAATAGAATCCAACTTGAAATTGACAAGATCCTAATTCCTGAATAGGCAGGATTTAGACCAGGCAGATCCTGTACCTCACAGATCTCCATCTTGACTCAATTTATTGAGAATGGCTTTGAGGAGAAGCTCATCAGGGGGTGGGTTGCCTTTGTAGACATCTCGCCGCCTACGACACAGTTTGCCATTGCCTACTTCTGCACAATGTTTACAGTTTCACTAAGCTTCCATCAGTCGTGTTTAACCCACTGCCTCTTGAGGAAATTTTTGTTCATCTGGCTGGGGAAAAGAAAGCAACATTCCCAGAAAAGTGGCCTACCTCGAAGCAGCGTTCTAGCTCCTTTGCTCTTTAACATCTACACAAACGACCAGCCCATTTTTCGAAGAACCCGGAGCTTTTTGTATGGAGGCGATTTAGCTCTTGTCGTCCAGGTTAAACCTTTTCAGACTATTGAAAACATCTTGGCCTTAAATTAATATTGGCGAGTACTAACACCTTGGCCTTAATCAATATTGGCGAGTACTATAAAAAAATGCCTTATGAGCAAATCTAAACAAAACAAAACGCAGCTTGTTCCACCTTAAAAACAAGAATGCTAACGGGCCCCCTGAACATCTCTCTTGGAATGACCTCCATCTTAATTTTGATAAGAACCCAGTCGACCTGGGTATCACGCTGGATGTTACACTTATCTTTAAAAGACAAGGAAAAAACTAGACTAAAAGTTGGAGGCGAAACAACAGCCTTCAGAGGCTCACGTCAACTAAATGGGGAGCGGATCAGCACATAATAAGAACGACAGCTTTAGCCTTTTGTTGCATGACAGGATCTCGGCCAGACAGGACTGGCGAGATCCTGTCATGCTACAAAATTAGATCCCTCTACAAAATCGGACTTGTGATCGGATGTCTCAAACCGACACCAGTTAAAGACCTACTGACGGGGATTTTTTTCAAAAGGGTATTAATCTGGATAAAGTAAAGTTACAGAACTCTACCATCTTAGTGTATGATGTTCCTAAGGAATTAACTCAGGAGGATATTATTAGGGATTTATATAAGAAAAACCTGCAAGATTATGGATATGAGGAGCAAGAGGTCAGAGAGAGGGCATTGTTTTTAGATTTAGTAACAGTTCCAAGGCAAGGTTTAATAATTGGGTGATTGGGGTAGCTCCTCATATGTTGCAAAATTTTATGTGTAATGACAGGTTGTATTTTGGATATACGTCACACAAATTCACGCGTTTTACAGTTGTGACTAAATGTTTTAAGTGTTTTTTAAGGAATTAACTCAGGAGGATATTATTAGGGATTTATATAAGAAAAACCTGCAAGATTATGGATATGAGGAGCAAGAGGTCAGAGAGAGGGCATTGTTTTTAGATTTAGTAACAGTTCCAAGGCAAGGTTTAATAATTGGGTGATTGGGGTAGCTCCTCATATGTTGCAAAATTTTATGTGTAATGACAGGTTGTATTTTGGATATACGTCACACAAATTCACGCGTTTTACAGTTGTGACTAAATGTTTTAAGTGTTTGGGGTATGGCCACTCTATACAACACTGCACACACAAGACTGTGTCGTGTGGTCATTGTGCTCAGAGTGGCCATCTTTTTGTTGATTGCCCAAATAAAAATAAAGATCCATGTTGTGTGAACTGCAAGCGCAGAGGTAGAGCTTATGATCACTCATTAAGGAGCAGTAGTTGTTGTCCTGAGTATAAAAAGGCTCTAGAGTTCGCCAGTACGCGTACCTATGATGGATAACTGTAGTACTTTTAATGTGAATGGTAGTTTTCAACATAAAGATGAAGGTAGTGTGCTTAAGTTGGTTCAACTCAACGCCCAAAGATGTCGTGCGGTTACTGATGAAATTAGAATGGTGGCCGTGCAAGAAAGTGTTGACATTTTGTGTATGCAGGAGCCGTATGTTGGTTCCTTTGCACATGGACATAAAATTGTTGGTTTTCCTGCTGATGCCAGAGTTATAAGTGTAGTTGATGTGAAACCTAAAACAGCAATTGTGGTCTTTAATAAGTTATTGCAGGTAACTGTCCTCTCTGGGCTGTGTAGTCAGAACTCAACATGTGTGAACATTAGTACTCCTAGGTTGTCTTTTAATTTAATATCTCTTTATTGTCCTCCAAGTCACGAAATTGTTAATTCTATCCATTATATGGAAACTGTTTTCAGTGAAACTGGTTGTAGTAATTTAATTATTGCATTGGATTCCAATGCAAAGTTAAACTTATGGTTTAGCGGCATGACTGATCAGAGAGGTCGCTTGATGGAGGACTTTATTTTAATGAATAATTTGTGTGTAGTCAATATATCAGGTCAGCCTTATACTTTTAATAATGTTCATGGCAGGTCGAACATTGATTTGACTTTAGTTACTCAGGGGTTATCCAGACGAATTTGTCATTGGCTTGTGAAAACGGACTATACGAATAGTGATCATAGATCTTTGGTTTTTCATATTAATTTGGCTGATTTAAATACTACTTTAGATTTTGATAATTTTGAATTAACTAGATTTACTTATAAGAAGATTAACTGGTCTAGTTTTGCACGGTCAGTGGCTTTAGATTTTTCAGGAGACAATATGGTTAATTAGAATTTTTTAAATGCTTGTGAGTATGCTGCTTTCGTTCAGTCTTCATTGCTTAGAGCCCTCAGTTGTGCCTCAAGAAGACAACGAGTTAAGAGGCGAGTTGTTAATTGGTGGAATGCGGAATTATCCAGGTTAAGGAAAGAAGTATTTTTATGTAGGAAGGCATATCAGAGGTATAGGCGGTGGGGGCTGAATGAGGCTCAATTTTATCACGCATGTTATAGGAATAAAAAGAAAATTTATTATAGGGCTATTTATGAGAGTAAATTAAAGGCTTGGAGAAATCTAGTTACTAGTGTGGGCAATACAGATCCTTGGGGATTAATTTATAAACTAAGTATGAATAAAGTAAGACCTGGAGAGATAATGAATACCGTAATCCTCAATGGTGTGGAAACAACTGATTGGATTACAACAGTGCAGGCAATAACATCGGAGTTGTTTCCTCATGAGGAAGAGGGGAGGGAGACAACAGAGCAAGAAGGTATCAAGGACTCTAATGTAACATACCTTGGGTATGTCGATATTAGCTTATTTACTTTAGAGGAATTGAGAGCCGTTTCTAAGAAAATTAACATTTCCAAAGCTCCGGGGATCGATTTAGTAGAGAATATCGCTGTTCTTAAAGTGATTGAGCTTTATCCTAACATCTTGTTAAACTTATATAATAAATGGTTACTTCAAGGTACCTTTCCTGGGATCTGGAAAGTTGGTTTGATCAAGCTGTTAGTTAAGCCGGGTAAAAAACCAAATGATTTTGGCCAATCTTGGCAAAGTTTTTAAAAGATTGTTATTTTTAAGATTGAACCAAGTCATGGATAATAATGGTTTGACCCTGCCTTATCAGTATGGCTTCAAGAGAGGGCATTCTACGGAGGATGCCATTAATGATCTCATGAATTTCACCAACCAGGTTGAGGATAAGTATGTGTTAGCCATCTTTATAGATTTTACTGGAGCTTTTGACATGGTGTGGCATGAGAAATGCATACCAAATACAGAAATTATGAAGGAAATAACACCGACACAACAACAGAAACAAAATGGTACAGAGGGACTTTATTCAAAAATGGCAACATAGCACTGGATACAGATGCATCACTGCCATGGATGGAACAAAGGGAAGAGGTGGTACTCAGTAGGAGATATGGCCACCACTAATGTCGATGCAGGCTTTGCACCAACTGTCCATACTTAGAACAATGATATTGATAAGTTCTTGCGGTAACATCGTCCATTCCTCTGTCAGTGCCATCTTCAGCTGGTGAACATTTTCTGATGGGTGTGGACGTGCTGTTAGGCATCTCCCTAGAGCGTCCTATATGTGTTCGATGGGATTTAGATCGTTGTACGGGCAGGCCAATCCATACGAACAATGTCCTCACTTTCCAAAAAACATATCAACAGCTGCAGTGCGATGGGGTGTGGTGTTATCATCCATAAACACGAACTTGGGGCAAGTAGCACCTCGGAATAGACGCACATGGGGAAGGATTACCTCAGTACAGTAGAGTGCACCGGTTACAGTACCGCCTTCCAGTATCTGGTGTGTACGTCCATCCAAGATAACGCCTCCCCAGACGAGAACACCTCTATCGCCATATCGATCCCTTTCAGTGATGTTTGCGGGGTGATACCGTTTGCCAACCTCTCGCCAGATTACCTAACGTCCAGAATCGCTGCTGAGACTGAATCTACTCTCATCAGTAAAGGGTACCTTAAGTAAAGATTTTGTGGTTATAACCTTTAGAAATAGTGTTGGTCCTTAAGTTTTTCACACCAGTATAATACCTATTCAAACATTAGAAAAGGCTGTAAACAGTTTGTATGCATATGGAATATTTTCATTTAATCCAGAGAGATGAGAAATTTACTCTATCAGATGTCACTGACAGACATAGTTCTGTCCCAGCTATAGATGAAACCAACAGTAATAATAACTAGCAAATTTTACTGTAATTTTGAAAATACCCATGCCACTCAAAATTCATCAACCATGGGATTGATCCTAAATGGTACACCATCAAAAGAGACTTATTCATTCTCCTAATGATTTCATATCCAATCTGTCCATATCTTCAAGTTTGTTATTTATTCAACTTTAGAATTATCCCCATCTAGTCAGGAATTTTCTGTTTCAATATCACAGATTCAAGCTAGTCAAGGTGGAGAATTTATGTGCTACTTTAGCTACAGGCGCACTCTCTTAAACGATGTATTGCGTAGTCTTACATGGTCGGTTAAAGAGGAAGCATTTTGTTATTTTAGTTAATCCTGTAATAATTTCATAACTTATTCATTTAAACCTTCAGCAATCATTGCATTTTATACTTACAGTACATCTTAGTTTTGTATTGCCTGTAAGTTTCAGAGTTATATGTAATTTTTTTATTATTTGCCAAATCATATTTAAAAAAAATAAATTAAGCGCTTATTCTTATCCTGGCTAATCATATATGTATTTCATCAAAGTTATTTTCATAATACTGTTCAAGGTTTGATCCAAACCACCAACATTGAACAAAAAAAAAAAAAAAAAATATATATATATATATATATATATATATACAAATTCAATTTAAGAGATGTATCTTTTTAGAAGTGAGTATTTTTAATGGGTACTAGAGACCAGAAGTTTGGCAGCATGCGGCCAAAATATCGTTCCTTCGTTGTTTTCCTTCTTTCAAACGTTTCCCACTTTTATTTTTCAGGTTCTGGAACAAAGGAAAAAAGAAGATAAACAAGCTCGGCAATTTGTTAACTACCATGAAACCATCATGAGAAAAAAAACAAGAAATGGTTCCCTGTTAATGTCTTGTCTAGCGCCGGAGAGCACAACATTCCCTCCCGTAGTAGTGCCAGTGTGATATTTGAGATGGCTTGTCCATGTGCAGTGATTCTACTATAACTGGCGCTACCATTATGTAATTTATGAATACATAATTAAGTTCAGGGCAAAAGCTTCAAGCTACAAAAGCTGTAAAAGGTTATTGTATTTGTCGGGCATAGCGTCTTTCTGTACATAGCTTTGTCCTGAACCACCTTCTCTATGCCCCTTTCCTGAGCGTAGCCTGTCTGAAGTCTCTTTATGTACATATGGAGCTACGTACAGAAAGACGATACGCCTGAGATGTACAATGACTTTTTAATTCATGTATTTATTTTTTCATGACTGTGAAGTTTTTCATGTAACGTGCCTAATGATAATTGTTTTCCTGTAAATACCCGACAGTTATTGAACATTGCTTTTAATAAGCAAACATCATCATGGTAATTGTGTTAATCACCTGAACTACTGCTCTACAAGTGGGCAAAGTTTCTCGGCTATAATTGCTGCAGAATAATGTAAAAATATAGTATCATGAAACTGTGTGAATACATTTTTCTTAAAATTTGCAGTAATTTCAGAAAGAAGGTAAATAGGTTTTCTTTAAAGGAACAGTTCCACAAAGAAGTACTTTTTAAAAATTTAAAAATCTATATGTCACATCAGGGAAACGCAGTGCATTCACATAAGGCAATTTATATGGAACCAAAAACGATAGAAAAAATATCACTAAGTTTTCGGGAAATTATGCCATTCTTTCTTCAGCATGTCCCTGGGTACTACATCCCAGTTACATGACAGATAACTGTTCTGCTGAACTGCCTGTAGTCTGGAGAAGATTCTGAATTTGTTAGAAAGATGTTCAATATTTCACTTCGGTGTTCATCGTAAGCGCATCCTTTCTTTAAAGTAGTCATTACCAAATAAGATGAATGGCGTAGGCGATCCGTTCAGTTTCAGCAGGCTCCATAGTCTACAGGTGGCCCGTTATAGGCAACCACCACACTGATTGCTGAAAACAGGATAACAGAAACTCTCCCCCAGCATCCTAACAGATACCGCATAAACCGATCAGAACATCCATTATACTCTAAAATGCGCTGGGACAGTAAATGAAAAAAACACCTGGTTAGAAAAATTTTTAATATCGAATACCAATTAGCTTTAATGGTATCCATAACCCTCTGAGATTCTTTCTACAAGTTCTTACTCTCAATTGTTGTTCGAACATCTCCCAAAGGCATTTAATTGCATTCACATCTGGGCTCTGAGCTGCACATCGTAGCTTTGCCATATTATTCTCCTCAACTACGATTATTCTTTTCAAGCTTCAAGCACGATTAGTACTGTCCTACTAATCGTTCTTTATGGAAAGAAAAATTATAATTCCTCAGAGCGGTTTTTTAATTTCAGAATACACATACAAGTACGGTTAATATATAAATATAAACCGTATTTATATATTAACCGTACTTGTATGTGTATTCTGAAATTAAAAAACCGCTCTGAGGAATTATAATTTTTCTTTCAATAACATGAATCCAGAGCGCATAGGCCTCTTTCACCATAATCGTTCTTTGTTACACAGCGTGATGTTAATACTGATACAAATAAGGTCCCTCCCACTTCAAATGACAATGGCTGAATCATTCAGAAAATCACAACAGACTGCTGCATCCATGGTTACATCAGTCGACCTAATCCGAAACAGGTAAAACAGACTCATATTATCACACCACTACCGAACTTCACTGTTGGTGCAACAGAATTTGGGTGAAACCCATCTTTTTCACATCGCATTCTGCAACTGTTTTAACATGTCTGCGTGCGCGTTTCACCAGGACAGACATTGCTAGGGAACAACTTCGGCGTATACGAGGCCACAGTAACCCATTCTATTCTGGTTACTTAAGCAACTATCACCTCACTAAGGATGCCTTTCCAATTTCAACTTATCATCCGTTTCAACTGCCATCGTGCTTCGGGGATCATTAATGGTGGCCTATCTGACTTGAAGTGAATGGTCGCGTTACTTTGTCTTCAATTGGCGTACGATATTTCTACAGTTGATTTCCTACTCTTTTTGGTGTTTGGCGAATGAACATGTCGGCTACATGACAACTTACTACTACACCTCTTGTGAAGGGATCTAGATCCTGTTTTCATTGCGTTGTATTCAATTTGCTTGTTACTGATAAATGCCAAATAAATTGAACACAACGAGATGATATATGATGTGACTAATAGAGTCATTACTTCCCATGGGTAAGGTGTCGCAGTATATTTTGAAGGATAGTATATATTTTAAATGAATGAATTTAACCTTCAGTTATCAATTCAATCCTTTAGCAAAAATAAATTTATAAAAATTTCTGAAAGTTTAGATTTGTTTTCGATCCAAAGGCAAAAACAAATAGGGCGAATCGTTGTTACTAAACTATCCACATGTCGAATAGATAAGGTTCAATATCTGTTTCATCCCCGCAAAACGAAAGAGCAAGCTTATCCTATAAACTGATAACTTAGAATTTAATGTAGAATTAATTACACCTCAACTACAGTAATGTTTCAACACATAATTGGATGTACCTCCCCCTCAATACTTACAATTTAAAAAAGAACGGTACCTATTTTGATCAAATAGTTCCCCAGCAATTCCATAAAAATGGAATTACTGGGGAACTCCCTCTCTCTCTCTCTCTCTCTCTCTCTCTCTCTCTCTCTCTCAATGTGCGGCTGTGTGTGTATTTGTGTTTTTAATAGCACTCTTTTTAGCCGCGTTAGCATATATGCGTAAAGTAACGCGCGTATTGTCTTTACCATATCCGTCCGTCCGTCCGTCCGTATGTAATAACTGGGCTCCTGGATGGATTTTCATAAAATTTTATAAATATCTCTTTTAGATTAATATGTACATATTAAACATAAGTACCACATGTGCATATGATATAAGGGACTACAGTTTCCGGGAGTGAAGAAAACCCACGTTTAAGCCTCATTCGAAACCGAACTAACTCAGAACATAAAATATCTCTCTTCTTTCTACGAAGCATTTTTCAACTTGAACCAGCAACAGAAAACGCCTCAGTCCCTTTCCGCACAATTCGAGAGAACAGTGACGCTATCCACTTACTATCCAAGAGGGCCTATAAATAAAAAACAAGTACATGGAAAGACACAGAGTTCGCATTAGACTGTCTTAAACAAGAAACAAATGAGAGAAGTCCAAATTAAGGAATCCATTTCGCTTATCTCTCTAGTGTGTATATCACACAGGTGGGGAAGATAAATACGAGCGTGTGTTCGACGGGAAAATACATAATGGCCAATATCAATAATCTATAAAAAGTAATTAACAATTGATATGGAGATAACTAATTTGCTGCACGTAAAGAACTATCAGTGCGCCGTTAGTGGAGATAAAGCTCAGGTTAACAAATATGAATTTTTTATATTTTTCATTGATATGTAGGATTTCAGAATTCCGTTGCTAATACGTGCAATATTTGCATCGTCTTATCTTACTGCATATGCACTTGTATTAACAAGAAAATAAAGAAGTTTATCAGCTTTCTTCTAGAGCGGGTCGTCAACCTTTAAATAAATTTAACTACTTTTTCGTTTCAGTAATACTGACAGTGAACTTTTCATTGTAGACTCCTGTTAACTTTTCATTTTCCCTTTCCCTTTTCTACACTCCCTAATTTGTAGGATAACAGAAAGTGAGCATTACGAATACCAAAGAGAGTTTTACTAAGGCATTTTTTTATTCATTTATTTAAACACCAAATGGGTTAGATTAACCACATGCTCCAAGGTGGAAAAATAACCACATACTCCAATAATACAGGCGGAAATAAAAGTTCGCAGAAAGCATTTGTTAAAAAGATGGGATTCATGCTTGCGGGATGAAAAATCCGAAATAATTCCCAGTAGTAACCCTACATACTTCTGCCTGGGAGCGGCTGACTACAGCTGGGAGTGAAAAGGTAAAAATTATTCCAGTCGTAGAAGAGAGAAAGATGTATGAAAGGAGATCTTTCCAGTCTAACAACAGCTATAGTTGTTAGACCGGACAGACACCCTTCAAGAGTTTGAAAGGTGAAATAATCACCTTTAACACACATAAAGTGTTCACTTTGTCACAATTCATATTTGAAATTGCATGCGTCATTGCTACTGAAAAAATATCACGCTGTATACCGATCTAGCACCATGTTTATTTAAGGGGAATCTTACTTCGAAAATGCGCCTCCGTAGCCAGATGGGAAGGAGCAGCAGTGCGTAGCATACGCTTCTTGATTAGACCGGGGTTCGAGCGCGTCACCACCAAATACGGAGGATGCGGAAAGGTCAGGGAATGACCACTGCATATCCCGGAGCAATATGGCCTTAGTTGCTAATGCTCCTAAAAACCAAATAACAACAACAACTTCGAAAATAAATACAGTGAATGTCAACAAAAATTCACATAAAAATTCAGTAACACTAAACGACCATGTAAAGCTGCAATTTTCAATAAAGAACTTTCGTGCGTGTGGATCAGTTGGGAATAAGGAACAGGAAAGGAAATATACTTACACGTGACACTTTAGACAACATTTGAGAAACAATTTTGCAACCTCTAAACAAATCCCTACAGAAACTGAGTATCCAGAAGGGGATGGTGGTATCACTGGGTTCAGCTTATTTCGCTGTAAGAAAACACCTAACTTTTTTCCATACCGAGTCCACATTAAACATGAACTCAATTTCAAGATAATGTTAAAAAAGATTACGGTACTGTCGCTTTAAAGGTTTACATCGTCGAACATATTGAAATTTTGAATAAAATTTATTTCACTGACGAAGCGTAGTCTCGCCTCAGTGGCTAAGTCAATGTGTGGTGTCCATATCCCGAAAATGGATAATTAAGCCCATATTTTTTGAACTGTCACCTCTGATGTTTACGAAAACATCATAATATGTTTATTGCAATGCTAGAGGAAACTGAAAAAGCTATCTGGCCCCAACAAGACGGGGCAACCTGCCATATTACATGCTGAACCAGTGAAACGGTTGAAGAATTCTTTTGGGGATCGAATCATATCACAAAGAGTTTGACCACCTAAGTCTCCTGATTTAACGTCCCTAGACTTCTTTTATAGGGATTATTAAAGCAGAAAGATTATGAGAGCAATCCACGAAGCATTCTGCAGCTCAAAGCGATCACTGAAAATACAGTCAGTTTGTAGCGATGACAATTAAATCGATGCCTTTACACTACTTATGTAGTTTTTCATTATGAGTTCACCGTTTATTTACACCGATATTTTATAGTATAACTCTATTACGTAGCCAACCACCAGAATTTCACGAAAAGATAACTACAACTTTAGACGACATTATAAACAGAGGCTCTATATTCTTTTCCTGTTCTGAGACTTAATTATTTTATTTGCTTTTGTGTAAATACAATGTGTTATTCTTCATTTTTTATACAATCAGTGTAACCACCCTGAATTTTCATAATGTACACCCTTCTAGCCAAACCATTCTGTTCCGGAGTGGCCACTGATGTGGAAATAAAAGAATGTTAATAATAAATAAAGGAGAATTTAATAAAATTAATGAATTTGAAATATAACAATAAATGCAAAAAGGTGATAAATATGGGAGAGAACACATAATGCTGGCATGGGGTTCAAGATTGACTGGACAGAGGAACAAAAGGAAAATGTACAAACACAATAGCAAAAGAACTTACCTGACCGACAAAGTGTCGACCGTGAACCACATAACTGCATTATTTTTCCTCATATTTATAACCTTTAGGCCTTTATCTCTTATATTTCAAATTCCTTAATTTTATTAAATTCTCCTTTATTTATCATCTTTAATTGTGATTCGATTTGCCATGTGTTTTACATTAAAAACAGAGGCTCTATAATGTTTTCTTTTCGTGCAATTCTAGTGGTTGACTTTAGATAACGTCACCAGGGTTGTGGGATATACGATAATACACTTCTTTATTTTTATTTGTATATTTTAAAATTATTGTGTATTTTTACGCCGTAATTTCTTTACTCTTTTCTTCGCTCTATTACTTATGTTTTTACTCTTTTTTCTATATTTCTTCTTTCTATTACTTATATTCATTTTGGTCCTTGGGTACTTTGTTTGTCAGTGGCCCTTCTCCATAAATCTCCCTTTCCTTTTTCATTTTTACTTTCTTCTTTTTTTCATTTATTTAAAACACACACCTTTCCGCTATAAGAAATACAGAATAAAAACTTCTTTTTTTTTTTTCCTGGAGCACTCCGGAAATAATCACGTAAACCAAAAATATCAACTACGTGTAATTACAAAACAGATAAGGTTTGGATTCAGTCAATATTTTCAGTGCGGGTCAACAACCAGATACATATTATCAACATAGTCTTTCAATAGAATTTGAATGACGTGTGTGTGTGTGTGTGTGTGTGTGTGTGTGTGTGTGTGTGTGTGTGTGTGTGTGTGCGCGCGCGCTCTTATTTGTTCCCCACTGAGTTTTCCGGAGCAGTGTCCTCCGATATTTGGACACCTGTTGCTAATGGTTACCAAAGGGTTCTCAAACAAACAAAAACAAATGTATGATACCATCATAGATATATCATGCATTGTGTGTTCCCTAAGTAACAGGAAATGCCAGGCTCCATTAATCCAAATTTGCTTCCATGTTCGTTCATTCCATAAAATGTTCTACCACGCAGCCAACTTCGGCCGAATATTAATGTTTGGATTGATTTAGTCTACGCTTCAGTAACAAAACTAATAGGTACCGTTGAAGGAGGGGAGGTAAAAACGGGGGATTTCAGTGCTTTCGTGAGTACAACTCATTACTCTGCACGTGCTGTGATCTGCACGGTCGTCCGAGAACGGTACCACACTTACTGATTGGGTGACCAATAGCTGGAGTAGACGCCAGGTGGTTACGTTGGAAACTATACATTACGGCAAGGACTGTCACGTTTTGCTGAAAGAAGGCAAAAATGGATATTAATGTGTATTGAACCAGGCGGGATTACAGGTGAAACGTTGGTAATTACAGAAGTCCATTAAGGACGAACCAGAATAACTAGGTAAGTCCACTTGCATCTGGTTTTTAAAAATACACACTCACACACACTTGCTGTATCCTTTGTTATGGAATCATGTCATCTCTAAAAATACGTCTACTCGTCCATTATATGAGAACAGGTATGTGACTGTATTAAAGATATACTAAAAGAGAGACACTAAAATGAAAATTATACGTGACACATAAAATATTAATAATAAGCCAAAAAGTTTTTCTTGTTGATATTGATGATTGGTTATTCTTCAAAAAAAAAAAAAAAAAATTCTACGGTTATTATTGTTATTTGCTAAAGTATTTGAAATCATTAAATAAAAATAATTATGATAACTGCTTACAAGATATGATAATAACACATCAAGAGCTTCTGTTCAGATCTATTTCTAAAATGCACATCGATTTCCATTTCCTTTTTTTCGTTGTCAAGCGTACCTGCAGTATTTGGTATCAAGAGATATCTCACTCAGGCTGTGATTTTTTTCCGAATGTATCGTGTGGAGTCAGTTGACTCATGTGGTGCGAATTCTGAGAATGCAGTAAGATAAATCGACAAAAATATTATTCATTTCTTTCTTTTGTTGGCATCTAAAATGTTTGTTGGGTGCTATTTACATTGGCATGCAGAGACACAGATGGAAAAACTGACAGAGGGCAGTAACCACTTTTTTTTTACATTTAAATGAATAAAAACATTACAAATGATGGAAAATTTCCGAAATGCAATACTTATCAATCTTTTCTATCTCTTAACCGATATTTAAAATTATTATGTCGCCTTGACTACTAATTCAGGCATCCATACTCACAAATTTACATTTTTAAAAATTTTCGTTTAATCCTAGCTACATTCACGACCGAATAACTACTGTTATAATAGAGTCGCTTCAGATATTTAAGTAAAGGAATACTGTGTTAGTTAGCATTTATGTATACAGTATTTAATAAATAATATATGCAAGCCTATAAGTAATTATGTGTCGAAGTGCCTAAAAGTCACCCTACATTACTCATCTAATTTCAATTAGTGACTGCTCATTCATTCAAAAGAATTTAACCTATCTCAGAGTGGTTACGGTCTCTTCTCTCTTTATACTATGTGGAAAATCCTCCTGGGTTCGAAACGCGTTGAGAAGAGAGAAATTTTACTTGCTTATTTCACACCATGGTCAAGGCAGTCGGTATCGGGCAAGAATTTCGTGAGTATTTCACCCAAAAACTTGGGTTTGTCATTCCCATGAAGTTTACGACTGTAGATTGCATGGGAATACTCGCAATCTACAGTCGTCATATAACGACACCACTCTGGTGTTCATATCAACCACCCATCCAGCATTTAACCTGAAAATTTTCACACATCATTTGATATACCCCTCTTCTCAACAACCCTATGTCAGGGAAGAAGAGCTAATTAACTTCTTAAGGCCAGTGGTTTCAGAGTAGAACATTTTGATGTTCCAGCTACTTTGGCAATTTTTTTTGATATATTCAAGAATGATCACATATATAAGAATACAGCATCAGAAACTGGAGATGGATTTTAGAGGACCTTATTTTCTCTTTCAGAGCTAATTGATTGATTGCTTTGTTATGAAGTTTTAGGCGCATAAACGACTTAGATCATATTGGTCCGTACGTATTATGTCTGTAAATTGCGTGTGTTCTAAGGTCGATGTGCTTATTTGCTGGAGTAAACCCAGAGTTTCCGGGAGAAAAAACATGCTACCACGCCAGAGAATAACTAACTCAGCCATGTTCTGAAAAAAAGCCCATAAAAATTCGAACTCAGATCTTTTCCACCCGATGTGGAGAGGATGGTGATTATACCAACTGTGCTAACCGCGAGGACCTTTTTTTTAGAGGACAGTATTTTCTTTAATAAGACTGTTTGTGGTATTGGAGTTGGTGAGTTGGAGATGAATATCGCATTAGATATAAAAATTCTTTTAAACCATGGCTATGGCAGATTTTAGAAATCTTCGAGTGAAGGATCTGATAAAGATTATTTCGGTCCTTCCTACAGGACTTCAGGGCAGGATAAAAGTAATTCTTGATCTAAAGGAAATCAGAAAGTTGTTACTATAGAGCAGCGGTTCTGAACCCTGGAACACTTTCGCGAAACCCCAGGGGTTCGCGAAAGTGTTCCAGGGACTTCGCACTAAAAATTCTATAATGACGTCTGCTTAAATTTATTTACATAGGTATATTATTGTAAACTACAAAATATATACATAATAATAAACAATACAGTAAAATTACATTAAATAAAAAGTAAAGAATTGCCAAAGAAAGAAACCACATTTCCCACAATTCCTTATAATTAGTTTAATATCTTACAGTATATCATGTTAAATAAATATGTTTTCTATACTAAATTTTTTTTTTTTTCAAGCACCATTATTATGTACAGGTACGTTTTTTTTTTAGAATCTATAGTACTCAGTACCGTGCATGGGTTGAAAGGTTGAAAGAAGATACTTGTTGACATTAGACTTGAACTTCTGTCGATTGTAATTTTCAGGAAATACGTATGAAGGAAGGTTGCTCCAGAAAACGGAAACTGAATGAATAAATGAGGAAGGAGAAAAGTTGGTTCTGTGAGTTTGAACTTGGACAGTAAAAGGATGTTGAGTGGTTTCGGCACGTGTTCGGATTGCTTTAAAAGAGAGAGTGAGAATTATAGAAGCCAATTCAGAAGAACAGCGCCCATGGAAGTATCTATAGAAAAGTCATGCAGCAGAAACAGTACGTCTATGAGACAAAGAGTGGAGAGACTCTGTTAGAGATAAGACTGTCTGCGCTGGTAGCACAGTGGTTCAAATCTCGTCGATGACACAAGGAATTTTAATGGACTTTTTTTTTACTCCGTGGCTGAGTTAGTCGGTCTCAGGCGTAGATAGCAAGGTTTTCCCCCCCAGAAACTTGGTTTTCGTCCAGAAAAATAGGCAAATCGACCAGAGAACACACGCAATTTACAGACACAATAAATATATGGGTAGATGTAATCATTTACGGGTGACCTTAACATCATAATTTGTTTTGGGTTTTTTTTTTTTTTTGTTAGAGATGAAACATTAATTAACCCAACTGCCCTCTTTAGAATGGAATCTAGAAGCCTGAGAGAGGTTTCGTGAGCACCGCCATAGATGTGGGAACAATATTCCATGGCAGGCCGGATTTGCGATTTCTGCAGAGCAACAACAGTTTGGAAGAAAAGTAACGACAAGAGAAAAAAAGAAAACCAAATTTTTTAGATGCAGAGGAAGCAATATTTGTAATGTGCTTGTGCCAAGAGAGGTTGAAAGTCAGTGTAACACCCCCAAGATCTTGCCTAGAAATCGGGGCGTCTCGAAGGACGCCCCGATAGGAGCAGAAGAATCCTTTTTGCTAGATATCAGACAGTACTGAGTTTTAGAAGGATTGAAATTAAGTTATCTTTGCCCCACTACCATTACCTGGAGATCAGCATTTAAGGAAATGGTAGTGGATATTCGAGAAGTTGAAGCTGTTTGAGCAAGGCAAGGTTTCTCAAACTGGAAGGTGAAATGTAATGTGCTATCTTCAACAAAATTATGGATAGGATTTCCGGTCAATGGATGAAGGTCATTAATATACAAGAGGAAAAGAGTTGGAGAAAGAATTGAATCCTGGGGAACACCAGCATTAGTGGAGTAGTTAGAAGACAGAGAGCCGTCTACCATTAACCAGTGAGCGGTCAGAGATAAAACTGCATACCCAATTACAAAAAACAGCTGGCAAACCATAGGATGGAAGCTTATTTAGAACTTTATGCCAAACACGAACGAAAGCCTTGGAGATGTCAAGAGCAACTGTTTGTGTTTCACACAACTTTTCTATTGAATTTGTCCATAAATGGGTAACATAAGCTAGAATATCAGCAGTGGATCGACACTGACGGAATCCATATTGGCGATCGTTGATCAGACGGAATGTTTCTAGATAGTTTGAGTTGGCGGTTAATTGATTTTTCTATTACTGTAGAAAAATTAGAAGTAATTGCATTGGGACAATAATTGGATTGGAGGGATTTGTCACCCTTTTTAGGAACTGGTTGGATATGAGCAAATTTTCAAGCAAAAGGAAAAACGCCTTTGGAAAATGGAAGTGAAAACAGCGGCAAAGAACAGAAGTAAGTTCACGAGCTCATGTTTTAAGAACAAGTAGAGAAATACCATCAGGAACTGGTATTTCTTAGCATCAGATTCATCTTTCTTAGCATCAGATTCATCAAAATCCTGACATCCTTTTGACGGAAGACCACAGGTGACTTTGAATGGAGTGTACTAGGAATGGTTTGAGATGATTTACCAAGATCATCAATACATGAGTTGGAAGAAAATTAGGATGCTAGCTGGTTAGCTTTATCTTTGGCTGATGTGGCAACAGAATCGTCTGGTTTTGACTGAATTGGGAACAGAGATGGGCAAAAATTGCAACCAATAGTTTTGGCAAGAGACCAAAATGCTCGGCTACCATTGGACAAGAAGCAAGTTTTCTACTCTTAGCCTGTTCAAAATCTAGTTTGGACTGATTAATAACTGCTTTACAAAGTATAAATGATACTTAATAATAATTTTTATTATTACGCTATGTTGCTTATAAAAACGTAGTACCGAAAATATTTTATAATAAAAATTCAGAGAGAGAGAGAGAGAGGTCTTCATCCTATGTCATTGATAGATTAGTATTAATATTAATATTAGTATTATGTATGCCTCAACTATATGGTCCCCTGCACCCACATCTTACCAAACCCAGGTTCCTATCCCCGGAATACTGGATTTTAAAATGGCTAAATAAGATTGCACACCTACAATCTCAAATTCTGTCATGCTCTCTAATCTAAATATGCTACTTTGGAAGTATCACATCATCTCTAGGAACCTCATGATCTTCGCTTCAGCTTCTGTCCAGAAAATTAAACTCATCTGATATCTGGGATATCTTTGCCAGACCGTCGGATCGTAATAGAAGCATACCAACGCACTCCCATACAGATCTAAGCTCCCTAGATAATATGTTTCCATTGAATTCCTCGAAATATTTAATAGGTTATCCATTGACTTTCAGAGGCTATGAAAGGACAAAACCTACAGATCTTCCTCTCTAGTAGATATGTCTGCCTTCGTCAAGCCCTAGGTGACAGTGTATATATATTTACAATATATGTACAGTGTACTCAAATAGTTTATAGTTAATTGTAAACTATATATTTATATATAGTTTATTGTAAATATATGTACAGTGTACAGTGTACTCAAAACAGTGTATCGTAGGAACGCCTTGGCATTGGGGCAGGTGCCAAGGGCGCCAGTATCAGAAGGGCGTCACTGACAGGCCACATCAGATCGACACCCGAGGCTAGCGACGAAATGGCGCCTCTAGATGACACAGCATCAGGATGAGAGTAGAGGGCGCTGTGAAATTTAATTTTCGCCAAATGGCGTGTTTTCAGAGGAATAGATCGATTCAAACCTGCACGCATCGTTAAATCTCAGTACATAGCAGCACTGATCTATTTGCCGTCCAAACCATAACTTTGAAGGGGGGCCAATCAAGCGAATGGTTCACCAGTGCATGCTCGAATGCATAGC
This sequence comes from Mastigoproctus giganteus, assembly GCF_048544385.1. Classification (NCBI taxonomy): domain Eukaryota; kingdom Metazoa; phylum Arthropoda; class Arachnida; order Uropygi; family Thelyphonidae; genus Mastigoproctus; species Mastigoproctus giganteus. The sequence continues at coordinate 180,915,124 of NC_143579.1, read as the reverse complement.
AGTTCGCAATTCATGCGTTGTGTACGTCAGTAGTCTCAAACTGGCTGTGTAAAATTGCCCGCGGGCCGCATCCGGCCCCCGAAGCAATTTTACACAGCCTGCGAATACATTTCAATTATGTATTTTTTTTAATACGGTGCTTATAATTTTAGAGACATAGAGATATGGACTGAGCTTATGTGCGCGACTGCTATTGAAGGAAAAAACCGATAGAATGAATAGGTTGCGGCTTTGTCTTTGTCACTGTATGCTTGTATGCCAGGCCACGTGACTGGGGTAATATGGGAGAACTTCCCACGTCGGTACAATCAGTAAATTTAGTTCGCCAGCCGACAGTTGGTGGCGCTTCAGTATTGTGGTGTTTCCGATTTTTTCTATTGAGTTGGTATTTCTGATATATATATTTTCCTTGAGTCAGTCACTAGTTGGTTAGCTGGATGCACAGCTGCGCAGTTCATATTGCTATATAGATGGAGACAAACTAATGTACGGCCCGTCAGCTGCTTTCAGATCGTGCATTCGGCCCGCATGCAATTTGAGTTTTAGACCACTGGTGTACGTTCTAAGACACTGAATAAGTTATAAGTAATGTGTGCATAATAGTGTTTTTGTGCTTTAAACAGGTAATCGTGAAGATTGTAATTTGTAATTTAAATAAAACAACAAAATTCCAATTAATTTAAGACAAACCCAGGGGCGGGTGGTCCATGGGTATGTCTAAAATAATCCCAATTAATTTATCCCAATCAATTAATCCCAATTAATTTATCCCAATTAATTAATGACATACCCAGAGGAGGGTGAAAGGGTGCACTGCACCCGGGCGCCAACGTTCAAAGGGCATCCGGGCGCCACATACCCTAGGAATACCCCTGGCCATACCGCCAAAAGCCAAAAGGCGGAAAACAGTACTGCGTAGAAAGACCACATAAATAGGAAATAAAAATAATAAAAATTCCTCTAGTTTACATTAAGCCACTCCATGCACTAAAAGTGACAACGAAAACGAACATGATTCGAATGAGGATGAAGCAAACGATGATGATGGGGATGTCAATGAAATGGAAGTCCAAGAAAAAATCCAAACAGTTATTTTAAAAGAATTAGAAGGTATGGAGAATAACGAACAGAAAAAAATGATGGCAGCAATGATATTAACACGGAACATGTAAGTCTGGACTTTAATGATTCAACCACATGGAATTTTAATATCCACAAAAACGGATCTCTTATAGTGCAACACGATCCTGAACAGTTAAGTGCGTATCCTGTCACTAATCGCCGATGTTTCAATAATTCGTGGAAATACAAATATGAAGTGATTGAAAAAAAAAAAAAAAAACAGAGGAAATGGTTACTTTATTGAAAAAACAGATATAATATATTGTTTTCCGTGCTTTTTGTTTGTGTTTGGCACAAATAATGTTCCATTTTGCAACACAGATGGATTTAAGGACTGGAAACATCTAAATCCATTTACATTTAAATGTAATTATCAAGAGAAATTCAAGAAAATTCGAAAAATAGAAAAATTTGCTAAAAAGAAGTTCGTTAAACAACTGCATTTATTATGATTTTTAGCAATTATCGAAAAAAGACGCGTAACGATGAATTTGCCAAGGACCCCAAAAACCTAGTTACACCACTGAGTATGGCAATATTTATTCAATATTATCATGTAATCCGTGTCCTCTAGCTGGATAGTTGTAAAGGGACATTTCTTTGGAAATAAACTGATATTAATGATGATAATAATAATAATTAATATTATTATAAAGGCTAAGTGATGTAGGAAAGTTGCCTTTTTCTGCATCTGACATAAAACCAAGGAAAAAATAAAATTCTCGTGCTTTCCCTGTCTCCATGGCTATCCATTTTCGCTTTGAACTTTACCAAAGTCTCCGCCTCGACCACTTTTGTAAGCAATTCATCCTGATCATCTACAACACGTTTCCCGAAAGTAAACACTCTTGAAATCCAGCCTTCTGTTACTCCTCAAAATTTTGTGTTTGTGATGTATGATTCTTTTTCCTTCTTGTGAAAATACACCTCCCTGTTCATTCTACTGGTTCCCTTCAGGGTCTTGTATATACCTCTATCAGGTTCTTTCCCCTGCCTAAGATGTCTAGTGCCATACTATGCAGTCATCCGATCTCCTGAACATTCTTCATATGGGAATCGATTAGCACCTATCACCAATCTGTTTGTTCTTCTTTGAATCCTTTTTCGGAACTCTTATGTCTTTTAAATGCGGCTTCCATACCTGAACTCAATATTCTAAATGGGATATCATCTTATATAAAGGGACCATCATCTTATATAAAGGGACCATCATCTTATATAAAGAGACAACCCTCATCATCTTATATAAAGGGACCATCATCTTATATAAAGAGACAACCCTCATCATCTTATATAAAGGGACAACCACACCTTTTCCCTACTTGCGAAGGTCCTATATATCACAGACAGATTTCATGATTACGCTTGATTTCGTGTCTAACGTATCCCCTATGTCTTTTTCGTCCTGAATCACTTTTAACTTCACTACCACTAGCTTACACACAACGATAGGCGGATTCGGGGTAGGGCATCGGGTTACGTGCCTCTTCCCCCATCGTTTTTCGGAGCATATAAACCAATCGTTTAAATTCCCTTTAGTTACATTTTTTTTTTCCATTGTTAACATAGGATTTTATCTATTTTTGCATTGCGGCTCAGCTATCTTCAACTGACTACAGTTGGCAACGTCGATGCTGATGTGATCGCCATTCTAGTTCGAGGCGTCACGCAGTTTGGTCGTGCGTAATGTTTACTTCAAAGTAATTCAGGCTTTAGCTGTGTCCGCCGGTCACATTATGTTTGAGTGTCATATCTGTTTTGTTCTGTACATTATTATTTATTTATTTTTTATTTTTATTAAAAATTATTTTGTGCCTTGTTTGTGCACAAACAAAACACAAAATGGTGTCCTCCCTGTCACAAACGGTGCTCCTCGTGTCATTTTTTTCTGGATCCGCCACTGCATTTCCGCCTTGATTTCTATTCTATAGGTGCAAAACGTTCATTAAACTTCAGTTGCCATTTTTCAGCCTATTTGTGCAAATGGTTTAAGTCATTTTGAAGATAACTGGTCCGATTCTAGTCGTTAACCGCCCTTGCCACCTTTAAATCATCACCAAACTTTGAAAACTCCCTCTTCACTCCCTCATCAATGTCATTAAGGAAGAAAAGAAGTCCTTGGGGTACTCCACTTGCTACACTGGTCTACCATGAGAAATGTCCATTTATGACTATTCTCTCTCTTCTACCTTATATTCAGCCTTTAAGCCAACGAAGGATCTTACCAGCAATCCCAATTTTCCCCAATTAACATAATAGCCTTTCAGGGGAACCGTATCGCTTAGCTAAAGGCCAAGGTAAATAATATCAAAGTGGTTTCTTGCATCCAACTATTTAATAACTTCGTTATAATTGTAACTATATTGGTCGGGAACACTTCCTCTTCAAGAACCCATGCTGTAATCCATTAAGGATACAATTCCTATCCAGATGATTCCGTATTGGATCCTTAACCATTAAGAACCGTACCCATCGTTGTATGCGGCTTTCTGGGATATCACACGAGAGGTTAAAAAATTAATCAATTCTAGGCACCATCAATATCTCAGATCGATCGAATATGCTTTACATGACTCCAACATCAAATCTTTCTGGGGTTTAGTCAAAAGGTTGACTAAATTAAATCGAAACGTATACCTGCTCTCTTCGATAAGCAATTTCTTTTCTTCTCCTACCGAAAATGCAGATCTTTTCGCGAAAATTTTCTTGGCTTCATCCCTGAACTGTTACACATTTCCTGACCACTATTCTCAGTCGACAATTAACATTCAGGATTGTCTGAGTCTATTTGAATTTCAGTCTGGTGATATTTTAACTATTATTTCTAAGGTCAAAGCATATTACCGCAGCATTTGATGGATTATCAGTCATACCGTTTAAAAAAATGCTTATTCTTATTAATTTATTCAATTTTTGCATATCCTCTGGTGTTTATTATAATGCTTTCAGACACTTCGTTTCTGTTTTCAAAAACCGTGAATATAAATCTGATCGTATTGGATCCTGTAATTACCAACCCATCTCGATTATTAAGTTTTAGCCAGGATCCTTGAAACTGCGATCTTCAAGAATTTGAAAGCGTACATCCTTCCTTTTACCCAAGAATATCAATTCGGGTTTATACTCCGTAAATTAGTCTGCTTCAATTTGGCCTTATTTTCGCACTTCACGAGTGTTAATCTGGATAAGGGTCAGATTGATTATCTATTCCTAGACTTTGCCAAAGCATACTCTCTTCATCCTAAAGTGCTTCGTTTTAAGTTAGTCTTATGGAGTGTTGCCACCTTTACTTGACTATATAATTCGGTTGTTAAATAACAGGTCAGCAAGGGTAGTTCTCTAAGAGATTTCATCATCCTTCACCGTTTTGTTTTTTTTTTTTTTTTTTTTTCCTGCTGCGGAGTGGCACAGGGTTCTGCTCTGGGCGCTCTACTGTTCGTCATATATTATGTCTACTATTATTATTCTAAGTATACAAATTATAAATATATATGGACACATGGCGTGAATATATGAGCACAAGTAGGTTTAAATGTGATAATGTATACACATTTTTTGGGTGCATAAGTATGTGCTCTGTGTGTGTGTGTGTGTGTGTGTGTGTGTGTGTGTGTGTGTGTGTGTGTGTGTGTGTGTGTGTGTGTGTGTGTGTTTTAGTATGTGCGAATGTATCAGTAAATGTTTGTTAGTATGTATGTATGCAAATGTATGAGTAAATGACGTAGATATGTATATATACCTGTATATAAGGGTAGTTATACAGGAAAATGAGTCCACTTTAACTTGCAAAAAAAATAGTGTTTTGTCCTATTCAAGGTGCTGTATTGAGTGGGAAAAGTGTGTGAAAATAAAGAATGAAAGAGAATGTTCTATAAGTGTTAACCGTAGCTTAACACTTAAAAATTACAACCGTTTGTAAGATTGTGTAAAGTGCAATACTGTACAATAAAAGTATTCCAAGGGAGCCCTATGGCCAAAAGAATTGAATAAGAGTTTATTAAGTGCAATGCAAGCATTCAAAAGTTTTGTACATACTTAATAAGTGTTTTATTAAAAAAAAAAAAAGTGATGTCTTGGTAGTTGTTATATTTAGGTGGCACCTGTGTCCTGTTTGTCAGTGTTGTGTTATGCGCTATTTTCAGTCTGCCCTATATATGCATGTAAAATTGGGGGAGAGTGTAATTGTGGGGGGAAAGAGTGTACGACGACTGTGAAATTGGGCTGAGTGCATGTAAAATGTATGTTGTTCTAACAGGCTCTCCTAAATTAGACTGTAGTGATGGCAACCTGTTGGAATATCCATATATATATATATATATATATATAATATATATTACTTAAAAACCAAATAACAAACAATAACATGTTTATTTTAAAGGGCCTAAAATAAAGAATATATATATATTTTTTTTTTGTTGGCACATACCGTTCAATATGAAAATGATAGTTCTTTGCTTTCTTCACTATTTCTTATATACATAAAGGGTGTGTTTAGCTATATATATACAGTATGTTTATTTTAAAGGGCCTAAAATGAAGAAAGCTACAATGAAAAAAATTTTAAATTTAGTGAAAATTTAAAAATCATTAAGGAGTTAAAAAGTAGCGTAAGGACTGTGGCATTGGCCAAGCCATATAGCACAAATAAATCTAGCATAGGACGAATTAGACGAAATGTTGAGAAAATTAAAAATTCAGTTACCTGCTGCACATCGTTGAATGCAAAAAGCACTACAAAAGTGGGAAATCCTATAATAGCGAAAATTGAATAATTACTTGCTTTCTCCCAAGGAACTTTTTATTGGCTTTTTTTCATAATGTGGCAGTGTTAGTCTTTCTAAAGCGAGGGTGCATGTTTTTTTTTCCCCCCTCTTGGAAACTCAGATGTTTCGTCCAGGACAGAGGCAAATCGACCACAGAATACACGCGGGTTAAAGACACAATAGGCTATGAGGCCCCATAGCCTTAGTTGCTTTAGTTCCGGGAATAGCTATACCGACGCAAGCAAGGAAGTGACGAAGGTCCTGATAAAGTGCGCAGTGAAAGAAGACGCGCTCCCAATCCTCGGTATAGCCACATATACAATGTACGGACTGTGAAAGATTGAAGGTACCCAGCTTTGCATTAAATAAGTCTTGACCAGTCAGAAGATAGAAAGTATACAGACTTGGATGAAACCATTTCAATGTGGATTCACAGGTGAAGAAGGATGATCTGTAGGTGACCCGTCCTTTTGTGGAACCTCCCACCTGTCTTGCCAGCGTTGCTTCCACCACCTGTAGTGTCCTTGGTGAGAAGCAAATCGAGGATACTAGCGTCCCTTGTACTTTCTCTCACTGGATTAAGTAATAATCATCCAGATGGCTAAAAATGTGTTTTCCCCAAAGCGTGTTGTCACTCCACGATTTCCGATCTATAATAAGAAGGCTGAAGTCGCCCATAATGAGTAAATCACACTTGGCTGCCTATTCAGTATGTCTAAAATGATTTTTATTATGCTCCTCAGAATCGTTTGGCCTATAACATTTCCCGATTATCATCTTCCCTTCACCGCAAGTCACCGGCCGCCCGATATATCCAAGGAGCGTGTGCTACTGCTGTCCCGCTCCTGACCACTCGGCTACTGAAGCCGTTCACAGAGATGCATTTCTGCATCTATGTGTGTTTTTGCAAAAATTCTTAACCAATCCAGAGGCAAAAAAACTTTGAATCAATCTAGAAGCAAAAAAACCCTTAACCAACGCTCTGGGTTGGTTAAGAGTTTTTAAGAGATTGGTTAAGCAAGATTCAGTTCTAGCTCATACCGTTAAGATATCATAAGCATTACTTTCTATCTATGTGTCAACTTGTAGCACGTGTTTTGAATATTAGTCTAAAAGTCTTGACTTGAACTTGCTGGACTACAGAAGATAAGCAGAGTTGGAGCTATTAACATTCTGCAAAAGACAGATGGACAGTCTGAAGAGGTAAATGGTCAGAGAAACGGCCAACAGACCACTGGATATATCGGCAGCCAAAATATCATTAACAAGTCTCTGCTGTATTAGATAAGCGGCTTATTAGTTCAAAGGACTGGGAAAGTGTTCTGAACGGTTAAGAAACTGCGGCTGTTTGAATTTTAAAAAAATGGGTATAGAATTTTGAATGGTAAAAAATAAAAATAAGCAGATACCTATGTATGAAAAACATTTTATTCATATTTATTTTTCTATTATTTTATTATTATTCTTTTTTCACAATTCAAAACTTCAGAGTCATTTTGTAAAATTCTAACAGTCACAGCTCCATAAACAGTACAGAATTAGACATCACTTAACACGACTTTTTATTTTTTCATTTCATTTTTATTTTGGACCCTACAATATATCCCACATCATGACTGCTCCTAAGACACTACGCTTAAACGTAAACAATCTTCGTCTATTAGCGCAGATCAAAGGAATTGAGGAGCACGTTTAAATGTACCCATACATTCGACAAGTGATTCGTTTTAAACCAGGAAGGAGAAACGAGCCACTAATAATCGATTAATTAGGGACTCGTTCCATTACTTTTGTGTTCTTGACACTCGAGCACACAAAGTATTCGATATAAGAAGAAAGTGAAGGCTGGCTGGCCCACTTAATTATCCACGTGTAATTTATGTAACCAGTTCACTTAAAAATAAAAACACAACATTGGTGTTAATGTCGTGTTATTGCTGCCTCGCGTTTCGTTACCACCGCACACCCCAGCTGTTAGTTCTCACAGGTTAGTAGGTACAGAGAGTGATACTGAAACTTGCGTGCGTCTTCTCATCTCGAATCTGGGTGAAATTTTAAATATTGATCGTTACAATAACGAACCAAGTCAGTTATATAGAGAGCGCCGTAGGGTGGAGAAGACTTAGATTATCGCTCTTCGGTTGTCATAAGACAATGAAGGAACATATCTGTTGAGCCTTGAAAACTGCGATATATGACATCGAAGTATATAAAAATGAATAGGCAATTAGGCGTGGCCACAGTCCTATTTAATATCAGCAGGGAAATGTAACTCTGCTTGAAAGTTTTATTTCACTGACTACGCATATCAACATCGGCCTTGGGAAAGCTGTGTTGCTACCCGTCTGGACATACTTTTAATCTCCAGACTCCTCCTTGGGGAAGGACAGTAGATAATGAAGCCAAGACAGACTGCCTCGTGATTCCAATTACCTGAAGTATACAGATCTCGTGAATGGGTTGTCCCAGTTTAAAGAAAAACACTCGTCATTAATCAAGGGTTTCACATAACCAGTTGATGCATAAGATGGCATGACAGTCGATAGCTATGATGTTCGTCTCTCCTTGGTAATAATGGCTTGGCAATAATGACTAACAGCTGCTGCCAATAAAAATTTATAGCAAAAATTTTTAAAAGTGTTTTTTTTTTAGTTTATGCTACAAAAGTTACTTTAACTAATTTAACCTTATTTAATAACGTCAAATTTCCTAAATGAATAAACTGACTACGCATATCAACATTGACTACTTAATTAATCTGCTTTAAGTAACCTAGTTAACCTACATTTATTTAATAAGGTCTGTTTCTCTAAAAACAGAGATCATGCATTTTACCAAAACAAATTTAAAAGCTTTTAACTTGTTCTTAAATGCGGACAGTCAGCCAAAATCTGCCTTCCGAAGCGAAAAACCAGCAAGTGAGAAACACCAGTTACAGACCAGTTAGTTTAACTTCTGTTCCTGGTAAAATAATGGAGTCACTGGTTAAAGATGCATTGCAGGATCATCTAGACAAGACTGCAGCAATAATTCAGACACAGCATGGGTTTGTTAAGGGAAAGTCTTGTCTGACAAATTTGATAGGATATTATGATGTGGTTACAAAGGAACTGGATGCAAAGAATAATTTTGATATCATATATTTGGATTTCAGGAAAGCTTTTGACACTGTTGCGCATGGAAGACTATTGTACAAATTGGAGCAGAATGGTATTAAGGGTAAGTTGCTACAATGGATAAAAGGATGGTTAAGTAGGAGAAGACAGAGGGTGGTAAACAATGGGTGCTGCTCTTCTTGGACTAGTGTTATTAGTGGTGTCCCACAGGGTTCGGTGTTAGGTGGTCCACTGTTGTTTTGTATATTTATCAATGATATTGATGAAGGTATATCAGGCTTAATGTCGAAGTTTGCAGATGATACAAAGGTTGGCAGGGTTTTTAATGACAGTAATGGCAGTGTGCTACTGCAACAGGATCTGGATAATTTGGGCAGATGGGCTAAGAAGTGGCAACTGAAGTTTAACCTTGACAAATGCAAAGTACTGCATATGGGTAGAAGTAACCCCAGAGAAACGTACCAACTGTGTGGTACTACACTTAAGGTGGTAGAAAATGAAAAAGACCTGGGAGTAATTGTGCAGGCAGATATGAAGTTTTCTGAGCAATGCAGCCAGGCTGCCAGGGCAGGTCAAGGGGTTTTATCAATGATATATAGGAATTTTGCTATCAGGGAAAAGGAGGTGATTATCCCTCTGTATAAGGCAATGGTCAGGCCACGCCTTGAGTACTGCGTACAGGTCTGGAGGCCTCATTTTAGGAAGGATGTAGATTTACTTGAGCGTGTACAGAGAAGAGCAACAAGATTGGTGATGGGAATGAAGGGATCCCCTTATCAAGACAGGCTTAAGTTCTGCAAATTGCAGTGGCTGGAGACTAGGCACCTGCGCGGTGATCTGATTGAGGTGTATAAGGCCTTGAATTGGTTCAGCACGCTGAATTCTGATGGGATTCTTCCACTTGTTCAGATTACGAACCTAAGGGGGCATAAATTCAAATTAAGAAAGGACAGATGTAAAATAGATGTGCGGAAATTTGCCTTTAGCCAGCGGGTGGTTAATTGCTGGAACAAACTTCCATCTGTCGTTGTGGAAGTTGATAGGCTGAATAAATTTAAGGAGGAACTGAACAGGCATTTGGAGGGAATGGTGTGATTTTTTTTTTTTTTTTTTTTGGCTGATGCTGCATAAGCTCATACACTTGCTTTCTTGCATCACATGCCACTACTACTACTACTACTACTACCATTAGAAAAGGCTGCCAAGCGATTTTTGGCGATGATTTATTCGCTTCACTTCCCATTTTAGTAATCTGATTGCTAAGCGCTGTTAGTCCTGATTAGCAAGAACCAATGTGAAATGAGCGTGATTGTAATAATTGTGTGCTTCACAGATTTGGTCCTCTGCCCCACCGAGCAACCTGAAATCTTTCCTTAGTATTGAACACTGGCTCTTGAGATGGCTGAACAGGATCCCGAATCACTCATTTACTAACTCTAGAGCCATCCTACGTACTTTCCAATCTCAGTATTCCTTCCTGGAAACAGAAAATTAACACAAGAAACATTTTCATATTAGCTGCTAACAGGAAGATTAGACGCTCCCAGTATTGACGGCTTATTTCATTCTCGTCGAGAAACCACCAGGAATGCTGAAACAAGACATCCTCTTCAAAGCAACTTAAAAAATCTGGACAGCCTAAGTCACTTTTTTTCCAGCAAACACAATAGAACTCTTCAATCAACTAAGAATTGAACCGGAAAAGCTCTGTAACGAAAAAGCCTATAGATTGAAAGTCTTTGCCGACTCCTATCGTCTTGTGCAACTGTAGTGCACAGCCACTCGGCTCAAAATACACGGCTGTGTGGATGGCCTCCAATATTGCACCATTGCTGTCGAGGTAATGAGGTATTATGTGCCAACTGAGGTGGTCTGTGACTCTCCACAAGGTTCTATTCGGCTTCTGCTTCGGTATCACGTGAGCCTTTGTGGTATCCATTCCTTCGAATTCTGTTAGGGCCTCCTTCCACTCGTCCTCTATTCTGGATATCATGACCTCGTCTCTTTCCACTTCAGCTGCTGTGGGTAGTATTTCTTACTGTTCTTCCTCCTCTGGTTCCGTATTCTTTATTCTTTGTAGTTTATCGCTCACGTCCTTCTTGATTTTTTCCAAGATTGCAGGAGCTATCAGGTTCTTGGTAACGATGGTCCTTCTCTGGTCCGCTATTCGTTGTTCGGTGACCTGAATATCCGGGAATTTTTCCAGTATGTAGTCTCGCCCTGTAAGTTGTCATATCAGTCTCCAGCTTCGTTATTTCGTAGTATAATTGCATGATATACGTATTCATTTCGATGCTCCACTTCATGCGTTGGCGTTTCCTCTCTTCCTGGGTGGTCACTAACGCAGTTGCGCAGGAAGCACTTCCAGTTGGTGGGGCTGGATGGTCTTGCCCTTCTCTGGTGGTAGCGATACGGGAGACAGTGGAGCAAGTGGAGCGCCACTTGCTCCACTGTCTTCCTCGGGAGACCGTCTCCGATTTTTCGATCCTACTCCTCTGCCTAAGGCCTCAACGCAAATGACTTTATCCTGCGCCACACTCGATGCAGTATGATTAATATTTCTCTGAGACATCATTCATCTATAGAGGTGGACCTGTTTAGCTTCGGGTTATGTCCAGCAGTAGTTCTCGGGAGTGACGCCAGGTGGCACCGCAATCTGCCATAGCCGCCACTCCGACCTTGGAGCAACTTTCACGATATTTATTTATTTATTAATTTTTATTACTATTAATTTATTTATTATTATTATTCTAATTTTATTATTATTATTAATAATAATAATAAGGCGGTACTCGAACCCGGAGTCCATCAGACTGGTAGTCCAGTGTCGTAACCATTGGGCCATCGCGTCCATTATTATTATTATTATTGTTCCTCTTATATTATTTCTCCCTGATTGGGGGATTCCATTCCGTGACGGGTACTGCTTCCAAGTACACAGGGTGGTTGTAATGTCTGGTGTTACTGTTGGTCGAGGAAATCTCCGACTATCATAACAGGTGTTCAGGATTGCAACTTTCTGGAATTCCTTGTAGGTGTTCTCTGGGAGACCTTTTGCTGCTAGGCTGTTATGTAGAGTCTTTGGCACCATACCGGTGGGTGACACGATAATCGGGATGGTCGATACTTCTTGCATATGCCACATCTCCTTGACCTCATGTCTCAGGTTCGTGTACTTCATAATTTTTTCCTCTTGATTTTCTGGACATTGCTAGTGTTGGACACCGCTATGTCAATCAGGTAGGTAGCCTTTTCCATCTTGTCCACAAGGGTTATGTCCGGTCCGTTGTGCGGGATGGTCTTATCCGTTCTTATGGTGCGGTCCCAGTACAGCTTGTGGGTTCGAGTCTCTAGTACTGCCTGGGGTTCGTACTTGTAGTATGGTACACTTTCTTTGGTCAACTGGCATTTCCTCACTAGCTTCTGATGTGTTTTTTTTTTTTTTTTTAGTATTTGTTGGCGCATCAGCTTCTGTGGCCATAATGCACCTCCCAAGGTTTTTGCAGTACTTTGATCCAATCCCGAGGCGGGATTCGAACCCGCGACCTTTGGGTTGCCAGGCAGGCACTTTACCCACCCGGCTAGCCCGGTCGGCAGCTTCTGATGTATTATCCTGGCTACCTGGTTGTGTCTATGAGTGTACTCAGTCTGGGTGATCACCTTGCACTCCGCGGTGATGTGTGGATCGTTTCTGAGACCGGGTGGCATCGTCGACATGTGTCATTTGAATTCCGGGGCTCCTTTGCGATGTATTTTCTATAGTTTCTTGTGTTGATTACCTGGTCTTGGATGGCCAGCTGGAATCCTTCAGTCTCGGGGAACAGCGTCCCTCTTGTGAACCATGCATTGGAAGCAATGTTATTATTGTGATCTTGATGAAGGTCATTGTAGTGTCTGCCATGGAGTGTCTTCTTTGCCCATCTTTCTAACTTCGTTTCTTGTGCTGTCTGGGCAGGACGGGATTCCTCGCTTAGGTTGAGTAGTGTATATATCACTTATCTTCCTTATGGCCTGGTGGAGTTGTGTTGTTTTGTTCTCGAAGTAATCCTTCAGGTTAACTGTCGCTGTTTTCTGTTGCTCTATCAGATCTATCAGGCCCCTTCTTCCCTCTTTCCGAGCTATTGTTAGTCTCTTCACTGCTGACTTCGGGTGGTGTTGGCGGCTCTTGGTCATCATTGTCCTTGTCTTTCGCATGATATTTTCTAGCTCGGTGTTAGTCCAATCTATGACTCCAAAGGTGTATGTTAGTACTGGAGATGCATAGGTATTTGCGGCTTTAACTGTGTTCCCTCCGTTCAATTTTGCTTTCAACAGGCTTCTGAGTCTCTGATGATATTTTTCGGTCAGACACTTCTTGATTTCCTTGTGCCCTAACTGCTGAGCCTGCATCATCCCTAGGTATTTGTAGGTCTCTCCTTCTGTCATAGCTTCGATCTCTTTACCAGTCAGCAGCTGGTAGTTTCGGCCAACTAATTTTCCCTGGTGCAGTGTGTGGGTCTTGCATTTGTTTAGACCAAATTCGATCCTGATGTCCTTGCTGAATTATTCGATGATCCGGAGTAGTTGCTGGAGTTGCTTCTCGGTTGCCGCGTAGAGCGTGATGTCATCCATGTACATCAGGTGGGTGAGGGTGTACAGTTCTTTTTTTCCTTCTTTGAGGTTATAGCCATACTTGCTGCCGTTAAGCCTGGTGGACAGCGGGTTAAGTGCTAGACAGAACCACAGTTGGCTCAGAGCATCTCTCTGAAAGATTCCTCTTCTAATGGGGATTGGCGTGGTTCTCGACCTTAATGGTGGTACTCCTTTTCGCCATTGTTGCTCGTAGGAAGTTTGTCACTATCGGATTGACCTCATAGATCTTCAGGGTCTCTATTAGCCAGCTATGAGGTACGGAGTCGAAGGCCTTGCGGTAATCGATGTAGGCCGTGTATAGGTTGCGGTGCTTCTTGTAGGCTTGCTCCATAACTGCGGTATCTATGGTTAATTGCTCCTTGCATCCTTTGCTCCTCCGCTTGCATCTTTTCTACTGTTCGGCCATTATGTTCTGACTCTCTAAGTAGTCTGATATCTTCTTGGTGGCGCCTCCGTAGCCAGGTGGGCAGGAGCAGCAGTGCGTAGCACACGCTTCTTGATTAGACCGGGGTTCGAGCCCGTCACCACCAAATACGAAGGATGCGGAAAGGTCAGGGAATGACCACCGCATATCCCCGGAGCAATATGGCCTTAGTTGCTAATGCTCCTAAAAACCAAATAACAAACAAACAAATCTTCTTGGTTATGCAACTGGTCAGGATCTTGTACATCATTGGGAAGCAGGTGATTGGCTTGTATTTCGCCGGGTTTCTGGTATCTTCATCTTTAGGCTTCAGATATGTGACTTCTTCAGTGAGAAACTTCGAGATTGTCTCCGGGTGCCTTATCATTCGAGTGAATTGCTCTGCTAGGTGCTTGTGTGCGCAGGTGAGCTTCTTGTACCAGTAGTTGTGGATGTTATCAATTCCTGGGGTTCGTCAGTTGTGGGTGTTCCTGATCGACTGACTGTTTTATTATTAAATCCGTTTATTAAAGTAGCAAGTGTTTGCTTTCATCCCTTATACACAGCCTACAGCTAGAAGAGTGTACAAAAATGCAAGAATTTCAATTATTACAATATAAAAAGGGTGTACAACAATGCACAATTACAATTATTTACAATATTTACACAAGTGCGTATATTTACAATAGTGCTGACAAAATTCAATTATTGACAAGATTATAGCTGAAGTAAGCTGTGCCCTTCAGAGAAGCTCTTCACTCTGTACTGCTCTTGCTCTCGGAGTATTTCACAGGGTCTATTGCCAATGAATTTTCATAAAATTCATTGGCAATAAAATTTCATAAAATTCATCCGAATACGTGCGTAGCAACCAATTAATATTCATTTACTGTTCAACTTCGAACTCACCGAACCAACTTTACTTCTTCATAATTTACCCCTTCAACTTCCGTTTTCTCGAACAACCTTCCATCGCATGTGTTTCCTGAAAATGATAATCTACAGAAATTCAAGACTATTGTCAACAAAAATCGTCTTTCATTTTCTCAATCTTCAACTCATGCACGATACTAAGTACTATAAGTTCTAATACCTTTCGTGTTTGCAGGTTTCATTAAAAAACCCAATAACAAAACAAGTTACATAACGTATACGGTGCGTTTCATTTTAAGGGGCATTAGATTTTTATTTCTTTAATTTATTGATTTTCTTTTTCTATGATTAACAGAAGTGAAAAGTAAATAACTAATTTTCTTGTTACTGATTAATTAATAATAAATAAAAGTAATTGTTTTCATGCCACTGCACTCTACAACGTAATATTCACTACACGTTTTGTTGGAATCTTTACTGTATAGTTACCATAATGTATAATATACAATATCCCATCACAGCTGTACAGTTAGGGGTTTTACAAAATAGAAATGTGATGTTCTACAAGCAGCATGAAGAAAATAACATTAACAATTATAATTGTTAATGTGTTATATGGTATCATAATAATTACTATTATGATACCAGATAACAAAAAATATTACAGAGATATCTATTGAATACCTATGAAAAGCTTGGTATTCACAATATATATATATACAATCACAGTAAAGAGAGAGACAGACAGACAGGCAGACAAACTTTTGCAGGTGAGCAAGTTCAGAGTAATTCACTAATGACTAATTGCTAAACCAATCCCGACAAGGCAGATTCCTGACTTGAAAATGAAGCATTGATTAAAACAATTAACTCACCCACTTTTAAGAACAGTTTGAACGTGGCAAAAATTACGGAAAAAAATCACGTAATTTCTGCGACGATAGCCCTCTTATATTTATGTTAACGAATTTTATGGTAATGCTACACTGTTGTATCACGTGGTAGATTAAGAAATTTATTACTGAAATGATAAAATTTTTAAAGATTGAACCACCTTAATGCCAAACACGTAAACAATTTGTGACTACGTTTCGGGAACTCACTGTTTCCCGTCTTCAGGCCTGTTAAGCCTGAAGATGGTGTGATGTACAACCTCTTAGCGTAGACTAAATTTTCCAAAGCAAGGATGGATTTCCAGAAGAGGAAACAATTTTCTATTGACAATTTCATGAATGGCCGGCTATCCAGGGGAAAACGTGTGTGGTCCACTAGTCATACTTACACCCCTCTATCTTTTGATGTCCAGGAATGGTGTGAGCATGTGCTCCGTATTAAGCGAGATCACCGTGAGTCCGAAGCATATCCTTGGAACGAAGCGTTTAACATGTCTTCACCTACTAGTAATACAGAAATTTCCGAAGAACAATTAATAAAAATAATAAATTCTCTACCTGACAAGTCCACCATAGGAATTGACGCAATACCTCTTTTTAGTCTAAAAATTGCTTCTTATTTCATCAGCAAAGAGCTCACTCAACTCTACAACAAAGTTCTCAAATTTGCACAGGTACCTTCAAGCTGGTTATCATACAGAGTCGTGGCAGTTCCGAAAAAGCCTCATGCGAAAAGACCGGCTGACTTCAGGCCAATATCAATTGCCTCTCCCTTCCTGAAATGCCTCGAGAAGTGCATCTATAATGATGTAGCACTCGCAATCTTTGCGCATAGGCCAGAACATACCCATTATGCCATGCCTAATAGATCTACCGTAACCTGCCTACAGTCATTATCACAGAAAATACTTCAGGCCTGGAATGACAACGAAGATCTTCACACCATCTTTCTGGACATGAAAGCTGCTTTCGACTCAGTCCAGATAACACCCCTTCTTGCCTTACTTGAAAGATTCTACGGGATATCCGGAAATATGCTCGAGATCCTTAATAATTTGCTATCTAGGAGAATGCTTCACTTCAAAGGTGATGGCATTACAGTCACTAAAAGCGTCGAAGTCGGGATCCCACAAGGTGGTTGTCTCTCAGCCTTGTTATTTGCAGCAATTTTTCGTTCCACTAATGGATCAAATTCCAGCCTTCCTATCGTATGCTGATGATATTGTTTGCTACTTGCCATGCAGACGCCATGTTGGTGATGCACAAGAAAGACAAACCGCCTCTGAATCTGTAAACAGCTACCTAAATACATTCTATAAGTATGCTAAATTTTTTGGCCTGTCAGTCAATCCAGAGAAGTCAAACTATCTCATCTTTACGCCAAGTCGAATGACTTCTACTGATACTGCATCTTCTCTACTTCCGGAATTGGCAGGAAAGGTCCTGACTCCCACAGACAGCGTCAAATTCCTAGGAGTAATCCTTGATGCCAACCTCACATTTAAAAAACAAATCCAAGCACAGTATTCCAAAGCCCTAAGAGCGTTCTGGGGAATGAAAATTGATCTGTGCAAAACGCACAATAAGAAAATAATCAAGAAGTACCTTGCAACTTACTTCTGTAGTGTGCTCTCCTATGCCGTGGAGGTTTGGTCGGCGGCACCACCCACCAGCCTCAGGAAACTATGGGGCCTCGAATTCTGGGTGCTGAAGTGGGCCAACTTGTGGTCGCACCAGAACTACACAACATCTAAATCTACTCTCTGTTGCAACCTGCAATATACGCCCATAGTCCACAGAGCCCATGTGCTAAAAATAAAGTCATTCCTTCATCTGTGCTCAGCTAAGCAGGATCACATCAACATCTGGAACACGGTTGGTTGGCGTTTGCCAGGCAGACATCTCCGTAGTACTCCCTCCCTGTGCTCAAGGCTCCAGCGGTTACAGAATTTCAGTAGACACTTCCCTAATGTGACTCTGGACACTCTCAACTCGCTCAACATCGACATCGACCTGTGGACTATAGACAAGGCATATCGCGATAGCATCTTGGCCCATCTTGCTGTTTGTAAAGGACATTTATGTGAGTGCCGATCTTAGTTAGGCGATCTCATTTCATGTTCTGCTAAACTTGTAGTTCTTTTTCGCTGTAATTACTACTTCATTCATTTTTACATTTTGGTTATCATATTTGCTTTTATCTATTAATTATTATTTAGTTATTATTATTATTATTATTTTATTTATTTATTTGTTTATCATTTATTTTTTTTTTTTCTATTATAAAACAAAATCACTTGTATAAACAACGAATTGTAAGATTCCTCTGGATTTCTGTGTACGGAATCATTATTGTATAAAATTTATGTTAATAAAGAATCTTATTATTATTATTATGGTGCTTAGCCTAGCACACTACAGGTTCTGTGCTAACTCTATGATTTAATAAATTAAACAATCGTGGTATACTGGCAACGCTTTCGTAATGCAGTTTATTTATTTTCCGTAGATTTTAATAACAGTCGAAATATAACACGCATTTTAATATTTTTGCTGTGATTAATATAATACGCAAATAGCAATAACTCACGATTTATGTGTTTAGTAAATTATTATTATTAGTTATTTTTTGGTTTTTAGGAGCATTAGCAACTAAGGCCATATTGCTCCGGGATATGCAGTGGTCATTCTTTTCCGCATCCTCCGTATTTGGTGGTGACGGGCTCGAACTCCGGTCTAATCAAGAAGCGTGTGCTACGCACTGCTGTTCCTTCCCACCTGGCTACAGAGGTGCCTAGTAAATTGATAACAAAAAAGCAAAAAACAACAACTTTTATGCGCCAACCGAGAGCGTCTCATTTCTAGGCATCTGCCCTTTTCTCCATTCATTTCTCCAATCAGTGCATGGCAACAAACATAATATCCAGTGCTCCAAATGCGATATATAGTATATGGACAGCCTGTGTGTTATGTATAAAAAAAAAAAGAATTTCCGGATTTCTAATAATCCAATTTTAATGAAATTTGGAATGGCTTGACAAATCGCTCGTAAAAGAGCTAAATATAAAATTTCATAAAAATGCATCCATTGGAGTCGAGTATAACATGAGGACGGATGGACAACGAAATAATAATTACCAGATTTTCGGAATCGTCCATTTTTAATGAAATTTTATCAATCTTTTTAAATGAGATAAAAAATGTAAAATTTTTTTATAATACAAATATACTACTGGGCTTCGCCCTTTGCTCGCCCACCCTTGCGCACGCTTTTCTACGTAAAATGTAGAGGTATACAGAGTAAGTCAAATCTTTTCTATGTAAAAGACCCACCTGTCGAAACGCACTGGTCGATATCTAATCAGGAAATGACCTATGTAATTATATACCTGTGCATTGTAGTGCGCGGCATTCTCAGGGTCGAATAAATATCACGGTAAAACCCAGAACGGTGTACACTCTCCAAACATGGCGGCAAGCAAAACAGTGGGAAAGCAGTGATTGACAAGTTGTGACTTCCATATTTCGACAAACGGACAGGAACAAAGCATTGATTGGCAGATACCACTGCTTTCCCCGCCCACTGTCCTCCTAGGTTGAAATGCCTAGGCTGTTTTTTCCCACATTTGTCGCTGTTTTTAAATTGGGAACTCGTTTTCCCATTTTAAAACAGCGGGATGAGGAGATAAACACCCTACATAAGCTAGGTCCCCCTCCTTGACGATACAAACAATCAGAAAAGAGAGATGCCTTCACAAGTCAATTATCGCCGTCTTTCTCGCTTTCATCGAAGTACCTGCAGGTGTATACTATATTGGACTTCAGCCAATATCACTATGTAATTATTTAGCTGTGCATTTGTAGTGACGTAATTGCCCGGGGCCACCTGTACCACATGACCTGCATCCCTCTTCTTCCATTGGCTACACTACCATGCGGCATTCTCAAGGTGCAATAAATATCACTATGCAATTATTTATCTGCGTTTACATGTCATTTAGGAAAAGGCCGTTTGCTTCGGGTTCCATAATACATGAGGAATATTGTTGCATCCGAAAGAGCAGGACTAAAATATTTAACTGAAATATTTACAAACTATATAAATATTTAAAATACTAAACAAAACACTAAACTACAGGAAGGGAAATATCAAATATACAATATTCATTAATAAACAAAAAAACGTTACAATGGAATATCAAATATTAGTGAACTCGTGCACGTGGGTGGTTGGTGAACGTTACAGAGGCAGTTGTCAATAATTAATTGCATTGTAGTGACGTAATTGGCTGCCCTCTTCTCCCATTGGCTCGAATAAATATCAGTAGGAGGAAAACGTTTTTAATGTACTGTATACAGGGTGATTCACTACCAGTGCGACAAACTTGCAGGAGGTGTAGGGGGCACAAAGACGAATCGGAATCACATAGCATTGCAGGGTCCGAAATGCCTTCGTCATGCGGTAGAGGACGTTGAACGGGAGGTCGCGTGAACACGATGCAGCTGGGAGTCAGCATTTGCGAACCGGTTCCCGAGGCAGTAGGATGGACGAGTATTCAAACGTTGAACTGGCCGACATACACCTCGCGTATGGAGCTGCGGACTGTAACGGGCGCGCCGCTCTGCGATTGTACCAGGAACGTTTCCCGCACAGGCGTGCTCCTCATCATACGATTTTCGCACGTGTGCACAGAAGGTTACGTGAGACTGGTTGTTTCACGAGAGTTACCATGAATCGAAAGCGAACGACGAGGACGCCAGACAATGAGGAGAATGTCCTACGTCTTGCATAAGGCAATCCGAGTACGAGTACTCGAGCGATAGGCCAACGATTGGGTATTTCCCAATCCACTGTATGGAGGATACTGTCAACAAACCAAATGAGTTCATACCATCTGCAACGCGTCCAATCATTGGAGCCTGCGGATTATCCACTCCGGAGGACTTTTGCTACTTGGTTTCTTCAACAGAAACGGTTCGCAAATGCTGACTTCCAGCGGGATCGCTGTTCACGCGAATTCCCGTTCAACGTCTTCTACCGCATGACGAAGGCATTTCGGACCCTGCAATGCTATGTGATTCCAATTCGTCTTTGTGCCCCCTACACCTCCTACAAGTTTGTCCCACTGGTAGTGAATCGCCCTGTATATACATATATATACAGGGGTTCTTAAAATTAAAGTATCCCTATGTAGAGGACTCTGGAACGGGTTCTAAAGCTCGTACTGAAGAGAAATTTGGACAACAGGTATAATAAAGAATAGCGCCTCCGTAGCCAGGTGGGCAGGAACAGCAGTGCGTAGCATACGCTTCTTGATTAGACCGGGGTTCGGGCCCGTGACCACCAAATACGGAGGATGCGGAAAGGTCAGGGAATGACCACCGCATAACCCCAGAGCAATATGGCCTTAGTTGCTGATGCTCCTAAAAACCAAATAACAAACAAACTACGATAAAGAATGCGTTCGCCATTTATTGGGAAAAAAAAATTAGTTACAAAATTTGTCACTGTATCACTGTATGGCGCGTAACTATCTTAGTTACGATTATGCAAATAACTTACGTTATTTACATAACCGTAAGTTATTGCCACAGCCCCACTACTCAACTCTACTGTACTGTATAAAAGCAAAGCAGTCTCTTCAAAATCATACAGTTGATGTTTGCCTGCACTACAGCAGCAATACCAGGAAAGGCGCTATTAGTGAAGCTGTACGTATTAATGCAGCTGCTGCTAAATTCTCTGCTATCAGAGAATTCCGGCGTCAGAAGCACATAAGGCGTGGACCTATGACTGTTTGTGCTGTCCGCAAAATGATTGCAAAATTTGAAGCGACAGGACATCTTGGTGTTCAACCAGGTAGAGGTCGAAAACGAGTGGACTCATCTTGTGTTGAAGATGTAATTTGGCTGTCAGTGATTTTTCAAGTCAATCTCCATGTGGTAGCACAAGTGTGCCAGCTGTTTCTCGTGAAGTGGACATGCCGTATACCACTGTAAGGCTAGTAATGCGTCAGGTGTTGCGATACTATCCTTACAAGATGCACATGCTGCAGCAGCTAAAGCACGGTGATGCAGATATTCGTTTCACATACGCACTTCAGTTTCTGGCGCGAATGACAGTGGATACACTTGGTCATGGAGCGTCCTTTGGAATGATGAAGTCCACCTCTGCTTAAATGGACAAGTGAATACGCACAACTATCGCATTTGGGCAACAGAAAACCCTCGAGTTATCCAAGAAGTCCCGTTCCATTCTCCAAAAGTGACAGTGTGGTGTGGATTTATGACCACATTCATGATTGGGCCATATTTTTTTGAACAGGTAATACCGACTGGACCCCGCACTTGTTCTGTCACCGGACAGAAATATTATGAAATGTTAGCAAATTTCGCAATACCAGAGCTGCAACAACGTGGGTGCCTTCAGGATACTATATTCATGCAAGATGGTGCGCCATCCCACATCCACCGTTGTGTCCAAAGATTGCTTAGGCAACACTTTACAGTCGAACGGGTCATCAGCAGTTGTTTCCAGACATCTTGGCCACCCCTATCATCGGACCTCACCCCATGCGACTTCTGGTTGTGGGGTTTTTGAAGAACCAGGTGTGTCGCACAGGAAGCACACCTGCGCTACAGTTGCTGGCCGGAGCTCTCCCACTTTACCTGGAAGTAGCCAAAAGAGGCTTATATTATAGATTTAAAAAGGGCATACCCACAGAATTTCTGGGGATATCCCTTGATATAACCAACACCTTCAATGATGAAAAAAAAAAAAAAAAAAGAATAGCCAGAAAGCTCCATGAGCTATGGCAAACAAAGTGGGAGCAGGAAACAAAAGGTCTGGTTACCAAACGGTTTCTGCCACAGGTGTCAATGATTAGCCTTGGACTTTTCACAACATTTATATTGACAGGTCACGGCTCCCTAAAGGCAAAACTAACCTCCTTAGGGCTGACTGATGACCCAAACTGCACTTATGGCGAGAGTGAAGACTGGGCACACATGCTATATGAAAGTATAATATATGACATCCCGAGAACAGAGCTAATAGATGTTCTTCTCTTTCTTCGCAGAAGAACCAGGTGTGTCGCACAGTAAGCACACCTGCGCTACAGTGCTGGCCGGAGCTCTCCCACTTTACCTGGAAGTAGCCAAAAGAGACTTATATTATAGATTTAAAAAGGGCATACCCACAGAATTTCTGGGGATTCTGTGGGTATGCCCTAAAAGGGGCCCACAGAATGGGGATTCTGTGGGCCCCATTAATCCTGTGGGCCAATCTGTGAAGAAAGAGAAGAAGACCTGTTTATCATAGAAGAGGAAAATTATAAAGCCTTTACAACTTTCACACAGAAAGTATTCGAAATGCATGCGCAGAACAATCCAAAGAATGGCAATTCAGTCACCCAGCAATTAAACAATAATCAATAGTTAAAATTGCCCAAGTTTCTCACAACGCCCAGACGATGACTTAAAACTGTCAGGATAGCAGTATTCTGTGGCCTGACAGAAACCTGACACGCAAAACTCCCCAGGGCTACCCTGCCACGTGTAGGAACCTGGGCCCCACACTAAATAAGTAACTATGTAGGGGAGGGAGATGTACAGGCAGCCAGAGAAGCAGATTAGCTGAAAAATATCAGTAAGCTGGTAGCAAGGGGATGCAATATAGAATGAAAAAAGAATGAATAGGTTGGGCACTGAGTGAATTAGGAATTATGGCAAAAGGGAATAAATGGCAGTTTTGGTGAAAGAAATAGTGACCTAGCATGAGGGAAAGAGAAAGTGAATGGGAATGATGGAAGAGCAAATGTAATTGGCCGAAAGAATACAAAGTTAAAAATAACTTACACTACTTTATGTATACTAACAAATATTTACTTACCACATAAACATTATCACTGCATTCTCCCCTGGCCTGTAAAAAAAAAGAAAAATTGCGGCTAGGCCTGCACCAAAACTGAAGAATAACAGTAAGTTGAGGTGCCCAGAGAGTGCAGTGCAGAAAGCAAGAGTCGAATAAATGAAATGAGAGCTAGAAGAATGAATGAAAGTATAAGTGTGTGAGAAAAAGAACACAAACCATAAATGCTACAGTTAAGTACACACTAACCCTAGTTTTAATTAGTATTTAAATTTACATTACGCATAATTACATCCCCCCTGGTGTGTGAGAAAAAGATATTTGAGTGTGAGTGAAAAACAAATATATATATATATATATATATATAAAACTTTGGAAAAAAATTATAAAATAGGAAAAAATAATAAAAAAAAAAGAAAAAAAAAGAATGCAAATAGAATGAGAATGCAGATTATGAATGAAGTAAACGTGTGTCTCTCCCACCCCTTCGCTTGGTGAGTTCCCGCTGCCAACTAACTTATCCCACCCCCAGAGCGGGATGGGCAGCTTGAACTTCTTACCGGATTCGACACTACATGGACATGACAACCATCACCGACAAAGACATACTGCGGCTTTGCTGCCGACACGCCATTGGCGATCTGAACTGGGTACTCTAACCCGGTTCCCTTTAAAACCCCATCGCAGGGAGGGGAGGAGACAGAGACAGAAACAGGTCTCTGTCTCCTCCCCTCCCTGCCTTCCCCCATACTTCGCCTGGTGGAGCTCGTCTCCACTGACCTTTTTGAGGATGCCTACTCTATCGTCCCTATTCTTCTATCTGTTTTCCACCCAGTCTTCAATCTCCCTCCTCTCTCTCTCTCTCTAAACCGACCGAGTAAAATTCTAATCAACGTCTAAATTCTACCGGTTTCGTGTAAATCTCTAAGACAACTAACACTATTATCTTTTATCTAGCGTATAGCCTCATATTTAATAACATCAAAAATTTAATTAAATTTAATAACATCATTATATTTAATATAATTATTATATCAAAAATTTTGCCCGACTTATTAGGCCTTTTAACACATCTCTCTAGTGTTCAACGCCAACCAGCGATTTCCTAACAGCAATCCCATTAAGCATTAATGTCAAACGCGTAATTTTTTTTTTTAGGTCCTAGCCACTGAAATCCCAGAAAACTAAGTGGCAGGACCTGCCAGAGCAACTTGTGATACTGGACACACCCGGCTGGATATGGGCAACGTCGGGCCCCACTAGGGGCCTGGCGGCCAATAAGCCGGACAAACAATGGGCACAACACATCACACTGCACAGGCATGGCCCACACATTTCAAGTCTCTGGTTTGACAGTGTACTGTCCTCGATACAGCGAACACACGCGGAGATGGGAGAAATCCCAGGTGCCGTCTGACACGAACATACCTTATACTTATCGGGAAGGATGTCAAACTCTGGCAGATCTGAACGACAGATTAGACGTCATGTGCTGGCTATTCCAGTTGACCAAAATGGAGGATACATTGAACAATTGTAGCGTGTTCAAGTGATTTGTATTGTCACAGCGCCATATAGTGACAAATTTTGTAACTAATTTTTTTTTCTAATAAATGGCAAGCGCATTCTTTATTGTACTTGTTCTCCAAATTTCTCTTCAGTACGAGCCTTAGAACTCGCTCAAGAGCCCTCTACACAGGGATACTTTAATTTTTAACAACCCTATATATATATATATATATAATTTATTATGAAATAATGGAATAATCGAATGAATGTAAAAGGTATATCAGATCAGATTAATGCCATCAATTATAGATTAAATATTACATCAGTCTATAAACTAATTACGACTGTAAGAGTGTAATTAGTACCATATAGGTATTCAAAGTGTGTTAAAACTTTAGCATAAAAGTACTAGGCGGACCATTGGGCCGAAAGAACCTATAAAAGAATAAGATAGCCTATGTTGGTTTACTTCGTTATACCCTAGAAATAAACATATAATTAGCAATAAAATAAAAATATAAAATAAAATAATGATTGTGTGGCTAATTATTGATAATTGGATACATTGAACGGACATTTTCGAGGACCAACATCATTCAATATATCCCATCAATACTTAGCAAGGCTATCTGTTTCTGATTGTTATCTGCCTGTTTAACTAGGTCCAAATAATAAACGTTAAGGCAATCTATATTTAAATTTAAATTTAACAGCAAACAGGCAAGATAACAACTAGCCCCACAGATAGCTCTGAAACAAATAATACTGAAAATAATACAGAAAATTAATGCCAACCATAATTTTAACTTGAGTATTGGTGCTTATTTAAATTTATGCATGTGCAAAAGAAAGCTTATGCTGACATAAGGAAGAAGGAGGTAAGAATAAGTAAAGTAACAGTACCTCAATTTCCCTCGATAATTTGTGTGGCTAATTATCAATAATTAGCCACACAATCATTATTTTGTTTTATGTTTTTATTTATAGCTAATTATATGTTTATTTCTAGGGTATAACGAAGTAAACCAGCATAGGCTATCTTAGTCATTATAGGTTCTTTTGGCCCAATGGGCCGTCTAGTACTTTTATGCTAAAGTTTTAACACACTTTGAACACCTATATGGTACCAATTACACTCTTACAGTGGTAATTATATATATCCAAATGTAAAATCCATCCACAGGCAGTCGAGTTCTTACGTTCAACCTGACGAGCAGACAGACAAAAGAATAAGCTCTTTACGCATATATGCTAAAGAGCCTAAAAATGTTAATTTATATACTCATATCTTAATAATATCATATACAGTATTTATATACTCTTCCAAGAACTGCACGGAAAAACAGTCTCTTTCATTTTCTGATAAAAACTTGGGAAATATCGAATTGTTATGAGGCTAGGCTGACTTTTGTGTGGAGGCAGCTAAGTCTATCAGGCTTTTGTACATTATGTCTATAAATTGTGTGCGCTCTGTAAATCGGTTTCCTGTTTCACGAGATGAAATACCCGAAAATTTCTTGGAGATCAAAAAATGCAAATGTCGCTGTTTTATTCTGACTAACGACGATTTCTTTTGTTGGGTGGTGGGTGTATATGTGTAGAATATAAAGGGCTGTGACTTACTGTTGAGAAGGTAATAAAACAGATCAATAGGGGAAGCCGCTAACTTGGAAGAAATCAATAAACATTCCTAACAAGATGGAATTCGAACCAGCGACCGTAGTCACTTTGTTAGCTGTGAGGACATATTGTCTAAACTTTGTTATAATAAAGCGAAAAACAATAGACGACTCAAGTACTTCCCTCCATAGTATGCGCATGGAATGGGTAGGCTTGATGAACGAACTTGATTGGCCTATTGTTTTTCTTCTTACTATAATAAGAGGCAATACATGATGCTTTCGTTCTGAGATGATTTGTTTATAAAGTAGTTCGTATTCTTCAAGTGGTAATGATGAATAATGAAATATAAGTTTACTAAACTATATTAATCCCGAAAAAGGATATACTTTCTTCTACAGTGTTTTAACAAGAATGCAGAAAAATTCTTATAGTTTATATTAAATCTGTTGTTCTGGAGGCGAAAACTTTTGAACAAATCACGTTTACAAATACATTCCCAACATGGACAGTACGTGTAACGTCATCATCAAAGGATTACTTTCACCTCTACAACGTATTATAAAACTGTATACATATTCAAGGTATTTATAGTTTAAATTAAATGTATTCCTAGAAGCGTTTAAATTTTTATTACCTTCCTTACCATGACAAAAAATGAGCCAAAAATTGCGCATCATACTAAGAATTTCATGCAATTCTTCATGACGTGACTTATACAGGGTAACTAATCAAAGTTCTTTGAAAAGATCTTAGAGCTAGATGTCATTCCGAGAAATTAAATTTGTAAATGAGTTTCTTTCTGCAGACATTTATTCATTTATGTACTCCCCATCATTATTTTACTGCAGCCTGAATTTTCATTTCTGAAATTACTGTGAGAGATACACTACTAAATTTTTTGCGCATGTTTATCAAAACTAGAAAAAAAATGCGCTTTGAATTGGCACGAAATATACTTGCACGCTAAAATGGCACTCGTTCAATATTGGGAGAGAAATGAAAAGCAGCAGTCGCCTTTCACTAAGGTAATAGAATGAATTCTCTCTTTTAGAGACTTCCATGTTCTTTATTTCGTACAGAATACATAATTAGATTTGTTAACAACAGATAACACAAATGATGATGGCATGCATTAAACGATACAGCATTTTAATGCTGTATCTGATGCAGTATACTATAAAAGTATTAGCATTAGTATTATTCCTATTATATAAAATTTTACTTGTATTAAAATGATTTGGCAAAGAAAAGACGGAGACTAGTGGACCAATTAGTATCAACTTGCACCGAGCTCCGTAGCCGAGTGGGCAGAGCGGGAGTGCAATAGCACACGCTCTTTGAGTAGACCGGGGTTCAAGCCCCTGACTGCTGACTACGGTCGATCTGCCAACCCGCACTAGGCCAGCGTGGCAAATTATGGTCCATTTCCCTCAGCATGAATTGTTGAGGAGGCTTCCACCCTGCAGTGGGTTGATAACGGCTGCACTTTACTTTTGCACCGAGCTCGCTTTCTACGAAACAAATATTGTCGCAACAACTATAAAAATATCTAGTGGGTGTGTAAATTTTCTATCATGCTGACAAGATCAAAGCTATTGAGTTAAGTTTAATGAACGACAAGCTTTTTAAATTTATTTTTACTTTCTATACGCTGTCCTACTGAAAGTCATGGGCCATAATTATGAAGAAAGTGTGTATTTATTCAAATTCATTAGCATATTGAGATGTTTTGGCAGTACTGACTGATTGATTAAATACGTCGTGGAAAACTTTCTACTAATTTTTGCTAGAAAGCTTGCGATATTGTACTCCACCTCTCCTTCAAAGCATCTGTAAGCTTCAATAACGAAGCCTTGCTCTAACTGGGCAAAGCTTCGTTATTGGAGAAGTGGTGCACAATATTCCAATTAATCCCAAAGATTTTTAGTTGAGTTGAGATCGACGTTTTGGACTGGTTACTACAATGTTACGATATTATTCTACACAAACCATACGCTTGCACTCCGTGCTTTGTAACATGGAGAGTCATTGTTTTGGAAGATGTAAGGGCTGCTTCCATAAAATTTTCACAAATGTCCATCACACTGAACTGTCCACAGCAACAATGTAAGGCGCAACATTCATGGTTCCATGCACTGCGAACAGAGAACGCAGTCCATGGTCAGGTTTCCCAACTTCACAGTTGACAAAACACTTAGGTAGTAAGGATTCCCAGATACCCTCTTCATACCCAAACACGTCCATCATGGAAGAGTCTGAAGCGTGACACATCTTTCCAAAGGACCGATTTCCTTCGAGCTCTGTTCAGTGTGCCTTGCACATGCCAGTCAACAGTGTATATTTTGATATCAAAAGCTTGTAGGCTGCAGCGTTTCCATGAAATATTCATCGCATGTAACTAACTCGACGTGCTGTAGAAACACAGGTTTGCCAATAGCTGCTCAAAGAACTACACTCATATTCTGTAGGGTCTGATGGTGATATGACTGTTGCCATCTAAAGGTACATCGGCTTTTATCAGTTAGTATTTTACTCCTACCTGATCTACTGACTTAAATTTCTTCAGCTCATTGCCAAGTGTCGACCTGGAACACACATTTGAAATGAATTCCGGACTACCTTTTTATTCTTCCGCTGATTACTTTTATCGACCAAAATATTTGTTCACATTTCATAGCCACAATTTCCTCCAATCAGTGCAGTGCCTCGTGACTTTTGGTAAGACAGTGCATATACTTTACAATAACAGAAAATTTATTTATTTATTTATTATAATAATTGTTTATTATGAAATATTATGGGTATAGCTCTAGTATCCAAACCTCAGTGTATCTATATCATATTCACAGTCTGATTAAATTCTTGGTTATATTAAGTCAGGTTAGGTTAATAACGCAACATAATTAAAGCATAAGGAGACCAGACGTCCTACATTTAGCAGGACATGCCCCCTCACACCTTTCTTTAACGAATCAAAGAGCAGTGAATTTGCCAACTTCGTATAATAAACTACAATATCTTGTACTTATTTAACTTGTACTAATGAGAATTGAACTTTTTTGTTCTGCTTTTTGCAAAAGAAAGCGTATTTTCTCACTACTGTTGTGTGTAAATGCATATATTTACTCTTTCTTGTTAAAAATAAAATAATCCACCACTTTATGCAAATATATGCAATAATTCGGTTGGTCCTATACTGTATACTGTATTTGTTGAGCAAATAATCACTTAAGGCAATAATCACTTTACATTTAATCTAATAAATGTAAAGTAGTAGTATAAAGTAATAAACTTTCTTAAGGTAAACATACATTTCATTATAAGGCGGCAGCGTTATAAATGTGTTCAGCATTGTGCTTCACAAGATCTAGTCACCTTTATAAAATGTCTTTTCGGAATTCATAATTAATATCTGCTAACAGACCATATACGTACTTGTCACAAACAATATTATTTATTTATGAAGGAAATTTGTTTTCGATATTTAATAAACTGTTTTCACTCTCTTTAAACCAATAAACCCACAAAACTGCTCGCACACATTCACACAAATATAATGACAGAATATTTTTGTTGTTTGGTATTTGTGCCAGTTAACTAAGGCCATGAGGCCTAAATCTCTGTATCTTTGTAAATAATCGATTGGAACCTCTCTTTCTCTCGCTAAACCTAGTAATAGCTCCCTTGTAAAATAAGACAAATTCAGATTCTAAGTTTAATAACGCATTTTCTCCCTATTTGTTCCTAATTCTACCGTAACATCTTCATTTTGTTCGAAACCGTCCATGGTTTAGCCTCTCAGTTAGAGGTAAACCCTAATATCCTATTTGCTGTGTAACACCACGGTAGGCAGATAAGGAATCACAAAATGAGACAGCCGAGAACTTGCTCCAACCCAGCTCATATCTTGTGGTCTCTTATACAGACGTGTATGTGACGTTTGCTATGTGTTTGCTCACCCATCAAGCATGAGTGAAAGTATCAGTGAACAAACGGCTCCTTTCGCTGTGTGGACACGGTATTTTGCAGCGATCCTTGCGGTAGGTACGCAGCACGGCTGTCCTTGGGGTTGCGTGCTCGAAACGGAGCGTGATCTGTATTAGCTGTAAGAATGCTCATTGGTAGCACGCAGGTAACTAGGGTAACTGGAAGTAAACCAGTACGGTGGATGTTGGCAGACGCGAACACTTGAACAGGATGATACCACGATTACTGAGTTATGCGCGACGTATCTTATTAGAGAAATAACTTCCGTTGAACCCCATCATACCGCTCTTTTTCCTCCACTAGGTAAGTTTCACCTTTTGGACATTCTTTATGCATGTGACAGACGTAAAGAAAGGTATTTTCGCAAGCTATGTTTACCTTCGTAATGTGTGAGTAGACGTAGTAAATAGATCCCTCTGTAACACTTCTTGGAAAACAAAAGCTTCTCTGTACACTCTCTGTATCCCTCTGTAAAACTTCTTGGAAAACAAAAGCTTCTCTATACAACTACAGCAAAAAAGTATTAATTTGAACGCTAAAATTACATTGATTTACTTTGACGTAATCAGATTCATAACAAAATATTTACGTAATCATAGCATCATAAATAAGTATGATTTTATTACCTTATGATGATTACGTAAATAATATATGTTACTATGACATCTCGCTGTTGTTAGTAATCATGTAGGCGGTAGGCCATATTGTGCTGTGTGTTATTATGCCTGTAGAAGTGTTGTAAGCTCACGTTGATCAGTTCAGCCCTCATCCATGTTATGCTGAAAAACCAGGAGTAACTCACTGGGGGGAACCGTAGTGTCTCCGCCTGTGATCGACTAACTACAGCCCGAATGAAGAGGTCTTTAGAATTTCCTCCGAGAGGATTCGAACATCCGCATCTTTCCAAAAGAGTGATAAATCTCTATACTGTCATCTTCTGTGTCCTGAC
This sequence comes from Mastigoproctus giganteus, assembly GCF_048544385.1. NCBI lineage: Eukaryota > Metazoa > Arthropoda > Arachnida > Uropygi > Thelyphonidae > Mastigoproctus > Mastigoproctus giganteus. The sequence goes on along the minus strand of NC_143579.1, from coordinate 180,883,384 downwards.
AACAGCCATTATTAGATGCGTTCGCATATATATATATACAAAATGCTAAGCGCCTATTGCAGAGGTTCCCAAACCTTCTCAGTTCAGGGAGCCCTTAGTGTCTCAGTAATTTTTTCACGGCGCCCCTAGGCCAAAAGAAATACCAAACAGTTCCGTTTGTTAAGTAGCTAGGTCCAAACAACGTAATAAGTAATGTTGAAACTGTGAACTACCTCAAGCTAGTAGTTCGTGCGGTGTCCAACAGGTGTCGAGTATCGCTGTGTTTCCCTCTAAATTTTAAAATATCCCGCGACGCACAGATTGGGAATCGCTGGCCTATTTCTTTCACCATGTCCGTCTGTTCGTCCGTCAGCATAATCACAGCATAAAATGGCACTCCCATTGGACGGATTTTCATAAAATGAAAAAATAGCATAAAATGTAATAAAGGCACTCCCAGTGGACGGATTTTCATGAAATTTTGTATATTGGGCTTATTAAAAATATTTGCCGAGTCAAATTTTTCTTTTTTTCAATTATTTCTTTTTCCCATACGATTTGTATTGAAAAAAGAAATTTATAGAAAAAAATTTATTTCAACTTCAAGTAGTTTTAATGCAGTATTGTTATCTTTAGACAGTCTGCGCACGCTTCGCACATTTGTTATACAAGACCGGTGGATGTGATGTTGCTTGTGAACAGAGTAATATAGGAGGAGATTAGTTGTAATTAAACTAAATGCCAAGTTTAAATTAGTTTGTCAGTTAAGGCATTACAGCGTTATCTCTTTTGACATATTCTACAGTTTAATTTGTCGCCGTTACATTATAACAGGACTGTTATACTCCTGTCAATTTTATATCTACTGTATTTCTTTTTCAATAGGCCCTGTCCCTACAGACATTTGTATAGTCAAACGCGACACTGTATATTACATAAAATGGCGAAAACTTCCTGCTATGGTGGCGCAACGTTTCGTTATCAAAATGCTCATAAGTATGTCAATTACATAGCAGATGTAGAATTATTAGAGAGGAGTGATTGAGAGAACAATCTACTGCTTCCAATGATTACTCGATTCACATGAAATATCGGCATAATATAAAAACTGCTGCACACCCGACTCAGAGGTTTTCTGATCCTGATCCTCTTGCTACATCGCTATTTCTACGAACCTTTGTGGTTGTCATAAGACCCAGCCAGAAAAATGTTCAGATTTCTCGGGATACTATGCGCCTCTGGAAACAGCGAACCTCAATTAAGAGCAAAGAATGATCACCTTGAATGAAGCTGAAGTCAATTAAATATTAGCTAATATTAAATTATTTCTACTGAAGTAACTGTATTTAACTAACAAATCCTTATAAGTCATATAATTAAAAGCGAAATTTAAGCGATTATTATATTTATATTATTTTTTTTACAGTTGCTGCAATTTCTGTGCACTGATGAAGAAAGAAGTAAATCCTGTATTACAGAGTGTTTCCTATTGTTCCATTCATCAAACCCGTTGTCGTTCTAGTGAGTGTCGTATTTCAGGTGTGTGATCAGAACCTGTGTATTTTTTCTGTTCCTAGCATGTGAACCCTCCACCCTATGGCAAGTAAGCCCAAAATCCCTTACTTAATCTCTCCAACATCCGTTTTATCAGAGCGGGAAGAGGAACCAGACAAGGTGAACAACGATTACTCTGTGGTACACTCAGAGACTGAAAGCTCGCATGAAAACATTGCCAACAAATACGACGCTATTCCAACTAATAATGGCACCATTAACAACCTTGTACCTCCCTCCGAAAGCGACAGCGACAACAAAGAAAATGAAAAACAAGAAGAAAACACGCTTTCAAATGCCAGTTCCATATTTAGTAAACCGGTGATTACCGTAACGAATGAAACCTCCATCAATTCACCAACCCCCACGTTATCTCCAGGAATTCCAGAAAATAAAACACTGAACCAACTGGACAACGAGGTCGAAGGTACAAATGTATCTTTTCCGGCATCTCCAAGCAATGAATGCAAGGAGTCGGAAGTCGAAAATCATAACGAAAAACTTTCATTCCCATCTTCAGCCTCTACATCTGATCACATGCCTATTACAAAACTTCAAATCGAGAATTCTTTGACGTATACAAACACAGCGAAATCTCCATCCTTTAGTATGAAATCATCCAAAGATAACTCAGAAACTCGTATTTCAGTGTACATTAAACCCATTGCATCCTCTTCTGATTCTATTGATAAACCTCCAAAGGTGGAATCTCAGTCACAAGTGCCACCAAGTGGAAACCTTAATAAGTCTACAGAGAAGGAATTTTTATCTGAAAACAATTCTCATTTAATATCCTTGCCTGGTACATCTATAATGCCATATGGTCGTTTTCAAGACAATTGGTCCCATAATCCTTCATATAAGCCCCCAGTTTCTTATTTCAATGACCCTCTAGTGTCACCTCAAGATTACGGCACAGCCATGTCTACAAGTAGCACATCCCAAAGACTGGATCCGATAGTTTATAACTCAATATCAAAGTCCTTTCAAGATACACAGGAACAAAAGTCAGTACCTGAAGAGTCGAAAACTGAGCAGTTGGTGTATAACATTAATCTGAATTCTGTTAGCGAAAATCGAGGAGTTAGGCCTAAAGAACCGGAACTGAAAAGGACAGTATCGTTAGTTGGTGGCGGTTCACTCAAATCATTTCCTCAAGAAACTCAGTTAAAAGAGAACAACGAAATAAACGAAACTGTGTGTGAAAAGAACACGGAGTCAAGCCTAGTCTACAGTCAGTCTGCATATGCTCATCAATCAGGACAGAATAACTGGAAAGATAAGCCAAGCACTCATCGCGGATACGGCACAGACATTAACTCCTCCTCTAATAGTCAAGGGGTGCCGCAGAGATCACAGCAAGAAGTTCCAACAGCACCGCAACAGCAAAGATCGCGTCCCAAGACGGCAACAGCAGCAGCAATAGAGAGGGAGGGGGAGGTGGAGAAGGAGAGGGCGAGATTGGATCAAAGTCCACGTCATGATAACACACCTTCATATCCTGCAAAGCAAATGTGTTCGTGTAGGTTTGTGTGTACGTTGTTGCTAACTGTGATTGTGGTATCCCAAGCAGTGTTTGGAGCATTTCTCTTCTCTTTCCTTGAGCACTCCAGAGAGGTGTCGACTGCAGTGAAAACGGAGAAATGGAAGAATGATACCTCTGTCTTGCTAGCAACAGAACTACGACATGTTGTTGAACACGAGCCAGTGTGGCCACAAAAAGTTTATCACCACCTAGACATATTTGAACGTGATCTCTTGAAGGCCTGTCATAATGGCTATAGAAGGTCGGAAGATATCGAAAAAACGCCAGTGTGGAGCTTCAGCAGCGCCTTGTTTTTCAGCGTATCTGTAATGACAACAACAGGTAAGATGCTGTTTAAAGCCAGATACAGTTCCGAAATGGTTAATGTAATACTGTTGTATGTTGAGAGCATGAAATAGCTTTCCTTCATCCCTATTCGGATTAGGACGAATCTCCCCGATTAAAAATGGGGCCTGACGCTCCAGTCATGCAGCATCCCGTTTGTTTTCAAGTTATTAGTTGTAGTTGATTTGCATCTTATCACGTTATGATAAATTATTGTTCTTTGTGCTTAAATGACCAGTTGTAATTCAGTCCAGTTGATTCTGTCCATTTTTAACCGCTTTTCAATTAGCATCCATCTTGTTGTTGGGAGGGGGACTAAATAAAATGATACCAAGAAAACACGAAGAAGGAATGGCATGGAAAAACTCTCCCTGTCATCAGTTATTTGAGTAATATACTGAAAAATTATTCATCTGCTTATATTATTTGTAGTTTTTTCGGTCTGAAGTTACTAAGCAATCAGACTGCTTAGTTACAAGTGAATAATTCAGTTCTGTTCATTTCGTGCTTGCAACGGATGTGGAAATCAAATGTTTACTCTGTATCAGCACGACAGCTAGGCCAACAGGAAGTAAGGTGCGACTGTGTTTATTTATAAACATCTGCTACGTTGTTATACATGCATATAACAAAGATTAATCATTGAGGAAATGAATAAATATCGAAAAAATTTCAAGCAAACTGATTTAAAGTTTCAATCTTGTTTATAGACATGAAATAGGAAATATTCATAAACGTGATGAAATTAAAATGAAATACAAAGTCGTCAGAGCAGGCGCAGCTATGTGCACGACTCCTCTCGCGATTTCAAACGAATTTAGAATCACAAAAAAGAAAAAGAAAACTTAACAGTGGCACCATAGATATTCTCATCAAGCCTGCCCTGTATTTCATTTAACTATCTATCATGGATAATAGTTCCCGCTTAGATAACATACTATTCGAAATCATGTTTTAATAGCTCATAGGAAGAAGCGTTAAAAAATAGTGATAAGTAAAATTATACCCAAATGTAATTTTATTTATTTATTCAACTAACACCTTAAATTTTTTTATTTATTTATGCACCTAGACATCTGAAACCTTGCATGCAAACTAATAACACTGAAGCGCATGTCATTAGTTGCAGTGGCGATTAACAAACAGAAACCAAGCATAAATAAGCATCCTTGCGACAGCGATCGTAAGCATCCATGCTTACGCTCGCTGTCGTAACCACTGTGTACAATCAAGATCTGTACGATTGTACAGTTTAGAATCACAAAGACCTACATACATTTTCCGAGTGGAAAATGGCTGGGTTCGAATTCTGTCAAAACAGGAGAATTTTTATGGTTTTATTCAAATGACGACCAAGTTAGTCGGTCTCTTCGCATGATATACAATCCTAACATAAACGCTGTACAGGAGTTAAAACTGAATAAATAAATAATTTTTCTCCTCAAGAAACCCGTTTTTCTTTTCTTTCTTTTTTTTTTTTTTTTTTTTTTTGTCTCGTAAAACAAGAAAAGCGTAGAATACACATCATTTACAAAACACAATACACTGACTCTAACGCCCTGGTTCCTTTAGCGCGAAAAAACAAACATAATTATAGAAAAGAACAGAATAGAATCTTTAATTGTACTATAACCTACATACAATTATTCCCGTCACGGCATGGTGGTGCCAGGGGTTTACGATGCATATTTACATCTTGCAAACAACAGAGATACACATACAAAATTTGTACATAAGAGATACACAGGAGAAATACATACATGTTACATAATACACATCGAGACTATTGTAGGCAAAAGCACAGTTCTGAAATTCCAGTTTAGCGATTCCCTTTCCGTATTTTTTTGTTGTTGACCACTTCTTGGATGTCACCTTCTATTGCTTGCTTAGTAAACGTATCAAACTAAACTGAAAATTCTAATACATAAAACTAAACTGAAAATTCTAGTATATAAAACTAAACTGAAAAAAAGAGATCAGAATGGAATGGATAAATGGAGAACAGGAAAAGTTGGTTCTGTGAGTCTGGAGTTGGACACTGAATGGATGCTGACTGGTTGTGGCGTGTGTACGGACTTGCTCAGAAGAGATTGGAGAAATTACAGATGCCAGTTCAGAAAAAAAGTGCCAGTGGAAGTATCTGTTGAAAAACATGCAGCAGAAGCTGAACGTGTATGAGACAGAGTGGAGAGACTTCCTAAAAGACGGGTCATTAATTAACCTGACTGGCCTCTTTTGAATAGAACCATGACGTTTGGGAGAGGTTTTGAGGCAACACCCTTAGATGTGGGAACAATACTAATTTGAGATATTTATAAAGTGAGTAGATGTTTTTAACAGTAGCACCGAGAACCAAAAAGGAAACGCTTTTTTTTTTTTTTTTTGTTCAGAGGAAGCAATGTTTATGATATACTTATACACACAGAAGCCTAAAAAATAGGAACATTTATTCAGTATCGAATCGGGCAGCCTTTGTTTCGAATACAGACAACTCTCGGTTTACGAACGTTCGATTTACGAACATTCGCTATAACGAACGTCGAAATTATTCAAAATTTCTTAAAGTCGCCAATAGATAGAGTTCCTTATAAAACGAAATGCCAAACGTATAGTGATCATAACTGTAAGATTTATATAAATAAACTTTTAAAAAATGTATTTATTACAATAATTATCAGGAAATTGTTGAACTCGGCAATAAAATGGACCTCGACCTTGATGTGATTGACGTGAGAGAGCTTTTGGATTCGCATTTTGAGGAATTAACAACCAATGAAATAATTGAAATAGAGACACATTTAAATTCTGAAGTAACAGAAGAACCTGATATTCCACAGCCTCCCAGAACATTTAAAAGGCAGAAAATGGCTGCAGCTTTTAAATCAATTTCTGAGCGGTTGGCAATCATTGAAGAACAAGACCCAAATATGGAAAGAATTGCAAAATTGAAAAGAGGCGTTTATGACTTTCTAGCATGCTACAGTGAGATTTTTTAAGAAAAATAAAGAATCTAACTGTGCAATCTTCTATAAAAACATATTTTAAAATAGTGGAAAACCCAGCTGTTTCTTCATTATCAGACGCCCTTCCATCTACCTCAGCTGCACCTAGTGTCGCTTATGTGGAAAATATTGAACTCTGATGAAGATTAGTATTAGTATTAGTAACGGCCGCATGGTGCAAGAAAGCCTATGGCTTATGCTGCACCAGCCAAAAAAAAAAAAAAAAATGATAAAAATAAATAAATAAATAAATAAATAATAATAATTAATAAAAAAAATAAAAAAAGGAAATTAAACCTATCATCCTATGCGCTTCCCTTACCCGAAAGTACTATCCAGATGACCTTTGAATTTCCCCAAACTGTCGGCCTCTACCACCCATTAAGGCAACTTATTCCAGTAATTTATAACTCGCTGGCTGAAATAAAACTTCCTGCAGTCCAATCTAAACATTTTCCCCCGTAACTTGAATTTATGTCCCCTAGTTCTAGCATCATTTATAATCTTAAAAATTTCGTCCTCATTCATTTTACTGATGCCTCTCAGAGCCTTAAACACCTCAATCAAATCTCCTCTAAGGTGTCTAGTTTCCAAACTCTGCAACCCACATATTCGAAGTCTTTCTTCATAAGGACGCCCTTTTGCCGATCTCACCAGGCGAGTTACCCGTCTTTGCACCCTTTCAAGAAGCTGTCTTTCTTTAGGTGCGGTCTCCATACTTGAACACAGTATTCCAAGTGTGGTCTAACATAAGCCTTATATAATGGGATTATCACGTCCCTATCTCTACTTGCAAAAGTTCGATAGATCATCGATAGGACACCATGGGCCTTCCTTGTAACCTGTTTACAATGCTCAGAGAATTTCATGTCTGATCCTATTGTAACACCCAAGTCCCTTTCCTCCAGTACTGGGTTTAGTTGAACTCCACCAAGTGAATAAGTTATTTTGGGATTACTGTTTCCCAGGTGTAATACCTTACACTTTGTTGGATTAAAGCATAGCTGCCATTTTTCTGACCATTCCTGAAGTCTATCTAGGTCTCTCTGAAGAAGCTCAGCTTGACAGTGATCATTAACTATTCTACCAATTTTAACATCATCTGCAAATTTAGACATCACGCCCTCTATCCCTTCATCCATGTCGTTTATGAAAATTAAAAACAACAGTGGTCCTAATACTGATCCTTGGGGAACCCCACTTCTTACATCAACCCAATCTGAGGAATAGCCATTTATCACAACCCTCTGCCTCCTGCCCTGAAGCCATCCTTCTATCCATCTAAGGATTTTCCCAGTGATTCCAACCTGTTCCAGCTTATAAAGCAACCGCTCATATGGGACTGAGTCAAAAGCTTTGCTGAAATCTAAATAAACAATGTCGAAATTATTCCCTAAATCCAGCTCGTGAGTGACCCTTTCGAAATAGCGAACCAGATTTGTTAAACAGGATTTTCCCTTTACAAAACCATGCTCAGTATCCTTAAGAATTTCAATTCGATCCAAATGAACCTGAATTCCACCCTTGATCATTGCCTCCATGATTTTCCCTACTACTGAAGTCAGACTGACAGGTCGATAATTTCCAACTTCACTTTTAGAGCCACCCTTATGTATGGGAGATACATTTGCACTTTTCCAATCCAAGGGAATCTCCCCAGAGTCTAGTGATGCTCGCATAATTAGCCTCAATGGTTCAATGCAAAGATATTGATTATAAAAGTTGAATACATATGTATGTACAGCACATGTATGTTAGTACTCATTTTCTTTATTTTTATTTGGTAACTCTTTATGTTTTTAATTAAAATTAACAAGTATGATATCTTGTTTTTTTATTCTTTTTTATTTTATTTTACGTGACGTATCGTATACGATAAACCATAACGCATACATCCATTATAATAAAACGTATTGTATAGACCATTCGATGTTTAGTACATGGTTTTAATGCTTTAAAATGGCTGCTAATTTATACGATACGTATCGTAAAAGTTCAGGAATGCAAGATACCGAACAAAAAATATAACAAACAACGGCCTGGAACGGAACTCGTTCGTAAACAGAGAGTTGCCTGTAACAGCAAGTGTGTGGCATGGATTCTATAAGGTTTTTTAATGCGTTTTGGTCAAACTGTAACCATTCTTCTATCAAATATCACTAAGCTGTGGCAAAATTGAAGGAATAGGACTTCGTTGTCGAATAGCACCCTCCAACATATCCCACACATTCTCAATAGGATTGAGATCAGGTGAATGGGGGGGACAGGAAAGATGGAAGATGGTTGAAATCCTTGTCATGTTCTCAGAACCATTCTTGCACGATTCTGGTACGATGAGCTATTACATTGTCATCCATAAAGTGGCCATCACCTTCGGTATAAAATTGTAACGTTGCAGGGTGCAGTAAATCTGATAATAAATTAAGGTACTCCCTAGATGACATTCAAAGTTCTAACGGTATCAACGGACCCAGTCCGTACCAACAAAATATTCCTCATACCATAATACTACCTCCAGATGCTTGGGTTATCTTAATAAAGCAAGCAAGGTCCATCGCTTCGTGAGATTCTCGCCACGCGCTCTCTGCCTACCATTAGTGCAAAACAAAGTATCATAATTCGTCTGACCACACGACTTTCTTCCATTGTTCCACTGTCCAATCACGACGTTGTACGGCACCACTACAAGCAGGTTTTTCTGTTTTTTCATTGAAACAGGTGGCTTCCAAAAGAGCAGGCAACAGCCAATACTCAATTTCTTCAATTCTTTACGAATGGTGCAATTGAAATAGGGCAGCTCTGGGCTTGGTTGAATTCAGATGTTATTTGCTACACACTGAATGTCCTATTTTTATTTATTTTTTTTTTTTTTAACAGTCCTCAGAGTGTGACGGCTTCGCCATTGAAGTATTGTGTTTCTGTCACATTTACAACTTTGAGATGTTGAAGAACCGCTTGCTTTCCAGCAATTAAAAATCTTTGAGATGGATGCTTTTGAGAAACCAGTTATGCTTTTCGTTTCTTGAATCGTGGCTCCTTCTAAACGTGCACCCACGATAAGACCTTTTCCAAAGTCTGATAGATCATGCGTTTTCTCCATTCTGGCTTCAGATTACTGCAGTAGAACAGCCTGTGTAGTCTTTATACTCAACAAGGCAACACTTTACCACTCCACATCACAGTTTTCTTTTCATCTATTTGCATTTCTTCTGTTTGTGACTGTCTCAGTACAAAGGTTCGTATTTTTTGTGGCCAGTATGTGTATCACAAATATTGCTTCCGAGCGAGATTAGAAGTCAGAATAATCCTTAATATATATATGATCTTGTCTAGAAATATGAACGTCCTTGTGACTAAACAAGTGAAACCAGCTGGAGTTGCGAACATTGAAATCACCAAGGAAAATTACTTCGGTGATTTACAGGCAGAAAAGGCCCTCAATGTTAGGAAAGTCAGACTGGAAGAAGTTGAGTTTCAAAGAAAGGATGTCAAAGTGCTCTGAGTTATTAGTGGAGTTGTGAGAACAATAGAGACAACATATGAATTTTGACAGAATGGAGGCAAAGCGATTTTAATAAATAAAATTAATTTTCTGTTTATACTCCGAGACGACCTAACAGTCAGAGGAGTTCACAAGACAGACAGAATACAAGAAACAGCACCGTATTCAGAAGTCACGGGCTTGAACCCCGGTCACTCAAGGCACGTGTACTTATGCACCCACGTGCCTGACCAGTAGGCTACGGCGGCCTTCTATCCAGAGGTGATCAACAAGAAGAAATTCCAAATTAGAAAGTCCCTAACAAGAAATATCGGGATATGTCCGCTCTTGTTATATTTTACCATTTTTGGATTTTATAGTTATTAAATATTTTGTTACATATTTGTTTAATCAGTAGATGTAAGAATATTTTATTATTATCGACTTTTCGCGTGTATGGCTTCTAGAAAACTTTTATAATTCCTATTGCTGAAAAAGTAGTTAATTTACTGAACTTTCTTGTAAAGAGGTTGTACGATTGCTTATACACTGTTTGACTTGGCACATTATAGCCTTAAATGCTGATTCACCATGAAAGCCTAAACAAGCAACCAATCAACTTATACAGTATACGTACAAGTATACTCATAAATATCGTTATATACAAATATAACGATATTTATGAGCTAGAACTAACTACTTGTTTGAATAAAACAGGAACATGGCCAGAACCCGGCAAAGACGTACGCCCTTTTGCTAACAAATGGCATGCTAGTTTTCCAATTAACCTTTAATTCTTAATCTCAGGTATACGTGTTTTTGCTTTATTTTCTCGTTTCTATCTTAAAAATCACTCATCTGATATTCAACGGGGTAATTTTACCCTTCAGCGCTTATCTATTTTCTCGTCTCAACAAGGTAAGTTTCAAGTAGATACCCAAAATAACACACGCAAGCTTTGCTGTATCTCTTCGCGTTGACTTCGGAACAACGCCATATGGAACAAGATGCAAACGACACCAAGACATTGGCTGGTTTTGTTGACAATGTTCGTCTGGTCATCAGCCATAAACCTGAACTTGTCACGTTTATGCATTTCTCGCATAGTAAATGGGCACGGAGAAACAGATTTCTTTAGTTGCCTGCTTTCTACAGTTGGGTGTTTAAGTCAACGCATCTCGCAAGCGAGGAAATACGTCGCTGTAAAGATCCTTGTGGAGATGTAAAGATACGTCGCTGTAAAGATGCTTGGTATGATCATACAGGACAAATTCCTCGCGAACGATATTCTTGCTGGCGAAGAACTCCATCATCAAAGGAAAGCCTTTGATCGGCCAGACTGACTGCCTTTCGATTTGCATGAAATTTTCGCCTTTTTGGCAAATTCAACACGTCGACTATGGTACAAGGACTGATGTTTAGACTGCCGATTGTAAAGGCAACACATGTGTCATCTTCAGTGTTAATTTTCTGTAATAGTGGAGAATTATCGCTGAGGGTGGCATACACGCATTCTCTGATGCACACATGCAACTCGTTCCTAGATTTCCGTGAACTGTTTCTTAGCAGTACACAAAACTTTGTAATTCCATGAATTTCGGCAGGTTTTTTCCTTTTCTTTTTTTTTTTTTTTTTTTTTTGTATGTTTGCTCGTAGTCCAAAATTGGGATCCGTCTCTAAGCAGGGAAGAGATTCGCTAGAATCAATCAGATGAAATGAGAAAGCTTTCCGGAGCAGTGCTTCTCAACCTTTTACCCTCCGCGGCACACTTAAATATTTGCTCAAATCTTACAACACACCAAATAGCTGAAACCAAAAACTGCAAAAGAAACGTTTACCTCGGAGCAATATGGCCTTAGTTGCTAATGCTCCTAAAAACCAAATAACAAAACAAACAAAAAAACGCTTACCACACATGTTTACTCCAGTATTAGTGCTATGTAATGAAGCATCGTCCACACTCGTTCTGACGAACGTGAGATGTAAACAGAAGCAAATTAATTACTGAAAGCTATCTCATACGACTTTCGTCATAAGAAAGAAATTAATAAAATAAACTATGTGAATTCATAAATCAAGAATGAGGAAAATTATTTAAAGACATCTGCAGCAGTAGTATGCACAATAAATAAGTTACCAAACGTTTCCTTCGAATATATCACAAAACCGAGGAATCAGTTACTTCACCGTGGGATTTCCTCTGAATGACAAATGCGAAGGTAAGTCAGCGGGATGAGGTTCTTCTATCAAATTAAGGGAGCAGAGAGTAAATGAAATGAATACTTTGTCGAGTGTTTTGTGTAACAATTCACTAAGTATTAATATCATTTGCAAACAGCAGAACGTGAGAAAATAATACTTCGTACGAAAAGGGAAGGTATCAGTTTTCTGATAAGATATAGTGATTTTCAGCGAACATGATATACATAATACACATAACAGGTTTCACCGAACATACGTTTTTTATGGTAACTGTACTACCAACATGATAGGTGAAATAAAATGTAAGCCTTACATTGTAAGGGAAGTTCTATGCTTCTACATGCTTCAGCGAAAATTACAAACTCTCGGAATTTTCGGTGGTACATCAGTGTGTGTGGCACACTGGTTGAGAAACTCTGATTTACAGAAAGCTGATCAGTGCCAAACTGAAAAACGTTTATCACTAATATTCATCAAAAATGAAATTAGTTATATTTTGGTCAAAAGTTTATCCAACACGTGAGAATATCATAACCAGTTGAAGCTGCTTCAGATATCAAAACGCCAAAGGTTTCAACTTTTTATTTTTTATTTTATTATTATTATTTATTTATTTAATTATTTTTTTTTATGTCTACACAGTGGAACGCCACGATTAATGTGTTAAAATTTGTAACCGGCAATGGCCATCTTAACATTTTGGAAAACCCTTTTGGAAAGGACGTTTAACATCTAGAATGATTTCAGCTTAATTTTAAAAAGTGAACATATCAACCATAATGGCGTTTCGGTGCATTTTGGACAAACTAACACCCAACGTTTGAATTAGACACTTTATAAGATTAAAAGTTGTTGTGTTTTTTGTTTTTTTTTATAGGAGATGTCATAATTTTTATTATATTTTTTAATTTTTAATAAAAATTCACTGAAGTCATTAATCAACACTAAATATATGCCGAAAGTTATACTACATTACCAAAATATAAAATAAACTGTAACATTTCTAAACCTATCATTTAAATATTCACATACACCTGTTCTAAATTTCGTGTATTTGGTCCTTTGGGGTAAAATATTAGAACACGTGAAGAAAACTTTCATATTCACGATGCTAGACCTAATAATACTTAGAAGGGTCTCGAAGTAAACTTTTCAAGAAAGTTCCGTCAGACCGAGTTACTTTGCTTCAGGAAGCACTTTCAACTGCTGATAAGAGGGGAAAAAAAAAAAAAAAAAAAAAAGGCCCATGAAACGGGTTTGCTGCCTTTTTTGCTGCGTTCGCTTGTCATTCCAGTAGGAAGTAGCTGTCTGAAACCGAAGATAAAATTTTGGAATATTAATGTGGTGTTTGCTTAGCAGGATATATTCATCTCCCTGCGTGAGTGGGTGCCGTTAAGTACACTTATAAGATGGAATTCAATGTTCCTTGACTTTAAAATATCGCGCTGATATTATCAAGGAACACACGTCACATCATACGGAGCAGTTTGCCGCTTTGATACCTGTCTCAGCTCTCTAGAAATGGTAGTTTTCTCAATTCAGAGCTTCGATTATATTCTTCTCCACCTACCTCAAAACACAGTACAGTACTCCCTATATGTTTACAGTACTGAACGGAGAGTGCTAAGTTGAAAATAGCGCAGTCTACAGTGGATAATTTTAATAATAATCATGGCTCTGAACGAAACGGTGCCAGACACTAAATTTAGTAGAATCAATCGATCCCCTAAGAAAGTGATCACAAAATAGCATGTTATGTGGAAACGATCATTTCTGTAATGTCTCCAGCAGACACAGACGCCATGTAGTGTTACGCTTGATACATGCCCACATACACACACACACACACACACATAAGGGAAATGACAAACAACAGGCATTTTCGCCGTAATGTAACCTCTCGATTTACTCGTATCCTGAATATGGAAGTTAATCCTGATCATACTGCAATATTCAGCCATAAATCAATTCATTCGTACCCGGAAACACGAAATATAAAATAATATCAGTGCCTTTCAGTAACAAAAAACGTAAACGATGTTTACTTAATTAATAACTCCGTTTTCATTTTTAGATGTACAAATATCCTTCGAATTCAAGACAGACGTTTTTGCATATATCCGATTTGCATCGAGTATATGCAAAACTGCGCATATTCTGTACGAGCTATAACACGTTTGGAACTACACAAATATTTTTAGAATTACACATAAAAATATCCAACTCGCCACAAAAGAGTGTTAATGTGATTATACACACAAGTGATTCTTCTTGATCTGTACTGTATTCTTTATATCAAGGTTTAAAAATGAAGTTCCAGAAGTTAGTTCATTGCACGTATATCAACACAGACAAGAAAGAATTGCAACGCCCTATAGCGGCTGATCTAAGTGGTTGCATCATTCTAAGGTCATTTGTATATCGTAAGTCATTTGCACGCAGTCATGTTAGAGCTGTTGCACTGTTCAAGACACTGTCGTTGTGTTAAGTGATGTGACAAAAATGCGAACATTACATTTTGTTTCAAATTCGGAAAAAGTGCGATGGAAAAGCTACGAATTTCAAGGATAAATCAAGTGAATGGTAACGATGCCCTATCTCACCAGCATGTTTTTCACTGATTTGCAAAATTGCAGAATGGGCTTGAGTAAATAAATAAATAAATCATCTTTATTGTATAGAATTATTTAACAAGATCCTTCATCAAAAAATTTTCCCTCCTATGTGGCATGTCTATCTAGTAACACCCCTGCCGAAAATACGCTCTGCTTCTCAGTACAGTCACTACCGTCCAATTTCTTCTGCATCAAGCCTATTAAACCTTTTTGAAAAATCTCTTCTGAGAATGTTAACCACCCAATTAATGCCAAAACAGTCACCGCAGATCCAATATGCTACCCGGTTAAGATCACAAATCTAATCACACCACTACCAAGATCCTCGAGGCATTTGAGACGGTTCGGAAATCACTGTTACGTATATCGACGTCCATGCAGCATTTGATTCTATCCGTTCACGCGTTGGCAAGGCTTCCACAAGGCGGGGTCCTGTCTGGAATCTTGTTCTCAGCTGTTCGCGTGCCGTTCGTGACGGGCCGAACTGATATTATCACCTTTGCTGATATAAAACTGTTCACTCCCATCAACTCTGGAGACACTGCTGACTACATCAATGCCTTAATCCTTCAGAAAATGCCCAAAGAGATTTCAGATGAAGTAATAAGACTCGTGGCAGAGAAAAAAAAATGCATGGGATGCATATAAATTGTCAGGCGACACAGAAGACTATGGTAGAAACAAGCTAGTCTGTAATCAAGTCACAAAGGAGGTTAGGCAAGGTTAGGTTACTGTGTCGGTCGGTTTGCTTGTTTTCTGGATGAAAAACCACACTTTCTGAGCAATCCCTGCCCGAGACCAACTCAAGTGTTATAAAAAAACAAAAACAAAAAAAATGATAAAGTTCCTTCCGTGCAGATGGGTATTCTGCATCAAGCCTATTAAAGCTTTTTAAAAAATATCTCTTCTGAGAACGTTAACCACCCAATTAATGCCACAACAGTCACAGCAGATCCACTATGCTACCCGGTCAAGGTCACAAATGAAGTCACACCACTACCAAGATCCTCGAGGCATTTGAGTACGGTTCGGAAATCACCGTTAAGTGTATCGACGACCAGGAAGCATTTGATTCCATATCCGTTCAGGGGTTGGTAAGGCTACTACGTGAGTATTACCTCATTGGCTTTCCGATTTGAGTATGTGCGTTAGGCAAGGTGTCAATCGGTTTGCTTATTTTCTGGATGAAAAACCCCACTTGCTGAGAGACAAAGCAATGCAATGCCTACCCGAGACCAACTAACTCGAGTGTTATAAAAAAACAAAAACAAAAAAACTATAAAGTTCCTTCCATGCAGATGGGTATTCTGCATTAAGCCTATTAAAGCTTTTTGAAAAATCTCTTCTGAGAACGTTAACCACCCAATTAATGCAACAATAGTCACCGCAGATCCACTATGCTACTCGGCTACTCGGTCAAGGTCACAAATCAAGTGACACCACTACCAAGATCCTCGAGACATTTGAGTATCTGGGATGCATATAAATTGTCAGGCGACACAGAAGCCTATGATAGAAACAAGCTAGTCTGTAACCAAGTCACAAAGGAAGTTAGGCAAGGTTAGGTTACTGTGTCGATCGGTTTGCTTGTTTTCTGGATGAAAAACCCCACTTGCTGAGAGACAACCCAATGCAATCCCTCCCCGAGACCAACTTACTCAAGTGTTATAAAAAAACAAAAACAAAAAAAAAAACTATAAAGTTGCATCCGTGCAGGTAGGTATTCTGCATCAAGCCTATTAAAGCTTTTTGTAAAATCTCTTCTGAGAACGTTAACCACCCAATTAATGCCACAACCGTCACCGCAGATCCGCTATGCTGCCCGGTCAAGATCACAAATCTAGTCAACCCATTACCAAGATCCTCGAGGCATTTGAGTACGGTTCGGAAATCACCATTGCGTATATCGACGTCCAGGCAGCATTTCATTCCATATCCGTTCATGACTACAATGGCACCTCCGTAGCCAGGTGGGCAGGAGCAGCAGTGCTGTTTGTTTGTTATTTGGTTTTTTTTTTTTTTTTTTTTTTAGGAGCATTAGCAACTAAGGCCATATTGCTCCGGGGATATGCGGTAGTTATTCCCTGACGTTTCCACATCCTCCGTATTTGGTGGGCACGGGCTTGAACCCCGGTCTAATCAAGAAGCGTGTGCGACGCACTGCTGCTCCTGCCCACCTGGCTACGGAGGCGCGAGCAGCAGTGCACAGGCGCTTTTTCTCTGCTTTAGCTGTGTTAGCTGGGTCTGTTGTGTAATCCATGATTGATACTGCTTTGCCCTTAGAGAGATGATGTAGCTGTTATTTGATTTTTTTAGGAGCATTAGCAACTAAGGCCATATTTCTCTGGGAATATGCGGTGGTCATTCCCTGACCTTTCCGCATCCCCCCTATTTGGTGGTCACGGGCTCGAACCCCGGTCTAATCAAGAAGCTGTGCTACGCACTGCTGCTCCTGCCCACCTGGCTACAGAGGCGCCAGTGATATAGCAACCCGCATCTGACGACCTCAAAGTCAAGGGGTAGCACACTGGCCAGTTTTTAATGAATAATGAATTCACCTAATGGGCGAAATTAGTCGGAGCGAGTATCACAGTGGTTATAATCACCATCTTCCTACACCGGATAGAAAACGCCGGACTTCGAATCCCGTCAGGAAATTTTATGGAGTTGTTGAAACGCGGCTAAATTAATCGGATTCAGGTGAGGGTAGCATGGTCTTGCCCCCCCCCCTTCCTGGAAAATTCAAGTTTTTCGTCCCTTAACATCAGTTAAAATGGACCAGAGAATACACAATTTATGGACATATTACACATGAGCAGACGAGATACTTCTCGTCCTAATATGACACTTCACTTTAATGGGTGATATCCAGTTAACAGTTAATATACGCAGCGCATTGCATTTCAGGCGAGTTCGATTTTTAAAAATTAACCGAATTTTTTTTCTCTAAGAGAAGTAAAAAGTAAATATAATTATCTACTTATTAATTAATGACTAAGATTATAACTTTATAGAACACCTAATAAAATTCTATAGTTTCACGTTGTTTAAATTTATTCGTTCAATTTAATTACAACTGTGTAATATTTATTACTCTCCTATTTATTACTCATCTCTATATATACACTAATGAGCCAAAACATTATGACGTAACAGCGCGTTGGGCCGCCTTTCCCCATAATAACGGCTTGCACTCTGCGTGCCATCGACCGTAAAAGGCATTCTCAGATATCCCTGGACAGAAGGACGTCCCAGAGATCAGCAACGGATCGATGCACTGGCGAACGCTGCGTTCTACCGCATCCCACAATTGTTCGAAAGGACTGATGTCGGGGGAATTTGGCGGCCATACGAGCACACAAATGCTTGGATATGATCCTTGAAGCATTCCTGCATAATGTGCCCCTTGTGATACGGGGCGTTGTCTTGTTGAAAGAATCCAGTGCCATCTGGATACACGTTCACCATGCAGGTAAACTTGGTCAGAAACAATGCCGAGGTAGGATCCGGCGGTGAGAGTGTGTTCAATGGGTTGAGGGGACCCACTAAATGTCTACGCAAGCATCCCCCAAATCATGATACCACTACCACCAATGGCCTGTTTTTGTCCAAAACAGCAGCCTGATTGCAGCTGTTCACCTCACCTACTCGCCGTCTAATATGCACCTGCCCATGAGCATGATGGAGCTGGAACTTGATTCATCAGACCAGGCGAGTTTTTTCCAGTCGTCCAAAGTCCAGAAACGGTGCTCCTCTGCCCACTGCAGGAGGTTTCGATGACGGTCGGTCAACCCCAGCACATGAACAGGTCTACTCTGCAGGCCTATCCGCAAAAGTCTCCGCTGGATGGTGTGCTCAGAAACGTTTCTGTGTTCCTGGTTGTATTCGCTGTTACTTGAGGGATCGTGAGATCGTGACAGCACGTGCCAAGTGCCGTTCACCGCGACTGTCAACGAGTATTGATCTCCCCGTCTCAGCATTCGGTGATTGTGGGTTCCTCTTCGGACCATTCCCGCCACACCGTAAGTATGGTGGCTCTCTAACAGCCGACAATAACTGCAGTTGCTAAGATGTTTTCCCGGCAAGTCTAGCGCCGAAAATCGCTCCCCGTTAAAACACCGTCAGTACTTCCTTTTCCCCATTTCACGGGGGCTTCATACTGGAGAAATTACTGGCACTACCGTGCCGTCACTATATATGCTGTGCCGGTTGGTGACGTTTTCTTCTAGGTGCTGTGGAATGCATCCAGTCGTGGAGACAGGGGTGGTCATAATGTTTTGGGTTATGAATGTATATGTATCTCTTCACAAGCAACACTAAGTTCACGAGTGTTACATATCAATGCAATGCGAAGTGTGAGCGGACTGTCCAAAGCTAACAATATCGCATTAAAAATACATTTAATTTATGAATTTCTTTTTTTTTTTCCTGTTTTTTTTCAAACAATTTGTATAGGAAAAAAAAAAAAAAAGAAATAATAATTGCCGGATTTCTATTCGTCCGATTTTAATGAAATTTGGAAATGACTCGGCAAATATTTTTTAAAGGCCTAAATGAAAAAAATTAATGAAAATCCGTGTACTGAGAGTCTCTGTGTTACATGCAGACGGAGACACGGACGTTGTAAAGAGCATAGGTATATGCATATACACTGTATATGCAAACACGCCTAAAAACGACATTAGTTACTTTTGGTTGGCTATGTGGACAATGGTAGTCGATTCTAAAGAATACAAGCTCGAGTGCTGTCGCTATCATTGGAGAGACCACAGTGTCCCCAGAGGGTCAAGTGCAAAAGTTAATGCAGAGAAGAGTTATTTTAGTAGATGTTTCAAAAAGTACTCTGGACTTTCTGTAGCTGTTCTATAAAAGCTACAGACTTTTGAATAGCAAATTTTATATTATTTAATAATAATATAAAAGCTACAGACTTAAGACGTGATAATAAAAATCAGTCATAATTTAAAACTAAATAATAAATTCGGTTATTCTGAGTGTTTGCCATACCCAAATTACACCTTGAAATTCACACTGTTGCGGCCATGATCGACAATTCTAGTAAATCACTTTTCCACACATGCAATCTATCTGTGGAAAGATAGATTGGGACCTTTCCGCCGGAAAATAATAATGGGAGCTTTTCCGGAGACAAAACGTCAATTCCGGTTAGTAGCGTCGTAAACCGGGGGCGTCTAGTGACCACATGATATTAGACTTAGCTTAATTCTCACTTCTGATAGCCATGTTGAAATAAGACTGCACAAAAATGACGTCAACTCACACCAAAAAAAAAAAAAAAACTCAACGATAAGTGATGATGCAGTCCCGCTCACCTTTGGCCAAAACATATGTAATAATAATAATAATAATAATAATAATAATAATAATAATAATAAGATTATTTATTAACATAAATTTTATACACTGGTGATTCTTACACAGAAAGCCAGAGGAATCTTACAATCAGTTGTTTATACAAGTGATTTTGATTTATAAAAAAAAAAAATAAATAAATAAATAAAATAATAATAACTAAATAATAATTAATAGATCAAAGCAAAGATAATAGTCAAAATGTAAAAATGAATTAAGTAGTAATTACAGCGAAAAAGGACTACAAGCTGAGCAGAACATGAAATTACATCGGCTAACTAAGATCGGCACTTACATAAATGTCCTTTACAAACAGCAAGATGGGACAAGATGCCATCTCGATATGCCTTGTCTACAGTCCACAGGTCGATGTCGATGTTGAGCGAGTTGAGAGTGTCCAGAGTCACATTAGGGAAGTGTCTCTTGAAATTCTGTAACCGCTGGAGCCTTGAGCATAAGGAGGGGTACTACGGAGATGTCTGCCTGGCAAACGCCAACCAACCGTGTTCCAGATGTTGATGTGATCCTGCTTAGCTGAGCACAGATGAAGGAATGACTTTATTTTTAGCACATGGGCTCTGTGGACTATGGGCGCATATTGCAGGTTGCAGCAGAGAGTAGATTTACATGTTGTGTAGATCTGGTGCGACCACAAGTTGGCCCATTTCAGCACCCAGAATTCGAGGCCCCATAGTTTCCTGAGGCTGGTAGGTTGTGCCGCCGACCAAACTTCTACGGCATAGCAGAGTACACTACAGAAGTAAGTTGCGAGGTACTTCTTGATTATTTTCTTATTGTGCGTTTTGCACAGATCAATTTTCATTCCCCAGAACGCTCTCAGGGCTTTGGAATACTGAGCTTGGATTTGTTTTTTATAGGTGAGGTTGGCATCAAGGATTACTCCTAGGAATTTGACACTGTCTGTGGGAGTCAGGACATTTCCTGCCATTCCGGAAGTAGAGAAGATGCAGTATCAGTAGAAGTGATCCGACTTGGCGTAAAGATGAGATAGTTTGACTTCTCTGGACTGACTGACAGGGCAAAAAATTTAGCATACTTATAGAATGTATTCAGGTAGCTGTTTACAGATTCAGAGGCGGTTTGTCTTTCTTGTGAATGAACAACATGGCGTTTGCATGGCAAGTAGCAAACAATATCATCAGCATGCGATAGGAACGCTGGAATTTGATCCATTAGTGGAACGAATATTGCTGCAAATAACACGGCTGAGAGACAACTACCTTGTGGGATCCCTACTTCGACGCTTTTAGTGACTGCAATGCCATCGCCTTTGAAGTGAAGCATTCTTCTAGATAGCAAATTATTGAGGATCTTGAGCATATTTCCGGATATCCCGTAGAATCTCTCAAGTAAGGCAAGAAGGGGTGTTATTTGGACTGAGTCGAAAGCAGATTTCATGTCGAGAAAAATGGTGTGAAGATCTTCGTTGTCATTCCAGGCCTGAAGTATTTTCTGTGATAATGACTGTAGGCAGGTTACCGTAGATCTATTAGGCATGGCATAATGGGTGTGTTCTGGCCTATGCGCAAAGATTGCGAGTGCTACATCATTATAGATGCACTTCTCGAGGCATTTCAGGAAGGGAGAGGCAATTGATATTGGCCTGAAGTCAGCCGGTCTTTTCGCATGAGGCTTTTTCGGAACTGCCACGACTCTGTATGATAACCAGCTTGAAGGCACCTGTGCAAATTTGAGTACTTTGTTGTAGAGTTGAGTGAGCTCTTTGCTGATGAAATGAGAAGCAATTTTTAGACTAAACAGAGGTATTGCGTCAATTCCTATGGTGGACTTGTCAGGCAGTGAATTTATTATTTTTATTAGTTGTTCTTCGGAAATTTCTGTATTACTAGTAGGTGAAGAAATGTTAAACGCTTCATTCTAAGGATATGCTTCGGACACACGGTGATCTCGAAAACGCAGCACATGCTCACACCATTCCTGGACATCTAAAGATAGAGGGGCGCAAATATGACTAGTGGACCACACACGTTTTCCCCTGGATAGCCGGCCGTTCATGAAATTGTCAATAGAAAATTGTTTCCTCTTCTGGAAATTCATCCTTGCTTTGGAAAATTTGGCGTATGACTCTTGTGAAGGCGACTTCTTGTAAGAGGCATGGGCTGCCTGTTTTTCCCTAAAGGCCTTGGTCAGGAGGTCATTCCACCATGGCTTTGAGTGGGGACTAAGGATGCAAGTTTTGGACATTGCAGACCTTGCAATGAATTCCATCCATCTCGAAAGCCAGTAGGCAGTCTCATTTATGTTAATCTCAGCCAGTATGTTCCATGGGTAAAGTTGGAAAAGGGTAGTAACTTTTCCAATGTTGATGTATTTTGGATTGTATACTCTCCTGACAGTGTTCGTAGTTTGTACTTGCGTACGTTCATCCTTAGGTGCCTGCAGAGATATCATCGCAGCAATTGGAACATGATCGGACGGGAGGAAGTTCTCAGTTATGGTCAGGGTTTCCTCTACTAAACAGTTTGAGAAGATGCGCTGCAGGGTGGCATCGCCGTGTGAGGGAGGAACATGAATAAGACCAATGCCCATTTCCGACATGTTCAATGACAGAGTATCTAGGAGCTTCGTGGCTGGCAGTGGAAGGTTAAAGTCTCCGAGGATGATGAGCTTTTGCCGATGATTGATTGTGGATGACAGCCATGCTGTCAGATTAAGGACAGAATCCTCAGAAACTGGTGGAGGTAAATAAACCGCACACAGAGAGATCGACAAACCAGCAATTCGGTAGATTCCAAGAACAGCTTCTATGTCACCTCCTGGATAAGTGGATGCCTTAATCAGGGGTACTGAACTCCTTTGACAGATTGCTACACCGCCACCTCGTCTCCCAATTCTATTAGCAGCCAGCGTGTGATAGCCAAGATTTGAGGTGAAGGCAGCAATTTCCATTTCATCTCTGAGCCAGGTTTCAATCAGAATGACGAAGTCGTACTCTGAGCAGGAAAGCAAATCAAGTAGGCCATCTAGCTTGTTTTTGACACTCCTGATATTTTGAAGGAAACATCGAATTTTTACTTCGACAGAAGGTTGTACTATGATGAGATTTCTCTTGGAACAGTATTTGCTTTCCACATAATGATCTGAAATCTCGTCCCGGGATCGATGTCGCGTTTGATGTGCTCTCTTACTGGATATTCTAACTGGAATGCGATCGATCCGATGTTCGCTCGTCATCTCCACGTTAGATATCCATAAGTTGCACCCGCTCTCGGATATAATTTGGGAGACTCCGCTAGAGAGGACAGGTAGCTATGCTGGTGTAGTTATACATTGTTGTGGAATGGGGTTCGGGCTTGATGTGTAACCATCTTTCAAATAATTTTAAATATACCCACTTAAAAAAAAAAAAAAAAAAATGCTTGACTTTGATTTAACGTATGGGCAATTCAAGTGTACTGTGATGCATTTTTCTTATTTTCTTTTTCTTTACATTTACAGGTTATGGTGTAGCTGTCCCACGATCGGAATGGGGAAAGTTGGTGACTTTGCTGTACATGTTAATCGGCATTCCTCTCACAGTGGCGTGGCTGGCACTGATTGGTTGGTCTCTTGCCCGACTCTGGACCGTGACTTTTGTTCAAGTGTTCTGTCGGCCATGCCGTAGACCCAGTAACAAAGTATGTCCTATAGACACCGAGATGAAGTCTCGAAAACCATACATCGTGGGAGCTAAGCCTTACAGTGTTGGAGAGAAACAGACTGCACCCACTGACTACACAGCTGCAACTCATCACACTATGAATTGCTCATCGACACCAGTCGTCGCAGGATCATCCATATCGAAAAAACCCGACATTACCATTGATCATATAATTCCAATAGTATTTGGACTCATCTTGTTATTCGCGTACTTTATATTTGGATCTATTGCTCTAGCATTACGTGAGAATTGGACGATTATGGACGGCGTATACTTCAATCTTCTCATGTTCACAACGACAGGACCAGGAGCTGTTGAAACGGAATTCCGACTGGATCTCAATAAAGTTTTAGAAATACGACAGAACATCGGATACCTTATTTACTTAGTATTCGGCTTCTGCCTACTGTCCATGTGCATGAACTTGGGATGCATGTACTTCTCGCGTAGACAGAAGAAAAAAATAATAAGGAGGGTTTATCGTAAACTGCAGCGTGAAAGAAATGTGATAACTGCGCCATCACTAAGATAAAATTGCAAAAAAAGAAGGTCGAAGTTCAAAATGACACTGCTGTGTGAGTATGGGTAACATTGTTAATGAGATGGCCGATTCACGTAGAAGATGAATTTTAATAAATATTCTGACACTTTGAATACGCCCTACGTGTAAATACACTTTTTGTACTGTGATCATGCTGTGATAACTTAATTGTTTTATTGTTACCTCCATTTAAGAAACATTATTTAATTATATTTATGAGAATAAAATGTTTATTAATTAATTATTTATTAAAAATTAATTAATTTATTTATATGTAGTCTCTAGTTAGAAGGACTGAATTCCGTCAAAAATAACTGAATAATAATTGAAGATTGTCAAGTCCTGAATGGAGTCGTAAAAGGAATGGAGGAGGCATATTCTCAATAATGGGAGAGACGAGAACCAGGGAACAAATATATAACAATTTAGAAAGTGACAGAAGGTTAGATCTCATGACGTTAACCCCTCGGCCAGCATGTTACAAATCGTTAGAATAAATTACCTGTCAAGTGAACGAGGCGGAGAGTATGGTAAATACCTCCGCGATGGAAAAATTACGAGTAAATGGGGAATTTCATTTATTTGTTGTTATTATTATTATTACTGCTCTTATATTATTGCACCCTGATTGGGAGTTCCAACTTGTGACGGGTATTACCACCAAGTATACAGGGTGGTTGTTGTTATGTCTGGTGTTACTGTTGGTCGAGGAACCCTCTGACTATCCTACAGGTATTCAGGATTGCGACTTTCTGGAGTTCCTTGAAGGTATTTGCTGGGAGATCTATTGCTGCTAGGCTATTATGTAGGGTATTTGACACCATACCAATGATTGATACGATGATCCGGATGGTCGTTACTTGTTACATATGCCACATCTCTTTGATCTCCTGTCTTAAGTTTGGTACTTCCTGATTTTTTTCTCATGGGTTTTCTGGCAGTGTTGGGCACAGCTATGTCAATTAGATAGGTAACCTTTTCCTTCTTGTCCACAAGAGTCATGTCGGGTCTGTTGTGTGGGGCTGTCTTATCCGTTATTATGGCGGGGTCTCAGTACAAAAAATATATATATTATATTAGGGTTAATCACATTTCAATACATCAACCCCTATTTCTGTCTGTAAATTGCGTGTTCTCCGGTATATTTGCCTGTTTTGCTGAACGAAAACCCCCATCTGAGGTGTAGATAGCAAGGGAACCTTGCTATCTACGCCTCAGATGGACTTCCTCGCGTCATCGACGGGATTCGAACCTTGGCCTTTTCTACCCGGTGTGGGGAGGGCGGTGACGATACCACTGTGCTACTCACGCAGACGCAGGGTCCTAGTACAGCCTGAGATTCGTACTTGTAGTACATTACACTTTCTTTGATCAACTGGTATTTCCTAGCTTCTCATGTGTTATCCTGGGTACCTGGTCATGTCTACGAGTGTGCTCAGTCTGGGTGATCATCTTGGATCCCGCAGTGATGTGTTGGATTGTTTCTGAGGCCAGGTGGTATCGTCGACATGTGTCATCTGACACTCCGAACTCCTTGGCTATGTATTTTCTATAGTTTCTGGTGTTGATCACCTGGTCTATGGCGAGAATGAATCCTTCAGTCTCGGGAAAGAGGTCCAGTCTGTGAGCCATGCATTGGGAGCAATTTTATCTATGTGGTCTTGATGGAGTGTCTTCTTTGCCCATCTTTCTAGTTTCGTTTGTGCCGTCTGGGAGGGTGAGAGGGGACTCCTCGCTTAGGGTGAGTGGGGTATGCTGCGTGTCTATCTTCCTTATAGCCTGGTAGAGAACTGCTGCGTTTTTCTGCAAGTAATCCTTCAGCTAAGCTATCGCTGTTTTCTGTTGCTCGATGAGGTCAACAGTCCCCTTCCTCCCTCTTTTCGAGCTATTGTCAGTTTCTCCACGGCTGAATTCGGGTGGTGTTGGCGGCTTTTGTCATCATTGCCCTTATCTTTCTCTTGACATCCTCCAGCTCGGTGTTATTTCAATCTATGATCTCGAAGGAGTATGTTAGCACAGGACTGCATAGGTGTTTATGGCTTTAACTGTGTTCTCTTCGTTCAGCTTTGCTTTCAGCAGGCTTCTGAGTCTATGGCATATTTTTTGGCCAGGCAGGCCTTCATTTTCTTGTACTGGAACTGCTGAGCCAGCCTTGCATCATTCCCAGGTATTTGTTGGTCTCTCCGTCTGTTATCGCTTCGATGTCTTTACCAGTCTGCAGTTCGTAGTTTCGGCCGACTAATTTTCCCTGATGCAATCCGTGGATCTTGCATTTGTTTAGACCAAATTCTATCCTGATATCATTGCTAAATTCTTCAGTGATCCGGAGTAGTTGCTGGAGTTGCTTCTCGGCTTCCGCGAAGCAACTCCAGTTTTTTTCTTCCTTTTTTGTGGTTATATACATACTTTGCTGCTTTTGAGCGTGGTGGATAGCGGATTGAGTGCTAGAAAGAAACACACTGGGCTTATTTTTTATTTACATACATTTTATTACATATATACATAGGTACAAACACTTTCTATTTACAACCATCGGATTCTGTGTAAAAAATCAATTATACAGCTTCACTTAAAGCTATGAAAAGCAATAAAACATACACTATGCATGTGTGTATGTACTTGTTTTGGGTGGCACCTAGTCGAACTCCGCCTTGGAAAATCTGTGTTGAAAAAGTAACACTGTCTACAGGCCTGAATATGCAGTGTATGTGTGTGTTAATGTGACGTGTAAGTGTAGGTTTATATTGTTATGTTCTTTCAGGCCTTTTCGCCACCAGTGAGCGATCAACACTCGGTCGATCACTGTCTAGTGCCTATTCCTAAGCACGAAGAGCTGTGCCTGGTTCTATTGTCTAGTACTGCTGCACCAATTTGTCGTCCAGTGGAAGGAGTGCAATACCAAAGGACAGGAGCCCCAGACTGCCCAACCTGAGTGATAAAAAATTTGATAGGCGGAACAGGACTAGGCACCAGCGAGGTGATCTGATAGAGGTGTACAAAGCCTTGAATGGTTTGAGCATGCTCAATGCTGATGGGATTCTTCCTCTTGCTCAGAATAATCACCTGAGAGGGCATAAATTCAAATTGAGGAAAGACAGATGTAGGATAGATGTGCGGAAATTTGCCTTTAGCCAGCGGGTGGTGTTAGTAGGTAGAACAGACTTCCATCGCTTGTCGTGGAAGTTGATAGCCTAAATAACTTTAAGGCTCAGCTGGGCAGGTATTTCGAACGAACAGAGGGGTGAAGTGGAAGTTGTTATTTTTTATTTATTTATTTTACTTTATTATTATTATTTTTTATTTTTTTTTTTTTTTTTTTTGGCTGATGCTGCATAAGCTTGCTTTCTTGCATCAAATGCCTCTACTAATGCTAATGCTAATTTACTAAATCCTGTATATAGCTGAATGCACATTAAAATATAATTTTAAATACTGGATTAACTTATACTCTAAGAAAAGACTACACAGCTTGTGTGATCTTGTCCTAAAACTAGATCTGAACTGTGGCAACACAGACCACATGTCAGCCCCTTAAAACAATTGAACCAAAGGTTCTCAATCCCTGAGAACGAGTAAATCCTTATACACCGATGAGCCAAAACATTATGACCAGCAAGTTGTTATGCAAATCGAAGCAACTGTAGGTGAACTACGGCGAGTGCGCGAGTCGGAACACGGTATAAAAAACGCCTGTTAATCAGTGTTACTCTTGTTCCTCGGATGGGAAAGGCAGCAGACTTAAGCAAGTTTTACAAAGGCCAAATTGTAAGGGCCAGACGACTGGGTCAGAGAATATCCGAAACGGCACGGCTGGTACGATGCTCACGGTCTACTGTGGTTAGAACCTATCGAAAGTGGTCCGAGGAGGGAAAACCCACGAACCGCCAGCGAGGTGTTGGACGACCACGGCTCATCGATGCTCGAGGTGAGCGAAGGCTCTCCCGGATGGTACGTGGCAACAGAAGCTGACTGTGGCGCAACTCGCAGGTAATTGGAATGCTGGTTACGGAAGTAATGTGTCACAACACACAGTACATCGAACCCTGCTGAAAATGGGGTTGCATAGCCGCAGGCCGCTCCGAGTGCCCATGCTAACCACGGTTCACAGGCGACAGCGCCTACAATGGGCACGCGAGCATCGAAACTGGACCTTGAGTGATTGGAAGAAGGTCGTCTGGCCCAATGAATCACGTTTCCTGTTGCACCATGTGGATGGCCGGGTACGTGTGCGTCGTTTACCTGGGAAAGTGATGGCGCCTGGATGCACCGTGGGGCGAAAACAAGCTGGTGTCATTATTTATTTATTTTTTTTTTTTTTAGGAGCATTAGCAACTAAGGCTATATTGCTCCGGGGATATGCGGTGGTCATTCCCTAACCTTTCCGCATCCTCCGTATTTGGTGGTCACGGGTTCGAACCCCAGTCTAATCAAGAACCGTGTGCTAAGCACTGCTGCTCCTGCCCACCTGGCTACGGAGCTGCCGGTGTCATGCTTTGGGCGATATCCTGCTGGGATACCCTGGGTCCAGTCATCCATGTGCCAGGCATTCTGACGTCTACGCCTACCTAAAAATCATTGCTGACCAGGTACACCCTTTCATGGCAACGGGCTTCCCCTCTGGCGGTGCGGTCTTTCAGCAGGATAATGCACCATGCCACGCCGCCCGGATTGTTTGAGATTGGTTCGCAGAACATGAGAAAGGCTTCCAGGTATTGTCCTGGCCTCCAAATACCCCAGACATCAATCCCATCGAGCATCTGTGGTTTGTGTTGAAACAGCAACTCCAATCTGCGGCGTCTCAACCACGGACCTTGCAGGAGTTAAAGGATCTGCTTGTTACGTGTTGACACATTTAGAAATCTTGTAGCGTCCATGCCTCGCCAGGTACGAGCTGTTTGGCTGCAAGTGGAGAACCAACATCATATTAGGTAGGTGGTCATCATGTTTTGGCTCATCGGTGTATGTATAGGTAATAACATTATATACATTCCATATTATTACTAATTTAAGAAAACAAAATTTGGTTAAGTTAAAAGCTGTTTGAACTAGTAAGGTAGAAATTTAACTTCATTAATACATCAGTCTACTATCTACTTCTAGAATTAGTAAACAAGGTGGGCTAAGGACATCTCCTCAGTGACCACAATGGGCTGAGGGCATCTCTTTGAAAGATTCCTCTCCTGATGAGGATCGGTCTGGTTGTGATGTTCTCGACCTTAATGGTGGTACTCCATTTCGCCATCATTGTTTCTAGGAAGTTTGTGACTGACGGATTGACTTTGTAGATCTTCAGCGCCTCTATTAGCCAGCTATGAGACACGGAGTCGAAGGCCTTGCGGTAATCGATGTAGACCGTGTACAGGTTGCGCCGCTTCTTGTAGGCTTGCTCTGTAACTGCGGTATGTATGGTTAATTATGCTCTGGGTCTCTAAGTGGTCTGATATCTTCTTCTTAGTTATGGTCAGGATCTTGTACATCGTTGGGAGACAGGTGATTAGCCTGTATTTCGCCGGATTTCTTGTATCTTGGTCTTTAGGCTTCAGATGTGTGATTCCTTGAGTGAGAAACTTCGGGGGTTGTCTTTGGGTGCCTTATCATTGAAGTGAACTGCTCTGCTAGGTGATTGTGTGTGCAAGTGAGCTTCTTGTACCAATTTGAATATTTTTGGATGTTATCTATTCCTGGCGTTCGCCACTTGTGGGAATTCCTAATTGACTGTTTTACTTCTTCCTTCCGAACCTTCCACTCTCTCATCTCTTTTAAGTCCTTGGTTTTTTTCCGTTCTAGTTCTTTCCAGGGGGCTCCGCTATTATATCTTACTTCACTGCTCCATATGTTGCCCCAGAACTCCTTGATCTCCTTCTAGTCGGGTGGTCCGTTTCCGTCTTTTCCTAGACTCCTGTAGAAGGCTCTTTGGTCCTCATCGAAGATTCGGTTGTTTATTTTCTTCTGGGAACTCTCTTTGTATCGGCGTAGTCTCTTGCTGAGTGCGAGGAGATTCTGCTTCAGTGTGTCCAAGTATTCTCCTAATATTCTCTGATTTTTGGTCTCGCTGTGGACGCTGTCTGTCTGCGCGAGTAGCACAGTGGTATCATCACCGTCCTCCCCACACCAGGTGGAAAAGGCCTGGGTTCGAATCCCATCGATGACGCGAGGAACTATCAATGGCTTTTTTCACTTCGTGGCTGAGTTATTCAGTCTCAGGTGTAGATAGCAAGGTTTTTCCCCCAAGCAACTGGGGTTTTTTTTTTGTCCAGAAAAACAGACAAAGCGATCATAGAACACACGCAATTAACAGACATAAGACACACAGCATGGCAGATGAATTTAATTATACGGGTGGCCTAAAAATAATAGTTCTTGTGGACGCTGTTTGGGTTTGGATATTTTTTAGGTAAGGAGATTACATTTTTGGGCATAACCAATGATTTAATGATAGATAGCAAGAAAGAAAAAAGAAATATTCTTATGAAATTAATTGATATTCGGCAGCAAAGATGGAATAATAGAAATACTGGTGCTGTGACTCGGTTGTTCATTCCAATCCACTTGTTAATTTTAATTACGAAAACAAGTTACTAAGTAGTTTTATCCTTATATTGAGACCTGTTTTATATTAATTGGTCATGGTTCTCTAAGTCAAAAGTTTTATCAGTTTGGTTTAGAATCCCAACCATATTTTGAGTGCAAAATGGTAAAGAATTGGGAGCATGTTCTGTATGTGTGCCCACCATATGAAGAATACATGTATATATTAAGAGATTAATTTTCTAATTTTAATAATGGTTTTGAATATTTATATGTTCAATCCAAAGAATATTATTTAAGCTTTCAAGAATACTGTAGATTATTTTTTCAAAAAAAGAAAACAGTTGGCTGTTTTAATAGATATATAGTATATATATTAGTTTGGTTTTTTTTTGTTCTGTTTTTTTTTTTTTTTGTTTGTTTGTTCTGTTTTATTTTCTAGCTGTCCGTGTTACTTATGTTTTACTGATACTGAATGCTGGAATGAATTTTCTTTTTTTTTTTTTTTTGTTTAATTTTAATTTCATTTAATTTTTCTGGAGTTCTGTCTCAGTCATCTTTGGCTGGGACACACAGCTTGATTTTTTTTTTTTTTTTTTGCTGGCTTCTCAATTTCTCGGTTTGGGCAGCCTGGGAGCGAGATTGCTGGTATCCACCGGTATTGCACTACCTCTGATGGGTGCGGGATTTTTAGTGCAAATTGCACTGACAGAGTAGTAGACCCACTCCCAGCACCACGTGTCTAGGGACAGTCACCAGATATCAGGCACTGAGACAGTGCCGCTCCCTGTTGGCCAAGAGGCATATTTTTCTTTCTTTCTTTTTTTTTTTTTTAACAACACATCACACACATAATACTGCAGGCCCATTTGTAGAAGTTCTACTTGAATACAGATATACAGGTGGAGATGGTCATTAGTCTGGGTGCCACCCTCGACATGTATATACACTACAATACAAATGCGAACGCTGTATCTCTTGAGGGTGCTCAAGAGAGACATCTATACATTAAAAAAGTTTTCTTCCTAGTGATATTTATTCGAGCCAATGGGAGAAGAGGGTGGGGCAATTACGTCACTACAAATGCGTAGGTTAATAATTACATTGCTGTCAACCATTGAAAGTCGACTGCCTCCATAACGTTCACCAAACTCGTGCACGTGTTTCACTGTCTAATACATGACCCCACCCGGCATCATCTGATGTTCCATTGTAATGTCAACTGATGAAGGGAGCCAATATAGTTTGTATATTTCTAAATAGTTTAGTATTTTGTAAATATTTTAACTATTTGTATAGTTTGTAAATATTTTAGTCCTGCTCTTTCGGATGCAACATTATTCCTCATGATTATGGAACCCAAAGCAAAAGGCCTTTTCCTAAATGACCTATGTAAATACAGAGAAAATTGCATAGTGATATTCATTCCACCTTGAGAATGCCATGTGGTGGGGTAGCCAATTGAAGAAGAGGGATGTGAGTCAAGTGGTACAAGTAGGCGGGGCAGTTACGTCACTACAAATGCACGGGTGAATAATTACATAGGTCATTTCTTGATTAGATATTGATCAGTGCGTTTCAACAGGTGCTGGAATCCGTGACGTTTGATTTACTAACGTAGTAATTAACACAAAGCAAGGTTCCCCCCCCAGAAAATGGGGTTTTTTCGTCCAGCAAAACAGGAAAATAGACCAGAGAACACACGCAATTTACAGATACAAGTGTTTATGTAATGAATTACGGATGACCATAATATAGCCGACCGGGCTAGCCAGGTGGGTAAAGTGCCTACCTAGCAACCCAAAGGTCGCGGGTTCGAATCCCGCCTCGGGCTTAGATCAAAGTATTGCAAAAACATTGTGAGGTGCATTATGGCCACAGAAGCCGATGCGCCAACAACTACTACCAAAAAAAAAAAAAAAAAAAAAGACCATAATATATAAAAATTATTGCTGCTACTACTACTTTCTTCTGACACTCGGTTATGCCTTTTAACCACGCAGTGTACATACAGATATACAAATATAAGGTATACATATTATTATGCACTTATAATTTATACATATTGTCTTATTATACAGGGTGTTTCAGTTAAACGTTTCAGAACTTCTAAGAGGGGTAGGGTACATCCTGACAACTCGAAATCATATAGCAATGTGGGGTCGGAAATGCTTTCCTGAAGCGGTGTTGTACACAGAAGCACCATAAAGAAAAGAGACCGTAAGTGAGAAATCGTTTTAATAATACATGAAAAGAAGCAAAAGGTACATGGATTAAAGTAAGTGTTCGAAGTTTCTTCCACGGGCTACAATGCACGCCTCACATCTCCGACGCATGGACATCCGAACATTCTGGAATACTCCAGGCGAATTTCGAATTTCTTGAACAAGAACGCCAAGTTAGTAGGATGGATGATTACACGAACGCAGAGTTAGCCGATATGCATTTGGCGTACGGGGCTGCAAATTGTAGTGGGCCAGCCGCACAGCGTTTGTACGCGGAAGGATATCCGACGAGGCGTATTCCCAGTCATAATTTCTTTGCAAGACTGCACCAGAGGTTAGCTGAGAGAGGTTCATTTGAAAGAGCTG
This sequence comes from Mastigoproctus giganteus, assembly GCF_048544385.1. NCBI lineage: Eukaryota > Metazoa > Arthropoda > Arachnida > Uropygi > Thelyphonidae > Mastigoproctus > Mastigoproctus giganteus. The sequence goes on along the minus strand of NC_143579.1, from coordinate 180,849,966 downwards.
ACAGGGACAGGATAAGAACAGCACGGACTCCAGCCGTCGAACAGAATGTGTGCTGCAGCATGTACAGGGGAATCCAAGAACGAATACACGAAGTCTAGCAAACGCAGTCGGGGTTTCCCATTGCAGCGTCTGGAGGATTCTCCGAGAACAAGACATGCATCCGTTTCACGTGCAGCGTGTCCAGACACAGCAACCGGAGGATTATGCACCTCGTATTGCTTTCGCACAGTGGTACCTTGGAAAATGTGCTACAAATCCCCTTTTTCCTGCTGAAGTGTTGTTTTCCGATGAGGCATCCTTCACAAGGGAAGGAATTTTCAACACGCATAACGACCATATCTGGGCGGTCGAGAACCCGCATGCAATACGACGTCGTGCAGCACAGATTCGATTTTCGGTCAATGTATGGGCCGGTATTATGGGAGATCACCTCATCGGACCTTACCTGTTACCGTGTCGTCTAACCGGACCTATCTACTTGATCTTTCTGCAGCAAGTATTGCCACAACTTTTGAGAGATGAACAGATTTCTGCATCGACGCAACAGACTGTGGTTGCAACACGAGCCCCTGCCCATTATAGCGGAGATGTTCGTAACTACCTGGATGTCACATTTGGTCAACAGTGGATCGGACGTGGTGGTCCCGTGCGTTGGCCTGCTCGGTCACCCGACCTATCATGTCTTGATTTTTATTTCTGGGGTCATATGAAATCGCTAGTTTATGACACCCCTGTTGACAATGCTGAGGAGCTGGTTGCAAGAATCGCAGTAGCTGCCGAAGAAATTCGAAATTCGCCTGGAGTATTCCAGAATGTTCGGATGTCCATGCGTCGGATATGTGAGGCGTGCATTGTAGCCCGTGGAAGAAACTTCGAACACTTACTTTAATCCATGTACCTTTTGCTTCTTTTCATGTATTATTAAAACGATTTCTCACTTACGGTCTCTTTTCTTTATGGTGCTTCTGTGTACAACACCGCTTCAGGAAAGCATTTCCGACCCCACATTGCTATATGATTTCGAGTTGTCAGGATGTACCCTACCCCTCTTAGAAGTTCTGAAACGTTTAACTGAAACACCCTGTATAGTTATTTTTACATTTAAAGCATAATTTGTAATTTTACAAGAAATTAAAAGTAACATTTAAGAATGTTCACATCTACACGACTATTTACAGCAAGACACATAATAAAACAAAAAAAAAAACATAGAAACAACATAAAAATAACAGGAGTACTAGTGCCGCAATTAATACAGTATGATAATGACTATGATACACATTCAGTTTGTGGCAAATGTAGAAAACGTCCACTTCCTTGCATTATTTAGTTATTTCAGTACGAGTACCAATACTATACATTACTAATTATGGAAGGGATCCTTAGACCAGGGTTTCTCGACCGGGGTTACGCGAGAGATCGTGATTGAAAAAAAAATAAACATCGTTTTTTGAACTTTGCGAGCCGCGCGATGCATTCATTTCATTTTTCGTTTATTTATTACACACAATTTACAATTTCAAGATTTTATACCCAATTTACAATTTCAAGATTTTATACCCAATTTACAATTTCAAGATTATATACATCAATTTATATACAAGATTTATTATCTCCATATATTAATATGCTCTCTGTACAAATCTTAGTTCATGTATGTGTAAGTGTGTATTTTCTTGTATCGGGGTGGATGTGTAAGTGTGTATTTTCTTGTATCGGGGGTGGCCCCCAGTCATAATCCCATCTTCACCTTGGTAACCTATGTTATTGTTGTTGTAAAAACTACATAACCGGCCTGCGGATTACTTAGAATAAAAGTGTAAGCTGGGCCTTCGTTTACTTTCACTGTATGTGCATATTGCATGAATACCGCACCCACAGGAAAAAGTGCAATACCAGTGGGTGTTGAAGATCCAAATTCAGTATCAATATCGAAGTTCAAAGTACTTCCAAACGAAGCCCAACACAATGAGCAGGGTTAAATGCATAGCATATCGCACTACAGTTCGTCTCTTAAATAGTGCAATTGAAAACTCCTGGAACATGTTGAACTTATCAATGTCCTCAGGATGCAGTGATGGGCAGTGACCCAGTAGCCCCGTTAGCAATTTTGTTACTGGTCTTTCGGCTCCGTATGGCATAGTGTTTGGGTTGAGGCCCACCTGTGGTTTCCCACAGCTCCGCCATTGTTTCTCTTGTGTGGTAAAACAGAACTCTGTGTAAGCCAGAAGTGTGAGTTGTGCGATGTTTTGTTTAGGTATAGTGTTGGGTTGGGTTGGGTTGGGTTGGGTTGGGTTATTCATCTGGCTTTCTGCCCAATGCCCCTAGTAGGACTCCAAGTTGCCCGCCACTACCTCTGAGAGGTAAGCCAGGCAGTCCCATATTCTCCAGCTGTCCTCTGCCAGGGTCGCCTGAGCTTCCTGGCAGAGACAAAAAAAAAAAAAAAAAAAAAGTTAGGGTGCGGGGTTTAGAGAAGGAAGTGGGAAACAGAAATATTTGGGAAGTAAGTGAAGGAATCCCCAATCTAAAGTGAAGTTGAACTCCACCAGGTGAAAAACGGGATGATGGTGGGGTGGTTAAAGGGCACTAGGCAAGGGAGCCTAGTGCGAGTTCGCCAAGAACCCCTGGCTGCGGTATTTCGCTGATAGTGTCCACTCAGGTGTTGTCAGTCAAGTTGACGACGTCTAAATCAGTGGTTGTCGATTTCAGCAGGTATGTCTGGAAGTGGTCAAAGATTGTCCTACGTACAGTTCTGTTATTACTGGTGCCTGTCCTCTGAGCCCATAACGATCCAGTTTATTAATTAATTTTTGATGAACTACTTTGGTAGTTCATCAAAAATTCATCTTGATTCGGTGGATATATCTGTATGGCGATATGGCCCAATATGGCAGTGCACAATAGGACCGTGCTCATTTGGTTGAGTCCATTCTCAGTTTTTGACGCAAGATAGGGGAGGTCGTTGATATTTGGTGAGTGCTGTATTGCACTGAGGGGAGGACGGTAGGATGATGATGTCAGCCTCTCCCTCCCGAATTATCTCCCCCAACTGTTGTTGTTATAAACGTTGCAAAACGTGGATTTGTGTAGGTTAGAAATGAATTGTATTATGAAATTTCTGTATTTTTTCTCGTTTATTTATCGTTGAAAGAAGAGTCTTTGAGGCAAAAGATATGAAGCCTATATTCAGTTATTTCAAGACAAAAAATCAAAACGCTGTTGTAAGCACATTGGATATTCTCAAAGATCTTTCTATGTCTGAGGCAAACTACCTTGCTAGCAGCTTAGAAAAACAGAATCAGACGACGACTTGCCTGAAGTTAACGAAAATTTTCCCCTCAATTACATTGATACATTAAGAGTATTTGAAATAAACCAATCAGAATTTCTGGGCACAATCCACAGTATGAAAAATAACCTCACATGAAGTCATGGTATTGTATTCTGACCGGTTTTTTTTTTTTTTTTTTTTTTGGGGAAAAATTTGGAACGACACTAGTTAAGCCACTCCTTCACTTAATAAAATTATTCTTTGAGAGTAGAATCCATCCCACTCAACTTAAAAACTCTTTTGTTGCCCCTATTTATAAAAAAGGAGACCCATCCTCACCCAACAACTACAGACCAATTTGTCAATTAAATACACACTCTGAAAGATAATTGAATCCATTATAATGAAGCAGCTATTTAATTTTATGTAACTTAATCTTATGAAACTTAATTTTATGAAACTTAAATCTTAATCTGTCGGATTTCTCTCACGGATTTATCAAGGGACGTTCCACTTGCACTGATATGACTTCTTTTATATCGGATATATCCCAGGCGCTTGACGAAGGAGAACAAATCGACACCATCTTCCTTGAATTAAGCAAAGTCTTCGATTAATTTTTGATGAACTACTTTGGTAGTTCATCAAAAGCCGACCGGGCTAGCCAGGTGGGTAAAGTGCCTGCCTGGCAACCCAAAGGTCGCGGGTTCGATTCCCGCCTCGGGCTTGGATCAAAGTACTGCAAAAACCTTGGGAGGTGCATTATGGCCACAGAAGCCTATGCGCCAACAACTACCAAAAAAAAAAAAAAGTTCATCAAAAATTAATTAATAAACTGGATCGTTATGGGCTCAGAGGACAGGCACTTGACTGGATAGCAAACTACTTGTAAGGGCGAAAAATGTTGGTAGCTTTTAAAGGTAAGATCTCACATCCTTTTAAACCAGAAATGGGTGTCCGGCAAGGATCATCCTTAGGCCCGCTGCTATTTCTGATCTACGTCAACGACCTGCCAAGTACTCTTGGAGACTACCAAATTAAAATCAACATATTTGCAGACGACATAAAAATTTACAAAGCTATTCGCAATACCAACGACTGTACCATTCTTAACGAAGTTCTGAAACGAGTAAATTCAGTGACTGAATAAGAATAGAATGGTTGTCAACGAAAATAAGTGCGAGCTGATGAGTTTTGCCAACGTACACAAAAAAAAAAACACTTAACTTTTCTTATTGCATCAACAACAATGCAATCAAAAAAGTTAGTTCTGCCAAAAATTTGGGCATTTTCATCAAAGAATCACTTTCCTTTGATGTCCATGTCTCAAACATTGTGAGGTCAGCTAGCAAAAGACTAGGATTTCTTAAAAGAATTAACTGAGACTTCAGTCAATTGGCACTACTGTGTATTCATATTTCTTTACAAAATTTATGTTAGACTAGCCCTAGAATATGCCTCCCAGGTGTGGTCCCCACATGCAGCTTACCAAAAACAAGAAATTGAAAATATCCAAAAAAGAGCAATGCAATACGTCTGTTTTAAAAGTGTATTAGAATAGAATGAAAAATCTTACCAAGAGTATATTCTTTGGACTTGAAACACTGGAAAAAAGAAGAGACAAAGCCGATCTACTCCTATTTAACCAGTTGGTAAATGGTACCATAAATTGCCCTTACCTTTTCTCACAAATTAACTTCAACGCACCGAAAAGAGATTTAAGAAACCATCCTATGCAAGAACAAATTATGGATATTACAACTACAACAACAGGACTGCAAGATCTGGAGATATTTGATATTCCTAGAGAAGTACTTCAAGAGGCAACTGAAATCTCTAACCGCATCCGTTACCTGAGCCTTTAATAGCTTTTTTCTTCATTTATGCACTTTTTCAGTTTTTTGCTTGATGAAATTTGTATTTCAGTCTCTGATTTGTAGCTGTGTAACTTTATTTTTGTTGCTGCGCACTAAGGCATGTTTGTTTGCTATTTTGTAGCTGTTTAAATAAATAAATAAATAAATATGCTCTTCTGTTTTATATTTTATTAGCATTTGTATTTTACAAACATATCTGACGATCCAATGTGACGATTTTTGAAGACAAGGTGTGAGATAGAAGAGGAGGATTTTAGGCCTAGGCAAATCTGATAAGATAAGTGATGAAGAATTACAATCTTCTGAATAATTTCACTGCACTAGTGCAACAAGGGATACAAAAAAAGTCCGTCTTTACAATGAAAGCTACTTATCAATGGGTTTTACATCGGCTGGTAATCAAAGTTGTCCTGTTCCACTGTGAGTCGTCTGTAGCAAACAACTTACAAATGCAGCAATGGCTCCAGCAAAATTGAAAAGACACTTAACTACATATCACAGCCATTTGACAAGTAAAAGTGCTGATTATTTTAAACGGCTATTGGAATCTCAAAACAAAGAGAATAAAGCTTTTGTTAAAAAAAAAAAAGTCACATTCAGTGAAAAGGCTCAGGAAGCAAGTTATTTAGTAGCAGAAGTTATTGCCCAGAAAAGGAAGTCATATAGTCGGTGAGAAACTAATAATGCCAGCATGTAATATTGTAGTGAGTAAAATGCTAGGACAAGATTCAATACAAGAGATTGAAAAGGTCCCACTCTCAAACGGCATGATAAGTCGACGTATTGATGGCATGTCACATGAGGCTGAAGAGGTTTTGTGTAATAAACTGAAAAACAACAGCTTTCATCCAGATTGATGAGTCAACAGGTTCCACCAATAAATGTCATGCTATAGCATTTGTAAGGTTCGTAAATGATGGTGAAATTCAAGAACACTTTTTCTGCTGTAAAGAGCTGCCCGAAACATGCAAAGGCCAAAATATATTTAATGTTTTCTCTTCATATTTGGAAACAAAAAGTCTGTCTTGGAGGAACTGCGTTGGCATCTGTACTGATGGTGCCTCCATCAATGACTGGCTCCATGAGAGGTTTCGCCTCTCTTGTAAAAAAAAGAAAATCCTGTTTTGTAAAAAACAGGATTTTCTTTTTTTTGCAAGAGAGGCGAAACCTTGTAAAAAAAATTTTCTTTTTTTTACGAGAGAGGCGAAACACGTTGCTTTCCTCACAGAGAGGTGCTGGTATCAAAAAATCTTGGAGATGAAACGAAAAATTTTTTTCTGGATGATGCTACAAAAATGGTTAACTTTATTAAACAAAGACCAGTTCACTCGAGAATGTTTAAAAACTATGTCAAAACCTTGGACAAAGAGCACATTAATCTTCTGCCACAAACAGAAATCCTGTAGCTTAGCAGAGGAATAGTTATTAACAGGGCGTTTGAGATGAAAGGTGAATTGCAGGAGTACTTCAAGAAAATAGTAGGTCTAAAAAATGGCTGCAGAAACTAGACTACTTAGCAAACATTTTTCATCACATGAACCAGTTGAACAAGTCTCTGCAAGGTCCTTGAGAAAATGTTTTGACTTCAAGTGACAAGATTCTTGGATTTAAAAGGAAACTGACTCTTTGGAAAAATCATGTTGCAAATGGAAATCTTGAAATGATTCCGCTGCTGCTTGGACGTGAGAGTGAGGAAGGATATCAGCAAGTCTTATTGAAACCACCTGGAAGAACTGCAGAACAAAACTGAACAGTATTTTTTCCTCCCTTTCAACACAAGTGTATGACTGGGTGAGGGACCCTTTCTTTGAATCTTCTGCTCAGCCTGAGAACTTGACTTTGAGAGAAGAGGAAGACTTTGTGAGCTGCAGTCTGATCGTACACTCAAGATGAGATTTACTGAATTGCGCCTATTGTCTAGTTCTGGATTTCTTTGAAAAAAGAGTATCCTGCAATTCATAGGAAATCGATGAACATTTTTCAACTTCTTACATGTATGAGCAAGCTTTTTCTTGTTTAACAAGCATCAAGAGAAAGGACAGAAATCGGCTCATTTCAGTGGAAGATGAAATCCGCGTGTGCTTATCGTAAGTTCGACCCAGAACTGAGTATTTGTGCAGCAAAAAATAAGCACGGGTTTCACATTAAAGAGACAAATTTCATTCTCTATTTTTAGTTTCAAAAAGAACACTTTTTATGCATATATAGGCCGTTAAAAGGGATAAAGACACCAACACATGTATAATAATTTTAAAAGCGCTAGGCCTATATTTGAGCCTGATCATGTCACTCAGTAAGAAAATGTTTTTTCAAAGTCTTGTATAAAATTGTGTCTTGGTTATATTTTTATTCATATTGCTTTGGCCTATGGCTTTAGTAGCTTTACTGTTCAACATTGTCAATAAATTTTCATGTTGTAAATAACATTAATTAAAATCAATTTACAACCTTTATTTGAATTAAATCAACAGAGGCTACTTTTAGAAAAGTTAAATTCCATTTTGGCTTAAGCCAGTTATTTAACAGAAATTTATTATGTTTGCCTTAAGAGTTTTTAAAATTTATGAAAAGGAAAGAAAGATTAATTTTAAGAAAGGTAAGCTAAGCTGCTTTTCGCTAAACTAGCTGCTTTTTTTTATTCAAGAAAGGTTGGTTAAAAATCAATTTCAGTTTTAAATAGAGAAAAAAATTACTCTTGTACATACTATACCTCATGAGCATCTTGTATAGTAGAAATTTTTGATACGACTTTTAAAAAAAATCAAGTAAGAAATTTAAAAAAAGGGAAAATCTGAAGTTTCCTCTACTTAAACTATTCACTTGCGTTAGAGTTGATATCTTTTGTGGGGAGGGGAGAACCACACAACAAGAGTAGGTTAATAAGTTGACCAAAATAAACAGATCCACAGAAAAATATCATTCTCTACTCCAAAGGGTATTGACAATTATTATTGGATTATTATATCTACAACTTACGGATCACGCTAACATACCATGAGCTGTAGATATATTTTTTACGCAGGGATTTTCTGAGACCTGAAAATTATTTTAAGGGTTCCTCCAGGGCAAAAAGATTGAGAAACGCTGACTTAGATCGTGACAGCCTTTTTACATAATCTTTATGGAAAGACTCCCTAAACTGCACAGCTTTTTTTAAAGCTCTAACCATCCGGAGTTTGAATTGTGAGCTTCGAAACTTGAACTGTTCCCTATATTGGAAGGACATGGGGAGTATGTATGTGTTTCTTTCTGGGCGGTTCCCAAGGAGCACTCTACAATCCGCCGATGTCATCTGTGTTATTTCTCTGTATAACCAGTCACGCATGTTGTGTAAATTTCTGTGACGTAATTCTATGTTGAGCATCATGTTGCGTTGTTGTGTTGTATGATTAGCCACTCAGCAGCCACCGAACAAGCAGAAAATCACCTGAAAATTCGCTGCTACTTCCTGTCCTTGGCCAAGAAGGCAGGCCGCCTGATCATTCATATATTCTGTACTCGGCTACAGTCTGGTACCGCAGGATTTCAGAGATTAGGCCCTGTAAAAAAAAAATTATGTGCGCCCAGCACGCATAGCGGAAATTAAGTGAAACTTCTTTAGAATCTTTTTGCAGGACTACAATGTTACAGTGGTTTAACATTTTACAATTGTTTTACAAGTTCATTACAAAGTTTTTACAGATCTCTCCTTTGCACTCAATGGAGGAGGGTTTCGATGGTCGCATTGCACGTATACGTGCTCTATACGCTTTACAACGCTCACTATTTGTCTTCGGCATGTTGAATTATAAATGTTTTCCATTGAAATTTTTTATGAAATACAGTAGAGAATGCCGAAAGAAATGTTTCTGTTTGTAAATTTTTAAAATCGGACTGATAGAAGCTGAGATATAGCGATTTAAAACGCAAACGCGACACGCGTGCGAGTTACACTGTGTCGGCGCTGTAGGGGTACTGACTGCGTCTACATCGTTGCCTAAGTACGGTGTGCGGCATTTCGTGTCGCATTTTTGTGGCGATTTTTGTCAATCCACGGACGTAAGTTACTCCCATGTGAAAACTGCCTGGGGCGCGCCTAAACAAGTTTGAAAGTAAGGGGGGGGGGCTGACAGGAGATACATTCTCGGTGGTGTCGGACCTAATCCATTCCACTACCCAGGCTTAGATTAGGTCAGAGACAGGGAGAGAGAGAGAGAGAGAGAGAGAGAGAGAGAGAGAGAGAGAGAGAGAGAGAGAGAGAGAGAGAGAGGGCAACACGTTGGACGGGACGAGGCATTGGGACTTGAGTGCTGTCTTACCTTCGCAGCATGCGAACAGGATGTCCAGCAACAAAACAAATGGAATCGCAGAATTAAAGTGCATGCTACTCTATGGCACCAGCCGTGGGCGCCTCCGTAGCCAGGTGGGAAGGAGCAGCAGTGCATAGCACACGCTTCTTGATTAGACCGGGGTTCGAGCCCGTCACCACCAAATACGGAAGATGCGGAAAGGTCAGGAAATGACCACCGCATATCCCGGAGCAATATGGCCTTAGTTGCTAATGCTCCTAAAAACCAAATAACAAACAAACAAACAAACAAGCACCAGCCGTTTGATAGAGCACACGTGCGCTGCCAAATATGGTGAGTATTGCATTTTTTGGCTGATGCTACATAAATTCATACGCTTGTTTTCTTGCATCACATGCCTCTATTACTACTACTACAAGAGTAGACAATTCAGTTTCGGGACCCAGCCCACTGAACACATGTCAAAAGCACTCAGGACCATGACGTAAAATGCTGTGGCAGCTAACCTACATGACTGTTAATTCTAAACCGCCATTTGCGTATTTAAAGTCGTTTGCACACAGTCGTGTTACAGCTATTCTGTTAAATGATGGAACAAAAGTCGAATGTTAAACTTTGTTCAAGTTGGGGAAAATTACGACTGAAACCTATGAATTGGTAAAACAAAGGTATGGGAACGATACGGCAACGTAATTTATTTAATTTATGGACCATTCTCATTTTTCTCTTTTCCTTTCTATCCCATTCTCCGAGTGATGTACCACAGGACGATATGCCACCAACTGCTCCCTGACATTGGGGATATTCCTTGCCCCCCCAACCCCGGTTAAAACATTCAAAAAATATATAAACTAAACTGAACTAAACTAAAATAAATTCGCATAGTGGAATAAAAATTGCCTAGTTTCTCCGATGTGCAATATTCAGTATCCTAATATTATTTTTCTTTATTTATATTTTTAAGGAATTTTTCAATTATGATAAACTATGTGGCGCACTTATGATAACAACCTTATCACAGTTAAGCTGATCATTAAGGCTAGCCCTAACGTATATACGGCACCAAGAGCCCAAGGTTCTAGAAGTGCCCCAATTGTCTCAATTCGCACAACCTGTTCATGCTATGCATCATCTAGTCCACTAAATATGACCCGGGTCTAGCTTTCCCATCCCTAGCAAAGACATACATAATATAATATAATATAAAGCGCCAGAGTTGTCCGTTATAACTTATATGTAAAGTGACCAGATCCTTAGTATTCCAATGCGGGACATTGGGGGGGGGGGATTTTATAACCCCACTAGAAACAATATACATACATTTTTTTTTATAAAAAAATTCACATAGAAAATATAAATTAAATATACAGTATATACTTCTTTGAACTAAACTTATAAAATAAAATATAACACTTCTTAAAAAAAACAAAAAACAAATATATATATATATATTATTTTTTTATTTTTTCACAGTAAGGCTATTCAGTATAGTTATCCCTCATGTTGGATAAACAACTTGTGTTATCGAGACCCGCTAATATTCGTAAAATCGGACAAATGCCACCTTATTGTGATTTTCTCTTATAGAGAAGCTGTGTCTTCATTTTAAAATGATGTTTTGAATTTAGACCAAATAAAAATAGGATAATAAATATAATGTATAGGATATTAAGAAATATTAAAATTTTGAAATATTATATTTTCAGTCAGGAAAGGTACCCTTCGTGTTACGCTACATGAAGAACAGAAGGTTGCGTGAAGAACATGAACTGAAAAAAAATAGTTATTAGAAGGAAACAAATAACTCTTATTAGAAGGGTCATGTTTTTAATCGACTTTCATTTTTGTTTAGTGAAAAAAGGTTGTTTTTTCTGTGAAATAATACTAATAATAACACATAATTCTTTTATGTGAATAATATAATTATAATATTATAATAAAACAATATAATTAAATATATTTTTCCGCTGAGTGAATTTTTCTTAATAATTCTTCATTATTTTGTAGTATTGCTTTCAGCATTTCTGTTTTTTTTTGACGTCCACAACTTATTTACTACTGAAAAAACTCTTTCCGTTGTACTATTTGTTCCCGGCAAGCATAATACAAACGATTTGCATTATGTTTGCCATTAAGTATGGAGGCTACATGTCCAATCCGGGACGTTTTCCGGGACAGTTTGCAATGCGGTGAAAATGACCAACCAGATGTCCCGCATAATCCGGGACATCTGGTCACTTTAGTTATACGACAGTATACTGATCAATTTTTATTTGTATATTTTTATATGTATATTTTATATTTAATTTTTTACTTATAAAAAAATTCACACAGAAAATATAAATTAAATATATATATACTTCTTTGAACTAAACTTATAAAATAAAATATTACACTTCTTAAAAAAACAGAAGTTTTTTTAAGAAGTTTTTTACGTGTACTGTGATTTCTTTCGTTTTTTACTTTTGTCCATTTATATCTTTACTCTTTTTCTAAATCTCTTCACTCTATTAGTTATATTTCTAATCTTATAAATAAATAAATATATATGTGCCGGATTAAGGTACGAGCTAGCAGGGCTGTTACCCGAGGTGCCATTCTTTAAGGGGGTGCCAAATTTTGCGAATCATGAAAAAAATACATATATCTTTAGTAAATAAGCGCGGAAAATTTTTTCTGCCCGTGGATCGAGAGTACCTTGGTCCGGCCCTGTATATATATAATGAAAATTTAATAAAAGAAGAATTATTAATGAAAGAAAAAGAAAGCAATTTGGACCTAGTGCCTCGTGGGCGGCGCCGTTAAATTCTCATTTAATTGATTTTCCAAATTTATTTTCCATTTAGACTTCTAAATTATTTTGGAGCATGGCTTCTACAATATTTTTAGTCTTGGTTACCTTCCCTCCCCGCTCCCTATTGGTTTGATTTTTTATTTTCAGTTGAACTTAATTTCGCTCTTCTGGTTTGCCATGCTACTACTCGCTTGATTTTTGTTTTATTCTCTTTTTAGTTTATATATATAAGAATGTAAGAATTGAAAAGTCTGATAAAGTTTACATAGATGGAATTGAAAAATACACAAAGTGCACTTTGTGTTATGATGAATTAAGAGAATTATAAGCTGAATTGCAAAGCCAATTAGAGGTGGGGGAACTGCAAAATAAAATGATTAAACAAATAAAATAAAGGGTGGGATAGCTGTCATTAGATATGGGTGGACAAATTTAGTTATAAGTCGAATATAGGGATAGCAAAAATCTGATGCAAGCTGAAGTAAATATTGATATATGGTCAGGTATTTCATCATCAAGGGACTACACCTATGTATTAGGAACTATTAGGGGCTACCTTGTCCATACTGTGAGAGAATGTGCTAATTTTAATCTTTTTGATATATTTCGCCTCTCCCAACTTTTATGGACAAGTATAGAAACGCTTTTCCTGATACGTGGTCAGGTATAGTCCCCCTGAAGAAATCCTGCTCATGTATCAATATTTACTTTTGCTAACATCAGATTTAAATGCATATTTGCAATTAAATTTTTGAATTATAGCCAAATTTACCCTACTTTTTGAATTATAGCCAAATTTACCCACCCTTATCTGATGCCAGCTACCATTACTTTTATTAATTTATCATTCTGACAATCATTTTTACTTTACAGGTCACTCCTCTCTAATTGGCTTTACAATTTAGCCTATAATTTTACTTAATTCATCATAACATATAGGATATTCATATTCTTTTTCCCTTTTCACACCTACATTTTCTCATATTTCTGCTATATATATGTGTGAATATATAAACAGCGAAATGCATAAAATTAATAAGATTTTAATAAACTATACACAGGTATTAATTTCATTTCCAGCGCAGAGAAAATTTTTCTTCTTGAATTACCTGATAATTAGTTGGGTAAACGTCATACAAATCTTACATAAAATTAAAAAAAAAAAAAACACTAATTATACTTTAATTACTCTTTGCACAAAATAATATTTCGGCCAACATAATACAGATATTAGGCTTTATCTGAGCGGTATTTCTCATAAAAATTCCATATACTGTATTGTATATTCTATCATTTCAATAATATGAAAGTAAAACGAGGTACTTACAGATATTAAACGAAACCATCTCTTCTGATTAAAAAACGCCGAAGTTCACTTATATTTTCCGATTAAAGAAATTACACTAAAAATTCTGAATTCCAAATGGTCACTACACTATTGGTATGAAACGTTTCTTGACATTTTCCGCTTTGATCTAAGTAATTTTGCTTTGCTAACTGTACAGACGATTATCGTGGCTCGTGCACTCCAGTTATGTGAATTGGAACACGTGCACATCGGCGAATCACATTACAAGGACTTCTTGCAGAACCAGAATTCTGTTTTAAAACAAATGATGCATTTATTACAGATTTTTAGCATAACGGCATTTTATAATCTATCAATCAATTTTACTTAACTGCAATCTATGAAATGCTTTAAAATGCATGAACAGGAGACGCTTATATTTAGAGAGTTAAAAAAAAAAAGAAGCGTTTTTACCTAATCGACATACTACAAAATTTATTTAGCCAATAAGTGTAATTATAGAGTACCTACGTCAGGAGAGGAACACATACATAGCTTATTTTCTTTTATTTATTTTTCATTTATTTATTTATTATTAATAAATAAATTAATTAATTATTGTTTTATATATATATATATATATATATATATATTTTTTTTTTTTCTGGCGCAGCAAAAGCCTACGACATCCTTCAAATCTAGGGAAAAATGTCCACGATAATATAGCGATATAAGTTGGAATCCCCACATGAATGAAGAAATAATACAGTATACACCACTTAAAGGAATAATATATATATAAACGGGGGATGCTCCGTGAAACGAAATCTAAAATTTTTGATAACCAGATGATTTTCATTCGAATAATAGAAACTAATAATATACAAATAATATATTCTAAAGTAATTTGATACAGAAATATATAAATAGCCTATTTTCAAGTTTATGGATCCATAAACATTTAACGTTACGAACACACAGAAAGAAAGTGAATAAATGAAACCAGGGACGCTACGACAGAAAAACAGGAACAGGGTACAAGGCTTAAAGTTTGATCTACCTGATTCTCCTTACCGGAACTGAAACCCCCCCCCCCTCCACCGTAGTTCGGATTTCCAAGGCGGGAATTGGTTTCTGTTTGCAAGGATTTTAGCTTTTTATTTTGAATGTCCGATATTAAGCAAGGAAGAAAAGTGGAGAGGCTGTATTGAAAGGTGTTCGACTTTTTAAAAAGTGTGGGGTTTAGAGAAGCAGTTCATTATCAATATGAAACAAATAATCATGGACATCGTACTGTGAGACTTTCGGAGCTGCAGAAAGTGTTTAAAATGACAAAACGTAGCTGTATTATTTTTTAATTCGTGTGTGCATTTTTACTATACACTAATATTCTCGTGGCATTTTTTTGGTGGACATTTTCAATCGAATAATATAAACTAATAATATAATAATAAACTATTCTAAAATATTATGATATAGAAAGATATAAACAAGTAGCCCACTCTCAGGCTCATAGATCCTTGAACATTTGATATTTAAGAACACAATTTTCCACTGGTGATTTTTACCGTGAACATATTTTCCATGGACATTTTTTCCGAGTATTTTCTTCGCACTAAAACTAAAACAACGCTAATACTAATCGTGCGATAATAACACAAGATATTTCCTTCATAATTTGATCATTCCTCTATAGATGTGGCCTGATTTTGCCCCTTGTATAAAAGGCAATGGTCAGGCCACACCTTGAGTGCTGTATACAGGTCTGGAGGCCTCATTTCAGGAAGGATGTGGAGGTGCTGGAACGAGTACAGAGAACGGCAACAAGATTAGTGAATAGAACAAAGGGTTGCTCTTACGAAGAAAGGCTTAAGTTTTGCAAATTACTGTGTCTGAAGGCTAGGCACCTGCGAGGTGATCTGACTGGAGTATATAAGGCCTTGAATGGTTTGAGCATGCTCAATGCTGATGGGATTCTTCCTCTTGCCCAGATTAATCGCCTGAGGGGACATAACTTCAAATTGAGGAAAGACAGTTGTAGAACAGAAGTGCCGAAGTTTGTCTTTAGCCAGCAGATGGTTGATTGCCGAAACAAACTTCCATCTGTCGTTGTAGAAGTTGACAGCTTAAATAAATTCAACGCAGAACTAGACAAACATTTGGAGCCAATGGATGGGTGAAATGGGAAGGCATTTTTTTTTTTTTTTTTTTTTTTTTCACACATAGAGTCTTGAACAGATATGTTCAAGGCTCCATGAGCTTGAGAATGGGCTATTATTATTATTATTATTATTATTATTATTATTATTATTATTATTGCTCTTATATTATTTTCCTCGTGACGGGTATTGCTACCAAGTACACAGGGTGGTAGTTGTTATGTCTGGTGTTACTGTTGGTCGAGGAACTCTCTGACTATCCTACAGGTGTTCAGGATTGCGACTTTCTGGAGTTCCTTGTAGGTATTCGCTGGGAGACGTACTGCTGCTAGGCTGTTATGTAGGGTCTTTGGCACCATACCCGTAGTTGACACAATGATCGGGATGGTCGTTACTTGTTCCATATGCCACATCTCTTTGATCTCCTGTCTTAGGTTCGTGTACTTCCTGATTTTTTCCCCATGGTTTTTCTTCAGGTTGCCAGTGTTGGGTACCGCTATGTCAATCAGATAGGTAGTCTTTTCCTTCTTGTCCACAAGGGTTATGTCCGATTTGTTGTGTGGGATTGTCCTATCCGTTATTATGGCGCCGTCCCAGTACAGCTTGTGAGTTGGGGTCTCTAGTAGTGCCTGTGGTTCGTACTTGTAGTATGGTACACTTTCTTTGGTCAATTGGTATTTCCTCGCTAGTTTCTGATGTATTATCCTTGCTACCTGGTTGTGTCAATGAGTGTACTTAGTCTGGGTGATCACCTTGCACACCGCAGTGATGTGTTGGATCGTTTCTGAAGCCAGGTTGTATCATCGGACACTCCGGGCTCCTTGGCGATGCATTTTCTATAATTTCTGGTGTTAATTACCTGGTCTTAGATGGCAAGCATGAATCCTTCAGTCTCAGGGAAGAGCGTCCCACTCGTGAGTCATGCATTGAAAGCAGTTTTATCTATGTGACTCTGATAGAGATCGTTGTAGTGTCTGCCATAGAGTGCCTTCTCAGCCCATCTTTCTAGTTTTGTTTGTACCTCCTGGTTTGGGGGGGGGGGCTCCTCACTTAGGTTAAGTGGGGTATATTTCGCTTGTCTATCTTCCTTATGGAGTGCTGCTGTGTGTTTCTGGAAGTGGAAGAACTCCTTCAGGTTAACTATCGCTGTCTTCTGTTGCTCAATGAGGTTTATCAGACCCCTTCCTCCTTCTTCCCAAGCAATTGTCAGTCTCTCCATGGGAGATCTCGGGTGGTGTTGGCGGCTCTTGGTCATCATTGTCCTTGTCTTTCTCATGATGTCCTCCAGCTCGGTGTTAGTCCAATCTATGACCCCAAAGGAGTATATTAGCACTGGGACTGCATAGGTGTTTATGGCTTTAACTGTGTTCCCTCCATTCAGCTTTGCTTTCAGCAGGTTTCTGAGCCTCTGATGGTATATTTCGGTCAGGCAGCCTTAATTTCCATGTGCTGTAACTGCTGAGCCTGCATCATCCCCAAGTATTTGTAGGCCTCTCCCTCTGCCATGGCTTCGATCTTTTTACCAGTCTGCAGCTGGTGGTTTCGGTTGACTAATTTTCCCTTGTGCAATCCGTGGGTCTTGCATTTGTCTAGACCAAATTCCATCCTAATATCACTGCTGAATTCTTCGGTGATCTAAAGTAGTTGCTGGAAGTGCTTCTCGGTTCCCACGTGGATCTTGATGTCATCTGTGTACATCGGGTGGGTGAGGGTGTACAGGTTCTTCCTTCCTTCTTTGAGGTTATATCCGTACTTGCTACTGTTGAGCATAGTGCATAGCGGGTTAAGTGCTAGACAGAACGACAATGGGGTCAGGGCATCTCCCTGAAAGATTCTTCTCCTGATGGGAATTGGCCTGGTTGTGATGTTTTCCACCTTAATGGTGGTACTCCATTTCGCCATCGTTTTTCCTAAGAAGTTTGTCACTATCGGATTGACTTTGTAAATCTTCAGTGCCTCTATTAGCTAGCTATGAGGCACGGAGTCAAAGGCCTTCCGGTAATCGATGTGGGCTGTGTACATGTTGCGGCACTTCTTGCAGGCTTGCTCCATAACTGCAGCATCTGTGGTTAATTGCTCCTTGCATTCTTTGCTCCTCCGCTTGCATCCTTTCTGCTGTTCGGCCATTACGTTCTGGCTCTCCAAATGGTCTGATATCTTCCTGGTTATGCAGCTAGTCAGGATCTTGTACATTGTTGGGAGGCTGGTGATTGGCCTATATTTCGCCGGGTTTTTTGTATCTTCGCCTTTAGATTCAGATATGTGATTCCTTGAGTGAGAAACTTCAGGATTGTCTCTGGGTGCCTTATCATTCGGATGAACTGCTCTGCCAGGTGCTTGTGTATGCAAGTGAGCTTCTTGTACCAGTAGTTGTGGACGTTATCTATTCCTGGAGTTCGCCAGTTGTGAGAGCTCTTTAGTCTCGGGGAAGAGCTTCCCGCTTGTGAGCCATGCATTGGAAACAATGTTATCGATGTGATCTTGATGGAGGTCATTATAGGGTCTGCCCTGGAGTGTCTTCTCTGCCCTAGCTTCGTTTGTGCCTCCTGGTTGGGAGGGGACTCCTCGCGTAGGTTGAGAAGGGTATACCGCTTGTCTATCTTCCTTATTATTATTATTATTATTATTATAATCTTTGGTGGTCCCTAGACATTTGTCCAAATCCACCTAATATCACTGACTTTATTATACGTAAACAAGCCTGGCAAAAAAAAATAGTGTTAAATTTGGGTAATGCGTAAATGTGAGTTTATGTTATATACAAGCCACCAGCGAGCAGTCATCACCTAGGATAACTGCTATTTGATGCCCGTTCCTATGAACGTGGAGCTGGGCACGAGTCTACTACTGTCTCTGCTGACCGCACAAAATTCCCTCACCCTCTGGTAGAAGTGCTATAGGGTGCCAGCAATCCCGCCCCCAAGTTGCCCAGGCCTGGGAGCCAGCATAAAAAGAAATATATTTAAAAAAAAAAAAAAAAAAAAATATATATATATATATATATATATATAAAATACATATAAAAAATAAATAATAAAAACAAATGAACAAATAATAAAAATAAAAAAATGAACAAATAATAAAAATTTAAAAAAATTTAAAATAAAATAATAAATCCCTCTACCCCACACAGGCATTCAAGAATCAAAGCCTCCTACTTCTGTGTGCAGAAGAAAAAATAAAATAAAATAATAATAATAATAATAATAATAATAATATTAAAAAAAAGAAAGACACCACATGGTCCACAATCCCGCACTTAGTTACTTACACAGTGCCAGCAAACATAAAAAAAAAAAAAAACAAAAAAAAAACAGGACAAGAATAGGAGGGGGAGAGAGAGAAAAAAATCTAAACAATGAACAATTATTAGTTTACTACATTATTATTATTATTATTATTATTATTATTATTATTATTATATCTAAGGTGGCACCTAGACTTCCGTCTATCTCCACCTGATAAAGTTGACTTTGTGAAGAACCTCTGCAAAATAGACCTGTATGGAAGGTCTCTTCGCCATCAGGGAGAAGCTGTCACCTGCACAGCCGCTCCCCGTTGGCGAATAGACCCTAATGGCTGCCCATATTCACTTGGTGCTGGGCCTGGTCTTCTATTTTTAAGTGCCTCATGCACAAAAATCCCGCACCCACCGGAAGTAGTGCTATACCGATGGGTGCCAGCAATCCCGCTCCCAGGCTGCCCACACCTGAGAGCCAGCAAAAAAAAAAAAAAAAAAATATAATAAAATACATATATACACACACATAATATAAACAAACTAAAAAAAAAAATAAATAAATACAAATAATAAAAATGTATACTGTATAACCAAATCTTAATTAGTAATCATTAGATTATTCCAATGTCTTCTCCGTTGAAAAAGTTACACAGAACTCTTGTATTAGTTTACTACAAATTTCTTTTCAACCTTACGATCAATGTTAAGGTCACATACAATGTTTGAACATGTCAAATTATTATTAGTTTACTACAAATATCCAGACTGATAACTGTCTTCTTTTTTAGAAATACGGAAAAAGCAAACCTTTGAAAAACAACAAACTTATTATAATCAGGCCGCGGTAGCCTAATGGGCAGGGGCGCGGGTGCATAAATACACGTTCCTTGAGTAACTGGGGTTCAAGACCGTGAATACGGTGCTGTTTCTTGTATTCTGTCTGTCTTGTGAACTCGTTTGGTCGTCCAGGAGTATAAACAGAAAAATTTATTTATTTTATAATCTGACAATTAATTATTTTAATTTCCATACCTAAAATCACGAATTACATTCTTTAATTGAGCTCTGTAATTTTCATACAACAAACAGTCATATAATACATGGCACCAAGTTTCTTCATCACCACATGCACAGTAAGGGTTTGACTTTAAACAAAAATGATATAATTTACTGTTCAAAGAGCCATGCCCTGTTAACAAAAAAGAAGTCTCCATACTAGGAAAAACGACTTATTCAGTTTAAAACCATGCAAAAGAAACATTTGGAATAAAAAGTTTAGTGACCGCACCAGTAATACTATCCGTCCCTCTGGCTTGCCAGATTTCCATTAACTTATCATATATTCTTATCTTTTAAACCTTAGGATCAATATTAAGGTCACATACAATGTTTGAACATGTCAAATTATTATGCTTCCTAATTTGGTAACAAAAAGCTCTATATATTATAGAAAGATCTAACGGCATGTGGCCTGCTTGTTGACACAGTTCTGCAAACCCTCTGAATTGCCAACGGAATCGTTCTTTGAATAGAATTTAACTTGGCTTTAAACTTAATTTTATTCACACAAGTTACCAATACTGATGATACATAACTCATTATTGGCAGAAAATTTGCCGTATAATAAAGATTTCAAACTGATCTACGTAATCCCCATTCTGATCTATAAATCCGTATTACTGCTGCACTAAAACGCTTAATTTTATTCATCAAATAATGCAAGTGCTAAACAAAAGTTAACCTAGCATCTAATAAAACAACTAAATACTTAGTTTAGGTAACAAATTTAATTTGCTTACAATTTAACAAAATTTTGGTGGTCGATTGATATCAAGTTGACTTTTAACTAACATCATAACTGTTTTTCCTACTGAAACTGTTAATCTATTTACAATAGCCATGATGTTAGACTATGAAGAACCATTTCCAGCCTTCTCTTCAATATCCCTTCTTGAGTTACCAGGCACGCAGATAAGCAGATCATCGGCAAATGCTATTTTATGGCAAACTGTCTCAATTTAAGCCATTAATTCAAAACCAAATTGCACAATAGGGAACCCAACACAGATACCTGCGGGTATCCCCTGGACACTAATTCCCTGTAAGTTAAATACTGTGGCCTTACAATTATCTAAGTTGAAGTTAAATAGCTTATTACAACCCGGTTTATTTTCCATGGACAATGGGCTGTCTGAACGAGTAAAGAATACTATCGAGCCAAACTGAATCAAAAGTTCCTGCAAAGTCAATGAACAGAGAAGGAAAATATTTACTATCTGCATTTTTACCATAAAGCACCAAATCATTAATCGTCCTCAGTAGATTTGAATTTTCTAAAGCCATACTGAAAAAATGGTATCTCAATGTGATGTAAATTCATGAAGTCACTTAATCACTGTAAAATCAATCTCTCAAACAACTTGCATAGGTTAGAAAACAGTGACATTGGTCGCTGGGGCTTGTTTCTTTTCTTTACTTTTCTTGGGGCTTGTTTCTTTTCTTTACCTGGTTTTTTCAACAATTTCAGAAGAGCACAATTTCAGAAAACAGGAAATTTGCCTTCCAATAAACATTGGTTATACATATGATCACAACCTGATCACATGCCAATTTTAATTAACTTATATTTTCCGACTCCAAATTACAACGTCTCGACTCAGGTCCACACCAAGATAATAACGAGCCCAAAATTACTCAACATTACTAAATATCTAGAAGCAGCCACTGCAATTCCTTGGAATGCACTTGAGCAATGTGATAATCAACTTGCCTTAGACCTTTTAACTCGCTGGCTCATCACAATTTCTAATTATGCAGCCTCAAAGAAAATAAGGATCTCTGAACGTACGAGAGGATGGTGGACTCCTGAGCTGAGTAACAGTTTTAAGCTTAAACAGGAATTGTACAAACAGTGGAAAATGACAGGACTAGCTCCGGACCGAATTGCGTACTCCAAAGGACGAGAAAGCTTCAACCGCCTCAAGTCTCAAGCCATAAAACATCACATTGAAACCACACTTCATAAGGGCTGTCCATCATACCGACAGAAATACTGTGAACTCCCTCCACAGTTTGATCCTGAAAGGTGGATGGACTTTATTGCACGAGTTCAGCAAAACCAACTTGAGCCCAGTGATATTCCCATGTCTGATGATGATGTGCCCAGAGATGCACTTGAAACCATTCAATTAACAAGACAAGACCTTTTATCTGCGATTAATAAGTTGCCTGCAACTGGTACAGCAGGAATCGACAAAGTACCACAATTTATCATTAAATGTTTGAGCCCATTTCTAAGTGATCCCCTCCTAATAATTTTCAACAGCATATTAAAAGGAGAATTTTTCCCTCCAATATGGAATTTATATTCTGTTAGGCAACTCCCAAAAGTTTCCCAGCCAACTGAAGCCAGGCACTTTAGACCCATCTCTCGTTCCTCGTGTCTATTGAAATTACTTGAAAAAACAGTACTGAAAACACTTACCACGCACATTCTCCCGCACAGGCCCCAGCAAATTCATTATTCGTTGCAAAACAGATCAACAGTTAGTAACCTGATTATGACTACTAATGCAATCCTTGGATCATTTGAGGAGAAAGAAGAAATGGCAATCACATATCTTGATTTACAAGCTGCGTTCGATAGTGTTCACATCCCAGCCTTGCTCAAACTCCTTCGAAATTACTATCACATCACAGGCCCAGTATTGAAGTTTCTGACATCCTTTCTTCAGAATAGAATCATCCAAATGTACATAGGAAAACAAAGGTATACTAGACAAATACATGCAGGCGTTCCACAAGGAGGAGTCCTGTCCGGAATTCTTTTCACTGCTATCATCTACCCACTAATACAAAATAGAACAGATATGATATCATATGCAGATGATTTAAAGATCTTCACAAAAATAAATTTGACCGACGAAGCCAAAAACGCCACAGTAACCATCAACAAGACCTTATCAGAAGTACAGCAGTACCTCAAGAATTTTGACCTGCAAGTGAACCCTGAGAAATCTGCCATCATGGTATTCTCTCTTAAACCCATCCCAACCATAATTCAGCCTGCGATTGACGGAGTCCCGATCCCCTGCGTTGAAAAGTAAAGAGATCTGGGTGTAATCGTCGACAGAAAATTACGATTCCATCACCATATAGCAGAACTCTGTGCTAAAATCAACAAGAAACGGTGGGTTGCCAAGCAGCACTTGCTACACATTCACAACAGAAACCTGATAAAAATGTATATCAGGATGATGATTTTTGGAAGTGTACTGTATGGAGTAGAGTTGTGGGGCTCAGCTGCAGACACCACAGTTAAACCATTAAAAGCCGCTGAATACTGGCTCCTGAAGTAGTAGTAGTAGTAGTAGTAGTGGCACTTGATGCAAGAAAGCAAGTGTAGGAGCTTATGCAGCATCAGCCAAAAAAAAAAAAAAAAAAAAAATCACACCATACCCTCCAAATGCCTGTCCAGTTCCTCCTTAAATTTATTCAACCTATCAACTTCCACAACGACAGATGGAAGTTTGTTCCAGCAATTAACCACCCGCTGGCTAAAGGCAAATTTCCGCACATCTATTCTACATCTATCCTTTCTTAATTTGAACTTATGTCCCCGTAGGTTCGTATTCTGAACAAGTGGGAGGATCCCATCAGAATTCAGCGTGCTCAACCCATTCAAGGCCTTATAGACCTCAATCAGATCACCGCGCAGGTGCCTAGTCTCCAGCCACTGCAATTTGCAGAACTTAAGCCTCTCTTGGTAAGAGGATCCCTTCATTCCCCTCACCAATCGTGTTGCTCTTCTCTGTACACGCTCAAGCAAATCTACATCCTTCCTAAAATGAGGCCTCCAGACCTGTACGCAGTACTCAAGGCGTGGCCTGACCATTGCCTTATACAGAGGGACAATCACCTCCTTTTCCCTGCTAGCAAAATTCCTATATATCATTGACAAAACCCCATGACCTGCCCTAGCAGCCTGTCTACATTGCTCAGAAAACTTCATATCTGACTGCACAATTACTCCCAGGTCTTTTTCATTTTCTACCACCTTAAGTGTAGTACCACACAGTTGGTACGTTTCTCTGGGGTTACTTCTACCCATATGCAGTACTTTGCATTTGTCAAGGTTAAACTTCAGTTGCCACTTCTTAGCCCATCTGCCCAAATTATCTAGATCCTGTTGCAGTAGCACACTGCCATTACTGTCATTAACAACCCTGCCAACCTTCGTGTATCATCTGCAAACTTCGACATTAAGCCTGATATACCTTCATCAATATCATTGATAAATATACAAAACAACAGTGGACCCAACACCGAACCCTGTGGGACTCCACTAATAACATTAGTCCACGGAGAGCAGCACCCATTGATTACCACCCTCTGTCTTCTCAAACTTAACCATCCTTTTATCCATTGTAGCAACTTACCCTTAATACCATTCTGATCCAATTTGCACAGTAGTCTTCCATGCGCAACAGTGTCAAAAGCTTTCCTGAAATCCAAGTATATGATATCAAAATTATTTTTTGCATCCAGTTCCTTTGTGACCACATCATAATAACCAATCAAATTTGTCAGACAAGACTTTCCCTTAACAAACCCATGCTGTGTCTGAATTATTGCTGCAGTCTTGTCTAGATGATCCTGCAATGCATCTTTAACCAGTGACTCCATTATTTTACCAGGAACAGAAGTTAAACTAACTGGTCAACTAACTGGTAACTAACTAAGTGGGCAACCTGGAAGTGTCATCTCCCACCACAGCAGCGCACAACACCGATGGCCAACGCGCTGAATTTAACCAGATTTTCAGCATTAATGCACGAGAGAAGACTCATCTTCACCGTAAAAATGATTGCCGGGAGAGTCTCAGCACCCAACGTTTGGGACACCGTGTGCTGGCGGATTCCCCAACCAGGTCTCCGCTCCACTCCCAAGCTTCTTGCTCTTCCTTCGAGACTACATTTGAAAGATCGGTTCCTCCCTTATCAGAAGCTCCACCTGGTTCAATCCCTGGATGCTGACTTATTTAAAATCATAGATGATAAAAAGTATAGACGGATCATCCTAGATCTGCACGTGGTCTCCAGAACTACCAACTGATCTCAGATCGTTATGGCGGGGCAAGAGACTCTCAGAAAACTGGACTTGAGAAAAAGCTTTTGTTATCACAATTTGTTATTTTTGTTATTTTGTATTAGTTTTCCTTTCAAGTCAATGTTATCTGCTATGAGTACTCTTTTTTTTTTTTTTATTATATAATTTGCTTATAATTAAGCTTTACAATTCCTTTATTATCTCTGCCGTTTGTTAACCCCTGGCATGGTGCCGTGAAGGGTATTGTATGGTCGTGGTACCTGCGTGTACCGGTGAACTGTACAATAAAGATCTTATTTATTTATTTATATTCAGCAGAACTGAAGGATATATCTCTAATAACTTACTGGTACTGTTGTTCTCAATCAAATCAATCCCCGGAGTTTTATCAAGTGATATTAGGGGGATTTCGAAAAATGTCTCGGGGCCACCAAAGACTATTATTATTATTATTGCTCTTATATTATTTCTTCCTGATTGGGGGTTCCACCTCGTGACGGGTATTGCTACCAAGTACACAGGGATATTATTATTGTTGTTGTTGTTGTTGCTCTTATATTATTTCTTCCTGATTGGGGGATTGCAGTCCGTGACGGGTACTGCTACCAAGTACGCAGGGTGGTTGTAATGTCTGATAAGTTATTGTTGGTCAAGGAACTCTCTGACTATCCTACAGGTGTTCAGGATTGCGACTTTCTGGAATTCCTTGTAGGTGTTCTCTGGGAGACCTATTGCTGCTAGGCTGCTATGTAGGGCCTTTGGTACCATACCGGTGGTCGACACGATGATCGGGATAGTCGTTACTTCTTGCATATGCCACATCTCCCTGACCTCATGTCTCAGGTACGTGTACTTAGACAAGTTAGTTTAACTTCTGTTCCGCGTAAAATAATGAAGTCACTGGTTAAAGATGCATTGCAGGATCATCTAGACAACGCTGCAGCAATAATTCAGACTCAGCATGGGTTTCTTAAGGGAAAGTCTTGTCTTACAAATTTGATTGGTTATTATGATGTGGTTACAAGAGAATTGGATGCAAAAAACAATTTTGATATCATATACTTGGGTTTCAGGAAAGCTTTTGACACTGTTGCGCATGGAAGACTACTGAACAAATTGGAGCAGAAGGGTATTAAGGGTAAGTTGCTACAATGGATAAAAGGACGGTTGAATGGGAGAAGACAGGGTGGTAATCAATGGGTGCTGCTTTTCGTGGAATAATGTTATTAGTGGAGTTCCACAGGATTCGGTGTTGGGTCCACTGTTGTTTTGTATATTTATCAATGATATTGATGAAGGTATATCAGGCTTAGTGTCGAAGTTTGCAGATGATACAAAGGTTGGCAGGGTTGTTAACGACAGTAATGGCAGTGTGTTACTGCAACAGGATCTAGAAAATTTGGGCAGTGGGCTGAGAAGTGGCAACTGAAGTTTAACATTGAAAAATGCAAAGTACTGCAAATGGGCAGAAGTAACCCCAGAGAAACGTACCAACTGTGTGGTACTAAACTTAAGGAGGTAGAAAATGAAAAAGACCTGGGAGTAATTGTGCAGTCAGATATGAAGTTTTCTGAGCAATGCAGACAGGCTGCCAGGGCAGGTCATGGGGTGTTGTCAATGATATACAGGAATTTTGTTAGCAGGGAAAAGGAGTTGATTGTCCCTCTGAATAAGGCAATGGTCAAGCCACCCCTTAAGTACTGTGTGCAGGTCTGGAGGCCTCATTTTAGGAAGTATGTAGATTTGCTTGAGCGTGTACAGAGAAGGGCAACATGATTGGTGAGGGGAACGAAGGGATCCTCTTTCTAGCTTCGTTTCTTGAATCATCTGGGCGGGAGGAGGCTTCTGCTTAGGTTCAGTGAGGTATGCCACTTATCTATCTTCCTTGTAGCCTGGTGGAATGGTCCTGTATTGTTCTTGAAGTAATCCTTCAGGTTAACTATCGCTGTTTTCTGTTGCTCTAGCAGGTCTATCAGGCCCCTTCCTCCCTCTTATCGAGCTATTTTTAGTCTCTCCACTGCAGACTTCCAATGGTATTGGCAGCTCTTGGACATCATTGTTCTTGTCTTTCGCATGATATCCTCTAGCTCGGTATTAGTCCAATCTATGATCCCAAAGGAATATGTTAGTACTGGAGCTGCATAGGTGTTTATGGCTTTAACTGTATTCCCTCCACTCAATTTTGCTTTCAGCAGACTTCGGAGTCTCTGATGATATTTTTCGGTCAGACACTTCTTGATTTCCTTGGGCTCCATCATCCCTGGTTATTTGTAGGTCTCTCCTTCTGTCATAGCTTCGATCTCTTTACCAGTGAGCAGCTGGTAGTTTCGGCCGATTAATTTTCCCTGCTGCAGTGTGTTAGTCTTGCATTTGTCTAGACAAAATTCCATCCTGATGTCCTTGCTGAATTCTTCAGTTATCCAGAGCAGTTGCAGGAGTTGCTTCTCAGTTGTCGCGTAGTCCTGTATATCAGGTGGGTGAGGGTGTACAGGTTCTTTCTTCCTTCTTTGAGGTTATATCCGTACTTGCTGCCGTTAAGCACTGTGGATAGCGGGTTGAGTGCTATACAGAACCACAGTGGACTTAGAGCATCTCCCTGAAAGATTCCTCTTCTGATGGGGATTGGTCTGGTTGTCATGTTCTCGACCTTAATGGTGGTATTCCATTCTTGCTCCTAGGAAGTTTGTCACTATCGGTTTGACCTTGTAGATCTTCAGGGTCTCTATGAGCTACAGATCGAAGGCCTTGCGCTAATCGATGTAGGCCGTTCATAGGTTGCGAAGCTTCCTGTAGGCTTGCTCCTTAACTGCAGTATCTATGACTAATTGCCCCTTGCACCTTGCATCCTTTGTGCTGTTCGGTCCTTATGTTCTGACTCTCTAAGTGATCTGATATCTTCTTGGTTATACAGGCGGTCCGGATCTCGTACATCGTCGAGAGGCAGGTGATTCTCCTGTATTTTGCTGCGTTTCTTGTATCTTTGTGTTAAGTTTCAGATATGTGACTCCTTCAGTGAGAAACTTCGGGATTGTTTCTGGGTGCCTTATAATCCGGGTTAACTGCTCTGCCAGGTGCTTATGGTGCAAGTGAGCTTCTTGTACCAGTAGTTGTGAAAGTTATCAATTCCTGGGATTCGCCAGTTGTGGGTGTTCCTGATCGACTATTTTACTTCTTCTTCTTCTTCTCGAATTTCCCGCTCTCTCATCTCTTGTACCTCCTTGGTTTTCTTCCGTTCTACTTCTATCCAAGTCGCTCGGCTATTATGTCTTACTTCACTGTTCCAGATATTTCCCCAGAGCTCCTCGATCGTCTTCTTCTTGGGTGGTCCGTTTCCTGTTTTCTCATCTTCTCCCAGTTTTCTTTAGAAGACTCTTTGGTCCTCATTAAAGATTGCGTTGTTTATTTATCTCTGGGAGCTTTCTTTGTATTGGTGTAGTCTCTTGCTGAGTGCGAGGAGGTTCTGTTTCAGTGTTCATGTAATCTCCTATTCTCTGATTTCTGGTCTCATGTTTGGTGTGGGCGCTGTCTCTCTTGAGGATGCTCTTCACCTTCCCAATCAATTTCTTACTTCTCTTACCCTGTTGGTACTGGGTTAACTGACCTATCTTGACTCTTAATTCTTCTATCTTCTGAAAATAGCAGGCTACTTTCCTCTGCAGGAAAGTAGCCTGCAGAGAGACAGTGATTGAACAGATTTAGGATAGTTGTTGGGATGTATTCTACGGCCTTTTTTACGATCTCTGGTTCCAGATAGTCTTCACCAGGCATTTTCTTGTTTCATATTTTGGCGGTCGCCAAGTAGAGGTCTGCTAGTGTGAATGGGTCTTCGCGTTCTACTGGGTTGTAGTTTGCGTTTTCTTCGCAGAGACGGAGCTGCTCCAGGGAGTGAGCTGTCGGGAATTGCCGAAAGGTGGTATTGAGGATATTGTGTATTGATTGGTGCCATGATTTTGTATAGAAGCCAGCAGGTGTTTTAGTTGAGGGAACTACCTCTCCTTTGGGTAGCTTGTTCATTGCGACTTTATATACAATCCCCCAATGGTACTCGTTCCCGGTAGTTGAAACTAGCATTTCCCAGGATCGTTTCTTCCGTGTTCTGATCAAGGCGGTGTATTCATTCCTGACCTCACGGTATTGCTGCCTGAGGACCTGCAACTGTGCTGCCGGCCAGGATCTTCTTGCTCGTTGAAAATTTTTCCTGTATGTATTTACCTCGTGTCGGAGTCTCTGAAGCTCTGGGCACCACCAGGGGACCGGGCCTGGGGATGGTTTCTTCCTTTTGATGGTTGCGTTTGCAGCCTCTATAATTATATTTACAATGGCGCGTTGGTGTTGGTCCGGAGTAAGAGTCGCATAGTCAAAAGATTGGACAGAGCCAGTCAGTGCTTCTTGAAATTGTTCCCAGTTGGCCTTGTCCACGGCGAATCTGTTGATGGTTATTCTAGGTGTGGGTTGTCTGTTAAGGGCACGGTGCATCTGGAATGTAATAACTCTGTGGTCAGAGGTTGTCCAATCCTCTCTGACCTTCCATGAAGATATATGTCCAGCAATGGAGCAGGTAGCAAAGCTTACATCTATTGTTGCTTCCCATAATGTGCTTGAGAAGGTGGGCGGATTGTTCGGCTGGTTTAGTATTGCCAGGCTATTGTTGGTGAGGAATTCTTCGAGGCGCTGGCCGTTAGTAGTACCACGTCGGTCAGGGGTTGCACGGTGCCAAGCCGGCGACCTGCAGTTAACATCAGCACAGACTATTACTTTGGCGTTGGGGAGCTCATGGAGAACGTTTCGCAGGTAATGTATTGCAGGGAGGATGTCTTCGCCAGGTCGACAGTATAATGATATTGCATAGAATTCTCCTAATGGGGAGATGATTTGGGCACAGGCAGCCCATTTATTGCAGAGATGTGTTATCTTTGTTACCGTGAGGTCAGGATTGCGAACTATGAAGACTGCCCAGGGGGTATCTCCGTCATGCTGAACTATTTTATACATGAGGGGATAGCCTTTCACCTCTTTTTTGTGCGTGTAAGGCTCCTGGAGAAAGAGGACAGCAAGATTGTCTTCATCGGCCTTCTTCTTTAGTTGCGCGGAAACAGCTTTAGCCCGTTGTGCATTATGTTGAGCAAATTTCATTGTGTTTACATTATTGCTTTCATGAAGAGTTCCCATAATCGGTTTTGATTGTTGAGCACTTTTGGTTTTTATGTAGATGGGGGCAGTTTCTGTCTCTAATGGAGTGATCTGCTGGTAGTTTTAAGGCTTTGCAGTTTGCGCACACTGGTCGGGCGGTTTTATTAAGGCAGGAGTTGTAGTTGTGGCCTATGTCTGCACAGTGCCCACAATTTGGGGAGGTTTGTGGTTGCACACACGTATGTGTGGTATGGCCGAATCGTCAACACCGGAAGCATTTGGGCACAGCCACGTGCTTCTCTAAAGCGGTGGCTGCCCCAATTGATGTAAATCCGTGTCTGTTGGCTGATTATCTTCCAGGCTCTTGGGGCTAACTCAATCACCAAGTTTGTAGCGTTACCGCTTCTGGGCTTTCTCTGGTATTTAGGTGTGATTAGCACCAATGGGTCAGTATCTGGAATGTCGTGCTGCAGGTTTCTTCTGTAGATTTCATCCTATAGTTGGGTTGGAGAGAGGTCACTTCCAGTTCATAAACTACAATACTCGGTCCCATTCTCTTGGGGATCTCTGCATGGAGACCCAGGGAGGGCACTTTCTGGTTTTAAATGATTTATTCGCCTCTTCCTGTGTCTCAGTTTCAATAATGACGCCGACATTGCGAGTCTTCCTCATCGATTTTATTCTGGAGGTTTTAAAATCTTCACCAAGGTTAGTAATTACCGAGTTTTTCACCTCTTCGCTTGTATGGTGAGTCTCTGGTGTGGCTGGCCTTAAGATGACCAGATGTGGGCGTTGTAGTAGGGGCCACTTCTTCCTGCTGGGGGCAGCAGGAATCGGCTGTTGCTCTATTGTTGTGGTCCTCTGCACTTGGGCATATGTGGGGACGTGCTGTGGCATTTTGTTCGCCCCATAATCAATATAAGCCAGAGGCTTTGCTGTTGCTCTTTCACTCTCTAGGAAAGTTTCTATGAGGAGTGTATCCAGCTTATTCCACAAGTTGACGATTTGGGCTCTAAGCCCTGTGGTTACCCTATTGGTTTGCTCCTTGAACAGTGTTTCCAGAGCAGCCTTGAGGAACATTGATTTTTCCTGTACGGTGCCCTCTGGCAGGGTGGGATCCAGAGGCAGATCCAGTTGTTTCTCCTCGCTGGCGTCTTTTTGACCTCGCTGGTTGTCGTGTATTTCTTTTGGCTCCTTAGGCTCAGTGTGTGAGCGTGTCTCCCGCTGCAAATTTGGCACTATTCCCTTCCTATTCTTTCTCTTGCTTGTCTGGGGGCCCCAGAGCAAGGGTCCACCGCTTCTTGTGTTCGATGATAATGGGATCATCGTTTGGGTTTTGCTGTATGGTGTCCTGGTTATTATCAGGTTTTCCCTCCAAATCGGGTAAAATCCGGATTATTGAGCCGATTCGGTTTAACGGGGTCTTGTGGGTTCCCGTGAAAAGGTGCAGATTGTCGCCGGTAGCAGGTCTGTAGGTGGAATAGCGGCTGAACAGTCCGTCAGCGAGGTTTTGTGCTGGCCCCCACTGTCCACAGGTGGGGGGAGGAGAACAAACAAATGTTAGAATGCACCTACAGCAGTGGAATTAGTTCCCTGTAGCGTTTTTGGGGCTGCTGAAGATGATGGTGATGCCAAAAACACAATAGAATTCACTGGAGAAGAGTTTGTTCCTCACCATGAAAAGTTTATGGAGGGGGGGGAGTTCACTAAAAACATATTTCTCAGCTGTTTAAGACAGTTAAAAGCACAAATTGTTGCAGCTCTCTTTCAGCCCGATAAAAACACTGTTGGGGCACCCTCCCGAGTAAAGTGCACACTACCAACGTGGCCTCCGCTTTATAACCGGTGCCTCTCTATGGCCCTGCTGCCAGCCACATGGTGACCATTGTAGTCTGGCAAACAAAGGACACAGATAAAAACGCTGGCAAGTTGCTAAATTCCCAAAAGTTTGCAAAATTGTCTCACCTCGGTAATCCTCAGATGAATGTCGTTCGACGGGAACACCTTTCTTGGCAAACTAAACACTTAAAACTCATATTTTAACACAAAAATCAGGAGCTCGTAAAAACGTGTCTACTCGTAACGGCAGCCATATTGGTTCTCTCACCAGCGGGACACTCCCCCGAGACTGAACAATTCACGCTCACCATCCGAGACCAGGTAATCAACACCAGAAACTATAGAAAATACATCACCAAGGAGCACAGTGTCCGATGAAACGTCAACGATTCCACCTGGCATCAGAAATGATCAAACACATCACAGCTGGATGTAAGGTGATCATCCAGACTGAGTGCAGTCATTGACACGACCAGGTATCCAGGATAATACATCAGAAGCCAGCAAGGAAACACCAGCTAACCGACGAAAGTGTACCATACAAGAACGAACCCCAGTAAGTACCAGAGACCCCAATCCACAAACTGTACTGGAACTGTGCCGTATAACGGATAAGACTATCACACAACAGACCGGGCATAACTCTTGGGGACAAGAAGGAAAAGGCTACCTAATTGATATAGCAGTGCCCAACACTGGCTACCTCCAGAAAACACGAGAAAAAATCAGGAAGTACACAAACCTAAGACACGAGATTAAAGAGATGTGGCATATGCAACAAGTTATGACCATCCGAATCGCCATGTCAACCACAGGTATGGTGCCAAAGGCTACAATACAGCCTAGCAGCAATAGGTCTCCAAGCGAACACCTACAAGGAGCTCCAGAAAGTTGCAATCCTGAACACCTGTAGGTTAGGCAATGTTCCTCAATCAACAGTAAGACCAGACATAACAATAACCACCCTGTGTACTTGGTAGCAATACCCGTTACGAGGAGGAAACCCCAATCAGGGAGAAATAATAAGCGGGACGCTCTTCCCCAAGAATGAAGGATTCATGCTGGCCATCCAAGACTAGGTAATCAACACCAGAAACAATAGAGAATATATCGCAAAGGAGCCCGAAATGTCAGATGGCACATGTCGACGATGCCACCTGGCCTCAGAAACGATCCAACACATCAACGCGGGTTGCAAGGTGATCATCCAGAATGAGTGCAGTCATAGACACGACCAGGTATCCAGGATAATACATCAGAAGCTAGCGAGGCAATACCAGTTGACCAAAGAAAGTGTACCATTCTAGAGACCCGAACCCACAAGGTGTACTGGGACTGCACCATAATAACGGATAATACCATCCCACACAACAGACTGGACATAACCCTTGTGGACAAGATGGAAAAGGATTCCTACCTGATTGACATAGCCGTGTCAATCAGGTTTCCTCATGGGTTTTCTGGACAATGTCCAGAAAACCCATGAGGAAAAAATTAGAAAGTACATGAACCTGAAGAAGTATTGACCATCCCGATCATCGTGTCAACCACTGGTATGTTGCCAAAGACTCTACATAGTAGCCTAGCAGCAATGTCTCCCAGAGAACACCTACAAGGAACTCCAGACAGTTGCAATCCCGAACACCTGTATCATAATCAGAGATTTCCTCGACCAACAGTAACACCATCCTGTGTATTTGGTAGCAGTACCCGTCACAGAGTGGAATCCCCCAATCAGGGAGAAATAATATAAGCGCAACAATAATAATAATAGGGGCATGATGGCCCA
Source organism: Mastigoproctus giganteus (assembly GCF_048544385.1). Classification (NCBI taxonomy): domain Eukaryota; kingdom Metazoa; phylum Arthropoda; class Arachnida; order Uropygi; family Thelyphonidae; genus Mastigoproctus; species Mastigoproctus giganteus. The sequence continues at coordinate 180,816,181 of NC_143579.1, read as the reverse complement.
GTGGTTATGACACTGGACTACCAGCCTGATGAACCCAGGTTCGAGTTCCTCCTTGGCGGAAAAGCGTATGCAGCTCCACCATGCTGAGACCGGAAAAATATAGTAATCAAATAGAATAATAAATTAATAGTAATAAAAAATTAATAAATAAATAGACATCGTGAGAGTTGCTCCAAGGGACTTCTACCTACTCCAAGGTCGGAGTGGCGGCTAACACAGATTGTGGTGCCACGTGGCATCACTCCCAAAAACTACCACTGGACATAAGCAAAAGCTAAACAGGTCCACCTAAATAGATGATGTCACAGAGAAATATTAATCATACTTCATCGAGTGTGGCACAGGATAGTCACTCACGTTTAGGCCTTAGGCAGAGGGATACATTCGAAAAATCAGAGATGGCTCCCGAGGAAGGCAGTGGAGCAAATTCCGCAGTCCCCCATATGGCTACCACAAGAGACGAGCAAGAAGTCCAGCACCACAACTGGAAGTGTTTCCCACGCAATTGCACTAATGACCACCCAGGAAGGGAGAAAACGCCAACGCATGAAGTGGAGCATCAAAATGAATACTTACATCATGCAAGCATACTACAAAATAATGAAGGTGGAGACCGATATGACAACTTACAGGCCCAGACTACATAGCTGCCAACACCATCCGAAATCTGCAGTGGAGAGACTGACAATTGCCTGATAGACCTTATTGAGCAACAGAAAACAGCAAAAGTTAACCTGAAGGATTACTTCCAGAAACACACAGCATCACTCCAGCAGGCTATAAGATAGATAAGTGGTATACTCACTCAACCTAAGCAAGAAGTCCCTCCCAACCAGGAGGCACAAACAAAGCTAGAAAGATGGGCAGAGAACACTCCGCAGCAGACACTACAACAATCTCCATGATCACACTGATGAAATTGCTTCCAATGCATGGCTCATGATTGAGACGTTCTTCTCCGAGACTGAAGAATTAATGCTGGCCATCCTAGACCAGGATCTATAGAAAATACATCGCCAAGGAGCCGAGTATTGGATAGTTTCTGATGCAAGGTGTTCACCCAGACTGAGTACACTCATAGACACGATCAGGTAGCCAAGTTAATACATCAGAAGCTAGCAAGGAACTGGAAGCACCTTTATGTATTGGTGACACTTCACCATTTTAAGGGAATCTCTCCCGAGTCCAAAGATGCTCTGATAATTAATTTCAATGGTTCGGTACACTCCCTAGCAGCCTCCCTCAAAATTACTGGGTATATGCCATCAACTCCTGGAGTCTCACATTCCTTTATGCTTGAAAGTTAATGATCAGTGTCAATCAGCACTTTAGGACTAATACAGCAAAATGTTAGGCCTTACATTTGAGAACAGCAGTACCAAAATAACTTGGATTGAATTAAAAACATTAGAGGAAAAAGGAATTTGGGAGTTATAAGGGCAATCAATAAGTAATCCAAAATTATTCACACAAGCGTGTGCATAAGGAAGACGAAGGAATTGATGTCTGCTTATTGTACTACCAATTACCCATCATTTTGGCATTTTTAGATCTGAAGATATGGATGGACAAAGTGACAGCCATTTCCAGAAATGGTGTGTGGAGTTCCTGTTCAAATTGGATCATCAGTCAGTCACATCTCTCCACTGAAAACTCTTTGAATTCTATGGGGACCAATTTATCTGGCTCTAATGGTTTCTGGAATTTGATTTCAACATCAGGGACAAAACAAGAGCCAGAAGACCATCTGTCACAAACAGGGAAAATGAAGAACCCATTGATGGAAGCTGCATGTCAAGGGAAAGTGCTTTGAGCATCAACAGACTGGGGTTACAGAAAAATCTGTTCTCAGTGGGTGTCCAAGTTGTTCACATGAGATGATCGCTGCGAGGAGAGATCTGTGAAGATGTTCTAGAAGGATTTTGTGCAGGCGGTTGTGATTCCTTTAAAGGGTTGTCACATGTGATGAAACATGGCTCTTCCATTATGACCCACAAACCAAATAGCACTCCAAATTGGTACACCCAACATTACCAGTACACAAAAAACCAACCTTTCCAAATAAACAAAACTTATGGCCACATTCTTCTGGGATTAAAATGGCATAATTTTTTTGATTTCTTGGAAAGTGGGACAGTCATCAACAAAGAAAGATACTGCCTATCCCTGCCAAAGCTCTTAAAACTGAAAGACCTGGACAGGACATCATTTCATTATAATAATGCAATGCCACACACAGCACAGATGATACAGTCAAAGATTGCCCAGCTGGACTGGGGCATGCTTCACCCATCCTATAGCTCTGACCTAACGCCCATCAGATTTTTTTTTTGTTTGGTAGACTGAATGCATACTTGCGTGGTGTTTAAGAATGATACTGAATTTATTTTTGACATTTTACATTGGTGTAAATGTCAGCCTGCTGATTTTTACCAAAGTGTAGTGAATGTACATTGGTAAAAATCAGGAAAGAACATTGGACAAAACGCAGCTACTAGTATTGTGGTTCTGACATTGAATGATATTTTCAAGATTGAGATTTAATTTTATGTATGTGAAGTATGGTCACGATATCTAACATAATAAAGATGCAGCTTTTAGTGTATTATTTGTCTGGGTAGTGCAGATAGGAAGGCCTGTGGTGTAGTATCGATGATTTACTGAGTGGTTTCTTGTAGAAATAAGGTCATAATGCTTATTTCTACAATTTTCAGTGCATAAGGCAATTCTAAGATTGCTGTACAATTATGGAGACCACAACTAATCAAAAGACTGAGCTTCTTGAAGAGGTCCAAAGATGGCTAACGTGCCTGGAGAGGTACGTTACCCATCTTTATGGGTAACGTGCCTCACAAAAAAGGGCATCTATATGAGGAAAGACTTCAAATATGTGAGCCACAGAACTTGGTAACTATGAACATCAGATCGCTTACTGAGGTGCATGGTACTCTGAGAAGAACGTAAAAAGACTATGAAATTTTCATTGTCAGAAATGATCCCAGAACTCCATAAAGTCAAATTATAGGATACAGGTTTAAACAACACTGACTAAAAGAAAACTGGATTGCAGTTTTCTTTTAGTCAATGTTGATAATTAGAGGAACAATTTGCCTCCAAGCTCTCTGCTCCAACCATGGGTGGTTGAAGGTTGACAGCTTGGGAAATTCAGAGGTGAGCTGGATAAACATGCAAAATAAGTAGTATATTTTACTTTTTCAATTTATTTTTGTTTTAGCTGTTGCAGTAAAAGCATTAGGATTCCTTGCAGCACATGGCTAATGCTAGGAGAAATACACTGACCTGATGGAGTAGCAACAACAGAAAACAATAAAACTGATCTGGTTACCAACAATTATTCATGCATTTAAAATAAAGTAAAGAAACCTGGAGGAAGCACTAATCACAATGTTTTGTAGGAATTATTCAAAGAAATAAAGGGAAGGAATTTTGTTTTTGCAAAGGTGATTAAATTGGGTTTGTTGGATATTTTTAAAACTCTTTTCAGTGTGACTAATGTAAAAAGTCTAAATGGGAAGTATTAGAGAAGGTAATCACAGAGGCCAATAAGGATTTTATACCAACAAGATTGGTATACGGTTGGTTCAAAGTTCAGAACAAAATTGAGGTCAAGCTTAGCAGACATGAAAAATGTGGAAACACCATAAATTGTCAAGAAATACAGAAACCTATAGTAAATATGAATTGGCGTGAAATTATATTATGGGGGGGGGTAGAAAAGCTGATGAAGATTATGAGAAGTCTTTGGCTAAGAATGTAAAGGAAAGTAGTAGTGGCATGTGATGCAAGAAAGCAAATGTATGAGCTTATGAAGCATCAGCCAAATAAAAAAAAATCACACCATTCCCTCCAAATGCCTGTCCAGTTCCTCCTTAAATTTATTCAACCTATCAACTTCCACAATGACAGATGAAAGTTTGTTCCAGCAATTAACCACCTATATTATAAAGAAGTAGCAAGTCCCTCTTTTCATATATCAACTCTAGAAGGCAAGGGTTGAATTACATTGGTCTACTGGATATAAACAGCACAACTAATGACCCTGTACAGATTGCTAATGAAGTAAATAAACATTTTGCATCTACATTCACACACAAACCTTTTAGACAATGTGAGAACGAAGCCATTTTGGTCTATCTTCTACTGGAACATGCAGTAGCCTGAAAAGCAAGGTGTCTGAGATCACAAGGTTTGCAAAGGGTCATCACGAGAGAAGCCAATACATGGTTAGCCAACATTGAGGTTAGTGGAAGCCAGACGTGTTCAAAGTTGCTAAGTTGACTTTTTTTATTTATTGATTTGAAATTGTTTTTGTATAACTTTTTATTTAAATTTAGTAGTATAGTATTTTTTTGTGATTTTTTGATTAATTTGGTGCATTTATCCTTCACTTGGCCTTGTAATTGCACAGAAAACCAGTCTATTTCCGCAGGCAATGAATCGGTAATAGCATTCGAATCTGCCATCGTTTCGTATCGTATAGCATATACTGAAAGTTTCTACGTAACTTGTAGCAGTGTAATCAGTATCAGCAGAGGATTATAAACTATACATTATAACACTATGTACGTGTTTTAATAATTTAACTTGTCATGTAGATCGTAACATACAAAAGTAATATTCGTAGAGCTTTTAAAATCAGTGATTTGGCATATATAGCTAGCGTGAGAGTTTTATACAATGGGTGGCAACAGATAGTTACATTTTTATCTATTATAACTACTTAGATCTTATAAACTTAACATTTTAACTTAATACATATAACCATTTATATTTTACAAATGTAACATTATAGCTTAATACATATAACTTAAACTTGAGAGGAGATAAAAAAATTCATATAACGTAACTTGGTAGGAGATACAAAATTCATATAATGTAACTTGGTAGGAGATAAAAAGTATACTGAAATATATAATGTTACTACTGCATTGGGATATCAATTTAGTGTTATATTTATAACTGTATTGAAATTGAATCAAAATCATGCCTCAGACCAGAGCAGCAAAGCTAAAGCCCAAGATATTAGGAGTGCAGTGGCTCAGGGGAGAACTGAGGGGTGGTGGTTATCCTTGAATCACAGCATTTTGAAATGTACTGCTTGTTTGATGTTTGTAGGGCTATCAGGAAGGGGAAATGATATTATTATTACAATTAGCCATATGGTACAAGGAAGCCTGAGGCTTTTGCTGCACCAGCCAAAAAAAAAAAAATTCTGAGTTACCATAACAGACAGAGAAGTAGAAGGGAATCACAAAGAAAGAGAATGATGATATCCAGCTCAGGACCCTGGGTATGCCAAGCCCATACTCAGCAGATGTGAGACCCTGGGGATATTGCCAAGGGGAATGCCTTTGTGTGTGCTCAATGAGGAAATCAGGTGCCAACTCAGTGTTGTTATGGGCCTTTATGAGAGCTTGAAGAACAGGGCTGATATCCTCAAATGATTTATACTGAGGGGCCCATCAATGCCAGAGCTTGTATTTGAACATCAGGCAACACAGCTGCAATCCCCAAAGCAGAATGTGTAGGTACCACAGGAACTAGTTGTTGTTGATTACTCTTTTTTGTCAGGGAAGTGGGAAATATATTGTGCAAAAAGTATAGGTAGAACAGGACAAGGGCATGTCTGCCCATGGCAAAAGTTGATGACATTGTAGAGCAGATATCATCTTTTAAGGGCGATATTGTTGTACATGTTGGCACTAATGACATTAAGAGTAGGAGAACAGTGGAATTACTTAATAAGTACAGGTCAATGTTAAAAAAAAAGCCGCAAGTTAGGGATGAATTTGAAAGTGTCTGCAATTCTGCCCAGTTGTGATAGGAGGGAGTATATGATGTGAGCCTTGTCAATCAATTCAGCCCTGGAGAGACTGTGCAAGGCTCATGGGGTACAATTTTTCTCAGCCTGGTCTGTGCTTAACAGGAGAGACTGCTTCTACAGGTATGGGATACACTTAAATAGAAAGGGGTGCAAGAATATTTGCTGATGCTATAAAGGCAGTTAAGTGGGTTGGAAAACTGCTAGTGTAGGGAGAGGTATGGACTAACAGATTAAAAGTAGCCACTGGCAGAGGTGAAAGTGATTCTTGCACTGCTTATACTAGAATGAGCAGCAGAATGCACCTGGAAAACAAGGTGCAGATTTCAGTGACTGGTGGTACTCATTGCAGAACAAATACATGGGCTGTGTTAGGGTAGCTAAGAATAGGAACAGCCACATGTATACTTGCATGTACACCAATGCTAGGAGTTTAGCAAAAAAATTTGATGAATTTGAATTGTTGGTTAAAACATCAAAGGCAGATATTGCTGGGATATCAGAGATGTAGTGTCATACATATACAAAGAATGCAGAATTGGAATTTGAGGAGAACAATGTGTACAGAAAGAATAGACAGGATAGGAAGGGAAGAGGAGTTATGCTATCAGTTAAGGAACACAGCCTAAGGAAGTGCAGCTAGTTGATCATTCATGTATTAGGAATTTGCAGATAAAAGAACCACTAGGTGGCAGTGTTCACAGTGTACTGACATGGGATTTACTTAAAGATTTAATTACCATCAGGGGTAAAGGAAAGGGTTTTTGCTTCCGTAAAGGCGAGTACAGTGGTCTCCGACAGTTTTTAAATTCTGTACAGTGGGATCAACTGACGATGTTACCAACAGTAAATTCTAAGTGGGAAGTATTCAAGGAATTAATCATGGAAGCTACTAAAAGTTTCATACCTATTAAGAAATATTGTTCAAGGTTTAGGCCTAAATGGTTGTCAAATGAACTAATGAGACTCATAACAGAAAAGAAAAATGCATGGGATGCATATAAATTATCAAGCGACTCAGAAGCCTATGGCAGATAAGTTAATCTGTAATCAGGTCACAAAGGAAGTTCGGCAGGCTACGAGAAATCCTTGGCAAAAGATGCTAAGAAAAACAGCAAGGATTTCTTTACTTATATAAACTCTAAAAGGAAGGGGATGAATCTGATTGGTCCACTTGACATCGATGGTTCGACTGTTGATGATTCTGCTCAGATAGCAAACAAACTGAATGAGTATTTTGCATCTACATTCACACATGAGGAGTTATTAAGGTTTGAAAATGGCAGGTTATCAAATTGTAGCAGGGTGCTTAATGATCTTGTAATAACTGAGAGCAAAGTGGAGGAGAAATTGTTGAAGTTAAACGTAAGAAAAGCACCTGGGGCGGATGGGATCTATCCAGTTATATTAAAGGAGGCGGCAAAGCAACTAAGCTAACCCTTAGCCATAATTATGAGAGCATCCTTGGACTGAGGGGAGGTTCCCACGGACTGGAGATGTGCAAATGTATCCCCAATTCACAAAGGGGGATCAAAGGGTGACACGAGTAATTATACAGACCAGTTAGTTTAACTTCTGTTTCGGGTAAAATAATGGAGTCGCTGGTTAAAGATGCATTGCAGGATCATCTAGACAAGACTGCAGCAATAATTCAGACACAGCATGGGTTTGTTAAGGGAAAGTCTTGTCTGACAAATTTGATATGATATTATGATGTGGTTACAAAGGAACTGGATGCAAAAAATAATTTTGATATCATATATTTGGATTTCAGGAAAGCTTTTGACACTGTTGCGCATGGAAGACTACTGTACAAATTGGAGCAGAATGGTATTAAGGGTAAGTTGCTACAATGGATAAAAGGATGGTTAAGTGGGAGAAGACAGAGGGTGGTAATCAATGGGTGCTGCTCTTCTTGGACTAATGTTATTAGTGGAGCCCCACAGGGTTCGGTGTTAGGTCCACTGTTGTTTTGTATATTTATCAATGATATTGATGAAGGTATATCAGGCTTAATGTCGAAGTTTGCAGATGATACAAAGGTTGGCAGGGTTGTTAATGACAGTAATGGCAGTGTGCTACTGCAACAGGATCTAGATAATTTGGGCAGATGGGCTAAGAAGTGGCAACTGAAGTTTAACCTTGACAAATGCAAAGTACTGCATATGGGTAGAAGTAACCCCAGAGAAACATACCAACTGTGTGGTACTACACTTAAGGTGGTAGAAAATGAAAAAGACCTGGGAGTAATTGTGCAGTCAGATATGAAGTGCTCTGAGCAATGTAGACAGGCTGCCAGGGCAGGTCATGGGGTTTTGTCAATGATATATAGGAATTTTGCTAGCAGGGAAAAGGAGGTGATTATCCCTCTGTATAAGGCAATGGTCAGGCCACACCTTGAGTACTGCGTACAGGTCTGGAGGCCTCATTTTAGAAAGGATGTAGATTTACTTGAGCGTGTACAGAGAAGGGCAACAAGATTGGTGAGGGGAATGAAGGGATCCTCTTACCAAGAGAGGCTTAAGTTCTGCAAATTGCAGTGGCTGGAGGCTAGGCACCTGCGCAGTGATCTGATTGAGGTATATAAGGCCTATGGGTTGAGCACGCTGAATTCTGATGGGATCCTTCCACTTGTTCAGATTACGAACCTAAGGGGGCATAAATTCAAATTAAGAAAAGACAGATGTAGAATAGATGTGCGGAAATTTGCCTTTAGCCAGCAGGTGGTTAATTGCTGGAACAAACTTCCATCTGTCGTTGTGGAAGTTGATAGGTTGAATAAATTTGAGGAGGAACTGGACAGGCATTTGGGGGGAATGGTGTGATTTTTTTTTTTTTTGGCTGATGCTGCATAAGCTCATACATGCTTTCTTGCATCACATGCCACTACTACTACATGGACGGACAGTGCGGTGTTGAGTCAATTTGGTGTGACATCAGCACTGGGAAAGCAAAATTGAGAGTAGGAGTGTGTTATAGGCCTAATGACTCTGATGAGTATAATGAACAACTGTACAGAGAAATAAAGTGGGCCAGCAAATCACAGTCTTATAATGGTGGATTTTAATTTTCCAGAAATTGTCTGGAACATTTGGGTTGGTCACTCACACATTAGCAAGGCTTTTGTGGATTTATTGGATGACTGTTTTCTACAGCAGCATGTTTGTGAGGCAACCAGAGCGAGTAATACCCTTGATCTCATTACCAGTAGCGATTCTTCATGCATTTAGAGATAAAGGGAAAGGTTTTTGCTTTCGTACAGATGACTACAGTGATCTGAGGCAGCTTTTAAATTCTATACAGTGGTTGGTAGCATCCAACTGATGTTACCAACAAATTCTAAATGGGGAACATTCAAAGAATTAATCTTGGAAGCTACTAGGCTTTTCATACCAACTAAGAAATGTTGTTCAAGGTTTAAGCCTAAATGGATGTCAGCTGAACTAATGAGATATGTGGCAGAGAATCAAAATGCATGGGATACATATAAATTAACAGATGATACAGAAGCCTATGGTAGATATAAGCTGATCTGCAATCAAGTCACAAAGGAGGTTAGGCAGGCAAAGGCAGATTAAGAAAAATCTTTTTTAAAAAGAACTCTTTCTTTTCTTATGTAAATTCTAGAAGGAAGGGGATGAATCCGATTGGTCCACTTGATATTGATGGTTCAACTGTTGAGGATCCTGCTCACGTAACTAGCAAACTGAATGAGTATTGTGCATCAACATTTACATGAGGAGTTATTCAGGGAAGGGAATGCCAGAGGTGTATTAAACTCCAGCAGCGAGCTAAATGATTTTGTAATAATTGAGAGCAAAGCGGAGCAGAAATTGTTGAAAATAAACATAAGAAAGGCACCTGAGGTGGATGGGACCTATCCAGCTATATTTAAGGAGGCAGCAAAGAAAGTGGAAGTAAGCAAACCCTTAGCCACAATTATGAGAGCTTCCTTGGATTCAGGGGAGGTACCCATGGACTGGAGATGTGCAAATTCGACCACAATTTACAAAGGAGTATCAAAGGGTGACAAGTAATTAGAGACTTGTTAGTTTAACTTCTATTCTGGGAAAATTAATGGAGACACTGGTTAAAGAAGCACTGCAGGATCATCTAGACAAGACAGCAGTAACAGCTCAGACACAGCATGGGTTTGTTAAGGGGACGTCTCGTCTGACCAAATTGATTGGATACTATGATGTGGTCACAAAGGAACTGGATGAAAGAATAATTTTGATATCATATACTTGGATCTTAGGAAGGCTTTTGAAATACTGTTGCACATGGAAGACTGCTGTACAAATTGGAGCAGTGTGAGATTAAGGGCAAGTTGCTGCTATGGATAAAAATCGATGGTTGAGTGGGAGAAGACAAAGTGGTAATCAATCGACACTGCTGTTCTTGGACTAATGTTATTAGTGGAGTTCCCCAGTGTTCAGTGTTGTTTTCTGTATTTATTACCGATATTGATGAAGGTATATCAGGCTTATTGTCTAAGTTTGTAGATGATACAAAGATTGGCCTGGTTGTTAATGACACTAATGATAGTATGCTACTGCAGCAGGATCTAGAAAAGTTGAGCAGATGGGCTTGGAGCAAGAGAAAAGGAAGTTTAGTTAGAGACAAAAAAAAAAAAAAAAAAAAAAAAAAAAGGATATTCTTATCAAGAAAGACTGTGGTTCTGTAAACTGCAATCTCTGTAATTTAGCCATGTGTGGTGACCTACTGAAGTTAAGGCTTTAAAATGGTTGAGTAAACTACATGTTGACGGCATCTTTAGTCTTTCTCAGGTGACACATGAAAGGGGAGATAAAAAAAGAATAGATGTTTGGAATTTTGCATTCAGCCAAAGGTTAATTGATTACTGGAACAAACTCATAGCTAGTGGTGGATAGTGTGAATAAATTTAAAGGTTGGGGTAAATTGTTGATACTAATAAACCATCATTTGATACTAAAGCAAGTTATAAATACACATTTTTAAAAAAATCTTCAAATGATTTTTACTACCACATATAACCAATTTATCCAAGTAAATTATGGCAAGCTGAGTGGTGGAAACTTTCTTTGACATTATAAATAAAAAACACAAGGATATTTTTTGTTTTTTTAATACAAATGATTTTATCATGCAAGTTATTATACACTATCAAATCTAAGCAGACTAGGACTGCCTTCTATACAGGACTGCAGCATTACTGGAATTATGACAGACAAAATAACAATCAAGGCAGCTTAATTATTTACTTTAAAAAACAATACTTACAAAAATATATTTTATTTTTAAATACATTTTATGAAATAAAACAATGAAATGGATTCCCCTAAAATCTTACAGGCTGTAATAAACGCTGATTCCACTAAACTCCATAATGATTTCAAAGTCAAAAGATGAATTTTTAATTTCCAGTTCTTTCCATCAATCTAAAGTACTTCCATCTATTCTAAAGTACTTCTTATTTCTTGATTTATTTATCTTCATTAAAGAAAACTAATTAACTCTGAAGCAAGTATGATTAAAAAAAAAAGTCTGTTCAGCAGGGCACTGTTGTACTGTGTGCAACAATCCATATTTTTGTGAAAAAAGGCAGATAGTGATTTATAGTGGTGCACTTTAAAATTTAATTATTAATTATGACACTATGTTGGATAATAAGAGAAAATAACACCTTATTAACAATGGCCATGTTGTCAAAAAAATAAAATAAACAAATAAATTAAGATTAATTTTCCATCTACCTCACTTCCAACAATCAGTGTTGTCGAGCAAACATTCTAGTTAAAGCCACTGTAAGGGAAAATTACACATGATAATTAAATAATGTGAATGTTTTACAAATATACTTTTTAAATGAAAAATTAACCAATGATGCAGATCAAAACTGGGGGGGGGGTGATTATATATTAGGGCTGGTGGTGCCTGCTGCAAGGTTAAAGAAGTACATATTAAACAATGGTATGTAAAACATGAGAAAGAAAATACTTTGTAATTTAATTTCCAATCAGTATTGAATCCAACATGTTTGGGGATTTATTAGGTACATTGACAACTATGGCCATAGTGTGGAGAGAGGGAGAGAGAGAGAGAGAGAGATTTATAAATCTTGGTTTAAGGATAGGGTGGGGGGAAAGGAGAATCTCCATGTTTCTTCTAATAAGAGACTTTTATATGCATTTGGCATGGGGAACATTTAAAGGATTCAGCCCACCTGCACACAAAACTGAGTATTTCCAGAATTTGTTAAATAAATAAAATATTACATGCTACAGCAATTTTTAAAAAGTCACAGTTCGTTACAATGTTTTACAATAGCTAAAAAAGAATGAAAGGCACAAATTCTTCATAATGAAGATACCAAATAAAATGACCTGTCAACCACCATAATCACCAGTTTCACATTGTGAATACATCATTTCCACAAGGAAAACATAATGTACTGCACCTTAATATGCTTAAATTATTTTCTAATATACATTTAAATATCCACATATCTAAACATAGCATCACATATAAAGGCTGCATGTGTAGGGAAAAAATGAGGGGGAAAATAGTTTGTTTGAGTAATCATACTATAAAAAGAGCCAGTATAATTAATCCTTCAATGTATTAAACTTCATAAATTAAGATCTGGCTAAATTAAAATATAAATTGCACCTTTAAATAATCACTAGCGGAGCATGAATGAAAAAACTACATCACACAAAAATAAAAAAAAAAAAAAAAGTAATAAAAATGACAAAGCAAAAACAGAGCAACTAAAATTAATTTATATATACTTTTGAGTATTTGTTATGTACAAAACAACCAATCAGAGCAAAAGTTATCATCATACAGTATTCCTACTCTTTGCAGGAATATCACAATTTTATTCCAAGTTTCATATTTATTTTAAAGCATACCTACATCTAGATTTCTTCTTTTCTTGACTGTAATTGCAAACAGATACAATTAACTAATATAACACCAACATTATTTCAGATATTTATGAAATATAAATATATCTAAAGCACTTTTATAAAAACTTAATTTATAAAATTTCTTTTAGGAATTCATGAATTTTCCATTACAAATTACTGCAACAGACAAATCTAGCAGTAATTTTAAGAACATGTTACACACATTAATTCACATAAAAAAATAAAAACAGCAGTCATTACCTAAATGTGTTTAGTTTTCCATAATATATTTACAGACACAGTATATACACATCACATATAGAGGCGATTAAAAAATTAAAAATTCATTTTTTTTCCCCAACACACACACTACAAATATATTTTTTTTTTGTATCCATATATGCCACCCCCAACAATTACAATGTTTTTACTGCCACTTGAACAAATTTATTTGGTTAGACTTTCAACTACACATCTGTGTGTGTGTGTGTGGTTTAAGGAAAAAATATGGTTAAGCACTTGAATTAATGTTTAACGACATTTTTTAATGGATTAATGCACTTATTATTCTGAGAGCCTCATATGAAAGTATATAAGAATACATTAAAATGCTTTAGTCCTTACTACACCACATTTCCGGAAAAACAGCTTCCAATATTCATCACGAGAAAGACTCAAATGGTGATTAAGTGATGTAATTTTTTGTCCATGATGAACAATTATTAAAAAACACCTGTTGTTAGCATAATTAATGCACTGAATGATTTCTCCTTGCTTTTCACTTTCTTCTCCTGGAATTATCATTGAAAGACTACTGCTGCTGTTGTTTATATAGCACATTAGCATCTAAGGCTGTATTGTACCGTGTATGTATTTGTCTGTAAAAGTGTGTATATTCACAAGCTGATTTGCATGTTGTGCAGATTGAAGCACTGAACCTCTAATTTTTACAAGAATGGCATAAAATGTCTCCATAAAATTACATTAAATCACATGATTTGTGATCGCTTAATCCCTTTGGCTAATAATTTCTGATGTAACATACATCACAGATAAATTCATAAATTCAGCAATATGCCAGGAATTCATGACAAATGTGCAGTGTTAATAAATAGATAACATCATTTCATCCTTAACCTGCAAGGACAACCAGATCTTTGTAGATAAGTAAACAAAATATTAATCAACTTGAATACATATTACATATATCACTTAGTTTTCCCTGAAGAGTTTCCATTATCTGTGATGATTCTTTGGCCATACTTAATTTTTTGACCCATTTCAATATTAAATTTGACATCTTTTGGAGCTTCAAACACAAGTACAATAGTGGACCCTAAGTTGAATTCTCCGAATGGATCACTTCTATTTAGCTTTATCTCGCTGTCAGTGCTGTTAAACTGACTACAGTCACTAAAGCTTCCCTTTACCCACTGGCACTTGTTTGTAGATAGGTCCTAGTAAATAAAAAAAATACATTTAATTATTGCATTAATATATGAAAATAAATCAAAAGAATTTGAAACACTTTACCTTCTATTGTGAAAACTTTATCTGAACTAAACTTTTTCTAAAAACAAATTTAAATTTTTCTAAAAAATTAGTTAAATTTTAAAAGAATGTATTAATTTAACTTAGTTTAATATAAAAAATATGATTGTGGTATCAGCAAGTTGGTGTACATGCTTACAAGTACAGCAAAACTGTTGCACCTGTAAAACAGCAAGTGCTTACTGCAAATGAAAAATATTCAATGGTTATTATTTAACCATGAAGTAATCTGTCAAGCAGTTATCTAAGAAACACAGAAAGTGTAAAGTGCAAACGGGAGCTCACAGATAGTTACCATATTTCAGAGGAGATTAAATTTGAAAACAAATAATGTACACAAATGAGTAAATTATTTGTTTGTACAGATTTTAAAGTTTATGTCATGTTATATGTAACATTGCCTTATACAAAGGGATAATCACCTCCTTTTCCCTACTAACAAAATTCCTGTATATAATTGACAATACCCCATGAACTGATATGGCAGCTTGTCTGCACTGCTCAGAAAACTTCATATCTGACTGCACAATTATCCCCAGGTCTTTTTCATTCCCTACCATCCTGAGTGTAGTACCACACAGTTGGTACTTTACTCTGGGATTACTTCAACCCATATGCAGTACTTTGCATTTGTCAATGTTAAACTTCAGTTACCACTTCTCAGCCTGTCTGCTCAACTTTTCTAGATCCTGTTGCAGTAGCATACTCATTAACAACCCTGCCAACCTTTGTATCATCTGCAAACTTGGACATTAAGCCTGATATACCTTCATCAATATCAATAATAAATAAACAATACAACATGGGCCCAACACCAAATCTTAGTGGAGTCTCCATTGAGCCACTCAGGGGCTCACATCTGGTAAGTATGGGCTTGGCACACCCAGGGTCTGAGCTGGATATCATCATTCTTCTCTTTCTTGGTGATTCCTTTCTACTTCTCTCTCTCTCTCTCTCTCTCTCTCTCTCAGGGTAACTTGGAAATTTTTTTTGTTTTGGCTGATGCAGCATAAGCCTCAGGCTTCCCTGCACCACATGGCTAATAATAACCACTCTCTGTATTTTCCCGCCAATGACCCTTTTATCAATTGTAGCAACTTGGCCTTAATGCCATACTGCTCCAATTTTTACAATAGTCTTCCATGTGCAACAGTATCAAGCGCTTTTCTGAAATCCAAGTATATGATATAGAGGGGCATTCCTAGGGTATGTGGCGCTAGGGTGCCAATTGAAAATTGTCGCCCAATTAAAATTTTCTTCATATGTGTATGTAAATTTCAGGTTTTCAGGTACCTCTTGAAAGTTGGTGCCCAGATGTAGTGCATCCCATCCCTTGCACGTTTGGAATGGCCCACCCCTGATGATATCAAAATTATTTTTGTAGAGTTCTTTAGTAACTACATCACAGTATCTAATCAAAATGGTCACACAAGTCTTCCCCCCCCTTAACAAACTCATGCTCTCTGAATTATCACTGCAGCCTTATCTAGATGATCCTGCAATGATTCTTAAATGAGTATTCTTTAACCAGGTTTGTAATTACTCGTGTCACCTTTTGATCCCCCTTTCTGAATTGAGCAAACATTTGCACATCTCCAGTCCGTGGGGGCCTCCAGAGTCCAAGGATGCGCTCATAATCACTGCTAACGGCCTGAATAATTTCTTTGCTGCCTACTTTAATATAACTGGAAATAATCCCAAGTGCCTTCCTTATGTTTCACTTCAACAATTTCTCCCTAATTTTGCCCTCAGTTATTACAAAATTATTAAGCTCCCTGTTCAAGTTTAATAAGCTTCTGTCCTCCACTTTCCTACAGAATTCCTCATGTGTGAATGTAGATACAAATTACGCATTCAATTTGCCACCATCCCAGCAGGATTATCAACAGTTGAACTAATGATGGACCAACCTGATTCATTCCCTTTCATCTAGAATTTATATATGTAAAGAAGTCTTTGCTGCTTTTCTTTGCATCCTTTGCCAAAGATTTCTCGTAATCTGTCTTTGCTTAATTAACATCCTTTGTGACTTCATTATAGACTAGTATATATCTACCACTGGCTTCTGTGTTGCCAGATGATTTGTATGCACCCGATGCAATTTTCTTCTCTGCCACAAGTCTCATTAGTTCAATTGACATCAATGTGGGACTAAACCTGGAATAGTATTTCTTAGTTGGCATGAAAAGCCTAGTAGCTTCCAAGATGAATTCTTTGAATGTTTTCCATTTAGAATTTGCTGTTGGTAACATCATCAGTTGGTCGCACCTTTAGAATTTAAAAAGTGTCTCAGACCACCATAGTCCCTTTACAAAAGCAAAAGCCCTTCCCTTTACCCCTAATGATAGTTACCTCTTTCAGTAAATCCTTCATCAGTACACTGTGATCACTGCCACCTAGTGGTTCCTTTATCTGCAAATTCCTAATGCATGAATAATCACTGCTGATAATCAGATCAAGAGTATCACTCTCTCTGGTTGCCTCTTGAACATGCTGCTGTAGAAAACAATCGTCCAATAAATCCACACAAGTCTTGCTAGTGACCAATTCACAAGTTTTAATCAACATCCAGGAAGTTAAAAACCCCCATTATAAGACATTCTGATTTACTGACCCACTCTATTTCTCTGTATAGTTGTTCGTTGTACTCTTCAGAGTCATTTGGCCTATAATACACTCCTACTCTGGATTTTGCTTTCCCAGTGCTTGTGTCACACCAAACTGACTCAGCACTCCACTGTCTACCCATGTCAACTGGATGCACTTCCTTAGATTTTGTGTTACTAACTAACAGCATAACCCCTCCTCCCTTCCTATCCTTTCTGCACACATTGTACTCCCCAAATTCCAATTCTGCACTACTTATATCAGTGTGACACCATGTCTCTGATATCCCAACAATATCTGCCTTTGATGTCTTCACCAGCATCTCAAATTCTTAAAATTTATTTACTATACTCCTGGCACTGGTGTACATGCAAGTATAGATGCAACTGTTCTTACTCTTAGTTACCCTAACACAGCCCATGTATTTACTTGTTCCATGATGATTCCCACCAATCCTTGAAATCCCCAGCACCTTGCTTTCCAAAGTGCTACTCATTCTAATAGAAGCAGTGCAAGAATTGCTTTCACCTCTGTCTGCAGTTATTGTTAAATCTTTTAGTCTATGAATCCCCCCGAGCTAACAGTTTTCCCACCCACCTAACACTGCCTCAATAGCATCAAGAAATATTCTTGCACCCTTTCTACTTAAGTGTATCCCATACCTGTAGAAGTAGTCTCTCCTGGAAACAAGCACACAGCAAGCTGAAAAAAATTCTCTACCAAGGGCCTTTCACAATCCCTCCAGAGTCGAATTGATTGACAAGGCTCTCATCATATATTCCCTCCTATCGTGTCTGGGCAGAATTTCAGACACTTTCACAAATTTATCCCTAACTCGAGACTTTTTTTACCAACATTGATCTGTACTTGTTAAGTAAATCTGCAGATCTCCTACACTTAATGTCTTTAGCGCCAATGTGTACATCAATATCACCCTTTGTGCCCTAAAAAGATGATATCTGCTCTACAATGTATTTAACTTTTTGTCCATGGTAGACATACCCTGGTCCTATTCCACCTATCCTTTTTGCACAATATATTACCCGCCTCCCTGACAATAGAGTCAACGATAATAACTAGCTACTGTGGGACCAGTGCATTCTGCTTTGAAGAATACCAGTGTGTTGCCTGATGCACAAGAGTGAGCTCTGGCACTGAGTTGTGCAGCTGAGAGTGATGGGTCTTCCATTTTAATTCCTTCAAGGGCATCTACCCTACTCTTCAAACTCTCATAGACATCCATCAGAACACTGAGTTGGTGCCTAATTTCTTGAATACTCTCTACACACCTAGCACACGCAAAGACATCTACCATGGCTAGATCATGTCTTGTTCCAGAAAGATCCATAAACATTTCACAAGTTGCAACTGAATCATCACCTTTGGTTCTTGCCCGAGCCACAGCACTCCTGCTACTTTACTCCAGTTGCTTTGCTGCTCTAGCTTGGGGCATGATTTCTGTTTGAATACAATTGATTAAAAATGAAAATTAATAAATTAATTGTCAAAACTACACTAATCTAACAGATTTCTAACTGCAGTGATATGTATTACGCTATCTAGTTTTACGTTATACCTTGCGCTATACTGTAACGACCACAATGTTAAATTAGTTATATCCTTAGCTAAACACAAAGATGTATGTCCAACAAGTGATTTGGAATTATAAGTTAATTAAAATATATAACAAAATTATAAAACTAATGCCAATTTAATTGATTTGAACTTTAGAGCTACCTATTTACCACAATTACATGTGATAGTTAAATCAATAAAATGGCAAAACTCTTCAAAAACTTATGATTTCTTGGAGCTGGAAATTCACGGCTTGTGTGTATATAATCTCATCCACAGTTGTTAATGATACATCTTAAGTAAGCACATTCTTCTTTTTACTCATTTGTATATCTCTTATACTAATGAGCAAAATCAAGCCACCGTTTTTTTAAAAATCAAAACAACTTAAGTGCACTCTGAAAAACATCTTTGTGAAGGATGAGCTGTTAAATTAACAAAAGAATAAAAACAGTTTTTCAAAGTTTCTAAGTTGTTTTCATACATTCCTTCGCTCTCCACAGGATTAAGGTCAGTTGCAATTGTTACGTCATTTCAAAGAGTCTTTTGCTACAGTACAGTATAATCTATTTTTTGTGCCATTTTATCTGAGATGTCTTTTTTAGAACTTGTTTTTAAATTAATTTAAAGTTTGTTTATATTAAATCTCATCTAGCAGTGTTATGGCAACAAAATGTAAAGGGATAGAATTAAGCTGATATTAAACTGAAAGTTATACAAGAGGCTGATAGGATGGATCAAAGTAAAACAGACATTGCAAAGGAATACAACATTCCTTTACCTACTATATCTAGAATACTGAAAAACCAAAAAAAAATAAAAAACAAAAACTTGAAGAACGTTACACTGGAGCAGCGATAAAAAACAGGAAACAAATTTGTGGTGCAAAACACGAGAAGCTTGAAACAAAACTTTGAGCGGTACCAACAAATGCATGCATCTAATTTGCCAATATCAGGTCCATTTTGCAAGAAAAGACAAATTATCCAGCTAGGCAATGTGGAATTAGCGACTTCAAATGCAGCAGTGGCTGGCTCCAAAGATTTAAAAACAGGAATAACTTGGTTTTGTGAAATGTTTGTGGCGAGTCTGGATTAGTCGACAAAGAAAAGGCTACAGACTGGTTGTATGCTGTACGGACCATTCTTGAAAAATATGAGGCAAAGGATATTTTTAATCTTAACGAGACAAGTTTATTTTATAATTTGCTGCCAGACAAAACATTTGCTGTTCGAAGAGAGTCTTGTAATGGTGGAAAATTAAGTACAAAGACTCACTGTTCTGTTAAGCTGCAATTCAGATGACAGTACAAAATGCCAACTTATGATTGGTAAATTTTGTTTAAAATGTCTTAAACGTTCATTTTAAAGAAGTTAACCAACTTCCCTGCGATTATGAGGTCAATAGAAGTACTTGGCTTATGGTCAAAATTTTTCAGTCTCATTTATCAAAAGTGGACAGAAGAATGGGCTCAAAAAAAAAAAAAAAAAGGAACATTTTGATGATCCTAGACTGCTGTACAGCATATTGTGCTGAGACACTTAAGTCGGCATATATATATATATATATATAGCTGTTATTTTTACCTCCCAATACCACCAGTTTTATGCAGCCACTGGATAAAAATTATTTACAGCAGACTCTTGATTCACCAGGAGTGGATTAATCGGGACATTTCAAGACCACAAATAAAAAAAATAAAAAAAAAAAAAAAAATCAACCAGAAATAATAAATAAGCGAAAAGAAGCAGTGTTATAAGTCATCATTGGGAGATTAATGTACCAAGTATCATGCAATCCCTCCCACTCGGGCATCTCCATAGCCAGGTGGGCAGGAGCAGCGGTGCATAGCACACGCTTCTTGATTAGACTGGGGTTCGAGCCCGTGACCACCAAATACGGAGGGTGCAGAAAGGTCAGGGAATGACCACCGCATATCCCCGGAGCAATATGGCCTTAGTTGCTAATGCTCCTGAAATAAAAAACCTGCCACTCAAAAGAAAAAAAAAAAGAAAGAAAGAGAGGAAAACCCATATTTAGTTTGTTTTAGTGTGTTGTCTCGATTCTTGTGTTCTGTCGCACTGCAAAAAACGCTTAAGTTGGCATATATTGCCAACTTAAGCGTTTTTTGTTACTGGAAAGTGCAAATTCTGTTTATTGTTTTATGGTAGTGACCTCTAGAAATGTGATTTAGTAAAATGTGAGCTCACGTGGGGGTGATAATAATAAGTTTTCGTCTTAACTCTGTGAAGTTCCTTACAGAAAATTTCACTTTGACCACTATCATGGTGCCAACTAAGGGAATAAGAAGAATAAATAAGAACGCTAGTAAATCTACCAAGAAAAGGAAAGCAATCGAGTTGGATCAGAAAATTAAAATAATAAGTTGTACGAAAATGGTCAAACATTAACTAGTATTGCATGGAATTCAGATTTGTCAGTGTCAACAATGAAAACAATAATAAAGGACAAAGACAGAATATGAGAAGCGGTGAAGGGATCGGCACCAATGATGTCAACTATAATAACCAAGGCAACAAAATACATACAGTATCAGTTTTTATAGTACAATAACATGCATTTTTTCTTCCTTTTATGTTTTCTTTTCTTATGTGCCACTCCGGCTACTTCACTGCTGTCCCCAAATAAAGTTTTTAATTGAACTAATTAAAAATATATAACTAATTAATTGAAAAATATATAACTATATTTCTTCATTCTTCTGAGGATATGTGGTTTTTGTAATTTTGGTATATCAGGGATATAGCAGAAATATTTTATTAGTCATTTGAGAGTTACGTAAAAACTCTAGTTACATAAGAAGTCCTGGAACGTATCTCTTACGTATGTCAGGAACTTGCTGTATTTTTGGATTAACCAGGATTTTTTTTTTTTTTTTAACGATCTGTCCCAGAAAATAGAGTCTACTGTATAGCCCACCTGATAAGGTTCTTGATCCGCAACACAGGAGGGAACAATTTGCAGCCAAATTGGAATGTCTTGGATGCTATCCGTAATCTCAGTATTGTTTGGGACAGTATTGCATCAAGTCTAATAATCAAAGAAAGAGTGGCTTTAGGGAGAATATCACTGAAAAACATGGTCCAGCAGACAAATGTGATAGCAACATTGAAGAATGGAGGAATTTGAAGGAGATTATGGATTTTGTTGGCAAATTTGAAGAGTTTGTGAAGGTGGATGATAAAGTTGCTATCACAGCAACCAAAACCAGAACTAATGAACACCAAAAAAAACGATGATGTTTTCGTTACCAGCAACAGTGAAAGAGCCCTCACACTGCCATCTAAAGAAAGATGCCCAAAATGAATTGAGCATAATAGAGAATGTGTTGACCTGCAGTAATGTTGATGAAGCAACAACTACTGTATTTGATAATGTGTGTGCTGTAGTTAAAAATGCATATAGGACAAAAACTGTGCAAATGTTGCATTCTTTCTTTAAATTACATTAATTTATTAAAAATTTAATAATTTGTATGTCTCCTTTTATATTAAGATTGTAATTCTTTTTACTGTGATACAAAAATATTGTTTATATCAAAATATATACTGTACAATATTTTAATTTCTGTTAATTGCTTTTCTCTTAGTTTATCTTACAAATAAAATAATTTTTAAAAAATGTGTTATTCCTATTACTGTGTTGTTAAACAACGCTTTTTGTTTTTATTACTTTCTTTATTATTTTATTAATTTAAATTTTATTTTTTCATTTATTTTTGATACTATGTACCAAAAAAAAAAAAAGTAAAATTTTGACACATTTGGGGAACCTCGTTATTACAAAACATGAAAATTTAGGTCCCTTCAACTTTGTATTAACGACATTCTAATGTAATATCATATTGTATCCCCAATTTATTGACAAATTTTAAGTCTGTTTTTTCTTTCTGCTTGTCTATAAATCTGCATAGAACCAAGTAAGCACAGGCCTTTACCAATTATTAAAAGGTGTAGGCAATTTTTCTGGCTCGTATTTCTGGGCTTCTGACTCCATACACAACCCAAACACTGGGATGTTCACAAAAGGTTAGAGGAGCCGTCATCCCATAAATTTATTTTTTTTAAAAAATAATTGTTTTTTCTTCTAAACTGAGGGAGGATATCATCCTTTTGTTGTTCTCTTTGCACTATACTGGAAATAAAAAAAAAAAAAAAAAACTTCACAACAAAGTTTGCTTGATGAATAACTAAACAATTGCAGTACACTTTGACCAGGTGTTTATAATACTGTACTCATTGCTTTTTCCATTTTTTTTTTTTTTTTTGCATATAAGCTATATAAAAATGTATTATGAATCTAAAAAGAAATTTGGAAATTGTGAATTTAGTCTGCCAGCCAGAAGATTTTCTATTATGGGTGTGTCAGACCATAGCATTTATTTTGGCAGATGAAAATCTGTTTGCCACCCAAGATAGAATGCACAGAAAAAAAGCAAGCTGTCAACAAAGTTATTGGAAGCATTAGGATAAATATTAAATTTAAGTTAAATAGATTCATATTTGTAGATCCAGTTTGTCATCCAATAGCATTATTGAAGGTCTCTTGGAATGGATCTATAGGTGTGAAGACAGACTTCTGGAGCTCCTGCAAATGGATAAGTTTTCTTAAAATTTTTTTGTACTTCTGATTAATTTTATTAATTTGTTTTAAAAATACATTAGATAGACTTAGTACTGTATGTTAGCTTATTTTTTAAATTTAGGTAGTGATTTTTTAAGTTATAACTCACTACTCATATTGCTATCGTATCAGTGTTTTGGCTGAAATATCTTAGCCACTAGGGCAGAAGAATAGTAGGGTTCTAATTGTAATAAAAATGTATTTTGAAGTTTAATATGTTTCTGGGCATATATCTTTTGTTTGTTTGTTATTTTGCTTTTAGGAACATAAGCAACTAAGGCCATATTGCTCCGGGATATGCGGTGGTTATTCCTTGACCTTTCCGCATCCTCCGTATTTGGTGGTGGTGGGCTCGAACCGCGGTCTAATCAAGAAGCATGTGCTACGCACTGCTGCTCCTTCCCACCTGGCTACGGAGGCACCATATCTTTTGTATTTAGCTAAGGATATAACTAATTTAACATTGTGATCATTACAGTACAGCATAACTTTATAGTGTATATCTCAAACTTCATAGATAAGGTATAATGTAAAAACTATATAGCAAATACATCACTGCATTAGCTTAGTACAGTACTGCATGGTCAATCAAGTATAGTATAGCATAGTCGATTAATCAATTAAATTTATTAACCTTATCAATTTTCATTGTTAATTAATTACATTGTATTTAAATGGAAATGATGCCCCATACCAGAGCAGCAAAGCAACATGCACAAAGTAGCAGGAGCACTGTGGCTCGGGGGAGAACTGAAAGAAAGGGGTGATTCTCCAATGCATCACAGCCTGAAAAAAATGTGCAACTTGTGGACTTTCTGGAATAGGACATGATCTAGCCAAGGAGGATGTGTCTTTGTGTGTGCTAGGTGCAGAGCATGTCTAGAAATTAGGTGCCAATACAGCGTTCTGATGGGCATCTATGAGAGTTTGAAGAGTAGGGTAGATGCCCTTGAAGGAATTAAAATGGGGGACCCATCAAACTCTCAGATGCCAAAAATGATAGATCTCACTCTTGTGCATCAGGCAGCACAGTGGCAAGCTTCAGGTCAGAATGCACTGGTCCCACAGGAGCTAGTTATTGTTAGTGACACTATTGTCAGGAAGATGGGAAATATGTTGTGCAAAGAGGATAGTTGGAATAGGACCAGGGAATGTCTGCCAGGGGCAAAAGTTGATGATGGTGTAGAGCAGCTATCATCTTTAAAGGGCAGAAAGGGTGATACTGTTGTACACGTCGACACTAATGACATTAAGAGTAAATCTGCAGACTTACTTAACAAGTACAGGTCAATGTTGAAAAAAAGTCGCAAATTAGGGTTAAATTTGAAAGTGTCTGCAATTCTGCCTAGTCACAATAGGAGGGAGTATATGATGAGAGAGCCTTGTCAATCAATTCGGCACTGGTGAGATGGTGCAAGCCTCATGGATTAGAATTTTTCTCAGCGTGGTCTGTGCTTGTTAACAGGAGAGATTGATTATACATGGATGTGATACACATAAATAGAAAGAGTGCTTTGGTTTGGTTTTCGGCTTACTGGCGCAACAGCAACCTATACTATACTATAATGCGCCAGCCACAGAGACAGCGTGCAAGAATATTGCTGATACTATCGAAGTAGTGTTACGTGGGTTGAAAACTGCTAGCTTGGGGGGTATTCACAGACTAATAGATTAACAGTAGCCACAGGCAGAGGTGAAAGTGATTCTTGTACTGCTTTTATTGGAATGAGGCAGCAGCCTGGAAAGCAAGGTATTGGGGATTTCAAGGACTGCTGGGAGTCATCATGGAACAAGTAAATACATGGGTTGTGTTAAGGTAACTAAGAGTAAGAATAGGTGTATGTATACATGCATGTACACAATGTTAGGAGTATAGTAAATAAATTTTAAGAATTTGATATGCTGGTGAAGACATCAAAGGCAGATATAGTTGGGATATCAGAGACAGTGTCACACAGAGATAAGGAATGGGCAGTTGGAATTTGGGGAGTAAAATGTGTACAGAAAGGGCAGAACATAGAAACGGAGGAGGAGTCGTGCTGTTAGTTAAGAAACACAAAATCTAAGGAAGTACATCCAGTTGACATGGGTGGACAGTGCAGTGTTGAGTCAGTTTGGTGTGACACAAGCACAAGGAAAGCAAAGTTGAGAGTAGGAGTGTGTTATAGGCCAAATGACTCTGATGAGCAAAACGAACAACTCTACAGAGAAACAGAGTGGGCCAGGAAATCAGAGTGTCTGACAATGAGGGATTTTAACTTCCAAAATATAGACTGGAACTTGTGGATTGGTCACTCGCACACTAGCAAGGCTTTTGCGGATTTATTGGATGATTGTTTTCTACAGCAGCATGTTAGAGAGGCAACAAGATGGAGTAACACACTTGATCTGATTATCAGTCATGCATTAAGAATTTACAAATAAAGGAACTACTAGATGGCAGTGATCACAGTGTACTGGTGTGGGATTTACTCAAAGGTGTTACTGCCATCAGGGGTAAAGGGAAGAGTTTTTGCTTTCGTAAAGGTGACTACAGTGGTCTCAGGCAGTTTTTAAATTCTATACAGTGGAACCAACTGACGATGTTACCAACAGCAAATTCTAAATGGGGAGCATTCAAGGAATTAATCTTGGAAGCTACTAGGCTTTTCATACCAATAAAGAAATACTGTTCAAGGTTTAGGCCTAAATGGATGTGAGATAAACTAATGAGACTCGTGGCAGAGAAGGAAAATGCTTGGGACACACAAATTATCGGGAGACACAGATGCCTATGGTAGATATAAGATAATCTGTAATCAAGTGAAAAAGGAGGTTAGGCAACAAAAGTCAGACTACGAGAAATCTTTGGCAAAGGATGAAAAGAAAAACAGTAAAGACTTCTTTAATTATGTAAACTCTAGAAGGAAGGGGATGAATCAGATTGGTCCACTTCATATTGAAGGTTTGATTGTTGATGATTCTGCTCAGGAAGCTGAAAACTGAAAAATGTATTTTGCATCTACATTCACATGAGTTATTCATGGAGAGGAATGCCAGAAGTTTTCTAAATTCTGGCAGGGAGCTAAATGATTTTGTAATAACTGAGAGCAAAGAGGAGGAGATGTTATTGTGATTTGTTTTTTTTTTTTTAGGAGCATTAGCAACTAAGGCCATATTGCTCCGTGATAATCGGTGGTCATTCCCTGATCTTTCCGCATCCTCCATATTTGGTGGTCACGGGCTCGAACCCCAGTGTAATCAAGAAGCGTGTGCTATGCACTGCTGCTCCTGCCCACCTGGCTACAGAGGTGCCAAGTGGAGGAGAAATTGCTGAAGTTAAACATAAGGATGGCACCTGGGGTGGATGGGTTCCATCCAGTTATATTAAAGGAAGCAGGAAAGGAAGTCAGCAGGCCCTTAGCCATGATCATGAGGGCATCCTTGGACTCAGGGTAGGTTTTCACAGACTGAAGATGTGCAAATGTTTCCCCAATTCACAAAGGGGGATCAAAAGGTGACACGAGTAATTACAGACAGGTTAGACATAACTTCTGTTCCGATGAAAATAATGGAGTCACTGGTAAAAGAAGTACTACAGGATCATCTAGACAATACTCCAGTTATAGTTCAGACACAGCACGAGTTTGTCAAGGGGAAGTGCTTGGATACTATGATGTGGTTTCAAATGAACTGGATGCAAAAAATAATTTTGATATCATTTACTTGGATTTTAGGAAAGTTTTTGATAATGTTGCACATGGAAGATGACTAAAAGTTGCAGAAATATGGCCTTAAGGGCAAGTTGCTACAATGGATAAAAGGATGGTTCAGTGGAAGAAGACAAAGCGTGGTAAATAATAGACCCTGCTCATCTTGGACTAATGCCATTAGTGTAGTTTCCCAGGGGTCCGCGTTGAGCCCATACTGCTCTAACCTTATTAATGATATTGATGAAAGTATGTCAGGCTTAAGGAGATGATACGAAGGTTGGTAGGTTGTTAATGACAATAAGGATGGTATGCTACTGCAACAGGATCGAGAAAAGTTAGGGAGATGGCCTGAGAAGTGGCAACTGAAGTTTAACATTGACAAATGCAACGTACTGCATACGGGTAGCAGTAATCCCAGAGTAACATACCAACTGTGCCGTACTACACTCAAGGTAATGGAGAATGAAAAAGACCTGAGGGTAATTGTGCAGTCAGATATGAAATTTTCTGAACAGTGTAGACAGGTTACAAGAGTAGCTAATGGGGTCTTGTCAATGATATATAGGAATTTTGCTAGAGGGATAAGGAGGTCATTATCCCTTTGTATAAGGCAAGGATCAGGCTACACCTGAGTACTGTATACATATTTCAAGGCCTCATTTTAGGAAAAAATGTTGAGCTACTAGAACGAGACAGAGAAGGGCAATGAGGTTAGCGAATGGAACAAAGGGTTGCTGTTACAAAGATAGGCATAAGTTCTGCAAATTGCAGGGTCTGGAGACTAAGCACTTGCAAGGTTATCTGATTGAGGTGTACAAGGCCTTGAATGGTTTGAGCAAGCTAATGCTGATGGATTCTTCCTCTTTCTCAGATTTCGCACCTGCAGGAGCATAAATTGAAATTGAGGAAAGACAGTTGTAGAATAGATGTGTGGAAATTTGCCTTTAGACAGCGGGGTGGTTGATTGCTGGAACAAACTTACATCTGTCGTTGTGGAAGTTGATAGCTTAAATTCAAAGCTTTACTACACAAACTTTTGGAGTGAATGAATGAGTGAAACTTTTTTTTTTTTTTTTTTGGCTGATACTTTCAGCCTGCTTTCTTGCATCATATGCCTTTACTAATGCTAATTATTCATAAAACAAATTGTAACTATCAAATTAAAATTAATCAGTTACAAAAAAAATTCAGATTTTTTGGATGTGGATAATGGGTTGGTATATCCATACTGCATGATGGTTTTTCTAATGCCGTCCTCCTACTAACACCTGATCTATATGCTTCACCATATTCAGTAAAAATATTTACTTTCAACTGTTTCACCACTCCTCTCATGATCATTACATCCTTTGACATTAATCTGCCAATCCTTGCTGGCCTCTACAATAGCTGTATGGGAAGAGTTTACAACCATGCTGAATCAATAACTATGGCACTTGTCATTTGGTATCTAGGATTTAAGTCCATCAATTCAAGACATTTACTGACATGTTACACTTAATGATACATAAGAAAACGATCTGCTGAATACAGCTTGCATTGTACCAGCATAGTGCATTATTCAGCATGGTAGGGATATTTATATTTCAATGATGAACAAGTGTATATACAACTTAATTGCAAGTTTTCACAAGTTCTCTAAACATCAAATGTATATCTGTTGCTGTGAGCGACAAGCATGGACAGTCAGATTAACAGTCTTCAGGAACTTCCAGTACTACACCATTAACATAATAAATTTCAATTTAGCACAAGTGAAGAAAGATATATATAAAGTACTCATTAAAGATTGTTTAGTAACTGACTGCTATGATTCCTCACCTTGTCAAAATATACTTTAATGGAACCAACATTAGTGGCACCTACTGCTGTCATTGAAAAGAATCCATGTTTCCATTCCCCTATATATACAACTCTTTCATTGATATTAAAAAGACCAGCTATCCAGCTGACAATTCCAGGCCTTACACTTAGGAGTTCACCTGCAATCAGAAATACATTTTCAAAACCCAATTCTTTTTTTAATTGTAGGATATCAAACTTCATAAAACAAATGCAGTGGTACAGAAATGGAGGGGAAAAAAACAACAAAAAAAAAAAAAAAAAAAACACCATCTCATTAACTCTCCCCCAAAATACACATATATGAATATACAACATATTCAAAATTGCATTTAACTGAAACTTTTAAAAACAGTATCATAAAAAAAAAAAAAAAAAAAAAAAAAACATTTCCTTAAGACTATTTCTCACTAGATCGTATGTATAGCTTAGCTTAATTTTCAGCACTCACCTCATGAGGCGAGTGCTGAAAATTAAGCTAAGCTATACATACGATCTAGTTATTACATTACAGCACATAAAGACTCCTTAAAAAATCAAGAGACTATTTCTCAGTATCTTATTTTTGCTGACCCTTTTTTTTTTGGGCAAACCATGGAAGTAGACTTTGCTACATAAAATTCTGCCCAATCCTGCTATAAAGGGTCTATAAGTTGTCCACAATTCCTTATGAAACACAAAAATAAGAAAATTTACAGCATAAAACAATTTCTGCAAAAAAATTAAATTCTCCCAAAGCTAGAGTGGCTATAATTTCTGTTCTTCTACACCACATGAAAAAAGGCCTGGGTCCCATCTAGAAGAAAGATGTATTTTATGCTCCACCTATGAACAAGTTAGTCAGCTTCGAGTGAAGATGCATGGTTGTTCTGGAAACTCATCCAATAAACAAGAAACTGGTCATAGAGTAAACACAATTTACAGATACATGCATGGATGCCTCATGGCCTTAGTTTCTTTGATGCAAAATCAAAACAAGCAGCAGCAAAAATTATGATCAAATTTTTCCATATTTTGGTATAGTTTAAATAAACAAAACAATTCTAGACAACTGCATTTCCTTTCTTTCTCTTTATAACAATCAAAATAAAATAAATACAGTAAAGCTTGGATAATCTGAAGGTATGCCAAAATGACTTTGAATTATCTAATCCCCCCCCTCACCTTTCACTAAACGTGCCAAATAAGTATGGGAACAAGCATAAGAAACTTTATTTGTGTTTGTTTACATTTATCTTGGCCTAAATATACAATATGAATTTCACAAATGTGATCTCTATTACAAAATTTACAAAGAAATGGTTACCTTCTCTCGTAAGCCATTAATAGTCACATTTCAAAAATGCAATTTTTTATTTTGTAAAAGCAAACATTTGATATGCCTATGTTTCTACACTGGTTTTGCCATTGTTTGCCTCAAGCACAGCAGGTAACTTAATCTAAAAATAACTCTGTTTATAGAGTTTCCAAGCTATTGTTCCAGTTTAGCATTGGCTCATCAAGTCCATCCTGTGAGGCACAATTTCTTATCCCTTAGCAACATCTAATTTCCTCTTTATTCCTTTTTGTGTTTTGATAATCACTTCTACTTTGTTTGGGAAGTATTAGGCTTATTATTATTATTATTTGGTTTTTAGGAGCATTAGCAACTAAAGCTCCGGGGATATGCGGTGATCATTCCCTGACCTTTTCGCATTCTCCATATTTGGTGGTCATGGGCTCGAACCTCGGTCTAATCAAGAAGCGTGTACTACATACTGCAGCTCCTGCAGTATGTAGTACAAGTTGAAATGCAATGTGCTTATCATCAGCAAAACTATGGATAGAATTCCTGGTCAATGGAAGAAGGTCATTAATATACAAGAGGAAGAGAGTGGGAGAAAGAACTGAACCCTGGCCGCCACCACCAGCATTAGTAAATAACTTAGAAGAGGACTGTCTACCATCACCTGTGGCGGTCAGGATAAAGTGGATACCACAAGATGGAAGCTGATTTAGAAGACTTTTATGCCAAACACAATTAAAAGCCTTTGAAATGTCAATTTCAACTGCTTGAGTTTCACCAAACTTTTCCACTGAATTTTTTTATAGATGAGTAAAATAAGCCAGTATATCACCAGTGGATCTACACTGATGGAATCCATACTGGTTATCATTTATATACTTCTCTAGTATTTCAGAAAGACAAAGTACAATGAGACAATAATTAAGATGTGAGGGATTTCATCCTTTTTAGGAACTGGCTGGATATGAGCAAATTTCCAAGCAGAAGATAAAACACCAATGGAATAAGATATTGTAAAAAAAAAAATGTGACAGAGAACAAGGGCAAGCTCAGGAATGCAGGTTTTGAGAACAAGTGGAAAAATACCATTAAGACCTGGAGCATTCTTGGCATTAAAAATGCTCAAAATTCTACTGACATCCTTTTAATGGAAGACCACAGGAGGCACTGAATGG
Organism: Mastigoproctus giganteus; assembly: GCF_048544385.1. Lineage (NCBI taxonomy): Eukaryota > Metazoa > Arthropoda > Arachnida > Uropygi > Thelyphonidae > Mastigoproctus > Mastigoproctus giganteus. Next base: position 180,785,072 of record NC_143579.1, on the reverse strand, counting down.
AGTGTACTGGTATCAATACAAGAGTAAGAAGAAAGGTTAGTTGAGGTGGCAACAGAACTATCTGGTTTTGACAGAGGTGGGAATAGAGAAAGGCAAAAGTTGTGTCCAACAGCTTTGGCAAGAGGCGAGAATGCTCAACTACCATTTGGAAAAAAAGCAAGTTTTCTACTCTTAGACTGTTCAAAATCTAGTATGGATTAATTAATAACTGCTTTTCAATTATTGTGGGCTTTGTTGTAGGCAGAAAATGAACCTGGAGATTTGGATGCAAGCTAACTGTGATATGCAACATTCTTATCTTGGCACATTTATTGGAAAATCAAGGTTTAGATAGAGGATGAGATTTTAAGGTGGAGTCCCTACAAGAATAATTTCACTGACACAATCTCAGCAAATGTTGACATCAGAAAATTAAAAACAGTAATCCAACCAAGGAAAAGAAAAGAAATCTTGCAGATAATCCCATTTTGCATTCTTGTAATGCCAAACATGAGATTGAGAATGGCCAAGAGAGAAAGGCTCCACTGGAAAAGAGACTACTCACTTCAACTGTGTACTTAGAAGGGTTGTTTGTGAGAAAAAGATCAAGAGTGTTGGCTGTGTAGTTAGGATTATCTGGTATTCTGCTAGATAAATGAAAAATCTGTGCGAGGTCATTAGTAATTGCAAAAGTGAATCTCAACCACCTTGATTCATATGACTATAAAACGAAAGCCAGGTGGAATTGTGAACATTAAAATCACAAGGAAAACTACCTCACCGTTAGGAAAGTTGGAGTGGAGAAAGTAAAGTTTCAAAGAGAGAGGAAGTCAAAGAGTTCCTAGTAATTAGTGAAATTGGGAGAACAAAAGAGTTAACAAATGAATTTGATAGAGTGAGGTAGCGATATTAAGCCAGAGAAGATCGAAAAGAGAAGATTCCAAATTACTATGTCTCTGACAGGGAATATCAGAGACTTAGGACATATGCACTAGTACCACCTCTTAAGCGAAAGGAATCATACAGCAAATAATTATGACAATTGAGATGAGCAGTGGTTGAATCAAGCAATAATTGGGATTCCATCAGAAAAAGTACATGGGGCTTGGCAGACTAAGTGGAAATAGACATCACTGAGATTGTGACTGAGACTGCATATATTTTGTGAAATGAACACGAAAATGTTTGGGAGGTTTGGATCTTTTCTCAGATAAGTTTGTTCTATTAGTCTGACTATTCAGACAGTAAGCAGGACAATAATCAGAGGGGAAAAAAAAAAAGTTTTACTACTGGTAGATATTTGTCTAGTGCACCATCACATGCAGGATTTATTGAAAATAAAACGGTGTTTTTGTCAAATGCAAACTTTGTTTTGAAGCCAATGGATATGGGCATTATTAAAATCTTCAAGGTTTATTTCAGGAAATTCTTGACTCTCCAAATAAATGACTGATGAGAAAGAGGATTACACAACAATGTTTCTGCATTTCCTTCAATTCATTTGATGAAATATGTATGCATGGGAATAGCTTCTGGAAATCTAGTTTATCATCAGGAGAACTTTCCAGAAGTGGAAAAAACATTAATAAAGACAATCTACTACCTCTATCAAAATGACTGAAACAAAATGGAATTAAGAATTTTGGCAATTTAAACAACATTGGCAATTTTGTTCACGTGGATGATGATTTGTTAACTTCTGGAATTCCAACAGAGAGAGATTGTAGAGACTACTAAACAAAGAAGACAGCAAGGGAAAACAACACTGAATTTGTTGAAGATGCAATCACTACAAAATCCATGCCAATTCACTTGCAAACTCAGGATGCTGTGGAGACTAACCGAATTATTTGAAAACGTTGACACTTCTGATGGTGTTTTTAATGTGCTAAATGTAATAAATATACATCAATACTTAATATATGAATGTTTTTGCTTTCACTGTATTATTAATAACAGCTATAGAGAGCAAAACTTCCTGATCTCATGGCACTCATGAGACTAGGAAGTTCAACTGTATTTAAAAACTGGGTCCGCAAACAAACTGTACTGCCAGTTCAGTTTTTTTTTTTTAATTTTTTTCTCTTTAAATATATATATCGATGCTATGCTTTTAACCAATAGATTTCAATATTTTAATAATGTAATTTTTATTTTTTTAAAGGAAAAATTTTAAAAATGTTTTGTATACCCCTGTTATTTACAACAAAACAAAACTTTTATTACTTCTGCTGGACAGGAGCTGGGGAAGAACATTATAATTGTGAAACTATTAGTCATTTCCATTTAAGTTTATAAAACCATTAAGCTTGCAAATTCAAACTTACATATATACATAATTATAATAATTGAAACAAGAAAGCTACTTTATGCAGTATAATAATTAAACATAAAGAGTACCTAATTTCTGTAGTAGAAGTAGCTGCAGTCATCAGATAAGAAACACATTTGTTTATATTACACTGAAATTGAAAGTAACAAGATAGCATGGAAAGCAAAAAGAGTAATACTAACAATAGAACTTCATCTCTCTGGGTGTTTTGCTTAATCTGCATACAGAATAACTTAGCTACCAAAGCTACTTAAGAGTGCAAAAATAGCCAAGAGGACAAATAATAATGCCATTTCAACTCTCAGGATGCTTCTTTCAAAAAGAGAAACTTATGACTTCCAAACCTACTTGAGTAAGAAATGTGTGTATAGTTGGAAGGTAAAGAAAGGAACAGCTATTAATCTTGAACCAGCAATAATGTGCAGCAGATATTTAGCAGGGGCACCACCAGACCAGGTGCCACTGTGTGCCTAAATAAATAAATTTTTCTGCTTATACTTCAGAAAGACTATATGAGGTCAGAGAAGTTCACAAGCTGGAGGGAATACAGGAACATTATAATATATTTAGTAGTTGTGTGAGCTTGAACCATGATCATTCAACGTGTGTAGACATTTATATCCTTGCAGTTGACTGCTTGGCTACTGAAGTATAAAATCAACTACATATTAGGTATCAAATATTTTACATGCTATTTTGTTTTCTAACAGCCTTGTAGCACTATAAACACTGCAAAGGTAATAACATCAAGACGGAATTTCAAAACAATCCAAGGAGTTCAAAGAAGAATAACAGGTATCAAAACATACCATGATTGAAAAACCAATTCTGACAATAGAACAGGACTGGCCAGTAATTCACCACAATATGTTCATCCCAAGAGGCAACCAGAAAACTGCCCAAGTGTGGCCAAATCAGTTAATTTATCTACTTTCCTACATAGTAACAATATCATTATTCACAGGATCCCACTTTCTGAAAAGTACTTTCCATTTAAACAATGAAATCAGTCTCGGAGATCCCATCTGAAAACTGGCATGCCCAATGTCAACAAATCTACGGAAGGGAATCATGAATATTAGGGATCAGCAACCTTTTGGTGCTAGCAGGCTGCATGGTTAGTGATAAAAAAAAAAAGGAAGTAAAATAAAGTGCATGATTATATTTTTATTTGATATCATGATATCACTTTTATAATTATTTTATTTGAGCATATAAATTATCTTATGGATCATAATCATAACATTTTTAGAGACCAAACAGAATACTACTGGGGCATGTAAACTTTACAAAATCCATTTTCATTTTGAGTTTATTCTTTCAAGGAGAAAAAAAAAAAAAAAAAATCACGATATATGTGCAATACAGTAAAATCAGATTATTTCGAAGTTCAAGAGACCAAAAGAAGTCTCAATTTAAATGGGTTCAGAATATCTGTACAAGTTTAGAACATGTTGGTATTGAAGGTAATCTTTTAAGAGCTATTCAGGGGAAATCTTTAGTCAAATACTCTTAAAAAAAAAAAACACTGCAGAATTCCCATATTTCTCATTTCAAACATTAATAATTTCTTTTAAGTTTCACTGTGTAAACACATGTGAGTAGATAGTGTTAATTTAATCAATATAGGAAAGATAACAAGATTGCTAAATTTCATTTTTGCTGATAATAGTCACACAGCCTGCTGTAAACAAGCTGTATATTAAAAAGTGCTATATTATTTATTATGTATAATTGTACATAACTTCAAGAAAAAGTGAGTATCCATATTCTCTTCAGTACTTGTAAATCAAGAAAAAACATGGGTGACATCTCTCTCATTTTTGCATTATCACTTTCGGTAAACTATGTAACTAAGTGGGAACTGCTCTTGTTAACTACACAAGATGAACCAGGGATCAGCTTGACATCACTTCAGAACAGCTGAAAAAATATTCTGTAATAGTTGCAAAATTTTACTTGGGATGTATGGAATTTAATACCTCCCTCCCTCCGAGTGTAAGCAAGTTGCTATTTGTGATAAAGGCTAACGATGTAAGCTGCACTGAAAGGAAAATATTACACACAACTATATACTAAAATAAATAATGCATTAAAAAAATAATAAATAAATAAAAAAAACTGATTTTCCCGATGTTAAAATTGTTAAATTCAAAGGTAGAGACGAGACATGTTCTGTACTTTTTTTTTTTTTTTTTTTAATACCTTTTGTCTTTTACCTTGGTTTGGCAAAGTAATATTCAAAATGAGAGAAAAGGTCCTGAAGGAGCATCATACTTATTCTCTTTTGTAAATAGCTACTTAATTTACATACATAATTAATTCTATTAATTAAACAGACAATAACAGGATAATTAATAGATACTAGATAAAATAATCAAATTATTTTAGATTTAATTATTTTAGATTTAATTACTGATTCACACAAGCACGCTATGACCAGCTTACATAGCCTGTAATTAGTAAGAGTGGTTTAGTGCAATGTCATTAAATTTACTGAATGTGCAGAAGTGCTAGAAGACAGAAATGTCACAGATTTTTTTTCAAGAACTATAATTTTTAACAATAAATAATATCCCAAAATATGAATACTTTCTCTTTAGAAGATATGTACCCTTATACATAATAAACAACACAGCACTTGTATACATTGAGCTGCACGGCTAAGGTGGCAAAAACAAAATTCAGCTATCTTTGTTTTTATGTGCAAGAAACTGAAAAATACTTGCATTACCTTGTGAATTTTTTTTCTATTTTTTTTTTTAATTCTCCCCTGTGAAAGTATTTTTCCCCCTCTGAAGTGAATTTATTATCATTCTCTCTTCAATTGAGCACATATTTGCAGACTCAAAGGCACACAGCACCTTTGTATCATTAGTGATCAGTGTATTTTTTTATATCTTTTTTTTTTTAATGGTATAAACAAAATGGTAACCCACTTTGTTTACACCATTAATACCAATAACACATATGCAATGCTGCACATGCAGTTCTTGGAGAAGAGAATAAAAATTCAAAATTTCAAGATGCCATATACTGTTTTATAATACAATATACTAACAAAATTTTTGTTATAGCTCCATTCAATTTCATTATAATGATGTTTGCCTGTAGTCAGTTTTGGCAGTCATTTTGAATTAGACAAGCTATTTACAAGTCATGAGACCGAACTTCAAATTTCACAGCAATGAATATTTTGAATGATCTGTATTAAAAATGCACAAAAACCTTATATATATTATTAATCAGGGAACAGTAGAGAAACCTCAAAACACATTGCATTCCAAATATCGAATTGAGGATATACTGCATTTGACTGAGTGGTGTACTGAAGTGGTGTGGAGTAGTAGTTTTCAATAAAAAAAATAAGTGATTAACATAGTAAGTATCTAAGCATCTAAAAATATGTTATTTTTAAAATGAACAGAATACATTTGAAGTTATGGCATATCTTCCATCATCTTTATTTATTACAACATTTAGTATAAGCAAACTCTTCCCTCATTATTTTAAATGATCACCAGTTTAGTTAGAGTATGCCCAAACATTAACTTTCATCTTGTTACTCTATGTTTCTGCTTTTTTGGTTTATCAAAATTTTTAACTGGGCAACATTTCAGCTTATTGGTCAAACACTGCAGACCACACAAAAAAGAATCTATGGACAACACAGAGAGCCCACCATTTGCAAACCCTGTTACAGACATTTAAGCAAAAGAATGGAGGAATACAAAAAAGATGTTCAAAATCAAAGGGTCGAGAAGTCACATTCAGTCAGTCACTTACATGCACAAGAGCATGAGAGTGAATGTGGTGAAAGACAAATTCACTCTCGTGTGCCTGGAACAAGTTCTGTATAATTCTGGACTTGTGACAAGGTGCATTATCTTGTTGGAAGAACCCATTTGCAGGTGAATACACTGCAGACAGTCACGAGGGGATGTGCCTGGTTGGAAACAATTTTCAAATAACCTGTGGCATCCAAATGTTGCTCTACTGGTATCAAGGGGTTTAATGTGCAACATGAAACACTCCCCACCCATTACACTGTTAATGCCAGCCTATATTGTTGACAAATGGCACACGGGGTTCATGGACTCATGTTGTTTCCACCATATTCTCATCTTTCCATCAGCATAACAGAAAAACTGGGACTTGTCAGCCCAAGCAACATTTTTCCACTCATTCATTATATGGTGTTGTGTTGGCCATTGGTTATGATACCCACCTATGGACAAGCTCTATGTTCTGAAATACCTCTTTAGTTACCACTGTTATACTGGGTTGTTATCTGAATGGCTGTAACCTTTCTGCTACACTGCACAAGCCGGCCTCCACTGGCCTTTCACATCTCTGAATTCACCCAAGACATAGTCCTATACAAAGACCCTACCAGGTTTGCAGTTTCTAAGATACTCATACTGGCACTGTTATGGTCTCTTGGTTGGTCATCCTGGCATTCTTCTTCATCTAGGGATGTAGCAGAGAATCTGACGAGGTATCCTGGGTTTATTAATTCTTTTCACATGTTGTAGCCATTTCTGTCTGTACTGTTGGATGTATTCAGTTATAGTGTCATTTCTAATCTGTTTAGCATCTCCTTGTTTTTTATATAGTCTAGCAACATAAATCCCAGTTTTTCTCATAAATTTCATTTCAGCTGAAGTGATTTGGCATTTACCTTTTTTTTTGATGGTGAAGGCTTCACCTTCCATATATGAGTATTGTGTCTTGTATACTTTTATTCTGGTATGTCTCTGCATTTTTGTTGGATTAAAAACTTGACTGCTCTGTTATAGTGCTAAATTTTGTTACAAATATTTTCTTTTTCGTAAGTTAGGCTGTAGTCAACATATTTAAAACAATTTACTTTTTCAAGAATTTTATTACCAATACAAATTTTGCTTTGAACGAGTTCCTTTCTTTGAAAAGCCACGATTTTTGTTTTTGCAGCTGATATTTCCATGTTACATTTTTTGCTGTAAGATTTATTTGGTGCATTGAGTATTGTAACTTGTCTTCGTTATTGGCCAGGAGCACTTGGTCATCAGCTATACAGTAAAGTATCAAGGTGATTACCATTTTGTAACTGTAATACTGCTGTGGACTGTTAGTCTGGAGTGTCTGGCAATGGCACTGATGTATATGCTGAAAAGTAGTGGAGATAGGGTTGCAACCTTGTCAGATGTCATGATTTATTGGTTTCCAATTTTATATTTCTGTTTCCAATTTAACTACAATTGAATTTTGTGTATGTATATTATACACTACAACTATTATTTGGGTGGGAGTTTCATCATCAGCTAGTATTTCTAAAAGTTTATTGCTTTCCACATGGTCAAAGGCTTTCTTATAATTAATGAATGCTAGGTGTATTTGTCTATTAAGCACTTTGTTTTTCTGTTGGTAATTTCGGAGTAAAAAATTCATCTGCATGAGATCTACCTTTCTTAAATCCTCTTTGTTTGTTTTAGTATTAGTATTAGTAATGGCCACATGGTGCAACATAAGCCATAGGCTTTCTTGCACCAGCACAAAAAAAAAAAAAAAAAAACCCCGAATAAAACAATGATTAAAAAAAAAAAAAAAAAACACACTAATAATTAATAAAATTAAAGGAAATTAAACCTATCATCTTATGCATTTCCCTCACCCGAAGGTACTATTCAGATTACCTTGGATTTTCCCCAAACTGCAAGCCTCTACCACCCATGTAGGCAACTTATTCCATTGAGTTAGAACTCGTGGGCTAAAATAAAAATTCCTGCAGTCCAATCTAAACATCTCCTCTCGTAACTTGAATTTATGTCCCCTAGTTCTAGCATCATTTATAATCTTGAAAATTTCGTCCTCATTCATTTTACTGATGCCTCTCAGAGGCGTCAGTAAAATGAATCTACCTATTAAACACCTCAATCAAATCTCCTCTAAGGTATCTAGTTTACAAACTCTGCAACCCACACATTCAAAGTCTTTCTTCATAAGGACGCCCTCTTGCCGATCTCACCAGGCGAGATACCTGTTTTCGCACCCTTTCAAGAAGCTCGATGTCTTTCTTTAGGTGCGATCTCCATACTTGAACACAGTATTCCAAATATGGTGGCGCCTCCATAGCCAGGTGGGAAGGAGCAGCAGTGCGTAGCACACGCTTCTTGATTAGACCGGGGTTCGAGCCCGTCACCACCAAATATGGAGGATGCGGAAAGGTCAGGGAATGACCACCGCATATTCCCGGAGCAATATGGCCTTAGTTGCTAATGCTCCTAAAAACCAAATAACAAACAAACCAAATGTGGTCTAACAAAAGCCTTATATAATGGGATTATCATGTCCCTATCTCTACTTGCAAATGTTCGACAGATCATCGTTAGGACACCATGGGCCTTCCTTGCAACCACTTTACAATGCTCAGAGAATTTCATGTCTGACCATATTGTAACACCCAAGTCCCTTTCCTCCAGTACTGGGTTTAGTTGAACTCCACCAAGTGAATAAGTTATTTTGGGATTACTGTTTCCCAGGTGTAATACCTTACACTTTTTTGGATTAAAGCATAGCTGCCATTTTTCTGACCAATCTTGAAGTCTATCTAGGTCTCTCTGAAGAAGCTTAGCTTGACAGTGATCATTAACTACTCTACCAATTTTAACATCATCTGCAAATTTAGACATCATGCCCTCTATCCCTTCATCAATGTCGTTTATGAAAATTAAAAACGACAGTGGTCCTAATACTGATCCTTGGGAAACCCCCATTCCTTACATCAACCCAATCTGAGGAATAGCCATTTATCACAACCCTCTGCCTCCTGCCCTGAAGCCATCCTGATATCTATCTAAGGATTTTCCCAGTGATTCCAACCTGTTCCAGCTTATAAAGCAACCGCTCATGTGGGACCGAGTCAAAAGCTTTGCTGAAATCTAAATAAACAATGTCAAAATTATTCCCTAAATCCAGCTCATGAGTGACCTTTTCAAAATAGCAAATCAGATTTGTTAAACATGATTTTCCCTTTACAAAACCATGTTGAGTATCCTTGAGAATTTCAATTCGATCCAACTGATCATGAATTCCACCCTTGTTCATTGCCTCCATGATTTTCCCTACCACTGAAGTCAGACTGACAGGTCGATAATTTCCCACTTCACTCTTAGAACCACCCTTATGTATGGGAGATACATTGGCACTTTCCCAATCCAACGGAATCTCCCCAGAGTCTAGTGATGCTCGCATAATTAGCCTCAATGGTTCAATGCACTCACTTACCACCTCTCTTAAGATTATAGGGTATATTCCATCAACTCCAGGATCCTTACTGGCCTGTAGGCTCGAATGTTTTTTCCTTAAATAATCTTGCAAAATTTTGATATCATTAATTACATATTTTTCAACTTCGCTCCCACAATTTCCCATTACCGCAAAAGGTTTTTCTTCCTTAAATATCGATGCAAAATAACTGTTGAGTTCACTGGCAACGGCAGCTGGTGTATTTAATACTATCCCCTTTCCCTTATGTAAAGGTCTGATCTGGTTTGTCCTGCTCTTCTTAGCATTTATATATGTGAAGAATTTCTTATCCCCCCCCCCTCTTTGCTCTGTTTGTTAGCGATTTCTCATAAACTGCCTTTGCCTGTCGAACCTTTTCTGTGGCTCTATTACAGATCATCTTGTAGCTGTTATAGGCTTCAGTACTTTTTATTACTCTGTAACTTTTCCATGCCACCTTTTTCTGCTCAAGTAATGTGGCAATTTCACTATTCATCCAACTGGAAACCCTCCTCGTGGAGTATTTTTTTTTTAAATGGTAAATACCCATTCAAGCCGTCTGTGATTAATGTTTTAAAAGCATACCACAGTTCAATTGTATTCGTTCTCTGTGCAATATTTACCCAGTTAATAGAGGCCATGTAGCACCTTAAGGCACTGTAATTTCTTTTCCTGAAATTATAACCCATTCCTTTGCCTTTTACTACTGCTACCTCTCTCTCTCTTCATCATCCACCGTAGAACTCTGTGATCACTTCCTGCTACTGGTTCCTCTACCGTCAGCCCTGTTATGTCATCTGATTCATGGGTGATGATGAGGTCTGCAATATTCTTTTCTCTAGTACTTTCCCTGACATGCTGATACAAATAACAGTCATCTAGTTGATTTAAAAATTTTGTTCCCCATGTCAAGTTTCCTTCCCATTTTCTCCAATCAATTAGAGGCAAATTGAAATCACTCATAATATGACATTAGTAGTAGTAGTGGCATGTGATGCAAGAAAGCAAGTGTATGAGCTTATGCAGCATCAGCCAAAAAAAAAAAAAAAAAAATCATCACACCATTCACTCCAAATGCCTGTCCAGTTCCTCCTTAAATTTATTCAACCTATCAACCTCCACAAGAACAGATGGAAGTTTGTTCCAGCAATTATCCACCTAAAGGCAAATTTCCGCACATCTATTCTACATCTGTCCTTTCTTAATTTGAATTTGTGACCCCTTAGGTTCCTAATCTGAACAAGTGGAAGGATCCCATCAGAATTCAGCGTGCTCAACCCATTCAAGGCTTTATACACCTCAATCAGATCACCACGCAGGTGCCTAGTCTCCAGCCACTGCAATTTGCAGAACTTGGTAAGAGGATCCCTTCATTCCCCTGACCAATCTTGTTGCCCTTCTCTGTACATGCTCAAGTAAATCTACATCCTTCCTAAAATTAGGCCTCCAGACCTGTACGCAGTACTAAACAGTGGCCTGACCATTGCCTTATACAGAGGGACAATCACCTCCTTTTCCCTGCTAGCAAACTTCCTATATATCATTGACAAAACCCCATGACCTGCCCTTGCAGCCTGTCTGTATTGCTCAGAAAATTTCATATCTGACTGCACAATTACTCCCAGGTCTTTTTCATTTTCTACCACCTTAAGCGTAGTACCACACAGTTGGTACGTTTCTCTGGGGTTACTTCTACCCATATGCAGTACTTTGCATTTGTCAAGGTTAAACTTCAGTTGCCACTTCTTAGCCCAGCTGCCCAAATTATCTAGATCCTGTTACAGTAGCACACTGCCATTACTGTCATTAACAACCCTGCCAACTTTTGTATCATCTGCTTTGTAAAATTGACACTTACTTGCCCATTCCATTTGCATGTAGAGACTTTCATCATAATCCTCACAATCACCTGGTCTGTAGATTACTCCTACTCGCATTATACCTTTGTTTCCAACTATCTCACACCATACAGATTCTATACTAGCATGTGAAATGTCTGAATCTGGGAAAGCTATCGTCGCACACAGGCTGCTTCTGATAAGAAGCATTACCCCACCACCCCTTCCATCTACCCTAACCTTCCTAAATACATTATACAAGCTGTACTGAAACTCATCATCCCTATTTCTGGGTGGCACCAAGTTTCCGTAAGCCCTATTATGTCCGCGTTACTTGTTTTAAACAGCAGTTCGAATTCGCTCGTTTTATTGACGACACTTCTAACATTGCTATATAAACAATTAAGACTTACTGTTCTTGTATATTTAACAACCCTTGAAGTTTTTTAGGCTCTCTTCCCTGGCATTAGCTACCTGCTCACTTGAAATGTTTCTGCCCCCAGAACATCTAAATAATATGTCCGGTTGGGGAAACAGATAAGAACTCTTGAGATATGTGCAAGAGTTACTTTGACCAATATTATCAGATAAACACGTGTCAGTATTACCCACATTCCCCCCCCTCCCAACTAGCAGTTTCCTTGAACCTTTAAGGTATCCTCAATAATACTGGCAAAAACTTTTGCACCACCTTTGTTTAAGTGTATCCTATCTCTACAAAACAAATTCCTTCAACCTACAAGTGTGGGCCAAGCTGATAGAAATATCCCCCCAAAAGCCTTGCATAGTCCTTCAAGTCTTGAGTTAATCCACAAGGGGCTTTTAACATATAATCCATCTTATTGTGTCTGGGCAAAATTGCAGACACAGACATTGTGGCCTAGCTCAGAGCATTTCCTCAGCATGGTCCTGTATTTTTCCAACAAATCATCAGATCGTATACGTTTAATGTCAATAGTCCCCACATGAATAATAATATTCTCTTTAGCCCCTTTAAAATCTGACAATCTGTTGTTGACATCATTAATAGTTGCTCCCAGTAGACATACTCTGGTTCTACTCCACCTATCCTTATTACAAAAAATATTCCCCATTTCCCTGACAACAGAGTCTCCTAATAAAACTAAGTCCTTTTGAACCAGAGTAGTTTGCACTTGGTTTTTCTGTTTTGAGGCCTGAATCGGGAGTGCATCGCTTGGTAGATTGCCGGAGTCTTGAGTCCCTGACGAGCTCCCAGATGCATTATTCTCGAGAGCAAACACCCGTTTTTTTCAGTGACTCGAATTGTTCCATCAGTGCACCAAATTGTAATTTAAGATCGGCGCACTCCTTACATCAATCACAAAGAAAAGAATCCCCAAATGAACCGTGGAAAACATTCCACAGGTTCCGCAATGAATTAAATCACGACTCTCACACATAAATCGTCATAAGCTGATACTCTGTGACGTGTTTAAGGCAGATCTCGTAATTATCATTATAAAATTAGCTAAATATCAAATAAAATTAACTTTAAAAAAATGATATCTATAATATAAAAATCAAACTGTTACAGGAAAACCTATAACAAAATAATCCAACAATATATTAAATAAATCAAATATTTAAAAGCAATAATCAACAGTAATCCAATCCACTAAAACTGAAGTGCCCTGACAAAGCATGTCTGCTCACCTCGAATGCCAAGTCTACTCTCCAAAAGTGTTTTTCTCCAATTTTATCACCATAGCACCTCTCTAGTTTGTTTTTGTTATTTTTGCAAATATTTTGTGGCCACTATTAAGGAGACTTATTCCTCTGTAATTTACAGTCTTTGTGATTGCCTTTTTATATATTGGAATGACTATGGCTTTCTGTCAAGATTCTGGTGGGGCTTCAACACGGCATATCTCATTCGAGCGGTTTGTAAGTGTTAATTTTAAAGTATTGTCAGCATTAAATATAATTAAATATTTAATTTGGAAAGCAGATGTACTGTCAATTCTTTATTGTTAGCTGGCTGCTTTGGTAGAAATTTGAATTATAGCCGTCCACAAGAACATCACCAGTTTATATAATATTCAATGTTTGGAAAAAACGAATTTGCTTAATATCATAATTACACTGCAAAGTTAGGTAAAGATTATCTGCCTAACAAAAATACCAAAGAACTTGCCTGGAAAATGTCTTCTAAACTGGACAGTCCAGTCCACAGGGGAATGAAACCTATGATAGTCTCCTGGTGCCAAATACACAACACATTGATATAAAGCTGTTTCTTTTCCTTCATGTAGCAAAGATTTTTGATAATCTTTTTCTGACTGAACTGTAATCTAAAAAAAAATAGCAGTTAATTATAAAATATATAATTATTTTATATATTTATTTTATTGAAAATATTCCCATAACCACTAGTATGATGGATCATAAGAAAATTAAATGAGAAATATACAGGCTGATCTATGAAGAACATTTTAGAAGTTTTCTGTAGGCAGTGCCAGTGTATTGCACACATGAACTCCCACTGAGGCATAGCATTAGTGGTAACTGCCATCATATGTAAACAGCATGGGGGAAAAGTGTAGTGTATTCATTTGATCCTCAGATATGGATTGTGAAAGGATGCAAGTGGGTTTCATAGCTCTGGCCATTTGGCATCAGTTGCCAAATGGCCAGAGAAAACACACATTCTATAGAGCATGCCATATTGTTAGGAAAAAAAAGAACTCATGCAAGGCTCAAAATTTGTTGAAGGAAGGTTTAGGAACTCATGCTCCATCACACAAAACTATTCGATGCTATTATTAATATTGTTATTCTGTTCGGTTGAACATAACTATATATGTAAATACTAATGATATTAAGCACAGGCAATCTGAAGCATGACTTAATAGTTATGAGGTGATGTTGAATAGAGAAAACACACAAAACTATTCGATGCTATTATTAATATTGTTATTCTGTTCGGTTGAACATAACTATATATGTAAATACTAATGATATTAAGCACAGGCAATCTGAAGCATGACTTAATAGTTATGAGGTGATGTTGAATAGAGAAAAATATGAGTAAGGGTTGAATTTTAAAGTTTGTGTAATTTTGCTTAGGCATAACAGGGAGAGTTCATTATCCTGAAAAAGGCCTCTGAGGTTGGGAAAATTCATATTTTAGTATTAAATCAGCTTACACCAACCATAAGAATAAGTATTTACTGTAACTAAAATATTTATTTACATATTAAAATAAAATAAATATTTACAAAAACTGCTATTATATTAAATATACATGTAAAAACATTAAAACTGTGATAAAATCCTTGAGATAAAATACACTAAAATAAACCGGATTAAAAGCGATAAAAACGATAAAAATCTCTGGAGCTTTCGGAAGCTTGCGCTCCCTTCCTCAGCAGTAACAAAACTTCCTGCAGCACGTCCATATATATAACAGGCTCACAGTACCTATACACGTGGTGCAGTCGGCGCATGGTCTGAACTGGAAGTGGAAATAGCTCGGGAACGTGTTAAGCAAAACCGTTCATCTGTACTTAGGATAATAGTTTCAAACAGAGGATGCATACGCATACCTCTGTCCCTATTCATAATATTGTGGTCGGATGAACAGATTCGTAGGCTCTCGAGCCATTTACGGTTCCAGAACCCATGCGCTCGATCCATGATAACCGCATCCTCTGGGGAAATTTGATGCTGCTTCTCCCAAAAATGTTCGGCCACAGCAGACTTATTGTAATCAGCGGTTTTTATAGCATTTGCATGCTCCCCCAGACGATCCTTGAGCCGTCGTTTTGTCTCGCCCACATAACACTCCCCACAATCCGGGCATTTTATCCTGTATACTACTCCACTACTCAGGTCCTTTGCTATTGGGTCTTTTACCTGAGACAACACTGTGTGCAACCTCCGCCCGGGAAGCTGCACACAGCGTGTTTTATAGCCCCGCAAAATTCTAGCGAGATGCTCAGTAACGCCCGGATAGTAAGGAATGTATGCGGTAGCGACAGGAACAAACGGTTCCTGACGGTTAGACTCTATTCCTCTACTAAATCTGTCTATGATCCTCTGGGGGTATCCGCATTTTCTAAGGTCTGCTGTGACCGGTCTAATTTCACATTCTTTGTCCTCAGAGGTGGTGCAGTGTGACCCTGCTCTATCTAGTAGAGCTTTCACTACACTATTCTTATGCTGCCCAGCTTGTGCTGAACTATAATGGGTGTACTGGCCTCTGCACATAGGTTTTTTAAACACAGAAGTTTTTAGCCTAGGGCCTACCCTAGAGACCAGTACATCCAAGAAAGGAAGGGTACCTCCTGTTTCCACCTCCGAGGTAAATTGTATAAATTGGGAGAAGCTATTAAGCCAATGGAGTGCATCATCCTCTCTCCCCTTCTGGACCACGGTAAAGGTATCATCAACATACCTTTTCCATTTCTTTATGGGAAACTGACATCCACTAAAAACCCTGTCCTCTAACTCCTCCATGGACAGATTGGCCACGATGGCGCTAATAGGAGATCCCATGGCTGTACCGTGAACCTGTTTGTACATAACACCTTGGTACACCATAGTGGTGCTGGCCAGACAAAGTTCCACACCCGAACAAATATCCTCTACGTTTAAAGGCGATCTACTACCCAAAGAGACATCATTACTCAAAGATCTTCTAACACAATATATTCCATGTTTAATTGCTTTGTCAAGGTATTTGGCTAAATTGATTTCGCCTATAGTGGGCCAGTCCAACTATGTCATAAAAGACAGTAAAAAATTTGTGAATTTTGTGAAAGATTTGACTGTAAATGAAAATGACAGCATGATTTCTTTTGATGTGGTGTCACTATTCACATGCATTCCAATTAAACATGGAATATATTGTGTTAGAAGATCTTTGAGTAATGATGTCTCTTTGGGTAGTAGATCGCCTTTAAACGTAGAGGATATTTGTTCGGGTGTGGAACTTTGTCTGGCCAGCACCACTATGGTGTACCAAGGTGTTATGTACAAACAGGTTCACGGTACAGCCATGGGATCTCCTATTAGCGCCATCGTGGCCAATCTGGCCATGGAGGAGTTAGAGGACAGGGTTTTTAGTGGATGTCAGTTTCCCATAAAGAAATGGAAAAGGTATGTTGATGATACCTTTACCGTGGTCCAGAAGGGGAGAGAGGATGATGCACTCCACTGGCTTAATAGCTTCTCCCAATTTATACAATTTACCTCAGAGGTGGAAACAGGAGGTACCCTTCCTTTCTTGGATGTACTGGTCTCTAGGGTAGGCCCTAGGCTAAAAACTTCTGTGTTTAAAAAACCTATGTGCAGAGGCCAGTACACCCATTATAGTTCAGCACAAGCTGGGCAGCATAAGACTAGTGTAGTGAAAGCTCTACTAGATAGAGCAGGGTCACACTGCACCACCTCTGAGGACAAAGAATGTGAAATTAGACGGGTCACAGCAGACCTTAGAAAATGCGGATACCCCCAGAGGATCATAGACAGATTTAGTAGAGGAATAGAGTCTAACCGTTAGGAACCGTTTGTTCCTGTCGCTACCGCATACATTCCTTACTATCCGGGCGTTACTGAGCATCTCGCTAGAATTTTGCGGGGCTATAAAACACGCTGTGTGCAGCTTCCCGGGCGGAGGTTGCACACAGTGTTGTCTCAGGTAAAAGACCCAATAGCAAAGGACCTGAGTAGTGGAGTAGTATACAGGATAAAATGCCCGGATTGTGGGGAGTGTTATGTGGGCGAGACAAAACGACGGCTCAAGGATCGTCTGGGGGAGCATGCAAATGCTATAAAAACCGCTGATTACAGTAAGTCTGCTGTGGCCGAACATTTTTGGGAGAAGCAGCATCAAATTTCCCCAGAGGATGCGGTTATCATGGATCGAGCGCATGGGTTCTGGAACCATAAATGGCTCGAGAGCCTACGAATCTGTTCATCCGACCACAATATTATGAATAGGGACAGAGGTATGCGTATGCATCCTCTGTTTGAAACTATTATCCTAAGTACGGATGAACGGTTTTGCTTAACACGTTCCCGAGCTATTTCCGCTTCCAGTTCAGACCATGCACCGACTGCACCACGTGTATAGGTACCGTGAGCCTGTTATATATATGGACGTGCTGCAGGAAGTTTTGTTACTGCTGAGGAAGGGAGCGCAAGCTTCCGAAAGCTCCAGAGATTTTTAATCGTTTTTATCGCTTTTAATCCGGTTTATTTTAGTGTATTTTATCTCAAGGATTTTATCACAGTTTTAATGTTTTTACATGTATATTTAATATAATAGCAGTTTTTGTAAATATTTATTTTATTTTAATATGTAAATAAATATTTTAGTTACAGTAAATACTTATTCTTATGGTTGGTGTAAGCTGATTTAATACTAAAATAGGGAGAGTTCATGCCTGTTGGAATTCCTCACGAGATATGCAATTATCTGGGCTGCATTAGAATTACCAAGTTATATATTAATACAGAGTGATTCAAAATTCACATTTAAGTTTGGCTGGGTGATGATGCACATTCTCAAAAATCCTTTCACTATTATCAGCTTGTTCTTTGCAATTAATGGAGGAAGAAGCATGCAAAGCTTCATTCAAGGCAAAAAATTCAGCATGTTTGAAGCATTTGACATCACTTTTTTTACAAGTTTTGCTCCACACTGAAACACACATTCTATACAGCATGTCAATTTTTAATGTGTTTTTGCTTTCAAGATACAGCACAATTTTGTTTAATAGCATTCTTCATTAGTTCTTAAAGCACTGGACTGCACCTAAATAAAGTGGATGAAGAATTGATATCATATTAGGTGGCAAATACTCAACAGTAATTGCACATAGCCCCATTCACTTGGCAATGAGCGATGCAGTTAGCTACAAAGATCACTTTTTTTCTATTCTCTCCACTTATCTTATGATTCAAGTCTGATTCAATCTTTGTATATGACATCCAAGTCTTTTGGTTTGCTTGATACATAGCTGCCAATGTCTTCAAACCTTTAAAGCAGCATTGGGGCCTCTGGGACTTTGCAATGATTAGAGAAGATTCTCTTTGCCAAATGTATTTGCCACTAGTACAGTGGTAATCCAGTGTTTCACACCCCACACATTTCTCACTTTTAAATACGTATTTTATAAGGTAACAACTTGAAAAAAAAAAAAAAAAAGTAGTTTCGTCAGCATTGAAGAGATCTGGGGTCATATATCACCAAAACAATTTTTTAAACGATTCACCTTCCATTCGTTTGCAGCTTCAGCATCAACTGATACATTTTTGTAACACTTTTTTAAAGATGGCCCATAATAAGCCATACATTTCTAGAACTATCTGTCAGAAAACAATCTTCAATATTCATCTGTAGCACAAATAATTCAGCGTTAGTTTTTAAAAGATATTTGTCTATGGGAAAATTTTTTGCATGCATCATCACTGGCTATTTCAAGAGTATCTTTTCAAGATCTGGATATGTCACCTTTTGTGCTCTGTCAATCTTTTTTTTCAATCTTTTTTTGACCTTTTAGAATGGTGAAGTGTACAATGCCAGAACTGTTTAATAATGGTCTTAGAAGACCTGCAATCACTGTGATAGCTGGGCAGCAATCACCAAGGAAATAATCACACACACACACACACACACACACACACACACACACACACACACACACACACACACACACACACACACACACACACACTTGGCATAATGCCAACAACATTCAGGAAGACACAATACCGTTGGAAAATGTGAATACAGCTGCAGTAGAAAGAAAACCCAGTGCCAGTTTTAAATGAGAGTATGCTGTCCGTAAAGTGCTGGGCCAGTTTTTTTATTTTTTTTATTTAAAATATGCTTTCAATATAAAAGAAATGTATTCTCACAGTTGGGTTCACATAGTAGATTGAAAATACAAGATGAAATAAAAAAAGTAAATAATTAAAAAAATTTAAAATGATGTGCATTTTCTACACATAATGTGCCTTTTGGTGTAACAACCTAAATGATGCACAGTTAATGGTTTAGTCACAATAAATTATTTATATCAGGTAAATCACTTGGAATTACTCTAACAATAAAACTGTAAGACAATGCAACTAATTATTTAAATCTTCAAATAATACTCACAGTTTTGAGGTGCTTGCTATTATTCCATGTCTGAGGTCCAAGGAATGTCTTTATGGAATAGGAAATACCCTTAATTTGTTCAATATAGTCATCTTCAATTCTACCAAAATGAAGTACTGTTCCATCAGCAGGGCTTACCTGGTGCATAAATTGGCAAGTCATAATTAAAATCAAATCAAACTTCTAGATTTTTATGTAATCAAATTATAGATTAAGATCGCAGTAGGATTACTATTAGGAATACAGCTAAATAAATGAAATTAATGAGTTCAAGTTATAATTTGTAATTCTGCTTCCCAGAAAAATCTTTTTTTTTAACCTTGGAAAAGTGATACTGATTCAGGTAACCTTAAGAGACTCCAGTGAAGTTTATTTACATGAAATAGAGAAAGCCCAATAAGTATATAACATCAAATCACTCATAACTGTCATATTCAGGCTGAGTGTACAGCAGCCGTTATCAAATTTCATAACTCTTCGACCATCTGAAAAAAACTCTCCTGGCATGTGAACTTAAAAACCACAAAGTAAGTTGGGAGTTACTAGTTTGATTCTGAGTCAAGAAATGGAGACAATGATGTTTGTTTTTTCATAATTATGCTACCTGCCACTTGTCTGAAAAGGTTTCAGTTCAATTTTTGTAAGCAAATGAAGGAATTCTTTATGCTTCTTTAACTGGGGCTGTATTTAGCTAATCTTAAATGGAGGAAGTAGGGATTTGCAGCCTACACAAAAAAAAAAAGACACATGGCCTGTATAAGGATTTCACCTAATATGGAGAAGGAAAAGGGGGAGATGACTATGAAAGGAAGCAGAAGAATCACTTCCCTACCTACAGTTGTGTGGTAATCATGTTAAGCTAGCCTGGAAACTGCACTAAAATATCTGGCCAATATTTGCATAATAAAAACTATGTTTATCTATAAATTAAATTAAAAAAAAAATTTTTTTTGTTTAAGAAAACATGATTTTTGTTAATTCATCTCCCCTATCAGATTTGTCATTCAAACCATATATAGAAAAAATGCAGCTTCTTCTATGAACCCAATAAGAAAAAAAAGAAAAATATAAATAAAAATTCCCTAGACACTAACCAGGGCTTAACCATTCAGACCAGAGGGAGTAAAACTCTTGATCTGATTATCAGCAGTGATTCTTCATGCAGTATGAATCAGCAGATAAAGGAACCAGGTGACTAGGTGGCAGTGATCACAGTGTACTGATGTGGGATTTACTTAAAGATGTAACTACTATCAGGGGTAAGGGGAAGGATTTTTGCTTTCATAAAGGTGAATACAGAGGTCTCAGAGTTTTTAAATTCTATACAGTGGGATCAACTAATGATGTTACTAATGGTGAATTCTAAATGGGAAGCCTTCAGGGATGTAACCTTGGAGGGTACTAGGCTTTTCATACCAACTAAGAAACACTGTGCACGGTTTAGGCCTAAATGGATATCAGATAAATTAATGCAGCTTGTGGCAGAGAAGAAAAATACAAGGGATGCATATAAATTATCAGGTGACACAGAAGCCTATGGCAGATATAAACTAGTCTGTAATCAAGCCACAAAGAGGTTAGGCATCTTTGGAAATCTTCGGCAAAGGATTCAAAGAAAAACTACAAAGACCTTTTTACTTATATAAACTCTAAAAGGAAGGGGATGAATCAGATTGGTCCACTTGATATTAATGGTGTGACTGTAGATGATCATTCTCAGATAGCTGCCAAACTAAATGAGTATGTTGCATCTACTTTCACACATGAAGAGTTATTCAAGGAGGAGAAGGCCAGATGTTTAATCAAACTCACAGGGAGCTAAGTGATTTTGTAATAACTGAGAGCAAAGTGGAGGAGAAATTGTTGAATGTAAACATAAGGAAGGCACCTGGGGTGAATGGGATATATCCAGTTATATTAAACAAACCCTTAGCCATAATTATGAAAGCTTCCTTTGACTCAGGGCAGGTCCCACGGACTGGAGATGTGCAAATGTGTTCCCAATTCACAAAGGGAAATCAAAGGGTGACACAGGTAATTATAGACCTGTTAGTTTAACTTCTTTTCCACAGGGAAAATAATGGAGTCACTAGTTAAGGAAGCAATGTAGAATCATCTAGACAAGACTGCAGTTATAGTTCAGGCACAGCATGGGTTTCTTAAGGGGAAGTCTTGTCTGACAAATCTGATTGGATACTATGATGTGGTCAGAAAGGAATTGGATACAAAGAATAATTGTATTTTAGGAAAGCTTTTAATACTGTGGCACATGGAAGACTACTGTACAAATTGGAGCAGTATGACATTAAGGGCAAGTTGCTACAATGGATAAAAGGATGGTTAAGTGGGAGAAGACCGAGTGGTTATCAATGGACACTGCTCTTCGTGGACTAATGTTATTAGTGGAGTCCCCCAGGGTTCAGTGTGGGCCCATTGTTGTTTTTGGTATGTATCAATGATACTGATGAAGGTATATTTGGATTAATGTCTAAGTTTGCAGATGGTACGAAGGTTGGCAAGGGTTGTTAATGACAGTAATGATAGCAAGCTACTGCAAAGGGATCTGGAAAAGTTGAGCAGATGGGATGAGAGGTGGCAACTGAAGTCTAACATTGACAAATGTAAAGTACTGCACATGGTTAGCAGTAACCCCAGAGTAATGTATGAACTGGGTGGTAATACACTTCGAGTAATGGAGAATGAAAAGGACAATGGGGGTAATTGTGTAGTCAGATATGAATTTTTCTGAGCAGTGCAAATAGCCTGCAAGAGTAGCTCACGGCATCTTGTCAATAATATACAGGAATTTTGCTAGCAGGGATAAAGGGGTGATTGTCACATTGTATAAGGCAATGGTCAGGCCACACCTTTAGAACATCATCCTCTTCGCTAGAATCACTGTCACTCTCATACAATAAATGATCTTGAATGTCTTCCATTGCATTACTTACACCACATTTTTTAAAGGACTTGGCCACAATTCCAGTCTTAACACAATGCCATGACTTCGGCACACGTTCACGCTTGTGCTACTCTGGCATGGGAAGCGTTTTAATGCTGTTTTGCTATTCATTTTCAAGCTATCAACTACATCAGATGAAACATTTTCGTTAAACATGCCAAAAATTCAATCCAAAAATTCACCTGCTGGTAAAAGAGCGTTATAGTGAGTTGTGACAGTTTTAGAGTGAGATATGGGTTATAATATAAAAACAGCATCATAGCGAATCAGCATAGAGTGAACTGCGTTATAATGAGGGCCTTCTGTAATTCAATATCAAATTAATGAGGATTCTGCAATCACTAGCAGAGATTTACTCTGCAATACAATAACTTTGTGTGTGCCAAATTTCTATGTAATTTGTATTATTCATTTGAAGGCTAGTTTTATCAACTTCATGTTTCTTTTTCTTTTAAAAATTAAATATGTAATATTAGAAGTGTTTTCACATTACTGACATGAATGCAGGAATAATCATCCTCACTCTATGGTTATATATTGCTGCCTATTCTAACTTTAAGAGAGTCCTTTGCCCTCTATTTCCATTCAATAATTCAACTAAATGCACAGTGGTTAAAAAGGTATAATTCCTGAATAAATTTAATTTATAAAATATGAGAAAGAACTGACCAGAATATACACTGATATACATCTACTAACTCTTCAGAAAAACTGCACGAGTTACAAGTTCCCCCCTCACCAGTATACTGAAGAAAGTGCATCACTTAGGAATTTCACATTTCTAACCCTTTTTTGCAATGGTATGTTACATTAATGACTAGCATCACAAACAGAAATATAAACAAAAGATATTTATTAATAGTTAATGCAAAGCTAAGTAATATTTGACAGATGCTCTCAAAATATTCCAAAATGAGCATTTGCAACCTTTATACAACAGTTTTGGTAAAGACGATAATTATGGCTGAAATGTTATCAGAGGCCCTCGTTTTGCTTTGGTTTATCATTTTAAATGGAAAACAAAATGAAAGTTCACCAGGTGCAAACTAATATTTAGTTGAGCTGCCTCTGGCCCTAACGACATCAGCATACCATTGAGGCATTGACAAGATCAATTTCTGAAGATAATCGACTGACAGTTCGTGGTTCCCAACATGAAGAAATATCTTCCTGAAGTTCATGAAGGGTCTTTGGTTTCTTTCTGGCAACTGCAGATTCCACACGATGCCAACAGTTCCCTATAGGATTCAGGTCCAGACTGTTTCCTGGCCAGCTAAGAGTTGTAATGGACTGTTTTTCCAACCATTTTTTCACCTGTAACAAATGTAAACACATTACTGTCGAACCTCTAATGCAGAAATGAAGCTAAAGTAACTACAGAAGTGCCTACTTACACTTTTCACTCGATGACAAGGAGCAGAGTCGTCTTGAAAGATGCAGTTACTTGGCAGGTTGAAATGGTCTTTAATGGTTGGCAACAATTTGACTTCCAATATAGCCAGGTATCCATTGGCATTTACAAAACCTTTTATAAGCTGCAGGTTCTGTAACCTATTCCATGACACAAAATGTACCCCTATATCATTTGGCTGGTAGGGAATTTCACTGTATACAACATACAGTCTGGATGGTATTCTTCACCAAGTCTATGACAAATCATTTGTCTCTCATCAGAGCCACGCAGGTTGAATTTCTTCCAATCCGAGTAAATAACTGACTTCCACTGCTCGGAGGTCCATTTGACATGCTCCTTACACCTATAGGATTCCTTACACCAAATTAATCAGGCCTTTTTCATTTTTTGTGTGAGGAGGAGCTTCTTCTAAGGATGACGGGCTACAAGTCCATTTTTGAAGAGGAGTCTTCTGACTGTTAATGCACTTTCTACCACTCCTGTATATTCTTCACATTTTCTTTTCAGATCAGACGAAAAAGCTTTACGGTTTTTAAGGCATATGTGCTTCAAAACGCAGTCCTGTTTTGGCATAGAGACTCATTTGCGTCTGGCTCCTTTTTTCTATCAGCAGAACCAGTATTCTTGAGTTTGGAACGAATTCTACTCATTGTCGACTGATTACAAGATACTCTATAAATAAGCAATATGATGGACAGAACATCCTTCCTCACATAAAGCAACAATAGCACTCTTTCTTTGTAGCATCAACTGCACGTACATAACTCTCCATCCTGACACAAGCAAGGAATGACTGCAACTCTTGCAGAGTGTGCTTATATAGCTGAAAGTAACAGGTGATGCAATATTACATCATCACCTATGCATGTCAATCTTATTTGATGCAATCTGTAAGAAATATTGCCATATACTTCGGTTGTTGTTGTTGTTATTTGGTTTTTAGGAGCATTAGCAACTAAGGCCATATTGCTCCGGGGATATATGGCGGTCATTCCCTGACCTTTCCGCATCCTCCGTATTTGGTGGTCACGGCTCGAACCCCGGTCTAATTAAGAAGCGTTTGCTACGCACTGCTGCTCCTGCCCACAGAGGCGCTGCCATATACTTCAAATGACAATTGCAATTTTAAGGGGTGATGAACTTTCTTTGAACACCAGTGTATATATTAGGCATAATATAATAGCACATTCTTACCAAAAGTACAGAGACACTGATATAATTGCATTAGCAGAGGCATATGATGCAAGAAAGCAAGCTTATTTAGCATCAGCCAAAAAAAAAAAAAAAAACACACCTTCCTGTTTCACCAATCCATTCACTCCAAAAGTTTGTCCAGTTCAGCCTTGAATTTATTTAAGCTGTCAACTTCCCCAACAACAGATGTAAGTTAGTTCCAGAGATCAACCACCCACTGGTTAAGGCAATTTCCACAGATCTATTCTACAACTGTTTTTTTCTCAATTTAAATTTATGCTCCCAACTCCAGGTGTGGAATCTGAGCTGGAGGAAGAATCCCATCACCACTGAGCTTGCAAAAACCATTCAAGGTCTTATACACTTTGATCAGATCATCTCTGAGGTGCCTAGTCACCAGATGCTGCAATTTGCAGAACTTAAACCTATCTGCGTAACAGCAACCCTTTGTTCCACTCACTAATCTCTTTGCTCTTCTCAGTACTCATTCTAGTTGCTCAACATCTTTCTTAAAATGAGGCCTCCAAACCTGTATGCAGTACTCAAGGTGTGGCCTGACCACTGTCGTATACAAAGGGATAATCGCCTCCTTATCCCTGCTAGCAAAATTCCTATATATATTATTGGCAAGACCCCATGAGCTACTCTTGCACCTGTCTGCACTCTCAGAAAACTACATATCTGACTGCACAATTATCTCCAGGTCTTTTTCATTCTCAACTACCCAGAGTGTAGTACTGCACAGTTGGCATGTTACACTGGGATTACTGCTACCCATATGCAGTACTTTGCATTTGTCAATGCAAAGTACTCAATTGACACTTCTCAGCCATATCTGCTCAACTTTTCCAGATCCTGTTGCAGTAGCATACCATCATTACTGTAATTAACAACCCTTCCAACGTTTGTATCATCTGCAAACTTGGGCATTAAGCCAAATTTAAAAACTGTATTGTCCCTGCCTTGAATGGGTTGAGCACGCTGAATTCTGATGGAATCCTTCCACTTGTTCAGATTACGAACCTAAGGGGGCATAAATACAAATTAAGAAAAGACAGATGTAGAATAGATGTGTGGAAATTTGCCTTTAGCCAGCACCTGCTGGCTAAAGGCAAAGGGTGGTTAATTGCTGGAACAAACTTCCATCTGTTGCTGTGGAAGTTGATAGGTTGAATAAATTTAATTTAAGGAGGAACTGGATAGGCATTTGGAGGGAATGGTGTGATTTTTTTTTTTTTGGCTGATGCTGCATAAGTTCATACACTTGCTTTCTTGCATCACATGCCACTACTACTACTGTAGTCACCTTTACGAAAGCAAAAACCTTTCCCTTTATCCCTCGTGGTAGTTACACCTTTGAGTAAATCCCACATCAGTACACTGATCACTGCCACGTAGTGCTCCCTTTATCAGCATATTCTTAATGCATGAATAATCATTGGTAATAATAAGATAAAGTGCAATACTCCCACTGGTTGCCTCTCGAATATGCTGCTGTAGAAAACAGTCATTCAATAAATCCACAGAAGTCTTGCTAGTGTGTGAGTGACCAACCCACAAGTTCCAGTCTATATCTGGGAAGTTAAAATCCCCCATTATAAGACAATCTGATTTACTGGCCCACTATTTCTCCAACAGTTGTTCGTTACATTCATCAGGGTCATTAGGCCTATAACACACTCCTACTCTCAACTTTGCTTACACAGTGCTTAAGGTCACATCAAACCGACTCTACACTGCACTTTCCATCCATGTCAACTTGATGCACTTCCTTAGATTTTATGTTTCTTAATTAACAGCATGACCCCCTCCTCCCTTTCTATCCTTTCTTTACACTTTCCAAATTCTAATTCTGCATTCCTTATCTCTGTGTGACACCACATCTCTGATATCACAACAATATCCACCTTTGATATCTTCACCAGCAATTCAAATTCATCAAATTTATTTACTATACTCCTAGCATTGGTATACATGCACCTATTCTTACTCTTAGTTACTAACACAACCCATGTATTTAATTGTTCCATGATGACTCCCAGCAGTCCTTGAAATCACCAGTACCTCGCTTTCCAGGCTGCTGCTCATTCCAATAGGATCAGTGCAAGATTCACTTTCGTCTCTGCCTGTAGTGACTTAATCTCTTAGTCTGTGAATCCCCAAGCTAGCAGTTTTCCAATCCACCTAACACTGCCTTGATAGCATCAGAAAACATTCTTGCAACATTTCTATTTAAATGCATCCCTGTAGAAACAATCTCAACTATAAATCTCTCATGTTATTGGTTATGCAAATAAATGGTGTAGAAGCAATTTACCATTCACAGATGGATTACAGAACAAGGCAGTATATCACGAATTCCAGAGATCAATGTTCCAAAGACTTCCACCTAGCCATGCTGAAATTAAATATCAAACAAAAAGACTGAATTTTGTCATCAAGAAATCTATTAACACAATCACCTACACTTACATTTGTGACAGTGCACTCAATGTGCTACAATTTTAAGAATGCTGATAAATAAAAACGTTCTGAAATCCTTGACATTCCCATTTCAACCATTATTTTCCAATTTTGGAATTGGTAAATAATGGTTGAAAAGTAAGTAGTCTGAAATTCATAGCTAAAAGTAAACACTTACTTTCGGGCTGAGCTATAAATCAGAACAAAATTCAAAATTTTATAAAAACTTTATTCTATGCACATAAACTAACCTCAAGCAGTGTGACGACAGAATCGAGCAGTTAATTTCATGTGCCTTGACAGCATAAGAATGGCCATAGTGACAGTGTTTTGGTAGGTTACTAGCGGTATCCAGGGTTTCCCCTATATCCGCCGTTGTTTAAGCGTTTATATTTGCCAGCATAAAATTTTTTAACAATTTCTCTAATGATAACGTATACAATTTTGAATTTTGACTAAAAAAAAAAAAAAAAAAAACACTTTTATTTTACCCTTTAATTTGTATTTTAGTGTATGTAGTGTGTTGTTCTCGTTGTTTGTGGCTGGCAACTGGCATTTAGCAGCAGGGAGTCGCGGACTTGTAGTGTCCCGACCCCCCGCTCCCGTCACTTGCCACGTGGAGGCAGCCAGTTTCTCTTGCACTCTTAATCATTTCCTTATTAAACAATATTTTGGTAGTACCCTGGCTCTCGCAGGGCTCAGTCCTGACCTAGGGCGGGCGTTTTAGGATGTTTTTAGTAGCCGGACCCCTGCATACGCAGGGCCCAATCCTGTCCTTGTGGAGAAGCCCAGCATTCTAGGTTATTTTATATCTATTTCAATTCTTTATCATTTACATAGGCATATAGTCAGTCAGTCTTACATAGGCATAAAAGTCAATCAGGCATTCTAGGTTATTTTATATCCATTTCAATTCTTTATCATTTACATAGGCATAAAAGTCAATCAGGCATTCTAGGTTATTTTATATCCATTTCAATTCTTTATCATTTACATAGGCATAAAAGTCAATCAGTCTCTTATAATCACTGTTGTTTTCTTATGTGCTAGGTGAGTTTTTGTGTGTCACGTACAAGTTTGTGTGTTCCCTGACCTTTTCATGTGGTCAGCAGGTATACCGTCTTACTTTTCAAGCCATAGGTCCATGGCAGACTGTGTTTTCCTTGTCCTGCCCTTCTTCCTTTCACTTGGTAATTATTGACAATACAACACGCGTTACCTTCACAGTGTAGTGTTGTCACAGGACATGGTTACCTGCTAGTCTGGCAGGCCTAGAAGAGTCCTTCTTCTCTGGAATGCTCTCTCTGCAAAGTTCGCCAGTGATTGGAAGGTTTCCAGTGATTCCGTCACTTTGAAGAAATCCTCCGTGTGGTACACCTCTGTTATTAGCTGGAACGGTTGCCTCAGGTCCGTGTAGTTAATGCAGTCCAGCATTATGTGTTGCACTGTTTCGTGCGACCCGCATTTGCAGTCAGGAGAATCGGCCAGCCTCAGAGCATGTAGTCTTGAGTTTAAGCTTCCGTGGCCCGACATGAGGAAAGTAGTGTATAATCCTGGTTGCAGCCAAGGTTTGTTTGTCTTGCTTATTTCTTGTGCAAGGGGGAAGAACTGATACGTTGTCCTCCCCTTGGTCTCTTCCCTCCATTCTCTTTGCCATTGTGTAGTAAACATTTCTCTTAGTCTTCTTTGATCTTCTTTGTCTGTTCCATTAAGATTTATTGCATATTCTTCAAAGGCATGTGGGATTCTTTGTCTCCTGTAGTAATTTAGATATGCTTGTATAATTTCATATTTTATGGGTAGCTTTCCACATATTATCTGGAGGGCTGAAGTTGAGATGGTTCGACATGCTCTGGAGGTGGCCAAAAGAAAGATTCTTTGTGCCTGTAATAGGTATTTGTTTACTAGGCTGCGTTTGATGCCAGGTGCCCAGGCACCCGCTCCATAGCATATAATGGGGAGGAAGAGGCTTGTATAATACAATGCCAGTGTGGATGGTTTTATGTTCCATTTTTTCCTTGCAATTCTTAGTAATTTTCCGGTTAATTTTTGAGTTTTTTTTCTTTAAGTATTTTGCATGCTCTATGAAAGTTAAATTTTCATCTAATATTATTCCTAGATACTTGTATTTGGATTCCCTGCCTATGCTCTGTTCATTGATTTTAATTAATGGAGGTCTATTTCTATTGAGCTTTCCCTTGAATAGGACTTGTTTTGTTTTTTCTGCTGATATTTCCAGTTTATTTATTGTGCACCAGGACATTAGATCTTCCAGGGCCTCTTTTGCTCTGGATTCCAGCTCGCGCCTTGAGTTACCCTGTAGGATCAGAACAAGATCGTCTGCGTAAGCTATTTTCTCTATTTGGGGGAGATCTTTTGCGAGCCACTCATCAAGGACTGTGTTCCAGCAGACTGGGCCAAGAACAGATCCCTGTGGGCAGCCGCGGGTCACTGGTCTTGTTACGGAGCATGCTCCGCTTGAGACCACGAGGTGCCTGTTTGAGAAGTAGTCTGTAATTAGATGATAAATCGGAATTGAAACCTTTGCCTCTCGAAACCTCGCCAGCACACTTTGCCACCATAGGGTGTCAAAGGCACCTTTAAAGTCTACAAAGAGACCTAGGACATACTTAAATTCCAAGGAAATAATAGTGTTTAGAACCTGCTTGATAGCTCCCACGGCCGACTTGAGGATAGATTTTTCTTAGTATAGTATTGTAGGAATCTGCCTACTATTAGTTTTTCTAGGACTTTACCTATGACAGAGAGTAGGGCAATGGGGCGGTAGGAGGAGGCTAGGTTTGGGGGCTTGTCAGGGTGTTTAATTAAGACTTTGAGGTTTGCTATTTTCCAGGGGGCAGGGAAGATGCCTTCATGTAGGCATTTATTGAAAAGGGTTTCCAGTACTGTGCTGTTCTTCTTCCACAGTCTTTTCATGATAGTCACCTCTATTAGATCCAGTCCTGGGCATTTTCCATCACTAAAGGAGAGTATTGCATCATTAATCTCCCTGTGTGTAAAATCGTCCTCTTTGTCTGCTGCCCTGTATGTCAGGTGTTGAAGTCGGATGGCTGTCTGCGTCGGGCTCTCAGGGATTGTTATATCCTGCTTTATAATTCCATCCAGGATTTTATTTACTGATTGTTCCCATGTTAGTGTTTCGTTGTTCGGGGAGCATGTGATCGTGGAGAATACTTCTCCTGGATGCTGTTTTTCGAATACTAGCCTGTAGATCAGGCCCCATGGGTCTTTTCCCAATGTGACTTCAACCAGCTTTTTCCAGGCTAGGTGTTTTTCTTTGTATATTTCATTATTGTATCTGCGTCTGTTCTCTTTATATATTTCTTGCAGTCTCTCTATTTGGTCCTGTGGTCTATTTGTTCTCCTTGCATTCCTCAAGTCTTTTCTAGATTTTTTCGTTAATTTCCGTAGGGTTGTTAGGTCATTGGTCCACCACGGCACCTGGTTTGCTTTCCTCCGTTTTTTCTTTAGTGTGGCATCGCATATGTCTGTGAGGAGAGACATTGTTCTTTCCACTATTTGTTCCGTAGGCTGGTGCTGTATTGTTTCTAGAAAGGTGGTAGTGAATTTGTCTGTCACCTGTTTATCAAACTCGTCCCAGTTTATATTTTTTGTTTTATATCTGGGAGAGATCTGAGAGATCTTACTACCCTGAGGGGTCAGCGCTTTTGTATAGTCAAAGGTTATTACTGCGTGGTCGCTTGTTGACTAGTTTGGATGTAACTTCCAGTTTGTAATCACATTCGCCAGTGAGCTGCTGGTGAGAGTGACATCTATGTATGATTCTCCTACTTCCGAGGAGAATGTTGGTGGATGCCCTGGGGTATTGTGTACCATCAGATTTTTCGATATGATGAGTTCCTCCAGTAGCTCCCCTTTTGCATCTAGATTGGGGCTGTTCCATAGTGGTGAGGATGCATTGGCATCCGTCATTATTATGATTTGTTTCCCAGGAAGGGTGTTTAGCAGTGTCTCTAGGAAATTTAGATATGGGGTAATTTCTTGGTTTCTACCTGGGCATCACATGTAGACTGAGGTCACATATATCTGCCCGTACGGGCCCTCTAGGCAGGCTGTTGCCGCATACTTTGTGCAGAGGCAGTTTATTTTTTGTCACTGTTATTTTTGGGTTTATCACTGCGAGTGCAGCCCAAACCCTTGTGACTGCTCCTCTCCCTTCACCATCAGTTGAAGGTTCTGCTTGAATTATTCTTGTGTTGGGTGGCATTCCTTTTACCTTGTCCCTATAGTTGTAGGGTTCCTGTAGGCCTAGGATGTCGAACCGTTTCTCAAGTGCTAGTTTTGCGAGATCTGAAGTCACTGTAGCCGAGCGTCGGCAGTTCAGTTGACAGAAGGTTAGCTTGTCACGACTTAGATTATTATTGATAGTATTAAACATAATTGGTCTTTTGTTTTGTGTTCTCTTTGGCCCTTATGAAGTCCGGGCATGTATTATCTCTATGAGTGATTGCTGTCTCGCTTCCGTATTTTGCAATTTGGGCATGTTGCTGGTCCATCCGGCTCTGGGCAGGAGGCCTGCTGGTGTCCAACCTCGCCACAGTGACCACACGTGTGTTCACTCTGCCTGCAAAACTTTGCTGAATGCCCATATGCCAGGCATTTATAGCATCTGGTCGCTACAAGGAAGTCTTTCAAGTAGTGTGCTGACCACCCTATATATATGCGCCCATCGTGTTTGAGTAGGTGCGTGCGTATGTGTGGTGAGACCTCCAGTACTAGGTGCTTGTTGTTTCTTTGCCTTGCATTCATTCTGAATCGGACTTTTACTTCATTGGTAAATTCCTCTGAGGAGATCTTGGAGTCCTCAAAATTTTTTCCGTATAGGTCTTCCATGAATTCATTGTCCGGAAGGTCCTTGTTTACATCGTACACTATTACTGTTGGGTTTAATTTGTGTGGGTAGTCAATCTTAAAGTTGAATTCCTGGAACTTGTCACATTGCTTCAATTTGTTTAAGTCATTGAGTGATGCTACCTCGATGGCCACTCCTCTGTCCCTCAGTTTCCTTATTGATTTTATTTTTATGTTTTTGAGATCCGTCTTGAAGTTGTTTGTGATTGTATTGCTGACCTCTTCACTTGTTTTTATCACTGAGTCATTTGTTGCCTTAATAATAATTATGTGTTTGTCCTGTCCGCTCGGTGGGGTCAATTCAGTGGGACTCCTCACTTCCTTTCCTGATGCTGCAACACTGACGTATGATGGGCCAGGGCTAGGTGTAGGTGAAGTTTGTGCGCCTTTGTTTGCTCTGAGGATCTCATTCTCTATTGTCGTATCAATGACTATTTTCTCCATGTGGCCCCATAATCTGCACAATTCCGTTACCATATGGGGGGTGATTTCTTGTCCCGCCTGGAGGACATCCAGGAATTTATTTTTGAGTACCGACATGGTCTCTATTTTTTCCACCTTGCTTGCTATGTGGTATTGTTGTGGTGGACATTCGACTTGCTTGTCTGATGTTGCAATCAGTGATTTTACTGACGCCCTTCCACCTTGGGTTGTTTCATCTTCCTCTGTTTCTGTTACTGCCATTTTTTCCTCCCTTAGGTTTTCCTTTTTATTGGCTTGGTCCTGGTAATTGGCCTGTTTTAAATCCTTTTGTCCTTTTCCTTTTGCAGGGGTCTTCTTCTTGGTAGTCCTACTTCCCTTGTGGTTTGTTATGTTTAAATTTGGCAGCAGTTTGCTGGCTTATTAGGGGGATACTTGTTGGGTGTGACCTCCCTCGTTGATTCTTTAGGGTCTCCTCTTCAGTACAGGTTGAAGAGTCACTGCTGGAGTCACTACGTTCTGTCATGTCCAGTTGTTAGGGCTCGCAGGCCATGGTTATTTTCCTTTGTGTGTTTTGATGGTGCTGTTCTTGTAGGACAGTAATGTTGTGTGAGTTGCCTATTCAATTCCCCACTTGGCTGTTGTGTCTCGTGGCTCTGGGATTCAAAGTTGCAGAGGATTCTAGTTATTTCTTTTTCAAGACGGGGATGTTCTTGTTTTTGGTGTTTGTGCGTTGGAGGTGGTATGAACCTCTATCCCCAGCCTGGCTACCAAGTTTCAGGTTCTTGGGGCTCCTGGTTGAGGAGGAATTCAGTTTTTCCAATTCCAAGAAGGGGATGTTCCTGGATCTTGTGGGTGTTCCTATCCTACTGTTCAGTAAGGTGCCGTGAGGCTATTTTTCAATTTGCACCCCAATCGGTCCTGTGGTTCTCGAGTTATCCATATTTCTTTTTTGGGGGTTCCGGTGATGTTCCTGTGGGTCCTGACAGTTGTGTTGCCACTACTTCTATATACTATGCAGTGAGCTGTGTTAGTGACGTAGGTCGCTGTGTGCGCCGGTCACGTGCCTCTTGACCCTGCCCTCAGTATGTCTTCCCCTGCAACGTTGTCATGGCAACCAGGTTGTAGATGACAGATTTTCCCGCCGATTCCTTTGTTTGGATAACGGGGAAGAAGGCAATATGTCCGCCCGCCGCGTTGTTGTTGGTTATTGTCGCCGTGTGGCTATCGGGGGTGTTCCTTATCTAGCTCTCTATTTAGGATATGATGAATTCGAAGGTGTTCCCAGAGTCACAAGGAGCTTCCCATGTGTTCCAA
This sequence comes from Mastigoproctus giganteus, assembly GCF_048544385.1. NCBI lineage: Eukaryota > Metazoa > Arthropoda > Arachnida > Uropygi > Thelyphonidae > Mastigoproctus > Mastigoproctus giganteus. Next base: position 180,750,863 of record NC_143579.1, on the reverse strand, counting down.
AATATAAGGAAATGTATATAACTAGCCACATAATATAATTATTTTGATGTCAACAATCCTATATCCTATGTTGTATGGGATCCTATGTTAGGGCTGTGGGCATAAAGCTACTTCCGTACGGAAATTACTTTTTGCCATAAAACTCCTAATTTAGCTGTAATCAATTCCAAAACATATCAATCCACTCACCTACTGTTCCTCTTCCTCATCTTTAAATTCCATTTTGGGCACTTGAAAACTTTAAATGATAACACTTTTTCAGGAGCATTATTTTTGCGACCGCACGGTGAGATTGTTGAAGGTCAAGAAGAATGGCCATATGTGTCAGGTGTAGTTAACATGTTAACAGTCGTAATTTGACCGGGGGGGGGGGGAAGAACCTCAAGTAGCCAAAATAATAATGGAACACGTGGGAAGATGCATATAAAATTGTCTGTGCATATAACAAATATGCATAGCATATAGAAAAACAGAAGTTCTGTTCAAACAGTCTTACATACTAATATATAACAGCAAAAGGAATTTTGTTACCTGGATGAACTACCACCTATAAACTTTTCATTATGAAAGAATGCAAAGTGGTAGCTGTGATGGTGCCATGATCAGAGGAACTGTCTCTGGAGGAGTAGATAAAGGGCTCTTTAGACTGATGATTCTTGATATATGCTGTTTTTCATCTTACAGAATGACTGTGGTTTCAACCCACAGAACATTCTGGAGAATATAGTGTCCCATTTGTGATACACAGGGGTAGAAGTCTGGTTTGGTTTAGGACAGTTATTCGTGATATGGCATCACACCAACAGTTTTTCTGGATGACAACCTTTGCAGAAGGGTAGCTTTGATATCATTCTTTCAACAATGACACAATTGTATACTAAAATAATATAAAATTATAGTTAGTATTACTAAATATGTTGTCAATATTTCAAAGTGACAAAATAATAAAACCAATACTCCCTATCACAAGTACAGTGTGTAACAGCTTTGTTTGGGTAGAATAACATGACACTGATGGACTGGAAAGTTCAGAGTTTGATTCTGAGTCCTATTCCTATTCAGAGTTGACCACTATTCAACTCTGTAAAGCAGGCATGTCAAACACGCGGCCTGCAGGCCTCATGCAGCTCTCCAACAAAAAGTCTGTGACCTGCTGAGATTTCTTGAAAACTTCTTTTTTTTTTTTAATTAAAAGAAATGGAAAAAATACTAATGAAGTTTATTTTTATTTTCACATAATTTATTTTGAATTTTACATTTAAGCAATTTTCAATGCAGCACTCGAAAAAGAGAGAAAAGATAGGATATAATGTTTCATTTTTAAGCCATCACCTGCAGCTTTGAGTAGTACAGACCACAAAGTGTTTGCTCAGTTGTATATTCGTGAATTATATTTTTAACTGTATGCAGTTAATTTTGTGTTTTATTTGTATTAAATTAAAAAGATACATAATAATAAACATTATGTCAACCCCTAATACCAGTATGAGTAAGAAAAGAACAATCAAAGAAGAATGCTGTAACTTCCAAGAGAAATGGGAGCTAGACTATTACTGCATCCAGAACAATCAAAGAAGAATGCTGTAACTTCCAAGAGAAATGGGAGCTAGACTATTACTGCATCCAGAAACAAAATAGTATGCTTAATAGGTAGTAAATCTATTTCAGTCTGCAAAGAATACAATATCAGGAGACATTATGGTACACATCATAAAGAAATCTATGATAAATACATTGAGAAACACTGTGAAAGTAAGTTGTTAGAATTGAAATCAATTCTTAAAAAACAGTAAAACTTGTTTACCAAACCTTCTAAGGAAAATACAGCAGCTGTAAAAGCTAGTTACTTGTTATCACATTAATTGCAAGCAAATCAAAACCTTTTACAGAAGGAGATTTTATTAGTGAGTGTTTAATTAAAGTAGCAAAAGTGGTGTCTAGAGAAAGTAAAAAGCTTCAAAAGTGTAAGCTTAAGTAGAAACACAGAAGCTAATGGGATCAATGAAATAGTTGAAAATTTAAGAAATCAGCTCAATTCAATGATATCTACATTTGAGGCTTACTCTATTACAATTGACAAAAGAACAGAAATTCGAGATATTGCTCAACTGGCCATTTTTATTCGTGGGTGTGATGTGAACTTAAAAGTAGGTGAAGAGCTTTTACAAATTATTCCTATGCATGATACAACCACTGGAGCTGATATTTTTAGTGCACCCTTGGAAATTTTGAATATATATAAATTACCATTGAATAAGTTGGTTTGTCTTGCAACTGATGGCACACCTGCCATGATGAGTATTACTAAGGGTGTCATTGCAAAACTAAAAGAAACATGCAAACAACATGGTAATAATCATTTCGAACATTTTCATTGCATTATTCACCAGCAAGTATTATGTTCCAAGGTTTTAAATATCAGACGTGCTAAAAAAGTTCCCAAAATTATTAACTTTATTCGAGCACGTGGACTTAATCATTGACAAGTTTCATTTCTGGAAGACATAGAAAGTGAACATACTGATCTATCCTATTATACAGAAGTTTGATGGATTTCGAGTCAAAGTTTTAAAACGATTCTTCGAGCTGCTGGATGAAATCGTAATGTTCTTGGAAACAAAGAATTATGAATGTACTGAATTAAAAGATGTACAATGGATAAAGGATCTGGCCTTCTCAGTTAACATTACAAGTCATCTTAACCAACTTAATTTTAACCTTCAAGGAAAACACCACATTCTTACAATGTTATTTGATAATATTGTTTTCAAAGAAAAATTATTACTTTGGCGCAAACAAATAGAAAAAGAAAACTTATCTCATTTTAAAAGTTGCCAATCTCTGTTGTTAAAATCACCTGACTTATATACACACCAAATTAAGTTGTTAGAAATGCAGTTTGATAGAAGATTTTCTGATTTCAAAAACTGTGAATTACAGTTTCCTCTTTTTACTTTGCCTATGTCTATTGATATTGTTGACGAGAGCTTACAAATGGAATTAATTGAAATCCAATGCGACTCTTTGCTAAAGCAAAAATATACGGAAGTTGGAATTCCAAACTTTAACACTTATTTATCTGCAGATCGATTTCCAAAAATGTTATTTTTCGCTACAAATATACCGGCTATGTTTGGGAGCACATACTTATGCGAGCAACTGTTTTCTTCGATGAAAAATAACAAAACTCCAGAAAGGTCAAGATTAACAAATCACCATCTATCATCAATCTTAAAGATTACATCAGCTCAAGACATTCAACCAAATTTTGATGATCTACTTGGTGGAAAATTATGTCAAGTGTTCTCTAAAAAATTATATAATAATAAACTGTGGTTTTATTGTTTATTTTTTATTAAATATTGTAAAGTATTTTTAATTCAAAAACTAATGCAGGATCAAAACAGGTTATCTATATACTGAATACAGTAAATCTAAAAATTGTATTTTGTTTATTTTTTGAGTATTGAAGGCAAGTGGCCCTCAGCATGGTGCAAAATGAGTTTGAGATGCCTGCCATAAAGACACAAGAGGGCTGTCCATGGAGGCTTGCATCACTACCCAATTAAAGTGTTCTGATAAAAGAATGGGAAATATTTTCATCAATATACATCAAACTGGTCAAAACTGTTCCACAGAGCCTGTGTATTATATTACAGGCTAAAGGTGGCCCTACATTATTGAAATCTAACCATTGTTGTCTTTCTCTTAGTATCTCAGTACTTTTTTTTTTTTTTTTTTTTTTGTTTCTGTGCATAAGAAATGTAAGAAGAAAAGAATAGCTTTAGGTAGTTTAGATGAAACAAGGCTACTTACAACAGAGCTTTTGCTGTCAACAGGCCTTGCATCAGGTTTCAGACCTCTACGAAAAAATTCTCCAAGGTTCTGATATTTAGTTAAATCTTCTTCAGCAGCTTCTTTAATATGACAGTCAAATACATATACAAAAAGGTTAAGAACAGGCTTGCGCATCCACAAAGGAAGATTTAAAGAATTAACCCAGCCCCACCAGCGAGAAGTTATCCTCAGAGGAAGCATTGTATAAAGTGATACCTAGAGAGCACAAAAATTATTGGTTTCAAAGTGACAAAGTAATTGGATTCATAAAATATAAAATTAAGAGCCATCACATTCATAAAATAACAAAAATGAAAACAAAAGCAAAACTGAACAACCAACTATTTTTGCACATTGCAACAAAAAGATATTTAACTCCTGGTGTATAAAAACCATCCAATGCTTCAAATAGACAACGTAACTCATTATGTTTAATAAACTTTTCAGAAAAACTTACCTTTCTACATTTAATGGAAGATTCAACATTTTCCTAACCCATTTGGTGTAAAGTTATAAATTATATTCATGTGCAAGAAAAACTCAAATTGGTACCTATTAATTGTTTGATACAGTGGGTTCACTGTTCACCAACTCACTATCTATGGTGGAAATGAATGTTTGGATTAGCAAATTCCATTATTCAATGTGAAGGAGGAGCATGTTGAAAATGTTGCTAAGCTAAAGTGCATAAGAAATGTAAGAAGGGCAAGTCCTGTTACATATGACACCAGTTTAATATAGTTTATAACACCAAAGTTTTTTTTAATGAATTAACTGATATTAAAATGCATTCCAGGTGATGTCTCAGTGTCAAAATTATTATTTCTGTATTCTAAACTGTTATTAACCAAAATTGTGTATATAACTGGAGGACTTTTACTTGCCAGCTCCCCAACACAATAGTCAATGTAATGAATGTATTTTGAAAATCAAATGATCTAGAGTGAATTTTGTAACTGGCAGGGATATTTTGAATGATAATTCAATGATAAATTGAAAAAGTAAATAATGCATAATGCACTAATGCATAATATCAAACTATTTCTTACCCAGCAGATACACTATGGAAAACTTTGTACATAATATTGCAAATTGTACTAGTTTCCACAAAGATTTCCAACACCTGTAATTTGAATTATGATATCAACCACAGTTCTAAATCAAGACAAAGCGTTGTAGGGCTGACAGTGTAAATATCAGCTTGTGCAAAGATGAATATGAGCTTATGCACATTATGCAAAGGTGAATGCAATTGAATGTTCGCCCTTAATATTTGTTGAGCGTCATAGCAAAAGCCAGTTTTATAGGAAATGTTTCCTATTGAGTGGAAAAGGTTAACTGACCATGTTTCTTCATGTTCAGTATTATATGAAGAATAGTGATGTAGGTGAGAGTGGTTCTGATAATGATAGTGGCCCTAGTTCCTGATTGATTGTAAGCAATCAGTAAGCTTCCTGGGTAATTAGTTCACATCACAGAAATCAGACCAACGTTCTAGCATTAGTAAGTTCAAATGAACTAAGAAAATCATAATACAGACAGAGAATGTGCTACAAAGATATGCTTTTTTCTAAACACTTTGGCGAAGGTAAAGAAAGCCAACAAGAGAACCACAGGAAACTTTTAGCGATCAAGCGTGTTTCCCAGTACCGCAGCGTCTCTCCCTGCATTCTCGGTAAATGAACTCGGCAAACCCGACAGAAAAACGATTTTTACTGCAACATGCATCGTCTGTAGAAGCTGTTTTCATATCAGGTTAAAATAGCGGGACGGGGGGATAAACACCCTAAGACTGAGGCAGTCTGGAGGGTGTACCCATAAGTAAATTTCAGCCCACTCATGAACTCCAATAATCTGCTTTTAATAATATGAAAAACTTCAATACATTGTTATGGCTTATAGTGCCACTACCGATAACACGCGCCATCTGTTTAACAACTATGTTTGTCCATAAGTCTGCCTAAAGTTACTAATATCATTTCTAATCGAATAATATCACCAAGTAAGAGAATGCATCATTCCTTAAAAAAACTTGACGGCACAGTTCTCATTGCTGTTAAGGGCTTTACAATACAAGGGCAACTAAAGACAAAATGTCAAACAAAAGTTTGTAAGAGCTCTGTACAAGTCAAAGGGTATGGATATCACAGGTCATAGTATCAGATCAGTTTCAGGAGTATAAACACTGTCAATGGAAGAACCATCATTCAAAATCTAAGGTAGGAAACACTTTGTGCTGTTCCTTTTAATAAAAATTTAATAATAATAGTGCCCCAAACACTTTACAACAAAGTAGGCAGTTAATAACTATATGAACTATAAGCTGAATACTACAACAAGGACAGAGGGATGGATCTGAAGAAAGAAAGAGGTAAGTGTGAGTAATGTATGTGGCCTATCTGAATTCTCTTTAGGGACCTCTTCTTTTATAGTTGAACAGAAACTGGGTGGCCAGGACCAAAGCCTTGAATGGTTTGAGCATTCTCAATGCTGATGGGATTCTTCCTATTGCTCAGAATAACTGTCTGAGAGGGCATAAATCCAAATTTGCCTTTAGCCAGCGGGTGGATGATTGCTGGAACAAACTTCCATCTGTTGTTGTAGAAGTTGATAGCTTAAATAGATTCAAGGCAGAACTTGACAAACATCTGGAGCGAGTGGATGGGTGAAATAATGTTTTTTTTTTTTTGGCTGATGCTATATAAGCTTGCTTTCTTGCATCATGTGCCTTTGCTAATGCTAAAGTTCTGATTTACCCTTTGAGTTTATTGCCAGCTCGAGACCAGACACCCTGGCAGTGATGTGCCATTAGATCATTACATGACTCTCATAATCAGTAAAGTGAACTGTAAAAGTAGTATCAACTGACTAATTGGTAAATCTAGCAACTTAGTCAGCCCTGTCTTTGTCAAGTATGCCAACATGGTTAGGGATCCAGGAAAATCTCAGAGCTTGCATTTTCCTGCTCTTTTAAGGAGAGAATGATATTAAAAGAATCAGTGAAAATGATGCTGCAGGGTAAATGTGTGGACTGAATCGAATCAATTCCAGAGCCATTTGTATTGAAATCGGTACTGCAGTAAAAATGCTGCATACTGGAGGCAACTAATTGGTGATTACACGGGTATGCATAAATTCTGATGTTTTGAACATTCGTGGCGTTTTTGTACTTCCAGGGCTAATTCTAAAAATCCAAACCATTTTTTTTATATATCACGTATGGTTTTTTCACAAAAAGTAATTGTTTTCTTAACTACACATTCCATATATATGCAATACTACTTTCTTTATAACTGAGACGTATCACTGTGCCAAAACATGTTTAGACATGCTGAGACCTGCAAGTAAAGTAAGAAACACTTCACAGGTATATAAACCTGCAAAAGCGTTTCTCCTGCATTCAAATGTTTTATGGTGCAGTCGTGCTAGCTAATATCTGACTAGTATCTTCTAACGTGATTTTCATATTTTCTGTCCTTGACAATGAAAAGTTGTAGTTGTGTGAACAATCCAAATACATTTTGCTACATTTGCAGTAAACTATGTTGTGGCAAAAGAAAGGCAGGATATACAGTTGGATCTCTCTTTAACAAACTTCTGTATAGCAAATTTTTCTATGTAGTGAACTTTTTTTGTATAAAGGAGAAAATTTCAATATAACAAACTGATTTCGATAGACTCTATGCATTGTTCACAGCTCTGGCCTTTAGGCAATAGAGCTGATGCAGTAGAAAACAAATTAAAAGCTAAGAGGATTAACAATTAATCCCTTCAGCTTTTAAGAGCTAAAGGGATTAATTTCACGCATTAAGAGGTAAAAAAATTTTACAATTTAGCGGTGCCTGTAAAACCCTGCAGGAGGAAACTGGCCAACCACGGCATGGGATAGAAAAAGATGGAAGGTTTGGGAGAGGCTTTTGCCAGCAGTGGGCCAGCAATGGCTAAAAAGAAGAAATAAAACCTATACATCCTATATACTATTGTACCGAGAAGTTGCTTGTTGTTTGTTTGTTATTTGGTTTTTAGGAGCATTAGCAACTAAGGCTATATTGCTCCCGGAATATGCGGTGGTCATTCCCTTGACCTTTCCGCATCCTCCGTATTTGGTGGTGACGGGCTCGAACCCCGGTCTAATCACGAAGCGTGTGCTATGCACTGCTGCTGCTCCTTCCCACCTGGCTATGGAGGCGCCCCGAGAAGTTGCGTTGATCAACTGCAATCAATGTGTTCACAGCCATTGGCAAAGATTAAGGCATATTCCCAATGCAGACATTGGATCTGATCAACCTGTTTTCTACTGTTAGCACCCTATTAGAGAATTAGGAGAGAGTGATTTTCCTTTATCCCTGAAATTCATCTGTTGTTTCAAAGAAATGAGTCATCCACACTTTCACTAAATTTCACCTGTCTCTGTTTACATGGTAGATACAAGAGGTCCCTAAATCAATATTGTTTTAGCTGCTGCGCAAGTAACCTTACTGTGTCTAAGAGGAAATCCTTGGGTGTACTGTGAAAAAGTGGAAGTGCTTAATAGTGTAGATCGGGACGTTAAAAAAAAGAAAAAGAAAAGAAATTTCTTTTAAATTTGGTTTTCCTGCCAGTAGTGCGTTAACCATTCTGAAAAACAGTGTTTCGATTTTCAAACTGTTTGAGGAAATGCGAACCAGCTGGAAGCATGTGAAATCATGCCTGTACGAAGATGTAGATGAAGCAATTTTTACACAGATAAAGCTGATTCAAGACCAAAATGGCCGATATCAGGGCAATTAATAAAAGAAAGGACTATGGAGTACGCATCATTTCTGAGGCATAAAACATTAAAATCCCGTTCTGGTTGGCTGGACAAATTTAAAGAACGCCATGGCTTACTCGAAAAAGTTATTTTTGATGAAAGTGGAGTTGCAATTGAAGAAGAAAACTATACCCATTGGAAAGAAACAATTTTGAAAAATTTCTGAACAGTGGATTTTAAATTTCGATAGAAAGATGACAAAAGCAAACAGAAAAATCGGTTTGATTGCCAACAACTGACCTCCCCACCTTCACTCGGTAATTTCAAAACTTACAAGTGTGAAGCTTGTTTCTTGTTTTCTTCCCACCAAATACCTCATCTAAACTCCAGCCAATGGACCAAGGATTTGAAAATGCACTATCGAAGGCACACAATGAAAAAATTATACTGAGAATAGAAACCAACCAACCTATAGATTCTGTTATAGCTTTGCGGATGTGTATATCACAGTTGGTGAAAGTGTAGAGTCAAGATGTGATGGAAACAACGATTAAGAATTGTTTCACAAAAGCAAGTTTTGCTAAAATGCCATTAACAGCAATGAACGACTCAAGACATTGAGAGAGTCAGACTGACAATAAGACAATTATAGCCTGTGTGATTTTTCACATGAAAAATGTATTTATCACATATTTTGGAATTAAATTACGCAACCAAGATAAAAGTTGGATCCCCCCTCCCCATAAAATGTGCCGTATATTGTGGAAATGGTGGTAAAAAGAAAGTAAAAGAAGTAAGTAAAGTAAAAAGAAATTTGACATTCCCACAGTTTAGAGCAAATCTTGAACAATAATATTCATGATTGCTACTTTTGTACCATAAATTTAGCAGGTTATAATGCAAAGAACAAGCAGAGCATTATATGCCCATGGATTTGAACTACTGTTATCCATTTACCAGCTGGTCTTGAATATATGCCATCAGATCCCAAATCTGACGTTCGTGATCTTACATTTAGAAGTATTAAACTACTACTGCAATTTTTCATACCACTTGTGCTACCAATCTAAATCATTCCAGTCATTACTCACCCAGGATCTAAAAAAGTTGAGAAGCTGGGCTAAGAAGTGACTACTGAAGTTTAACATTGACAAATGCAAAGTACTGCATATGGGTAGAAGTAAACTCAGAGAAACGTACCAATTGTGTGGTACAAAATGAAAATTAACTGGTAGTAATTGTGAAGTCAGGTATGAAGTTTTCCGAGCAGTGCAGATAAGCTGCCAGAGTAGGTCATGTGGTATTGTCAATGATATACAGGAAATTTGCTAGTAGGGAAAAGTAGGTGATTATCCCTTTGTATGAGGCAATGGTCATTCCCCGCCTTGAGTACTACATACAGGTCTGGAGGCCTCATTTTAGGAAGGACATAGAGTTGCTTGAGCGAGTACAGGGAAGGGCAACAAGATTGGTGAGGGGAACGAAGGGTCCTCTTACCAAGAAAGGCTTTAGTTCTGCAAATTGCAGTGTCTGGAGACTAGGCACCTGCAAGGTGATCTGTTCAGGTGCATAAAGCCTTGAATGGGATAATGGGATTCTTCTTCTTGCTCAGATTATGAACCTGAGGTGGCATAAATTCAAATTGAGGAAAGACAATTATAGAACAGATGTGCAGAAATTTGTCTTTAGCCAGTGGATAGTTGATTGCTGGAACAAACTTCCATCTGTTGTTGTGGAAGTTGATAGCTTAAATAAATTCAAGGAGGAACTGGACAAATTTTAGGGGGAATGGATGTGTGAATTTTTTTTTTTTTTTTTTTTTGGCTGATGCTACATAAGCTTACTTTCTTGCATTACATGCCTACTACTACTACTACTACTACTTTGTATCATTAAATCATCAGAAAGCTTTGACAACTTAGCCTGCATTCCATCTTAAATTGCTTTAAGGAAGATTAGAAGTAAAAGTGGCCTCTATACCAATCCCTGAAAATTCTACTTACTACATTGGTCCACCCTGAGAAATGTCCATTTATGACTATTCTCTATCACCCATCTTTTAGTCATCCTTGATCCAATGAAACAACTTGTAATCTCAATTTGCTCCAGTTTATATAACAGCTTTTCATAGGGTTATCATATTAAAAGCTTTGCCAAAGTCAAGATAAATAATGTCAGATTAGTTTCTTACAGCCAACTGTTTTATGATTTCATCACAATAATTAACTATGATTGATCAGGCAAGACGTCTCCCTTCACACACCAATTTGCTGTGCTCCATTAAGGATACCATTCCTATCTATGAGGAGTTTTTGAAAAGTACGGTAACACATTTTTTCGCTTAACAATGGTGAAAGGGAATGAGATGAAATGCGGTGGCAGATAGACCTGTTAATAATGTTCAAAAAGACCATCAGTGGAGTGTTGCGGTACTGTTGCCTCACAGCAAATTCCAGTTGCAAAATGGTGGCTACCATGCGAGTGTAGTCCAAAACAGGTGTTCGTGAAGTTATTCGCTTTTTGCAAGCAAAAGGGTCTTCACCAAGTGACATTCACCATGAACTGGTTGCTGTGTATGGCAAAAAGGTGATAAACAAAGAAGCGGGTGTTTTTGGTGCAATGAATTTAAAGCAGGTCATGTTGACATTGAAGATAGGGTAGATAGAAGGGGTGGTGGGGTAATGCTTCTTATCAGAAGCAGCCTGAGTGTGACGATAGCTTTCTCGGATTCAGACATTTCACAGGCTAGTATAGAGTCTGTATGGTGTGAGATAGTTGGAAACAAAGGTATGATGTGAGTAGGAGTAATCTACAGACCAGGTGATTGTGAAGATTATGACAAAAGCCTCAACATGCAAATGGAATGGGCAAGTAAGCATCAATGCCTTATTGTGGGTGATTTCAATTTGCCTCTAATTGATTGGAGTAAATGGGAAGGAAACTCGACATGCGGAACAAAATTTTTAAATCAACTAGATGACTGTTATTTGCATCAACATGTCAGGGAAAGTACTACAGAAAAGAATATCCTAGACCTCATCATCACACATGAATCAGATGACATAACAGGGCTGACAGTAGAGGAACCAGTAGCAGAAAGTGATCATGGAGTTCTACGGTGGATGATGACGAGAGAGGTAGCAGAAGTAAAAGGCAAAGGAATGGGTTTTAATTTCAGAAAAGTAAATTACGATGCCTTAAGGTACTACATGGCCTCTATTAACTGGGTATATATCGTGCAGAAAAGGAATACATTTGAACTGTGGTACGCTTTTAAAACATTAATCACAGATGCCTTGAATGCGTATATACCATTAAAAAAAAATACTCCACGAGGAGGGTCCCAAGTTGGATGAATAGTGAAGTTGCCACATTACTTGAGCAGAAAAATTGGCATGGAAAGGTTACAGAGCAATAAAAAGTACTGAAGCCTATAACAGCTACAAGGTGATGTGTAATAGAGCCACAGAAAAGGTTCGACAGGCAAAGGCAGTTTATGAGAAATCACTAGCAAACAGAGCAAAGAGGGGGGATAAAGAATTCTTCACATATATAAATGCCAAGAAGAGCAGGACAAAGCAGATCGTAAGGGAAAGGGGATAGTATTAAATAGACCAGCTGCCTTTGCAGATGAACTCAACAGTTATTTTGCATCGATATTTAATGTGGGAGCGAAGTTAAAAAATATGTAATTAATGATATTGAAATTTCGCAAGATTATTTAATGAAAAAACTTTCGAGCCTACAGACCAGTAAGGCTCCTGGAGTTGATGGAATATACCCTATAATCTTAAGGGAGGCGGCAAGCGAGTGCATTGAACCATTGAGGCTAATTATGCGAGCATCACTAGACTCTGGGGAGATTCCCTTGGATTGGAAAAGTGCAAATGTATCTCCCATACATAAGGGTGGTTCTAAGAGTGAAGTGGGAAATTATCGACCTGTCAGTCTGACTTCAGTGGTAGGGAAAATCATGGAGGCAATGATCAAGGGTGGAATTCACGATCAGTTGGATCGAATTGAAATTCTCAAGGATACTCAGCATGTTTTGTAAAGGGAAAATCATGTTTAACAAATCTGGTTCGCTGTTTCGAAAGGGTCACTCACGAGCTGGATTTAGGGAATAATTTTGACATTGTTTATTTAGATTTCAGCAAAGCTTTTGACTCAGTCCCACATGAGCAGTTGCTTTATAAGCTGGAACAGGTTGGAATCACTGGGAAAATCCTTAGATGGATAGAAGGATATCTTCAGGGCAGGAGGTAGAGGGTTGTGATAAATGGCTATTCCTCAGATTGGGTTGATGTAAGGAATGGGGGTTCCCCAAGGATCAGTATTAGAACCACTGTTGTTTTTAATTTTCATAAACGACATTGATGAAGGGATAGAGGGCGTGATGTCTAAATTTGCAGATGATGTTAAAATTGGTAGAGTAGTTAATGATCACTGTCAAGCTGAGCTTCTTCAGAGAGACCTAGATAGACTTCAGGAATGGTCAGAAAAATGACAGCTATGCTTTAATCCAAAAAAGTGTAAGGTATTACACCTGGGAAACAGTAATCCCAAAATAACTTATTCACTTGGTGGAGATCAACTAAACCCAGTACTGGAGGAAAGGGACTTGGGTGTTACGATATGGTCAGACATGAAATTCTCTGAGCATTGAAAACAGGTTGCAAGGAAGGCCCATGGTGTCCTATCAATGATCTATCGAACTTTTGCAAGTAGAGATAGGGACCTGATAATCCCATTATATAAGGCTTATGTTAGACCACACTTGGAATACTGTGTTCAAGTATGAAGACCACACCTAAAGAAAGACATCGAGCTTCTTGAAAGGGTGCAAAGACAGGTAACTCGCCTGGTGAGATCAGCAAAAGGGTGTCCTTATGAAGAAAGACTTCGAATATGTGGGTTGCAGAGTTTGGAAACTAGACACCTTAGAGGAGATTTGATTGAGGTGTTTAAGGCTCTGAGAGGCATCAGTAAAATGAATGAGGACGAAATTTTCAAGATTATAAATGATGCTAGAACTAGAGGACATAAATTCAAGTTACAGGGAAAATGTTTAGATAGGACTGCAGGAAGTTTTATTTTAGCCAGCGGGTTATAAATTATTGGAAAAAAAAAAAAAAAAAAAAAGTTGCCTTCATGGGTGTAGAGGCCGACAGTTTGGGGAAATTCAAAGGTCATCTGGATAGTACTTTTGGGTAAGGGAAGCGCGCATAGGATGATAGGTTTAATTTCCTTTTTTTTTATTAATTATTATTATTTATTTATTTTTTTTGTTTTCATCATTGTTTTTTTCGGATTTTTTTTTTTTTTTTTTTTTTTTTGGCTGGTGCAGCATAAGCATAGGCTTCCTTGCACCATGCGGCCATTACTAATACTAAGATTGACATCAGACAGACAGGCCTCCATCGAGCAAGACAGAAGACATCATATCATATATTAAGGGCATTCTTCTTGAAAACAGGTGAGTAAAACTGCATGAAATTGCATAAATAGTAAATGTGAGTAAGTTGACTGTTCATGACGTCCTTGGCTTTTGAAAGGTGTGCTGCCGCTGGGTGCCCCGACAATTGTCAGAGGACAAAGCAAAACGCATGGGGATATGTCTGGAGAACCTGTTGCAATACAGCAATGAAACATGGGTTCATCACTTTACTCCGGAGAGCAAACAAGGCTCCATGACCCAGAAACATCCAAAATCTCCTGTGTGCAAAAAATTCCAAACTGTTCCCAGTGTCTGAAAAGTCATGGCCACAGTGTTCTGGGATCGCCAAGGTCTTCTGTTGGTGGATTTCTTGCCGAAGGGAGGAACAATCAATGCACAGCTTTACTGTGCAATGTCAGAAAAACTGAAAGCCAACATCCAACGCAAATGACCAGGACTCCTGATAAGTGGCATGATTTTGTTGCACAACAACGCAACTCTACACACTACCCACACCACTCTTGAGTGGTTGCACCATAATTGTTGGGAAACTCTGTCACATTATCCCCTACAGTCCAAACTTAGCACCTTCAGACTTCTATTTGTTCAGCCCTCTGAAAAAAACACCTTTTAGGAAAGCATTTCACCACGGATGAGGAAGTTCATCAGGTGGTGTGATATTGGTTACTGCGTGTGGGCATGGACTTCTTCAGTACTGGTACTGATAAACTGATCCATCATTGGGACAAGTACATCAATAAAACTCGAGACTCTGTGGAGAAGTAGTACATGTTCATTTATTTCTAAAATAAATGAACATGTACTATGAACATGTACATGTACTTAATGCTACTATGCTATGTAACTGCAATTTCTTAATATAGTCATTTCTTCACTATCACTTTCTATAACATATACTAGCCACTAACACAGCTATACAGAATTTCCATCAGTCAGGGTAGAGCAGGGTAGCAAGATTACACATATATTATCATATGTACAGGTATGTGTATATACAGTTGAAATTATGTATAAACACTTTGTTATACTGTATCTCAGTTTCCTGGATAAACATGAAGGGTTTCGAATTATATTGATGATATCCGCCTACAATGTAGAGCAGATATCATCTTTTAAGGGCACAAAAGGTGATATAGTTGTACACGTTGGCACTAATGATATTAAGAGTAGGAGACCGGCAGAATTACTTAACAAGTACAGGTCACTGTTGAAAAAAGCTGAGAATTAGGGTTGAATTTGAAAGTGTCTGCAATTTTGCCCAGACACGATAGAAGGGAGTATATGATGAGAGACTTGTCGATCAATTCGGCCCTGGAAAGATTGTGCAAGGCTCAAAGGATAGAAATTTTTTCAGCTTGGTCTGTACTTGTTAGCAGAAGGGACTGCTTCTACAGGGATCGGATACACTTAAATAGAAAGGGTGCAAGAATATTTGCTGATGCTATCGATGCAGTGTTAGGTGGGTCGGAAAACTGATAGCTTGGGGGGGATACAAGGACTAATAGTTTAACAGTAGCCACAGGCAGAGGTGATTCTTGCACAACTTCTATTAGAATAAGTAGCAACCTGGAGCGAAGGGTGTTGGGGTTTCAGGGACGGATGGCTGTCATCGTGAAATAGGTGGGTATATGGGATGTATTAGGGTAACTAGGAATAGGAGCATGTATACCAATGCTAGAAGTATAGTAAACAAATTTTATGAATTTGAAGTGTTGGTCAAGACATCAAAGGCAGATATTGTTGGGATAGCAGAGATGTGGTGTCACACAGATATAAGGAATGCAGAACTGGAATTTGGGTAGTACAATGTGTACAGAAAGGATAGAACGGGAGGACGTGTTATGCTGTTAACTAAAAAAAAAAACAAAATCAAAAGAAGTGCACCCAGTTGATATAGATGAACAGTGCACTGTTGAGTCAGTTTGGTGTGACATAAGCACTGCGAAAGCAAAAAAAAAAGAATAGGAGTGTGTTATAGGCCTAACAACTCAAATGAGTACAATGAACAATTGTACAGAGAAATAGTGTGGGCTGGTAAATCAGAATGTCTTATAATGAGTGATTTTAACTTCCCAGATATTGACTGGAACTTGTGGGTTGGTCACTCACACACTAGTCAGACTTTTGTGGATTTATTGGATGATTGTTTTCTGCAGCAGCATGTTCGAGAGGCAACCAGAGAGAGTAATACTCTTGATCTGGTTATCAGCAGTGATCATTCATGTATTAAGAATTTGCAGATAAAGGAACCACTAGGTGGCTGTGATCACAGTGTACTGATTGTGATTTACTTAAAGATTTAATTATCATCAGGGGTAAAGAAAAGGGTTTTTGCTTCCATAAAGGTGAGTACAGTGGTCTCAGAAAGTTTTTAAATTCTATACAGTGGGATCAACTGACGATGTTATCAACAGTAAATTCTATTATATCATGGATGCTACTAAAATTTTCATACCTATTAAGAAATATTGTTCAAGGTTTAGGGCTAAATGGTTATCAAATGAACTAATGAGACTTGTGACAGAGAAGAAAAATGCATGGGATGCATATAAATTATCAAGCGACGCAGAAGCCTATGGCAGATATAAGCTAGTCTATAATCAGGTTACAAAGGAGGTTAGGCAGGAGAAGGCAGATCATGAGAAATCCTTGGCAAAAGATGCTAAGAAAAACAGCAAGGATTTCTTTACTTATATAAACTCTAAAAGGAAGGGGATGAATCTGATTGGTCCACTTGACATCGATGGTTCGACTGTTGATGATCCTGCTCAGATAGCAAACAAACTGAATGAGTATTTTGCATCTACATTCACACATGAGGAATTATTAAGGTTTGAAAATGGCAGAAGGTTATCAAATTGTAGCAGGATACTTAATGATTTTGTAATGATTGAGAGCAAAGTGGAGGAGAAATTGTTGAAGTTAAACATAAGAAAAGCACCTGGGGTGGATGGGATCTATCCAGTTATATTAAAGGAGGCGGCAAAGCAACTAAGCAAACCCTTAGCCATAATTATGAGAGTATCCTTGGACTCAAGGGATGTTCCCACAGACTGGAGATGTGCAAATGTGTCCCCAATTAACAAAGGGGGATCGAAGAGTGACACGAGTAATTACAGACCAGTCAGTTTAACTTCTGTTCCGGGTAAAATAATGGAGTCACTGGTTAAAGATGCATTGCAGGATCAAATAGACAAGACTGCAGCAATAATTCAGACACAGCATGGGTTTGTTAAGGGAAAGTCTTGTCTGACAAATTTGATAGGATATTATGATGTGGTTACAAAGGAACTGGATGCAAAAAATTATTTTGATATCATATATTTGGAATTCAGGAAAGCTTTTGACACTGTTGCGCATGGAAGACTATTGTACAAATTGGAGCAGAATGGTATTAAGGGTAAGTTGCTACAATGGATAAAAGGATGGTTAAGTGGGAGAAGACAGAGGGTGGTAATCAATGGGTGCTGCTCTTCGTGGACTAATGTTATTAGTGGAGTCCCACAGGGTTTGGTGTTGGGTCCACTGTTGTTTTGTATATTTATCAATGATATTGATGAAGGTATATCAGGCTTAATGTTGAAGTTTGTAGATGATACAAAGGTTGGCAGGGTTGTTAATGACAGTAATGGCAGTGTGCTACTGCAACAGGATCTAGATAATTTGGACAGATGGGCTAAGAAGTGGCAACTGAAGTTTAACCTTGACAAATGCAAATACTGCATATGGGTAGAAGTAACCCCAGAGAAACGTATCAACTGTGTGGTACTACACTTAAGGTGGTAGAAAATGAAAAAGACCTGGGAGTAATTGTGCAGTCAGATATGAAATTTTCTGAGCAATGCAGACAGGTTGCTAGGGCAGGTCATGGGGTTTTGTCAATGATATATAGGAATTTTGCTAGCAGGGAAAAGGAGGTGATTGTCCCTCTGTATACGGTAATGGTTAGGCCACGCCTTCAGTACTACGTACAGGTCTGGAGGCCTAATTTTAGGAAAGATGTAGATTTACTTGAGCATTTACAGAGAATGGCTACAAGATTGGTGAGGGGAATGAAGGGATCCTCTTACTAAGTTCTGCAAATTGCAGTGGCTGTAGACTAGGCACCTGCGTGGTGATCTGATTGAGGTGTATAAGGCCTTGAATGGGTTGAGCACGCTGAATTCTGATGGGATCCTTCCACTTGTTCAGATTATGAACCTATGGGGGCATAAATTCAAATTAAGAAATGACAGATGTAGAATAGATGTGTGGAAATTTGCCTTTAGCCAGTGGGTGGTTTATTGCTGGAACAAACTTCCATCTGTCATTGTGGAAGTTGATAGGTTGAATAAATTTAATTTAAGGAGGAACTGGACAGGAATTTGGAGGGAATGGTGTGATTTTTTTTTTTTATCTGATGCTGCATAAGCTCATACATTTGCTTTCTTGCATCACATGCCACTACTACTACATTAGATACACAGAAATGAGATGCATTACAGAAGTTACTTTAGCTGATAAAATGTCTGACAAAAGTGTGTGCATGTAACACACACATGGATGGCATTATTTCTCAACAGCCTGATATATACACATCTGCTTAATTTTGATTGCTTCCTGTTGTATCATCACCCTAACTGCAATGTGTGTGGTTTGAGTCAACAGATCTTGGGAGTATTCAAAAACATTTCCCAGTGACCAATTATCATTTGAAAACTCCCCATCCAGATAGGCACAGATGTAATCAGAATGAAAATGTGAGTGCGCCATCCTGTTGAAATTACGCCAATGTAACCAGAAATATGGTTCTCACTGCAGGAACTGCATACAATTCAAGAGAACTCTGCCGACAATCAGAATCTCTAAGGAAATACACAGAATTTGTAAGGTCTGATTATCCAAACAAGAGAATCACACACGCGCACACACACACACACACACACGCACACGCACGCACACACACACACACACACGCACACCTGGTAGTTGATGTCTTCCTTTAGAGCAAAAGACAAAAGGACTACTGCTGTGAGAAAACACACTTGTGAAAATTCAAACGACCCTTTAATTTGAACAGTGCCTCATCTGACCATATGATTACATCGTGAAAATCATCAGTTGCAGGGTTCTTTCAACAGTACCACTCACAAAATGTGCTTGCTGATCAGAATTATCTTCATGAATCACACAACAGCCAAGATACAAAAGGTTTAAACTTTGTGTGCTTTAAGCATCCTATAATACTTAAGTGACTCATAATTCTCAGGGACACTATCTTGTTGAATTCTTTGGTGCTTGGTCATATGCACTTCTCAGTGCATATTTTAAGCACTTCTCTGTGTTCTTTTCTTCCCACAGTTTTTCTTATTTCCTTAATGCTTTGGTGCATTTGTTCCAGACTGACATTCCCATACACTTCTACCTCTAAATATTTTCATACTTCCAATACCATTTCAAAATGCATTTCATGTCTTCAAATGTTAGCTGATTATTCTCCATATTCGATGGGTTGCTAGTTAATCTGTAATAACAAAAACTTATCATAAGCCTAAATGTTTACTTTAACATTAAATGAACTTTTTATTCAAAATGATCATTCTGTCTACAAAAAATGCTATTTTAAGTGTTTATAGATAATTCTTACTCACTATATATTGCCAAAAGTAACTAAATATTCTGGGATTTGGCTTAAAACAAAACAAACATACCATAATCAGCAGCTGAAATGACCACTATGTTGAAGGCAAAATGAATCCAAAATACTACTTTTCCGTTATTAAAAAGAATGGTTTAAGGTCTACTAACCAGGATACAGCATATAATTAGAACCAAAGATGGGCTCACATTATTGTATAAACAAATGTACTTTGGAACGTACAGATGCCTGGTTACGTTTGGCAATATTATGTATATTTATAAAAGATTATGTAGTACATCTTTAGAACTTCTGAACTGAACGCTCAGAAATGAATATATACTTCTAAAATTGTTTTCCAAAGACGAAAAATAAACAAAATAAGCATATACTGTCAGCAGAACATTGTCAGTTTCTTACAATACAGGGTCAGTCAAAATGTTGTCAACAACTTTGATAGTTTATTTGAAACCAACTACATATTCTACTATATGAAAAAAAAAAAAAAAAAGCATAAATATCAAAATTTTTAACAGTTACCTTACAGTCCTTCAATATGGGCCCTACACATAGCTCTGCACACATCAATGTGGTAATCAAATTCATGCCACACTTTCTCCAGCGTATTGTTGATAACCTGAGTGATAGCTGCAGTGATATCCTTGCAACTCTCACTTTGTAGGAGTGAGAGTTGCAAATATTTTGCAAAACCCTGTAGATAAAAATCTGAGGGAGTGAGGCCTGATGATCTTGGTGGCCAATGAATTAAAGATTTGTCATCATGGCCATTCCAGCAACATGGATAATTGTCAATCAGAAACTTTTGCACCTCCCTATGGAAATGCGGCAGAGCCCCATCCTGCTGAAAAATGAATTTGTTTCCATCTTGTGCTAGGAACCACCCGATCAGTATGTCAAGTAGGAAATGCCATTCACAGTGTCAAAAAAAAAAAAAAAAAAAAAAAAAGGGCCCATAAATTTTTTTCATCACAAACATTGCCCAGGAAATGTTTACTTTTGAATTATCCTGTTTATGTTCCATGTTCAGGTAATACAGGTATATTCCCCCCACTTGTTATCGCTCAGACCTACAGGTTGAATAATTCCATGAGAACATCCAAACAGCTATTTCAGGGATAAAATCTGATGATGTACTAATTGTCACGAGAGATCTAAATGCAAAAATTGGAGCAGAAAAAACATATGCATGCATGGGGAAACACAGATTGGGAAAAAAGAATGAAAGAGACCAAAGGCCTATACAATTCTGTGAAGAGAACAAACTAATAAAAATGAACTCAATGTTCCAGCATCCCATCAGAAGACTATACATGGAAGAGTCCTGGAGACATTATTAGAAATCAAATAGATTACTTAATGATAAAAGAAAGGTTTAAAAATTCCATCAAGCAAGCAAAAACATACCCAGAAGCAGACATAGGATCAGATCATAATCCAATCATAGTAAAAGTAAGAATAAACTTAAAAATATAAAACCAGAAGTGAAAAAGAAAAAGGATATTAAGATTTTAGAGAGACGAAAGAACACAGAATGAAATTTGCAAACGAAGTATCAAAACTAGTAGAAGTAAAATGGAGCCATGAAAGCAACTTCAATAGAAATGAAATGGATGTAAAGAGGGAATGGGACATACTATAGGCAGCATAAAAGGAAGCCACTGATCTCGCAATCCCACAGGTGGTCAGTGTTAAGAAAAAAACTCAAAAATAAACCAGAGTATAAGACTTTGGATAAAAGCATCAGGAAAGAGTGTAGACAAGCAAAGGAAGATTGGGCAACAAGAAAATGCAGAGAAGTAGAAAAACTCAAAAGGATGCATAGGGATAGGAAGCTACACAGAGAAGTGAAATTGATGGCATAAGAATACAAAAGCTTGTAGACAATTGCATAAAATCCAAAAATGGAGAAGTAGTTTTCAACAAAAAAATGGTCAGAATATGCAGAAAAGCTCTTCGCTAACAAAATAAAAGGAAAACCATGTGCACTCAATTTAGAGGGCCCACTTATTCTGGAAAGCAAGGTCACCAATGCCATTAAGGGACTAAAAAATGGGAAAGCAACTGGATCAGATGAAATCTGTTCAGAAATGCTGAAAGCACTTGGCAGTGATGAAATTAAAGTGCTTACAATACTGAATAATATATATGATATAGGAATAATTCCAAGCAACTTTAAAGTCTCCACCTTCATTCCTCTAACCGAAAAAACTGGATCCCTGGAATGTACTGATCATAGAATCATTAGCTTAATGAGCTATACTTCTAAGATTCTACTGAAAATAATCTACCTAAGAAACATACATGCAAACCCACAGCAGAAATAAGTCCAGTTCAAAGCAGATTCATGAAAAACAGTGAAACCAGAGAAGGAATGTTTAAGAATGATAATTGAGAGATATCTGGAGAAACAAAAAGATATTTGCATCTATTTTGTAGACTATAAAAAAAGTTTGACTCAACAGACCATGAAAAGATAATTTAATCTCTACAAAAAATCGGAATCGATGGCACAGACATAAGAATTATAACTAATTTATACTGGGAACAGTCAGCTTCAATTAGAATTGATAGAGAGTATTCAGAGGAGTTTCCAATACTAAAGGGAGTAGTACATTAGGGATGTGTCCTTTCACTTCCCCTTTTTTAACTTTTATACTGAAGAAATTTTTAGGGAGAAATTTTTAGGATATTTTAAAGGGCCTTACAATAGGGGTAATCAGAATTAATAACTTAAGATATGCAGATGACACCATTCTACTGGTGGAAAGCAAAACAGTTTAAATGCCATATCTACAAGGTGGAAAAAAAAAAAAAAGCTCCAGCAAAAGATTGGGTCTATATTTTAATGAAAAGAAATCCAAAGTAATGTGTATCTTAAAGAAAGAGGGGAAGAAAAAAATTAATATTAAAGTAAACAACTATGGTTTACCTAAGACATCTAATCACTGATAACGGGATAACCTTACAAGAGATCAAAAGAACTGAAATAGCAAGATGGGCCTTTCTGGATGTTAAAAAGATCTTAACATCAAGGGAATTACACCTAGAGACCAGGATAAGGTTAACAAAATGTTATGTGTGATCAACCCTCATATGGATCTGAAACATGGACTATTTCAAAGGATGTCGAAAACCGCATTAAGGCATTTGAAATGTGGATCTTAAGGAGAATCATGAGAATATCTTGGACACAAAGAAAGGCAAATGCAGAAGTGCTGGCTTTAACAATATGAAATAAAAGAAAACTCATTACCATCATTAAGCAAAGGAAAACAAGGTATCTCGGTCACCTTCTGAGACATGACTCAATAGAAAAAAAAAAAGCTGTTGGAAGGGATGATAGAAGGAAAGAGTAAAAGACAACAGAGAAAGACCTGGATAACCAATGTTGAGGAATGGGCTAATCTTTCTTATGAAGACTATGCAAAGGAAGCACAGATGCAAAGCTGGTGGAGACTCGTAATAGTCAACCTCCTGGATGAAGATGACACATGAAGAAGTTCATGTTCCAGTTTTATGTAGATTCTCACTCCCCCAGATAACAATGTTGTCGATTCACTTTGCCACTGATATGGAATGTGGAATCATTGGCAAACACTAATCTTTCTGTGAAATTTTCAACAGTATCATACAGTTCTTGGAAGTAGCAACAAAATTCATACCTAGAAACTTTGTGTCATGATAACAGAGAACACAAAATGATTTCTCCATAGGTGATTGCAATTTTGAGTGCAGTGTCATCTCTGTTAAATATCTAAACTTTGATATTTATGCTTTCATTTGATAGCTTTGTCATAGAAATGTGTGTAGTATATTTGACAAACTGTCAAAGTTGTCGAAAACATATTGACTAACCATGTATAACAAAAGAGAGGTCTCAAACAAAAAATAATTATTTTCTATGAAACAATGGACTGCTAAAAATGTTCACTTACACCTATTTAAAATTTCAACAATCAATCTTCAATTTTTTTAAAACAACCCTTCTATTATTTGAAGGGTTGTCAAGACATGTAAATTATCTAATTCTTATCAAAATGGCTAAACTTTTAGATTGAATAATTTTAAATTTATTAATTTTTATTAAAAAAATCATAATTTTACAATTATGTGAAGTGCTTCAAACATCTTAATACAAACCTCTAAATCACTAGCCAATAATGGTTGTTTTGCAGAGTTAATTTTAACATATTCACGTTTCTTCACATAATGAAATTGCTGATATGCCAGGTAAGCAAAACCTAATCCAAGTGGTATAGGTGTCCATCGAAGTGCTCGGATATAACGTATTAAGAGATTTGTTCCAGACCACTGCCATGACTGGTGAGAGGAGGAACTTGCTTCTGAAATAGGGCAAAACTTAACGTAAATTTACTTTATGGTTAGAACAGGTGTATGTTTAGTTTAATTTTAATATCTGGAAATAAATTTATATGAGCAAAAACATTTAAATTAATCACACATTATATTGACTAATTATACACGGAACTGTAAGTTCTGATTTTTCTGAACAGTTCTGAATTGCTTAACTTGCTGATGCATTATCATTTAATAACAGCTGCTTTTTATAGTATCTGCTGTACAATATTTGCTATTTGTACTCAAATAGCAAATATCTTTTGCTATTTGAGTACAAATGGCAGATATTGTACAGAGCTCCCAATTAAAGTAAAAAAAAAGGGGGGGGGGGAATGGATTAGCCAATCAAAAGATGCATTTCATTCTGTAACACAAATGTGTATGTATTTTGTCATCTTTTTTTTTTTTTTTTTTTTGGCTGATGCTGCATAAGCTTGCTTTCTTGCATCAAATGCCTCTACTAATGCTAATCTGCCATTAGAAGCTTAAAATGAAACTGTAAGTGAATATTTCTCAATTTTAACATGTTTGTTCATTATACATATATACAGTACAGTAGAACCCTGATAAGGAATTCCCACATAAGTTTTCACCTGTACTAGGTTTGGTTTCATAAGTCCCAATTTCACCTCTATATATGTATTGTAATGTATTATTTTCCTGCATAAGAAGTTTTCTGGGTAAAAAGTTTTCCCGCATAAAAAGTTTGTGATAAAGAATACACTTTGTATTATTATAATGAAGTTTTCCCACTTAATAAGTTTTTTAAATATATAAATTCTTTATTTTTAATATTAAAAAAATATAAACATTTTGGTAATCAAACAGGTTAAGTGCCAAGCATCATTTTAGTTTGTAGCAAACCACCGAAGTAGGTGAAATGGCATCGTTTTTTACATCTCATATTGTGAATGCCTTCACAATAAGTTGGCCTGATATTGCACTGCCCCAAAAGCAACGCTTTGCCAATGGAGAAGACTAATGTTACTTATTCTTGGCAAATACCACCACCACCCCTGGGTGGTGAGATCCACTGGCGAAGTCTTGCCTATTCGAGAATCTAGTTCGAAGCGTTGCTTATTCTAGGTAGTTCAATATTAGAACAACTCGTGAAGGCATTCACAATACAAGATATCACAAAAACAATGCCATCTACTTCGGTGATTTACTATGAACTAAAATGGTGCTACACACTAACTTGTTCGATTAGTGAATTTTCAGTAGTCTGAGGCTTTCAGCCTTAAAACCTTTTTAGTATAAACATTTTGATATAATGGAAGCGACATATTGCAATTGTTTTCAATGATGTCCATAACTTCGACCATGTAAAGCACAGTGAAGCATTTGCCGTTAAGTTCCGATTTTTCTGAATAGTTCTAAATTACTTAGTGGATTGTTCTCTGTCTTATTATAATTGTGACCTTTTAAGGTATGTTGAAACTCTAAAGGAGATCATCCTTCCAACTTGGTAATGAATTTAATGAACAGAATGTTAAGCAATTAAAAATCCTCAGTTTAAACAGTTTCCCATAGGCAGAGTAAAATATTTATAAATTCTGAAATAGTACTTAACTTTTCATTTGTGTAGTTAATATTTCATACCCTTAGGTCATTTTCCCTTCTAAAAAGTTTTCCCATGTAAGAAGTTCTAAACCTCTAGTCCCTTGGAAAATTTCTTATCTGGGTTCTACTGTACAAAGGGTACTAGGAAAGTTTTGCAATATGACGCAACAATGAATCACAGGAAGCTGCTTGTTGCTGCATGTTGAGACATGTTCATACGTGCATAGTAGCCGCCGCGCCAAGTCGATGGGTGCAGTTATTCATTAGTAGTGAGAGTGTAAAGTGCTTGCGATGGCATCGTGGTCACGAAATGAGATAAGGACAGTTTTGCGGTATAATTTTGTGCGTGGTTTAACCATAGACCAGTGCTTAGAAGAAATGACTCTTGCACTAGATGATGATTGTCCACATCGTACAACGATATTCAGGTGGTATAGAGAATTCCAAAGGGGAAATTTCACTCTGGAAGATTCTGAGAGGCCGGGAAGGCCACGAACGTCAGTTACGGAGGAAAACGTTACTGCTGTGAGGAAAATGCTTGACGAAAACAGGCGAGTGACCTACCAACAGATAGAGGATACTTTGGGCCTAAATGCACCAGCAATTCGTTCGATTCTGCAAGATCATTTGCACGTGAAGAAACTTTGTTCTCTCTGGGTGCCGCATCAACTGACTGAAGAGCAGATGACACAACGTGTGACTTGGTGCCGGGAGATGTTAAAAAAGTTTGATAAGGGACAATCTCGGTATGTGAACAACATCGTGACAGGTGACGAGACTTGGCTGTACTATTACGATCTGCCAACCAAGGTTCAAAACAAAGTTTGTGTCTTTGATGATGACGACACACCCGTAATTGTCAGAAAATCCCGATCTGTAAAGAAGAAAATGATAGCTGTATTTTTCAAATCGAGTGGAATTGTGGAACGTGTCGTTTTGGACACGCAGAAGACAGTCACAGCTAAGTGGTATACTGAACAATGCCTGCCTAAAGTCATTGGATCTATAAAGAACCTGCGGCCAAAGTCAAGAATGGACACCTGGTACCTCCATCACGATAATGCTGCAGATCACCGCGCCAAAGCCTGCACCGAATATTTGACCACGACAGGACTGAAGCTTCTCGAGCACCCTCCCTACAGTCCAGACCTTGCTCCCTGCAACTTTGCACTGTTCCCACATGTGAAAATGAAGCTAAAAGGGAGGCGGTTTTCCAGTGATGAGGACCTTCTACGGGCTTGGGACAACGAGTGTGCTTTACTCCCTAGTGAAACTTGGCAGAACTGGTTTAAAGATTGGTTTCGGAGGATGGAGAGGTGTATTGAATGTAGAGGAAATTACTTTGAAAAAATTAAATAAACAAAGCTGTATTGCAAAACTTTCCTAGTACCCTTTGTATATTCTTTCATTGCCTAAAGTTGGGTGACCAGATGCTTATGGCTACAACGGGGACAAAAAAAAAAGTTTTAAAATATAAAATCTAGGACAATGAGAACTTCACCATGTTCAGGTAATAAGAGCTATAGAAATGAAATGTTTATAAAAGAGTAAAAATGTGGTTTAACATATGTGAAAGTAGTTACATCATTAATATTTGAAGAATAATTAAGCTGCACTGAAATAAAATACATTAAAAGCTAAACCAATTTATTTTGCTCAATAAAACTAATCATATTTTGTTTATCTATTTGTCAAATTTTCATAATTACCATCCAGTTTCATTCATTACAAAAACATACACACACTGACCAGTCATTTCTCATTTTCAGCTCTTCCAAAATAAAATTAAGCAAGAAAACTGACTAAATTATAAACCAGTCAGTCTGAAACTGCATTTAAACAGTAATTTTACACGTTTTGTGCTTTCTCACAAACTGATGCAATTTTCAAAAGCATCCGTTTCATAAATGTAAATTTCCTGAAGGGTTCAGCCCATTTTACTAGGTATTCACAAGTAATCTTATAAGTATCAAATCATTCATGTTTAAATTTCATTTCTTCATCCTAAATATCATGATCAGATAAAATTTTGAAAGCACTTTTTATTCCATTTGTTTACTTGCTTGCAGAGCAAGTGAACAAATGAAAATGAATTCTAAAAATGATCTCTCATTACTTTGAAAATTAAAATGATCTTTCAGTACTTTGAAAATGTTTAATGCTTGCTTAATTTCTTGGTATAAACTTAACCAACGAGTTTCCGAATGCCCATCAATTTATTATTATTATGAATAACATCTAAACAATAAAATCTCCCAATTGTTTGGTGTATACTGAGTGGTATAAAAATATGAAATATTTTACAACCAATTCCACATTGCAAGAGAATCTCTCAGTTTCCAACTACATTGCATTATGCAGAGAAATGTGAATATCTTTTATGGAGTTGTAGTCTGCATATCTAGTTTGATAATGAAAATAAATTTGTGCAGCAATTGTAAAAATTGCAGGGTAAATCATTACATTTAAAATTTTAAAAAATTCGGACATTTGCGTGCCCTAAAAAAATTCTGGAGGGGGGGATGAGGAAATACACTGAAAAGAAAGACATCTTGTCACCCTAGCCTAAAATAAAAATAAATATATATACACAAAAAAGGGGAAATGCCTTGTAACATAAGATATACGGAGAGACTTACAGGTGACATTATTTACATATCAAAGCAGAAAGCTACTATTCGAAATGAAGAACATACAGAAGAAAATTGATTTCTGCTGTATATAATAGCCAATAACCAAATAGCCAATAAAAGAGCATCAAAAGTTCTAGTCATCTAACAAAAGGATGGGATCAATGGTCATCATGTTGATCTTGATAATTGTAGCACTGACATAAAATTTATCTAATTTGAGATCCACCCTACATAAGAGAGGTATAACAGCAGGAACAGTTCTTGAATTCAAACAAGGAATCCTTCATGCAACAAACTTTCTTAGAAGGCCAACATCAAGTCCAAATATAAAGTGGCAAGAAAAATCAGTCAATACATTTTAAATACCATTTTCTGTGTATTTGTTGTATATTTTAACTCTGACAAAGCTGACTATATGTAAACAACTGATGTCATATGGATAAGATAATCAATCCAAGAATAAAACACTCTGAAGACAGAATAAGTCGAAGAGCTAACTTTGATGATGATCAGAAAAGAAAAGCATGCAATGTAACAGTAATAGCTATAATATTTCAATGGCTTCTTTCTTTCTTTTTTTTTGTCTGGTTTATTGTTTTTCCACATGCATGCCATTTCATAATACACATACATCAGCTTGTGTCTGACTGGTTACTTCTATGAAAAGAAATGTAGTCAGATGTGAGTGAAAAATGCTGGCATTAAATCATGCATTGAAAGAATTTGCAAGAATCTGATTCGATGCCTTGCCAAGTCCATAAAGCTGCTGAAAACATTATCTTCCGCAATGTAATATTCCATTAAATAACTTCTGAACTTTTCTTACATTTGGTTGCTCCAACATCAGATCTCTACAAAATAATCTGCTAACTGTTTTGCTTCTAGTAAAAGTAGAAAAAAAATACAATGAAGCAGGTGATGATTTTGGAATTCTTGTATTTTCTACATCATGACTCCACAATACCTAGAATACCACAGTCAGACAAAATACTTTGTGCAACTCTGCGGATCTCAGTTTCAAAGCTGCCAATAACTGTATGCGGATGGAAATGCAGATGCAATTTCTCACATTGTTTGCTTAATATTCACGAGTGTTTTCGTAAGTCAAAATTGTTTTGTCTGGTTGAAGGTTGGATTTCGATTTTATTGGTGCAAAAGCGACTAAGGCTATGTATGGTGTGCCATGACTATGTCATAAAAATACAAATGAATACAAGATATATTGTAACCTTCCAGAAATGTTACAAGTCAAAAACGGTGAATACATAAAATCGAGTGTAAAACACAATGACTAAAAATAAATGCTCAATACTATATATATACAGCAGACTCTTGATTTACCGGGATCGGATTAACCGGGACACTTCAAGACTCCAAATTAAAAAAAAAAAAAAAAAAACAACAACCAGAAATCATAAAATTTAAGTAATAACTAGAATAGGTATAAAGATATTTTGCAAGTCGTAAATAAGTGACAAGAAACAGTGGCATTATAAGTAGTCATTGGGAGATTAGTGTACCTATTATCTTGCAACCCCCTGCTGTCTTCACATCCACCACTCAAAAAAAAAAAAAAAAAAAAAAGAGACCAAATGTTTGGTTTGTTTTAGTGCATCATGTCAATTGTTGTTTTCAATCAGCACACAACAAAAGGCAAATTTTGTTTTGTTATTTATGTCAGGGATATCAGAATTTTTATTATCATTATTTTTTTTATTTTTGTTCAGAAATCGCAAAAATGATGGGCAAACGCAAGAGTTGTTCTTTCAATTAAACAAAAACTTGAAATTATTCAAAAATTTTAAAACGGTACATCCGTTAAATCTCTAATGAACCATTATAATGTTTGTGACCAAACCATACGTGACACTGTAAAAAATAAAGGGAAGCTATTAGATTTAAAATCGACATTGTAAAAAATAAAGGGAAGCATCGTATCTGACACGCGAGTAGTGCGTGGTAAGTTTTTTCGTTTTTTTATCTATCACCATACTTTTTACGTAGGTTGCTGAACATTTTTCGATACAGTAAGTCCCCGACTTACATTACGTTATTTGTATGACTGAAGATTTCAGTGAAGGGGATACACATTTCACTTTAATACTGTAACTTAAAAACCCACAGAATTCCAGCTATCGGTATTATCGCAAATGCAATAAAATCAAGTTTACTACCCATTTATAATGAATTGCAGTAACAGAAAAGTCCAATAATCCAGAAATTGCAAATTGTTTTTATTGTTTTATGGTAGTCTTCTTCTTCAAGAGGAGTGTTTCCATTTACAATGGGTTTCCTCAGCCTACAAGTTATTTTTTGATAGAAATTTTTTACCCCCGCCATAAAGTGTGGTTCAAGGTGTCTTGGTCGGTTAAGCCTCGGGCTGTCATGCACTCCCATACTCCATCCATCCATGTCCTCCTAGGTCTTCCCTCTTCTCCTTCTTCCAGGAGTATCCATTCCAGGATAGCCTTTGGATGGTAGTGACCTCCAGATATGCACTTTAGTAAAATGTGAGCTTGCGTGGGATGATAATAGCGAGTTTTCGCCTTAACCCTGTGAAATTCTTTTCAGAAAATTTAATTCTGACTGTTATCATGGTGCCGAATAAGAGAATAAATGACAGCAGTACTAGTAAATCTATGAAGAAAAGGAAAGCGATCGAGTTGGATCAGAAAATTAAATAATAAGGATCTATGAAAATGGCCAAACATTAACAAGTACCACGAGGAATTCAGATTTGTCAGTGGCAACGGTGAACACGATAATAAAGGAGAAAAACAGAATATGAGAAGCAGTTAAGGGATCGACCAATGAAGCAAACTATAACAACCAAAGTTATGAAACACATCAATTTTTACAGTACTAACATGCGTTTTCTTCCTTTTATGTTTTCTTTTCTTATGTGCCACTCTAGCTACTTCACCGCTGTCCCCAGATAAAGTTTTTAATTGAACTAATTAAAAATATAACTATTTTTCTTCATTCTTCTGGGGATATTATGTGGTTTTTGTAATTTTGGCATATCAAGGATATAGTAGCAATATTTTATTAGTCATTCCCAAGTTACGTAAGAAGTCTTGGAAAGTATCTCTTATGTATGTCGGGGATTTGCTGTATTTTTGGATTAACCAGGAAATCGATTATCCGGGAATTTTATTTTACCATATCTCTAAATAGGCCTACAAGGCTGGGACAATTCATGTTAATGATTATTATGGGAAGTCTGCTGTGGCAGAACATTTCTGGGAGAAACAACATCAAATTTCTCAGGAGGATGCTGTCATCACTGATCATGCACAGGGGTTCTGGGACCATAAATGGCTTGAGAGCTTACGTATTGGGGCAGCTAGCAATACTATTAATAGGGATAGGGGTGTATGTCTACACCCCCTCCTGGAAACCGTCATTCTTGGACGTGATGAACGGTTTCAGCTAGCGCGCACCCGAGCCATTTCCGGTCCCGGTGCGCAAATGGAAAATTCCAACCGTGGAACCATGTGATGTGTGCCGTGGATCTGCTATTTAAGGATGTGCCGCACAGTAGACATATGCTGCTGAGGAAGTAGACTGCTGCCTCCGAAAGCTACAGCAAATTTTATCGCTTTTAATTTCTAGGTTTTTAGTATATTTTATCAGTGTTATTTATATTTTTATTGTATATATATATATCTATTTTATACTTATTTTATTGTGAATAAAGTGTTTTTAGTTACAGTATTAAATTTATTTATCTTCTGGCTGGTGTGAAGCTTAAACATTAACATTTTATTTTACGGTCTATCCCGGAAAATCGAGTCTACTGTATACTGGTAAATATTAATAGTTTGTAAAAATTTAAAAACATCTGACAAGTAGTCATTGATAAAATCTGACTGAGTGTATAAGGCTCAGTCAGATGGGTAAAATGTCCCAATAATAAACTTGTACACCAACCATTTAAATTAAGAAAATTAATTTTAATACTGTAAAATAAAATATAGTATAAACAATCAATTTACAATAAATATAAAACTTAAAATGGATTAAAATAAATACAGTAAACCCCCGCTATTCGCGGTATCTGTATTCGCGGTCACCGATTTAATATAAAAAGAAACATAAAAAAAAAAAAAAAAAAAAAAAAATGTGAATTTTAAAGCACCGTGAACATTTTCCGGCATAAAAAAAAACATAGGCGTGGCTAAAATTATCTTTCCCGGTCAAAACAGTGCTCAGTGGGTGGGGGGGAGAGGGGTGACAAAATCGCGAGCGTGGATGTTTCTCGCTAATCCTTGTTCAGTATGTGTTATGCGCTTGCCATGGAAGGTTTCGTCGTTTGTTTTTAAGTTATACGCTTATCAATTTATAAATTGATATGCTTACAAAAGTGATAAAGCTACCATTTTGCAGGGTAAAACAGACTTTTTCGAGCGTCCAAAAACAGACTTGTCCAAAGTGACTTTATTTGGACAAGTTCTTTCTAACCCGTACAAAAATATGGCTACGATTAACAAGGGAATGTGAATGTGAAATGTGAAAATATCAAAGAAGGTGATGACATTGGCGAATAAAACTGAGTTATTAGACAAAATTTCTAATGGTGAAAATGTCTTCTCAGTGGCAAAACATTATAAAATCAATGAGTCAACGGTACGATTAATCAAAAAATCGGAAGAAAAAATCCGCCGCAGTGTCCATGAAAACACGCTAATTGCTTCAAAAATTTGCTCTGTAACTCGTGATGTTAAATTAGAAAAAAATGGAAGAGGCTTTAAATCTGTGGATAGCAGACTGAACTCAAAATAAAATTCCGTTAAGTTCACTCATCATTCATGAAAAGGCAAAACTCCTTTATCAACACTTTAGCGAAACTGGTGATAGCACTGGCAGGATACATTTTTGAGCTAGCAAAGGCACTAGTCTGAAAGATTTGTTTGAAATTTCTAATAAATATCACATTTAACAATAAATTGTTTCTTATTTTCATTTCGATGCCATATGCTTGCATTTCACTATGTACATAAGTCACATTATGAAAGTACATATAATACATAGACAAAATATTAGACTAGTTTTTCTTATATATTTCTGCCATATGTCCCATTAGTTCATCAGGCCTAAGTGGATGTCAGATGAACTAATGAGCCATATGGCAGAGAAAAAAATGCATGGGATACATACAAATTAACACGTGACACAGAAGCCTATGATAGATACAAGTTAAGTTGATCTGTAACCAAGTTACAAAGGAGGTTAGGCAGGCAAAGGGAGATTACGAGAAATCTTTGGCAAGGGATGCAAAGAAAAACAGCAAACAGTTCTTTACTTATGTAAAATCTAGAAGGAAGGGGATGAATCAAATTGGTCCACTTGATATCGATGGGTCAACTGTTGATGATCCTGCTCAGGTAGCTAACAAACTAAATGAATATTTTGCATCGACATTCACACATGAGGAGTTATTCAGCGAGGGGAATGCCAGAGGTGTATTCAACTCTGGCAGTAAGCTAGAGAATCTTGTAATAACTGAGAGTAAAGTGGAGGAGAAATTGTTGAAGATAAATACAAGAAAGGCACCTGGGGTGAATGGGATCTATCCAGTTATATTAAAGGAAGCAGCAAAGGAAGTAAGCAAACCCTTACCCATAATTATGAGAGCTTCCTTGGACTCAGGGGAAGTACCCATGGACTGGAGATGTGCAAATGTAACCCCAATTCACAAAGGAGGATCAAAGGGCGACACAAATAATTATAGACCTGTTAGTTTAACTTCTGTTCATGGAAAATTAATGGAGGCACTGGTTAAAGAAGCACTGCAGGATCATCTAGACAAGACTTCAGTCATAGCTCAGACACAGCATGGTTTTGTTAAGGGGAAGTCTTGCCTGACCAATTTGATTGGATACTATGATGCAGTCACAAAGGAGCTGGATGCGGGGAATAACTTTGATATTATATACTTGGATCTTAGAAAGGCTTTTGATACTGTTGCACATGGAAGACTGCTGTACAAATTGGAGCAGTGTGGCATTAGAGGCAAATTGCTGCTGTGGATAAAGGGGTGGTTGAAGGGGAGAAGACAGAGAGTGGTAATCAATGGACACTGCTCATCGTGGACTAATGTTATTAGTGGAGTCCCTCAGGGTTCAGTATTGGGTCCATTATTGTTTTCTGTATTTATAAATGATATTGATGATGGTATATCAAGCTTAATGTCCAAGTTTGCAGACGATACAAAGGTTGGCAGGGTTGTCAAGGACACTACTGACACTATGCTACTTGCAACAGGATCTGGAAAGGTTGAGCAGATGGGCTTCGAGGTGGCAAATGAAGTTTAACATTGACAAATGTAAAGTACTACATATGGGAAACAGCAGCCCCAGAGCAACGTATCAACTCTGTGGTACTACACTGACAGTGGTAGAGAATAAAAGGGACCTGGGGGTGGTTGTGCAGGCAGATATGAAGTTTTCTGAGCAGTGCAGACGGGCTGCAAGAGTAGCTCATAGTGTATTGTCGATGATATATAGGAATTTTTCTAGCAGGGATAAGGAGGCGATTATTCCCTTGTATAAGGCAATGGTCAGACCACACCTAGAGTACTGTATACAGGTCTGGAGGCCTCATTTCAAGAAGGATGTAGAGATGCTGGAACGAGTACAGAGAAGGGCAACAAGATTAGTGAATGGAACAAAGGGGTGCTCTTACGAAGAAAGGCTTAAGTTTTGCAAATTACAGTGTCTGGAGACTAGGCACCGGCAAGGTGATCTGATAGAGGTGTATAAAGCCTTGAATGGTTTGAGCATGCTCAATGTTGATGGGATTCTTCCTCTTGCTCAGAATAATCACCTGAGAGGGCATAAATTCAAATTGAGAAAAGACAGATATTGGATAGACGTGAGGAAATTTGCCTTTAGCCAGCGGGTGGTTGGTTGGTGGAATAGACTTCCATCCCTTGTCGTGGAAGTTGATAGCCTAAATAAGTTTAAGGCTCAGCTGGACAGGTATTTCGAACGAACAGAGGGGTGAAGTGGAAGGTTATTTTTTATTTATTTATTTTTTTTATTTATTTATTTTTTTTGGCTGATGCTGCATAAGCTTGCTTTCTTGCATCAAATGCCTCTACTAATGCTAATATTTCATACTTTGGAATGAAACCCCTTTATTACTATGGGAGCCATAACTCAGTATTCGCATTTTCGGTATTCGCGGCATTTCTCAGGAACGTAACCCCCACGAATAGCGGGGTTTACTATATATAAAACATTTAAAATATATAATAAGATAAAAGCGCTAAAACTAGACTGTAGCTTTCAGAAGCATCCGCTTCCTTTCTCAACAGTGAATTAAAACTTACACAACACATCCTTACATAGCAGGCTCACGGTAGTTCCACATGTAGTTCGACCGGTGCATGGGCGGTACTCCAATCATACGTATTAGAACCGGAAGAACCTTGACCCTAAATCCATGTGGTATAAGTCCTATGCTTCTGAAACTGTCGGATGTGTTGTAATACGGAATAGCCATAACAGAAGCAGCACCTGAGATTTGCGTATCGCTGTAAGACACATGGACTTATACCACGTGGATTTAGGGTCAAGGCTCCGTTTAAGGATGATCGGTTATCGAGGACTACTGTACGGTATCAGAAGAGAACGTTGCATGTTTGGATAATAAATTACACATGACGATTTGAGATACACCAGGAGACAAATAGGTTTGCATTTAGGCAATATTAATAGTAGCGTATCTTCGTTGCATTTGGTGCTAATAAGGAGGTTGGTGTTGGATAGAGTTACTAGAATAGCCGACACCTACAGACAGAGGCAGATCAGCAAGTTTAATAGGTTTTTAGAGGAAGGGGTGGTTCAATGCAGTGATAATAGTACTCATTTTATTCATAATCTGAGTAGTAAGCAGCTAACTAAGGAACAGGAGGGAGTGTTAAATTTGGGGACCAAGTTTGCACTTATACCTCCCAAACCATCTATTGCTGAAATAGCCATAGGTATTGAAAAGGCAATTGGTAAATCGACGGCGACTTTGGCTAATGAAATTCGTGTTAAATCTGCTGCTATTCTGAGTCAAGCTAAGAGGGCACCTTCAAACCTTAACCTTAGTCAAAGAAGAACATTAAAAGAATTTAGACGTGCCGATAAAATTGTGGTCTTACCAGCTGATAAAGGTAGATTGACTGTAGTTTTAGATAAGAAGGATTATCATAAAAAATCTTTGGAACTCTTACAGGACAGTTCTACGTATAGGGTTAATCGAAGAAATCTGCTGGTTAACCGAGAACGACATGTTAATAAAGTTGCGCAGCACTGGCTAAAAGCAGGGAAGATCAATAATGAGGTATTTTGGTCTTTGCATGCAATGGGATGTCAGCTTCCCAGATTCTATGGTCTTCCGAAAATACATAAAGTGGGGGTCCCACTGAGACCTATTGTATCTTTTATTGGAAGTCCCACTTACACTTTGTCCAGATTTTTAGCTAAGTTGATTGCCCCTATAGTAGGACATTCTATTTTCACTGTCAAGGATAGTAAGGATTTTGTGAGTTTTGTGAAGGATCAAACTATAGAAGGAAGTGAAATTTATATGCATTCCCATTTCTCGTGGGGTACAATGTAGAAGACTGGCTTTAGAAAGAGATGATACTTTAAGTAGTAAGTCTCCTTTAAGTGTGGAGGATATTTGCTCCGCTGTGGAACTTTGCCTTTCTAGCACCACTATGGTGTACCAAGGAGTTATGTATAAGCAGGTTCGCCATGGGTTCTCCCATTAGCGCCATAGTAGCGAATTTGGCCATTGAGGAACTGGAAAACAGGATCTTCGATGGGTTAGAGCTCCCCATGCGCAAATGGAAAAGATATGTAGATGATACGTTCACCATTATTCAGAAGGGGAGAGAGAGAGGAGGAAGTACTTCATTTGCTTAACAGCCTCTCCCAATTTATCCAGTTCACCTCAGAGGTGGAAGCAGCTGGTACCCTCCCATTTCTAGATGTATTGGTCTCTAGAGCAGGGCTTAGGCTTAAAACAACAGTGTTTAAAAAATGTGATGGAGCCAATATACCCACTATAGTTCAGCACAAACTATGCAACATAAGAACAGCATCGCTAAGTCATTATTAGATAGGGTAGAGTCCCACTGCAGTACCTCTGAGGATAGAGAAAAGGAAATTAGACGAGTCACAGGAGACCTTAAGAAATGGGGCTACCCCCAGAGGGTCACGGACAAATATATAAGAGGGGTGATGCCCAGGCAAAGTGAACCGTTTGTGCCAGTTGCCACCGCATACATTCCCTACTATATGGGCCTTACTGAGCGTATAACAAGAGTGCTTCGTGAATGCCAGACATGCTGTGTGCAGCTGCCAGGGCGTAGGTTGCACACAGTGGTGTCTCAGGTTAAGGACCCTATAATGAATGATTTCAGTAGTGGGGTCGTATACATGATAAAGTGCCCGGATTGTGGGGAGTGTTATGTGGGTGAAACTAGGCGACGATTGAAGGATTGTCTGGGGGAACACATGAATGCCATAAAAGCCACAGATTATGGAAAGTCTGCTGTGGCTGAACATTTTTGGGAGAAGCAGCACCAGATCTCCCCAGAGGATGCGGTCATCGTTGACCGGGCACATGGATTTTGGAACCACAAGTGGCTCGAGAGCTTGCGAATCTGTTCATCAGACAATAATACTATTAACAGAGATAGGGATATGCATATACATCCTCTCTTTGAGGCTGTGGTCTTCAGTACGGATGAACGGCTTTGCTTTCCGTGCTCCCGAGCCACTTCCGGTTCTAATACGTATGATAGGAGTACTGCCCATGCGCCGGTCGAACCACGTGTGGAAGTGCCACAAGCCTGCTATTTAAGGATGTGTTGTATAAGTTTTAATTCACTGTTGAGAAAGGAAGCGGATGCTTCCGAAAGCTACAGTCTAGTTTCAGCGCTTTTATCTTATTATATATTTTATATGTTTTATATATTTATTTTAATCCATTTTAAGTTTTATATTTATTGTAAATAGATTGTTTGTACTATATTTTATTTTACAGTATTAAAATTAATTTTCTTAATTTAAACAGTTGATGTATGAGTTTATTATTGTGACATCAGTTTTCCCAACCTCAGAGGCCTGTTTCAAGAGATGGGTAAAAGCGGTTAAATGCATATCATTAAAATCTGGGCATTCTATTTTGACACAGTTTTATACGTTTCACAGATAAAACTGTGTCACAGGACTCACACATAGGAGGGTCATCAGCCCTCGGCAAATAGGAATGTGTCAGATGATTGTGTCCTATGTGGGTGCGGGCAAGAATAACTTTCTCTGTTTGATTCCTGCACAGACTAGTCTGCCATGGTTCAATTACAGGCTTTATATCATGTAATTTATTTGTAGTCTGTCTATCCCACGAATCCTGCCACTGGGAGTGAATCTTTTAATGTATTATTTGCCTGTAATCTGTATAGGGGACTGACAGGCAACAATTATTAGTGGGAACTGCTGATTTGGCAGTGGTGTCAGCCAAATCATTTCCTCTAATCGCAATGTAGCTGGGAATCCAGCAGAAGCAGATGTCGTATTCATGTTCATGGAGAGAATGGATCTTCTGCTGAATTTCAGACAGAATTGGGTGAGGGTTGTATCGCACTGATAATAAAGCCTGCAAGACACTCAAAGAATCAGAATATAGAATGAACTGTTGATACTTGCATTTATTAATGTGATCCAAGGCTAACTCTATAGCGTGTGGCTCTGCAGTAAATATGCTGCATTCAGGGAGAATCTGCTTTGATATGGTGGTGTCTGGAAAGACAGCAGCAGATCCTATCTGGTTGAAGGTAGAACACCAGTGAGATATAGCACCCATTTTTGACAGGGGGGGGGGGGGATTAGTAAACCTTGTAACTGCCTACTCTCATTTCTATTCAGTTTTAACTGTTGTTCAGAAATGTCTTCTGCTCCCTTTTGTTTAAACACCATTAGATTTCATTCATGTAACACAAATCAGACTTCAAATAACTGTAGCACTTATATCAACAAATGTTTCTATACAATTTCCTCCTGAGTTTCATATTTTGCTTAAATTGAGTTCCCAATATATACAAGGGTCACTCCAAAACTTTTTGCAATCGATGTTAAATAATAAAAATAAATAATACCATTAAAATCTACATTCTTCATTTGACTTAAGTCAAGTTCATCAAAATCCTTCAAATAGTTATGCTGGAGGGTGATTTTGTTGACAAGTAACTAATTTTTTTTAAAGATTGCATAAGCCAAATTGGAAATTAATCATCAAAGTTTACATGCCATGATTTTCTGTGATTTTAAATCAAATCTAACCGCTAAAGAATCCCATGAAAGGTTAGTAAATGCTTTAGGGATCAAGCAACATCAATCAGAAGTCTAATTGGTTCAGTGAATTTAAATTTGGAAAAACTAATTTTGAAGATGAACCTCACTCAGGGATGCCATAACAGCTGTCATGCCTGAAAAAATTAAGCTGGTAAGATTTTTACTGAGAGAAGATCGAAGAATTATGTATTGGCAGTTAGAGAAAAATGTGGGCATTGGATCAGCATTAATTAATACCATCATTAATGATGGTATTAATTAATGATCAAAGCTTGAATAATGATCAAAAAGTTGCTCATGTCAAATGGTGCTGTTTCATGGTGCTGTGAAGAAGGCAAATCCACAGCAGTTTATGATATTGTTACAGGTGATGAAACTTGGAGATATAATTTTGATCCAGAAATGAAGCAACAATCAACTATTTGATGCTCTTAACCAACCCCCCAAAACCCAAGAAAGTTCACCAAGCCAGAAGTGCCAGAAAAGTTACATAATCGAAAGACTGTCAAATGAATGGTATACTACTAAATGCCCTCTCAAAGTGTTTGAAAAAAATCATTCAAAACAGATCCAAAAAACAATTTAAAACAATCTTGTTTCATCATGACAATGCGAAGGCTCACATTTCGGCTCTGACAGACTTTTTAGCCACTTTTGGTGTTCAATTGGTTACCCATCCACCTTATTCTCCAGACTTAGCATCTTGTGATTTCTTTTCATTCCCAAAAGTCAAAATTCTACTCAAAGAAAAAAAATTCGAGAGTTAAAGCTTTTCAGGCCTTCATCGATGGAATAAATATGATCTCCAAAGAAAACTGGTCAAACTGCTTTGATAGTTGATTTAGAAGGATGAAAACTTGTACAGATAAGGGTGAATACTTTGAGAAACGGTAAAAATTTAAAGGATGTAACTTTAATAAAATTATATGATTGCAAAACTTTTGGAGTCACCCTTGTATAATAAATTTTTTCTGCTTTTGAATGTGTTAACTGTAGAAATGCCATATGAAGAATGAGATATTATTCAACTGAATCATCTTACAAGGGGCTACAATGTTGCAAAATGGCCAAATCAATCCTCCATAAATCCCTCTCTAATTTCTCAGTCCAATGGAATAACAACACATGATTAACAGTTGAATCCACTCTAATTGTGGATCCCCCACTATTAATACACTCCCTCTGGTGGTAAATTCCAACAGCTGTTTTCTCTAGTTCCAGTGCAACTTATTCTATGGATGTTAAAAGGCAGCTTCTAACTCATCAAAAATTTGCAGTTTCACCTCTGCTAAACACTCGTAGGGTGTACAGTCAGGGTAAAATTAAACATAGCAACACTTTCCACAAATTTTTCTGAATGATAAGGAATTTCATGAGAAAAAGAACTCAGTTTCAAGATCGTTTGGACAGTTCCCTTCCTATTGCTAAAAAATTAATTTTATTTCACGATAAATGTTAATATTTGTTATATTAATTATAAAGTTGTTATAATAATTAATATTCTTCAATGTAATCTTCTGCAACAAGACACTTGTTCCGTGATGTGTGCTGCTAATAAAAACAATATTGGAATTCTTCATCTGTGAATGCTTTTAAGTGGAATGTCATGTTTTGTTGGATTTGTTGCGAAGGCAGATTATGAGAAATCTTTGGCAAGGGATGCAAAGAAAAACAGCAAAGAGTTCTTTACTTATGTAAACTCTAGAAGGAAGGGGATGAATCAGATTGGTCCACTTGATATCGATGGGTCAACTGTTGATGATCCTGCTCAGGTAGCTAACAAACTAAATGAATATTTTGCATCGACATTCACACATGAGGAGTTATTCAGCGAGAGGAATGCCAGAGGTGTATTCAACTCTGGCAGTAAGCTAGAGAATCTGTAATAACTGAGAGTAAAGTGGAGGAGAAATTGTTGAAGATAAATACAAGAAAGGCACCTGGGGTGGATGGGATCTATCCAGTTATATTAAAGGAGGCAGCAAAGGAAGTAAGCAAACCCTTAGCCATAATTATGAGAGCTTCCTTGGACTCAGGGGAAGTACCCATGGACTGGAGCTGTACAAATGTGACCCCAATTCACAAAGAAGGATCAAAGGGCGACACAAGTAATTATAGACCTGTTAGTTTAACTTCTGTTCCCGGAAAATTAATGGAGGCACTGGTTAAAGAAGCAGTGCAGGATCATCTAGACAAGACTTCAGTTATAGCTCAGACACAGCATGGTTTTGTTAAGGGGAAGTCTTGCCTGACCAGTTTAATTGACCTATGATGCAGTCACAAAAGAACTGGATGCAGGGAATAACTTTGATATTATATACTTGGATCTTAGAAAGGCTTTTGATACTGTTTCATATGGAAGACTGCTGCACAAATTGGAGCAGTGTGGCACTGGAGGCAAATTGCTGCTATGGATAAAGGTTGTTGAGGGGGAGAAGACAGAGAGTGGTAATCAATGGACACTGCTCATCGTGGACTAATGTTATTAGTGGAGTCCCTCAGGGTTCAGTATTGGGTCCATTATAGTTTTCTGTATTTATAAATGATATTGATGATGGTATATCAAGCTTAATGTCCAAGTTTGCAGATGATACAACGGTTGGCAGGGTTATTAAGGACACTACTGACACAATGCTACTGCAACAGGATCTGCAAAGGTTGAGCAGATGGGCTGAGAGGTGGAATGAAGTTTAACATTGACAAATGTAAAGTACTACATATGGGAAACAGCAACCCCAGAGCAACGTATCAACTCTGTGGTACTACACTGACAGTGGTAGAGAATGAAAGGGACCTGGGGGTGGTTGTGCAGGCAGATATGAAGTTTTCTGAGCAATGCAGATGGGCTGCAAGAGTAGCTCATGGTGTATTGTCGATGATATATAGGAATTTTTCTAGCAGGGATAAGGAGGTGATTATTCCCTTGTATAAGGCAATGGTCAGGCCACACCTAGAGTACTGTATACAGGTCTGGAGGCCTCATTTCAAGAAGGATGTAGAGATGCTGGATCGAGTACAGAGAACGGCAACAAGATTAGTGAATGGAACAAAGGGGTGCTCTTATGAAGAAAGGCTTAAGTTTTGCAAATTACAGTGTCTGGAGACTAGGCACCAGCGAGGTGATCTGATAGAGGTGTATAAAGCCTTGAATGGTTTGAGCATGCTCAATGCTGACGGGATTCTTCCTCTTGCTCAGAATAATCACCTGAAAGGGCATAAATTCAGATTGAGGAAGGACAGATGTAGGATAGACGTGAAGAAATTTGCCTTAAGCCAGCGGGTGGGTGGTTGGTTGGTGGAACAGACTTCCATCCCTTGTCGTGGAAATTGATAGCCTAAATAAGTTTAAGGCTCAGCTGGACAGGTATTTCGAACGAACAGAGGGGTGAAGTGGAAGTGGTTATTTTTTATTTATTTATTTTATTTATTTATTTTTTTTGGCTGATGCTGCATAAGCTTGCTTTCTTGCATCAAATGCCTCTACTAATGCTAACTTGCCATTTTCCAATCATGCCCTATTTTAATTTTGGGAATACCCAAAAAGTCGTGTGATGTCAAATAAGGCAATGGCACAAAAGGAAAGATTTTGTTGGACAAAAACTGCCACACAGTAAAGTTACATTGCAAACTGTTGTGGTGAAGAAGCCAACCATGCTGCCATTTTTTGGGTAGTTTATGGCAAACTGCATCTTGCATCATTAGAACTTCTTAATAGCATGTTGCATTAACAATGAGACCTCATGGAATAAATTCTGATAACAGCACATCCTTTATTGTCAATCAAGTGAAATCAATCTTCAACTGTAAATTTTGACTGTAACATCATTTTGATGATGCTGTTTTTGCATTAGAAGCTTTGAACCTTGGTCTCTGGGTCATATCCATACACCCAAGATTCATCAACTATCTATCAGTTTACAACAAAATTTATTGTTCACACATTGTTTAAATTTTATCACTTTCAGTATATGTGACAAACAAGTAAAGTATTCACTCAATCAGCTTTCACTGGCACTAACAAGTTAAAAGTTGGTGTGCACATGCTCAAAAGATGACACTGTAAGCTGTGCTCATCTTTTGAGCTACCACTCTATGTTCAAGCACTGAGATCATTCACCCAGCTTTTTTAGCATTAGCAGAGGCATATGATGCAAGAAAGCAAAGCTTATACAGCATCAGACAAAAAAAAAAAAAAAACACCACTTCCCATTTCACCCGTCCATTCGCTCTACATGTTTGTCTAGTTTTGCCTTGAAGTTATTTAAGCATTCCACTTCTACAATGACAGTTGGAAGTTTGTTCCAGAGTTCAACCACCCGCTGGCTAAAGGCAAATTTCCGCATATCTATTCTACATTTTGTAGAATAGATGCATTCCACAATTTGAATTTGTCCCTTCAGGCAATTAAGAGGAAGAATCCCATCAGCATTCAGCTTACTCAAACAATTCAAGGCCTTATACACCTCAATCAGATCACGTCTCGGGTGCCTAAGTCTCCAGACATTGTAATCTGCAAAATTCAAGCCTTTCTTTGTAAGAGCAACCCTTTGTTCAATTCACTAATCTTGTTGCCCTTCTCTGTACTCCTTCCAGCAGCTCTACAACCTTCCTAAAATGAGGCCTCCAGACCTGTATACAGTACTCAAGGTGTGGCCTGACCACTGCCTTATACAAGGGGATAATCACCTCCTTATCGCTGCTAGAAAAATTCCTGTATATCATTGACAAGACACCATGAATGACTCTTGCAGACCATCTGCACTGCTCAGAAAACTTCATATCCGACTGCACAATTACCACCAGGTCCTTTTCATTCTCTACCACTGTCAGTGTGGTACCACAGAGTTGATATGTTACTCTCGGGTTACTGCTACCCATATGCAGTACTTTTCATTTATCAATGTTAAACTTCAGTTGCCAATGCTTAGCCCATCTGCTCAACTTTTCTGGATCCTGTTGCAGTTGTGTGCTGTCAGTACTGTCATTAACAACCCTTCCAACCTTTGTATCATCTGCAAACTTAGACATTAAGCCTAATATACATTCATTAATATCATTAATAAATACAGAAAACAACAATGGAGCCAACACTCAACCCTGGGGGACTCCACTAATAACATCAGTTCACGAAGAGCAGTGTCCATTGATTACCAGTCTCTGTCTTCTCCCATTCAATCGCCCCTTTATCCATAGCAGCAATTTGCCCCCAATGCCACACTGCACAAATGTGCAACAGTATCCAAAGCCTTCCTGAGATCCAAGTATACGATATCAAAATTATTCTTTCATCCAGTTCCTTTGTGACCACATCATAGTATCCAATGAAATAGGTCAGAGAAGACTTACCCTTAAC
The DNA here is from genome assembly GCF_048544385.1 of Mastigoproctus giganteus. Lineage (NCBI taxonomy): Eukaryota > Metazoa > Arthropoda > Arachnida > Uropygi > Thelyphonidae > Mastigoproctus > Mastigoproctus giganteus. The sequence goes on along the minus strand of NC_143579.1, from coordinate 180,705,933 downwards.
AAACCCATGCTGTATTTGAACTATGACTGAAGTTTTGTCTAGATGATCCTGCAGTGCTTCTTTGATCAGTGTCTCTATTAATTTCCCCGGGACAGAAGTTAAACTAACAGGTCTGTTAATTACTTGTGTCACCCTTTGATCCTCCTTTGTGAATTGGGGTCACATTTGCACATCTCCAGTCCATGGTACCTCCCCCGAGTCCAAGGAAACTCTCATAATTATGGATAAGGGTTCAATTTACTTCCTTTGCTGCCTCCTTTAATATAACTGGTTAATTCACCAGAGGTGCCTTTATGTTTATCTTCAACAGTTTCTGCTCCACTTTGCTCTCAGTTATTATAAAATCATTTAGCTCACTGCCACAGTTAAATACACCTCTGGCATTCCCCTCCTTGAATGACTCCTCTTGTATAAATGTAGATGCAAAATACTCATTCAGTTTGCTAGCTGTCTGAGAAGGATCATCAACAGTTGAACCATCGATATCAAGTGGACCAATCTTATTCATCCCCTTCCTTCTAGAGTTTACATAAGTAAAGAACTCTTTGCTGTTTTTCTTTGCATCCTTTGCCAAAAATTTATCATAATCTGCCTTTGCCTGCCTAACATCCTTTGTGACTTGATTACAGGCCAGCTTATGTCTACCATAGGCTTCTTTGTCACTGGTAAATTTATATGTATGCCATGCATTTTGATTCTCTGCCACATGTCTCATTAGTTCATCTGACATTCATTTAGGCCTAAACCTTCAACAATATTTCTTAGTTGGTATGAAAAGCGAGTAGTTTCCAAGATTAATTCTTTGAAAGCTTCCCATTTAGAATTTGCTGTTGGTAACATCATCAGTTGGTCCCACTGTATAGAATTTAAAAACTGTCTCAGACCACTGCAGTAACCTTTATGAAAACAAAAACCCTTCCTTTACCCTTGATGGTAGTTACCTCTTGAGGTAACTACCATCAAGGGTAAAGGAAGTTACCTCAAGTAACCCCTGATGGTAGTTACCTCAAGAGGTAACTACCCTGATGGTAGTTACCTCTTGAGGTAACTACCATCAGGGGTAAAGGCACACTGTGATCACTGCCACCTAGTGGTTTCTTTATCTGCATATTCTTAATGCATGAAGAATCACTACTGATAATCAAATCAAGATTATTATTCCATCTAGTTGCCTACCGAACATGCTGCTGTAGAAAACAATCATCCAATAAATCCACAAAAGCCTTGCTAGTGTGCGAGTGACCAACCCACAAGTTCCAGTTAATATGTAGGAAATTAAAATTCCCCATTATATGACAATCTGATTTACAGGCCCACTAATAATGATGAAAAGATGAAGTTTTTGTAGTTTGTGTCATAAGTAGCTAACTTTCAATTATCAAAACACTGCCTCTTGCTGAAAGTTTAAAATAAATAGCACTGAGAATCAAAGAATATATTATTTATTTCCTATCATTCTAATAGTTATTTCAGTGGCTATACAATATCATCTGGGAGTAGGTGGACAACTTAACTCAACACTGGCAAAAGCAGTTCACAGAAAAAGCAGTTTTCAGATACTATGCAGTATTCAAAATCCATTCTTACAAAAACAGGGTGTGAAGATCAGGCAATTGAAAGATACATTTTCATATATAGCAGTAGAACCATTCCATTCCTTTTTGCTATCTGAAGACTAACAAAAAGACAATGAAAAAAAAAAAAGAAGAAAATAAAGTTTCTTAATTTTAAGGTTTTACTTCACTCATAAGTAGTTGACTTATAATTTCTTAAGACTGAACATATCTTGAATATCACATGGTATCTCTCAATGCTACTTCTGTTATTGACAATTTGTCAGCATTCAGGCAAGGTGTTCAACTGCCTGCTCTCTCTTGATGAAGCAGTACTAATGTCATGAACTGTAAGCATAGAAATACTCTTAAAAATGGCAGTTAATCCCTTTTTGGAGGGAGTGATTCATCTGAAAAGACTTTGTTAAGTACCAACTTGCTGTTAATTAAAATTTGGTTACTTATGAAAGAACTACAACTATGGGGGGGGGGGAACTTTTCCCTTTAGCTTATGATAATAAAGATAAATGAAATAGGTCTACTTAAATAAAAAGCACACACCACAATACACGAAATAAAAAGTTGCTTGCATACAAAAGGACTAAAAACATTTGGAGGTAGGAGAGGAAAGAGACTTGCATAAAAATAATTGTTTTTTTTTTTTTTTTGTAAATACAGGACACAGACATTTTCCATTTCCATAGCTATAAGTACTGTAACTGGGAATTTATAAATTCATTTAAAATAGTGAAACTGTTCTTTTATTTTCAAGACTTTTTAACAATTTTAATAGTTTTTGTTAAAATTAATACTCACTTGTAGACATACCACAAATACCATAATTGAATTCAGTGGTCAGTAAAAGCTTCCTTAATGGACTAAATGATGGTAACTTACAGCTTGGGCTAATTATTTTACTCTCTTGTACCAAAGAGAGTAAAAACATTTGGAGGTAGGAGAGGAAAGAGACTTGCATAAAAATAATTTTTTTTTTTTTTTTTGTAAATACAGGACACAGACATTTTCCATTTCCATAGCTATAAGTACTGTAACTGGGAATTTATAAATTCATTTAAAATAGTGAAACTGTTCTTTTATTTTCAAGACTTTTTGTTAAAATTAATACTCACTTGTAGACATACCACAAATACCATAATTGAATTCAGTGGTCAGTAAAAGCTTCCTTAATGGACTAAATGATGGTAACTTACAGCTTGGGCTAATTATTTTACTCTCTTGTACCAAAGAAAATATTCCAAAATCAGTCAACTGCATTGGCTTAAGTAATCTGCGACTGTAAATCCTAAAAAAAAAAAAGAGAAAATAAAAACAGTCCTTTGTAAATAATACATACTTAATAAATATTTCCACAAGTTTATATTCAATGTATTGATATTTCTTCTTTTCATTTACTGAAAGTTTTATACTTAAATAGAAGAGGTGCAAATATATTTGCCAATGCTATCGAGGCAGTGATAGGTGGATCAGAAAACTGCTAGCTTGGGGTGATATACAGACTAATAGATTAACTAGAGCTGCAAGTAGAGGTGAAGGTGATTCTTGCACCGTTTCTATTGGAAAATGCAGCAACCTATAAAGCAATGTGTCAGGGATTTTAGGTGCCACTGTGGGCCATCATGGAAACCAGTGAACAAACAGGCTGTGTTAGGGTAACTAAGAGAACGAAAATGTGCATGTACACTAATGCTAGGAGCATTATAAATACCTTTGATGTATTTGAAGTACTAATTAAGTCATCAAATGCAGACATTGTAGGGACAGTGGAGACATGGTGTCATTCAGACATAAATGATGCTGAGGGAGATATGATCTTAGTTAAGAAGCATATTAAATCTAAGGCAGTGCATCAAGTCAATATGGGTGACAAATGCAATGTTGAATCAGTCTAATGTGATATAAGCACTGGGAAAACAAAATAGGGAGTAGGAGTGTGTTATAACCCCGGGGGCTCACATCTGGTGAGTATGGGCTTGGCACACCCAGGGTCCTGAGCTGGATATCATCATTCTTCTCCTTCTTGGTGATTTCCTTCTACTTTTGACTCTCTGTCTCTTAGGGTAACTCGGGATTTTTTTTTTTTTTTTCCTGGTGCAGCATAAGCCTCTGGCTTCCTTGCACCATATGGCTATTAATAATAATAATGATGACTGCGATGAGTATACTAAACAGCTATACAGAGAAATAGAGTGGGCTAGTATATCGGAACATCTTATAATGGGGAATTTTAACTTTCCGGATGTTGACTAGAATTTGTGGATTGGTCACATACACCAGCAAGATCTTTATAGATTTCTTTGATGACACAGCAGCATGTTAGACAGGCAACAAAAGGAAGCAATACTCTTGATTTGGTTATCAGCAGTGATTCTTCATGCATTAAGAATCTGCAGGTAAAAGACTCACCGAATGGCAGCAATCACAGTGTATTATTGTGGAATTTCATTAGAGACATAACTACTGTCAAGGGCAAAGAGAAAGGCTTTTGCTTTCGTAAGGGTGACTACAGTGGTCTCAGACAGTTTTTAAATTCTATGCAGTGGGACCAACTGAATGATGTTACCAACAGCAAATTCTAAATGAAAAGCATTCAGGGAAGTAAATTATGGAAGCTATTTGGGCTTTTTATACCAACAAAGAAACAGTGTTCAAGGATTAGACCCAAATGGATGTCAGATGAACTATCGAGACATGTGGCAGAGAAGAAAAGTGCATAGTATGCATACAAATTATCAGGTGATACAGAAGCCAATGGTAGATATAAATTAGTCTGTAATCAAGTCACAAAGAAGGTTAGGCACGTTAAGGCAGGTTATGAGAAGTCTCTGGCAAAGAAAAGCAGCAAAGACTTCTATGCTTATACTAATAGTAAAAAAAAAAAAAAAAAAAACTAATAGTAGAAGGGGTTGAATCATATTGGCCCACTTCATGTCAATGGGTTAACTGTTGGCGACACTGCTCGAGTTGATGAAAAACTGAATATGTATTTTGCATCTGCATTCACACATCAGGAATTCTTTGGGGGGGGAAGGAGATGTCGGAAGTTTATCAAACTCAGTGGTGTGCTGGAGCAGGCTTGCGCGAGCCAGTTGTTAAACCGGCAATGGCTGTAAACTGTAGAGCAGCATGCACTTCAATCCACAATGGCTAGCAGCATTTGGGCGATAAGCTTCTATATGGTGACAAGGAAAAGCCAGCAGGGACGTGCTTATTTCAGGATCCTTTGTGTTTTCTTTTCCCAACCCCCTTCCCTATGCAGCAGCCTATGTAGAGATTATCTCGGCTAGCAATTTTACAGGACATTTTGAACAAACACCCTGCTTCAGTCCTGTCCCGTTTTCAAGCATTGTTAGTCTGTGGTAAAAATTATCATAGTGAAATTACATAATTATTTCTAGAATTTTTGTTCTATCTACAAAATTGAAACTCTCATTATACATTAACAGAAGTGTTTTCCTTGATATCTCAACTTTAAAATTCAGAAAAATCTATTAATTGAAGTGCAAACAGCAAATATGTACGTTCAAGTATGCAATTTCAAATTATTCCAGAGAAAAACAATTAGCTGACTTTGATTATAGAATGTATCACTAAATTTGTTCATATTTACCGCGTGTGTGCTCCGCTACTGGCTAAAGCGAACTATAAGTTACACGAAGCAGTGAGCAACGTGGAAGGCCCTATCACTCACGAGCATAATACAACAAAAAAAAAAAAAAAAAAAAAAACACGAAACTGTTTCTTGGCATAAGAACCATAACAGAAAGAAATGCAACAAATTGTTTTTGAAAAATGAAAAGATTGTACTTTTTCTTCAATGTGTATTGCATCCACAAACACAAAATCAAGGAAGTTCATCTATCAGAAGTCACACTGGAAGCAGAAAAAATTGATAACACTGCAATGCACATTTAATAAAACAAAAGTTTGCTTTACTAGAATTATTTTTAGGGAACAATATCGGTACAACACGTTTTCTTGATGTATTTTTTTCTTCTAATGAAATTTCCAGAAAGTATTTCTATCGATAACTGCATTATAAACTTCGAAAACTGGTGTCAAAGGAACTTCGCATGAACATTCGTAAAATCAAACAGTGGCATAACCAGAATTTTTTGTCAGCTATTCACAAAAAAGGTGCCAACTGCTTAATGCTAATCTCTGTTATTTTTGGTTTTACATAAGCGGTGCCAGAATATCTGTATATTTCTGTATTACAAAAACATTATCTTAAAAATGTAAATAATAATAAACTATTTTATGAATGATTATTTCATTAATACAGTAGAACACGGATAAGAAGTTTTCCAGGGACTGAAGGTTTAGAAGTTCTTACGTGGGAAAACTTCTTAGAAGGGAAAATGACCTAAGCATATGAAATATTAACTACAAAAGTAAAAATGAAAAGATACACATACATAAGTTCAAGATGATTTTTAAATATTATTTCAGAATTTATAAATATTTTACTATGCCTATGGGAAACATTTTTAAACTGAGAATTTCTAACTGCTTAACATTCTGTTCATTAAACTCATTACCAAGTTGGAAAAATGAGCTCCTTTGAAGTTTCAACATACTTTAAAAGGTCACAATTACAATAAAAAAAGAGCAATAATCCACTAAGTAATTCAGAACTGTTCACAACCATCAGAACTTAATGCTTAATATGGTCGACGTATGCAATTATGGATATCGATGAGAACAATTGCAATATGTCACTTCCATTATATCAAAATGTTTATACTAAAAAGGTTTTAAGGCTGAAAGCCTCAGACTACGGAAAATACACTAATCAAACAAGTTAGTGCGTAGTATCGTTTTAGTTCATAGTAAATCACCAAGATTCTTAGAACCACCCACCATTGGGTGGTGGCATCTGCCGAGAATAAGTAACATTAGTCCTCTTTATTGGCAAAGCATTGCTTATTGGAGGTAGTGCAATATCAGAGCAACTCGTTGTGAACGCTTTCACAATATGATATACATGTATATTAAAAACGATGCCATTTCATCTACTTCAGTACTTTACTACGAACTAAAATGATGCTTGGCACTAACTTGTTTGATTAACAAATGTTAATATTTTTTAATATTAAAAATAAGTAATTTCTATATTTAAAAAATGTATTAAGTGGGAAAACATCATTATAATAATACACTGCATATTCTTTATCGTGCACTTTTTATGCGGGAAAACGTTTAACCTTGGAAACTTCTTATGCGGGAAAACAATACATCACAACACAGAGAGTTGAAATTGAGACTTATGAAATCTTCTTATGCATGAATTTCTTATCCGGGTTCTACTATATATTAAGTATGTATGTTTTTTTTTATTCTTTACACATACATATGTTGTAAAAAATATAAGTACCTATACAATTACAAAAACAAACGTGAAACAAAATGAACTGCAAAAATAATACATAAGCAATGATTTATATATAAAAAAGTTAATATTAAAAAAAAAAAAAATCAATAAATACTTAAGTTGTACAATGTATATCACGGTGTTACTTTTCTAAAAATGTGCCACAATACAAGATTTTGGTATCAGGAGTGTAAAATGTACCTGCTGACCCTACCCTGGCTATGCTACTGAACGGTAGTAATTCTTTATTGCATGGAAAGTAATCCACTACAGTGTTGGTAGTGGAGAATTTTTTCTGCTTCAAATGGATCGAAAGTACTTGTCAACATTCCTTCTGAAAACAATGTCAAGTGGCACGAAGACAGTAACAATAGATGTTTTATTCTGAAAAGTCCCTTGCAGTAAAATCAAATAGGAAGTTATCCTTTATGTTATTTAAAGTTGGGGCTGGCTCTAGGGATGTGCAAGTAATGTACTTTTCACAGGTGCCATACCATTAATAAAATATCCTTTACATTCAATATCAAATTTCTACTTTCTCTCTAACCCAAATACAAAAATATCTTTTTTTATTTTTGTACTGTTAGGTTTTCACTATCTACAACTATACCACAGCAATAGGTACAGTCAGTGCTTTTTTTTTTTTTTTTCGAGATGGTATGTAATGGTACAGCATAAGGGCACCTTTTTAACAATGACATGAGACATTTGGATGCAGTACATTTTGAAATTTGTAATATTCAGTAATTTTTTTTTTACATGTTTACCTACTATTCAAATAAGCTTATAATTATTTAACTAAATCTGCATTTTTCATTGTCTATTGTTAAGATATTTGCTATATAAAATTTATAACTTTTAGAATTTTAAATTACTCAATCAGACATCTGTTTAATGAATTCCTTTATAGGTAATTTTTCTATTTAGCAAATTTTTTTAAATCACCCTTGGTAATTACACTTAAAATAGTTTCCGTTGAGTGAAGAAAATTTTCATAATGAATGATTACAAGAAACTTAAGTGTATGCACTTCTGGCCTTCAGCCAATTAGTGCTGCTGCTAAGCACGAATTAAGAGAGCTAAAGGGATTACCATTCTACAACTTAGCGGTACTCATAAAACTTATCTGACCACCTCTCCCACATACCAAGGAGTCAGGCTGGTGAACAGTGAGCAGATCAAGGGGTATTTCCAAATTCTCTAACAGGGCACTACTGTAAGCCCTGGGGCTTACATCTGGTGAGTATGGGCTTGGCAAACCCAGGGTCCTGAGCTGGATATCATCATTCTTCTCTTTCTTGGTGGTTCCTTTCTACTTCTCTCTCTGTCTCTCTCTCAGGGTAACTCGGGAAATTTCTTTTTTTTGGCTGGTGCAGCATAAGCCTCAGGCTTCCTTGTACCATGTGGCTAATAATAATAATAATAATATGATGCAAGGAAGGCTGAGGCTTATGCTGCACCAGAAAAAAAAAAAAAGTTCCCGAGTAACCCTGAGAGAGAGAGAGAGAGAGTCAAAAGTAGAAGGGAATCACCAAGAAAGAGAAGAATGATGATATGATTTTATAATGATATAATCAGAATGATGATATAATCACCAAGGCAGAATGCGCTGGTCCCAAAGGAACTAATAGTTGTTGGCGACTCTATTGTCAGGGAAACGGGAAACATGCTTTGTAAAAAGGATAGGTGGAACAGGACCAGGGTATGTCTGCCAGGGGGAAAGGTTGATGACGTTGTAGAGCGGATATCATCTTGTAAGGGCACAAAAGGTGATATAGTTGTACACGTTGGCACTAATGATATTAAGAATAGGAGACCGGCGGAATTACTTAACAAGTACAGGTCACTGTTGAAAAAAAGCCGTGAATTAGGGTTGAATTTGAAAGTGTCTGCAATTCTGCCCAGACATGATAGGAGGGGGTATATGATGAGAGCCCTGTCGATCAATTTGGCCCTGGAAAGATTGTGCGAGGCTCAAGGGGTGGAATTTTTTTCAGATCCCATCCATGTAGAAGAGACTGCTTCTACAGGGATGGGATACAGTTAAATAGAAAGGGTGCAAGAATGTTTGCTGATGCCATCGAGGCAGTGTTAGGTGGGTTGGAAAACTGCTAGATTGGGGGGGGGGGATACAAGGACTAACAGATTAACAGTAGCCACTGGCAGAGGTGAAAGTGATTCTTGCATTGCTTCTATTGGAATGAGCAGCAGCTTGGAAAATAAGATGCAGGATATTTCAGAGACTGCTGGGAGTCATTGGGGTACAAGTAAACATGTGGTTGTGTTAGGGTAGCTAAGAAAAAGAACAGGTGCATGTATACTTGCGTGTACACCAATGCTAGGAGTTTGGTAAATAAATTTGATGAATTTCAGGTATTGCTCAAAGCATCAAAGGCGGATATTGTTGGGATATCAGAGACTTGGTGTCACACAGATATAAGTAATGCAGAACTGGAATTTGGGGAATACGTCTACAGAAAGGATAGACAGGATAGAAAGGGAGGAGGGATTATGCTATTAGTTAAGAAACACATAAAATGCAAGGAAGTGAAGCCAGTCGACATCGCTGGAGAGTGCAGTGTCGAGTCAGTCTGGTGTGACATAAGCATTGGGAGATCAAAATTGAGAGTAGGAGTATGCTATAGGCCTAATGACTCTGATGAGTATAATAAGAAACTATACAAGGAGATAGTGGGCCAGTAAATCAGAGGATCTTATATTGGGGGATTTTTATTTCCCAGATATTGACTGGAATTTGTGGGTTGGTCACTCACACAACTGCAAGGCTTTTGTGGATTTATTGGATGATTGTTTTCTAAATCAGCATGTTCAAGAGGCAACTAGAGGGAGCAATACTCTTGATTTGATTATCAGTAGTGATTCTTCATGCATTAAGAATCTGCAGATAAAGGAACCACTAGGTGACAGTGATCACAGTGTGCTATAGTAGGATTTACTCAAGGAGGTAACTACCATCAGGAGTAAAGGGAAGGGTTATTGCTTTCGTAAAGGCGACTATGATGGTCTGAGACAGTATTTAAATAATATATACAGTGGGACCAACTGATGATGTTACCAACAGCAAACTCAAAATGGGAAGGATTCAAAGAACTTATCTTGGAAGCTACTAGGCTTTACATACCAACTAAGAAATACTGTTCAAGGTTCAGGCCTAAATGGATGTCAGATGAACTAATGAGACATATGGCAGAGAAGAAAAATGCATGGGATACATATAAATTAACATGTGACACAGACGCCTATGATAGATATAAGTTGATCTGTAACCAAGTTACAAAGGACGTTAGGCAGGCGAAGGCAGATTACGAGAAATCTTTGGCAAGGGATGCAAAGAAAAACAGCAAGGAGTTCTTTACTTATGTAAACTCTAGAAGGAAGGGGATGAATCAGATTTGTTCACTTGATATCGATGGTTCAACTGTTCATGATCCTGCTCAGGTAGCTAACAAACTAAATCAATATTTTGCATCTACATTCACACATGAGGAGTTATTCAGGAAGGGAAATGCCATAGATGAAGTAAACACTGGCTGTGAGCTAGATGATCTTGTAATAATTGAGAGTAAAGTGGAGGAGAAATTGTTAAAGGAGGCAGCAAAGGAAGTAAGCAATCCATTAGCCATAATTATGAGAGCTTCCTTGGACTCAGGGGAGGTACCCACAGACTGGAGATGTGCAAATGTAACCCCAATTCACAAAGGAGGATCAAAGGCTGACACAAGTAATTATAGACCTGTGAGTTTAACTTCCAGTAAAATTAATGGAAGCACTGGTTAAAGAAGCACTGCAGGATCATCTTGACAAGAATTCAGTTAAAGCTCAGACACAGCATGGTTTAGTTAAGGGAAGGTCTTGCCTGACCAATTTGATTGGATACTATGATGTAGTCACAAAAGAATTGGATGCAGGGAATAACTTTGATATTATATATTTGGATCTTAGAAAGGCTTTTGATACTGTTGCACATGGAAGACTACTGCACAAATTGGAGCAGTGTGGCATTGGTGGCAAATTGTTGCTATGGATAAAGGGATGGTTGAGTGGTAGAGACAGAGTGGTAATCAATGGACACTGCTCATCGTGGACTAATGTTATTAGTGGAGTCACTCAGGGTTCAGTGTTAGGTCCATTGTTGTTTTCTGTATTTATAAATAATATTGATGATTGTATATCAAGCTTAATGTCCAAGTTTGCAGACGATACAAAGGTTGGCAGGGTTGTCAAGGCCACTACTGACACTACGCTGCAGCAACAGGATCTGGAAAGGTTGAGCAGATGGGCTGAGAGGTGGGGAAATGAAGTTTAACATTGACAAATGTAAAGTACTACATACGGGAAACAGCAACCCCAGAGCAACGTATAAACTCTGTGGTACTACGCTGACAGTGGTAGAGAATGAAAAGGACCTGGGGGGTAATTATGCAGGCAGATATGAAGTTCTTCTCAGACGGGCTGCAAGAGTAGCTAATGGTATCTTATCAATGATTTACAGGAATTTTTCTAGCAGGGATAGGGAGGTAATTATTCCCTTGTATAAGGCAATGGTCAGGCCGCACCTTGAGTACTGTATACAGGTCTGGAGGCCTCATTTCAAGGATGTAGAGCTGCTGGAACGAGAACAGAGAAGGGCAACAAGGTTAGTGAACAGAACGATGGGTTGCTCTTACGAAGAAAGGCTTAAGTTTTGCAAATTACAGAGTCTGGAGACTAGGCACCGGCGAGGTGATCTGATAGAGGTTTACAAAGCCTTGAATGGTTTGAGCATGCTCAATGCTGATGGGATACTGCCTCTTGCTCAGAATATAATTACTGCCAGGATGGTGCGTGAGGCGCGTGGTTAATTGTTTGTTGATGTTTGTGGCTGTGACATATGGTGGTGACGTGGCCAGCGTTTGTCTATGGATAGAATTACTGCCTCTGTGATGGGGTTAACTTGTGGACAGGTCCCACCATTACCTAAAGCGCACCTGGTTGGAATCGTTAAATATAAAATGCTCGGATGCCTCTTTGAACAGGAATAGTGGTTACCAAGTTAACCCCATCACAGAGGCAGTAATTCTATCCATAGACAAACGCTGGCCACGTCACCACCATATGTAACAGCCACAAACATCAACAAACAATTAACCACGTGCCTCACGCACCATCCTGGCAGTGCACATCTCTATTCCAACTGCCATTCATGTATTCAATCTGAGGAAGGCTGCCTCCCAGCCGAAAGCTTATTAATTGTAATTTCCAGTTTTGCTCTGAGAAACAAAATAAAATTTTCGTAATGAATCCAGAGCACGTAGGCCTTTTTTACTATGTTCGAACTATTCTTGGCCAACCAGCATACGATATGGTCGTGAGACTACAGAAAGATTTTATCTTTATAGCCCGTGCCAGACAACACCTGAGGTTTGCACATAGATGCAAAGCTAACAAGATTATACCGAAAGGGTTTCGGTACAAACAACCGTTTTCTAATGAGCATATGGGACGTGCCTGTCGAAACTTCGGCTTCAAGACTCTGCGCATATGGATTGGCTGCCTCCATCTTGACATACAACATGCTTCAGCGAGCAAAGCATGCCTACTAGCCGACCTTAAGGCTTTGATTCCCGATCCGGTCTACACCAATGTTATCAATACTTTATGTTACCAGGCCGTCAGAGAATCAGATAGTTATTGTGCCCGACAGAAACGTAAGTTCAATACTTTATTTAATGAATCCCAACAATTTCGTCACCAGCATAATATCCCCCTCTCACAAATTGTACGGACTTTGTACTGAACCTAAGTAGCAAGCAGTTATCTGCAGAACAAATAAACTTATTGACCCTTGGCATGACATTTGCCATTCTTCCAAAGCACCCACCGATCACCGACATCGCCTTGAGTGTGGAAGCGAGCTTATCACGCCTCCCGGAAGATACAGCCAACACTATCCGGTTGAAGACTGCAGCAGTTCTACACCATGCTCGCCCCGTCTCTTCAAACCTCAGCCGTATGCAGATTTCTACCCTCAAGGCACTGAAACAGGATTTGTCCATCGTCATCCTACCAGCCGACAAAGGCCGTCGTACGGTTGTAATGAACCACGCTGATTACATGGCGAAAACCTTACTGCTTTTACGAGACCCTTCCATCTACAAACCCTTAGCCGTTAACCCCAACGGAGCTTTGGAACGATGGGAGTCAGAGGTGAATATCCTCATCAACAGCTGGCTGAAACAAGAAAAAAAAATCACACAGTCAACCCGTAATCACCTCCATGCCTCTGGGTGTCAGATCCCACGGTTTTACGGCCTGCCGAAAGTGCACAAAGAAGACACACCACTAAGACCAATTGTATCCTGCTGTGGATCTCCGACTTACAAGCTATCCAAGTTTGTCTCGAGACTTCTTTTTCCTCTAGTTGGCAAGACCACCTACACCATCTCCAACAGTGTTGAGTTCATAGAAAGGATCCACTCTATATCCATCTCACAAGATCAGGTCATGGCTTCGTTCGATGTAATATCACTATTTACCTCCATCCCAGTGGAACTTGCCATCTCTTGTGCAAAACAATTCTTGGACAACGATGAAACCCTTAGCGACAGAACTAGGCTGACGCCTGATGACATTTCCGCCGCCCTCAGACTGTGCTTAACAGGGGGTGCAATCATGTTTAACGACTCAATCTACCAGCAGATACATGGCACAGCCATGGGTTCCCCTGTCAGCTCTGTCACAGCAAACATCGTGATGGAGGAGTTAGAGGGACGTGCGTTTACACACGCGCCAGATCCGCCTTTTGGTGTCGCTATGTAGACGATGTGTTCGTTGTCATCCCTAGAGACCCAGGTCAACGACTCCTAACCCACCTCAACTCACTATCGCCCTTCATAAAGTTTACGATTGAGCTGGAGTCGAACAACTCTATACCATACCTAGATACACTTGTCCGACGCGAAGACACATGCTTGAAGACGACAGTTTATCTCAAACCTATGTGTGCTGGCCAATTTACCAACTTCCGGTCAGCACACACGCGGGGCCACCTCCTCTCCACTGCCCGAACCTTGCTAACTCGCGCCTGGACACACTCCAGCTCCGCAGATGAAAGACGCAAAGAGATCACCAGAGTCAAAATAGACCTTACGAGGTGTGGCTATCCCATCGACGTCCTTGACAGGTGTGATCTACAGGCACGCGACAACGTGACGACCAACAGGGACGAGTCATCCACGAGGGCATTTATCCCATACTACCCCAACCTGTCACAACAGATCGGTAGAATCCTAAAATCATATGGGATAAAGTGCATCCAACTCCCAGGCAAGAAACTGCGTTCTCTTATCTCCAACGTAAAAACACCCATCCCCACTCTTCTACAGAGTGGTTTGGTCTATCGCATCTCTTACCGTGACTGCACCAGCTGCTACTTTGGAGAGACTGGACGTCGACTTGAGAAACGTCTCTCAGAACATAAAAGGGCGATCCGTTTGGCAGATGTAGAACACTCAGCTATCGCCGAGCATGTCTGGACAACCCGCCACGACATCAACCCACACCGCGATGTCGTGGTTGTGGACAGGTCCCACCATTACCTAAAGCGCACCAGGGTGGAATCGTTAAATATAAAATGCTCGGATGCCTCTTTGAACAGGAACAGTGGTTGCCAAGTTAACCCCATCACAGAGGCAGTAATTCTATCCATAGACAAATGCTGGCCACGTCACCACCATATGTCACAGCCACAAACATCGACAAACAATTAACCACGCGCCTCACACACCATCCTGGCAGTGCACATCTCTATTCCAACTGCCATTCATGTATTCAATCTGAGGAAGGCTGCCTCCCAGCCGAAAGCTTATTAATTGTAATTTCCAGTTTTGCTCTGAGAAACAAAATAAAATTTTCGTAATGAATCCAGAGCACGTAGGCCTTTTTTACTATGAACAGTTAAGTGTCATAGACAGACCTTCAAATCTCAGAAAGCAAGCATTTCCAGAACTATGTTGATATAAAATATTTTTATTGTCTATATATGAGGAACTCATTCCTGAAGTTATGCCGTGTATTTTTGAGACACCTTGTATATCGATATAAGACTGGGCATGATCATGTGTTAGACAAAGTCAAGCACGTGCACGAGATTGATGGACTTTATATGAAAAGGAATAATGAATGAGTCACTGGGCATAATCACACACACTTGGTGCTGAGAATCTAAAGTTACGTACGCGAGAAGTATGCCAGTCATATTGTAAAACTGCTGCCTCCATAATTTGGTGCATGCGTACACCACTGTTACGGATGAAGACACTACTACATTTGGCTATGTGTAGCAATTTAAGCCACGACTGTTGGCAGTAATTACGTGAGCAATCAACAATCTCAACATCACATCAGGGATCGAGGTAGTGTTGTTCAGACCAATAGTGTTCGGAGTCAGCAGACCGGAGGGCCCTTTCATGTTCCAAGACTCGACCTTGTAGCCTTCTAGCAGTTTCACCTATGTAACAACTACTACAATCAGGGCATGTAATACGGTATACAGAACCACTACGTGAGGAAGGGATTGAAAGAAAACACTACAGTTTACACAAGCTGAACTGAATGATATGGATGAGATTTGGTCTAATGAAGGATTCAGCACAGCTTTAAACCTTCAGGTAGAGTGAAAAGAATCTGCTCGCACATGGCAGTTTATTTGCATTGTACACAGAAAAAGAATTCATTCCCTTCTATTCTAAGGAGGTATCTCTTCTGTTCCATACTGATGTAAATGGTTGAATCAATGCACTGGAGGTTATTTTTATTGACAGCCTGATGATAATGAGCTTAAAATGAGTCCTAATATACAATGAAACATATTACCCCAATTCTGGTGGCCTATTCAATACACTTAAAGGAAACTAATAAAAAAAAAAGTGAAACACTAATCATAAGTGATAAGTGTGGTAATTTGAAGGGGAGGGGGTGTTAACTACACTGCTTGAAAAACATGTTACAAAAAATTCCTTTGTTTATGGGAAAATGGGGCAGAGGGCTAAACCTGATCATTAGATTAGAAAATCTAATAACCAAATAGAAATGGCCAGTAGATGCAAAAATGTCATTAATGAGCCATTTGTCCCTCCAAGCAAGATGCTTCTACAGGTAAGCATATTTGGCAAGCATTTTTGCTGAACTCCATGATAGTATTTTTGTTGAACTACAAATCAAAGAGCTGCTAAAAGATGATAATTTCATAACATCCATGTCTCAGAAAGAGTAGAGGCTTGGTTAGCATTCAGAAATGATATGAAAACTTTTAGGCATTTATAAATTAAAAGACCATGCAAGCTTGTTAACAACTACTTTCAAAAAACAAACTAGGTTGAAAAATGAGTGGGAAGCTAACTTTCTGCATAGCCACCTTGAATAGTTTCCAGAGAATACCGATGCAGTGAGCTAAGCGCAGGATGAGCAGTTTCACCAAGATATCAAGACTGTGAATGGGGAAAAAAGATACACAGTAAATAAAATGATGCAAAGATAGCAGATTATAGTTAGTATTTCTTAATGCATGAAGGGTCACCAACCCACAAGTTCCAATCAATATTTCAAAAGGTCAAGTCTCCCATTATAAGATATTCTGATTTAGTACTGGCAATGACAAATGATACAAAAAAAGTATGCTTATACAGAATGAGCAAAAAAAAAAAAAAAAAACTTTGCACTTCACCCGTACATTCCTTCTAAGAATCTGTCTATTTCTTCCTTTAAATTATAAGTTACCTACTTCCACAACACCAGATGAAAGTTTCTTGAATCAATCAACTGCACACTGCCTAATGTCAAATTTACACACATCTATCATGCAACCATCCTTCCTCAATTTAAATTCATGTCCCCCCTCATTTGTGATATTTGAGCAAGAAGGATGCCATCAGCACTTAGCTGTCCACCCAAAGACTTAAACAACTCAATCAGAGCTTCTTGCAGATGCCTAGTCTCCAGATGTTACAATTTGCAGAACTGAAGCCTTTCTTGGCAGGAATACCCTTTTGTTGCCCTCACTAATCTTGTTGCGTCTCTGCACCTATTCCAACAAATCCATATCCTTCTTAATGAGGCTTGCAGACCTTAATATCAAGATGTGGCCTAACTCACCAAATCACCTCTATCCCTGCTGATAAAATTCTTGTATATCACTGGCAAAACCACAAGTCCAAGCAGTCTGTCTGCACTGCTCAGAGAACACATCTGACTGTAAAATTACCCTCAGCTTTTTTCATTTTGGGCTATAAGTGGCAATAGAAGTTTAACATTTAAAAATGCAAGGTATAGCATATGTGTATAACAGTAATGCTGTACTTTGCATTTTATAATGTTAAACTTCAATTGCCACTTCTCAGCCCATCTGCCTAATTTTCTAGATCTTGTCAGTAGCATACCCTGATTACTATCATTAATGACACTCCCAACCTTCGTAAGTTCCAAGTAACTCCACAAATAAATAATACTTTAAGTAGAGAAGTTCCATTGATAACCGCTGTCTTCTCCCACTCTACCATTTCTTTATCCACAGCAGTAACCTGCCCCTAATGCCACACTGCTCCAATTTTTACAGTAGTCATATGGGAAAGTATTCAAAGATTTTCTGAAATTAAAGTGTATGGTGTCAAAATAATTTTTCTGTATACAAAAAAAAAAAAAAATCCATGTTGTGTATGCATTCCCATGAAGTTTATCTTGCAATACTTCTTTATCCACTAACTCCCTTATCTTCCCTGTAACACCAAGCTAATGGGTATAATTATTTGCTTCACCCTTTGATTCCTCCCCTTTGTGAATCAAGTTTACATTCACAATCTTCATTCATGTATCTCCTTTTAAGTATCACTATTTGCCATTATTTTCATATAGGTTTAACTTCCAAGGCAGAATGCGCTGATCCAAAGGAAGTAATTATTGTCAGTTGATCTATTATTAGGTAAATGGGAAATGTGTTGTGCAAGAAGGATAGGTGGAATAAGACCAGGGTATGTTTGCCAAGAGCAAAAAAGTAGATGACGTAGAACAGATATCTTTTAAGTGCACAAAAGGTGATATTGTTGTACACGTTAGCACCGATGATATTAAGAGTAGGGGATCTCAGGACTAAACAAGTACAGGGCAATGTTGGAAAAAAGTTGCAAGTTATGACTGTAACTGAAAGTGTCTGCAATTCCGTCCAGACACGACAGGAGGGAGTACATGTTAAGGACCTTGTCAATCAATACAACCCTGAAAAGAATGTGCAAGGCTCATGGGGTACAATTTTTCTTGGCATGGTCTGTGCTTGTTAACAGGGATAGGATATACTTAAATAGAAGGGATGCATGAATATTTGCTGATCTATTGAAGCAACGACAGGTGGGTCAGAACACCGCTAGCTTGTGAAGATATACAGGACTAATAGATCAACAATAGAAACAGGCAAATGTGAAAGGGATTCTTGCACTGCTTCTATTGGAATGAGCAGCAACCTGGAAAGCAAGGTGTCAGGGATTTCAATGACTGCTGGGAGTCACCATGAAACAAGTAAATACAAGTGACCCCACCGAGTGTGGCTTCACCATATGCAGATTCCCACTTACACGGTAGTAGTCTGTGCGACACGGATCGAGCCATACGCAGACCAAGGTGCACAGTAGTGTGGTGCATCTGACTCAGCCATGCTACCTTATTACATAGTATGTAGTTGCTTTAGTGCGATCGAATTTATAGTGTCATCAATTTCATTCTAAGTGACTTTGTTATCAGAAACAGCTGTTTTGTGGCACTTTGCAGTTTTGCGATCAGTCAAAATTTAGCCTCTCTACGTTATACCTACATTTTTTTATTATGCAGCTTTCAACTCAGCAGTTCTCAGATTGCCGACTGGGCTAGCCAGGTAGGTAAAGTGCCTGCCTGGCAACCCAAAGGTCGCAGGTTCGATTCCCGCCTCAGGCTTGGATCACAGTAAAATGCAAAAACTTTGGGAGGAGCATTATGGACATAGAAGCTGATGTGCCAACAAATAACAAGGAGAGAGAAAAGTTCTCAGATACAGCATGATGTAATACTTGAACGACCCCTTAGTCAGCCTGAGGCTTTGCTCGTGACAATGTCAGTGTGAGTTTCTGAGTTGAGTGAAAAGTGACTTCATTGTGTGTGTGTTGTCATTCAATGAATTTATATTTTATTTCAATAGTAACCCTAACATAATAGCTTCAAAGTGTGCCTCTACATCCGGAAGTGATTTCAAGAAAGAAAAAAATGCAGAATATAGGAAGTACAATGTATACAGGAAGATAGATAGGACATGAGTGGAGGGGGTTATGCTCTTAGTTAAGAAATATATTAAATCTAAGGCAGTGCATCCAGTATCAGAAGAGATTAGCATTAGTAGAGGCTTATGATGCAAGAAAGCAAGCATATGCAGCATCAGCCAAAAAAAAAAAAAAAAAACCCACTTCCATTTCACCCCTCCGTTTGTTCAAAATACCAGTCCGGCTGAGCCTTAAATTTATTTAGGCTATCAACTTCCACAACAAGGCATGGAAGTCTGTTCCGCCAACCAACTACCTGCTGGCGAAAGGCAAATTTCCGCACATCAATCCTACATCTGTCTTTCCTCAATCTGAATTTATGCCCTCTCAGGTGATTATTCTGAGAAAGAGGTAGAACCCCATCGGCATTGAGCATGCTCAAACCATTCAAAGCTTTATACACCTCTATCAGATCACCTCGCCGGTGCCTGGTCTCCAAACACTGTAATTTGCAAAACTTAAGCCTTTCTTCGTAAGAACAACAATTTGTTCCATTCACTAATTTTGTTGCCCTTCTCTGTACTCTTTCCAGCAGCTCTACATCTCCTTCTTGAAATGAGGCCTCCAGACCTGTATACAGTACTCAGGGTGTGCCTGATCATTGCTTTATACAATGGAATAATCACCTCCTTATCGCTGCTATAAAAATTCCTATATATCATCGACAATACACGATGAGCTACTCTTGCAGGCCGTCTGCACTGCTCAGAAAACTTCATACCTGCCTACACAACCACCCCCAGGTTGTTTTCATTCTCTACCACTGTCAGTGTACTACCACAGAGTTCATACGTTGCTCTGGGGTTGCTGTTTCCCATATGTAGTACTTCATTTTTGTCAATGTTAAACTTCATGCCACCTCTCAGCCCATCTGCTCAACCTTTCCAGATCCTGTTGCAGTAGCATTGTGTCAGTAGTGTCCTTAATAACCCTGCCAACCTTTGTATCATCTGCAAACTTGGACATTAAGCTTGATATACCATCATCAATATCATTTATAAATACAAAAAACAATAATGGACCCAATACTGAACCCTGAGGGACTCCACTAATAACATTAGTCCACGATGAGCAGTGTCCATTGATTACCACTCTCTGTCTTCTCCCCCTCAACCACCCCTTTATCCATAGCAGCAATTTGCCTCCAATGCCACACTGCTCCAATTTGTGCAGCAGTCTTCCATGTGCAACAGTATCAAAAGCCTTTCTAAGATCCAAGTATATAATATCAAAGTTATTCCCTGCATCCAGTTCTTTTGTGACTGCATCATAGGTCAATCAAATTGGTCAGGCAAGACTTCCTCTTAACAAAACCATGCTGTGCCTGAGCTATAACTGAAGTCTTGTCTAGATGATCCTGCAGTGCTTCTTTA
Source organism: Mastigoproctus giganteus (assembly GCF_048544385.1). Lineage (NCBI taxonomy): Eukaryota > Metazoa > Arthropoda > Arachnida > Uropygi > Thelyphonidae > Mastigoproctus > Mastigoproctus giganteus. Next base: position 180,685,280 of record NC_143579.1, on the reverse strand, counting down.
ACCAGTGCCTCCATTAATTTTCCTGGAACAGAAGTTAAACTCACAGGTCTATAATTACTTGCCAACCTTTGATCCTCCTTTGTGAATTGGGGACACATTTGCAATTCTCCAATCTATGGTAGCCTTGACTTCAAAGAAGCTCTCATAATTATGGGTAAGGATTTGCTTACTTCCTTTGCTGCCTCCATTAATATAACTGGATAGATCCCATCCACCTCAGGTGCCTTTATGTTTATCCTCAACAATTTTTCCTCCAATTTCCTCTCAGTTATTACAAAATCATCTAGCTCACTGCCAGAGTTTACTTCACCTCTGGCATTCTTCTTTCTGAATAACTCATGTGTGAATGTAGATGCAAAATACTCGTTTAGTTTCTTAACCACATCAGCAGGATCCTCAACTGGGGACACATTTTCTATGGGTAGCCTTGATTTCAAAGAAGCTCTCATAATTATGGGTAAGGATTTGCTTACTTCCTTTGCTGCCTCCATTAATATAACTGGATAGATCCCATCCACCTCAGGTGCCTTTATGTTTATCCTCAACAATTTTTCCTCCAATTTCCTCTCAGTTATTACAAAATCATCTAGCTCACTGCCAGAGTTTACTTCACCTCTGGCATTCTTCTTTCTGAATAACTCATGTGTGAATGTAGATGCAAAATACTCGTTTAGTTTCTTAACCGCATCAGCAGGATCCTCAACTGTTGAACCATCAATATCCAGTGGACCAATCTGATTCATCCCTTTCCTTCTAGAGTTTACATAGGTAAAGAACTCTTTTCTGTTTTTTTTTTTTTTGCATCCTTTGCCAAGGATTTCTCATAATCTGCCTTTGCCTGCCTAATCTCCTTTGTGACTTGGTTACAGACCAGCTTATATCTATCATAGGCTTCCATGTCACCCATTAATTTATATGTATTCCATGCATTTTTCTTCTCTGCCATATGTCTCATTAGTTCATCTGACATCTATTTAGGCCTAAACCTTAAACAATATTTCTTAGTTGGTATGTAAAGCCTAGTAGCTTCCAAGATAAGTTCTTTGAATGCTTCCCATTTTGAATTTGCTGTTGGTAACATCATCATTTGGTCCCACTGTATAGAATTTAAGTACTGTCTCAAGACCATCGCAGTTGCCTTTACAAAAGCAAAAACCCTTCCCTTTACCCCTGATGGTAGTTACCTATGAGTAAATCCCACTTCAGCACCCTGTGATCACTGCCACCTAGTGGTTCCTTTATCTGAAGATTCTTAATGCATGAAGAATCACTATTGATAATCAGATCAAGAGTATTACTCCATCTAGTTGCCTCCGGAACATGCTGATGTAGAAAACAATCATCCAATAAATCGACAAAAGCCTTGCTAGTGTGTGTGAGTGACCAACCCACAAATTCCAGTCAATATCTGGGAAATTAAAATCCCCCATTATAAGACTCTCCGATTTATTGGCACACTATTTCCCTGTACAGTTTCTTATTATACTCATCAGAGTCATAATATAGCACACTCCTACTCTCAATTTTGATCTCCCAATGCTTATGTCACACCAAACTGACTTGTCACTGCACTGTCCGGCGATGTCGACTGGCTTCACTTCCTTGGATTTTATGCGTTTCTTAACTAATAGCATATTCCTTCCTCCCCTTCCTATCTGTACACATTGTACTCCCCAAATTCCAGTTCTGCATTCCTTATATCTGTGTGACACTACATCTCCGATATCCCACCAATATCAGCTTTTGATGTTTTGAGCAATACCTCAAATTTAATTACCAAACTCCTAGTATTGGTATACACACAAGTATACATGCACCTGTTCCTATTCTTAGCTACCGTAGCACAACCCATGTGTTTACTTGTACCGCAATGACTCCCAGCAGTCTCTGAAATATCCTGCATCTTGTTTTACAGGCTGCTGCTCATTATAATAGAAGCAGTGCAAGAATCACTTTCTCCTCTGCCAGTGGCTATTGTTAATCTATTAGTCCTTGTACCCCCCCAAAGCTAACAGTTTTCCGACCCACCTAACACTGCCTCAATAGCATCAGCAAATATTCTTGAACCCTTTCTATTTAAGTGTATCCCATCCCTGTAGAAGCAATCTCTCCTGTTAACAAGTACAGACCAAGCTGAAAAAAAAAAAAATTCTACCCCTCGAGCCTTCCACAATTTTTCCAGGGCCAAATTGATCGACAAGGCTCTCATCATATACTCCCACCTATTGTGTCTGGGCAGAATTGCAGACTCTTTCAAATTTAACCCTAATTCACGGCTTTTTTTCAATAGTGACCTGTACTTGTTAAGTAATTCTGCCGGTCTCCTACTCTTAATATCATTGTTGTTTGTTTGTTTCAATTAGTGCATAGGCTTCTGTGGCCATAATGCACCTCCCAAGGTTTATGCAGAACTCTGATCCCAGCCCGAGGCGGGATTCGGACCCGCGACCTTTGGGTTGCGGCACTTTACCTACCCGGTCGGCCTTTATCATTAGTGGTAATGTATATAACTATATCACCTTTTGTGGCCTTAAAAGATGATATCCACTCTACAACATCATCATCCTTTGCCCCCGGCAGACATACCCTGGATCTGTTCCACCTATTCTTTTTACAAAGCATGTTCCCTGTTTCCCTGACAATAGTCACCAACAACTACTAGTTCCTGTGGGACCAGCGCATTCTGCCTTTGGGATTGCTGCTGAGTTGCGTAATGAACAAGTGCAAGCTCTGGCGTTGATGTAGGCAGTTGAGAGCTTGATGGGCCCGTCAATTTAGATCCTTTGAGGGCATCCACCCTGTCCTTCACGCTCTCATATGGGCCCATAATAACGCTGAGTTGTTGCCTGATTTCTTTACATCGCACACACAAAGACATCCCCCATGGCAATATCATGTCCCGTACCAGACTGCTCCACAAGCATCATGCAAGCAGTGTATTTTGAAAAGTTATGATTCTTTGAGGGCATCCACCCTGTCCTTCACGCTCTCATATGGGTCCATAATAACGCTGAGTTGTTGCCTGATTTCCTTACATCGCACACACAAAGACATCCCCCATGGCAATATCATGTCCCGTACCCGACTGCTCCACAAGCATGATGCAAGCAGTGTATTTTGAAAAGTTATGATTCAGTGGGCAACTGCGCCCCCCCCCAGTTCTCCCCTCAGCCAAGCACTCCCATTAGCTTGAGTCTTTTGCTTTGCTGCTCTGAGTCATCATTTCGATTTAATTTTAATAAAATTTCAATTTCAGTACAAAATTATAACCCTAAACTTGGATCCCAACAGTTATAATGCTATACAGGGTGTCTCAAAAATATTGGGGGAGGTAGGTAACATCTAAAGGAATGTAAATTGCATAGGAACCCATAACTGGAAACGTCACCTTAAGTCGGTAGACTGCACTGTTCATCAGTTCGCGAGAGGGAAAATTTCTGGTTTACTCATTCAAACAGTAGTCGCTGCATGAAGAGTATGCATCGACATATGAAATGTGAGCTGACAGACATGCACCTAGTGTATGGATTAGAAGAGGGCAATGGACGAGCCGCTCAACGAATTTATGGAGAATGCTTCCCAGGCAGACATGTACCGGATCACTGTTTGTTTGTGCATATGCATCAAACTTTGTGCAATTATGGGTCATTTAGAGGTAACAGGAGTAGTGCGGGCAGACCATGTTCGACACGAACTCCCGCCATGGATGAAAGTGTGTTGAATGCCATCCAGAATAATCCTACCAACACATGTGCCGTTGCAGCGTACAGCATGTCTGGCACAATTCCTTACACCCCTTTCATCTCTAAAGGGTTCAGTTACTGCTCCCCAAGATCATCCTGGACGTGTGGCTTTTGCACAGTGGTTTCTCCAAGAAAGTATTCAAGACTTGAATTTTCCAGCCTACGTTTTGTTCACGATGAGGCTTATTTCACTCGGGAAGGCTTATTCAATCAGCACAGTGCTCATGTGTGGGCTCATGACAATCCACACAGTGTGCACCCCTATGCGGCACGAGATCATTTCGCAATAAGTGTGTGGGCAGGTATGGTTGGTAACTGCTTAGTCGGCCCATACCTGTTACCATCCCGCATGAACTCCGCTAAATATCGGATCTTTCTTGAAAAAGTTCTACCACAGTTACTTGACGATGTTCCAGCAAATGTGAGATGCAACATTTGGTTTCAACATGACGGGGCACCTGCCCATTATGGTAGGTGTGTTTGTGACCATTTAAACAGGTGTTTTGGGCATCGATGGATTAGCTGTGGTGGACCCGTTGCCTGGCCCCCACGCTCACCTGATTTCTTTCTGTGGGGGGTCCTCGAATCTATCACGTATGAAATCGCCTGTGGAGACGGAAATGGATCTTGTGGCGAGACTCATCTGCACTGCTGCTACTGTCAAAGAAACTCCAGGTGTGTTTGACCATGTCCGCCAATCCATGCTGCGTCGGTGTCACGCATGCATCACGTCTCATGGTGGAACCTTCGAGCATCTGTTGTAACATCATGAAATGCATCCATCTTGTACTCCATTGTTAATATTATGTCAAATAAATGTTTGCCACTAATTACTGCCTTGTGTCATTTCTGCTTCTGGTGCCTCTGTTACTACTTTCCCGTGACGTTTCCGGTTATGGGTTCCCATGTGATTCACATTCCTTTAGATGTTACGTACCTCCCCTAAACGTTCGTACCAATATTTTCGAGACACTCAGTATATATTTTTCAGTATCGAGTATTATCTACGAGTTCTGTTTATATAACTTCTGTATCAAGTTATGTATTAATTAATTATGTTACGTTTGTAATCTAAGTTGTTATATGTATTTAGTTAAAAAGTACTATTTAATTGACGGTGAAGTTTAACAAGATTAATAGATTTTACTGATTGATTGACAATATTATATACTATACTATACTAAGCTTCCGCAGCCGAGTGGGCAGGAGCAGGAGTGCAGTAGCACACGCTCTTTGAGTTAGACCAGAGTTCAAGCCCCTGACTGCTGAATACAGTCGATCTGCCAACCCGCACTGGACCAGCGTGGCAGATTATGGTCCATTTCCCTCAGCATGAATTGTTGAGGAGGCTTCCATTATGCAGTGGGTTGATAATGGCTGCACTTTACATTTACTTTACTTTATACTAAGCTCACGCTATCTAGTTTGGGATATAACGTATATCATATAACAATGGTGGCACGTTAGGAACGGTAAATCTACGGACACTTAAGTATTAATTAACTTCCAAATCTTGCTATCTCAATTCAGAACAAACTAAGGATCCTGACTAGGCTTCCATTATGCAGTGGGTTGATAATGGCTGCACTTTACTTTTACTTTACTTTATACTAAGCTCACGCTATCTAGTTTGGGATATAACGTATATCATATAACAATGGTGGCACGTTAGGAACGGTAAATCTACGGACACTTAAGTATTAATTAACTTCCAAATCTTGCTATCTCAATTCAGAACAAACTAAGGATCCTGACTAGGTCTGTAAGCTACTTATATAAAATAATTTGATATAACAATTGGTCAGTAAAGCAGCTAAATATGGCTAAAAAACTTCTCGTTCAGCGGAGCTGCAACTTGTAACACGTAGATTTGATACCCTTACCGATACTAAGTAATAACTAAAAAATCTCTATCTAAGTTAAACTTTAAACTAAGTATCGTAACTAGGAATATAAAGCTACTCTAGAAAATAAGTTAATATGCCAATTTAAGCTAATAAAACAGAAAAAACTTCTCTATAAAATTTCTAAAATGAAGAATGACAAGGCAAACAGAAATGATGGTATCCAAGCAGAACTACGGAAATTCGGAGGCGATGCAATGTTAAAACACCTCGCACAATTGTTTAATCTAATTTTATTGACAGGTGATATACCAGAAGACTGGAAAAGTGGAATAATAGTACCTATACACAAAAAAAAGAAGATAAAGAAAATTGTCAGAATTATAGACCCATTACCCTTTTAAACCATATATATAAAATATTTATAAGGATTTTACAAAATAGGATACTTAAAACATATGAAGAAACAATAAGGGAAGAACAAGCAGGATTCAGAAAAGCGAGATCAACAATAGACCAAATATGCACACTAAACATCATTGCAGAAAAATATTGGAATAAGAAACCACCTCTTTATCTGTGCTTCATTGATTTCAAGCAGGCATTTGACTTTGTAAACACAGAAAATTTAATGAAGCAACTACAAAAAATCCCACTTGATCATGAAATAATCATTTTTGTAAACAATTTCTACAAAAATACAAGAGCAATAGTAAAATTCAACAACCTTAAAACAGAAAAAAAGTCATGCAGGGATGCCCTTTATCCCCATATCTATTTAATATCTATCTAGAAGAACTAATGAAATCAATTGAAGGAAAAAAGGCACAATAATAAATGGAAAAAATATAAACCACAAAATATGCAGATGATACTGTGATTTTAACAGAAACCAAAGAACAACTAAAAGAAATATTAACAAACATCGATAAAGCAAGCAACAATTATGGAATTAATATATTAATATTATCAAAATATTATTATTAAAATTATTAAATAATATTAAAAATAAATATTAAAAATAATAAAATTATTATTATTACAAAAATATTATTAAAATATTAATATAATAATATAACCTAGATTAATATAATATAATCTAGGCACCGGCGAGGTGATCTGATAGAGGTGTATAAGGCTTTGAATGGTTTGAGCATGCTCAATGCCAATGGGATTCTTCCTCTTGCTCAGAATAATCACCTCAGAGGGCATAAATTCAAATTGAGGAAGGACGGATGTCGGATAGATGTGCGGAAATTTGCCTTTGGCCAGCGGGTGGTTGGTTGGTGGAACCGACTTCCATCACTTGTGGTTGAAGTTGATAGCCTAAACAAATTTAAGGCTCAAATGGACAGGTATTTCGAACGAACGGAGGGGTGAAATGGGAGTGGTGTGTTTTTTTTTTTTTTTTGGCTGATGCTGAATAAGCTTCCTTTTTTGCATCATATGCCTCTACTAATGCTAATGCTAATATAAATAAAACCAAAGTAATGCAAATCAGAAAAAACATATCCAAAATGAACAAATAGAACAAGTACAAAAATTTGTATATCTGGGCTCTCTAATAACCGGAAACCTAAGTAATATTGACCAAATTAACCACAGACTGAACATCAGATGGACAAACATGAACAAGCTCAAAAACATGGAAGAGCAATAAAATCTCAAATAGCCTAAATATTAAACTATATGAAACTGTCATCATACCCACAGAAACTTATGGATCAGAGAATTGGAGAATAAATAAGAAAAAGGCAAAAAATAATGGCATTTGAAATGAGATGTCTAAGAAAAATCAATAAAACAAATTGGAGAAAACAAAACTAATGAACAAGTAAGGAGAGATCTAAATTTTGAATGCATAGAGCAATAGAATAATAGAGCAGATCTACAAAAAACAACTTCAGCAGTTTGGACATGTGAACCAGATGAAACAACACAGGCTGCCTAATGTAGTACTGACAGGAAGAATTGGAGATAAGAGACCACCAGGAAGACCCAAAAGAGAATGGCTCCAATGCCTAAAGGAAAACAGGTTTTTAGAGTTATCAACAAATGATGCAAGATTCAAGAGATCGACAACAAGGGAGGACGATATCTAAACAGGAACTCAACCCGTCACAAATGGAAGAGTAGAATGATGATAAAGACAAGTTCCAAAAAAGACATCAGCTCAGATAAAATGGCACAAAAAATAGATTGCTGTATATGGTAGCAAAATTCCCTTTGAACTGGAGTAACAATTGCAGCTAACCTTATTCCCATGGAGAGCAAGAGAGTGCATGTAAACAACTTGGAAAACTTTTTATTCTTTTGTTAATTTAACAACTTATCCTTCAGAAAGATGTTTTTCAGAGTGCACTTGACGGTAGTAGCCACCATAAACTGCTTTTGTTTATACAAAAGCAATTTCTAACAAGTCAGTGCCATCCTTCAGGAAGTAGGGAGCCAGGTGGCCAGAGGTAATTATTGGACAGCTCTGCCAAGATTTGTATTAAACATACAAGGTGATAGTATTTATTTCTCACTGGGCGAAAAAGGACTTTGTAATACATATTAACCAAATTTTTTTGAAAAACGAATATATTTACATAGGAAAGCCTATCCTTTCACAGGGGAATGGTATATGCTTCTTACAAACGAGTACTTTGTATAAACTGAGTTTGTATTAACGAGATTTTACTGTACTGACAAAATACGTTGAATGGTACATTATCAAGAGTACTTTACCATTCAATATATCCAAGTAATAATTAACTGAAGCGGTTTCTGATTGTTTTCTACCAGTTATAAGCAGGCCCAAATGACAGGCAAAAATGTAAAAAGGTAATACTTTATTAACAATTTAGTAGCTTATTGGCAGAATAACAGTAGCTCAAGGGACAGCAGCCAGAACAATTATATACAAATAAGATCCAAATTCCGTATGTACAGTGAGAGATGAATAGAAGCAGGTATGCAATAACTAGTGCTTTTTTTGTAAAAAAACAGGTGCCAGTACTCATTCATTGCTATCAGGAAAAATTGAAAATTAAAAGGATATGAAAAGTACTCTAAAATTTTTTTCCCCTGATATTATTACTTTAGTAGTAATGTTTTTGGAATAAGAACAACAAATTTAGTTTATTAACACTGGCAATAACCAAATACTAAATTAAGTAAAGTAAATTAAGCAGACTAATTCCACTTTCTGAATAGCACTGGTGTGGTTTCCCAGGTGGACATTTAGCCTTCATATCATAATCCACATATATTAACTCCACTCCATTTCCATACTGGAAGATTTCACAGTGACGTAAATTAGTTCCATTTGTAATTACCAGGAAGTTGCGCATGCACACACTATATTATACTGTTAAGAAGTCCTCGTAATCATTTCATCAAGCCCGGAGAAAATTTTATGTGAGCCACAACAGTACTAGATGATCACATCCCCTGAGGTGCCCTTTCCCCCGAAAATGTGTTATTGTTTTATGATGGACTCAATTCAAGAAACCTGAAGATGTGCTCTAACCTTCTGTGCTATAACATTATCACCACCACAATGGACCAGGCCCTGTCCATCCAAAGTAGGTACTATAATATTCCTCTGTGTGCTGATGCATGACAAGAACCACAGTTCTTAAACTGATCCATATGTAGGTTTCCTGTATATCATTGTAACCAAGTGTAGGGCATCTCTGAGTACCAGACATCAAGAAAAGGATGTACTCAGTCACATTTTATGAAGGTGACAGTTCACATAATCTAGTAAACAATTCTTGTGTTCATAACTTATAAAGGAAAAAATATGATTCAAGAATTGTCTTACCTGCAATCCACTCCACAATGAATCACAGGTGAAAGACCAAAGAATTTTAAAAAGTAGCATATGGCAGAAACTAAATCACAGTAAAAGGATTAAATAATATCATGTAACAAGTAAGCTAGATAATCTTGTAATAACTGAGAGTAAAGTGGAGGGGTAATTGTTGAAGATAAACACAAGAAAGGCACCTGGGGTGGATGGGATCTATCCAGTTATATTAAAGAAGGCAGCAAAGGAAGTAAGCAAACCCTTAGCCATAATTATGAGAGCTTCCTTGGACTCAGGGAAGGTACCCATAGACTGGAAATGTGCAAATGTGACCCCAATTCACAAAGGAGGATCAAAGGCTGACACAAGTAATTATAGACCTGTGAGTTTAACTTCTGTTCCAGGAAAATTAATGGAGGCACTGCAGGATCATCTAGACAAGACTTCAGTTATAGCTCGGACACAGCATGGTTTTGTTAAGGGGAAGTCTTGCCTGACCAATCTGATTGGATGCTATGATGCAGTCACAAAAGAACTGGATGCAGGGAATAACTTTGATATTATATACTTGGATCTTAGAAAGGCTTTTGATACTGTTGCACATGGAAGACTGCTGCACAAATTGGAGCAGTGTGGCACTGGAGGAAAATTGCTGCTAAGGATAAAGGGGTGGTTGAAGGGGAGAAGACAGAGAGTGGTAATCAATGGACACTGCTCATCATGGACTAATGTTATGGGTGGAGTCTCTCAGGGTTCAGTGTTGGGTCCATTATTGTTTTCTGTATTTATAAATAATATTGATGATGGTATATCAAGCTTAATGTCCAAGTTTGCAGATGATACAAAAGTTGGCAGGGTTGTTAAGGACACTACTGACGTTTTGCTGCTGCAACAGGATCTGGAAAGGTTGAGCAGATGGGCTGAGAGGTGGCAAATGAAGTTTAACATTGACAAATATAAAGTACTACATATGGGAAACAGCAACCCCAGAGCAACGTATCAACTCTGTGGTACTACACTGACAGTGGTAGAGAATGAAAAGGACCTGGGGATATTTGTGCAGGCAGATATGAAGTTCTCTGAACAGTGCAGACAGGCTGCAAGAGTAGCTCGTGGTGTCTTATCAATGATATACAGGAATTTTTCTAGCAGGGATAAGGAGGTTGTTGTTGTTGTTGTTATTTGGTTTTTAGGAGCATTAACAACTAAGGCCATATTGCTCCAGGGATATGCGGTGGTCATTCCCTGACCTTTCCGCATCCTCCATATTTGGCGGTCACTGGCTCGAACCCCGGTCTAGTCAAGAAGCATGTGCTACGCACTGCTGCTCCTGCCCACCTGACTACAGAGGCGCGGGGATAAGGAGGTGATTATTCCCTTGCATAAGGCAATAGTCAGGCCACACCTTGGGTACTGTATACAGATCTGGAGGCCTCATTTCAAAAAGGATGTAGAGCTGCTCGAACGAGTAAAGAGAAGGGCAACAAGGTTAGTGAATGGAACAAAGGGTTGCTCTTACGAAGAAAGGCTTCAGTTTTGCTAATTACAGTGTCTGGAGACTAGGCACCGGCGAGGTGATCTGATAGAGGTGTGTAAAGCCTTGAATGGTTTGAGCATGCTCAATGCTCATGGGATTCTGCCTCTTGCTCAGAATAATCACCTGAGAGGGCATAAATTCAAATTGAGGAAAGACAGATGTAGGATAGATGTCCGGAAATTTGCCTTTAGCCAGCGGGTAGTTGGTTGGTGGAACAGACTTCCATCCCTTGTTGTGGAAGTTGATAGCCTAAATAAATTTAAGGCTCAGCTGGACAGGTATTTCGAACAAACGGAAGGGTGAAGTGGAAGTTTTTTTTTTTTTTTCTGGCTGATGCTGCATAAGCTTGCTTTCTTGCATCAAATGCCTCTACTAATGCTAACAAAAAAATTCATATCAGAGCTGCTTATAATGAATGCATTTTGTGTGCCAAATCCAGTGATACCATTGGTATTTCTCTTGTGATAGTAGAAATAAGTACAGTGGTATTCATATAATATATATTCTTTGTAGGGGCTCACATCTAGTGAGTACGGACTTGGCACACCCAGGGTCCTGAGCTGGATATCATCATTCTCTCTCTCTCTCTCTCTCTCTCTCTCTCTCTCACTCAGAACACTTCGGCTGGTGCAACAAAAGCCTCAGGCTTCCTTGCGCCATATGGCTAATAATAATAATAATGGTTGAAAATTAGACCCGTTTGGTAGACATTAATTTTATATCTATTGAAATATCTGTCTTCATTTCACTTAATCCCCATGCAGATCCTTTCACACATTGCCTTGTTCAGATTGTTTGCTACTGCAAACTGTCTACACCTTTTTCATATCTTTTAATTATTTTGCTTAGTTTACACTCAAGTGGAACTGTTTTGTTTTTACATAAGCCAACTCTCCTTTCTTTTGCTGAACATTCGTTAGAGATGGTTGCCATTTGCAAAGGGATATAAGTATTTAAGAAAATTTCAATACATGAACACAACAAAGTTTGCACAGAGGAATACCATGGATTGAATGATGTTCACTGCAAACATGAACAAACAGATCAAAAGGGATGCTGCTTTGCACACATACCACATCATTCCCTATGCATATGCACCGGATGGATTTTTTTTTTTCCCCACTTCAACCCTTACATAAAATTGAGTTTACATAAATACAATTTACATTTATACAGGCTTTCTTTCAATATAGAGGCAGTCCTGTATAAATAAACAAAATGGCATAATGTGCATATAAACACCAGTCTCAGATGAGAATATATAACACCAAAGCAATAAGATATTGTAATACTTATTACTACATCTCAAATTAACATTCCTTTATTAAATACATATATTCAAAATTAATATAAATAACCCCCAGGGGCTTGGCACACCCAGGGTCCTGAGCTGCTGGATATCATCATTCTTCTCTTTCTTGGTGATTCCCTTCTATTTCTCTCTCTCTCTCTCTCTCAGGGGTAACTCAGAAATTTTTTTTTTTGGCTGGTGCAGCAAAAGCCTCAGGCTTCCTTGCACCATACAGCTAATTATAAAAATAAACACATTTACTAAGATAATCAACATAATTTTGATTGAATATGTTCAAATTCATAATCACAGTGCAACATGATTAAAATACATGCATCAAACATTTGTTTTTGAAACTCAGGCCTGATTAATTTATAATGTCTAGTTGGCATGGCTGGACAGAAGTTAAAAAACTTAAAAGCAAAACATGGGATTGAAGTGAATTAAGTTTTGGAGGTGGTTGTTCTGTTTTCATAGATAGGTTTCTTTTCTTCTTATAGTGTTTGACTTATTGTTGAAAGTAAACATGGAGTGATGAAATTTTTAGACATGATACACATTCTGGCACAGATCAATATTATGACAAACTAATGCAGGGCCAGCAAATCACAGTTGCCCCTGCACATTTAAAATAAAGTGAAATACATTAAAGGATTGTATATCCTTAATACATATTATATAATAGATAGCAATGAAAGTATGCTAACTGATTTGGCCAATATATGTAGAAAAACAGTCAGTCATGTGTATTATCTACTTCCATATATACAATCATATTTTATTCCTTAGTAAAACTAAAATGTGTGTGATGAAAACTGAATGTTATACTTATTTTAAACTAAAAATGAATAGGATGAATATAATGAAATGAGTAATACAGTCAGCACTTTATGTTTCAAGTTATGTTGAGCTATTTAGAAGACAAACATGCTTGATAAGATGAATAACAAATTAATCATGTTCTTGGTTGAAATCTTTCAGCGGAAGAAGTGACTTCCTTAATTTTTCGTAAACGCTACTTAAAAAAAGAGAGATAAATAAATAAACAAAAATCCAAAAATTGGTTAACTCGTTGTGCTAAATAACCCGGCACAGCGATTTACACAATCACTTTTGCGATCACACACTATTCAATAAACCAAATGCTTCTATAACAACAACTACATTAAACCAATATTATTATTTATCATTAAAGTGTCCAAAGCTAAACACAAGCACTTTAATTAGTACAATAATCTGAAGGAGAAAAAAAAAAAAAAAAAATTTGAAAAGCTTACTCTGAACTGTAGGATCTGTGGGCTAAATGTACATTGCATGCAACCAGCAATGCCAACATCCAACTTCTAATCATACTGATAAGCGGCAACTTCAACCCCAAATTTCTCTAAGAGGTTAATATGCTTTTTTCACTCTCTGGAAACAGGTTAAAAGTATACGAGAGCACAACCGGCGATTTTTGCCGTAGTTCACGCCATTTGACAACTATATAGCAATCGATGTACATGCCGCTAACCACTAAAGGGCGCTGTTCACATACACGCAACAGTGCAAAGGCCATCAGCAGGAGAACACCAGCCGCTTCTACGAACTGCGAATTACATTTATAAAAGGAATACGGGAACGACAATAAGTTACTAATACTATGCCATATGGATTATTTTTCTCAGAAAATTAAATGACATGAAATTATATACATAAAAAGTAATTAAAAGGCATCGTGGCTCACCGATCAGGTAATCCCTACCTGTAGAAATGTATAGCATATCATTTCAAAATACAAGGAATAATTAATATTTCTTTTGTTTAATCGATTCCCTCCTCAGATTTTATGACTATGGGATGAGTAAGCGAAATCGACGTTTGATTCGACTGTCTTACAAGGGAGTTATAAAAACAGTTACCAACGGTTAATTAAGAGGAGAGTGTCAAAATTTTAATGGTGGGCACGGGAGGGTATGAGGTGCCAAAATAATCAGATTTTATTTTATATAAATTTTATTACACTAAATAATATTTACAATCATATTTTATAACAAAAATACAGTAAACCCCCGCTATTCGCGGGGTTACGTTCCTGAGAAATGCCGCGAATACTGAGTTATGGCTCCCATAGTAATAAAGGGATTCCGTTCAAAAGTATGAAATATATAAGAAAAACTAGTCTAAAAATTTATCTATGTATGTATTATATGTACCTTCACAATATGACTATATACATAGACAGTACATAGTGAAATGGAAGCATATGGCATCGAAATGAAAATAAACAATTTAATATTAAATGTAATATTTATTAGAAATTTCAAAACAGCGTTTTTGCTAGCTAAAAAAAACTTATCCCGCCAGTGCTTTCACTAGTGTTGATAAGGGACTTTTGCCTTTTCACGAATGATGAGTGAACTTAACGGAATTTTATTTTGAGTTCCGTCTTCTATCTATAGATTTAAAGCTTTTTCCATTTTTTCTAATTTAACATCACGAGTTACAGAGCAAATTCTTCAAGCAATTAGCGCGTTTTCACGGACACTACGGCGGATTTTTTCTTCCGATTTTTGGATTGATCGTACCGTCGACTCAGTGATTTTATAATGTTTTGCCACTGAGGAGACACTTTCACCATTAGAACTTTTGTCTAATAACTCAATTTTATTCGCTAATGTTATCACCTTCTTTGATCTTTTCACATTTCCCTTGTTATTCGTTGCCATATTTTTGTACGGGTTAGAAAGAACTTGTCCACAATAAGTCACTTTCTTCCATTAACACACTAGAAAAAGTCTGTTTTTCACTGCAAAATGGTAGATTTATCACTTTTGTAAGCATATCAATTTATAAATTGATATTTATAAATTAATAAATTTATTCAATTTTAAAAGCATATAAATTAAAAGCAAACGACGAAACCTTCCATGAAAAGCGCATAACACATACTGAACAAGGATTAGCGAGAAACATCCACGCTCGCGATTTTGCCACCCCTCTCCCCCCACCCACTGTTTTGATCGGGAAAGATAATTTTAGCCACGCCCATGTTTTCTTATGGCGGAAAATGTTCACTGCGCTTTAAAATTCACATTTTTTTAGGTTTCATTTTATATTAAATCAGCGACCTCGAATAGCGGGGGTTTACTGTATTCTAAATATACTGAAAGCGAGGACCGAAGTTATCTTACATCAAATCAGCATTGAGCAGTGAGAAATATTCTGCATGACCATTGTAAAAGTGCTAAAAATGCTAAAGAAAAACTCAAATTTTCAATAGCTCTGAAAGCAGTCTGCATTTTTACATCCTTTGAAAGAACACTCCACTGATTTTATATCAGTTCATTGGAAAATGTTTCTTTATTCTTCTTAAAAAAAATTGAGATTAATAATTTAAATAATTTTAGAATACAAAATTTTTAAATAACTGAATATCATCAATAACTTGCATTTCTAACACTTTTAGAGCCCCAGTTCACAAATCTACCACACAGTTCCTTGATTTGTAAAACAAGATATATAATTGGACAAGTCAATGTTCTTTCATCAGCACTTTGCTTTTAGGTTAATTCTTAGGTTTTGTGGTCAGGGCAGAGCCTATACATTTTGTCATGTGAGACAAGGTATGCTAACTCTTCTGTGATACAAAAAAAAAAGAAAAATGTTACTTTCTAAATGAAGTTAGTACTCTTTTCTATGTATGTCACTGCTAATATAAAGTCTGAAATCAGTTGCACCTTATTTCTAACATGATAAGCAACAATCTAAAATCCACTTTGCTTTGTTTCCACATTGTCCATCAGAGAGATATAAGAATTCTTTTCTCCCACATCAGAAAATTTCCACTTTTTACAATGAATGCATTTTTGTTATTCAGGGATCAAGAATAATTTATGAACTACAGATATAAATATCAGGTAACTTTATGAAAGTTAATTTAGTATGTCAACAAAAAAATGAACATCTTATTTTGTTCACAACAGACATCAGTCTTTGTGGCAATAATGAGCAGGAAAACACAATCCACAGACAAATCACAGCAGAAATTATGCATTCATTTACTGTGAGGACCAGAGCAGCCCAAAATTCAACACACTGAAGTGTTGTGAACACAATATAACAGCTGTGCCATAAAAGAAATTTATAAACTATTAGGAGCAAGTAAAAAGCTGGACAAAATCAGATTTACTTAAAATGCCTGCTGGATAAGAGATGATGTGGAGGGGCGGGGGGGAATGAAGGATCGTCCTTCATTCAGCCAGACATCAGGTAACTGTACATGAAGGCCTTTTTTTTTTTGCAGGGAAGGGACTTCTTAATTACACAAACTTCAGTTGCTTGGGACATTTGAGCAATACATCAAAAGTAGACTAATGTTATTAGTGGAGTCCCACAGGGTTCAGTGTTGGGTCCGATATTGTTTTGTATATTTATCAATGATATTGATGAAGGTATATCAGGCTTAGTATCGAAGTTTGCAGATGATACAAAGGTTGGTAGGGTTGTTAATGACAGTAATGGCAGTGTGCTACTGCAATAACACACTAATGTTATTAGTGGACTCCATTAATAACATCAGTCCACAAAGAGCAGCACCCATTGATTACCACCCTCTGTCTTCTCCCACTCAACCATCCTTTTATCCATTGTAGCAAATTACCCTTAATACCATTCTGCTCCAATTTGTACAGTAGTCTTCCATGCACAACAGTGTCAAAAGTTTTCCTGAAATCCAAGTACAGTATATGATATCAAAATTATTTTTTGCATCCAGTTCCTTTGTAACCACATCATAATAACCAATCAAATTTGTCAGACAAGACTTTCCCTTAACAAAAATTTCCCTCACGCCTTGAGTACTGCGTGCAGGTCTGGAGGCCTCATTTTAGGAAATGATGTAGATTTGCTTGAGGGTTACAGAGAAGGGCAACAAGATTGGTGAGGGAAATGAAGGGATCCTCTTACCAGGAGAGGCTTAAGTTCTGCAGATTGCAGCAGCTGGAGACTAGGCACCTGCGAGGTGATCTGATTGAGGTGTATAAGACCTTGAATGGGATTCTTTCACTTGTTCAGATTATGAACCTAAGGGGGCATAAATTTAAATTGAGGAAGGACAGAGATAGAACAGATGTGCGGAAATTTGCCTTTAGCCAGCGGGTGGTTAATTGCTGGAACAAACTTCTATCTATCATTGTGGAAGTTGATAGGTTAAATAAATTTAAGGAGGAAATGGACAAACATTTAGAGGGGATTGTTTTGTAATTTTTTTTTTTTTTTTTTTTTTTTTGGCTGATGCTGCATAAGCTCATACATTTGCTTTCTTGCATCACATGCCACTACTAATATATCAAAGTGCTATGAAATTAGTTTGCTATTTCAATCAATCTTTTATTGGGCTTGATACTGTCAGAAACTTACTTTCAACTGCAATGTAATAAAAAAAAAAAAAAGTAACACTTCTACTCAAGCAGGACTTTAAAAGGAAAATTTTACAAAATGAAATGCTTTTTGGGTAAATGTGTAGAAAGCAATAACATGCATACATAACATTACTAAGCATTAATTGTCTGACACTTTTCTGGGGGGGGGGGAGCTGTATCTCTAAGGGGAACTGAAAGACCTTTCTCTTACACATTACACAATTTTATCTAAATAACCTGGTCTCTTGCCCTTATAACAATCTTGCTTTCAAATATTTGTTTATACCAGATGTTACCAAACCTTTATATCTTGTGCCCCCCCCCCCCCCCCAAAATATATCATAAATGTCACAGGCCCTTCCAGAACAAGGGCAAATAAACAGATTTGACATAATTTATGTATGATTATACATACTTTTATAAATTAATAAATGCTTCAATACATTTAACCTCACAGACTGAAAAAAAAACTGATGGAAATAATGAAATAAAGTTTAAATGAAACAGCATATGCTCCACAAAATACCAAATGTGGCCCCTTAGGAGGAACAACCCAACACTCTTGGAAACCTCTGGCTTATACCAATTGGTGTAAGCAGTATTTACCATTGTAATAATACAAGACCACCACATTGTTACTTACAATGTGGCGGTCTTTTTGGTAGCATGTATGAATATCATGTTACACACTAGTTCCGCTTTTTCTGGTAGCGAAGCCATTTTAACAATGTGTTCTCCTTAACTTCTAGCAGTAAGCTACAGAATCTTGAAATAACTGGGAGTAAAGTGGAGGAGAAACTGTTGAAGATAAACACAAGAAAGGCACCTGGGGTGGATGGGATCTATCCAGTTATATTAAAGGAGGCAGCAAAGGAAGTAAGCAAACCCTTAGCCATAATTATGAGAGCTTCCTTGGACTCAGGGGAGGTACCCATAGACTGGAAATGTGCAAATGTGATCCCAATTCACAAAGGAGGATCAAAGGCTGACACAAGTAATTATAGACCTGTGAGCTTAACTTCTGTTCCAGGAAAATTAATAGAGGCACTGGTTAAAGAAGCACTGCAGGATCATTTAGACAAGACTTCAGTTATAGCTCAGACACAGCATGGTTTTGTTAAGGGGAAGTCTTGCCTGACCAACTTGATTGGATACTATGATGCAGTCACAAAAGAACTGGATGCAGGGAATAGCTTTGATATTATATACTTGGATCTTAGAAAGGCTTTTGATACTGTTGCACATGGAAGACTGCTACACAAATTGGAGCAGTGTGACATTGGAGGCAAATTGCTGCTATGGATAAAGGGGTGGTTGAGGGGGAGAAGACAGAGAGTGGTAATCAATGGACACTGCTCAACGTGGACTAATGTTATTAGTGGAGTCCCTCAGGGCTCAGTGTTGGGTCCATTATTGTTTTCTGTATTTATAAATGATATTGATGATGGTATATCAAGCTTAATGTCCAAGTTTGCAGACGATACAAAGGTTGGCAGGGTTGTCAAGGGCACTACTGACACTATGCTGCTGCAACAGGATCTGGAAAGGTTGAGCAGATGGGCTTCGAGGTGGCAAATGAAGTTTAACATTGACAAATGTAAAGTACTACACATGGGAAACAGCAACCCCAGAGCAATATATCAACTCTGTGGTACTACACTGACAGTGGTAGAGAATGAAAGGGACTTGGGGGTGGTTGTGCAGGCAGATATGAAGTTCTCTGAGCAGTGCAGATGGGCTGCAAGAGTAGCTCATGGAGTATTGTCAATGATATACAGGAATTTTTCCAGCAGGGATAAGGAGGTGATTATTCCCTTGTATAAGGCAATGGTCAGGCCACACCTAGAGTACTGTATACAGGTCTGGAGGCCTCATTTCAAGAAGGATGTAGAGCTGCTGGAACGAGTACAGAGAAGGGCAACAAGATTAGTGAATGGAACAAAGGGGTGCTCTTACGAAGAAAGGCTTAAGTTTTGCAAATTACAGTGTCTGGAGACTAGGCACCAGCGAGGTGATCTGATAGAGGTGTATAAAGCCTTGAATGGTTTGAGCATGCTCAATGCTGATGGGATTCTTCCTCTAGCTCAGAATAATCACCTGAGAGGACATAAATTCAAATTGAGGGATGACAGATGTAGGATAGACGTGCGGAAATTTGCCTTTAGCCAGCGGGTGGTTGGTTGGTGGAACAGACTTCCATCCCTTGTAGTGGAGGTTGATAACCTAAATAAGTTTAAGGCTCAGCTGGACAGGTATTTTGAACGAACAGAGGGGTGAAGTGGAGTGGGTGTTTTTTTTTTTTTTTTTGGCTGATGCTGCATAAGCTTGCTTTCTCGTATCAAATGCCTCTACTAATGCTAATGCTAACTGATGTGACATTAATTACATTTTTGGCAGGGATTTGAAAAAAAAAAAATTTTTGGAGTTTACCACTGGTATATGAGAATTTACTGTCATATGCATGATTAGTATTTAAAGAAGGTGTTAAGGTGTGTGCTTTCTTTATGAATCATGCTACATAATTGAATTGTACTTTTCAACCTATGAGAAATTCACTTAACGTAAAGTTTAGTGCAATGGCATCATGTTTTATGTAAGTGAATCACCAAATTGGTTAAAATGGCATCGTTTTTATGATATGACCAGGGTATGTCTTCCAGGGGCAAAAGTTGATGATGTTGTAGAGCAGATATCATCTTTTAAGGGCAGGTGATATTGTTGTACACATTGGAACTAATGACATTAAGAGTAAGAGATCTACAGATTTACTCAACAAGTACAGGTCAATGTTGAAAAAAAATTGGGAGTTAGGGTCGATTGTGAAAGTCTCTGCAATTCTGCCCAGACACGATAGAAGGGAGTATATGATGAGAGTCTTGTTGATCAGTTCAGCCCTGGAGAGATTGTGCAAGGCTCAAGGGGTAGAATTTTTTCTACCTGGTCTGTACTTTTTGACAAGAGAAACTGCTCCTACAGGGATGGGGTACACTTAAATAGAAAGGGTTCAAGAATATTTGCTGATGCTATCAAGGCAGTGTTAGGTGGGTTGGAAAACTGCTAGCTTGGGGGGGGGATACAGACTAAACGGTTAACAGTGGCCGCAGGCAGAGGCAAAAGTGATTCTTGCACTGCTTGTGCACCACTTGTTCCATTATGATTCCAG